>NW_024609880.1:42235185-43435185 GCF_016920785.2 Ixodes scapularis | reverse complement strand
TCGCTGAATAACCAGCTCAAGATTTGTCAAGTGTTCGTCAAACGTCTTCCCAAGGACCACGATATCGTCTAAATAAGCAAGGCACGCGGACCAGGTCAGTCCTTGAAGAACCTTTTCCATCAGATGTTGGAACGTTGCGGGCGCATTACACAACCCGAAGGGCATGACTGTGAATTGATAGAGTGCTCAGCCTGTGTTAAGGTTGTTTTTTCGCGGTCAGGTGAATGTACTGGAACCTGCCAGTAGCCGCTCTTCAGGTCGGGAGTCGAGAACCAAGTGGAACCCGCATGTGCGTCTAAGATGTCATCTGTCCGTGGTAGCGGAAAAGCATCCTTCTTTGTAACCTTATTCAGGTTTCTGTAATCCACGCGAAATCGGGTTGATCCATCCTTTTTTTTTACCAGGGTGATCGGCGAGGACAGGGTCCATAGGCTGGCTCAGTGACAGCTTGTGTGAGCATTTCTAGAACAAGGTCCTTTACGTGTGAGCGCTTAGCCAGCGGCACCCTGCGTGGTGGCTGTTGAACGGGCGCAGCATCACCGGTATGATGCGGTGTGCGGTCGGATTTGTTTTTCCTGAACCGGTTTTGCTAACGCTGAATACCGTCGAAAAACGAGATAGAAGGCTTCTAGAAGGACAGCGTCATTTTTTTGAAGTCGAGAAACAGTTGTCTCGTATAGCGGAATAAGATGAGCGCCCAGGTCAACCGAATACGAGCCTAGTGAGGTAGCAGGTGTAGTTTCCTCGCAAAGAGCAACTGTTGGCTGAGCATGTTCACTTGCAACAAGACAGCCTGTTCTGCTGGGCCTTCTTTTTGGTAACACGAGCAAGTCATTGTCAGGAGGGTGGTTACCGACTGATGCATGACTGTCCACCGTGAGGCCTTGCGAGCGGCCTCCACTTCTAAAGCATACGTGTGAGCGGCCCGAAATGTGCGGGGGTGGAAAAGACGCACCACTTCTTGGATCTCTTCAGATGCAATGGCATCAATGAGCGCCGCAGTGCTGACAGCATCCACCTTGTCTTCAGAAGACCCGATAAACGGCAAGCGCGCAAGACGCTCGATGTCCTCAGCGAGCTGGGGCAACGTCTCACCCGATGCTTCTCGTCTATGACGTAGCTCAGCATGGTGAAGGTGACGTTGAGGCCCATCGCCGAACCGTTCTTCTAGTGCCTGGACCAGCAAGGTGTGCGAGCCACGGGATTCTGGCGGCATATGGTGAAGCACTTGCAACGCTGGACCGCTGAGGTCAAGTACTTGTGCCTGCTGCTCTTCGGTCCAGCAATTGGCTTTAGCAAGAATCTCGAACCGTGTTACGTAGGCGGACCATCTGCCTGCGCCGTCAAATGGAGATGGCCGCAACTTAAGGCGTGGAGTAGATAAAGGTATAGTCGACGCGATATTTGCCGTCACTGATGTTGGCGGAAAATCACTAGGACTTGCCTGTGAAAGTCCTGGCTTGATCAGCGCTCGCAGGCCATCGAGAAGTGCGACCGACATTTGGTCAAATAAATTCGACAGAACCCCCAAAAGGGCCACGTCTCTGTGTCTGAGCTCCTGGGCAGTCCATTGGTGATGGGCGTCCAGCAGGGCTTCAATGGCCGATGAAGTGTCAGTTCAAATGTTAGGGTCGATGGAGTCGGGAACTGGCCGGGGCGCGATGGCTTTACCGGTTCCCGGGATCTCATCCTCAGGCTGTCGAGGAAGGTCCATGCGCGCCGGCAGAAGGCGTCTTGACTGAAGATCCCACTTCTGACACCATGTTACGGTTTCAATTTAGAAGAGGACCTTCATTGCCAAATTAGACAAGATTAGAAGTGTGTCACGCACCAACTGCACGCATTTCGTCTTTGTCCTCGGTGGGCTCTAGCACGCGCCTCGGCAGCACCGCTACACTAATTTCCCTCTGAGTTTTTTTAGTGATGTTTCTTCCTAGGTTGGTTCATTCTGCTAAACAACCTCGCCACGTTCCATTAAAGATAGACAGTTCTTTTTGCAGGTGTTGTTGCCGATGCTCATCGCGACAGTTCCTCCGCAACATCAAAATCCAGCAGATTGGCGCTTTTTCAAGTTAATGCCCGGAGACTTGTCACTTGGCCGCCACTAGCTCCTGTTTTCGTAAACCCTGGTGACATGTCTAATCAGAACACAGATGCCGGCACATATCATATCGGTGCAAAGCATCACTACACATTTGCGCATTTTGAAAACAAATATCGAAAATGAAATGTGCCGGTAAGGCCAAAGTCCAGAAGATAGAACGGTTTGTTAACGTTGCTGCTCACGACCTCATCCGCCGAATGTCTAGAACGACAGTAAAAAAAACATTAAAGTCCGGGGCGCACTTACGCGCCACGGTGCCTTGAAGCTTTGGGATGCCAATGTGGCCATAGGCCAACGCAGGATCTTCATTGCACGGCCACAGAATAGTCGTGGAGAATATGGCGAAGTGGTAACTTGTTCGTGGCGGTTCCGGCGTGACAATTTGCGGCGTCAGGCAATCCAGCTGTCATCAATTGGCTCCATGAGACGCCGGCGCTGACCACATTGCAGAGGATAATCTTCCCGAGAGGACCTTTCCGGGTAACTTGAGGCGCCATGCGAGAAATCCCACTTCTGACACAAATGTTACGTTTTTAATTTACAAGAGGACGTTCATAGCCAAATTAGACCAGACTAGAAGTACAGTGTGTCACGCTCCGTCTGCGCGCGTTTCGTCTTTGTCCTCGGGGTTCTAGCACGCGCCTCGGCAGCACCGCTGCAATATCAATAAATTATGAAAATGCAGCGTAAAAGAAACCGGCCTTGTGCGTGGCCGAACCTGCATCATCAGATTGCATCAACTTCAGCTCCCAAGGTACCAACACTGCGCTCAGAACAAAAGCAATGCGTCCATTAAAATCTCCGCTCACGGATTTTGACAAGATTCATGCCCTGGAAAATGTAAGATAAGAGTCTAAAGACAACAGTAAAGTCATACATTTTTAATGCGAAGGATTAACATTTAATAGTTTGTCCCATGACTTCTTTGCTGGGTTATGAAAGAAACCGACATAAGGGGTGGCTTTCAAACCCTATACGACCATCTGTGAAAGGTACGGATGCGCTTGCCGATTACAGCCGCGTGCGCCAAGAAAGGAAACATAAACTTTTTCAGGATATTGCGCTGTTAAAATTGGCGGAAATGAACCAGGTATTGAGGGTTTTTTTCTGGAATACACATACACTATTTAAACTTCATATCCTTAACGCGAACGTTGTCCGCCACCCTCATGCCGCGGCAGGAATTATACTGTTAAAACTGTTGCTGTTCGCAATGTTGCTCCCTAGGTAGCCACCAAATCCACTTGGGTTTGACTTGTTTGGGGATACTTTTATCAGCAGTCTGGGAAGAAAAGACCAAATCCCGCTGTGATTGTATGTGCACGCTAGCTAGTACACACATCGGGTACATAACCAGGATAATAACCAGGATAATAACCAGGATAATAACCAGGATCACTCCATTTTACATTTCTCGTTACTTACACCGGTGTCTGATGCTAGTAACTCAACAAAACATTTCTTCGACTACAGTAAAGCGAATTTTGGGGCTATAAATAACGAATTAGCTGGCTTCCTTGACGAATTCCTTCCTAATTTTTCTGAACGCTCAGTTGAAAGCAATTGGTCAATATTTAAAAATTAATTAGTATCTCTAATTAACTTATTCATTCCATTAGGTCCGTTAAAACAAATTCTTTGTCTCCATGGTTTAATGTAACACTTAAGCGCCTTAACAACAAAAAGAAACGTTTGTTTCCTTCTGCAAAGCTTTCTTGTAGTGACGCACGTTGGGAAATCTATCATGCAGCTGAGGATGCGTATAAACTAGCTATCAAGGACGCTAAACTAACATTTTTTAATGTGACCTTACCCTCCATGTTACTGACCAGTCCTAAACAGTTTTTGCGTATTATGAATAGAAACAAAACGAACGATATATCGCTCACTAATAATGGTGTTGTTATTCCAAATGACCAGTGTGCCTCCATCTTAAATGACATTTTTGTAAAAGCGTTTTGTGTAGATGATGATTGCTCCCACCCTGTGTACCCTAATTATAACTTTTTCCCATGGATCCTCTTGTGATTGACTATGACGGAATTTTAAATTTGATTGATAACTTAAAAACATCTTCGTCTTTTGGAGTAGACAATGTCACCTCCACACTCCTTAAGAATACCAAAAATTATGTCGCAATTTACCTTTTTAAGATTTTTGAGCAATCTCTTGTATCTGGTGTATTGCCTGAAGAGTGGAAAATAGGGAAGGTGATTCCACTCCATAAACAGGGCGATAAACAGAGTCCTCTTAACTATCGCCCCATTTCCTTAATCAGCACACCTTGTAAAATTTTAGAGCACACAATTTTCACTCATTTGGTTAACTACTTGGACTCTAATTCCTTCTTTTCTCCATCCCAACATGGTTTTCGTAAATCTCTTTCATGTGAGACCCAACTACTGACCTTCACTAATGATGTACTTTCCATACTTGACCGTGGATCCCAGATTGACTGTGTTTTTCTAGATTTCTGCAAAGCTTTCGACAAAGTTCCTCATAAACGTTTACTTTTTAAACTCAGTCAACTCAATCTCGATCCTAACGTGCTGTCCTGGATTACATGTTTTTTAGCTAATCGTTCTCAGTTCGTTCTTGCTAACAATGTAAATTCTTCTATCAAACCTGTTACTTCTGGTGTACCGCAAGGGTCTGTTTTGGGGCCCTTGTTGTTTTTAATTTACGTAAATGACTTACCACTGTGTGTATCATCATCGATTAGCCTCTTTGCTGATGATTGTGTAATTTATCGAGAAGTCACTAATACTATTGACATCGAACTTTTTTAAAATGACTTACAAGCTGTGGCTGATTGGTGTGATTTGTGGCAAATGTCCCTTAATACTAACAAATGTAAAGCGATGACTATCTCCCGTCGAATTACTATATCTCCTACTTACTCAATCGTTGAAATTCCTCTTGAAACTGTACCATGCTATAAGTACCTTGGGGTGCACATCACTTCTAACATGTCATGGAAAACTCATACTGACCACATTATCGCCAACGCTAACTCCATGCTTGGTTACCTAAAGAGAAACTTTAGGTTAGCCCCAGTGTCCCTAAAACTACTAATGTATAAAACCCTTGTCCGTTCCAAACTAGACTATGCAGCAGCAATCTGGGATCCTGGTCTCTCAACTCTCGTGACTGATCTTGAAGCCCTACAGAATCGCGGTGCCCGTTTTATATTTACTAACTATCATCGCGCATCTAGTGTCTCAACTATGAAAACTAATTTATCACTTCCTGCTCTTTCATTACGCCGGAAAATATCTCGTTTGTGTCTTTTTTATAAAATTTATAATTCCAATACTTCGCTAAAAAACAAACTAATGTTAAATCCTGTTTTCATCTCGCCGCGCGTAGATCATCAATTTAAAGTCGGAATTCCTCATTGCATTACCTCAGCCTATTATAACTCTTTTATTCCAAGAACATCTTCAGAGTGGAATCGCCTTCCCGCGCAATTAGTAAACATACCATCCTTTGACTTGTTTAAAAATGCGTTGACTACTTACCTATGTTAATATTTCTCTTTGTTTGTTTGCCTTGTTTTATACATTTCTTAATTTGCTTGCACATTTTTTTTTTACATTTTTCGTGCGTGGCTTTTAGTGTTTGTATATTGTTTGTGTTCCAAATTAGTCTTGTACCACTCCCCTCTGTGATGCCCCAGGGCCTTGAGGGTACTTAAATAAATAAATAAATAAATAAATAAATAAATATTCACAATTTTAGAGATTGTCTAATTCTCTGCTTTCCCGATGAGGGAGCAGACAGAATATGAGAAGGATGAATACAATCCACCCAACAAGTTTGATGCCGGAAAGTTTTTTTGTTTTTTCTTAGATCGAAACATGGGACCAAATTCTGAGCATTGTAGTTTCAGATGCTGTCCCCTAACGCAGCTTGCATTTACTGTTTGAAAATGGACTCCGTGCGTCGTATTTCCATAGGTTTCTTTATTTTATTGTTTATAGCGGTTGGCATTGCGCGTGCAATGAGAGAAAGGGAACTCGCCGGTTTGTTAGCATCGACCATCGCCTCAAAGACGCCACCAGAATATACAACTCGGACAGCATACAAGCCTTTCCATCTTTTTCAGATGTGCAAACGTTTTCACGTTTTCCCAGAGTAGATGACTAAAACATATTGTGGCGAATGACAAATGAGGAGGTGGCGAATAACGGAATAAACTAAACGCTTACTGGGGCGAACTAGTGCCCAAAATAAAATAGAGAAAGGCTAGCGTCGCAGGCGTCGATGCCGGCGAAACAACAGGATCGAGCGCTGGGGCGAGACTGACTCCGGGTTGCCAAACGTAGCACCTTTCTTTCTTTATATACTATACACTACATATTATATACTATATATTATATACGATATCGTTTTTTAAAGCAAATTTCTTCCACACGCGCGGTTAACATTACTTTATTTATCTACGCGCAGTTTCAAAATTTGTTACCGAACCGGCTTCTCTGGGGCCCGCGTGAGGTTTCGCGTTTCCGATATTGCGCTTGTTGGACAGTATAATATTAACAAATTATGTAAAAGCAGTTTTAAAGGGAACGGCCTAGAGCGTGACCCAACATGCATCATCCGATTGCATCAACTCGAGCGCCCACTGCGCCAACCCAGCGCCCAGAACAAAAGCAATGCGTTTATAAAAATCTCCGCTCCCGGATTTCGACAAGATTCATGCCCGGAAAAATGTCAAATAAGAGTCGGAAGAAAATAGTAAAGTCATACATTTCTAAAGCGAAGGATTTACATTTAATAGTTTCTCCGATTACTGATTTGCTGGGTTGTGAAAGCAACCGACATAAGCAGTGGCTTTCATAACCGTATACGACCATCTGTGAAAGGTACGGATGCGCTTGCCGATAACAACCGCGTGCGCCAAGAAAGAAAACAGAAACTTTTTCAAAATGTTGCGTTGACGGTTAAAATTGATAGAAATGAACCTGGCGTTGAGGGCTGTATTCAGAATACACGTAAATACTTTAAACCGCATATCCCTAGCGCGAACGTAGTCTGCCACGCTGACGCCGCTGCTCGAATTATACTACCGTATTCATTCGAGTAATAGCCGCACTGTTTATGAAGAAAACCTGACGGCTCGCTCTACCGCGGAGCACGCAGATTGCCAATCACCGCGATCGACAGCACCATTCCAGCTGTTTACACGACAGAGATCAAGTCTTCGTGCGACAATACCATTTGGAAAGATCGAATTTGTATGGAAAATCGTGTTCTCGATCTGGCTTTCCGCTATGATTGGCTGTATATCTGTTCTGTGAGAAGTATACGCAAGAGACGCATTCATAAATAGTGCGGCTATTACTCGAGTAAACACCGTATTGTTAAAACTGTGGCAGTTCACAATGTTGCTCTCAAGGTAGCAACCAAAGCCACTTGGTTTTGAATGGTTTGGTGATACTGTTATCAGCTGTCTGGGAAGAAAAGTCGAAATCCCGCTGTGGTTGTATGTGCGAACTAGCTAGTATACAGACATCGGATACGTGACCGGGCTATTATTCACACTTTTAGATATGGTCTAATTCTTTGCTTTCCAGATGAAAAAGCTGGTAGAATATCACGAGGATGAATAAAATCCACCAAACCTATTCGAAGCCAGAGTTTTTTTTTTTTTTTTTTTTTTATATATCGAAACATGGGACTATAAGCAATGAGCATCGCAGTTTCAGATGTTGTCTCTCAACGCAGCTTGCATAATACTACTTGAAAATGGACTCTGTGTCGCGTATTTCGATAGGCCTCTTCAGTTTATTGAATGTAGCGGTTGGCATTACGCGTGCAATAGTGAAATGGAACTCGCCGGTTCGTTAGCCTCCACTATCGCTTCGAAGACGCCTTCAGAACATACGAATCGGACCGCAGATGTGCAAGCATGCTCACGTTTTTCCAGAAGGGCAGATGACTGAAGCATATTGTCACGAATGACAAATGATGAGGCGGCGAATAACTGAAGAAACTAAACGTCTACTGGGTGAACTTGTGCCACAAATAAATAGAGAAAGGCTAGCGTCCCAGGCGTCGATGTCGGCGAAACAGCAGGATCGAGCGCTCGTGCGAGACCGACAGCGGCTTGCCACGCGTAGCACTCTTTTTAGCCGCGTGGGTTTCTGGAACATTCGACCTAGAACGTTCGGTGCGTAGAACATTCGGAACTCGATCAGACGAGAAAGTTCTCGAATTTTTGGACAACGCCAACTAGAAAGAATGAATAAAAGAATATCCCGCTCCATAGAATCCAACCCAGATCCTGGGCGCGACAGCCAAGCACGGTAACCATTCGGCCACGCTATGCGCTTGCTCAGCGACGCGCGTGGCAATATTACCAAACGAAATCATGGAATGTAAATAATGTCGAAATATTTACTGATATGTGTACACCAACGTCTGTAAATCGGATAAAAGTTAACTATGTGTGCATGCTTACGTCCATAACAAATAAAAAAAAAAATCATTTTCTCTAATAATTTAAATGCGCCTCCCCCCCCCCCCCCCCCCCCCCCCCCCCTAGATACAACGTGTGGGGCTTTTAATTAGGAGTCGTCAAGCTTACTCTCTGGGAAATGGCTCTCTATCTCGATCGACAAGCGCCTTAGTGATCAAATGCAATTCGCGGCACAGCTCCAGACGCAGCAGCCGATTTGTATAGTTTACTCTAGTAACTTTAATGAGCTAGCCGCACGTTGTGGAGATGCAACAAATACGTCATATATATCTTAGATACACCTTATTGACAACTTCTATGTGTTTAGAATTCTCAGACCAAATGACCACTGAACAACGCTTCGAGGATAGGCAGAGCTAGTGAAGAGAGCAGACATCTCTTGAAGTGTGGTTTTGTTTTCCACCCCAGATCGAGCTCATTTTCAGAAATTGAAAGCTAAATTAAGTTATTAAGCAGCCATTTAAAGTACCGGTGTGGTGCAGCGTGCTAATGTGCGGTGACAACTTTGACTGTAACCCTTTGTGTTCGAAGATACATTATTTTGCGAGTGACATGGACAAAACTACGCGGCCGACTTTAGGACCAGAGTTAAGCATAATACTATAACGCTATAATGAGCACTGCTACAAGGTACACTTTCTTCATATAGTATAATACCGAGTCCATAGCCCGCCTGAAAATTGTTATTGAGCAATAGTATTGATCTTCGACAACCGCCTCGCCTTGCACAAGTAATTACCCTAAATATTCTAAGGGCTTCCGTACTATAAATCCACAAACACACACACTTCTAAGTAATTACTCAACGGAAGACAAAGCTATCCGGGCTGAAAATTGAGTACAGACTAGCTAATCGATTTCCAGTTTCGGCTTTCTGCGTTAGAAAAAGTTTCAAAGTGAAGTACCTCCTTGTGTCGAGTCAAGCAATGTGAAGTGCATCATTCTTTTTTTTACTATCCCTGAGCGCTTCTCGAAAAGCTAATTAAATTTGCCCGGCTTTTCCTAACACACCAAGAATGATCGGGAAATAGAGAGGTCAAGCGGCCGGGATATTACTTTCAACGGGAAACATACCTGACTCATAAAAATCAGGGCAGTAGGTTTGTGTCCCGATTTATTTCATGCTCAAAAAGAAAACGATGTAATTGATATTTAGGATAGTTTATCTTCTTCTGTTGTGTCACCAGAAGAAGCGAAAGGTAGTATTTTATTTATGGTCGGTATAAATGTGCGAAAACAAAAACAAGGCGGACATAAAATTATATTGCTCGAACCAGGGATTAGGCTACGTCTGTCCTATATCCCTCTGGTCTGCTTCGTCTGCCCGCTGTCACGGCTGGCTTTCGGTACAATCGGCGCACCCAAAGAAGTTTCGATGCCCACGTGCAGTTACATAACGACGGAAGGCCAAGGACACGTGGTGGGAGCGCAACTTCTATGCCATTCTTAACTTAGTGGAATTCTCAGCGTTTCTGCGCATATAGCGTCTGATATCCTCGCTTTTCAAAACCGTGCTATGAACACTCGCTTTAGACGACATTCCACAGCGCGTCGTTTTAAAGCGTGCGCCACACGCCTATACATCATTCTGGTCTGGCAAGTGCTGGGCTCCGAATCTCGCCTCTTCCACACCGATTTTGTGGAGACGCCACCATGTAAATATGGGGTAAATAACCGGGTTGCCACGGCATTGCCATGGAAACGCTGTTGCTTGCTCTATATTTACATGGCGGCGCATGTTAACCGAGTTTTTATTGGCCGAAGAGAGACTGAGGGGAAGTTTCGTGGCCACGTCCATTTCTACTGCACTTCGCTTCGTGTGGACGGAATCCGGACGCCACCTCCTGCCCACCATAACCTCCTCGACGCTACACGCAGCAGTTGGAGACGCGTTTTAGGCACCCTATCTACCCAGTCCAAAGCGACCGCCGCGTCCGTGTCTTCCCGCGACCGCTTTCCTTGATTTAGCACCAAAGTTATTCCGCATTCGCACTGGCTGTTAAACCGTCTTCGCTATAAGCTGTTGCGAACGCAGCTCTGCATAAACATTCGATACAATTTCACTCGCATTTCACAATGAAAACGAATGGATCCGCTTCGCGTTTTAGACTCCATCGCCAGTGTGAATGCTGCTTAAAAAAGTTATTGAACCTTGATATTGGAAAGTTTGACTGGTGTTCAGCGTTCGTCGTGTTTGTGTTCTCGTGTGATACAATCCCCAGGACTGGCTCGAACCTTAGACCTAATTGTATTGTGGTATTATAACCTGCCACGACAATAACACCACACATCTTTTTCTGCGTGTGCGTGTTTGTGTATGTGCATGTGTCTATTTTTGCCTACGATGCTTGTGTGGTAACTACTACAGAATGATATACACAAGTGTCACTGATTGATGAAATCAGCATGATAAGTATTTTCCACTCCTCATTTTCTTTTTTTTTTCTATTGCTCTTCTCTCACTTTTGGATCGAGCTTGGCCTCCTCGGATTCAGATGATCGCTGCTGTTGTCGTCAGCGTATGAGAGGGGTGGGGGAGGATCTGTGTTTTTAATGTTTGTTTCTAGCGTACAACAAGTTAGCGCCGACAGGGACCCCGATCGTTTGAGCAGCGCGATGCTCAGACAAGCACATGCATTGGTTCGAAACGACCGGCGCCATGCTTGCTGCAGGTCGGCTGCTACGCACGATGTGCATTCAAAATTGCTCTACTAGGAGTCGCAGCGAGGCGCCACTGTTTTGTCGCACGCTTCCCGTAGTCGCGGGAAGGCTAAGAAACGCAGAGTATTGGAACGCAGAGTAAAACGCAGGACAATACTTTAGGTCTCAGTATAATATTATCTTCCGTGTATTCTTCGAAAACACACAGTAATCAACCGAAAAATACAGCCTTGATCTACGCTTTTGTTGTCACGTCCTGGTTTTTTTTTTTCTTCTTCTGTTTTATTTTTCTATCCCAGGAATGTCTCATGCATTGGCCTAATATGTCATATTGTTTTTGCTTCCGGAACGTTACGGTCAAAAAGGCTGAAGAAATTCTGGACAACACTGAATTTCTTTTTTTTAGACATACGATACGCGAAGAGGGCCAAGATGAATCGATGTGTTTTATGAATTTCCGCCCCTGAAAGAAGGTTCTTTAATACGGTAGTCATATTGCAGATTGGACTGTAATATATCTGGCCAGCGTTGGGGAGATGATGCTTGCGTCCGGCATTGAAAGGCCAACAAATGTGCTTAAATTACAACCAGGATGAATCCCTACAGGCGGCGTGCGTTTTTCGAATGGGCTAGGCAGATTGTTCTACATCCAGACCATATACTATGTAAGTTTGTACTGCCTACAAAACCGTAACAAAAAGAAAAAAATAAACCCCATGAAACGTGGAGCATCAAAAGAAACCCCAAGGATGCTTTGTATAAGTCATATCATATTTAAACTTAAGTGTATGTCAAAGCATTGAGCACTATTCTCGCTTCATCAGCTGTGCCCTTCATGCTCCACTAATTGGACACAAGCGGTGTGGCACTGGCACGTGAGGCATAAAAACGATAATTAATCATACCTTACTTACTCGCGTAAGCCCCACTCATCTTTTATAAGAAAGGAGGCTACATACCACGGGAAGGCTGAGGCAAACATTTATGACATACTTATAATGGGAGTCCGGATGGAGGTGCGCGGGTTACATTTTAACCTGAACAGAGAGCCTATGGTGGAATATCCCTCGAGGAAGTGTTAAAATGAATAAGTTACTATCCCCGCGCAGTTTTCTGCCTCCAGAATAAATGTTTTATGCGTTCCTATAATCGCCTGTACGCGCACGCAACTTGCGGCGATTGGCACCCGTGTGATATGCGGGGAAAGTAAACACGCATGTGTTATACCAGCACAGCTGCCAGGGTGTTACGCTGCATGACTGACGAAATATGGAGGAAGTTCCTGTTCACGAAATGCTCGTTAATTAGTACCTCCGCAGGGCTGGCATATTGAATCACCCTGGCGCTTCATGCATCCCATTTAGCTTAATGATTGTTACAGTTTGGGATTCAATTGATAAACAGATATAGTTTTATGAGAATACGGGAAAATTGTTGCCTATGTCTCAAATTTGAGAAAACATTTATTGTAGTAAGTTGAGAAGGGGGCCGAAATGTTTCGCTCTTTGGTTATTTGCCAATCATGTTATTCAATGTCCTAGACGCTTGCAAGGGTCATACCGAACAACTCGAGGGTTACGTATTACCAGTTTTATTAACAGAATAGGCCAACTTACAGGAGGCTATACTTCGCCTCATCCTACGATGGACTAAAGGCCAAAGCCACGGGCCGCCAGGTCCAATAACGCTCCAAGCTAAACTATGACACGGTTAGCATTGATTAGGTTTGGACGAATAATGCCTCGAATCCAAAAACCCTGCGTCATTTTTATAGCTTCGACACTCCAAAGAGGCAGTACGCCGTGGTTTTTTTTTGCAATGAAAAATTGTTGACTCACTCATTGCTCGATATGCTCGATCCGAACCACTGTCGGCCCATTCCCATCAGTGATCCGAGGCGCGGGCACCCATACGCGCTTCGAAGCGAAATACCACACAATGTCTAAGTGGCTCGTGATTGGATCTGGCGGTTCGTAGCTTCTGCCTTTAGTCCATCGTAGGGTGAGACGGAGCATAGAAGGAACCCTGCTTGTGTTTTGATTTTACAAAAATAAACTTCTTTTACCTGACAGAGAACCACTCCTGAATCGTTCGAGGTTTCATATTTAGTCAAATATTTCTCATACTCTAAAATACCACTATATATTGATTTTGCATGGGTAGGATCATGAATTGTAATTCTCATTCGCTTACACACTCCAAATGAGTGGTCATAAATGGGAGTCGTCAGGAGTTTACTTACAGCTGTTTTGTGTGAACAGACTCACGCACCCTCTGCAGCTGCACGGCACCCTCATAGTGGAAGAAAAATCAATCCTTTCAATGTGATTCAAACGTTATATTTTACAGCACAATTTTTGCTTCTTCGTTGTTCTAAATGTTGGTGTGTTAAAAATATCTGTCAACATTCCACTGCTAAGACCGTGTGGTTCTCTCCGTCTCGCGGTTCTCCCAAACAAAAAAATTGGATCTCATTTAGACATTGCTATAATTAAGGGACAACCTAAAAAAGGGAGGGCGTTTGTTAGCTTCTCCTCTTTTCGCTTCGTGGCGTTCTCTGATATACGTGTATACCGCAATCCCTTGACTTTGCGCACGCTCAATGAAACAAATGCAATTCCATGCAAATCCGCCGAGCTCTCTTAGTATCCCCAAAGTAAGATTACAAAACAAAAAAAAACACTCTTCTTATTTTCTATTTTTTATTTTTTTATTAGGACATGATGTCGCTGAGCCCTAGACAAGTAAGAAGAAAGTATTGTAGTCAGTTCTTGCGTAATCCGCCATTAGACAATCTGAAAGATAAAGACTGCTCATTACGCAAATCTTAGTAGACCCCTGACCCTCTCCAATTCGCGAACACAAAGAGGCTTGGCTGTCTTACTTAATATGCTCCGGTGAACCGCCAGACGTCAATTTCTTGACTTCTCAGCGCTACAGCATATGGGATAACTCTATCACGCAGTATCTGCATATCTTGGCGTTGTCTGCTCGATGCAGTGTAAGGTAAGCATATTACCATAGCTCTATCATGACCTCTGGAACCCATCTGCAGTACGGCGTGAGATTCGAGGGAAACTGAGACACCACTTAAAGCATCTTCATTTAGCCTCCAAGATCACAAATATCGAGATTTTGTTTTCAATCCGATGCACGGAAACTGCAGAAAATCATTTACAAAGTACCGCTGAAGCGTATCCTTCCGGGAGCGTGACGTCATATCCAGTGTTTTCGGAATCTCCACTCTCTCGGATCTTCAGCGCCTATCAAAACGACGCACGCGCACTCTTGCTATAAAAAAAAAATGTCAGGAAGGCATTACTCTTCGCCTCAGTGCGGGGTAATATCTCTGGCAAGCTTGCAGTAGCACGCACTGCACACACGAACGACACGGGCTTGGAGAATAAAATACCCTAGTACGACGTAACAACTGGTCGGAGGTTTCTCGTGTCATCTTGCGTTTAGTTGCAAATAACGAACGTGATATTCAGATTCGCGGAACAAAATTACTCGAAAATTCACGTCTAACTTGTTTTTGTTTTGAGTAACTTCTTCAGCTTCCCTTTAAGGCTTTTCACTTCCCAAACTGTTTTTGAGAAGTGCGTTTACTGACGTTAAAGAGCCCACTCGGCGTACCAACAAGCAGTTCTCCCAGTCGATATTCATAAATGTTGTATAAAAAATTACGCTACGTCGGTGGTGTAAGCCATAATTCAGCATGACATAACGATATTTCGGATATATCTCCAGATCGCCAATTCTACAGCAGAGTACTTTTCGTAGTGACATATGACGTTTCTGTCGGTTATAAGCAAGCACCAATATCAAAAGCAGCTGTTTTTGTTTTCCAACACCATCTTCAAACGCTATTATTCAAAGTATCTTCAAACTAATTAAATTCCTTCGCCTGAAGTGGGCATCGTAAAATAGGGCGTGACAGAGATTTTTCAAGTGGCCGTGGCCTTGCTTTCACCGGGAAAGCACTCGACTCTAAACAATTAAGTTTGCACCATTGAGGATGGATAAGTTCCCACATACCAAGCAATATAAGTGTGCTTCAAACAATTTCTTGATTTTTTTTTTTTTTTGGTTATGTCTTAAAAATAGGGAGGAACGAATGTATGGAGACACATGTCTGTATATATATAAATTCACAAAAATGCGACTATTTTATCCCGAAACGTTCGAAATAAATAAAACGGTGCAGGTCATTAATTGCGGATTCGTGGCCCACGATTATATAATTAAATTTTTTTCGAATTGTTCCACATCACTGACGTATAGCTATTCTAAAGTGACACCGAGAGGGAATTTGTGCTTGCCGATGTTTTTATTTTGAACGTGACGTATAAAAGCCCAACGAACCAGAACACAATTTGTTGCTGGAAATTCGTTCTCCTTCCGTCCGAAAACAGCACCGGTCGAGAATTGTCCGGTTTGAGTGGCGCTCACTGTGTTTTCAATGGTCACGCGCCGTTCAAATTAAATATAATCAAATTCGAGGGTAAACTAAGGCGCATGTTCAATATTAAAGGTGAAAAAAATAAGAAAACCATTTTTATGGCTTTCAAAAAGCTGCAAATGAATTGATGAAAAAAGAAATGTTGCACGGATCGCAGGAAGTGCATGTACACGTCATTCGCATTATGGCGACGTACCGCGAGTTGGACGACGTGATGGTGGCGCGCGACAGACGTGGTGTCGAAATTTCGGAACTATCGTTCGTGGTACCAGCCTATCAATATTCAAGCGCAGAACATCGATTGGAGGGGATATAAGTACACTGTTAGCAAAAATAACACGCCCAGACGTGTAAACCGTTGTCCCATAGCGGACACGTCGAAACGTGTTCGTTTTACACGAGGCCATCTGTCTTTTTCGTCTGCACATGAGGTGCTGTGTAAACTTAACACGCTACACCGTGTCTGCCTTCCGCAAAACCGTTTCGAGCGTGTTCCTTATGAAACATGGCGGCCAGCGGCCGAGAACAGGCGAGAGACGAGCCCAGCGAGCCGCGCGCCTTTCAGCCGAATTGAAAGCACACAGGGCGCGTTAGTTCTCGTTCGATGTCTTGTATACACAGTAAAAGTGTCTCCAAGCGGCGGACGTAGCTACTTGCAAAGGTACGTACGTGCGTTGTCGGCGGTCGGCGGCGTCGGTAGCTTCAACAAGCCGCTAAACAAAAAAAACAAAAAAAACAAACGAGTGCCGAATTCAGATGGATAAATAACTTGAGCAAACAATTTAGAATCGGGCGGTAACTTGCGCCACCTATCGAGATTTCTAGCAGCCTGTTTAAAAAAAGAAAGACGAGTCTGTTAACACTGCGATCGACCACGACTACACAGCAACCCTACATACAAGGCAGGCAACACAGCACACAGCTACACAGTACCGACATGTACACAAACACAACAACCGACACTACGCCCGACACTTCCTACTCGATATCATTTCTCCCCGCGGCGCATATAAGCTTGACATGTGCGGGTGAGCTCTTTGGTAGCTGACCATTACAGATTTATAGAAGAATACACAAAACACGGCGCAATGGACAGCCGTGTGTTAGAACTGTTTGCATTTAAAAAGTATGGAGGCAAAATCTATAATGTTAGTCCGTTGCAATAAATAACGATATGTTAACAATAAATCTTAAACCGGTCATGAAAAAGTTCAAATTTTTGTTATTTGCTTGCTTGACCAGTGTTATGAGCAGTCCGACTAGCTTGAATCAGATAGGAAAACAAATTATGGGGTTTTGTCATTACGTATACAATAATAAATGAAAATGATCCTTGCGCAAAGCATTTTTTATATATTTTTGTGAAGGACATCCGGACATCCGCCCAACACTTCACTTCCGCTAGTTCCAGCAGTTGCAGTACGGGAGCAGACGCCTTCACTTTTGGGGCGTTTTGATGCAGTTTGTTGTCGTATGTCGTGTCGGTGTCGAGAAGAGCGGTGGGGCTTGGGAGTTTGTGACCGGTGTTATTCGTGAACACGGGTGTGGGGCGCTGATGCGTCTTTTTTTTTTTTTTTATACTGCCACCACCCCGAATTTTGAAGATACACGGGCCCGTAGCAGTGCATTATGCTGAATCGCGAGCTCCTTCTCTGTTGACGTCGCTTTCCTGGTACCACTCGTGGATACTGCAAGCGTTTAAACAGTGTGCACCGTCTCGCCTACATCCCCGGTGACGTACTCGACCTGTTGAAACTTACTGCTTCCGTCATTTTAGAGTACGCAAGGCAGTTATCTCGTTGTTCTGGTTTCGGTTATAAAAGCAAGGCAAAACGCTCGTAGTTCCCGCCCTCAGTACACGTTGGACATCTTCCACACTTTGACACCGGATAACTGAATGAACAAGGATTTACATTCACTTCAAAGGTTACTCTCGCCGCTTCCTCACCGTTGAGCAGCAGGATGAGCTGGCGACAAGCCGTGGATGAAAGGCTTGAGCATCAACAGCCCAAGCGCACTCGGTGCCGATGCGGGCGACGCGGGTTTCTGTCAACCGGGAGGCCAGCACAAACCGTGACCATTCCAGCTATTCGTCATGACACGGTGTTGCAGAGAGCTGGGTAAAATACAGCTACACGGATCACCGAAGCAAACGACTGCTATCTTAAATCTTGGCTTGTGATTGCGCCTTTGTAGTAGATCATCTTATTCGTTTTGCTGGAGAGACGTAAACGACGGGCATAACAAAATCGCTTGCATATTCCGCATATCTCACAAAAGCATTTACCCTGTCACCTTGCGAAAAGCGCGAAACACGAGTCC
This sequence comes from Ixodes scapularis, assembly GCF_016920785.2. Lineage (NCBI taxonomy): Eukaryota > Metazoa > Arthropoda > Arachnida > Ixodida > Ixodidae > Ixodes > Ixodes scapularis. The sequence continues at coordinate 43,417,152 of NW_024609880.1, read as the reverse complement.
GCACCGTCCTGAGCTTCCCGTTTTTTACCTGCTTTAGAGCAGTTTGTGCCTGCTAGTAGATATGCCTACTGAAACTGAAACAGGGCAGTGCCAGAGAGAAAGAGACAAAGTTGAGAAAGCTTGCTCGCTCTCCAATTTCTCAACTCTCAAGTGATTGTACCATAACAAATGCACCAACGCGTCTTCCAAAATAAAGAAAGAGCACTACGTTCACAACATAAAAAATGGTCTCAGTACATGCATCTGTGGGCAGGTAGGAAACCTTGCCCTAATTTATTCACGCCGCATGATTGGCGCAACAAACTCGTACAAACTCGTTGCAGGACCGAATCATCTACTCGAGCGGTGTGCGTCGCTATGCAAACGCAGTCCAACACGAAGCATAAAAAACGGCAGATTTAAGACAACAATCCGGAGTCCATTATTCAATTAAAATGACGTAATTTTGTTGAAAACGCCCGCTGCTTCTTACTCACGGTATGTGTCGGGATAGTTCCACAGTTTGAAACGGAACGAAGGAAGATTTACTTTTAAAAACGCTCGCTGCGTCCTCCCGGACCAGCTGGACCGGATCAGCTGACGACGACGGGACTGTACCCGTTGAACCTCCACCACGCAACAAACAATTTGCGCTCCGTGTTAAAAGCGTGGTTCAAACAGACCCGGAATACAAAGCACCGCACCACACACGACGAATGTTTCAGCCCTTTTTCGCATCGCCGGGTTGCACCAAACAGAACGAGATCGCCGAAGTCAACGCCGCGCTGTCGTGAACCTTGGCTTGTGGTTGCGAACTCGTGGACCCTGTGACTCCCTTCGCTTTCAAAGCACACACGGCGATTACGAATGCTACTTTCCGTCTTCCAGGAACATCACAGGGGCACTTCTCCGGTCACGTCTTCACTATGTGCTCGCAAACTCCGAAGCTCTATGCGAAGCTTCTCGCGTCCCGTCAAACCAAAGCAGTAGCGGCGCCATGCGAACTTGCCAGATTTTCTCCGGTCAAACAAAAACAACGAAAGCCAACCGGCGCTTGCTTCCAGCGTACATCGGCGTTGCGCTTGCGCCGTGGCCAGATCGCTTGCAGTTGAAGGTTGAAGCAAAAACGAAACCAACTGCAATGTCACGTGTTCACATCGAGGACACGCTTTTTATATCAATTTTAACTGTTTGGAACGAATATTTAGACCCATAAGTTTATTTGTGGTGTCTAAGAAACTGTTATCAGGACCCCTAAACTAAATACAAACATGGGCGACATGAGGGAAGCCGCATTACCATCGACCAGAAGATGGCGGCGAGCACGGTAAGTGCGGGTTTCGCCAACTTCCTGCGACATGGCGCAATTGCTTTTGGTGCATATCTGTCTCCGAGACATGTTTCTTTCCGCGGCATTTGTCTCGACGGTCCTTTCTAAGTGTGTCCCCAAGCATTCCGGTGCTTCGATAGCCGGCAATGCCGCTGTCGTCGCCGGGGGCGATGCGTGTTATCGAGGTCGGCTACACGGTTATGCGTGTATGACCGAACCAAAACACGTTTTTTACAACCTCGCATGATTTCTGAACGAATTATCCGTTACTCATCGTGTAAATTTATGGTAATTTCTGTAAATAGCGTGTTTTTCACCCCAAATATTCGCCAAATACACGGGACTTGCTAACAGTGTACGAAACAATCGCACGAAAAATGGTGGAAACTTCCACCGTATGCTTCACACAATAAAAAAGCGGGGAAAGAAAAAAAAAAAAAGAAGGAAGCGCGGTCTGGTGTAGTTACATGACTTGCGGTCATGAGCTTCCGTGCTCGTGTTTCGGTTTCAGATTCAAAAAATTTGATTCTTTTTTTTTTATTTTACTTTTTAAAAATATGCGTTACGTTGTAGAAAATATTGATTGCGTAGCCCCCTGCCACGAAATTAAATCACCTAACAAACATTAAAAAAATTAGAGGAGGGTGTTAATTTTCTTTCAATGCAATAAACAAGCTGAAATAAAACATTTCTTGTTCTCGAAGACTAAAAAAAAAAGTACTTCTATGTTATTTGTATTGTCGCATTGTGTTGTATACGTACGCGGGTCCACCTAAGATCGGTTTGGCGGTTGTTTTATAGCACTCTACACCGGCACTTTTAGAGATGCCCGTGCGTCCAACTTTCCGCAGATAACTCATAGAGCCATTGACTGCGATATACGGAGAAAGTTCGACGAATGACAGCTGGAAGCAAAGAATGCTTAGACTTAAAACCGGAGTCTGGAATGGGACGGTGGACATTGCGTTTTTCGTGCTTACGTCACGACCGACGTATCAAGTCATTTTCTTTTTCTGGTCGAAACACATGTAAAACCATATCGTTCACCGTGTTTTTTTCTCTCCACGGTTTGCAGTGTTATTGCGTGTGCTCTGAGGTAACACCTGAGGTAACATCGTCTCCTCTTCATTTTTTTTTTTAGCTCGTCCATTTCTTTTAACAGAAACTAGCTATGGCCCAACCGACGGTCTTGGTTCACCTCCCCTTTTTTTTATCGTGCTCTTTTTCCAAAAAATGGCCGATTGACAAAGTTATTCTTGTCATATTTTTCATCCTCTTATGTCTCGACCTGCCAAACAGCAAGAATAGTCGTACGGCCCTATTTTTGTATTGGCGCGGATGAGACAAACTGGACGCAATGTGTTGAGATCCTTTATGGGCTAGACCTAAGACCGTGCATTCAGCGGAATTGCCGTTGAACGTCAGCTGATATTGAATCCCCCATCGTCGATATATCAGTCCAACATTCGGTGGAGGATGCTTGGTTTCGTCGTTGAACTGCGGCGGACAAATGTTACCAAATTGAAACGAGAATAGGTCCGCCTACGCAGAGTGCACCATTAGAATGACCAGAGGGCAGAAGTATTTCATCCGGGCCACATCTGGGTTTGAGCTCACTCCAGAGCACATACAAAGGCACGAGCGCGGGAGCAAAACAATGAGCCCGGAAGATTTATAGTTTAACTCAAACGTTGCCTGAAACGAAGCGGAAGACAACATTTGAGCCATGAATTATTTGTTTGATAAAACCACTTGTTTAATGGTTTTATCAAACGGGCTGTTCGTTTTTTTTCCCCCTTTTCTTTTTCTTTTAAAAATAGGGCGTAACAGTGCTTCGTGACACTGGTACGAAGATGGAGCAAGTGTACTTAATCACAGTCCGTTTTATGCCGTATTGTAGGCTCATTTGTATGAAGGATTAGTTTGCTTTTTAGCGGAGCATAATGGCGCCAATCATGGCGATTGGGAGAAGGTGACCAAAGACCTGAATAAGAAACGAAGGAGCTGCGTATTACGTTCGCGCCTCCTGCTTCCTGATTTGCTCTTTGGCGTTCTTATCGGCTAATGCCGCAATCTTATTGGTCGAGGAGCGATGATGGCATGCGCGAGACTCGCCTCGCCTTGCTTTTCATTAACCTGTCAATCACTTCTGGACTTAGAGGTAGCATTTTGAACACGAAACAATCAGCCGAGCTGGGATTTTCGGGCCAGTGAAGAACAATATGAAGAACATCTCCGCACTGTGCTTGTTTGATTCTAAAAGTGCATCTGCGCCATTTCATTCGCAGCTAGACTGTAACGCAAAACGTATGGGCATGCGCGGGAGAAGGATAAGTACATAAATTGAGAAGAAATAGACAAATTCCGAACGTACCCCAAAGGCGAATCGCAGATAGAAGCTAAAAATTGTGATCTCACTGCTACACTACAGCACCACGATGCGATCTTATACAGTTATGGTTATTAAGCACTACGGGGAGAGCAAGTCGTTTGCTTCTTGTGCAGGAGATGCGTTGACGTCAAAACGACGCTGAGCTCTGACTCGCTCTGATTGAAAGTATAGTGGCTATACCTCAATGCTATATGTTCCTCGAGGTCTACTCACTTTGTTGTTGTTGTTGTTGTTGTTTTTCAGTCAGCCAATAGGCGCTCGGTGTTCTGACACAATAGCAATACCTGTGCAAGAAGCAGACGAACTTGCGCTCCGCATAACATTTCTCTCGTCAACCGACACCAGGGGGTGTTCGAGTAGCGTGAGCGGGTATAGCTTCGACTTTTCCTCCCGCTGCGCGAGAGCTTGTGCAGCCGATGCGTGATCGAAAGCAATATAAGCTCACGCGGCTTGTTTACGCTATTGTGCAGGTATTCCACACCCCCTAAAGAAGGACACACTTTCGATAGAAGTCGATGGCAGAACTCATACGATTTGCTGGAAGTAAAGCCACTGGATCCTGGGAAAGCTACATTGTTTTCCATACCCACTTGCAAGGTACATACAGATACTAACATACAGACGACCAAAACGTCGAAGGGCGAACGGTTGATTGGTCTCGCTTGCTATGGCAATCGTCATTTTGGTCTTTTCCAATCATTGAAGTTTCGAAAGGGTCGTTTTGTAACTGCCGCGATCCAAGATCGCTATGGAGCGTCGTTGTACGGAAAACGTTCCTCGACAATATAACCGTCTTTGGTGCTGTGCGTGCGATCAGCTTGCGATTATGCTTAGCTCTGCGGATATCTCAGAAAGATATTGCTCTTTTTGCGCATATCATTACAGGAAATTTTTTTTCCAATGCCGCCAAGCACGGACGCCTTTTGTGGTGGCGTTGGGAATATGTACGCTTCCTTCGCCGGTGTGTGCATAACAAATCTCGGTGTACAATTACTGTCTTTATGAAGTTACTTCTCACCGTGACTTTGGACCGGCTCAAAAGGAATGAAGGGGTCAAGAAGAAACTGCCTAGTCATTGGACCAAAACTGCGACCGTAAGCCTACTTTCCCAGGGTTAGGCTAATTTATCTGGGAGAGCTCGGTCCGTCTTCTCAATGCCCCCCAAGAGAAAGGAGCGGACTATATATATATATTTTTTTTTTTTTCGAGCGCACACGGCTAAAAAAATCGGCGGGCGTTGGAAGACCGCAGCAGAAACAAAAATAGGCAGGTTAAATATATTTATTGCGCCGATTGCTGTGACGGTCCAATATCTAGTCTCAGTTTTTAAGCAATGTCAATTCAACTCAGCGCGATGCTTCACAAAATGTTTTGCGTGCACACTTGGCGTTGGCGTCTTTTACACTGGCAATAGGAATGGCATGAAACGCACAACCACGTCATGAAAATGAAGGCGTGAAGCAATAAAATAGCAACGATATCTCCTTCTTTAGTTAGTGTTAGCTAATCTGTCCACGATCGCGGAGCATTTTGAGAAAATAAAGAGCGGAACAGGATTATGTTGTCAAGTTTTTCAATCCCGGTCACAGTCCCATCTCTTCTCGTGGGATTTTCGGACCTTTGAACGCACTGGCATTGTATAAAAGAAAAAAAAAAGCACATTGCCAGCGAGGTCGCGCCGCACACGAACAAAAGTAAACACTCTTGTTTGTTTGTAAACAAACAAACAAGAGCGTTCCGCGTGTTTTCCGCGACGTCGGCGCTGCGTGACAAGATTGTGGAAGAACAAGTCAATGAAAATGGTTTCCGGAAGTCAAGATGCGTGTCTTCCGACCGTTACTCTTGCTTCAATGTGACATTGTCGCCAAAAACATGTTTCCTCGTGTTGACGGAGGCAGATGTTCAACTGGTGCCTCGAGTAAGCTCTTTCACAACTTTTTATTTACTTCTAGTCACTGACTGACTAAAAAAAGGAAAGAAGTAGTTTTAGTTATCCCGCATCCAGCTCGAGCTTCTTACCTTCAATTGCACTTTGGTGTCTTGTGAGCCTCGAGGGTGGACGCACAGTCAAAGCACGGCGGAAGGCAAAAACCGCATACTGGAAGCCAGGCGTTGAAAAGAAACACCCTGCTCTGCTCAAGCAAGCAGTGGCTATGGTAGTATTTTGGTTGTCGTTGTTGCTTTTTGTATCAAAGCTTTAGGGTTTTAAGAGGAAAAATAAGAAAAACTATCGATCGTTTTGCACGCGCTGACAACGTCACGCAGTGTAGCTTATACTCGCAACTTTGCAGGAAAGGCGGATAGAAGGAAAACGACAGTGGTACGTGCAGAGAGGAAGCATAAAGTATCTAACCGTTTGATGCGCATCAACCTAGAGAGAATACAGAGTTTATAAACTGTCCCGCGGGGTGTCCTCCGCGGTTATCAGCATCCACTGATGCGGAAATTGTCCCGTTAGCGCTGACTCGTGAAACGTCAAAAAAGCAATTAAGGATTTTTAAATTAGGACCTTTAAGACACAGGAGCTAAAGGATTCGACGGCTTTACAAAATAATCTGCCTGGGGAAAGAATAATAAACACATTTTTATGTTGAGGTTTTGAGCATAGCCTTCTTGATGCACCAACGCATCCAATTATTGTGTATCGCGTTCTAGATCTTATTTATTTAATACTTCAATACCGCATACTTCTCGCAGTACTTTTTTTTTTTTTGCTTTTGGTTGTATTTAGCAGTTTTTCAAAAGTTGTTGGAAACGGCAAGCGGATCATGCCGCTGTTTTAGACGCATCTACGAGATTCCTGTGTCTTTGCTTAGTTTTTTTTTGTTTCAGTTGATTATTTCTGCTGACACCTCAGTTTGAATGGGGAAATAATGCCTCTAACAGTCTCCAGTACGTCTCCTAAATCAAAAACTATGTGAAAATGTTAACAGCGGCAACAAAATGCATCAAAGCTAAGTCATTAGTCAAAAATGCCCTTGTTTGCTCATAAATATGGGTAGAAAATCAGGCTCAAGAGACGTTTAGATGGCATTACTTTGAAATTTTATGGGGTCAGGTGCGTAGAAGGAATCTAATTACAATGTGTTTCACGGAAGGAGGAAAAATTCGATATTGCAAAAACTACGCGTCGCAAAAAGAAAAAAAAATGCTTGTGTCGTTTTGGTCCCCGGCCAGGCGCTTATTTTTGAAAGTTATTGAAGTCTGAGGTAATTAGGTTGCTAATTATTTTTGCGTAATTAACTTTTTAATATTGTGTTTAAGGGCATGGTTTATATTATAAAATTGCTCAGCATCATCGAAAAACATTAAATCAACAAATCGCAGAACGATAGAAGGCACGCGCAGTATTTTACGGCCTTCTGAAAAACGACACAAATTCAACGGGTTTTTAAGTTTCGGTTTGCAATCGGAGCGCATCTCGGCCCCGACGGCACCGCGCCCCGTGGAGAAATAGTGCAACCAGCCTCTGCTGCGTTGCGCGAGGACATCGTAGCAGAGGTTGGTTGCACTATTTCTGCAACGTACGCGGGGCCGTCGTGGCCGAGATGCACTCCGATAGCAAACCGAAACTTAAAAACCCTTCGATTTCATACGATCAGAAAGCCGTAAAATTCTGCGCGTGCCTTCTATCGTTCTGCAATTTATTGATTTAGTGTTTTTCGATGACGCTGAGCAATTTTCTAATTGAAACCTTGTCCTTGAACACAATATTGAAAAAGTTAATTACGCAAAAATAATTAGCAATATAGTTATCCCGGACTTTAATAGTTTCTCTAAATAGGCCCCTGGCCCGAAACCAGAAGGACAGAAGCTTTTTTTTTTGTTGTTGTTGCGACGCGTAGTTTTCGCAATATCGACTTTGTCCACTTTCCGTGAAACACCCTGCATATTCTCTTTTTTTTTTTTTTAGTTTGAGTTAGAAATCGATGTCAGAGCCTCTTTACACGGGCGAATGACAACTAGTGTTTTACTCTCGATTCGGCGAAAAAGATGCTGGCGACGCCATTAGGTGAAAAAATCTACTGGCTTATAGATCCGCCAAATGCAGTGAATGTGCGAAAGAACTTTATAGGACCTTCTTTCCCATGCAATGCCGCCGCGAATACAATCGTGCCGTGAAACGATTCTGCGGCTACAAGATTAGTTTCCTAGAAGGCTGTTCCTACCCTATGATGTGTCCCTGTTCCTACCCGGCGTATGGGGAGGGGTGGAGAAAGGGAAGTGTTAGCACAGGACTACTTCCCCCCCCCCCCCCCCCCCCCCCGCAACCCTTTCACCTCCGCGGAGTACAACGCCACAGACCGCGTGTGCCATGACGTCAAACCAGCAGCTGCGCTCATTTCCGACCCTGGCAATTGCTACGCTGCGACTAACCGGAGCGCGCTAGTCTTGTTCAGGGGTGCACATTAGGATATCGCTTTAAACACTGCTGACCCCTATTTCTCAAAGCAAAATATGCGTAATAGCGAACAGAAAGCAAAATACTAAATCACAAATATGCGCAAAAAGCTAAATCCGTTAAATAAAAATAAATTCAGACGCAAGCATTTTGGCATTCCCTCTTTTTCTCTGCTTATCATTGTCAAATATTTTCCTAGTGTGTTTGCCATGTGTTTGAATGTTTTTTTACGTCAAGTACCTAGAGCACGTTTTTTGGCAGGGGTAGTAGGGTGGCCATAAATATCCTCCAATTATTTTGTTTTCATTCGGTTTATTATTATCGTCACAGATGATAATATTGCCTTTATAAATATTACCGTTTTTCTTGTCACCAACGCGTATTTCGTGTGATTTTCTCATCTGTCAAGTCCTTCCGAAACTGTAAGAGATAAGAAAAAAGCCTAGAACACGTTCACAAAAAATTAAAGCGAAGAGAAAAACATTTATTTATGAAAATGAGATAAATTTAAAAAAAAAGCATTGCAAAACTTTAAATACACAGATAAATTAGAATTATTTGACGCACACACACAGACACAAAAAGAAACAGTTCAGTCTAGTTCCACCTTTCGACGATCCGTTGGGGGCCCTGAGAGTTGAGCCACTCACGCGGCGACGACTTGATACTCCCGTTAGTATGGTAACTTGATAGACCCCGTGATATGACGGTAGACTCTCTCGCTTTCTTGCAGCGAGGCCAAGGCAGGCGTTCTGTACTTAAAAGACTGCAGCACCGGCTCGTACAATCTTCTTCCCCTGGGGCAGAGCCAACGTGCATCCTAAGGGCAAAGCCTGGTCGCGGGAGCGTAAGGTCCTCGGGAAAGTTAGCGATCGAATCGCTCTTCGCTTTCCTCGCGCTACCCCTTCTCCTATTCTGCTCGGGCTTGCGAACCCCCACAGCGTCACTAATTTAATAAGTTCAATATACCTCGTTAAGACACCTGAAAGTCACTGGAGTGAACACCTCTCAGGTAACAAGGCCAGACTGCTAGACTTTCTACATTACACTCTCAAGAAAAAAGGGTGTCAAAAGGTGTATTCTTACACCCTTTGTCCCATATAATACACCCCAGAATTTCAATTCGACGTACAGTGCCCTAAAGTCGAACAGACGGCCCGAACTTTTACGAGGGGCTTGATAGCCGTGTGGTACAACATTGTAAATAGCTAAACTGCGTGTCAAAGACCACACAAAGAAAACACCGAGTTTTTACAGTTGGGCCAAGAAAACCCGAATTATTTTTTTCCTGTTCAGTAAAACGTGCATTAGCTATTTTAATAAGTTGTACCACACGGCTATCAAGCCCCTCGTAAAATTTCGGGCCGTCTGTTCGACTGTAGGGCGCTGTATGTCGAATTGAAGTTTGTGGGTGTATTATATGGGACAAAGGGTGTAAGAATACACCTTTTGACACCCTTTTTTCTTGAGAGTGTATTTACCACAGGACAGCGCGGGGAATAGTCATGGGGCACGAGCGTTCGGGCAGTAGGAACGCCAGCCCCGCCCAAACGCTGACACACAACTCGTCTCGAATTTGTGCCACGCTATGGACTTCCATATATAACGTTAAACCTCTAGCACTACGACCTCGTTTTTTTTTTAAATATGTATCTTGAACTCCCGCTTAGGGACAGCACAGTCAGAGCATTTCCATTGCTGATACGTAATGTCGGGCCTCGATGAAACAAAGTACGCCTACCCCGAGCACGAGAAAAATGGCACCAGCCAGCGTACTGCAGAAGTAAGGGCTCAGTTAACCTGATGTGCTTGGTTTTAGTAGTGATGCGGCCGAATGACCTTGCCGCTCCGTACCACTCGTCCTCTGACCTTGTTAGAGTCCGGCAGAGGAGCGTAATTGCGGTGAGCTCGTTCCAAATACAACGCAAAAAACGCCATTATTTATGAGAAACCTCATTTATACGGCTGTGCGACAGAAGTGCGGGATAATCAGTATGGTCGAGGTTTACTTCGAGGTTTCAATCATGTAAGAGCTATAAAATAATGTTAAAGAACATGCCCCTCCCGTGTTCAACCGTATTTTTGTTTTGTTATTTTATTGTTCAGCCAATCGGCTGACAAGTTGACTCCAAAATTCTAACAGATGTCTGAGCCTAGAGCACACTTGCGGTAGCAAACATCTTTTGAAACTACGCATTCATTGCTTTTACTCCAAACCCAATTGAAGCATTGCTTCTGTATATCTAGTCTTGAGTCATTAAAAACGGCATGTATATACAAATACACGCACTCTAGATTGGGAACAGCTTGGCGGCAGCCCCTAGCAGCAAGAAACAACATCACTCAAACACAGACAGACAAAAAATACCGATAGAAGGAAGCGAGATTAAAGACGAGTTCGCTTCTTTGTGTTTACAACAAAAACTCTTCTTTGCGTGTGTGATCATATAAACGATTTTTTCTGGATTTATATATTCAGCAAATGCCAAGACATTGGAGTTGTATCTCTGCTGACTCGGAGTTTTCACATTGACTAGGAACCCCACGAGGATGGACCTAAGCCATCGGTGCTACAGGCAATGTCGGTGTGTGTGCGAGCGCGACCGCAAACAAAACTCTGGGGACGAACTCTCCGAGTCCATGTCACGTCGCGTTTGGCTTCTCTCGGCAAAACACAACATCTGGTTGAAGCCGTCATGCCATCGCTTGATTTCCCTTTTGGCCCGAGGCTCGGCGCCCGTTGTCTAAAAGCACCATCTTTTATTACCTCCGAGTCAACGAAGTGGCACAACCGAAGTAACTTAGCGCACATGGGACACGCCAGAGTTATCTGAGGTTGACGCAGGTCAATATTATTTGTGCCTTGTATTTAGCGATTTCCTTTTCACTTTTTTTTCTAATTTTGTTTTTACCTCAAAGGCATTTATATTCATTTTCATTTCAAAAATCGTATTTAAAAAGTTCGGCTCACCGCGGCGCAATAATAATTCCCCACATTATATGGAGAAGTGAGATATACATAGGTGCACTTAATATTTGATATATGTTATCTTATCAAGACGTACACCTTTCGAATGTCAATAGCATCACCTCTTCCTCCGAAAACCAAATCTTATAAGAACTATCTCGGACGGCGCATCAGCAATGCGTAAAAATTGTTTTAACGCGATAGTGTTAAGGAGCTCGTGTTGTAGAAAAGCCGGCGTCGGCGTCGGTGGCGTTGTGATGGAAACTCCTGCGTCACGGCCACATGACCTCGCACGGGAATTTCAAACAACCGTGACGTCACGCGTGGAATGGAAGTGATTAAAAAACATTACATATTATGCAAATTAAACTTCGCCGCATGTTGCAAATGATTTTACTTTATAACGTAACTCATTTGTCTAAAGAAACTTTTGAAAAATTTCCGGCGAGATGCGAGCCCACGACCATTTGTTTGCGATCCAGACACGCTACTAACCAGGCCACCGAAAGACTTCTTTTTTTCTTTATCGCATGAAATATTTACAGTGATTCATGTTATGAGGATAAAATCGTGACCCATGGGCTTCTGGGTATCTTTTCACCCCTCCATTTTCAGAAGGATGTCTAGCAGCGAGCACCACTTTGGCGCTTCTTCGCGCGTTTGGTAATCGCCCTTAACACGAGCAAGTATCTCGTGAAAATAATAACGTATAGATTTCGCGCTGAAATCAGCATTCCTGACAGCCATGCAGGACTTCCGAATAGCGTACAGGCCTAAGAGCACAAAGGTATCATAAGGTACAAGTTCGTTTTTCTCCACCGGAAGAAAACGGATCCCTTTGGCTGAAATACACAAGCCCTTCTTCAAAATTCTTTGAAACACGACAAAAAAAAAAAAACACTGCATCCCAACAGTCAATAAAGACGTGTTCAATTGCCTCACGCTGCTTACAAATCATGTAGTTTACAGACCAAGGTGCAAGTATGCCCTTTGAGGACAACCATAACTTCAAAGGTAATGTATAGAACTGCGTAGCTTGAAAAAAAAAATGTATTTGCTGCCGGTTGAATACACATCTATTTCACGCGACACAGAACAACCTGTCTAGTGTAGACCCGATGCAGCGATCGATACAAAGCTGCTGGAGACAATATATTCAAAATATCCCGCGTGAGATGTTTCTGTGTAACACCGGACAAATATTGAAGGGGGAAACGCACATTGAGGAAGGTGAAAGCATATAAATGACTTCCTTAGTATAACATAAAAACTTTGGCAGTGGCTCTTCGCATGTCAATATCACAAAAGACGGTAAAAAAGACGACAGCTTAGTTTTGATAAAGGTACGTATAAACGGGTGCTCCTGGTCTCTCAGAAAACAAGATAACACAAGCTGCCTGACACACAAATGTCAGAGTCCAACTACGCCTTGACTTGCTTGACGGAAAAGATTGTCACGTAGCATTGCCTCGCCTGATGCCTTCCCGGATAAAGGTCGCACACACACAGTGGAAGCGTTGTATATTTGTTCTGGAACAATGTATACCTTGCAAAACGTACCAAAACTTAGCAATAAAAAATATATTGTACACATTCACCTTTGCGAAAATAGACAAATACTGGTGGACCCACTTGTTGGCACGGTCTTTTAGGTCTTCTGCTATTTTTAACCAGTATAGATTACTTATGAGGTGGTGACGTAAAGGCACGCCAAGATAATTACAAGGTGATTCACAACACGCAATGCCGTCAAACTGATCCGGTTTTGTAGCATATTGCCAATGCCAAAAACCGTTACATTTTTGTCAGTTTACTGTAGCGCGCGTAGCCTCACAGAAAGATCGTGTGATAGCAAGTGCTTCACTTACACCATCCTTGTCTTTACACAATACTTGAATATCGTTTGCGTACGCTAAAACCTTTATCTCAGCGGCGTGCGACCTAATGCCATGACAATGTTGACTAGAAATTATGCTTAAAAAAAAGTTTCTAGATACAAGCCAAAGAACAGAATGGACATAGGACAGCCCTGTCGCACAAAAGAAGCGACTGGAATACATTTTCTTATGGCTTTATTTGCAAATAAATGAGTACAACATCCCATCTATAACATTTTTACCCTTTCTAGTAGGACGTTTCCAACTCAAACATCAGCCAAAAGATTAAAAAAATATTCATGCCTCACACGATCAATTTGCAACATTGCGACTTGGTTGGCCTTTTCAGTACAATGCTCCAACACACTACTCGCGACATGAATGTTCGCCTGAATCATACTTTCTTTATACCGCACGTTTTTTATGTTAATCTATTAGATCACACATGATGCAATCGTCTTGCAATAACTTTAACAAAAATTTTGTGATCTACTTTGTACAAAGTAATGGGCCGATAACCTGAAACATGCCTACGTTAGCCTCATATTTTGATTTTGGAATGAGTGTTGCAAGCGTCCTTAAAAATAGAAAGGCAGTGCTTTTAATTCATATGCCTCGTGAAAAACTCCGTACAACAAAGGGCTTGTTTGTTTTTTTTCTGTAAAATTCTGAATAAACTTTATCTGGACCGGGCGTTTTACAAGCAGACAACTCATCTATTGACCTTTCCATTTCCTGCAGAGAAATTGGCTCCTCAAGCCAATCCTTCACTTCCAGTCGCAACTGTTGAAGCAGCTTTGTAAGCCAGTCGCGCTCCAGTGCCTTACTAGATATTTGTTTTTGCTGAACAAGTTGCGATATTAGTCTGTAAAAGCGTCTTCGATTTTTTGCTTGTCTGTGGGCACAATGACTTTGTGCACTATCTTATCAATTTATTTTTAACTGCATATCTTTTCGGCTGCTAAAGCCCGCTTTGTAGGCTGCTCGCCTAGAAGTTAATTGTTTGCATTTGAACGGACGACTGCACCATGATAGCGGTCAGCGTGGAACCGTTCAATATCACGTTTGATGTACTCAATATTTTTCACACTCGCTCCGAGATTGTCACACTCCTTTTTTCATAAATACTGAATATTTTCTTCTAGTTTACATTGTTCTGAACGCGCATTAAACTTCAAGGAAGACGACTTCTCAATAGCAAGCTGTTTTGCTTTTATTTCGAAAAATTATCACTTCTTAAGTACAGTAGTGTTCGTACGCCAAGGCACGATTCATGGCGCTTTCGATAATGTTTGCAAACACTTGGACATTCGCTAATTCTGAATTCAGTTTCCATAGCTCCTAATTAAACTTTTGTGCCTTCCAACCCTTTTTCCGAACTGTCATGACCACAAGGCAATGAAATAATCTGTAAAAAACATAGGCTTTACGTTATAGTAGCTAAGGCTTCCTATTAGCTCTACAGAGACGTAAATTCTATCAAGCCTGGCATCTGCTGATCCTTGAAAATCCGTAAATATGACATGTTTTTTTCGTTGCTGGATCATGGCAACATCTTTTAAGTCACATTGGTCAGTCATTTTACCTAAAAACTTTGCATTTTTTTTTCTTGGCGCACATTTTTGTTTGACCCATCAGTCGCGGGGCAGACACCATTAGTCACCCAGTAATACTATATTTTTTTCATCTGTCATGTACTCTTCTACATGTCCGAAAATTGCTAATCACTCGTTAGCCTGATTATGAGCATATACACAAATCACGCGCCACTGTATGTCATCCATCAAAAAGTCACACAAGATAAACCGCCCACCTTCGTTTGTTACTGTCTAAAGCTCAGAAGGCCTCACGCTTTTCTTCAACAGCTACGAAACTGCTGATGCACCAACAGCGCTACAGACGCAGATATCATACACTGGCAAAAGCGTTCTAACCCTGAGGGAAATACTATCGTCATCCGACAGCTTCGTTTCCTTGCACTGCACAAATATCACGGTATTCCTCAAACAAAAGACGCAGCAGCTGATATTGTTTTCTACACGTATTTAAGCCGCGAACATTAATAGTTGCAATACGCACCACGTCTTCGAGCTCGAATATTGTCACTTAAAGCGAAAAGTAGGGACTGAAACCAAAAATTTAATAAACATTTACCCGACGTTTCGGGACCAATTCGGTCCCTTGTTCACGGGGAAGTGACGAAAAGAAAAGAACACGTGTCGTCTAAGTGCACATACGGATACGGATGTACTCCTAACCAGGCAGAGGGCTGCCGAACGTTTACCTTATTGTCACTTAGACAATAGGACGCCTAGTGGCTCGCCTCTTGATCCAGATCGTCAGGATGTACTCGCGGTTTCAGTATAAAGCGACGTTTTTTGTAGGTCACCTCTTTGAAGCGGAGCTGCAGCTTGCACTCTTCTTCCGTGTGACCTGGTGGCGGAATTTTATGAAGCGGTCGTTTTGTCGGTTTGGAACCTGCTTCCCACACTTCAACTTTCTTGCCGACGTCAACAGGTTCCTGGGAAGTTTGGCTGCTGTTGATCTGATACTGGTTGACTGTCTTGCTCAGATCCGGTAGTTGTTCCGCCGCGGAGTCATCCCACTAAAAAACACCGCTGCCCAACACCTGCTGTTGTGCTGTCACTTCATCCCCTCCGGACACTTTGGTGTTTGCAGCAGCGTTGTTAAGTGCAGCAGGCGTAGGAGGTCGACTTGACAGAGGGTTGGGTGCTGGGCGTCCCGCCGGAGCTAAAACTTCGCTTTCCGCTGTCATCTTTGGTTCTGCTTCGTCTATTTGCAGTTCTGTTGAAGTCCTCTAACGTCGAGGTCCGGAGAACAGCCACGGAGGCTCGTGGGCAATCTTTGTCCACGTGACCAAATCCGTGACAAGCGTTGCAGCGCGGTACACAACAGTCTTTTCGAATGTACCCCGGCTTCCTACATCGCAAGCAGAGTGGGGTCGATGGGCACAACTATTAGCACGCTGCCTTCGAGCACCCGCAGCTGATGTGGCAGCCTTTCAGTGATAACGCCTGCATTCAGTGGCATTGTGACCTACCATTTCCACGCCCTGAAATCCCTCTGTGCGCGTAATAGTTTACAGATACATACGTAGTCTTCAACGGTACACATCGATGAATAGAAAATACGTGTTGACAAGGAACATGAGGAAGAAGCAGACATATTAGACCCATTAATTTAACTAGTAATGAAAGTATAATTATCTGCAATGTTTTGTCTCTTGCCGGGGTAGTAGACATCACACTGCCCGGACGCAAACCAAAATTAAAAACAATATTTCAGCATTGTATCCAGATGAGAATGTACAACGAGATGTACTTTGGAAGCCAGATATATACATTCATTTAAGTCTCAATTTGCAAACATAAAACTTCCAGGAGGAGTTGAATAGCGCAATCAAAGTTTTGCAGTATTTCTTTTTTTAATTTCAGCACTGCATAATAATTTTGGGAGCTTGATCGGACGTAGTTTAAGAGTGTTAAGTTGTTCAAAAAAGTTTAATTTTTAATTTATTATTGTACTGGTAAGAAAATACATTTCTTAATCCCTAGTTTTTAAGATAAAAACTAGGACATGCAGGCAAAAACTGTTTTTTGTTCTTTACCTTAGAAAGGTCGAGACACTAAGCCCCAAATTATTTAAGAAAAGCACTGAAACTGTTGTACAGCTCCTTTAATTATTACATTTCCTTGCTTCTCAGAAACGTCCAAGCAAGGAATTGGTCACAAAGTAAGATCTGTATCAGAATTTGCACTTTTTGGCCATACAAAATAAAGCACAAGAGCACAGAAAATTTCTTGAGCATATTTAGCGCATAGCAATGGCTTCAACCAATATTACCGATCATGATTTTAGGACCGGAGCATGAACGTCATTAACTAGCAACATAACCGATTTCAACAACGATTCAAATCGAATTGCACTAACGTTTCACTTAGATAATTTGTGTCTTGATAGATTTCTTTTTAACTCATAAAGGCGAGAAATACCTTGATGTTACTTTCGCAATACATGCTACAAATAAAAGAGGCGCGCGCCTGAAATGTACCCGTTTAATTTGTTAAACAAAATTTGAATGATGGAAGCAGAATCATTTAAATTCAAATTCAGTTTATTTTTGTCTCTACAATTGTACAGGCGACGGAGGCGTGGGCAAAAATCCAACATATGTTGGCTTAACAAGGCCCATCCCCTTTTCCTAGGCAGAAGCACACAGATGATACAAAAAAAAAGAATCTAACTATAAAAGAACAATATAAAGCAAATATAGAGCTTACAGGTATAAATAATAGCTAATTGCTACAGTACACACACGTCTCCATATATTACATGAACATACTTTTGACGAAATGTGGTGTTTGCGTTTCAACAGTGATGTTGTTTCTTAATAATTTTTTTAGCAAAGATGGAAGGTTATGTCTTACCGTCTGGGTTCCGTAATTTTTTCAGCATTGTAGTATTTTACAAGCGTCTGTATTACGAAAGGTATAGAAGTTTGAAATTCGCGTTAAATTAGGAATTTATTCAAATAGGCGAATGTTAATATTTTACAAGCGTCTGTATTACGAAAGCCATAGAAGTTTGAAATTCGCGTTAAATCAGGTATTTAGTCAATTAGGCGAATATTCATTTTTCTGCTTGTTATGAGTCTAAGTAAGGTGTAGTCCCAAAGATGGATATCTTCACCTTTAAAAGAAGTTACACAAAATCACTTGTTTAAAATGAATTCCACACATGAAAGAATAAAGAAATAGTACAAAGCACAGCACAGGTATAATCATACGCACGTTCCAACAGGCAAAATTAATTTCTGGGGAAGCAATATGGCTCATGCTTTGCGTCGAAAATTCTGCATTTACTAATGCAAGTGTGATAGTCTTAATACCTCGATACAACGCCTGCTCACGTTGAAACTGATAGGGGTAGAAAATGAACACATAATGCACAATATGAGCTTGTTTGCGCAAGAGTATTGTTTCTACCGATCTACATCGCGTTGAACAGCAGCAAAACGCTATCACTCGACGTTTTTTGTGCTGCTGAATTTTGTTAAGTTTGTTTCAAAACTCGCGAAAAAGTGGTCAAACCCAGCCCAAGATTGTTAATGTTGACTCTCTGCATTTGTTCTTTGAAAAACCTCAGTGCAGCAGGTGGAAACAAGGCGGTCGTCTTTTATGATATTATTTTCCCAGACGAATTATAACACACCCTCGCAAAGTTTGCGGTAGGACGGATAAGAAAGTATAATTTTCCCAGACGAATAATAACACACCATCACACAGTTTGCGTCAGGACTGATAAAAAAAGTTTCAGACGCTGCAACCGAGATTGCAGCGTTTGAAACTTACTTTTCCCTTGCCTTTGAAGACGCCGCGAAAACACTTTTATGTGTCTGTATCGCAGTCACCATTCTAAATCGCCACTATATATTCCGTGGAGCGTGCAAGCTGTTCGTGGTGGCGGCTTTGATTCTGAAGTAGTATTCTCTTGTTAGATGCTAGCTGGTTTGTTATCGTCCAGGCTCTCATTAAATGGGAAAACAATGTCCTAGTTTCCATGTGCTTAGCACGATGGAATGTATACTTTTTGTTGTTTTGTTAAAATAGTTGTTACTACAAAACTGCGGGTATAAGGGCTTGGTTCACATACGTATAGTGAAAAAATAATTATATTGTTGCTTTATAGTAACACTTCAAAAGAGAGAACATTGTGTGTTGACATTTGTCCCTCTTCCCCAACAGTATGAAGGTTTCTTTTTATGTCCCCTATAATTTTTCTGGAATGCTAAAGAAAATCTTCAGCCAGCCGAACGGATAACGGCTGATAGAAGAAGTTTACTTTGCACAGTGCGTTTTAGCAACTTTAATAAAAAAAATTAGGTTTCACAAACCAGTATTTTCTTTGGAGCCGCGGAGTTTTTTCGTTTACTTATTTAAAGTTTTTACCGACAGGAACCTTGCAAGGGGGCTTTCCACTTATTGAAGGATGTCTTGAATTTGCTTTATTAAATGTGTATGTGGTGTTTTATTTGATTCGTGTTAGTGTAAAGTAAGAAAACGCGTTAGTGAGACTTAGGAGCAAATTGATAGGCTGCCAAATTTGCCTGCCCAAAACAGAATCATTTAGCGGTCTGTACGGTTACCTGGCTTCATATAACAACATTTTGAGCAAAAAGCATTTCTGGTAGAATAAACACGTGATTTATCTTGAGTTTAAAACAAATCAACACTGAGGTCTACGAACGTCTTGGTCTCACCTAGATTTTTGCCAGGAGCAAGCTATACAATGTGTAAATAAATTATTTAGTTAACCGGATGAAATAAAACCAGGCAAACGTCTAGTGGCGCATTCTAGCGCAGAACTGAACACGCGTACTCTGTTATTCATCAGTTAAATAAAATAACATATTTTCACACGTGAGGACGTTGGAACTAAAAACTAAACCTAATATGTTAAGCGGCCGAAAATAAGTTATTTCTTCATGGAAGCGGCCGTTGGGGCATTTCAATGTTTAGCACGAAACGTTCAAAGCGGAGAATAAAAGGATAGAAAGCGCAAGCAAACCAATAAAATAAAGGCATACATGCGACAGGACGGGCGTTTTGTGCCTTTATTGTCCTTGTTTTGTTTGCGCTTTTTAACCTTTTAAATTAGTATGAACCAACTCGCCCAGAAACCCAAGTTTTATTCCAAGGAGAATATAAGTCAGCACTAGCTGGTTATTGTGACAGACTTGGATGTATAAAAGGCTGGCCTTTATCACGAGATTTTTGTTTTTTTGATGTGATTGAGGTATCGAAGGAATGAAATAAAGATCTACCTTTTTTTTTTTACTTTTCAGATTAAAAAGGCTAATTACTGAAGTTTCCTCATTAGAAAGTGTCGGAATCCAGGGGATGGTGCTACTTTCAACCAAAATGCACTCTCTCCGCCCTTCAATTCGAAGATAAAAGAGCGACGTGGTATGCACGCCATTCCCGACTTATAACGATGTCGTTAGTCTTCGACTCACGCGAAGAAACAACCTACAAATGTTGCTCTCGAGTAGTTGTAAAGAATAATCTTGTTTATTTCTTGAATCGTTTTCGGAAGTTCCGTTATCTGTATGTCCGCCAACAGTCTCATATATTTCCGCTCCGGTCGCTCTGCGTTTGCACTCCTTTCTGTCAAAATCAGCTACGTTATAACGCACGTAAATTACCTTTGAATGATTGTAGGCAAGGTTTTGACACATCCAGTTGACGGCGGGAAAAACACTGGTTGTTAAATTTGTCCATCTCCTCGTTAACGCTGTAGTTTTTTTTTTCTTTTCATTTGAGTGAGTTTGACACTCGAGCACGTTTCTTTCCGCGTCCTTCTAAATTCAATTAAATCTATAAACAAGTCATTTTTATTTTTATTTTTAAAATTCGGGTCAGTACGTGAACTTCATTTGACCCATTTACATCAAAAGGTACTTAAAAAGTCTAGAAATGACTTGATAAAAGCATTTGACATACTCAATAGAAACATTTGTGGCTTGAGTTAATATGCCAACTACGAAAAAGGAATCTTTGGCAGCCCGTATAATCAAATACATGCCACGTTTTATCTACGTATATTTCTATACGTATGCATGTACATGCAAGTTTTGTGTTTTGGCTGAAATGTGTTACATCGAAAGCTGCAATTTTTCTATATCCGCAGATGAGTCAAATAATTGACTTTATGAGCCAGTTATGGAATATTAAAGGTCAGGCGTAATTAATCAGCACACAAGATCTCCTTACCGTTGCAGTATGAGGATCCTCCACTGGCAGAATCAGTACTCAGGAAATATCGGTAATTATAGACCTACACGCGGCGCGGTTCTGTTTACCAACGCGGCCGGAAGGCCGCTCGTCCCCAGAAGCTATGTGGGCAGGAGCGGCGTGGCTCTCCGTGTTTTCGCCACCGCGTTGTGTGGCGTGCGCTCGTTGTTGACATTGTAGGGACGCTTCTAGATTTATCTGTGCGTCGTATTTCCTGCACGTCGTAGGTTAGGCCCGACTACTTGAGCTCGCTACCCGAACTTGAACGGCAGGGGTATCGAGACAAACTGTGCGTGGACGGCGTTGCCTCCGACGATCCGTACACCGTAAACAAAGCCTGGTGGAGTTCGGACGTGAAGTTTCTGCCACCGGCTTGGATGGCTCACGTTGTCGTTCATTTAGTTTTTTTTGCCAAGCCAGTTCACGGCCGACACGGTGCAGGCGTACAAGTTTCTCGATGCCTACGATTACTTCGAGCCGGTGTCGGCGCTGTCGGCGGGATCAGCAGACTGTGGGTCCGCGGAAGTGCATTTATTAATTGATTAAATACACACAGCATTCTTCAAGTCAATGTATGGTATTTTTCTTACCCTCATGACCACAAGGCATGACAAGCGGTAACGCTCCGTCCATTTTGCCGCCGGTCTCCTTGCGCTCGGGCGTAGCGAACCACTGACAAGCGCTTGGCCGGTGCTTTGTGCTCGAACACCACCGGAGCAAAATCTGGGTGGTCTCGATCGGACGACACTTTCCTTCCAGATAACCAAGCCTCCGGACGGAAATTGAAATGGAAGCAACACTAGCCTTCAAAAGAGTACCTGCCGCACAAACTGTCGTCCTCGCCAGGCGACCATTCTTTTCGATCCACGGATATTATACAACTTCTGCGCCTTTCAGAGTCCGCCGCGAACTTGTGGAAACTCGCTCCGCTACTTTTGCTGTACCTTTCAGTGCAATTAACGGCTACGCAGCTTAGCGGCATGCTGAAATGCTATGACGCCCACGCAAAAGTGCGTCCTTTTTCCCACACCACCCGGCTCGAGCGCGATCGCAGCGCCACTGGAGCTCCGTGATGTCAAGCGCGCTTGCCGGTCTGTAGGAATAACATATAAATGTCAGGTTGAGGAATCCAATGTAGTTTTCTAATAAACAAACGGACAGATTAACATGTCACAAAATGCTAGTATAATCTCTGCATTTAAGAAGGAGCTCTGGATAGTTGGTTACCCAGTTTCAATATATGCACCAACAGCAGGCCACCAACATAAGAAAAGCCCAAGTTTGGTGCTCCCAGGAACCAACCTTTTTCAAAATTCCTAAATTATCATCATTAATTTTTTTGCCGGTTCCCATACATTCGGTGTAAGAACAGTTAAAAACAATTAAGTGGCAGGCGCCATGTCTGCAAAAAATGTCTGTCGAACGCCCATCGAACCGCGCGAAAAGATCAGTGTAAAATTTTGTGCAATGTTGTGTGAAGAGCATCGCCATTTCAAATGGCAAACACGACCGTGATGCATCCAGACATTTACGGTAAGCATCACAAATGCTCAAATTATTTTCTAAACATTACTTTTCAAAGCACTTTTGTAAGTAGGTTTTTTTCCCACACCTTGAATACGATCATTTGGTTATTTATTGGTACTAGTATTTTTATTATTTTAGATTTTCATCAATGCAATAAGGAGCTTCACTTTGGTTACATAATTAGAATTCGAACTCTTCTCACACACGAGGCTCAAATTTTGTAAGATCAGTAGGCCAATGACCCAAAAATGAACTAGAAATTTGAGAAGAAAACAAGTGCTCCCGTCAACCTTCTTGTTTCCAAAACTATTCTGAATCCCAATGAATGATAACAAACAAAATATAGATATTTCCTCAAAGCGAAATTGGAAGGTTGGAAGGTATTCAAAAGTAACGTAGCAAAGGGGAACACCTCGGTCAATGTTTATTTACCTTACAAGCGCTTCCTCTACGAGCCGATGCAGAATACGAAACAGCGTAGCGCTTGAATCTAATGTTCTAGTACCATTCTTAAAGGGTATTGAATTCTGCACAAAATATACTAAAGCACCTAAATGGCACACGTGTGCTATAAAATATATTGTCCCTGGAAATAAATAATTAGCACCATTTTTTAGTTGTGACAGATAATTTTCGAAACCAAATTTAACTTCTATTTGGACGTCGACGTCCCAACATCATGTTTAGGCCAAATTAAACTCATAACTCATAATAAATAGTTTCTTTGTCTTTTTAAGTTTAATTTAGTGAAAAGCATACTCTATCTAGACCGGGGGTTTCGAACACACGGACCGCGATTCGCTGGGACGCAGCCCGCTGGTAACCGGCAGCAAGTCCTCGTTCTCATTTCTCGGACACTAGAAATGGCAGGAGGCGTAGTGATCTCATCTCGCCGATTTGTTGTTGTTTTTTTTTTTCGCTAGAAATGTAACTTTAGTTTTTTAATGTATTCACATAGGTTGTACTTATATATGTTGATTACCGTGGATTTTCGCTTTATTCTTTGCGTCTCAGCTTTTTGTCATGTTAATCACCCGTATCAAAATTCCGCTACTGGGGTACAAGCGGGAGCTCATCGTTGAAGGACTCATGTAAGATCCGTGAACTCGCAATCAGCAGGAGCAACTGCAAAAAATAAAGCTTCGACCTCGGGATTCCCGCTTTGAAAAGATATCACCAATAAAATGCATATAATTTTTCAGATATTTTCAAAAATCATCAGGAAAGCGAGAACTGTCGTATTAACAGTTTTTTTAGAGACATATGAAGCTTAGTTATTTACTGATTGAATTGAGAAAGAGGCACGCCGTTGTGCTCCCTTTCTTGTCCTATAAGAAATTGCACCTTGGCGGGTCCGCGCCATTTTTATTCTTGTTACCACATTACGTCTGGGCCCAATGTAGTCCTATAAACAAATCGAAACTAAAGATATCAGTGTAAAAACTGAGAGTTTACACGAAGCACAGTTCACAAGGTCCCTTCTCTTGCAAAATCTTTTAATCCCCCATCTCTCCCGTGCCCCCTACCCCCCCCCCCTCCCCCATTACGTTGGCCCTCGATCTTTCAGGGGTGAGCTATGGCTTACGGTCAAAACATCCAACGGGTCATAACATGCAGGGAGTTGAAACATCCATTAGGTCACGTTTCAAAAGAGTCAAAACATCCCACGCGTCAAGACATCCATCTAAGTCGAAACTGCGCATGACTTTTTTTTTTTTGTGCCTAAGCGCCTCATACAAAGACTCCGCTTGTTTTGAGGCTCACAAAGCTAAATAAATATGTAACAAGTCTTAGAAAATAACGCTTGTACTTTGCGATGACGCTTCCGGGAAGGATGCAATTCACCTTCCCCAGGGAGCTGCTCGCAACTTGGCGACTTGGCCACGCTGCTGGGCTAGAGCAGTTTGCCAAGTATTTGGACAGCTTCTGGCTTTCGAACACAGTCGTCAAAGTCATCTGGGGCCAGTTTGAGAACGATAAACCACGCATCACCAGCATGGTGGCAGGGTGGCATAACAGACTGCAGAGCCGGCTGATGAGTCATCATCCAGACTTGGCTGAATTCATACAGTTCCGGCAAGTTATCCAGCATTCCTCGCAAGACAGGATCCAGGCACTGCTCTAGGATCCGCTCAGGATGGCGTCTGCCGCGGCGGTTTAAGGGATCAGACGTAACAAGCGGCTGCAGGGGGAGATGGCCATCTTTTCGTGCTACTTGGCGACTGCAGTTCCCACATTTCAAGGCGTGCTCAACTACGTTGACAAGATTTGAATGATTGGAGTCCTTTCACAGAACGAACTGACTAGTACGTGAGCCGGCTTGCCTGAAAATGAGTAATTTTTATTGATGGTATGCTTGTACACACTATAAGCCGTTTTGAATGCCTCGGGCAATACTGGCGTTTTATTCAACGAAATTTCGTAAAATAGAATTGCGTCGCACCTCGGGGTGAAAGATAGGGCACAAACTATACTTTATTATTTCCTTGGTCTGCGATGTGGTGGTAGCGCTGTGGAAGCCATATTTTCGACACTGCAACTAATAGCATGCTTCTTCTCTATAGCTTGACGTCGTTCTTCCCGCGTGAGCATATGCGGAGATACGGGTGTAGGGTGCAACGCACCCACAGATCCATTCTTCTCATTCGAATTGACGCCCTTCTCAGGGCGTCAATTCGAATCCAACTTGTTCACCGAGTTGTCCCGAATCCTAGGCATGACGAGATCTCGGACAACTGCATACCATCCGCAGTCTAACGGCCTGGTGGAACGTTTCCACCGACACCTCAAGTCCGCGCTCATGGCCCACGCGAACTCCAAGGAATGGGTACAACAGCTTCCACTCGTCTTACTCGGAGTTCGAACGGCGTTGAAGCAGGACCTCGGCTGTGCAACCTCTGAACTCGTCTATGGGACGACTCTCCGATTACCATCGGACTTTTTCGAGGTCGACCCGTCTTCAAACACGAGGCCAGAAGACTACGCCACAAAGCTGAAGGAGGTTTTTGCAGACCTACGACCAGTTCCTACGCGCGCGGTATCTGCCAAGACTCCTTACGTCTCTCAGGACTTGTACAGTGCAACGCATGTGTTCGTGCGCCAAACAGCCAGACGGAAACCGCTCCAACCACACTATATGGGACCGTTCCCGGTTCTGGAAAAGAAGCCAAGTGGCTTCGTTGTACAGATCAATGGACGACGAGACACCATCGCTCTCGAGCGTCTAAAGCCAGCCCATCTCGAGCACGCACCCGTGAACCTCATCACATGTGAGACGCGCGAGGAAAGTCCGAAGTCTCGCAGGAAGTCTGCTCAAGTTCATTGGACAAACTCATGGCCAGAGCTAGCGCCCTAAATGTGTGTTGTCGTTGCTCTTTTCGTTTTCTTTAATCGCTCGTTGGGGCTCCTCGCTAAGGGGGGGCATATCTGTAGGGTGCAACGCACCCACAGATCCATTCTTCTCATGAAAATAAAAGAGATGGCTTGAGGCGCAGCACGCGCACGCGCCTCGGAGAGCGCGTGCAAGAGAAGACGCGCCTCGGAGAGCGCGTGCAAGAGAATGCTCTGAAGCCGCCATCACAGGCAAACACGTCGTTCGCTCGTCTCGTTCTATGTCCTCACTTTAAATAACGTGGCAGGGCCTCGCGGCCCCCCCACACGGGCAATTAAGTGGTGTGACGCAAATAGGTCTAACGAGCGTGCAGTATACTCTGCACTGTCATCTTGGGGGGCCAAGGGAGTGCAGTGTGATGAACCAGGACTGGGAATGGATATGCGCCTAAACATGTAATAGCAGCCCTTCATCAGTTGACAAATATGGCCTGGAGCAGAAAATGTTTTCGGCCTTCTGTGCGCTTGTTTCTACAGCGTCTGCCTCCCGTTTAGCCATTACCTTGGCTTCCCGAGCTTACGCCACTGCTGCACGATTCCGGACCCCTTGCTCGGCTTTAGCTGCGACATTATTAGAGGCACGTAGAGCCCGCTTCCGAGCTTCATGATTTTCACCGTTCCCCATGCTTATGGCGTCTTATCTCGTGTTATCCCGGTCACTACTCAAGGCCCATCGCGCGCTTTGCTGGTCCTCCGCATGTGGCATCTGGCATGTGGCACGGCGATGGCGTCGCCGTCGCCATCGCCTTCGGCGTAACCGCGCATTGCATTATGGGTCGTTTTCTATAATGACGTCACACCTGACGTCACGTGTGACATCACGAGGACAAAATTTACCCGCTATATTTGGCGAGGAATCTTTCCGCTGAATTTAACGGAAATATGTCCCCGATAAATTTAGCGGGAGTTTCGCCGCTAAATTTAGCCGGAAAAATGTCCCGCCACCTTTGTTGGGAAACACTCCCGCTAAATTTAGCGGGGAAATTTCCGCGAAAACTTTACTCTCGTGACGTCACACGTGACCCTCCGCTCAGTACCCGTACCCTCCTCCTCTTGGAGAGCTGCTCTCTAGTTCGGCCTTACAGAGAATTGTAATCGTCTTTCATTTTTTTTCTTAATTAGCCGTTCAGTTCAAATAAATTGCTGAAATTACTTTGCCCATATATCTAGAAACATACATTATTTTTAAACCTTCCTGGAACATACCATTTGCACACCTCCATGCTAAAGTATATTTGATTCGCAGAAAGTTTCATTAGATCGTTTTCAAGCATGCAATCCCCTCACCGTAATACGGAGGCGTCCCCGCTGTGCATGCCTGTTCCTCCTGGGTTGAATATAGAGCGGAACACCAGGCGCGGTCTTCCTGAGCTCTAATAACATATGACACTGGCAGGGTGTACAGCAGCACTGAATAGTGTACTCTACACTAAACATTACAAAACAGAAAGTATACATATTCCACCCACTCATTCTTTGCTCTTGGCATCAACTTCCTGAATGTCTAAAAACATTGTTCGTCTCTTCGCCATTTTTATAGGTTTATTGAGGAACCTATTATGGACCTTTGCTTACTATATTTTTTTTTAATTCGGTCACACGAAAGAACAACATTTTCAGGTAAAATAGTTCGAATAGCCCACAAGCAAGCTTTATAAGTCTGAATCAGAACCTGGATGGCGTCAAACGTTCAACAAGTCGGAACGCCCGTCCGAGTCGGAACATCCAACGCATCAAAAGGTCCATCGAGTCAAAACATCTATCCGAGTCATAATATTCAACGCGTAAAAACGTCCAACGAGTCAGAACATCCATCCGAGTCAGAACATCCAACGCAGGAAATAGTGCAACCTACCTCTGTTGCGTTGATGAAGTCAGCGAAGCAGATGTTGGTTGCACTATTTCTCCACGGGCGCGGTACCGTCGATGCCGAGAAGCGCTCCGATTGAAAACCGAAATTTAAAATCCCGCCGAAGTTGTGCTGTTTTTTCATAAAGCTGTACACCGCAGCGCGTTCCTTCTATCGCACTCCAATTTTTTTATTTACTGTTTTGCGATGAGGCTCACCAAGTTTTCAAGTAAAGCCATGCCCTTAAACTTAATATTAAAAACAAAATAATTACGGGAAAATAAATAAAGGCTTAATTATCCCGTACTTGAATAAGTTTTCTAAATAGGCTCCTGGCCTAGAACCAAGACGACAAAAGATTTTTTTGGTGCGATGCGTAGTTTTCGCAATATCGAATGTGTCCACTTTTTGTGAAACACCTTGTATATGTATGGACCACACATTTTGATTTAGGAGTAAAATAGCGATTTTAAATCGAGGCGCAGACCTCAAACTAGACGCTATAGGGAGCTATAGAATAACATACGCAATTTTAGCTCACGCTAGCGCTAATTTTAGCGCTTGCGTTAGCGCACGCGATGCAAGAGAGTTTTAGAAAAGCGTTTCTCCACCGCGACGCAAAAGCCCAAGCATCTCGCGCTTCCGACGCCACCAAGATACAGTCACGATTTTTATTTCACACACTAAATGCTGTAACTTGAGCAAAAACAAGATTTTTGATGCGGAGTAACAATTTTATATTTGTTTGAACGTGAGAATGCGACGCGAGCGGTCGGCCGGTCGTGTCGGCATGCGTCGCCTCGGCAAGTGTGCTTACTGACCTTCGCCGACAAATGCTTGCTCCTCGCAAGCATCAAGTTGCAGGTGATTGTTGCCCACACCTTACTGGTCGCGCCTATCAGCAAAAAAAGGAAAAAAAGAAAAAGAGTTATGGGAATTTGGCATGTAAATCAACGAAATTTGAGAAGTGTGCCTGGCTGTACGTTCATACCTGAGTGTATTTACGTTTGCCTCCCAACGTTCCTTGAGGAATATTCGAGCTTACGTATTTTGAGTTGTACTCGACATTTTTTTTTTCTACCTGAAGGATAACGTGTCATCGCGATGCTCGTTCTGTTTCGAGAATAAATATTAAGTCTTCGTGGAAGTTCAGAGTTGACACCTAAATAGTCACTTAGAACTTGGCAAACACGCAGAGTGTGGCCTTTTTATGTTCATGATCCTCGTTTCGCGATTGGTCCTTCGGCGCTATTATCAACTAATGCTGGAATCTCATTGGCTCAGGAAAGATAATGAGATGCTCGGTCCTCGCCACGCCGTGCTGTTCTTAAGTTCTAAATGACTACACAGAGCGCAAGTCGTTTGCTTCTTGCGTAGGAGTGGCGGTAACGTCAGAACGACGCCGAGCTGGGATGTGCTTTGATTCAAGGGATAGTCGTTAGACCTCAATGCAAGAAGCCTTGAGGTCATCCCATTCTTTTTGTTTCAATCAGCGAATAAGAGCTCGGCATTCTGACCTCATCACAACCCCTGTGTAAGAAGCAAACGGAACTTGCGGTCAGCATAGGTGGCTGAAGTAACCGCATGAGACTCATCAGTTCAAACCCGGACAATGTCGCCTGGATAGCATGGACGCAACTTTAAACACTAAATTTGTTACAATTTTTTTTGTGTGTTTGGTGCATAACGAACTTGTTTAGTTAGGAAGCACTTATATGGTAAGTAAAACGACTGGTCAAATGGCTACGGGCTACCGTAGTAACACAGAGTCACTCGGAGCATCTTAAAATGTCTCTCAAAGGACGATAAAGAACCCCATAGCCAATCAGAGAAAAAGAAAAAAAACACCCAGTTAGCCGGTTTCTGGAAAAAACAGGCGATCTTATTCTGATAGTATTACTTATGATCTTCGAATGTACAACAAAAATAAAATGAAGCGCACTCCCCGAGTGGATGAGGTAAACAGAAGAAAACGAGTGGCCTCTGATGCAGTTGAAGAACCAAGAAACAGAGGAAATTCTTTTTTAAATTACACAAAGTGAACTCTGCAAGACCGCAACAGTATCGAATTAAATGAAAGCAAACTCTGGCCTTTTGTGACATTTTGCCGGAAACGCTGGGCAGGGGAAGGGGGGGGGGGGGGGAGGGGGGCGCCAAGGCGACCCTTGTATTAACGAAAGGGCCAGATCAATATATTAAAGTGGACGTGCAACCATTCCGTCTTTTTTCCTGAAATCCCCCTCCCTCGACGCCCAATACCCACCTAGAAAAAAATAGAAGCACAAAATCTATTGTGACGAAAGCGATAACGGATTCCGAATTCGACTGCACTTCCTGCAATCGCAACAACCGTGCGGGTTTTATTTAACAAGAAAATTAAATAATATGAGATACAAAAGGCACTGGCTCTCAGAGAACACAAAGCACTTGGCTTCCGGCAAAACAAACTTTGCCTTCAATTGCGGTTCTTCTGAAGTACTTCTAGCTACGCTCGGGACAACTTCAAAGGTGAATATAATGAGCCGGTTTGTATGAAAGACTGACCGCGAATATCTCAGACGCAGTTGGTCAAGGAAACAAGTTGTATTGAAGAACGATTTCTCTATACAAGGAGACACGGGTGGCTTACTGTTTTTACTCGAGTAATAGCCGCGCTATTCATGAATAGGTCCCTTACGTCTATTTAACCACAGAACAATGCTTGTCTACAGACAATCATTGCGTTGCGCATAAATAACGCAGCGAATAACCAGATCGAGAACACGATTCTCCGTACAAATGCAATCTTCACAGATGGTATCATCGCACGAAGACTTTATCTCTGTTCTGTAAACAGCTGGAATCATGCTGTTGATCGTGGTGACAGGCAATCTGCGTGCTCCGCGGAAAAGCGAACCCACAGGTTTCCTTCATAAACAGTTCGGATATTACTCGGGTAAATACGGTAATACAAATTTTTCTCCTGCTATCACTGTGAGTCAAAACGTACGTTTCTGCTGCAACTTACCTATGCGCTGCATGAGACAGGATGCTCTCAGGCATGTGTTGAAAGTTGACGAATTTATCCTTGTTGTACTGAAGTAGTCTCATATGAAAATTTTTAATCCTTTCAAAGACTGACACTTTTTCCTTAAAATGTTGTAAATTAACGGCCTCTCATTGGTGAATAGCCGTTTTCTTGCTGAACCTGGATTCGTCGGGTAGCACGATGAACCTATTTTTTTGTTAGGTTGGTTTGAACGTGCCCGTCATGTTTAAATGTGAGAAAGTATAACAACGATAGACCTACCTTTGTAACGCACTCATTTTCTTAGAAAGTTTTCCTTTGTAGTATTTTCTTCCATTATTTGAACTTTTGGCTGATCTAAATGTAATATTTATTCCTGATAGTCTTATATACATGTTAAGCAAGCCCGGTTACTAGAACAATATTATATTTAACAAAAACAATTTTGACGTCATCTTTTTATAGCAAACATTCAACCTACTTGCCCTCTTGTTAAATAAATTGCGACCATACATTGCAACACACCAATTTTTCTGAATCCAGATCTCGGAGAAAAGGTCATGTCGCGATGTTTGTTCGCATGTTTAAAACGAGACCATCCATGGTTGCATATTTGAGTTTATAAGGATACTTAGGACGTCTGAGTTGAGTTTGCTCTTGCGTCATGAAAAGGCATCTCAATATCTACTTTAGGGCCCTTTTAAGTATGTGTTTTTTTATTCGATAAAAACGGTGATAGTCGAAGATTTTAGTTTAAACTGTACTTTATCTTCGTTTTCTGCCATGCAGTCACGACATGAGCAAACTAAGGGTTTAGTGAACATTGTCCTCAAATAAAAAAAAAAAAAAAAACATGAACGAAAAGTTTTGTTTACGTGTGTTTAAATGTTCCTAGATTCTTTTACGTTTCTCATGAGCATGTCTTGCGCGCAGAATCTTACTTTCCGTTTCCATCAATTCAAAGCCGACTAAACTATCATAAGTAGGCGTCGTATTGTCTTTTTTATGTTACTGTAATAAAAATGTGACGTGTATGTTGTTGAGTTAATTCATAAAGACTAAATTTTACAATTTCACTTCTAAAGATTAAGACGGGATTTTATTGTTGTTGTTGTTGTTTTACTTTTTCTTTGTAACGTTATGTTAATCTTAAGGCAGCGAGAGTAAAACAAAAACAATGTTGCCTAGAAAATAACGGTGACATTCCCGTCAAATTTAAGTGCTGTGTTCTCCGAATCAAGATTGTTTTTGCGTCTCTTGAATCTACGGTTGCACAAACTCATCTTGTTTAGAGCGATCAGCTTTGAAACTGCCAAACAAGCCTCCAAAATGGCACATAGGCGATGCGTTGTATTCACATATTCCAAAGAGGATACTTACATAAACGGAGTTCCGACATGTCAAAAATCTTATTTGAAATGACACCAGATGATGGGAAAAGATGAAGTTTTAGATCCTGAATTGTAAAAAATAGAAACAAAAATGTAGGAACAACTGTTTTGCGAACAGACGCATTTCGTTTTGAGATTTGTTTTGTTTGTGTTAAGTTTTCGGCGCGTTTTATGTCCTGCTGAAAACCACTGTTTCGCAAGCCTTCAAGTGATATGTGTCACGTTGAATTTCACATTCGTCCCTTGGCATTCCAAAATAGCATTATATCTATTGTATCTACGTGTAACTAACCAGAATATTTTATGACAATTGCTGAAGTGTAATCCTCACGCAGGATCTGGAAGTTCGAATATCGAACGGCATTCGGCCGACTTTCTTCGAAGTGCAGGAACGTACTTGTTTGCACTAACACATATATCATTTTCAAAAGGCCGTCAAGCTACATTGGCGTTCGCCATTTCTTCTGCACCAAGCAGAGTGGTAAACACAGGCCCTCTCACTGGCGGTCCCGAAAGCGAAAGAACGAGAAAGAAAGCGACAAAAGAGCAGAGGAAGAAAGCATATGAAAGGTTAATCTCGTTAGTTTTGCCGCGACGAGTTGAAGTTGCTCGAGTTCTTGTCGAATTCATTTACTTTTATACACTACGCGATTTCTGTGTGTTCCTGTAAAGTAAGCTAAAAGAGCAAGCTACAGACGTTACAGGTGATGTTTTCCTGCTTCGTTGTGCATATTGAGGCGCCGGCCAGCGACATGGGCCCATCGCGGGACCGTCAACTGGGACCTCCAATGTCCGCGTCCATGCCCCGCTGTTCCAATGTGGCCCGAATAACTGTGTGGCACAAAGGGTGTGATTGGACCCGAGCTCTTGTCGAATGCTGAAGCCGCACTTGTGTCGAATACATGCTCACAACACGTCTCCAAACAATGGCAGACTCAGATAATGAGTGCGGCCGCCATTGATGGCTCGCACATTCAAAAAGGGCCTGTTGGAGGATGTAAGCGGGTACACTGTTAGCAAGTCCCGTGTATTTGGCGAATATTTGGGGTGAAAAACACGCTATTTACACAAATTACCATAAATTTACACGATGAGTAACGGATAATTCGTTCAGAAATCATGCGAGGTTGTAAAAAACGTGTTTTGGTATGGTCAAACACGCATAACCGTGTAGCCGACCTCGATAACACGCATCGCCGCCGGCGACGACCGCGGCATTGCCGGCTATCGAAGCACCGGAATGCTTGGGGACACACTTAGAAAGAACCGTCGAGACAAATGCCGCGGAAAGAAACATGTCTCGGAGACAAATATGCACCAAAAGCAATTGAAGCAATTGCGCCAGGTCGCAGGACGTTGGCGAAACCCGCGCTCACCGTGCTTGCCGCCATCTTCTGGTCGATGGCAATGCGGCTTCCCTCATGTCGCCCATGTTTGTATTTAGTTTAAGGGTCCTGATAACAGTTTCTTAGACACCACAAATAAAGTTATGGGTCTAATTATTCGTTCCAAACAGTTAAAATGAATATAAAAAGCGTGTCCTCGATGTGAACACGTGACATTGCAGTTGGTTTCGTTTTTGCTTCAACCTTCAACTGCAAGCGATCTGGCCACGGCGCAAGCACAACTCCGATGTACGCTGGAAGCAAGCGCCGGTTGGCTTTCGTTGTTTTTGTTTGACCGGAGAAAATCTTGCAAGTACGCATGGCGCCGCTACTGTTTTGGTTTGACGGGACGCGAGAAGCGACTACCATTTGGCATCACATCTGCTTCAGAGTTCTACCACCGCAAGATGAGTCAAGTCCTGAGTGACATCCAAGGACAAGTGTGCAATATGGATGACATTCTCGTCTGTGGGTCGACCAGGCAGGAACACGATAAGCGACTTCGATCTGTCTTATCCCGTTTTCAACAAACAGGCATAACATTGAACGTGAACAAATGCCAGCTTGGAGTCACGCGCGTCAAATTCTTGGGATGCATCATTGACCAAGGTATTCATCCTGACGAAGCAAAGGTGGAAGCTGTCAAACAAATGAAGACACCTTCGAACGTCACCGAACTGAGGAGTTTCCTGGGAATGGTGAATTATCTTGGAAAATTCATACCATACCTTTCACAAGTGTCACACCCTCTGACCACATTTCTTAGCTCTAAGAATCCCTGGAGCTGGGGAGAAGACTGAAGTGACTGTAGACCATGGCGTGCTGGCGAACAAGAAGTGCTTTATTCCTGAGCGCAGCGTTTTTATCACAGACATGACGTCACGAGCCGGGCGGCGCTTCCGCGATGACTCAGTCGCGATAACTCAATCCGCACGCTACAACATTTCCTTCCCCCTCACGCAAAAAATGTTCATTTCCTAAAGTCCTCGGGTTTAAAACGGTCAGGCGGCTTGCATGCGCGAGAAGTTCGTCGAAGGGGTTGCTTCTCCGCTGTCGTAGACGGAACCGGCGTTGCTGCAGTAGGTGTCGCCGGTCCTTCCCGGGCGGGGTCTGCGGGTGGCGCTGGTGCTGTTGCGTCAGGCGTCGGCGTCGTACCAGCCGCGTCTGGAGGTGGCGCCGCTAGCGTCGGTGCCTTCGCACTGGGTGGTGCTGACGGCACCTGGGCTGGAAAGCTCGTGGGTGGCGGTATCGATGGATCGTCATCCACTGTCGTACGGCCCGGTCTCACGATGGGTTCCGCATGTCGAGGACGCAGGTGGTCAGCGTGCGTGAAGCGAAGCTGGTTGAGCACTTTCACAACGTAGGTCGCAGCACTGACAACCTGACACACGATTCCTTCTTCCCAGGAGACACCCTCACCGCGCACTGTTTTCACAAAAACACGGTCGCCCACGTCGAACACACGTTCAGCACCTCGCGACACATCGCGTTGTTCCTTCACATGTTCTTGCTTGCGTTGCATGGCGCCGGCAAAGTCGGGTTTAAGCAGGGAAAGTTTTGTGCGTGGCTGGCGCCTTAGGAATAGTTCGGCGGGCGTTTTCCCAGTCACGCTGTTTGGTGTGTTGCGATAACAGATCAGAAAACTGTCAACATTTTCCTGAAGAGAACACTGCCGACCGGTTGCTTCGCCTTCGAGCACCTGCTTGAGCAATGCTCGTTTCACAGTTTGAACCGTGCGCTCTGCGGCACCGTTAGAGGCTGCGTGGTAAGGCGGGGTGCGAATGTGTTTCACGCCGTTGGCGTTCATGAAGTCAGCAAACTCAGCTGACGTGAACTGCGGACCGTTGTCGCTCACTAGTACCTCGGGCAAACCGTAAGCAGAAAAGGCTCCTCGAAGTTTTTCCAATGTTTTAGTGGTGGATGTAGAAGACATCACCCAAACCTCGATTCATTTCGAAAATGAATCGATGAGCACCAGAAACACATGGGCACCCTTTGAAGCGAAATCCACGTGCACACGCGACCAGCACCGGGCAGGGTAGCTCCAGGGATGCAGTGGTACCGGACGGGCGGCGGGCTGAACCGCTTGGCAGATTTGGCATTTTTGTACGTGATGCTCGATAGCCGCATCAATTCCAGGCCACCATACAAAACTTCGTGCCAGCATCTTCATGCGGCTGGCGCCTGGATGCTCCTCATGCAGCAAGTTCAGCACGCGGTCCCTTAGCTGTTCCGGGATCACTACACGGACACCCCATGTTACACAACCTTGTTCAAGCGAAAGCTCGTCGCGGCGCACGTAATAAGGCCCAAGTTCTTGCGCGTGCGGTCTTGGCCAACCATTTAGAGTAAACTCAGCAACACGGGACAATGAAAGGCTTCGTTTTGAAAACTTTGCAATCTCCTCTACGTTCAATGGGAGGCACTGAAACACTGAGAGGCACTCAACAGGTTCTTCCTCAGCGGGCACCGCCTGAGGCAATCTCGACAGAGCATCAGCCACTTCCATGTTTTTCCCTCGGCGATATTTCAGCCGATATTTATAAGCTGCCAGCACCATGGCCCAACGCTGCATTCGTGCGGCGGCCAGTGTCGGTACAGGCCTTTCCTGGCCTAAAATGCCTAGTAGCGGCTGATGATCAGTGTAGATTGTGAACTCTCTGCCAAAAAGATAGCGATGAAACTTTTTGAGACCAAAGATTAACGCCAAAGCTTCGCGCTCGCACTGAGCATACTTTTTCTCGGCTGGCGTTAACGTTCTCGAGGCAAACGCGATAGGCCTCTCTTCGCCGTCAGCAGTCTCGTGAAAGATAACTGCTCCTACGCCATACGAGGACGCGTCACAGAGCATTCCGATCGGCTTATCGACGTCATAGAATGTCAGCACCTGGCTGCTAGTCAGCAACTTTTTCGTATTAGCAAACGCCTCGCTGCATTCCTTCGTCCATGACCATTTCTGATCCTTCTTCAAAAGCCGATAAAGCGGCTCTGCGACTGTTGAACCATTCTTTAAAAACTTCGAATAGAAGTTCAACATGCCCAGATATGCCTTCAATTCTGTGACGGTGGTGGGCTCAGGTGCTGCCAAGATCGCTCTTTTCTTGGCCTCTGTAGGGTAAATCCCATCTGCGGTCACCGTGTGACCCAGATACGTCACGGATTCTTGGAAGAAACGGCACTTGTCCGCGTTGAGCGTGATGTTGTACTCACGCAACCTTCCCAAGACACGTTCGAGAGTCTTTTGGCAGTCTGCCGTGTCAGATCCTGCCACGATTACATCGTCAATGTAGCATCCGACGTGCGGAATGCCTTTTAGCACCTCATCCATCATAGACTGAAATATTGCGGGTGCACTAGCCACACCGTAGGGAAGGCGTTGGAATTCAAAAAGACCCAAGCTAGTGTTAACTGTCAAAAATGGTCTGGACTCTGGAGTGAGTGGCACCTGCTGATACGCCGCAGAGAGGTCAAGTACGCAAAAAACCTTGCCTCCTGCGAGGACAGAATACAGGTCCTCCGGCCTGGGCAGCGGATAGTGATCGGTTTTCAAAACAGGGTTTATCGTTACCTTGTAGTCTCCACAGAGTCTGAGACTACCGTCCTTTTTTGGGACAACGACAAGTGGTGTTGCCCAGTCACTGCGCGCTACTTGTCGAAGCATGCCCGTTTCTACCATGCTGCGCAGCTGGGTTTCTACCTGCTCTCGCAAAGCAAAGGGAACAGGTCTAGCACGGCTAAACACAGGGACCGAACCAGACTTCAGCAAGATCGTCGCTTCGAACTTCTGTATGGTGCCCAGTGTTTTTGAGAACACGGAAGGGTATTTCCTTTGCAGTGCCTGAGCCCTATCTTCCGTTGTGACTTGGCCAATCTCATGCCAGTCCAGCCTTAAACGCTGGAGCCAGTTCCGTCCAAGCAGCACTGGAAGCCTCCTTCCATTGTCTTTGACAACTACTACGGGCAACGTCATACTTTGACCCTTGTACACAACAGCGACATCACACTGTCCTTTGAGCTGCAGATGTTCTCCAGTGTACGTGCGAAGTGACATTTTAGCCGGACCACATTTTACATGTGGAAAAACAGAGTCGTACACGCTCTCAGGAACAATTGTGACTGCCGCCCCTGTGTCAATTTGCATGATTAAGGGTTTCCCTTCAACTTGAACACTCACTTCGTAACACGATTGAGTCGTATTTATAAAATGGTACACGTCATGCTCAGTGTCTTCGTCAGAACATTCCAGAGCATTCGTGTTCTTCGGCACCCTTGTGTTTGGACACATTTTCTGCAAATGTCCTACTCTCGAGCACTTGCGGCAGACAAAGCTCTTGTACCAACAAACATTCGATGCATGACTCCTACCACATCTTTCACACCTTTCCTTTTTAGGCCCTTGAATATCTTTAGGTTTCGAGCCCTTTGATCGTCCCTTTTGTCGACTCTTTATAGCGTTTAACGATGCCTCTTTGTCTCTCGATTGCATGAGTGCAGTGTCTCGAGCCGCCAGTTCTCGATCGAGCGCAATCTTGCAAGCGCCTTCAAACGTTAAGTTTTCCTCGGCAAACAAGGCACGCTGGCTCTCTTCATTACGTATGCCTGCTACTAGCCTGTCCCGAAGGGCGTCTTGCAAGAAGTTGCCGAAGTCGCATTTCCTAGCCAAGTGTTTCAGTTCAACTATGAAGTCTTCTACGCTTTCATGTTCGTCCTGAACACGTCTGTTGAACTTACAGCGCTCCGCTATAACGGAACTCTTAGGGCTGTAATGTTCTATTAACAACCGTTTAACAACTGCATACGACTTCTCGCCAGGGGACGCCGGCACGACCAGACTCTTTAGCACTTCATAAGCCTCAGGGCCTATCACTGTCAGAAATACGGGAAGCACTTTCTCGTCCTTTATGTCGTTTGCCACTAAAAAATGTTCAAATCGTTCCAAATACGATTCAATGTTCTGTGTCTTAGGGTCAAACTCCGATATTCTTCCCAAGCGTGACATTTCGGAACCCCAAAAGAAACACAGTACTCATCCGCTCGACGTTCCCTTGCGTAGCAGGTTGTCCCCGTTGCTGTTCAAGTCGAGTTCCCGAGGCGAAATCTCGGGGGCGTTGCTCGTTGCCCTTTGTCGGTACACGAAGGCGGTGGCCGGCGTGCTGCTTGCGATGTCATACTCCGGGAATATGTAGCGTCGCTGGCAGGCTTCAACGCATGACAAGCTGCGCTTTCTCTTCCGTGGCCGTGCGTTCCTTCGCGTCACTCGCCTCGCTGTCGCTTTCCGTTGCCTACGAGGGCACGTAGACAGCCTCGTCGCCAAATGAAGTGACTGTAGACCATGGCGTGCTGGCGAACAAGAAGTGCTTTATTCCTGAGCGCAGCGTTTTTATCACAGACATGACGTCACGAGCCGGGCGGCGCTTCCGCGATGACTCAGTCGCGATAACTCAATCCGCACGCTACAACAAAGACCAACAGCGATCTTTCGAAAATTTGAAGCTGGCACTCACTTCAAGTCTAGTAGTCGCTTTATTCGATCCCAAGAAGCCAACTGTGCTGTCCACTGATGCCTCATCTTTCGGAATTGGGGCGGTACTTCGTCAGGAACAAAACAATGGACAGTACAAACCTGTAGCTTATGCGTCACGGACAATGAGCGAGACAGAGAGGCGCTACGCTCAGATAGAAAAAGAAGGGCTAGCTGTAGCATGGGGTTGCGAGAGATTTCGGGACTTCATCACGGGTATGAAAATTATGATTGAGACAGATCATAAGCCACTGGTTCCGATATTGACATCACAGTGCTTGGAGGACATCACACCAAGACTCCAACGCATGAAACTCAGAATGATGAGGTACTCGTACGAGATTAGACACATCCCAGGCAAATATCTCGTGGCTGCAGATACGTTGTCAAGAAACCCACTACAGACGGACCCAGACAAAGAAATGGAAGACGAAATAGCAGCCTATGTACAACGTATTAAGGCCCGTTCACACTCTTGCGACTGCTTGCGACCTCTTAAACCTAAGTTCCTTAAAACTTATTAAACCAGAAAACACACTGGCGCCATCTATTGGGAAGCAGTGTAAACCCGGCGGTCCGGCATATTTTTTTTTTATTTCTCGAGCATTATCCTTTCTTTCTTGGCTCGAAAAACTTTTGACAATGTTATAAACGAGCCTTTCTATGGGTATTACGCACATTTGACCTCGAAAATCCCGCAAAACCTTCGCTCTTGTGAAATGCAGTTCCAGAGTCACCGCATAGATGGCGCCACAATGTCAGTGTGTTCCCTCATTCTAAAAACATTTATGAAGTTGTAAAAGATCTCGTCTCTCTCAGTCGTACTCGGTCGCAAGAGTGTGAACGGGCCTTTACTCTCAGTCTACCAGCATCACCGAACAGACTAAAACAAATTCAAGAAAAGCAAGAAAGTGATGAAACCTGCCAGCTGCTAAGGAACTACAGCATGCATGGCTGGCCCTCTAAGAGCTCTGTGGACACCAAATGCGTGAATTACTGGCAACACAGAAACGAGATTGCCGTGGAACAAAGACTCCTCATGAGAGGGTCCCGTATCATTATTCCAGCATCACTGCAAAAAGAGATCCTGGAGACTATACATGAAGGTCATCAAGGTACCACCAAATGTCGGGCTCGAGCGAGAGAGTCTGTCTGGTGGCCAGGACTGTCTACACAAATAGAAGCGTATGTGAGACGATGCACACGCTGCATTCAAGAGAGAAGCAATTGCCCTGAACCTCTCATCCCTACTACATATCCAGACAGACCATGGCAGCGTGTCGGGATGGATCTCTTCTACTTGCAAGGGAAGTTGTATCTACTTGTAACGGACTACTACTCCAGGCACCCAGAGGTGGCTCCTTTGAGCAGCTTGTTAGCGAGCTCAGTAACTAATCACCTGAAGTCTATCTTTGCCAGATATGGCACACCAGAGATTGTGTACAGTGACAACGGATCTCAGTTTCAACTACTGGTGAACTCCGAGTTTACACAGTTTGCGCGAGACTGGGAGTTTCATCATATTATACCCAGCCCCAAGTTCGCGCAGAGCAATGGATTTGTGGAAGCTGGCGTGAAAATAATTAAGGCCAGTTGGAAAAAAACTGATGATGCCTATCGGGCACTGCAGGCATACCGGGCAACGCCACTGGGGAATGGCTTCAGCCCTGCAGAACTTCTGATGGGCCGTCGCATTCGCACGTCCCTTCCAATAGCAAACCACCTTCTGGAGCCAAAAACTCCCGATCACTCAAAGCTCCGGGAATGGGAGGAAAAGAACAAACTTACAGAGAAAACCAACCTGGACAATAGACACGGTGGACTCCCCTTGAAGCCAATTGAGGAAGGGGAAAAAGTGTGGATCAATGACCAGAAGACCGATGGACTCGTGAAGACAACTGCAGGACCACCCCGGTCCTACTTAGTAAAGACGCCAAGGGGGGAAGCGCGACGGAACAGATTCCACTTGATCCCAATGGAAATGCCCGTAGGGAATGCCCAAGCAGCTGACAAGAACGTCAGCAATCAAGAAACGACGGCAATACCCACAGGGAACGCCGAAGCAGCTGACGAGACCGTCCGCAGTCAAGAATTGTCGTGCCCGGTGCCGTCGACTTCCCAACTTCCAGTCACACGACGCGGACGTGTAGTAAGACCCGTTCAGACTGAACATATAGATACAAATGAAAAGATGGAAAAATAAAGAGGGGGAGATGTCGTATAAGCCCTGGGGGTTAGGGGAAGAAGAAGAAGGGGTTACTCAGCTAACATGGACGGCTGTGCTTTCTTTCGTCACCGGCTACGAATACTACACACACTGAGCAGTGGGTGTGCAAACTTTAGAGCTCCGGGCATACCGTTCCACAATTTACAATGAAAAAAAAGAAGAAAAGGAGGTGTTCAGCGTCCGAAAGAAGCAGTCCTACAGAGCCCGCCAATACCGTCTAATAAACGAGACCCAGGCTACCTCCCCAAAGCGTGATCGAGCGCTACGGTGGCACGACACGACGCCAACACGGATTCGTCTGCCGCTTTGCGACCTCTCTCGTCGAGCTACAGTCTGTGTGCCGCTCGGGGCAGGACCGAGATCCACTAGCGATGACGTCATGTCCCGGCATGGTCTTCTAGCTGGTATTGGCCAAGAACACGAGCCTGTAGAATGGCCGCTCCCAGACAAACCTATGTGGAACAGCCTGTGCACTCGGCGTCAACCTTTTCTGCGCGATGCTGTCAAAGCTCACCGCACAGTGCGCACAGTGCTGTAGCCCCAGCGTGTTGTTCGAAAACGCCGCTTTCGTTCCATTCCTCCAAGAGACTCCAAGAGGTAACTTTGACAGCACTGGTGAAATTACGCTAGCCTGGACAGCGTCATACAAAAAGTTAATTCCCTTTTGTCAGGGCCAAAAGCTAGAGAAAATGGTGCTTAATTAAAAAAAAAAGTAGCACCACGTTAAAACATTCATTTTACGGCAACAATGGGATGCCGCGAAATTTCACTGCTTTGCGACGGGCACACGATAGCTGTCGTCCTCCCGGTTCTCCTCCCCCCAATGCAGGTCTCTCTTTCTCGCTTCGGTGAGTCCTGCTCCGCGGGGTGAAACACAGCAGCAACAGATAAAGACTATTTTCGTATTCTGCAGGCAAACAAAAGTGTATAATTCGCTGTGTAGAACGTATTCACACTGAGTTATTATTTAAACTCGCGGTATGTCGTTACTTAACTAATTGTATATCATTAATCAACTAATCATTAATCAAATATGTGTTAAATATAATTCAGCTTCCTCTTTTATTTATTACGAAACGTAACATGAATACCTATCCTAGCATCTCTATTTACATTTGCTCAACGTTTGTTAAAAAAACAAGCTATGACTTGCAAATGTACGAATGTTTTCCTTTCAAATATTTGAAAAGAGGGTGAAGAGATGTGGCATATGCACACATGTTATGAGTCATACCAAACACAAAAAAAAATATTAGATTTGCTCTCCGCGTTTCTAGCTCAAACTGTGTTCCAATGAAGTCGTCTGTTCTATGTAAATCTATTTGTGGTGATATGTGGCAGTTTTTTGTATGTCCTTTTGGCCCATCGGCAGTTTCTTTTATTTGCATTTAGCTGTGCAACCAAGGGCATTGTATTTTTTTATTTATTTTGCTGATGGAGAAGACTATATTCGTCGAGAAAAATGTGCCTAATTTATTTCTCGCTTCCTCTCTCAAAAATAATTGTATTGGTATTGATTTTTTTTTAATCGGGGGGGTCAGGTTATCACAGAGGGCCACAGACCTGTAAGCTCCTGATGTTTTGCGAATGGTCAATAGATACAGACATGCTTATGTGCAGTCTCCAGTCATACCACAGACCCATTCAACGAGGCAGTTTCAGTCGACTGCCCTGGTTTCACTGTCTCATTCCACATTGCTTGGTGTGAGAAAATATGTTTGTTTTTTTCTATCGTTGCTCTGATTATCAAGTGTTTCCAGTCAAACTGCGTCGCAAAGCTACATAAACTGCATCGGCACACGGGCCTTTCATAATCTAAAAAGCTGCACATTTACACCGGGAAAAGGAAAAAAGAGGGACGAAAACGGGGCTGCTGTTTAGGAACGTTCATTTGAAATGCATAGCCACGCTTCAAAATTTTTCAACTTGTTTGGCATAAACTGCCAAACGAGTTGACAGTTTATGCGCACTAACTGTCAACTCGTCTGGCAGAGAGCTCAAGAGCTGGACGGTTCGAATTAATTTCGGATGCCGATGGCGTTCAGTGCGAGAAAAGAGGACGCTGCAATGTACACCTGCATCGGTGTGTGTCAGCTCAATACATGGCGCTAAAGTTGAAAGTCAGAACTCTTTTTTTATGGTATATTTTTATAGTCCTCGTATGCTATTATGGTAACTCAGCGTCTAGGAATCACAGGACATGACTTGTGTTCATGCTTCTTGCTTCGTGACTCGGTCTTGAGGCGTTTCTATAATGATGATTTCGGAATATCATAGCTGCGGAGGGATCCCTGTGTTTCCTAAGCTGTTGGTAAATTGGCAAATAAAACACCACCCCGAAAATAGCGCTCGCAGCCCGCTCTAGGCAGCGCTCGCCAGCTCGAACAAAAAAAAGGAATTATAAGTAATCTCAGGGTTTCCGTCATTGACAGGATATACCATATACCGTAATAGTAGGAAGATTGTAGATAAGATTTTAGGGCTGGGCATCGATTAAAAAATAAACCAAAATAATGAGCACCCTTCAATCGATTACACGGTTTCGCTTATTTTCATGCCTAACAAAATAAAGATGACAAACTTGCACTTTTTGCATTTGCTGATTTTTTTATTACTATGTGAAAAGCGCCGCGATGTATGTATTTTAAGTTAGAGTTCAACGTTGGTGTGTTTTTTAAAGTAGTCCAGGGAGAATTGTAGCTTATTTTTCCCCTTGTGGATGCAGAGACGTTCGCAGATATCCTCCGTCACGAACGAGCTCATTTGATTGCTCACAATAGTCACTGGTATGGATACGAGAGTACAGCATCGAATTAAGTTAGCGTATCGAATCTACCCATGTAAATGCCTTGATTCAGTAGTCAAGCGCATAGAATCGAGTCCGTTCATATCCGTATGAAGAGGTTGGTTTGAGATTTGTAAGCCGAATAGAGACCTCCATGTAAACTCCAGCGAATTGAATTGGGTGTCTGAAGAAAGGAAGAAGGGGGAGAAGAAGGGAGACGAGAAAGGCTAAGATGACCTCCAAACTTTGCTCCCCTCCCCCTCTCCGTTATGTGCCGCCGTCCAGACTGCGTAATAACAATGACCTACCCTAATGCCGCCCCCCCCCCCCCCAACCCTTGCCCCCTCCGAAGCATGAAAGGTCATGTCGGCTGCGCTGCAGTCATTCGAAGCGAAGTGTCGTCACCGGTCGATTCGAATTCACGTAAACACAGTCGTTAAAGTGACTTCAATGCGCTAACTCAATTCGAAGCGCTACGGTCGCATCCACGTAACCACAGCCACTG
Source organism: Ixodes scapularis (assembly GCF_016920785.2). NCBI lineage: Eukaryota > Metazoa > Arthropoda > Arachnida > Ixodida > Ixodidae > Ixodes > Ixodes scapularis. The sequence goes on along the minus strand of NW_024609880.1, from coordinate 43,372,803 downwards.
CTGCGCTAAACAGAGTCTCGCTTGGCGTTGAAGGCACCGTACAAGATATGATCTCGTCTTGCTCTGTCTTGCAAACGTCGCCCCTGAAGATTACATTCAAAATAATTAACTTGGTGACTTTAGATCAGACATGTACAAGTTACTCAAATAAAGGAATTAAGTCACTGAGTTTTGACCTCAAAAGTAATTTGAGTAAAGTAGAAATCACTCAAATGGAAAGTAATTGAGAAAATTACTAATTACCGTAAAAAAGTAGCGAATTACTTTTGAAGTTACTTTGAAGTTACCTTTATATGTTGTTTTTTTTTTTTGTTTTTTGTAAAAAGAAAGTGCATAGGTTTTCATCCGTTAGCGAAATTGTGCTAGCCAAATATATGAATCGGATTGTTAGTTTTTTTAAATGCTTTTATAGCTGGTTCTGTTTCTGCGTGCCTAATTGCTTTGTACTTTCTTGTTTGTTTGGTCAATGATGTACTGCAAATGTGTCAATTCTGGTTTGAGGTTTAGCACTGCCTGAGCTTGATTTTTAGACAGTGTTTTCTTGTCTAAAGTGTTGCGTAAAGTACATCTAAAAAGAACTTCAACCAAAGTACAAAGTAAATTAGAGGTTATGTACTTCAAGTAAAGTAGTAAGTATACTGGGTGAAATATACTTGAAGTAATTAACGTACTATAAATACGATATATTTCAAGGTAAAGTACCACTGCTTTTAACAGAAGTCATCATGACGCCCTTTCATTCCCCAGTGTTTTTTTGTGTTTTTTTGTAACTGGTACGCATTGCTCCAGGGGTAATCGGAGGTGCATCAGTTTTTTTTACGGAAATGGCTCCAAATATTGTATAAAGTCAAGTCGCCACAGGGTAGTTGTTTTACACTCGCTGACGAGCTATTTGACACAATCAACTTATAAGCCACTTATTTGCGTCGGTCTTATAGCCACCATTACTTCACTCAGAGAAATGACCAGATGACGTTTTGAAAGATCGCGTTTTCACACAACGATGCGCCATTTTTTTGTTTTCCCATTCAGGGAACGCACATTGAAGTCGGGAGTTTTACTTTCCTCGAAAAGTACAACTACATGCCCAGGCGTACTTCAAGTAAATTACAAGTTTTCTAAAAAATAGTACTTTAAGTACCAGGTACTTAGAGTACTTCCCAACACTGCTTGTTTATTATTGTTTATATTAAAACGTTGACGGAATTACTAACGTTTCTCGAACGAGCTTCAACTCTTTGAAGATTTGCATATTCTATGTTTAAGAAGAAAGGCAACGCAAAAGGGTCCCCTTTGCGTGGTGATTCTTCGATTACAGCACAAACTACGGGAGCACCAGATGAGCTTCAGAGCAGGTGCTGCATTTTGTTGCCTTATTTAAGTGAGGGTGCAGTGTGAGCACCTCCTGTAGTGGGCGAGAGTTTCTACGTAGGGCAAAAGCGGGAACCAGCCCTGCCTTCGAGTGGGTCAAGTCTCCTTGAGATTCGGGACACAAAGAAACGCCAGTCTTCGGCGCTCATCCCGCAGTTACTCGGCCTCTCTTGCGTCGTGCCTGTTCGCTCCCTGCGCTTCGTAGCAGTGTTGTTGCAGAGGGGGGGGGGGGGGGGGGGGATTTTGGGAGGTTTCAGGCTTTCCAACAGATTTTCTCCCCCCCCCCCCCTTTCCTACGCCACATGCTTCCCCCTCTTTGCAAATATCAGCTGATCTTCCAACTTCTCATCTCTTTTATGCAGGAATGTTTGTTGATAGGCAAAACAACCACTAAAATTTGAAATTAATTTGTAATTTGAGTAGAAGTTACTCAGAAAAAGTAATTAAAGTTCTAATTACCAAAATAAAAATGTAATTGAAAGTAACCAAACTACTCAGAAAAGTAGTCAAACTACAGTAACTTGAGATAGAGTAGTTGAACTACCTACAAGTCTGCTAGAAACATGAAATTCATGACCTAAATCACTTAGACTACTCCAAGACTTGCTTAAAATTTCTGTTATTCGACCCCCTCCCCCTGCCTTCCCCGCCCCCTCCCCCTCCCACCCCCCAATCTAAGTTTGCCAGATGACGAAAGCGTCCAATGTCTTTTTTTTTCATTTTGTTTTGGTTCGTCGTAATTCAACCGGTCAAAACAAATATTGTAGTTAAAGCATTAATCGACTGATTGGAAAGATAATCGAACAGTCGCCCCGCCCTGTAAAATGTAATGAGTATTTTTATGAAACACTTCTAAAGAACTGGTTAATCCGAATATCGCACGGGAAGGCTATTATACTTTCGCTAAACTACATTGTGCATTACGAACTCTATCGTCCAGATACGGGGCCTCGTAATTGTATCTACAGTATGCTACGTTACAACCAGTGCCTTCTTGATCTTATGCACCAAAGCAATTATAAATATTGCAGCCCTATAGATAAAAAACAAACAAATAAAGCGATGGTTTCGGACTTCGAAAGGTGCAAAGCTCAAAGACGCGTTAAGCTCTAATCTTACCACCCACCTCAAGAAGACGGTGATCAATCATTGCATCATTGAACAATGTGCCTCGAAAATGGCCATTGTCAGGGAGAAAACCCATTAGACTACCATTATGCCCGACCTGGCCGGTAGGGTTCCTTCTTTTGAGCCAAGTGATGCATCGGGTTTATAAAATAATTGTTCTTCTTCAGTGAGAACACCCATTTTGTGTAAAGGCGCCTTCCGGGGTGCTCCAGTACATTTCTTGAAGGCTTCTATCAGAGAAGCGTGTCATGGCTTTCGAAAGTTAACTTTCAATTGGCACTTTTAAAGGTTCTTGCTCGTGTTTTTCTGGTGCTTGTGAGGGACCCTTGAAAACGCAGAAAAGCGTAGCGCGTAAGAAGAAAAACACGATTTGCTCTGGCCGAGGCTCACACCGTAATCTGAAGGTCAGACTACCCTTAGCCCGGGTCATATTGACTGAACAGAGAGTGTAAAGCCGAAGGTGTATTTTTGTGTGTATATATTTAGAACCTTTGTTTCATGTTATTTGCTTCCTGTGACAAAAAAAATGTTTTCCTTTTTTTTTAAGATGGTAAAGTCCGTGCGAAAAAAAAATCAATTTCGTATGTTCCGGACAAAGGATTTACGACAGGATAGCTGCCAGCGCTTCAATCCCGCTTACATAACACTTTTTATTTCTTTATTTCAACATATCTTTCTTTCTATCCTTTTTTTTTTCTCGGTTGTTAGTCCTTCCTATGCCTCCTAAAAGGCAAAGCGCGTAAAACAGAACGCAGCTGTGCGTGTTACGCTTGACGTTCTAAAAAGGTTCAAATGATGGAACTTCAAAAAAAGGTTTTACCATCCAACGTTCCTGCAACGTGGTCCTGTAACAAACGTTTCTTTACGAGAACTAACGCGTGTAAAGGGAAATATTGAGAGAGAAAGAGAGAGAGAGCCTTTGCCTGTTTTCGTCTACAATTTCGGTAGTTATAGATAAGACGTACTATATCAATCGGATTTGCTCGCAGCGCGAAAGTTATAATGCCAACTTTGTAATTTAGGGAGTGTCCCTCATCTTTAGGGAACAGCGCTTGCCCATCTCTCTATCCTTTCCGGGTAGAGCCTACGGTGGAAAGCATGTTTCTACGCACAGGCACAACAAGCGCGTTAGGAGATATGCGTGGCGAAATGGCCCAGCTCGCTGACTTGCCAGAAATAACACCACATTACTGTGTTCGGTGTCCTAGAGGCCGGCTGTTCCCCCCAGTGAGCCATACAAAATCTCCGTATAGTGGAACGAGAGCCATTTCCCTTGCCATTGATGCCGGTGCTATTGATTTCTCACTGATGCCGCTAAACGTACAAGGAACGCCATTAGGGGGTTCACTGTTGCTTTGGCAATCGGAACCGCGTTTTTCCTCTTGTTATTACACCCTCCAAAACACCAAAAATATTTCTAAGCACCCCCCAGAGTCTATATCCAACTCGCTTCTTTTCACCCGGAGCCGCCTTGGTTCTTCATTCATGATAGCAATCCTTTTGTGTTATACTGAATTATGAGGAGCCAGCCCTGCCACACAGAGCTTGCCCATGAAGTCGTATACATTTCGCTATACTTTTAACGAAAAAAAGCAATCGCCGATTTTTTTTTTCGCCTATATTTGCAGGATTGTGATAACACCTACTATATTTCGTTTTAGCTTTAGTCCAGACGCAGGGGATCCGACGAGGTAATTGGACCAATCAAGCAGCATTACAAGCGCAAATCACTGAGCCTTTTCTGTTTATGATTGGTTCAGCGATAGAACACGTACAGAAACGTGACGAACAACATGAGGGCGCGCTTTTGACGCCCAGTGATTGGTAATGTCAGAGCGTAGCATCGGCTGCGCCTGGATTTAAAGGTGTAATGAAGTGTAGCGCGGCAGAAATTTCTCATTTTTGTCACTAAACTAAGCTGTTCATAGCAGCCAATAACCTTTGGACGAAAAAAAAAGCTCCTGTGTCTCGTTTGTGAACAGTGTAGTGTAATATACAATGGCGGCTGGTTAAAAACTGTGAGGAACATCTATTAAAAATACGTTACCTACCTTACGATATACCTTGTACCTTACGATGCAATGTATAAGGTAACCTTACATCTTAAGGCACTCTATCAAAAACACCTTACGATAAAAGGACTACTCTGAACTTCGTTTTTATTAAACGTTTTTCTTGTTATTTTTGTCCCCCCCCCCCCCTCCGTTAATACAAATTCCAATCACTGATAGCAAAAACTGCGTGTTTATCAAGATTGGTGTTAACAACATTACTTTTTTCTTCATTTACAACACGAGCTTCTAAAAAGTTATGATGATTTGAGGAGCGATCGAAATGTGCTTAGACAGGTGTGACGGCCAGGCTGTTACTACAAGTTACTGTTTTTCTTTTTTTTGCTGCCCAATATTTTTTTTTCAGCTAACTTACCAAGGCTTCATAGGAAGGACGCCAAAGAAGCGCGTAACTTGGCAGAAGATTGGCAATTCTAGGAGTCTTGCTTGGCCGTAACACGGGTTTGCTCCAAGGCACTAGTTCTTGCTGGAATGATTTTCAATTGCGTTTCTATAACTTTTCCTTGACTCGCCACATAATTGCTAAAGGAACACACTTTAGCCAAAGATGCCACGCAAGTAGGCAAAATCTTCTGAAGGCCACATGACAACACCAGAGCTGAAGCCAGAAATGGGGAGCAACACGCTCCCAGCGATGACCAAAACCACAGCTACTTTGGTCCCTCTCGGGTGCCAGCCGGGAACCCGAGGGTGACCAAAGCAGCTGTGGTTTTATTCACCGTTGAGGGCGTGTCCCTAATCTCTTCTGCCTACATATCTGGTGGAATTATGTCGCCTCCACCACAAGCTTTCTGCCTCCATAAGGTCCCCTGTGACTCGAAGAACCAGCGGTGAAGACTAAATCAGGGACTTCTTGCCGATTTAGGGCCAAGATACCCCGACTCTGGCCAAAGATGATAAAGCTTTGTTTGAACCTTGGCTTGTTCGGGCTTTTCAATGCCGTAATTCCTCAGATAAAATTAAATATTTAGCTAAACAAAACTGTGCTAGTTCGGTGAATACAATTAGGCCATAAAAAAGTGCTTTAACTTCGTTTATTTCTAAAGATTTAGCTTGATTCACGTTCTACGGTGCTTTAATAACCTCGAGTACCTAATCATCATGCACATTCTGCGCCTAATAAAAGAACCTTGCGTTCTTTCCAGCTACTGCCAAAGTTGATATAATGCGATAGCATTTGGGATCTTTCGCCTGATGCTAACGGAAGCCCTACATCACGTCTTTGGCGGGCTCCTCTCAAGCGCGATTGTTAGGCGCTCACGTCACCCCATCCACATCACAAAACAGCACCTGCTCTGCATGCACGACCTGGTTCCCATTGATGCGTGCTGGCTAGTTGAAAAATGCGATAGTTGATCGCACACTTGTGAACCCTGAGACGTGGGAGATAAAAGGCATTGATGCATCTTCCCCGTTTCACGGTTCACAAGTTGGTCGTTTTCTAACCGCTCGCCATCACTCTCTCTTATGAGAATATCGTATTTTCGTAATCGTCATGTTTAATGTGTTTCTTTTTCTTTAACGACGTCAAATTACGTATTTATGTCCATATCGTGGACTCACGCGGTCGCCTATACACTCTTCCACTCACCCATTACATTTTAACTGTTTTCAGTGACGTCAAATAACGTGATATGTTAATAACGTGTGGACACGCGGTTGCAGACGCACTCCCAGGATCTGGCACGGAGCTCTGTAGTTTCTTTGTCTCAAAAAGTCCCTTAACAAATTCCGGAAACACAACAAATTGGCGAATACGTTTATCTTTAAAATCCTATAATGTTTGGGATATAGGTGATAGTCCAGTCACAGATGCAAAAAAACGTGCAATATATTTAGGTTTATAAGAAGTACTAGTTTGCATACTTTTGATGACATTTTACAGTAGTTTCGGGAGTGAACTTAACTTCTATCGTTTTACGCTAAATTTATAGTTGGCAATCCGAATTTGTGTATGTATTATGTTACGCTTGATGTCACTTTCCCCGCTAAATTCAGCGAGGAAATCGAATCCGTGTTTAGGTCACATGAGGTCAATTTCCCCGCTAAATTTAGTGAGGAAAATCATGGACGGATGGACAAACGAACAAATGTACAAACTTCTAGGATGAGGAAGTTCTGTTTAGAAAAACAACGACATTATATGCTTTAAAAACAATTGCCATTGGCAATCAGGGAAGAATGTCTGGCAAGCAACCTTGGGCTTCTGGGTTTGGTTCTTATTGGAGGACGTTCGAATTACCCTACCAACCCTCTCCCCTTTTCATTTGCGTTTGGCATTCAAGGTTTTTGTTGTTGTTTTTAACTCAGCGTGATTTTTGGTTTCTCTTAAAAAAGCGGCAATATGATGGTTTTTTTTCTGTAACTATTTATAAATATTCGGAGTTCGCTGGATTCTATTTCGATCATATGTGCGGCATTCCCCTTCCATCCAGTTTCACATGCCTACAGCCTCCCCCTTTTTTATAATTTTGCAAACTGCGTACACAAAAATTTGATCACAAAGGACACGACATCTTTTTCCCCGAAAAGACCGCATGCTGATGAACCATCCTCCAGTGTATCAAAAGGGAAACCCCTAGATAGCTGACGAATGAAAAATAAAATAATAAATGTCTATCATCTGTCCAATAACATTTCAAAATAATGACTTTTTCCGGTTAAAATAGAGTAACGGAAAAAGAAAATTCGTCTGACGTTGATTGTAGTTTATAGGTTTAAACCGAAAACACCGAAGCCTTTATTATAGTACATTGTTATATATTGGTTTAGGGATTTCCCCCTCTATCAGGCCTTTCCTGACACTCGCACAGCAATTCACGATTTGGTGGCCTATCCTATTAAAGAAAAAGAAGAAGCGATGATAAACAACATGGGACGGGCTGGAACAGATTGTGAATGAAGTGATTAATGTTTCTTTTTCTTACTAACGGCTGAAAAGGGCTCTAGAGCAGTGATGAACGACGACAAACCGACAGCAACGGAAGAGTGAAGGCTGCCAAAGAAGCGCTCATCTCATTCTCGGAACTTGGGCGCTGCTCGTTTGCTTTGCATCACTCTTGGACAGTTCTGCCTCTCTGACTCGTTCGACGTAAAACAAAGGAGAAGTATAAAATGTGTTTGTTTTTTTTTGTTTTTTTTATAACGTATTTTATGTTAAAAGAAGGCGCTGTTGGCTAGTCATTGTTTGGTTTCATGTTGCAAGAGCTGAGGTAACGCCGACGTTTTCGGATGTTTCAGTTAACGGGTTTTCTCTTTTGATTTCTGTATCCAGCATCAATATGTTGGTTGCGCTTGTTGATATATTCATGTATGTACATATATATGTCAAAAATAAGTATAAATTGTTCTTGAGAGCTTGCCATTTCGTAGTCATACATGTAGTAATATTTCTGGCATGCTGTTATAACTTCTGTTAACATGCACGTATATGCCTCATGGCTTTTACAACTATTTTCATTTGACCCTTTTGTAACGTATTACTTTTGTAACGTTACAAATGAAATGAAATAGAATAGGTCAACAATTTTGCGGCAAATAAACTGAAGGAACCAACTTTTTCCTGGTGGAAGAGCAGATGATTTGAATTAAGCTTAATAATACTTCAAGTGCCGTAAACATAATGAGATGTGTCATATAAATTGGTAAATAGGAGCAACTTTCTGGGGGGGGGGGGGGGGGGGGGAAGAAGGTAGTTTGATACTGTCTGGAGGGACCGGCAAACAGCTTCCGAAAAACGTGAACCTCTATCAAATTACTTCTTCGTTGATGCCCCTGTAGAAAAGAATTTTACGAGATCTAGCATGACGGTCTCTTGGGAGATCCAGCACACAAGTTTTTTTTTGTTTTTTGTTTTTTGACGGAGATAAGCGTTAGGGCTTTTTGCAACGCGTAACCTCATTTCTTCTTGTTTATCTGAAAGAGTGGCGACACACACACCAAGCCGTCAATCTAACCTTTTTTTTGTCTTTTTGTTTGCAAGTTGTTTGTTTGGAACTTCGCCGCACACGCAAATTGAATGACAATCCTCCCATGAGACTTGATCTCCTTAAAATGGAAGGAACACAGCATGGTCCTTTCCCGGAAATATAGTAAATATCTATATGTACGAATATACTGCGTTTATATCAACGACTTTCTTTCTTGGACAGTAAAGTCACATAAAGTGAAGCCTCTGGCGGATGGCCCCACATGTCGCTGTTCAAGACATTTGCGGTTATATTTCCATCTATCTATCAGATTGTCATATGCAGAATGCCGTTCTAAGAAGAGCGCAGCGGACTTTAACTTCAGTCTTAGTCTTCCAGGCACGCGACGCCACGTCTGCGTCGGCACGTTCTCAATTTTGTACCGTTTTTTGTTTTGTTCTTGTTTTTGAAGCTTTCGCGGCGGGCAAATTCTCGGGGCGTTTGTTCCTCTCTCTTGCCTCTTCGGTCATCGTTTCTTTTTTTTTTCTTTTTTTTTTCTTGACGCATATGCATTGTGTGGCTGGAGGAGCATGTGGCGCAGGCGCTTTGCAGGCTGCCAACTAAACCAACCATTTTCGAGCTTGGCGCGCCTCATTCCCATTTTTCAATGCTGATAAGCGATGTGTCCAAAATCAGTGATTTCATCGCACTTAGGATGATTTATAAGTGACGCGAAACTCGATATACAATTGCGGCCGATAGTTTGATATATTTTTTTTTAATATACGTAAAGAGGGTGCTTGACTTCGAACAAGTAATAAAAAAAATACATGGGTGCCGTCTTCACCGCGTATTTATCAGGCTGGGCGGATATTAGATGATGGAAAAACGTGCATGCCATTTCGGCTAATTAACTAGAATATTTTATTCTATTTTTTGCAATTAAATGATTTATAGCTCATGTTGCAATTGCACTAGTGACGATAGTTTTGATTGGAGGATGAACATATTAATATTGTGTTCGAAATGGCAACGAGCTTCTAACTAATCACCAATCAGTTGCTATGTTTTCGTCGCCTGATTTCAAAACTGGACGCAGAAGAAAAGCACCGGAACTTCCGTCCTCGATATTGCATAGAAGTGTGACGTAGACGTTTCGGCTACATTGTCATTATCGCGGCCTCCTGTCTAGGGTCGGCGGATGCACCGCATTACGCTACGGAGTTAATATGGAAAGCACGAAAACGATCGACCGAGTCCGCTGTTCCTGTGCTACGTTCCGAAATCAGGTTACAAAAACGCGAAAACTGATCGCTGAATGTCTTGGCAGACGGTTACCATTTTGAAGACGGTAATATATATATATATATATATATATATATATATATATATATATATATATATATATATATATATATATATATATATATATATATATATATATATATATATATATATATATATATATATATATATATTTATATATATATATATATGTATTACGGTTTTCAAAATGGTAACCGTCTGCCAAGATATTCAGCGATCAGTTTTCGCGTTTTCGCAGTCTTATTTTTACGTTAGAAAACCGATGCTTCTCAGTATCTGAGTAGATCTAATTTAGCCAGTGTAGTGTCCCGGGTGTTCGAGAATCGCTGAAGCGCGCTAGATAGCCAAGTTGAAATTAACGTCCGGCGAAGCAAAGCCTATTCGATTTGAAGATGGACGGTAAGAAAATAAGCCTCGCATTTCTGGGAAATTGCAGAAACAAACAATGACACCGATCTTCATGTTCAAAAGTTTATTATGTATGAAATGCAGAATTTGGTGAGCGATCGTTTAAATCTGTTTAGAAGGCATTAAAAACTCGTTTCGGGTAGTGAAGAGCCTGTATATTTCATTAATTTCTCCGCCAAATATACCAGAGAAACTGACGGTACACTACACAGGCGACGTCAATTTTCCCGCCATATGTAGCGGGAAACTGAATTGGCGGAACAGATCACGTGACATCAGTTTTCCCGACAAATTCAGCGTTGAAACTGAATTGGTGTATAGGTCACGTGACGTCAATTCCCCCGCTAAATTTAGCGGTAAACGTGCGGACCAACGAATGTACGGACCGACGGAAGAAGGGACGGACAATGTTTTGGGATTGGGGGTCCCGTTCATAAAAACATTCATAATTTATTACGTATATTTTGAAGGAGAGTGTTGAAGCCATGAAATGAAAGTTCAAAAAAGCACTGACACGTAAAAATTATTATGATTATTTTGTATTATCCGAAACGATTGAAAGCGATGCCTGGATATTGCCCTAAAAATTCCAAACTTAAAAATTCAGTACTTGTATACTGTAGAAAAAGAAAACTTTTAATGCCAATTTTGAAGTTCCCGCACAATCCGCTCCAATCCAGTGACGTCAAATATTGACCGTCCTGCGAGTCGAGTTTCTCTGACGCCTCCGAACCGCCGCCACCCGAAGTGTCGTATTTGCCGGCGTCCCGCGAACAATCGGCTTGCTCCGTGCGTGCCGACTTTCGCTGCGAGCAGACGAGGCTTAACTTCCGAGTTTGAAGTCCTTTTAGGGCCCTTTCAGCGATCTCAAATCCTTGGAAACCGAGCGAGGTGGAAACGAACGCGTAGTAGACTTTCGTGAGCGGCCTGAGCGGCCACGTCGCGCAGGTTCTGGGTGAAAAGCTGCCCCATCTGACTCACACCCCAAACTACGATACACAGACACCAAACCCAGTTGTTTTGACCGTTTGACGATTTCCTTTTCAAATGTCCGAGAGGTCGTCGGGCACCTAAAAAAGAGAACTTCGTCCGATTCCCCGAACACCGATCATCCTCTGCTACATGCGTCGAGCGCCTCCATTTTTTTCCGGGGGAGGATGCAAACCAACGAGGCGACATCGCGCCGGACTCCGATTTTCGGTATTTCAGAAAGAGGAACCGTAGTGCGTTCGCGATTGCGTTAAAAAACATGTTTTACGAATGCCGTTATTAAATGTTATAAAAAAGTCGCCGACTAAGCTTCTAAATTTTATGAGATGTGACGTCAGAAATCAAGGTAAGCGAGGAGATGGGGAGCGAGGAAGAGAGAAAAACGCCAAAAATTAAAAAGCGAGCGCGCGTGGGAAAATGTTTTTTTTTTTTTTTGCGTGTGTGTGTTGTGGCATTTTTTGCGTGTCTATGACTACAACTTGCATCGTGTTAGACGAAAGAAAATCTTTAGTGTGTCAGTGCTCACAGGTAGGTGGCAATCACTCCTTGAAAACTTCTGAAACGCAGTGTGTGGCGAAACTTGAGAACATTGTTATCATTCCGCAGCCAATAAAGTTACGGCCGATAAGAACGTTAAAGAACAAATCACAAAGTAAAAAGCGTGAAAGTAAAAAGCCATACCTTGCGTACTGTAAACGACTTAGTTGACGCGGGCTCAATATTTCACGATTTAGGTCAAAGCTGAAGTCCTGGAATGATTTGCGGGTTCTAATTTTGGCTACGCCGTGGGATCTCAAGATAGATTCCAATATATTTACATTTTACCGGAATTAATCGCGGGACCTTTTTTTTTTTTTTTTTTTTGGCGAATCGTAGGCAATTCGAGAAATTTGCGAAAATTAAGTCCTCACGAAAATTAAGTCGTTTAGAGTATGTTAACCTATCGGTGATTGCAGATAATAGGCGTGGTATAAACGTATGAACGGACAAGACTAATTTTTTTTCTCGCTTTTGTACAGGCCTACAGTGCCCTAAACAAATATGTGATGTTTATACAACCTAGAATAGAAAATAATTTTATTTGTATCGTGTAAGAAAAAATATATTTTCCGGAAAAGTGTAATAGACCCCTTTCGAAACACTGCCCTCTGCTGGCACCTGTGGAATCCCAGCAAAATGGCGGACTAAAACCTGAACGTCACGACACACTGGAAAGAAGAACACACCCACAGAAAGAGGGAATGAGCGCAGTGACATTGCACATTCGACACTGTTTCATTGGCTTGTCGGCTCGTAGTGTTGGCTGCGCTCTGACATTCGATATCTACTGGAATGACTTGCGCGTTCCCTCGACACAGTTGTTCCTCCCCATCGTGCAGTTTTTCCGACCTTCTAATTATAGGCTCGTAAGTTATGAAAGGCGTCTGTATGGACCTAGGTCGGCTTATCTCCCCGATTCACCGGCGAAAAATAAGAACCAAGGACGTGGGCGGTGACAGATTGTGGTGTCGGTGTCTGCTTTTTGGTCACGGTGGGAGCGACAGCGTCGGCACATTGACCGCGAGAGTCATATGAGATTTTACTCTTGCGGTGGCCCAAATCAGACGCCTGACGAGGAATCGCTGCCAAGGTTCTGTATCATGATCTTTGTTGGCAGGTGTTTTTTTCGTCGGCGCCTGCTTCCAATTTTCGTCAGCTATTACTTCGTTCTACCGACTTTCTTGGAACTTGTTGATATCGGTGACAGCCCTCAATGGCAACAAACGTAAACCCGAATACTTGCCGACGGATTGAGTAAATAGAGCACAGTTCGAGCCCTGACGAAGTTTATGTGCCAGAGCGGCAAGCTGGATTCGGCCGCGTGATAAAACATCGCGCATAAACCACTGCAAAAAAAAAAAAAATATAGATTGACTCTTGAAATAGTGAAATAAATAAATAGTTGCTTCTGATTTTTAAAACTTCACACCAAAAATCACTTTTAGGACGTTGTTCCAATGCTCTAGATGTAGTTAGACCCAGTAAGCAAAATCCGGTTAGTAAACTTGAAACTCTCTACCGTTTTAGAGTCTTCCTAAGGGGTATCCACACCGTGGAAAAATCTCTTTCTTTGGTCCCCGGGATGCGCATCACGTGGTAACAACGTCACGCTTTTGCGCGGACCCCGGCTGACGTAGACATCCCAAGAAGATGGCGGAACCTTAGCTCGGCTGCTGGCAACTTCACAGATTTTGCTCAGCGATGTCCCGGCGGTATTATCCCTAACTCGTTGTGGCTTGTGCTGTTGCGCATGTTGTACGAGGCACCCTCGCGAGTCTTCGATATTAATCAGTGCCGTCCTGAAGCCACCCCGCATACTACTGGTGTTAGATTCCACGTCCTTGGTGTTGCATCTAACCACTAAAGAAGCACATATCTTTGAGCAGGAAGCAGTTCGTCGTCTTCCGCATCTAACAGCGCTGCTGCCAAAATCGCCCATTGTCGTTTCATGTGCGCCTCCATTTTTCTACTCTCGTCAGCGCGCAGCGAGCACTGTTGTCGGAAGTGCGACCGCTAAATACGTCTGGTAACACTGACATCTATCTCGGCTCTCCACCGTTCGTCTGAATGCCTGAGTCAGGGAGGAAGTCCCGCTTGTTAAGCCAATCACTGACTTCACGCATATCCCTCCCCGAAATGCATCCCACCTGTGAATACCCCTTTAAAGGGAGACTGAAAAAAGTTTCAATATACGTCTCACGTTCAGAAATGACATATTCATCCCCATCAAAATCTGCTAATGACAGTTGCATACTTGTATTTTGGACGGTTGGCTATATTCTTCGTTGTAAACGGCCCATTCCAACGTGTGCTCGAAGAGCAGCCATCGGTGAAGGCGATGCGGTTGGTGAGATCCGGCGCCCCGGCCCGTCCGTGACGTCACGTTTTCCTTCACGGCGAAGGCTACGTGAAAGCCGCTGGCGTGGTTGTGAGCTTTCCCACTTGGTGGCGTCGGCGCGTTGCTATCTGGCCGTTAGGGATACCCGCTCCCGCCATCCCCGCTCCCCCGGAGGAGTTGGGTTTGCACGGGCGTGAAGGGAAATCCGATCTGGCCAAGTTCAACAAGGCTCACGGTCGCGCACCTTGCCGCCGTACTTCCGCAGAGCGGCGCAGCTTTTATGGGTAGTTTGACGTAACGACTTCCGGTTTATTTGTTTTATATAAAGTTCTGGCGCCTTTTCAATACAAGAAAACAAAAAGGAAAATCGATGTTTTTGTGGTGTGGCCAGAACATGGTTGAAACTTAGACAATAAAATAGGCGCTAAAACTTCGTCGCAGTACCCCTTCAGTAGTTAACAGTTCTTCCTGTCCGAGCTATTGTCATTAAGCCCAAACCCGCGTTTGAGATGAAGTTTAGATGAGAAAAATACTGGCAAAGACAGTAAACCCTACCAAAGCCTCGGATTCATGTCATCTGCGGTGACCATCCGTCTACTTCTTCATATGATTGAGACCTAGTCTAGATGAGCATTTCACAAAGCACGAAAGGGAACAGCGGGGTAGTTCGTTGTAACTGTATCGTACAAACAATAAATCGTTTTTTTTTTAAGTACATACGATGACTTACCACATCTTACACCCAAGTTCCATAAGTACCAAACGCTACACAACAATTCTTCGCCCCTTACTTTTGTTCTTGTTCATGCGTTCGCAAAAGAAACAGGAAACTGCTTGAAATAAGACCGCCCGCATTGCCGAAACGCCGGACCTGGCTTATTTTAACGTACTCAAGCTTATTTGAAATTCGATGTGTCTGCACTTGGTTCCTATGCATGCGAGCCTCACGCGTCGAAATTTATGCACGCTGCCAAATATCAGGAAAACTTCAATATCATGCACCGCTTCCCGGTTTGTTTGCTCTTTCTTTTTCAATAAAATGGAAAAAGTATTACGATTCTCCTGCTTGTTCACCCTTTGCATTTCCGGCGGTTGTGCCGTCAAAATTCGCACGTTTTAAGCACCAGAAGAGTTTGTTTTATTTTGCTTGGAACTAAAGGTTTTTGTTGACTCTCCTAGGACAACTTAGTGGCGTTTCACCTTCGAGAATGGCGTCACTCCTATTTCTGAACTAATTTCCATAACCATACAGACGGCTTTCTCCCTGCATTTGTTTTTTCTTTCGTCTTACTGCGAACAGGTCAGCTCTCTCTGTGGGCACTGGAGAAAACAAGATTTACATGCCATTCGTTTTTTTTTGTATGTATGTATGTGTGTATTCTTGCAACGTACCTTGCAGTACGATTTTTTATATATGTATAGCTCCCATGAAAAAATACGTTGATTTTTTTAATATTTCTTGGATCCATTCGAAATGTGCATGACAAAGTGATGCGTGCAAAGGAATAACCACCCACCTTCCGATCAGCCAATGCAGCCCTCGGGGGATGTAAGGCTTGATCCTTGTGTAGAGGGCGCAACCCTCGCGTACGTGATTGCCACAGGCAACCCTGTGCCACTGCGGGGGCGGCTTCGTGTGTTATTTTCGACAGAATAAAAGTCACTTGTTGTTCTGGCACGAGACAGTTCGCACGAACCTTCTTCTGGCCCGGCATGGCCTCCACATGGTGTCAGAAGTGCCAAACGTTATGCCTAACGAAGGAGGCCTTGCCTCCGCATGAATCGTCTCCGCCGTAACTGCGTAGTTCGCTCGCCCGTCGCCCGACTTTCGACCGCCGTGTTCCTGCTCGCTGCCGTCCTGCTGGCTGCCATGCCTGACGACGAAGGAAACGGCGCCAAGCCTTCATGGCAAGGTCTTTCTCTGCATCAGCCCGACCGCTTCGACTTCGAGAACGCCGGTTCCTGGCCGACGTGGCTAAGCCTTTTCGAGGACTACGCCTTCGCGAACTCTGCAAGCTCTGCAAGAGATGCAACTACCCGTCACCCGAGGTCGTGGAACGCCTTGTCCGCGACCGCTTCATCGTAGGCTTACGCGACGCTCGCCTCGCCGACCAGCTCTGCCGCAACCCCAAGTTAACCCTCAAAGAAGCATGGGTGCAGGCGAGACAAGCAGAAGACGCCCAAAAGCAGAGAGACCAGCTCGCAGGCCACGACACGCAGTCTCGACCAGTGAGCCTCGACGCTGCCAAGTCTCGGCAGCCACAAGCGGGACGCGTCAAGTACAGTTCAGCACGTGAAAAGCGCACCTCAAGCTCTAGCTCGTGCGGCTACTGCGGCCGCGCTTCACACGCTCGCTCGGAATGCCCCGCCCGCAACTCGTTGTGCAACCACTGCAAGAAAAAAGGCCATTTCGCGGACGTCTGCCGTTCCCGGAAGAAACGGTCGACCCAGGTGGCAGAGCTGGGTTTGTACGCCGTTCGCAACTCCGACCAAGGCAAGTTCGTGGAAGTAACTGTCAACGACTACACGGAAGTGTTCAAGGTTGACTCGGGAGCCGAAGTTTCAGCCGTCTCGAACACCTTCCCCAACCTGCCGCCGTCCCTCGACAAGGTGGACGACACTCTCTCCGGGCCAGGGCAGCAGCCACTCAACGTTTTTGGGTCCTTCATGGCCACTTTGCTGTGGAGAGGCAAGTCAACCCAGCAAAGACTATATGTGGTAAAATCCCTCTGCGTGCCTCTTTTGGGCTTTCCAGCCATTCAGGCACTTCAAGTCGTCAAATTCGTCGACGGCGTCTCATCGAAAAAAAAGGACCCTCCTACCGTCAAAGTTTCTTCTCAGACTTGTGACAAGCTGTTTCATGGCCTCGGATCTCTCTCTGAAGAATACAAGATCCGCCTCCAGCCAGACGCTGTTCCATTTTGTCTTAGCGTGGCAAGGCGCATCCCCATTCCGTTGCGGGAAGTCGTCCGCAAAGAACTGCAGAAGATGGAACAAGAAGGTGTCATTCGCCGAGTTGACACGCCAACGCCATGGTGCGCCGGACTGGTGGTCGTCCCCAAAGCCACTGGGGGCCACAGGCTGTGCGTGGACCTTACGAAGTTAAACCGGGTGGTCCTGCGAGAACGCCACATCCTTCCCACGGTCGACCAGGACCTGGGCCTGCTGGGAGACGCAACGGTGTTCTCTAAGTTGGACGCTAAATCAGGCTTCTACCAGGTGAAGTTGGCGGAAGAATCGCAAGAACTCACCACATTTATCACACCTTTCGGACGCTACTGCTTCCGTCGGATGCCCTTCGGCATCAGCTCTGCGCCCGAATGTTTCCAGAAGCAGATGTCCAGGATTTTGGAAGGCCTGGAAGGCACTGTGTGCATGATAGACGACATACTCGTCTTCGGACGCACTCTCGAAGAACACGACTCCCGCCTGCAGCAAGTCCTCATGCGACTATCCCGCGCAGGCATCACTTTGAACGAGAAGAAGTGCTGCTCCGCCAGAGCGAGGTTTCCTTCCTGGGGGTAATGGTATCTGCAAGGGGCATCCGTCCTGACGCAAGCAAGCTCCAAGCGATCGAGGAGATGAGTGCGCCAACTGACATTGCAGGTGCAAGACGCCTACTTGGCATGGTGAACCACCTCGGGCGTTTCCTTCCGCACGTTTCGGACGTTGCAGCTGCTATCCGAGCGCTCCTCAGCAAGAATTCTGCGTAGAACTGGTCCCACGAACAAGAAACAGCATTCACCAAGCTCAAGCTGATGCTCGTCTCGGACCGCTGTATGGCGAAGTATCATCCGGCGTACCCAACAGTCGTTTCAGCGGATGCCAGTTCATTTGGCTTGGGGGCAGTCCTTCTACAAACTCAGCCTTCCGGCGAAAGAAGACCGGTTGCTTTTGCGTCGAGGTCTCTTACAGCGACTGAATTACGATATAGCCAAACGGAGAAGGAAGCCCTGGCAGCTGTATGGGCTATTCAAAAATTCGACGAGTTTCTCCGTGGGTTGGCCTTCGACGTAGAGACAGATCACCTGCCTCTGGTCTCACTGTTTGGCAAGATGGGCCTGGACGTGGTACCTCCACGTATCCAGCGCCTTCGACTGAAGGTGATGCGGTACCAGTTCACAATGTCATATGTCCCTGGGAAGCTTCTTGCAACAGCGTCTCGTATGCCGACGGAACCTGCCGATACGTCTTGTCCTGTAGACACAATCGAAGTGTTTGCTGCGGAAGTCCTTCAGACCTCATCAGAAGCAGCATCTCTACAGCTGGAGGACCTTCGAACTGCTCAAGCAAGCGACGGGGAGTGTCGCGCACTCGCGTCGATGTGCCACAACGGGTTCCCTCCGAAGTCAAAGTTACCGCTTCACCTGACGAAGTATGCAAGCGTGTTGGACGAACTTTCGGTTTGTGATGGTTTACTTCTGAAAGGCACTCGCATTGTGGTACCAACAGTGTAACGTGCGACAGCGCTGACTTTGATTCATGAAGGTCACCAAGGCATTAACAGATGCAAGGCTCGGGCCCGGGAATCAGTATGGTGGCCAAGTATCAACGCTGATATAGCAGCACTCGTGGCACAATGTGAACAGTGCACGTCGTACCGAGACAATTCAGCAGAGCCACTTAGGAGCACGCAGCTTTCAAGTCTACCTTGGGACTTTCTGGGCGCTGACTTGTTTCACCTGAACCGACAGACTTACCTCCTCGTGGTCGACTACTATTCCAGTTATCCGGAAGTGGTCTCGCTCTACTCTGCAGCAGCTGGGCATGTCATCCAAGTGCTCAAGAGCATTTTCGCTCGTCACGGCATCCCCTCCACTCTGCGTTCAGACAACGGACAACCCTTCCAGTCCCACGAGTTCGCTCGGTTCATGGCATCGTACGGAATTGTGCACCAGACAAGCAGCCCCAACTTCCAACAGTCCAATGGGGAGGCAGAGCGCATGGTGCGCACGGTGAAGAACCTGCTACGCAAGGCGCACGATCCGTGCCTGGCTTTGCTCAACTACCGAGATACCCCCGGACCCTCAGGTTTCAGTCCAGCACAATTGTTGATGGGGCACCGACTCCGCACCAGACTTCCCAAGAAGGGGAGACTGTTGGTGCCAAGTAGCAAGCCACAGGAGGAGGTTGCCACCAAGGCCGCGAAGCTCAAACGTCGGCAAGTCACCGACTTTGATCGCCGCCATCGGGCTAGAAGCCTCTCGCCGCTGGAAGACGGTACCCGCGTCTGGGTTCGTCCGGAACGGGTAAAGGCTACTGTCCTCAGTCCAGCGCAACGTCCCAGGTCGTACGTGGTGGAAACAGATGAGGGAGCAATCTGGCAGCGCAACCGGAGAAACTTGGTGCCTTTCAGGACAGGCAGTGAAGACCCAGCTGCGAGAGAAGAGGCTCAAGGTCTGGCTCCTTCTCAAGAACCGGCGGCACCTGCAGCTCAGGAACGGGCTTCCCCTCAGCAACCACCTGCACCTGCATCTCAAGGACTGGCTCTTCCTCAAGGACTGGTTCCTCCTCAAGATTTGGTGGCACCTGCAGATCAAGGATCGGCTCATCCTCAGCAGCCACCTTCGCCTACGAGCCACAACCTCCGGCGCAACGAACCTGACTTGGATACCACACCTGTACAAAGAACCAGGTGTGGGCGACGGGTGGTGCGTCCCAGGAAGTTGGACCTTTAGTGTGATTCTGAGGGGGGAGATGTAGAGGGCGCAACCCTCGCGTACGTGATTGCCGCAGGCAACCCTGTGCCACCGCGGGGGCGGCTTCGTGTGTTATTTTCGACAGAATAAAAGTCACTTGTTGTTCTGGCACGAGAGAGTTCGCACGAACCTTCTTCTGGCCCGGCATGGCCTCCACACCTTGATCATGAACAACCCACCAGTTTCGCTTATTTTGAGCGAGCCAGAAGCAACAATTTTATTTTTTTCAAAAGACGTTTTTTTGTTTTTACTTTTTTCTTTCTCCGCTCTTTTTACGACTTCATTTTTTTCTATGCATAGTAAGTTCGTTAACAGTAAAATCAGCTTTGGTTTTTTAGAGTTTATCAGTCTTCTAAAACGTTGGGTGTGAACCAGCAGACTGCACATAAAATGCATGTGGCCGTACTTAAAATAAGTATATTGTGTTTGTGTTAGTGTGTGTATGTGTGTGTGTGCGCGCGCGTGCGTGTGCGTGTGCGTGTGCGCGTGTGTGTGTGCGTTAAGTTTGGTTTGGTTTTCTTGTGGGTTTCTGTGCAGAATAACCCTTAATAAAAATTAAACGCGACGTTTAGTCTCTTTTTGTTTTTTTATTGTCGGCATTACAAAAGTGAAAACGCTCTCTACCGAGCGGCATATTTTATTCGCTTTCTCCGTACACGGCGACGACGCTTCCGTTTTCAGCGTAAATATTGCTCTTCCACATAAAAAATGGAACAAATAAAAATAGTTCAACATGTCAAGATCTTAGACTCTCCAAGAAAAAAAGAATCAACCGTGCAAGAGATAGAAAAAAAAAGTGCAGTAAACCTTTCTTCTAGTTCAAGGAGAAAGGTTTATTGTGCACACTGCAATTACATATTCGCGGTTTTAGTCAATATTTACTATGTCATCATGTACAATACAAAAAAAAAGAGGCAGTCCCGGGATACTTCCTGTGGAATTCCTGACGATATTGCCGAGTGCATGACTGACAAGGAACGCTTCTCCGTGCATCTCAAAAATTCGTGTTTATTCTTACCCCGAGTGTTGTAGATAAGGAACCGAGCACGGTTTCGCCGATTCACTCTCTGACTCTCCCAAGGAAGGGGTACGCTCACTCTCGCGCTATCCAGCTGTCACGTCGACGTAACGTCGCTCCCTGCTGCCACCGTCGAGGCTTGCTACTGCTTACTCAGCGTTTGTTCTTCCTTTTTGTTTCTGGCACACGTTCGCCGATTAAACTTTATTTTCAGTTCACTACCATCGTCTCTTTGCCTTCATTCGCGACATTCCCGGTGAAAGTGCGGGGTGCTTCCTATGTCTTTTATCGTACGCCCTCCAGAGGGCGCCCTATCAGATTGATTTCAAGCCTCGGAGTGCTTCCTTCTGTGGAGCCATGCAAAGCCCGAGCAAGCTGTCGCACTCAAGGCCAGCCGCTGGAGTTTGATTCATTGGTGAAACAACCAAGGAAAACGTCGACGAACCGGGAGATATTTCTCGCGGACCAGCCGACCAAGACCCCTGCTGCCGCATCTCACGTCGAGTTGCTGCCCGTCGCACGTCGTACACCGACGCCCTCCCACGGCTAAGCCTACGAAGACGTCGACGACCGGACGCAACAGTACGATCGAGTTGCCTGTCACAGTAGGTAGACGTCGGAGCAATGCCTGCTGAACGTTGAGTTCTTCCTAGAGGGAACGGCACGTACCTAGTATGAAAACCACGGGGGGACGATCACTGCCTGGGAAGCATGCAAGTAAGAACTCCGCCGAGCGTTTGCGACCCAGCTGCGACGGGAACGCGCTGAGGAGCTGCTTCGTTCAAGGGTTCAAGGCCCCGACGAGAGCATGGTCGGCTTCGTCGAGGACATGCTTCGACTCAGCAGACGAACGGATCTTGAAGCTTCTGAAGCAAAGAAACTGAGAATCCTTATGCGGGGTGTCAAAGAAACATCCTTGGGGGTCTTGTGCGCACTCCACTTGCGACCGTCGAATAATTAGTAAGGGAGGCCACGAACATCGACCGTGCCCTCCAGGCAGGAACCTCGCACTACCAGCGATTACCTGGCGTCGCTGCATCCTAGTCGCCAAGCGGCTACCTGGGCTCCATTACATCGGACATACGGAAGATCATCCGGGAGGTCGTCCGAGAGGAGCTCCGAAATCTGCTTCCCTCTGTTGAGCACCTGGCTTCGCTTTTAGTCGCCGCGATCGTACACGACGAGATCCAGCGGACCTTGCAGCCGGATGATCCCGTCAACGTGGCCACCTCGGAGGAGCCCACGTTAACCTACACCGCCATAACCCGAAGACCACCACCAGTTGACCACCAGTACCAAGCGCCTTCTCGACGCGACACGCCTGAACCCCGGCACGCTCCAGGCCAGGAGGAACGACCTCCAGTACGTCCGTCAAGAACAGTCGGCGCCCAGGAAGACGGACGCCTCGAGAACTGTTGACCGGCGCCCGTTGTATTCCCACTGCGGGGAAACGAACTACGTTTACCGACGCTGTCCGTGCCCCTGCGAGGATTTGCGCAAAATGACCCTCGACCACGCCTTGAGGAGCGACCTCGGTATATCGAAGGCTACCTACGTCGCTCGAGATTTCCTGAGCTGTCCCCCCACCAAGACTATCGCTCGCCTTCATCGCGACGCCCTGCATCGCCTCTTCGATAGTCTTGCCGGAAAAGTCTGTCTCCCCTCTCCTCTGCCTCGCCGTGAAAACTAAGTGCTTCAATAACGAGGGGTAGTATTGCCGAAGACGAACGACGCAAATATTTTCCACAAACGTCGGAGGGCTCCCACACGACGCTCCTCCGACGGTATCAAATAACCTTGTCGTTACCACCGACGACCACGACACGACAACTGTCGCCAACACCGGAGCAGACTATTCCGTTTTGAGTGGGGGTTGATATCCTCGCTGAATAAAGTGACTGTTTTGCCACGTCGCCGAAAGTTCGCCGAACACCAGTGGCGAAACATCGCATTGTTACCGACGGAGACGTGAACCCAACACACCAGTCACCGTACACTGTCTCTTTGAAAGAGAGGGAAGTCATCGAAGAACAAATTAGAAATTGCTTTATAATGTCACCATTCAGCCGTCAAGCATTCCATAAGCTTCACCAGTCGTGCTAGTAAAAAAGGAGGACAGTACACTGAGATTCTGTGCAGACAATCGCCGACTCAATGTTGTTTTACAGAAAGACATCTTACCCTCCCCCCTTAAAGACGATATTTTAAACATTCTTCGCCACTCCCGATCCGATGGACTGTACGAATTTAAAGTTATGCCCTTCGGGCTATGCACAGCGCCGGCGAATTTCCAGTTTGTTATGAACGCCGTGCCAGCAGGCTTAAAATGGCAGAACTGTCTCATCTACCTCGACGACGTTGTGGTGTTCGCCAGCTACTTCGACGATCACTTAAGAAGACTCCGTGTCGTAGTTCAAGTCATGAAGGCCACTGGACTAACTCTCAAGCTAATAAAATACCGGTTCGCTTATGGTGAACTCCAGTTTCTAGGTCACGTCGTGAGCAGCGAGGGTGTTTGTCCTCACTCCGAGAAGAAGCGCGCCGTAGCCGCATTTTCCCCGCCGTCGGATAAAAAGGCAGTAAAAGGATGCCTAGGACTCTGCGCCTACTACATGCGCTTCACTTCATATTTCGGAAAGCTTTCTCGGCCACTCACATGCCTTGCAAAACACGCTGTAAAGTTTCAGGGGACATTAAAAAATCAGCGGGTGTTCGACGAGTTTGAACGAAGACTTTCAACAACTCCTGTACTTGGCCATTTCAACCAGCATGCACAAACAGAAATTCACACGGACGCAAGTAGCACAGGGCTTGGCGCGGTGCTGGTCCAGTAACAGGAGAGAACAGAGCGGGTAATCGCCTATGCAAGCGGGACACTGTCCAAGGAGAAGAGTATTTACTCTACGACGGAGAAAAAATGCCTCGCCGTCGTCTGGGCAATCGTTAAGTTTCGCCCGTACTTGTCGGAAGTCCGTTTTGAGTGGCTACAGACCACACCTCGCTCAGCTGGCTCGCGATTCTGAAGAACCTCTCAGGACGACTCACACGGCGAAGTCTACGACTGCAGGAGTTTGACATGACCGTGCTGTACAAGAAGAACTAAAGTGACAGCACCGCGTGGCTGTTGGTGATCCCTCCCAGTCTTCGAGAAGAGATATTGCAGGCATGCCACAATTACCCGACGGCGAGACAGCTTGGCTACCGCGGGACTCTTGCCAGGATACGAGAAAAGTACAACTGGCCCTAAACATGTGAAGACAGTCCAAACTACACGAGATGTTGCCACGAGTGTCAACGGCGGAAGAAACCACCGACGAGAGCGGCCGGACTTCTTCAGTCTGTTCAACCGCTATCTGCTCCATTTCAGCAAATCGGAATGAATTAACTTAGACCATTCTCGCCGTCGACGCTGGGAAACCATTGAATAATCGTGTCAACTGATTATCTCACCCGTCACGCCGAAACAAAAGCACTGCCGTCGGGAACCGCGGTGGAAGTAGCCAAGTTTTTCATCGAGTCGATCGTCCTCCGACACGGCACCCCTGCAGTCCTCATTACAGACCGTGGATCACCATTCATGGCCCTGCTGACAAAAGAAATGCTTTGACTCAGTAGCACCAGCGTCCGTCGAGCCCCTGCGTACAATTCGCAGACAAATGGACTAACAAAACTGATAAACAAAACTATCGCCAACAAATCTCTATGCATGTCGACGTAGAGCACAAAAACGTGGGACGAGGTGTTACCCTACATGACGTTTGCTTACATGATGGCGGTGCAAGAGACCACAGAAGGAACACCGTTTCAGCTGGCGTAAGTTTGAAAAGTAGGGATCACGCTCGACGTGATGCTGCCCCACGACCCAGCTAACGATGCGAGCGACAACGCCCTGTTAGTTGCACGAGCTGAAAAAGTTCGCCAGCTCGTCCGAGTCCGAATTCAAGGTCAACAACGTGTCAACGCTACCAGGTACAACCTTCGTCGGATCAACGTTCGCTTCAAGCCCGGAGAACATGTGTGGGTCTGGGCCCCGATAAGACGACGCGATCTAAGCGAGAAGCTCCTGAAGCGCTACTTCGGACGCTACATGGTACTTCATCGACTCGGAGATCTAAAGTACGAGGTGATGCCCGATGAGACAAGAACATGATCACGCCGCCCACCACGACCTGAAGTCGTCCACGTCGCGCGCCTCAAGCCGTACTACGCACGAAAAGCCAGTGAATTGTTTTACCATGCTACGGTTGATAGGACTGCGTTTCCCCATCCTCCATATTTTTCAATTCTTTACTTCATTTGGCTCTAGTTTGCTTCCTTACACGTTGAATCGAGATGATGCTCTTCTTTGAAGAGGGGAGTAATATCAACCTCGTCTCGGAGCAAGCGCGCCCGTGGTCGAATGGTTATCGTGCACGGCTCCCAAGCTAAGGGCGAAGTTCGATGCCTGGGAGCGGACGGACCGTTTTGATACTTCCGTAAGTGTCGCATTCTCGTGAATTTGAAAACCTTGTTGTTTATTTGAGGTCCGAATTTTTTACGCGCCGAACCTTCTACGTTTATTGTTCCAGAAGCCTACGCGTGCGTACAAAAGGGGCTCCGCGTGGCGGGCCGGAGTCAGTCTCGCCCCAGCGCTCAATCCTGCTATTACGCCGCCATTGACGCCTGCGACGCTAGCCGACTTTTTTTTTGCTTTGGGCACAAGTTAGCCCCATTGAACGTTTAATTTCCTTCAGTTATTTGCCGCCTCATCAATTGTCTTTCGTGACAATATGTTTAAAGGAGTTTGCGCCTTAATTGATTTGTAGAAACGGGTGCCATAGCGTAGATATTAATTAATCATCGCCTGTGGAAGATCGCGAATACCAGAAGCAGATATTTTGTCTCACAAAATTTAAGGATTGAATATGGGGAAAAGATTTTCTAAAATAAAAAAAAAATATTCTAAGAGGTATTTTTTTAATTTCTAAATATGTTTTTAACTGAGAACGCTGTCTTTGTTGATTTTTTTAAAATCATTATTGGCCTTTTGCAATAACAGAGGGGCTATTAAAATATTAATTATACGCGCATAAATTATTGTTTCTAAACTCTTTGAAAACACTGCAAGAATTTATATAGGACGGTAGTTCCCTAATTTATTTTTGTCACCGGCTTTGAACAAAGTAAAAACTTTCAGGGTCTGCATTTTGTTTTTAGGAGAAGTGTCCCATCATTTAGGAAAGAGTTAACGTTTTCTTCCTATGAATCGTGACGCTAAAGAATAAGGAAGAAGAAAACATAAAGATTAATCTTTGAAAGCAGCTGTTAACCACAAGAAAATTTTGCTTAACGCCTAGGGATATTAATTTTTAACGTAAGAAAATGTACGGCAATGTAGTAGAGAAAAGGGATTTGGAGATGTAGAATTTTGTGTCCAGATCGTCTTTATAAACGGGTGCTTCTTTCACTTTTTAATATTTAGAAAAATATATCTAAGTATTAGACGCATGGCCATTTGAATTGTTGATTACGTGCGCATGCTTAAACAAAGTCTCGCACGCATAAAGAATTTGTAATTAAGAATCCACATAAGGAAATTTAAATATTTCAGTTCTAAGCAGGCTTCCGATATAAATGTCTAAATTACAATTAAGCTTTGATTTTATAATTGACGTGATAGTAGCACGCATCGTACAGCAGTTGCGTTAATTTACAGTTTACTTTGACGAAATAAAAACAGAAAGGAATTCTTAATTTGCAAATCATGAAGCAGAAATGTGAAAACCTGTTCCGTTTTTGCTCTTTGTCTAGTTTAATAACAAATCATCTTACAATCCCGGAGGACAATTTAGGTGTTGAAATGTGGGGATTAATGCATCTTCATCACTCACACTGTTCTGGTTTCCGCGTGAATCTGGTTTCTGCAAACCGCATAGTCAGCCCATATGGATGTGGTTCAGCTTAAAGGGGCCATGAAACGAATTTTGGGTTGGGATGAATGATTTTAAATTGGGACTTTACTAATCGCATATCCTTTAGTTGGCCAAAATAAAGAGGCTAGAAAGTCAAAAGCCAGCTTTTCGGTACGAACATTTGAAAATATAGCGGACTATTTTGTACCTTCTTTCCTTCGGAAGCTCTCCGCCTTTGCACTCTGATACATCCGCGGTTCCAAAAGCGCGTCACCGGCGCCAACCTGACGTCAGCCGAGCCCAGCTCACGCATTGGACACGAGAACTGCGTCACTCGGACGTATGCGCTCGACAACCAATCCGTCGACGAATATTTGGATTCGCGTTAGTGGCCAATGAGTGCCCTGACGGAACTTATTGTCACTGGGGAACGACAAATTCTATGGTGTGCATAAAAAGCACGGTGTAAGCTAGGAGTCATCGCACCGGTGCCGAAGGATTGTCGCAACCACGTGGTTTCACAATTCGCATTTGAATTGAGGATTAAATCTAAGGAGGAAGAAGTAGGAAAATCGTTTCATCACCCCTTGAAGAGCGGGTACTTTTTCACACTAATCGAATAATAATTGGGTTGTGTGGTATGTTTATGCAGCCTAGAACTTGGTCTGCCTCACAGGGGCGACGAGCCTCCCAGCTGTAGATGAGCAATTTAGCCAGTGCAGTACAACCGCTAGCCTGGGGTCTTTAACGTGCACCACGCAGTAGTGATACACGACCGCACGCCGGTACGATGCTCATCCAGAGATCGAAACGGGCCGGGATGGGGATTGAACCCAGGATCCCTCGGTTCTGCAGCGCGAGCTTTCGCTCCACGTGCTCCAAGCCGGTGTGCGCTAGCCCACTCGGCCACCGATCCCCTTACGCACTAGTCGAGATAGCGCCTATGTTGCCTTATAGCGTGAAAGCAAATAAATCCGCATAGTTTGGGGAACGCAAACATGCGATTTGACGGTAAAAACTCTGCCAATATTAGTGAGACAAAATTCCTCAATGCGTTTTGTGGAATCATGCCCAATAAAATGTTACGCTAAATGTAGCGGAGAAAATGCATTTGCCCGGTAGAAACCGGCATTTGCAAGCTAAGACGAAAAAAACAAACAAAAGAAAATGGCGATTTGTTATATTATTAATAAAGAATGATAGGCTCTGCAATTTTTTTTAAATGGGTCTCGTTTCGTATTTGCAGGAGCTGCTCTGGCGGGTTCGTCGGGTGCCGTGTCGTCCGTCATCCGCTGTCCTGCAGTCTGGGATTCCATCCACTGCTGGCCCCCTGTAGAAGCAGGCAAGCTCCTCACCCTGCCCTGCAGGGAAGTGTTCGGCAGGCTCAACTACACTCAGCATGACCTGCGCTGGGGAGCAGGTAAGACGACCATGATTGAAAGCTAAATAAATAGAAATAT
Source organism: Ixodes scapularis (assembly GCF_016920785.2). Classification (NCBI taxonomy): domain Eukaryota; kingdom Metazoa; phylum Arthropoda; class Arachnida; order Ixodida; family Ixodidae; genus Ixodes; species Ixodes scapularis. The sequence goes on along the minus strand of NW_024609880.1, from coordinate 43,344,654 downwards.
TTGCCTCCTCCACGCTGATGCGCGACTTGATTTAGAAAGTCCGACCACTTGTGACGTTTATCAGTGTATGGTCCTTAATTCACGAGTTCCACTAAAGCAACACACACGTGAGGCCCAGAAGTAAGCCTCATGTAGGTGCAGCAAGCACACGAAGGAAGCCTTGACGGGCTTGAAAGTTTTTCGGTGCTTGTTAAATAAGCACAAGAAACCACAAGCCTGCCAAATATAGATTCACGTGCTACTTGAACTCGTTTGAGGTCTGTCGGTTTCGAATCTTTCTGTTTGTCGCTCTAGTGGGACTCCGGCATAAGAAAATACAGTATGCAAGCGAGCTGGTCTTAAAACATCATAACCGAAGTCATAAAACAGTCGAAAACAAATTATTACATGACCTCTGTGTGGAATCAACCGTTATTATACTTTTGCTTGACTCGCGGTTTTTATTATCAAGTAAATTCATGTCGCACTTCCAGTTACGCACCAACGCAAGCCTAAACAAAGTAGACACCACCACGTAGCAGACATGCCTTAGAATCGTTCCGCGGATCAACACGAAATTTAAGTGGTAATTTACGAGTTATGGGACCTTTATTGCGAAACATGTGCATCAGTAGTGGACTTTATTACGACCTCCGGAGGAACAATGGCTGGCGGTAATCTCAGTTTTGCGAAGCTTTTACCGCATGATTAATCTGTATCTGAATATAGCTAATCAGTCGATTTCAGGGTGGCGATTTTATTTTGATTGGACTACTATAAAGCATTTACGCGCCTCAAGCCGATGTTTTGAGTTGTAGCGACTACGGGGCGTACCTTATGGGCTTACAATTTATGTTTTGCTGCAGATACCCGTCACTTAGACGTATGTAGATATGTCTACCTTCTGTACAGCATCCTCCTCGAGCCGAACGCCCTTACACCACCTGTGTCTGGCAGCCCCTCTGAGGCCTGCTGCAACAAATTTTAGGGAGTGCCTTCTCACTCTAACGCCTGGACTTAGAAATCACCGAAAAAAAAAACACCTCACGAGTTTTGTTTAATGCCACTAACAGGTAATAACCACTTTTTTCCTTTTTTTAGGGGGGGCGGGGGATGCAATTCAGGCATATATACTCATGCGCGACCAAACGTGTGTACAACGTAAAACATACATGTGCAACGTAAACGGCTGACACCAATCAGGTGCCGGTCAATCACTGCGTTGTGTGCACTCACGTGATGTCGTGATTGGTCGGCATCTTTTCGGGTTCCACCGTATTTTTGGTACTTTTACGAGTCAGACGTTTGGTCGCGCGTGATGGTTCGGCCGGGGCGCCAGTGCTTACCACCCGTTTGGTGGCATTGAAGAAAAACCCCAGGGATCCTGGGTTCGAGCCCCACCCCTGTCCGTTTCGATTTAGATGAGCATCGTACCGGCGTGCAGTCGTGTATCACTACTGCGTGGTGCACGTTAAAGACCCCAGGCTAGCGGCTGTACCGCAGTGGCTAAATCGCTCATCTACAGCTGGGAGACTCGTCGCCCCTGTGAGGCAGACCAAGTTCTAGGCTGTATAAACACACACACAACCCAATTTTTTTTTTTATAGCTAGCAGGGAATGGAGAGGCTGCCAGACAGGTGGTGCAAGGGCATACGGTTCAAGAGAGTGCTTGCAGAAAAGATGTGCATATGAATACAGATCTGTAAGTGGCGTTTGTCTGCAGCGGAAAAATAAAATATATTGAAAACCAAGATGGCACGACCCGTGAATATTAATTTGCTTTAAACTTTCTAAAAATACATATTTGTTTAGTAATCGTCAATTTAACATTAGAAATGTCCTCATATCAGTATAAACATCCTAGAATGCCTAAACAGCGTAGTAAATTGGTTGGAAGCTTAAACTTTTGGTCCGAATTTGCTTTCATGATTGTGCCAACGTATATCCAGAACTGTGCTAACCAAACTCATCTCTGCGACCCGTCAGAAAAAAAAAAAAAAAAAAAAATATCGCGTCGCGACCCAAATTTGATGTTTGGTGAAGCCAAGAGCTTTTGCATAACAGGTCATGAACAATATTACACGAAACTGGCGGTGAGTGTTTATTTGACAGTTAGTGTATTCAAATTTAATTAACTCGACGGAAGCTCGAAATAAAAATTGCACGAAGGAAAAAAGATTTTTTCCCAATGATTAAAGTTACCCTGTAGAGAACGTTTCTTAAAACAAGAGCGGGGTTTGGATATTTTCAGGTTTTGGTTCGGTTTGATGTTGAGCTACATATTGTACTTTGCTTTCATCAACACCACTGCAAAAGGTAAAGCTCGTTTTTTGTTTTTTGTTTTTTTCTTACAAGTTCACGAGGCGTTTTGTGAACCCTTGTTCAATCTGTCGCGACATCTCCGGGGTCGCGCCCCACAGTTTTGAAATCAGATTTAATATATATATATATATATATATATATATATATATATATATATATATATATATATATTGAAAAATGAATGTTCAGATCCCAGGGTTCAGAAGCCAAACTCTTCGCTCGTTTAGACATTTTATATAATTTCATTTATTTAGCTCAAAGAGCCCGAAGGCGTCTCACGAGGCGGAAACAAAGATATAGTAAATACTTCAAATACAAACAAGCGCAAAATTCCAAAATGTTTGACAAAGTCTTAGATAAGAGGAGACGAAAAAAAGAAAGACGTTTAAAATTCTCTGTAATGTGAAACTAGAGCGCAGCTCTTGAGGAGGAGGAGGGGAGGGCACGGCGGAAAGGATATATGCTTCTCCCCTCCAGATCCGTTCCATCCCCATCTCCTCTCCTGCTCGCCTGCGATTTAGCGAACATTTCCCCGCTAAATGTAGCAGGTGAAGTTTTCCCGCTAAATTTAACACAAAATTTAGAGAAAATATTCCTGCTAAATTTAGCGGGAGATTTAGCGAACAATTCTCGCCTACATTGTGCGGGAAAATTCTCCCTCTACATTTAGGAGGAAATTTCCCCCGTAAATTTAGCTGTTAATGTTTTCCGCTAAATTTAGCGGAAAATTTAGCGAAAAGTTCTCGGCTATATTTAGCGGAGAAAATGACATCGTGTGACCTCAACACCAATTCAGTGTTCCCCTCTGAATTTAGCGGGGAAATTGTGACGTCCCATAATGCAACACGTGCGGTTACGCCGACGCCAACGCCGACGCCGCTCAACCCGGAAATGACTGCCTTGACTGGAGCACTCGCTGCACGAGCGCTCGTGCAGTCGCCGAGGCTTCATCCAAAGCAACTAGCTCGGGCTTATGGCACGCGCGGCTAACAATAGTCCATGCTAAAGTGAGACGAAGTATAGTTTTGTTTTAGAGATTCTAGTAATTGTCAGTTAAGGCAGGGAATGATGTATTCGGCTTTGTTTTCTGAAAACTACTTTTCTAAGGGAAGGCGATAAGAAGCATTCGCTAATATATCTAAAATATAAATTAACTAGTCTTTCAAATATCTGTGACTAGCGTACGCTAAGCACGATTGTTCTGCGAAGAAAACTAGGCTCGTGGTTGTTCGCAAACTGAAGGTGCGACCTTGAATAAAACGCCCAGACTGTGATTTAGTGAATTACGTTCGATCATCATCAGCTACTTTAGCTTTAATGTTCTGCAGGAGTACACATTTTTAACGAAGTGGTAGCCCGTCCTTTTATTCCAAATATTAAAATTTGTTTTCTTCCTAGCCCATCCCATTAACCGTTGTTCGTGAAATACACGACCAAGTCAGTCTTTAATCAAAGTTGGGATCAGTGAAACAGTAGCATAATTCATTGAAAAAAAAAACGCACTTTTAATTCTCAGAAGCCCAAATATAATTGAAAGGTATCGCACAAATATCGAGCCTTCTGGCACATTCGATATAAAAAGAAACCTCACTTCAAAAAAATATTACCAGGTACGCGAAAAATAAAAATGTTACATTGCCAACCAGTTCTCGAGCACCCAAGAGTACGGTGTTCCATTCATGCCGTCCGATTGTAATTGGTTTACAATCACGCGATTGTCAAAGCTGCACATTTTCTTCATACATTTAAAACATTCACGTCTACTTACTCTGGCTGAGAAAGACTACGGAAGTTAACTTTGACTTTGAGCAATATTTATCGCTATTGGTCTACCGCTCTTAAAACACATGTTGCATTAGCGCTTTAAACCATCGTTTTTAAATCACTACAAAACCGCGTCACACACACTTCTCAAGTAATCCGAAGAATCGATCTCAACTCTTAAAAGTTGTAATGAAACCTTGATGGCCATCTAACGATCCGTTCTTAATCCACCCACTGCCCGCCCACCATAATACCCCCCCCCCCCCCCCTCAAGCCCTACCGCCGTCATCATGTACCCCGCAGATAAGGTCACCTAAGATTTTCTGCGGAGCAGCGATGATGGAATACCTAAGTCGACGAGCAAAGCAGTAGAGCGTACGCAATGTTCGAGTCTCTAATGCAGCTGCGGGCGGATGATTTATACGTGCCAACCACGCGAGCTTGACATGCGAAGTGATGAATCGCTAACGAGGATTCTAAATATAACGGGGAAGCGGACGGTTGATTAAAGCGCCGTTCGGAGATTTCGACTCAAAACTGGAGTCGTTAAGTTTGAATGTGTTCGAAGTCGACGCCAAAGAACTATAGAGTGTTTTAGGGACCCGTTTTTGCACCCCCGATATGGTATACGATGGGTCCACCGACACAAACTACGCGTACACGACCGCCTTCTGTGGTAGCGCATGGCCAGTTCGTACCGGAGGACCCATCGTACCCATCGGATGTGCATAAACAGTTCCCTAAAACTCCCTAATAGAGACTTTTAGGAAACCACTTTTGCACATCTGAGAGAGTACGTTAGTCCCTCCAGTTCGAACTGCGCATATGCGGCTCTTCTGTGGTTGCGCATGCGCAGTTAGTACCGGAGGGCCTATCGTACCGTATCGGATGTGGGGGAACGGTTCCCTAAAAGTCTCTATTAGGGAGTTCTAGGCAACCGTTTTTGGACATCCGATGCGGCACGATGGGCCCTCCGGCCCTAACTGCGCATGCGCAAGTCTTATACGGTAGCCCATGCGCAGTTCGTACCGGAGGGCCGATGGTGCCGTATCGGATATGAAAAAAACGATTCCCTAAAACTTCCTAATAGAGACTTTCAGGGAACCGCCTTTGCACATCCGATACGTTACGATGGGCCCTGGTATGAACTGCGCATGCGCTACAGCAGAAGACACGCATATGCGCAGTTCGAACTGGAGGGACTATCCTACTGTCTCAGACGTGAAAAAACGATTCCCTAAAACTTTCTATAATATGCAGGCTGCTGCATGGAGCCTGCAACGCGTCTTCGACTCGTATGTGCGGCGTCCCATTCCGCTCATGTACCGAAAACGATCCTGAAGTGGCAACATGCGACGTTCCAAATGCCGGAGTGTCATGCCGTTGGACGTCGAAGTCCTGGCGGTGGGCGTATGGAGGTTCAAAAATAAATATCGAGGGGACGCGAGAGTCGCTGTCGCAGCGGTGTGCCAACTCCTGGCTGCTAAAGTTTCCGTGGACCGTCGAGATGGAGAGCGACCCGCAACAGAACAGACACCCGCCGGGTCCACTACCGCTGCCTTAACGCCGCTAGGATCGTGACACGATGCAGCATGGCACTTATACGACGTCGTCGGGAGGAAATCGAGGGACCACATTCTTTGACGGTGGTATAGGCACACTGGACGGAGACGCATTACAGACACCATTATCAGCGTATAAGTTAAAAAAAATGATCCTAGTCGCGAGCGTCAATAACACCCAGCATTTTTTAAACTCTCACCGAATATATAAGAAAGTGAATCAATAAATGTATAGCCAGAGGTCCGTCTCCGAATTGAAATCCAGTCTGCATAACTCAAAGAACCCGATCTAACGGTGTCCAGTCATATTTGAGACAGTTCTTCGTGTACGCTGTGGGAAATACTCGGAAAATTACGTCTATAGACGTTTATCAGCCCAGAAAAAAAGGTTGTGTCACAGAGCTGTGGACGCGAACCCGCAGAGTCTTATAACCCGCGCTATACGGTGCAACAACGCACGCCCGGATGGCGTTCCACAGCCCTTCAGACAAAGATGGCAGCGCGCAGAAGGCGATTTTTGCACAGGTCTATAGGGGGATAATCACAGGACGCTATCTTGTCGGTCGTTGTACGCATGCGCATGGTTAGAACAATCTTCACTGACAGCTTGAGAAACGCGGAGCGTGCCGAGACAGGTGCATCTTATTATATCGCCCGGCGGCCAATCAGGTTGAAGGCATTCCCCGATAAAAACACCGAACAACTAATCGGGAAACAACAAGCGCTCGGCGTTTCTTAAGATGTCAATGACCACAACTCGCCTTTTTCGCCTGGAAAAAAAACGACAATCCTGAGTGGGCAGAATTTGTTCTAAACGTGAGTTATTGTGTATATCCACCCGATGAAATATTTATTTTATGCTGACCCTTAATGGTATTCATCACAGCACACGCCCTGTGTGATCATTTGAAATGCGGGACCGCGTTTATTTAACATTAATTGCGTACAGGGTGAGCTGCCGCTGTGTGCGATATTGAATGTAAGAATAACGTGCAAGAACCAAAATAAAAATAAACGCAATCTGGGTCGCACCACAAAACTTTATTAAAGATCTGCAGCAGCCGCAGGTACAATATTGTAACATCAGCAACCATATAACAGCTCATTGAAATAAAAAAAAAGTCTTCATTCACTATTTTGCTAGGAATTATAAAAAATGGATTTCACAAAGCGTTCCACGCATGCTTGACACCGCCATAACTGTAGTACAGTGTACTAGAATACTGTAACTGTAGTTTACAGGAGCCAGATGCCAGTACACGAGCCAGCTCGCGCTCTGCTCGCACAAACCCAAAGCAGTCTTGACGTTCGTGCAAAAAGTCCACAGTTCCCACGATGCATGCCGCAGCTGTGGCGAAGCGAAACTGCCTGGTCAGAGCCGCTTATAGAAAAAGTTTGGTGAATGGCAGGCGCGGAAAGAGCCAGGGCGTGCACCAGACGCAGAAAATGGGCTTGACCTGCAGGCTTGACATGCTCTCCTGGCCAACCAGAAGCCTAAAAGAATTCCCTAGCGGTGGTAGCGAGAAACTGTTTTAATCAAAGGTATATGTTGGTATATGGTTTAAACGTGCGCGTAAGGGTGAAATGTAGTAGCCCTTCCTAGTTGAAAATTAGTTGCACGTGATGTTTTGATCATGATCATGCAGAAAGATGTAAGAAACAAACGTGCCGCTCAACTCTGTTTTGCTTGAACAAAGTGTGACCGCTCGGAGGGCAAATTCCCAGCTTTCGGTACCCTGCATATGGATTATGTCAATCGTTCCTCTAGTTGCACTATTCCATTATGATTTTAGATGACCGTGGTTGAAACATCACGTGCACCATATTTTCAGTCACCGCGAGTTACTGCGACGCACTTGATAAGTTCGTTTCTCGCGACCACCGCCAGGGTATTATTTCCGGCTTCTGGTTGGCCACATTCGAATTTGAGAAGACGCCCTGGAACACGCCCAGCCCGCTTTCGGCCAATGGCGCCTCCTCATTTGTCTCGCATGCTTTCCAACCAATGGCCAAACTCTACATATACGGCTCTGCGCCTGGTGAGATCGGTCTATGGACGTCTGCGAGCAAAGCGATTGGCCGCCGCCATGTCTCTGCTCGTGCGGACAAGCCCATGCAATCGGAAACTTGCCAAAGCTATGTTCGTGCGCAATTTGCACGAGCTCGCACGCGTGGGGCACCAGTCGGCGCGCCATACTTGCTATTGTCTATTGGCGTTGCTCGGCTTGTACGTTTCCAGAGCTTGTCTCCAAAACGATAGAAGCGACCGGGTTGCGGACGCGTGCGTGGCGTTTGAAATCCACATGGCTACTGCGGATGCTCGTGACGCATTCCACATCCCAATCGACAAAGATGGCAGCATGCAGAAGGCCACTGCTGGAATGCTCTATATCAAACTGGGGATTAGCATGTTAGAGAATAATCAGCACACAAAAACTTGAAAGTTCTCACGAATGTTTTTGTTTATAACTTTGTACACTGTTGAGGAAGGAAAGTCTCTCTCCACAATGTCCGTGTATTGCCTCTATTGTTATATTGAAATTTATCCTAGCGTTTCCCGAATAGAAAGAAATGTGCTCTGTAATATGCTCGATCAGTTGAACAATCAATCAATCAATTAATCAATCAATCAATCGATCAAACAATCCTTTATTTCAGATTAGAAACTCATGTAGGCTGTAGGGGCAAAAAGTCAGAAGTTTGACTTGATACGGCGTCTGCAGGCTTACACTTTGCGCACGGCGACATACTACATATCAAGTTTTAATATTAACAGTTTTCAGGATTTTAACATTAAGTAAAAAATAAAAGAACACCTTCAGTTAATCCCACTTCTCATGATAGCAAATAAATTATATATATTAGGCACATGACGACATATATAGGTGCATTGCAGGACTGTAAAGATAATAATCGTATTACCTCAAGGATAATAGAAATATACAAGCACTACAAGCAAAACTTTAATACAGAAAAAAAATAATTTTAGTGGTACTGAGATACAGTTCTTTTTTATATTTGTCAAAGTACTGCTTCTAAAAATTATTTAGGACAAGTTGAATAATATACTTTAGCATTTGGAGCCTGTAATTTCTACGATTTATGGGTACTTTCCAATGCTCCCCCTCACAAACCTCGTATACCCTGATATTTGGTGTAAGGTTTGCAATATGTCCAAGGGAAGGCTCGTTAGAACGAAGGGCAGGTCTATAGCGTGTCAGTAGACAATATTCATATAGGTGTGGGACAGTTATTAGTCGTAGTTCTTTAAACAGTGGAGGTGAATGTGTATCGAAAGAAACGCACTCATTCATTCAGTGGCTCCGAGACGGCCAATTGGTCATGCTGAAGTCCACGAGTTCAATTTAGACTCGCGCTCAATATATGCCAACAGACCCTAGCCAGAACTTTCTGGCCTGGATTACGTTAATAAACAAAGTATGCTGTTGATGTTCTTTTTTTCTGCGTGGATATTTCTGTTGCCGACGCCGCTGCCCTGGTAGTGTTTTGGCATGATCGGTTTGTTTTATCTTAATACGTATGTCGTTGGTGCTCCGAGAATGTGCTGATACCGCAGAGTCCTCGTAAAAGATGGCAGATACAGCTTCCGTTGAAAACCGGCCGACCTCAGTTTGGTTTTCTGGCAGTGCACATCCCAGGACAAATTTCTGAGTTTATGCCGTTATATCTTTATGAGGTTATGCTTATGGTTTATGGGGTGCACGGCGGTAGCTTGAAGAAGGACGAAGCCGAAAATAAGGTCGAACCTAAAAAGGAAGTCTGCGTTGTGACAGTGAGTACAGTTTAAACATGTGAAATTTTATTCTCAATATCACATTGCAGATTTCACATTTAGGTTCAAATTATGAACATATTTTTTTCCTGCCATTCTACGAGCTCCGTCCGTGGACTGATATCGTTGCCTTTCCGAATGCTTTGCGGAAATGTAGGCACCCGAAATTTTTTCTTGAGTTTATGAGGAGCATGGTTCCCTGTGCCTCGAATTTTATTATGCTGTCATGTTGCTGAAACTTAGTAATTGTATTTTCTGCGTAACAATAACTTAACATTTCTTGCAAACAATTGTCAGTGAACAAATCCATGGTGTCATGATTTCTTAGTGTGCTCTGATAGGCTTTACAATAGCATGCGTCTCTGCTAGGAGCCTCACACACCGATGGAAGGCGCTTCCCGCTTGAAATAGAAACAAACGCTATCAAATACAAACTGCCTAGGTCGGGAGAAGTATAAAAAAAACCTAAAGTAGAACGTTTGAGTGCAGCGTTTAGACAACATAGGAGATGCTTAAGTCAACCGCGAGCGACAAATCTCCGTGATGCGATAGGCGACCGGAGCTTATCGAAATGGCCTACCGCATATCCACATGGTGTCTGCAAAAACTCGGCCTCTGTACGACCTCTAAACTGTGTGCTCATGAACATTTAAAAAAAAAAGGTTATGGTCTCAGATTAATCTTCTAATACAGCCATAAAACATCTGTCATTCATTCGGTAATCGCAATGCGTCACCGTAGGGCGCTACTTTACACGCTAAGAAATGTTTGCTCCCTTAAGGGTGTAACAGACCGGTGTTTGTCCTTTATTCCTCTTGTTCTCCTCTTGCAGGTATTATTTTCGTCATTCTTGTCCAGCTCGCTTGGACCTTTGTATTCAATTGCATTATAATTTTAACCTTAAAAGTGCAAGCTTCACCCTTGTTGGTGTTAGACTGGTGGCGGCTGATACAACCCATCTGCTCTACTGACGTCTAACTCCTGGTTAGATCAGTTGGTAGAGCGTTCCACCTGTAATGGAGAGGTCCCGGGTTCGATACCCGAACCAGTCGGATTTTTTCGGTCTCTCACCAGTCACCCAGCTGTGTATGGAGATTTGTGTTTGTCCTTCATCCCTCTTGTTCCCCTTCTCCAGGCATTATTCTCGTCACTCTTGTCCAGCTCGCTTGCACCTTTGCATTTAGTTGCATTATAATACTAAAACATCTGCAAAATAGAAAAAGCAAAAGCAAAAAGCAGGCAAAAAGATAAAAAAAGAAAGACGTTCACAAATTTTTGTAACGCGAAATTAGACCGCAGCTCTTGAGGAGGAGGAGGGGAGGGTACGCAAGGGAGGGTATGCCCCTCCTCCTCCTCGGTACCTTTTGTTTCTCCCCTCCTCCTCTGCTACTTGTTCTCCCCGCCTTTCCTCCCCCTACTCTTCCTCCTCATCCCCCTCCTCCTTTCTTCCTCCTTCTTCCCCTCGTCCTCCTCTTCTGTATCTTCCCCCTCCTACGCGTACCCTTCCGTAATCCAACTCCGTACCCACCCCTCGTCCTCCTCCCACAGTTTTCCCGCTAAATTTACCTGGAAAATTGACGCCACGTGACCTCAACAATATTTCGATTCCCCACTAAATTTAGCGGAGAATTGAATTGCTGTTGAGGTCACGTGCCGTCAATTTTCCCGCTGAATCTAGAGGAGAAACTGAATTTGTTCAGAGGTGGCGTGACACCAAGAGAGGTGACGTCATATTCCCCGCAAAATTTAGCGGCGAATTGAATTGGCGTAGAGGTCACGTGACATCAATTTTCCCGCTAAATTTAGTGGGGAATTGAATTGCTGTTGAGGTCACTTCACGTCAATTTCCCCCCTAAATCCCACTAAGAAGCTGAATTTGTTCATTGGTGACATAACACCAAGTCATGTGACTTGCGTTTAGCCTCTAAATTTAGCGGGGAAACTGAATTGGTGTTGAGGTCACGGGACGTCAATTTTCCAGCTAAATTTAGCTGAGAATTCAATTGCTGTTGAGGTCACGTGACCTAATGTTTTACCCTTAATCTAGCGGGGAAACTGAATTTGTTTATACGTGACATGACACCAAGTTACGTGACGTCATTTCTCCCGCCATATTTAGCATGGAATTGAATTGGTTTGGAAGACACGTGACGTCAATCTTCCCGTTAAATTTGGTGGGGAATTTTAATTGCTGTTGAGGTCTCGTGACGTCGATTTTCCCGCTAAATCTAGCGGAGAAGCTGAATTTGTTCATTCGTGCCGTGACACGAAGTAATGTGACGTCATTTCCCCCGCAATATTTAGCGTGGAATTGAATTGGTGTTGAGGTCCCGTGATGTGAGTTTTCCCGCTAAATTAAGCGCGGTTACTCCGACGGCGACGCCCACGCCGACAGCGATGCAGCGAAACCCCAAAAACAGGCGCTTAAGAGCTGCGCTCTACAATAATATAGCTTCCACAAATTTAAAAATTTACGAGTGGTAGCAGCGGGCATGCGAGCAGGCCGCCGGCCTGACCTGCCACTCGCACCGAGACATACCGCCAAAACATAGCGCTTATGTATCCAAACATTGCAGGCTCACAAGGCTCAAGATTATTGTCCAGCGACAACTTGTCGAGAAATCTCGAAAGAGCCGCCCCTTTTCTTGAACAAAATGAATGTATCCTGATGGTCACTCAAACCACGAGTGAACCCTCAAAAAAAGTTCCAGGATCAAAATATTACACAACATTCACAATGTAGGGATTTATGAATCCCGCTTTGCGCTGACGCGTCAACCCGTCTGCGAGAACTAGCCTGGAAACCCAAGCACATGCAAAGCTTAGGTGATCCCGAGTGAAACGTCCACAACAACAGACCTCTAAGACTCAAAAAGAACTTTTGGTATTGTGGGGATCACCGAAAGAGTAAGAAGCTTAAAATGAGTCACTTATCTCCCCTGCCCGACATCGAGCGAAAAACAAACATACATGTGTGTCTTGACTAAAAAGAAATATAAGATCCAATAAAATTCTTAGATTTCTTGTAACATGCTCTACGTAAAATAATCGCGATAACAAAACAACCTACGTTTAACCTTCGTAATTGCGAAAACGTTCACTTCTCACCTAATGTATTTTAATTTTCGTGTCTGCAAGGCGGTGGATCATTCCAATTTGTCGTGAATGCTATGCCATGCCTGATTTATTTCGTATGATTTGCGGCTTCTATGCACATTCAAACTGCTTTTGGTGATTTCTACTTGTAAGCGTGCTGCCCGTAAAATATTATCGTGCAATTGCTGCCCAGTTCTCCGGCAACGTACTTTTAGGGCGCTCAACAGCGTCCCAAAAATGTTGCTGTAACGACCTCACGTGTTACAGAAACAACCTTGGGATGTTACAGCAGATGCGTCCCTAAGGTCTTGTTTTGGCACATTTGGGTGTTACAGCAACTCCCTGAATAAGCATTTTCTGCTTTTTGTAAATGTTTACTCCCTTATATGTTTAATTTTACACAGATACTCCTAAAAGGTAGTTGTTCTTTTGTTTTTCTTTTAAGAAAGGTTACAACATTAAAGGTATACACGTTTGCTCACTCTCAAAAATGGTGTCGTCTTACACCTTTTTGTCCCATATAACGCACCCCAAATCTTCAATTCTACGTACAGCGCACCGGCGTCGAATAGACGGCCCCAACTTCTACGAGGAGCTTGATAACGGTATGATATAACTTAGTCATTAGCTGAAGTAAGTACCAAAGACTACTGAAAAAAACACTGAGATGTGTCACTATAGCCAAGAAAACCTCGATTTTTTTCAGTCAGTTACACGTACAATATTTATTCTATTATGTTGTACCACCCGCCTCTCAAGCCCTTTGTGAAATTTGGTACCATCGGTTTGACGTCAGCGCGCTGTACCATAACTGAAAGTTTGGGGTGTCTTTTCTACCGATGTGTCAAGGGGCGTCGGAACATACCCTTTTTGTTTTCTCAGTGCACCGTTACGGGTGCGAAAGCTTATCATGTGGAGAAGAGAAAAAACATGATAAGGAATAACAGTTATCATAGCTCAGCTGCAACTTGGTAACAACCGCGTGTTTGTTAACTAGGGAAGAGGTCATGAAACTATTAATATTAGACACGGGCCTGTTCGGATCCAATCTGGGCACAACGAAGAGCGCCTTCGTGTGTGGTCGGGTAGGCACAGCTGGTATATTCGGAACTTCGCCGTCTCTGTGGATATCGGAGCCCGTCCTTTTCGCTACACACATATGTGTCCAGCGGAAACGACGGCGTTACATACGCAGCGCCGTCGTATACGGACAGTGGACCACCTTGGCGGACCTCACCTAGGGTACCGGTGGCTTGTTTAGGCACGGCGGGAGCGTTATAGTTACATAAATTTAGACTGACTCGTCTGTTGCACGGGCAAACTTAGGAGGATTTGGAGAGCACATCCTTAACCGTAAGTTGACTTCGTTGTTAAGGACGCAGGTGGGGACAGGGCTGATCCATAGGATGCTTCAGGTTTCTTAAGCAGAGGCAGTCGTTCGAACACCCTCATGTTGAGCGAGTTGAGCGAGCCGAGTTATGAGCGCATGAATTTATTCTATGCTTACAAAGGCTCTTTTGCTCGACCGTCGTAACGGTCAACTTTGCGACCAGCTGTCTAGACGATGAACAAACACGGTCTCGACCACCGTCACCTCCCCCTCCCTGAGCGTAAGTGAACGTAACTGCTACCTAACCCCCCCCCCCCCCCCCCCCCTTCCCCCGATCACATCATCCATATCGTAGTCACTGACGAGCGATGCATCTGACAACGTTCGGCAACACCTGATGCGCTCGGCACATTTATAGGCACTCTTACCACTTGCCATTAGCTGTTAATAGTCCTCTTGGTCGACGTCTATCCATATGTAGTGGAATCGCCGTTTGCACGATCCCGAAAAAGGAAGAAGCTGTTGTTCTCCATAGAATGGAGCGGAGCACTTACTTCCGCGCACCAGCGTTAAGCCCTAAACACATAGAAAGTTTTTAGCGCCCTGCACGGCGTAAGCGTCGGCGCGCGTCGCTCGAGGCCACCCACAACTGTGCGACGCGGGGGCTAAAGTCGAGATCTGACCTGGACAGATACCGGCATGGGGCGCCGCGCCCTGACGGGAGGTGACGCTGACACGGACGAAGCGCGTGAAAAACGTCCCCTGTGGTTGGGCCTTTATCGCCGCTGTAAATCAAAGGAGTAATATAAATTCCAGCATAAAAGAAATAGCGATGCCATAGCACATGGCGCTCGCTAAGTTAATTTATATCACAAAACGTGTGCTAATGAGGCCCACCATTTTCCGGGCGGTACCATCAGTACTCTTCGCAGGATAGCACCTACTTACGCCACAATTTTTGTTTCTTTTCGGACAGTAAAAAATTCGCCGCTCAACGGCGCCAACCGTATAATAAAATCAGGCTACACCGTTCTTTGCTGTGTGGCGGTTAGGGCCTTTTTTGCATGTTCCATTACAGGGGTTGTTGCTAAATTCCCGCATTGTCATTCACCTTTATTGCTCGAAGACCATTCTTCTCTTTGAGGCGAAGAAGAGTTATCTTGTGTAAATTTGAAACATCAAAATACAAGAGTCAATAAACTAAACCAGGTTTCTTCCTGTAAAGGGGCTCATAATTTAGATTGCAAATTCTGGCCAATTATACGCTTTCTGGCTTGTCACGCAGAGAAAAGCAAGCTCGAGGGCATACTCTTATAAGTACAGAGATAAACCACACACCAAACACTCACACGCACACACATACACACACACACACACACACACTCCTGGCCCACCTTTGTATTTCAGAATTTATGTACTCTTTCAAATGCAGAAACAATTGCATTGCACCAACTTGTTAAGACGTACTTACAATTTGTGTCAACACAAGTTTGAGAGAAAGTTTCTCACCTCGCAAAATGTTGGCCCAACCTCCCAGACCATTCAAGCAAGTGCCACACCTTATCAACGCCTACGCTGGAACGCTGTGCTCTCCTACGCCAACGGCACGCGGTCATCACACCCGCCCCCACTTCATCGATCAAACAATTCATCATCGTGACTGGTCCCCTAGCGTTGCATCGATCCTAATGCGACCTCTTGTTGTTCAGGTGTCTGGGGACATATTTCGCGAAAGAATGCCGTGACATTGACGTGAATGAATTGCCTAGAACGCTTGCCATTCACTGGAATCTGTGGTCCCATAAAGTCACCCAGACGGCTCGGCTGCGCCCGTAATTCGTTGCAACTCCGATGCACCGCAAAGAATGCTACGAGCCATCCCATCAATTCAAATGCTGCATGAGCGCCACATGACTTTCGGGAGAGGAGCAGCGATGCGCGGTGCGGTTAGTCAGGTGATACATTTGCAGCGCAGAATTTGCTAGGTATATGATGGCTCGAGGAACTCGCTGCAGTCCATCGTAGAGCGATGTATAGTGTAGGACAACACGAAATAATGAACTTTGAGAGTTACTTTTGAAAAAGAAATGTTTGAAAAGTCATGTTGAGCGTTCCGGAAAATTGCTATACGTATAGGTATATCAGGTAGACTTAGAAAATGTTTCATAATATCCCTGACGAAAAGTACTTTTTGCCGGGAAGAGAATGCGTCAAGACGTTTCGAAGTCTGCTACAAACAAAACTAACAAGGTTGCCGTTAAGAAAACACATTTCACGCCCAATATCTGTAGACCATAACTGTAAGCCCCCCTGGAAGTCATCGTGAATTCGCGCTAATACAATCTTGAAGGGGGATGAAACTTAAAGCGGATGGACGGTACACTACAAAAACGACCTGGTCGTCATTTAACTATGTGCACAAAAGGTACAAATACTGAGATGATCCAAAACACCGAAAGGCCTCATCACCTTTCGCTTTTGTTTCTTCCCCTGTTGGTACAACTTAGAAACGATTGTTTGGGATCTAACATTTTCTTCGCTTTCCCATAATGGTATGGTAACATTGATTTGTTTTCATTCGGCGGACTGGTAATTTTTTAGGTAATGAAGTCGCATCTTTTCAAAATGTCGAAGCAATCACGTCGCACATAGTAATATATCTCCTTCACCCTTACTACCTTGGTAACGAACATTTGCACTGTTTGACGTCCTATAAATATCTCTGTAAGCTCAATGCAAATACTATGATTAGGTAATTTCTAAAATTCTGCTGCCAGCTTGTAAATGTAAAATATTTAAGTTTCTTTGCGGGTCCTATATTACGTCTTGTGTCACTTAATGCTCCCGATGAGGAATATTGCTAATTTTTTTTTACATTACCAACTTACCCTTGTGTGTTTCATCAAACCTTAGTTTATTGGCAGATCATTATGGGATTTCTTTAAAATGACTAATAAGTTTGCATCAAACACGATTTGATTGGTGCAAACATCAGCACGTACAATTCTAAACACAAAAGACCTCCAAGAAAAAAACAACAACGAGAGTTATGGGTCGTTCTACATCTCTTCCACTTAATACCTTAGTGGAATTATGTTGCTTCCTGCAACGTTCTGTAAATATATCGGTGTGTAAATCAGTGATACTGCATTTCGGCACAACTTATATTCCATGTTACGGTACCGACAAAAGTTTTCGAATCCTTTTTTTAACACATGTTTTTTTTTCAAATATTGTTTTCCCAAGTTATATTTCCATCTAAATGTGGTAACCTGGTCACACGCCAATCACCTATAACCAGCAGAAAAATCAAAGTCGTTTGGCTTGTCTCATACTTGTCTCATGCGACTGTCATCGTACAGCCAGTATACTCTGCATGAAAGCGAACCGCTTTGACCACTAGTTTTGTTGTGTCGTAGATGGTATTGTCTATGCGTTTTCTAGGAGACACACCCTACTGATTATCTCATAAGAGAAAGACCCCTTCTTTTTTCTTACATATTTTTTTTCACGCACCCATCATCAGTTGAAAATTTAATTTATCATTATAACAATTCCTTTCTGATTAGATCACCCTTAGAATGAAAATACCTGCCTCCATATTGAGTATTGATACCCTCATTAGATTTCTTGAAAACGGTTGCTAATCTTTACTAGTGCCTTAATTTGTCCCGTGACTAAGCTTAACTCTATTTATTTTGTGTGAATGTTTAAATGCGTTTTCAACGCTTGCGTGAAGAAAGGGGCACCGTGAACTATGTGCTAAATTCAGAAGAATTTCGAGCGATGCCAGAATAGGGAGATGCCACTACTAAATAAATAAATCGTTTTCCAAAGCATGTAACATTTTAGCGTGTTTCCCAATTTGCCAAGAAATATTAAAATCAACATCTTTCTTCGGCGACGGCCGCCGGTCTTAGGTTAGTCCGTCACCGAAATAAACAAACATTCAATGCCGGCTGAACTGACTAAGTAAATCATTATAGCTACGTGCTATAAACCACAGGATTTTCTATACAGTGTGACCACTGTGGGAATGAACCTGTAGCAATCAGAAACCATATGATGGAGGACCTCCTGTCAATAAAGATGTATTGTAAAACTAAACTCGTAATATATCTTTCGAACAATCTATATTATATTGACAAGCAAACAAATTAGAAAGCACGAAAGTTTCTCAAATAATTATTCAAACACGTAAAAGTGCTCTCTCACTACGGATGGGGGAACTAACCACTTTATATGTTTTGGGTTTGTTGTTTTGTTCTTAAATATGGCGGCCCCCATGGTGTGATGTTTAGTGGCTTCTCACGTTCGCTTGCTTAGCGCCTTCTCTTTATTGTGAAGTGCGCACCACTGGACGGCAATCACAGGTAATATATCCAACAAGAAGAGTAATCGCAAGCAGCCAAATGTTCATTTTCGTTCTGCATGCTATAATTCGTACGAAAAAGTTACAAACATCACATGCAATGATGCGGTTTGTTGAGGGGTATCAGTGTACAGACACGGTAGTAAAATAGTTTGGATTTTAGCCTTCAAACTGCGGGAATAAAAGTGAAAGCCGTTTACAACTCCCTGTAACACCGAATTAGAGCGCAGCTCTTGAGGAGGAGGAGGGAAGGGTACTGGGGGGGCGAAGTGACCTGGGGGGGGGTCACGTGACCTTGGAGGGTCACGTGACGATGCCGATGATGTCATCAGTGACGTCACTGATGACGTCATCAGTGACGATGACGATGCGGACTCCGATGACGTCATCAGCGATGATGACGACGACGATGCGGATGTTGGTGACGTCATCAGTGACGTCACTGATGACGTCATCTGTGACGATGACGATGCGGATGCCCCCCTCCCGAAGTCACGTGACACCCCCAAGTCACGTGACCACCCCCAGGGTCACGTGACCCCCGCCGAGGTCACGTGACCTCCCCGATGACGTCATCGTCACTGATGACGTCACCGGCATCCGCATCGTCATCGTAATCATCACTGATGACGTCATCAGTGACGTCACTGATGACCTTACCGGCATCAGCATCGTCATCGTCACTGATGACGTCATCAGTGACGTCACTGATGACCTCACCGGCATCCGCATCGTCATCGTCATCATCACTGATGACGTCATCAGTGACGTCACTGATGACGTCATCAGCGATGATGACGATGACGATGCGGGTCCGATGACGTCATCAGTGACGATGACGTCATCGGGGAGGTCACGTGACCCAGGGGGTAATCACGTGACTTGGGGGTGTCACGTGACTTCGGGGGGCGGGTCACGTGACCTCGGGGGGTCACGTGACTTCAGGGGGTCACGTGACTTTGAGTGTCACGTGACGTTGGGGGTCACGTGACCCTGGGGGAGGGGTCACGTGACCTTGGGGTGACCTTGGGGGTCACGTGACCTTGGGATGACCTTGGGGGCCACGTGACCTTGGGATGACCTTGGTTACGCCGACGCCGACGGCGACGCCAACGCCGCTCAAGCCGGGAACGGGCCCCTAAGAGCTGCGCTCTAATAAAGGATAAACCGACGATCAATCAACATAGTCCAAGCAGGCAAAGGTAGAGTCGCAGTACAGGTGTTTCAAGACAACTATTTGTACAACCATATTTTCCTTTTACGCTGCTTTCAACAACGAGAGTGATTACAAACCAGTTGCTTTAACAGTACGAGCAAACTAATATGGTTAAGAATAAAACTGTGTTTGGAGGTGTAATATACCTACACGCCATTTTCCGAGAGAAAAGTTCGACACACCTAGTAAGTTTTTTAGAAAGTATGTTGGATCTAGCCGATCAATATCTTTAGCGCAATGTCTAGAGGTTAGTCGGATATGTCTGATCAATTACCCTAGATTCAGCTTCTGCCCGGACAGTACAAGCTGTAACACATCGCCTTTTGCTACTTCTGTAGTCCCCGAAGCTCAAGGCTTTCTAGATACTTATCAGAGTTCAAAGACTGGGGCCTAAACTTCGTGCTACAACCCTGGTCGTGCCTAGAGCTTCTTCGAAGGCTGGTCGGTATGTCAAAGAACTTTTCTAGCATGTCGGAAGTACCGCGTGTGGCAATATGAGCTGGCCGGAAGCGTTGAGGCCGAGGTGGCACAAGAACGGCACAGGCCCTAACGACGGAAATAAACCCTGGAAAATAATCCCAGGGATTATTTTCGTAATTCTTGTCCAGTTCGCTTACACCTGCATTTAATTGAATTATAATCAGGCCTCAACGTTCGTTAAGTTGTCTGAAGAGAGGTTGGTAAAAAGTACCACATTTTTTATTGTTAGAGTGTGGCAGTCGGGTTTATAGCTTAGCATTACGGAGGCACTACATACGGAAAGTTTACCCCTTTGGGCTAGCACTAGTCTGATCCAGCCTATAATGACACTAATCGCAACTGTTTTTCTTTAAAAAAAAAGTACTAAACTTACGTGACCTAAACAGTTCGTAGGAGCCAATAAAGGCAATGAATGTATATACGGCGATGTCTCGTTAATATGAGTACCCAGATGAATAGATGGTTTTGGGGCCGAACAGGGGCAAATACATTTTAGCACACGTTCTAATAGACAACTCGTATTATGGGCAATTTCGGGGGGATCGGAGGTGTGGATATTCACAAGACATGACTGCATCAGGAATTGACAATTTACTTTTTCATGGCACTACCTCATCTACAAGAGCTCTTTTTGTGATTTAGCACGAACTGGAACCACTCTACTAATGTATAGGGTGTTCAATGAGCCAGGCTATGGGTGCCATTGCGTGCGAAGGGAACTCTGAGAAGGCGACGAATTAAAGAACATTCTTTGTCTAAGCTAAAGAGAGGAATAGCCTTCTTTGTGTCCACTGGCTAATACAACATGGTACCAGGAACTGGTTATTGTTGTTATCTTCCAGGGGACTTCAGTACGAGGTTTACTTGCGCGACAACAACATGCGGTGGTTGTCGTGCCGATGTTACCAACTCCGGGTTCAGGAGCCCGAAGTTTTAATTGTCCTAAATGCCCCACCTTTTTGCATGTCGAATGCTTAGAAACCAATTATACAAAACAGTACTTGAGTGAAGTAACCTCACAGTTTCCAACCTGTCTGGACTGCATAAAATTATTTTTCTCGAGTGTAATGCCCTAGCCGGGTCCTTAAGGTGAAAATAAATGAAATGAAATGACTGTGTCAGAGGTATTTTGTAAAGTCCCCTTCTGACTAACGACTTTAAAGAGGTTTTCAAGACATTCCTGACTGAGACAGAGTCCTGAGGAAGGACAGCCCTCCAAGACACAGTTTTTTCCAGGTATACAAAACTTTCGCTACTGCACTTACCCAACCATTTCTGCAGTTTGTCATTTAACGAGTTGCAAATTATTTTAAGTGATCAAACATGACTGCGGCATTCTTCATCGCATACGAGATCATGGGATAGATGCCAGAATCCTAATGTGGAATGTTGTGCTTCAATGCCCATCTCTGTGGCCACACTACAACTAGCCTCTCTTTCATCGTAACTTGGCAGAGTGAAAACGCTGCGGCCCCTTCAATCTAATCAGAACAAGGCAGCAGAGCATGTGAGAGCTCTCCGCAGAAGGGGAGTACTCTGACGCTATGTTGTCAAGTGTCTCATCCAAATGGTTCGCTGTTGCCGTAGCTATCGCTGTTTGGAAAGTTACTGTGGAATGCAGTATAGTACCTGCGTAACGGCCTGTGAGCTGTAGAGCTTCGATGCTTTAAGATGAGTCGACCTAGTTCCAGTAACAGTTCACCTCAAATACAAATATGACCAGAAATTTCCCATGGCGCCCAAGCATGAAGCACTATGTACACGAATTTCCTAGCATAGAGCCTCTAATTCTCTTCTTATGGCCCAGGTTATGAGCTTCCTCTTGAGTTTTCCCACTTTATCCTCCTAGTTAGTGATGGTGCTTGTCTTGTGTGTCCAGCCCTTGCAGCTTGCCTCCACACGTCCGTGACTCTTACAGTATATCCTTTCTCCAGGGATCCATCAGACTGAAACACAAATGCAACAGCATACTGTAAATAGACGAAGTGAGGCACTCGTTGTACTTCTAAATTAAAGAAGTAATGTGGATCTTACCGCACGAAGAGCCCAGCAGTTATAAATGACGTCTGGAGCTTGACAACGGAGGGACTCGACCCATGTTGAACGACGGGTATGAAACCATTCTGATGTTAGCCTGAGACTGAGGCAGGAAAAGAGGAAGTTTCAATTATATATCATTGGGTATGAAACGCTTCCTTACCCACAAGGTATTCGATGAGAGAGAGAAGGCAGGCGTGAGTCCCAGAAACTGGCATGTTGGAGAAACACTGTTTTTTTTAGGTACCCTTCAATTAATTCCCTTAAAGGCGCATCCGTCCGACTAGTTAATTGAAAAAGGTATGTTCAAAGTACCCAGTAAATTTGTTTAGCTTGTGTGTAAATATAGCGACCGTTTAATTACTTTTTATAGTGGCGCGGATTTTTATTAATTCTTAAAATATACCATACTTTTATGCTAACTTTCTTTATGTGATTTGGCAGATTGTAAAACCCCAGATTTTTTTCTGATTATTGACCACGATTTTTTCAATTTTCCCCGCTAAGTAGGGTGAATCATCTGATCTGTGAACGTTGCGCAGATATCATTAGGCGTGAACAAGCGCGAAGGTTCGATCGTTTTAGATGTCACGTCCGACATACATTCGCCTAAGAATTTAACCGGACCACGTACACTGCTTTCGAAAAAAGTTGATCGTGTCCTTCCTAACGCAAAGGAAAGTACGCTAACTTCAAAAATATTTTGCACCCACCGGGAACGGACTTGAAGCGAAATCCAGAGGGGCCGTGTGAGTCCTGGCTTATTGGCTTATTGCGTGCGGAGACCCATTTATAACGTATTCCTAGCGTGATTCGGTTCCTCAAGTAAACTTAAAACACCAAGTAAGGTTCTAACCGAAATGAAAATTTAATTGTAAAGAAGCATTGGCAGAACAGCAAAAACGACAACGCAACTGGCGAAGTTTAAAAAATATAGCTTCGGTTACGCGCAATGAACTTGTGAATCTAATGGTCACTGACCAATTTTTTCTTTTCACTTTGGTTCGTCATTATTACCGCGTTTATAATGTTTTATAAAAATAATGACATTAGTGCACTTAATGCATTTTGTTGCAACTATTTTTACCTTTTTTGTTTTTGTATTATTTTTGTTTTTATTTTACGTCCTGTTTACAGCGTCCTGCTAGAGAGGTGCCGTCTATGTGGGATTACCGGAAGTAGACTTGAGTTAAACCGCAGGATATTGTTTCACTGAGCTATAAACTTAAAACTTGACTTTATTTCAACTAATGTTTTCCGAGGACACTTCCCTGCACATACAGAACGCGGTACAAAAAATAAAATAAAACAACACTATTACTTAAACAAAATGAGCGCACATTCTTTTTAGTTAAGAATGAATATCACTGTGGTCCAAGACGAAGTTGCTAAGCAATCTGGCGGGGTTATAAACATGGAAATACAATGTACAGGTAGTAGGAAAATGGATGAAATAAAAAAAAATTGTTGCGTCGGATATTGATGATAGATTCGCGTTTCCTCAAATTTGAAAAATGAGAAAAACAAAAGCACTCCACATTTCAAAATTAATACAAATAAATGTATGATAATAGAATAAAATAATAGAATTAAACAAACACATATTTTTGAATTCATGCTCAATAGAAATGCTTAGTTCTTTTAAGACTTTAGGGGTTCTCTTTTCAGAAAATATGTTATGGGACACACATGTACATAGTGTTATTTCAAGATTATCACGTGTTATTGGTCTAAATTATCGTCATCAGTTTATACTCCCAACTAGCGTTAAATTATTAATTTACAACTCATTGTTTTATTCAAGTCTAAGTTATTGCCACCTTGTTAGGGGCACTACCACGTTTACAAACCTAGAGAAACTATATTTGTTGCAGAAACAAATGTTCAGAATTATTTCAAATGTTTTCTATCACTCTCACACTCAACAATTATTTGAACGCTTCCGAGTGCTTGATATAAAACAACTATATAATTATAGGCTGACTTCCTCTTTTAAGTTGGAACAAAGTAGATACTCAAGCTTCTTTTCTGAGTTAGCCTCCCTACAGTGCCGTATACCTACTTACACTACTCGACACGTCGAATGCTGGAAAGTTTCCAAATCTAATAATAACTATAGGTATCAAATGTTAAAATACGCGCTCCCGAAAATACTAAATTGGCTAGATGAAAAAAAATTTAACATTGCAGAAATGTCTTTTCCTGAACTTCGCGGTGTGTTTTTAGATCTGAAACCATAATGAAACCACTATTTTTGCTTTCAGACAGTGCTTGTATTATGATTGTATAATTTCTCCATGTTTGCTCTTGAACCATTTTTTGCACCACCAAGTTGTATTTCATTGACAATAAGGGGGCCATGGGCTCGTCAAGCTGTCTCAACACAGCTTTTTTCCATGGTCTCCTCCATTGATGTACCATTGATGGAAATAAAATGCATTATTATTATTATTATTATTATTATTATTATTATTATTACCTAGACACTGGCAACTCGGCAATATCGTTGATATGTCTTAGCTGGTTGAGAAGGCTTGAATTTAGCCAGTGAAACCTAAGGGAAGTTATTTATCAACAGCCCATTTGATTTATATATTCATTCATTTCAAATGCCTTCAGGGCAAATGGTGTTTCAGAGGGGAGTGAGGTGATCAGTTATAACTTTCCAAAACAAGGGGCAGTGGCTGATTGTGACAATATTCTCCGTGTGGTCGTTCCAGCAGACACATGTGCGTCAGGAAGAGCAGATTAGAGGTAGGCCGTGGAGCTGGATTTGGGCCGGGCTATTTTGCAGGAATTATCGAACCTTGGAGAAACGTCATTAGGTTGGTGAAAAAGGGACTGATATGGGGATAGGTGGTAATACATTTTGTGCAGAAGACGAGCGTGGGAAATGTTACAACGAGAAGAAATATTGTGATTTTTGAGTTGAGTTTTGATGTTAGGCACACTGGATAAACGTGAGTGATTCAACAAAAAGAAATGAACGGCACGGTTATAGATTGATTTAATTAGGTTTTCTAAAGTGAATTGGTGAATACTCCAAATACAAGCTGCATGACTAGAGCAAAATAGAAAAGACTTTTAAGGACGGGAGAGGTGCACTTAGACATGCCGCACAAATATCCTGAACTGTAGTTTCACCTGGCTATGATAATATTAATATGAGTGTGCTAGAAGAGATCAGAAGTAGTTTGAACTCATCTGCACCGTGAAGCGTGAAATTCGTTTGGGGATACGACGGAGAACAAGAGAACCACATGCATTTACATTTATTAATGACAAGAGTCATCTGCCATGTAACGCACCGGACGCCCATTTTATTGGTGTCATTCTGTAATGTTAAAAAATCATCGAGAGTTGTTATTTTCCTACACACGACACAATCACCAGCAAGGAGACGAATAGAGGAAGAAATATGAAGTGGGAATTTATTTAGGTATTTTGGGAAAAGCAGAGGCCAAAGAACGGTTCCCTGAGGTACAGGCTGTAGTTCAGCCTTGTTGGTGCATAATACTAAAAAAGTTCCTAAGTTCAGCTGGCTTTTTTAGTATTAGTCCCTTTTTTAGTATTAGTCCAGATGTAAGAGAAAGGGAAACGGAAGTTCTGTTGTTAACGCAAACAGACTCTGAACTATGTGGGAGAAAAGAAATCATTCATGATAGTACTTGAGGGTCAATGTTTAACGTGAATAATTTGTACAACAGAAGGTGAGCAAATTGGATACCCGGAGTCCACATTTTGAAAGAATAAGTAAGGCAGGTAAGTTGGGTCTCACTTGCGAAAACCATGCTGTGGGCTTCAGAAGAAGTTCTTAGAATCGAGAACGGTATGATGATATATGGAGATTATACAATCAAGGAATTTTAGAAGAGGAAAATCGGCCTATGGTTTAGGAGGGATGCTTAATACCGCCTCGGTGAATCAGGACGATCCTGCCGAATTTCCAATTGTCGGGTAACCCTCCCGTCTCCAGTGATTGCTGGAATATTCTTGCGAGGAGAAGAAGGGCACACGACAGTTTTGTTCTACGAAACACTTTAAAACTTATCATATTCAAACCACAGGATGAGGATATTTATTAAAAGAATTAATAGTTCTAACAATTCAGATGAAATCAACTATAATAGGGTTCATTGGGAAGTAATCGAATAGGAGACGAAAGAGAGTCATGGTTGATAAGAGCAGGATTATCAAACACACTTAAAAAAACATAATTAAACAAGGATGCACATTCATTTTCCGGAATTGGAATGTCAAAATTATGGACTAGCTTAATAAAATAATGTGCTTTGGGATTCACAAAGTACCAACATTTATGGGGGTTACTCTAAAATATGAGACAATGTATCATAAAATAACGTAATTTTACGCTCACGCAGCTCAGTTTTATCCTTATTGGCGCAAACATTATACTGCAAGCAATGTTCTGGCGTGCTGACAGATGTCACTGTACAAAATAGTCATTTCTTTGGGTTGGAAAGAGAACGGGTGATCAAGTAAATTGTGGGCTCGAAACCAGACTTGTACGTAATCAGTTAGAAGTAACGAAATTACTTGTAATCCCTTACATTTATCAGTAATTTTGTAGGGCTATAATTACATATTTTGCCAAGCATTTGTAATTGCCTTACTTATTTATGCAAGGGAATGATTGTAATCCGTTATTTTCGTTTTCGTTCGCGGGGAAAAAAACAGAAATATAAAACACCACCAACAAAAGTCGTTTCTAAAAAAGTTGCAAGCTTTGCTGTTTGTTTTGTAAGGGTAAGTTTTATCGGAATCACACTGCCTCCTGCACATACAAAAATCGGCGGGGGGGGGGGGGGGGGGGGGGGGGGGGCTGCGTTACGCTTTTAGAGCAGATCAAGGATGTCCTGAACAAAGGACCGAAGTACAGATTGGAACCTTCAACGTCTCGACCAGAACTGCTATCCATGGTACGAAGGGTGGCGAACAGCGCTGGGGAACAAAATAGGGAGCGTGCTATTGGTGATGGTGTGGATTGCCTGAAAGAAACTGCAAGTCGACGCCCGAGGGCAACAATAAGCAAACATCCAAGGCCAAAACGGCTCCTTCCAGCGAGAAAAAAAAACAGTCAAAGTGCACGCGAGCTGGTGTAGCGGATCTGTGTACGCCTTTTCTCTTCGCCCCCTCCCTCCTTCTCTGCTTTCGAAGACGCGGAGAGGAGAAAACAATCGTTGACTGCGCGCCTATTAAAGACGGAGACAACAACTCCCCACTACAGTTTGCATAATCTCACCATAGAAGGGGGCGCTCCGTTTTCCGCTGAATAAACTTCAACACAGTAATCGACTGAAAAGAATGTTAAGCTAGCTGGCCAAAAGATATTAAAATACTCACCATTTTTGGGAGATACGAATGTTTATTTGATTATGTGCTTCTTTTTTACAAATCTTCTAAAAGCTTCAGGATGCCTGCATTCCCTTACGTGCGTCTTTTTTTTTTTACATTATTAGGACGCGTTGTTCGAAATATATGGCAACTTTCAGCGATGGTGGTACCGCAGTGTGGGAATCGGGATCCCTAGCTCCTGGGTGTTCGGCTTCTTAATAAAGGTGCTTGCTTACACTTCCCAGACGTAGACGTATGAGGTAAGACTGTTATATAGCTCGTATTTCACAAAATAAGGATTACTGCTGTCGCTGTGAGGGGACGCTGCAGTTGCCTCGCCTAACATTTATCTGAAGAACACTGAGCTGTGTTACGGCCCATCCGTGCAACATTCGTTTTGGACAGCGCCAAAAAACGGTAGGCACGGCATACGTGCGTCTACATTTCCGTTTTAATCGAAATTATATTTTCGTTCTCTGAGGAATTCCTTGATACTTTCGTTGATTATATATCCAACAAGCTCCATCCTCTTTTCTACCGACGTCTCAACCTGGGCGTGACCTGTGTTAAAAGCGAATAGGAGATCTATAACTTAATTGTTATGTGTAATTACCGTTTTTTGTTATTTTCCTGTATCACATTTTGGCGATAGTTCTCGCTAAAATATGTTTACATAATAAACTCGCATACTTTGATCTTATTCGAAGTTAGATATCTGTATTATAAGTTTTATCGCTTTGCGATTTTAACAGCGTCAAACTCCGTTGGTAAAAACGAAGCCTTGCGCTTTTACCAAGGTAGAGATCTGTTCCATTCTTCTCAAGAAGCACGCAGTGCAGTGCGTCAGGCATTCGTGAGTGCCTAAATTAAAAGTGTGTTCAGCGGGGCAGACGACATCTTCATTTAAAAATAAGGCAAGCCGCCCGACGTAGTGCGCCAGATGTTTGTTTCTCAAGGTCACAAAAGTGTGACTGGTGGCAACAGTAAAAGATTCCCTTATACTCTTTTTTTTTCGTGTCTTACTGTTACCCAAGGATAGTAAGGTTGAAAGTAACGCCGCGAAAATAGCGGATATTACTTGTTGTGGTACCGGTCACTTACTTTTATGGAAGGGTAATTGTAACTGTAATTAGTTACATTTAGTCCTGTGTAACTGTAAATGTATTTCCTAACACTTAATTGTATACAACGTGTACACGTCTGCTCGAGACATTAGATTTGATTGCAGCACGAGGGGTGCAGAGCTTAGTAAGATTATGCAGCTTCTTACAAAATAAATACCAATTGTAATTAACACTCCTTGAATCAAAATTCATAATATAGGAAACGTCCCACGCATTAATTAAATCAATATCACTCTTGCAGTAAATATGCATATTATTTTGCATACAAACAGGATGGAAGATTCGAACGTGAAGGAAACGGTGCAATGCTTTTTGGTCGCCTAACTGATCTACGCAGGAAATTTAATGAACCAATCCTACCCTCTAGGCAGGAAATTTAATGATCTCTGGATTCGATTATCACAAATAATTAAAGCTATGCAGGAAATTTAGTGAACTCTAGAATTGGTTATCAGAAAGCATTAAATCTACATTTCTTGAAGAATTGCGTACGAATGTAGTGGCGAAAGGGATAAGATGGGTGAGGCTAAAAGTCAAACACAAATCTGTAAATGTACTGGTGCTTGCCCTCCGACAGGTTTTGGAACAAAAACGCTCCAATCTATACTGGGAAGTTAAAATCCCCGAAGATGAACGCAGTACAATCAATATAGGAATGTGACGAGGAACATATATCATTCTGCAGGTGATCAGTAAATATCGGTAATGAAATACTATATATACACGGAGCTTTTTTTTTTTTTATTATTGCAGATTTGTTTTAAGAAAAACGTAAAAGCTACAGTAATACCGTTTGTGCAGGTGGGTTATATGGCCAGGTGGACATTATGTGGGTGGCCTATTTTTGCGATAAGTCGGCGAATCAATTAAAATTTGTTAATGAACTTTTTAATTAGTGATAACAGACATGGTTTCAATTAGAAACTTTTAGAGAATCATCGAAAACCCCTAAGTCAGCTATTTTTGGAAGGATATAGTGCTGGGGCAGCATTTTACGGCGTTCTGTAGGAACTCTCAGTTTGGACGCGTTTCTAGATTTCAGATTCTTATCGGAGCGCATCACCACTCCCGCGGTCCTGCTCCCCAGTGGCTGAGACGCGCAACACACGTGCGCCCTACTTCCCTCCATTCTACGGGGGAGAAAAGGGGGTGGCTTTGCGCCGCGATCACCGGGGAGCAGGACCGTGGGCGCAAAGATGCGCTTTGATAAGAATCCGAGACGTAGAGACGCGTCCAAATGCAGCGTCTTTACAGAACGCCTTAAGATGCTGCCCGGCGTTATATCCTCCGAGAAATAGTTGATATTGTCCCAAGTAACAATTGTTAAGGCGATAATACCTGAAGAAACTGAAGGGTTAATGGGGCGAACTTGTGCCCAAAAATAAAAAGGGAACACAAGAAAGCGTATGAAGTCGGTGTGACAGCAGAGTCCAACGCTGGGGCGAAAACTGCCCTTGGCTTGCCACGCGAAGCCCCTTATATGTACACGCGTGGGCTTCTGGAATAATCGTTGTAGAAGGTTCGACGCGTAGAACATTCAGCCCTAGAATAAACAACAATGTTCTCGAGTTCACCAGAACATTAAACTGAAAGTATAAATAAAATACGCGGAACTCCCCAGGAATCGAACCCATGGGCCTCCGCACGAGAGTCAAGCGCGGAAACCGATCGGCCACGCACGTGCTTGCTCGCTGACGCGCGTGGCAATATGGTAGTGTTCGATGATGCTCAACAAGTTTCTAATTGGGACTGTATGTCTATTTTTACTAATTCAAAGTTAATTAACAAGTTTTAATTATTTAGTCAACTTATCGCAAACATTAGCCACCCACCTAGTCTCCGCCTGGCCGTATAACCCACCTGCACAAACCACATTACTGCAGCTTTCACGGTTTGTTTAAAACAAATCTGCAAGTATAAAAAGAAACACCCTGTACATATATCGTAAAAAGGGGGCCAATGCTTTAAAACGTATTTATTGCGCGGCGCTCCGAGCGGAGACCACTCTTCATCAGGTCCTAATGTTGCAGTGGACGCTGGAAGCTCACTACTTTGACACAACGGCCAAAAGAACAGAAAAATATATAAGTATCTCTCTCTCTCTATATATATATATAAGTCAAAGATGCGTACTGTCGGAGTTACTAATTCGAAGTTTATTACGACGTTTCGAGCGGGGACCGCCCTTCATCAGGTAGCGAGGGTACAGCCCGCGAATGTTTATATACCTTTAAGAAGAAACTAGAGGGAGTAAATGGCAGTAGGAAATGGAAACAACGTTGTCAAAACCGATAGTAGTTCCCACAGAAAGGAAAGGGAACCAAAACCTAAAAATACAAATGCAAAAAAAAAAGAAAAGAAAACGGTGGGCGGAAAGTATATTTACGCTCGCACAAAAAAAAAAAAAGAAAAGAAAAAAGGTTGGCAAAAAGGTTATTTACGCTCGCACAAAAAAAAAAAAAAAAGCGCAAAAAAGTGCGTTTGAAAGTTTCTGGTTAGGAAGAGGTGGCTCGTCTTCAAAACAGATATAGGTTACATGTGACCACCGCCGCGTCCAAATCCCGACACATTCCTTTGTGCTAGAAGATCGAAGTTTGAGGTGGATTAAAACTTTGGGGGATTTTTCCCTGAATAAGGAGTGGTAGGATGTAACCGTCTATGCCTGCCTTAGATTAACCGCTTGAGCCGCATTTATCCGTTTTGGCGGTTCTTTTCGGACTTAAACGTAGGAGGATGGTGTTTAAATATCGATTGTTAAGTTTGAAAATCTCCTAGTGTCTTCAGCGTGTGCATCTCGAGAAGCTCAAGGACGGAGAGGATCAGCTCTCCAACGAGCCAGCTGCAAACTAAACAGTCTTCCCGAACTTTCACTATTGCCCTGATTGAAGGTATTAAACTTATAAATAAAATAGGATTCTTTTTGCTCTCTTTAAATTTTTCTGCTGAAGCCTGATTCCAAAATTACAACAGAAATGTGCTTGATTGAGTGATTAGAAAGAGACAGGTGCTTATAGAGTAAAAGGTCGGGGAGTGTTTGAGCGTGACATTTGTGGTTGCTAAAGCGTGGTCTGAAAGCCAGATTAGTCTGTCCGACGTACTGTTTGTTACAGACTTTGCAGACCAGGAGATAAATCACGTTTGACGTGCCCCAATCGTAGCTACCCCTTATGTTCCATGTGAACTCTGAATTTGTGCTCGTGGCGTTCTTTGTTTCTGACATGTGCTTGTATACTTTACACCTGGGCTTTCGGCATGGTCGGCAACCTAGGCTTGCGGGAGTGATAGTTTTTGATTTTACTAAGACGTCCCGGAGGTTCCTGCCGCGTCAATAGACGACACGAGGAGCGGCGGGAAAGATATCTTTGAGGCGGTCGCTCTGTGACAGAAGATTGTAATTTTTGCTCAGTATGTTGTTGATGTTTGGAAGATTGCCTGTATACCTTAAAGTAAGTTTAGACTGTCTGCTTTCTTGAGGACGCTCTATTCGGTTGCCAATGATTTCTGAGCGGTCGAGGTTTCTTGCCTTGCTTATGGCGTCATCGATTACATTTGCTGGATACCTCTGCTGGGTTAGTACGCGTTTCAGTTCCTGAGCGTTTTGTTCAGTCGTTGTTGTCTGAGCATATGCGCTTAAATATGTGCGCCTGAGAGTAGGGCAGACTAGTCTTAGGGTGTCGAGGCTGGCAGCTGTTGAAATGGAGATATTGTTGTCTATCAGTAGGTTTTCTGTAAAGTTTCGTACTTAATTTGTTATTCGCAATTTCCACAGTTACATCCAGGAAGTTTATACACATTTGTGATACGCAGCGAGTAAACTTTATCGATGAGTGAGCTAAATTGAAGGCGGCGGTGAATTTCATGAGTTCGTCTTCAGTACCGACCCAGATCATGAATATGTCGTGGATGTATCTTGTGTAAAACAGCCGTTGAGTGGGGCGTTCGGCAACAAAGGTGGTTTCCAGTTGTGACATAAAATATGTTACCGTAATTTGGATGTTTGGAAGGCGGAGGCGAGAAGCCCTTACCTCCTGCGGGGCACCTTTTGTACCTTTTCCAATGCTGTCCGCAGTCGTCCCATGCAGCAGAAGTGACTCTACACAGAAAAAAAGGTACTGTGACGCCCGACCATGCTAAATCCCGAGCATTCCTTACTGTACGTAAAGCCGTTAACAAGCGCGTCAAGCACACCATGCATGCAGACACACTTGCTCTTTACTTAACTTTGTCTATGCCTGAAACCATCATCAGATTCCTTTAACCACATTGAGCATAATCAGTGGAATGAAGTCACTCTTGAGGCCTCACTAAAACTAGTCGGAGTCACAGAACAACACCACAGAAGGAAGGCGGCCGAGCCATCATATACAGAAATCAAGATCAGAAACGGCGGGTCACTAAGCTGCGAGGAAAACGCCGAAATAGAGATATATGAGCAGAAAAGACGCAACGAGCTGTGGATAACGAAAAAGAGAAAATTCTAGTGTGACAAACTATCTGACGCATGTTCCCAACCGACGTTTCTGATAAGCAGGGTGTCGAAATAGTCATTATTTCGGTTCGGTTCGGGCTCGGGTTCAGTAGCACTGTGTTTTGTTCCGTGTCGGTTCCGGTTTAGCGGAGTGCATATAATATCACTCCGGTTACCGGTTTTGATAAGCGCGAACCGATTCGAACCGGTTCCTAACTCGACCTTTAATATTGACCGAGCACTCTCTGCAGCCTTTCCTGACCACGAGATACTTGCAATACACCCTTTCCCAACACTACTCTCTCTTCAGGCAGATATAGAAACTCTTTCACAGTGACGTGCGCAAGACACCATTTATGTGGCCAGGCTATTACTTGTATATTACTGTTCTTAAGTGAACTATATATAAGTGATCGGCTTTTCATTTTTATGATGTCTTTTCACACGCAGCCGTGCACTTCTTAAAACTCTGCCAGAAGAGGGCGTATTTTCGGGATGGGTCTATAGACCTTTCCAAAACAGAGCTTGTGGCCGGTGAAATCCTTGGATTTCGTGCGTATAGAGCGTGCTGTGCTCGCTTTCCGAAACGACAAACACGCACCTGCTGGGCTGTGAAGATCACACGCTGGGCTGTTATTTTGTAAATAGTAAAAGGTCTTTAGCTAGATTGCTTGTCCTTCATATGTTTTGGTTTGTTTTGCTTGTTTTGCACACACGTGTTTTTTTATACATGCTACCTCTTTTTGGCACTTAGTAAGATGTCACAGCTATGCCCCAAAGTGGCTGACAGGGGCACGAGAAGAAACAAATGTGGCGTAAAACACAGAAACAGGTACGTCGAGTGCGCAGTTTGGGTGGTTTAGCTAATCCCGTTAAGCTGTGGTCGTGTGTACGTCGGCCAGACTGGCCGATGTGTCAATGACCGGGCACTTGAACACACCCGTATATATAATGAAATGTGACTACATCTTCACAGCGCTTTGGGTTCCGGCGGAAAAGACGCTCTTCTAAAGATCTCCTGATGATTCTTTGTCTAAAAACTTTGACGTTTTATTGCAAACAACGCTCTATGCAAATGGCCCGGTCTGAAGGACTGAGACCGGCTCATTTGTACCTGTCAGCCACCGAACAAAGCTCCGG
Organism: Ixodes scapularis; assembly: GCF_016920785.2. Lineage (NCBI taxonomy): Eukaryota > Metazoa > Arthropoda > Arachnida > Ixodida > Ixodidae > Ixodes > Ixodes scapularis. The sequence goes on along the minus strand of NW_024609880.1, from coordinate 43,310,616 downwards.
TAATGTCACCACAGCGAACGACGTTTCTCGAATTCTCAGTTGAAGACGATGAAAGAGGACTTCAAACAAAAATGAGAAATTGGCTGAACAGGCGATATGCTGGCCTTGCTAGTCTGACAAGCCTACAAAAAAATAGACACATCTTCTTCTACCCCCTCCCCCCCCCCTCCTCCTACCTAAGGTCCCCTCCTACCCCTGGCCTCCTTCCAGGGCGCGGTGCGTCGGCGAATCACCGTCGAGTAACCTTGCCTCCGACCACCTATGTTTTTTTTTTTTCTTGTTTTTTTTTTTTTGTAAGGTAACACTTTGAGCACGTTGAAGAAAATATTGTTTTTGATTGAAATGAACCACAGGCGACCCTATGAACTGTATACTGCCAAAGTAGCGCGGTACTTGTCCCTCCTTCCTTCAGGGTGTCGCTGCACTCAAGCGGAAGGTCACGTGCTGCGCTCTCGGTGCTCGATTGGCTAAATGGCTCATCGACTGCAACTACGGTCCATCTTGAGACAAACATTCGCGAACGCGTAGGCCTCTGTGCCTACAGTGGCGGAATCCGCTCCGACACTTGGACGTTTTGTAGCCAAGCGTCCAAACGGTGCTTTGAAATAGCCGCCGCCGCTACCGAGCCGCCAGGGTTAATCCAAGAAACAAAGCAAAGTTGAAGCTCTCCCGATGATGATGTATTTTTGATTACGTATGCAATAAAACGAAATGTAAAAATATTTAACAGTATGTATATAGGTTTAGTTTTGGCAACATAAGAAAAACACACTCCCGCAACTTTTCCGATTTAGACAAATATTGACACAATTGGCCCTGAACCGTTTTCGGTGAACCGGTAACCGCACATCAAATTATCGTTTCGTTCCGGTTTGAGTTCAATATGAAGCGTTCTATTTTGGTTTCAGTTTTGTTCCGGCTCAGTCAAAAATAGCGGTTTTGATTCGGTTTTCGGTTCGGGTTCGGGTTCGGGTTCGGTTCGACACCCTTATGATAAGTACTAATTCGATGGCAGCCAAAGAAACTATCCATGCCCACTCTCCGCCGCCAGGCCTACACGGGTCGCAGACGCACAACCGTCGCTGGCTTCAATTAACTCCGCCGCTCTAGACACGAATGGCTGCCGGCCGCAAGTCGCAGCGCGTTCCCGGGGACACTGCAAAAATACAGGGGAGAAAGACAACATATTATATTTATAGGACGCAGCGTTAACGCGGGAAGAAACCAACATCCTTTCTAAAGAATTAACCTTCTGCCCCACAACTGGCCACTACAACGAGTTTCAGTTGTACCAAGATTTGGACAAGTTCGCACGAAACATGAGACTCCGCGAGTACTTTCACGACCGCCAACCGAATCCTAACTAGACGATTCTGACCAACCCAGAAAAGCAATGGACGCCTAATCCACGAAGAGATACGTATCTCGACATGTACATTCATATCACGCAACGCGAAATCATTTCCGCTTTGAAGAGGCAAAGACCGACAAAATATAACCTTTCTCGGTCAGAGAATGAGTGCCTGAAAAGACTTAGTGCCAGGGCAGATTTCATTATTAAACCTGCAGACAATGGCGGCTCCATAGTTGTTATGAACAGACAAGATTATCTTGATGAGGGATTTCGACAATTGAATGACGCATCATTTTACCACGAACTACCGACAGACCCCACACAAAGTCTTGAAACGGTCATCATAAAGAAATTAGTAGCTCTAAAGAAAAGTGGCAAAATAACGAAGGAGGTTCTTAACGCTATAAATCCATCCCACTCCGAACCCGGTCTCTTTTACCTCTTTCCTAAATTACATAAGATGAACAACCCCGGGCAACCCATAGTGTCAGTAATAGGTACAGTCACCGAACGCATCTCGAGTCTTGTCGATACACTGATGAAGGACATTCCTCTAACCTTCCCTTCATCTATTAAGTACACCCGCCACTTCCTGCAGAAAATTGCCCCACTAGACATTCCGGATAACGCTTTTCTCGTACCCTTGATGCGGCTTCCCTGTATACAAATATACCCCAAAGAGACGGAATCGCGGCAGTGATCGAAGCGTATGAACACGCTCATCACATACCTGACATCGAGGCGAACGTCCCTTCGATTCTGATGAAACCGGTTTTGGCGAACAATCACTTGGAATTTGAGAATAGGCACTTCCTGCAGAACAACGGAACCGCTATGGGAACTAAGATGGCGCCAAAATACGCTAACATATTTATGTCACAACTGGAAACCACCTTTCCCGCCGAACGCCCCACTCAACCGCTGTTTTACACAAGATACATCGACGACATATTCATGATCTGGGCCGGTACTGAAGACGAACTCCTGAAATTCATCGCCGCCTTTAATTTAGCTCACTCATCGATAAAATTTACTCACTGCGTATCACAAAAGTGCATAAACTTCCTGGATGCAACTGTGGAAATTGCCAATAACAAATTGAGTACGAAACTTTACGGAAAACCTATCGATAGACAACAATACCTCCATTTCAACAGCTGCCATCCTCGACACTGTAAGACCAGTCCGCCCTACTCTCGGGCGCACAGATTTAAGCGCATATGCTCAGACAACAACGACTGAACAAAACGCTCAGGAACTGAAACGCGTACTAACCCAGCAGAGGTATCCAGCAAATGTAATCGATGATGCTATAAGCAAGGCAAGAAACCTCGACCGCTCAGAGATCATTGGCAACCGAATAGAGCGTCCTCAAGAAAGCAGACAGTCTAAACTTACTTTAAGGTATACAGGCAATCTTCCAAACATCAACAACATACTGAGCAAAAATTACAATCTTCTGTCACAGAGCGACCGCCTCAAAGATATCTTTCCCGCCGCTCCTCGGGTCGTCTATCGACGCGGCAGGAACCTCCGGGACGTCTTAGTAAAATCAAAAACTATCACTCCCGCAAGCCTAGGTTGCCGACCATGCCGAAAGCCCAGGTGTAAAGTATGCAAGCTCATGTCAGAGACAAAGAACGCCACGAGCACAAATTCAGAGTTCACATAGAACATAAGGTGTAGCTACGATTGGGGCACGTCAAACGTGATTTATCTCCTGGTCTGCAAAGTCTGTAACAAACAGTACGTCGGACAGACTAATCTGGCTTTCAGACTACGCTTTAGCAACCACAAATGTCACGCTCAAACACTCCCCGACCTTCCACTCTTAAAGCACCTGTCTCTTTCTAATCACTCAATCAAGCACATTTCTGTTGTAATTTTGGAATCAGGCTTCAGCAAAAAAATTTAAAGAGAGCAAAAAGAATCATATTTTATTTATAAGTTTAATACCTTCAGCCAGGGCATTAATGAAAGTCCGGGAAGGCTGTTTAGTTTGCAGCTGGCTCGTCGGAGATCTGATCCTCTCCGTCCTTGAGCTTCTCGAGATGCACACGCTGAAGACACTAGGAGATCGTGAAACTCAGCAATCGATATTTAAACCGCATCCTACTACGTTTAAGTTCGAAGAGAACCTTCAAAACGGATAAATGCGGCTAAAGCGGTTAATCTCAGGCAGGCATAGACTGTTACATCCTACCACTCCTTATTCAAGCAAAAATCCCCCAAAGTTTTAATCCACCTCAAACTTCGATCTCCTAGCACAAAGGAATGTCTCGAGATTTGGGCGCGTCGGTGGTCACAAGTGACCTATATCTGCTTTGAAGACGAGCCACCTCTTCCCAAACAGAAACCTTCAAACACACATTTCTTTTCTTTTTTTTTTTTTTTGCGAGCGTAGATAATTGCTTTGCCAACCGTTTTTTTTTTTTTTCTTTTTTTTTCTTTTTGTGCGAGGGTGGATAATTTTTCTGTTAACCGTCTTTTTTTTTTTTTTTTCATTTGCATTTGCAAGTTTTGGTTTCCCTTCCTTTCTGTGTCAACTACTATCTGTTTTGACAACGTTTTTTTTCTATTTCCTACTGCTCTTTACTCCCTCTAATTTCTTCTTAAGGGTATATAAACATTCACGGGCTGTACACTCGCTACCTGATGAAGAGCGGTCGCCGTTCGAAATGTCGTAATAAACTTCGAATCAGTAACTCCAACAGTACGCATCTTTGACTTATTAACTTTTCCCTGTCCATTGTTTTTATATTTACCTTACTTCACCTGTGTATATATATATATATATATATATATATATATATATATATATATATCAGACGTACATTTAGGAAATCTATTCGCTGGAATCTAGCGTAGGTAGCACATCCGGCATCTGGGAGAGTGCGACCGAGATTCTGGAACTCATTATGTAGCACTTACTGGTCGTCCTTCGACCATTCCAGGCAAATGGAAAAAAAGATTCGTAGGAAACTTTATCGCAAATCCGATTTCCAAGTCTGGAATGGACCATCTCGAAGTCTTCCCTTACTTCGCTAATCTATGTCACAGGATTGCGACCTCGAAGACTATAGGTGAACTGCGGAATAAGTTATGACCTGGACCTGGACAAGTTTTTAAGCAAAAATGTATTGTATGTTGTGCCTTTACTTCAGCGTGTACTCATTCACTTCGCGCACTGTGGACATGTTGGACTGAGATCGGCTGCAAATAGAGTTACAGTGTTGTCGAAAGAAAGCATGTAATTTCATCTCTCTATAAAACGAAAACGAGCTTCCGAGCACTTAGCTCGAAAATACGAGAGCCCATCTGTGCGACATCAGTGAAGGGTTGAAGGGAAGTGTGTGAGTGTTATCACGTGACTACATTTTGAGCTGGTGCACATTGGAGAGAAATATGTTTCTTTTTCCTTGATGGCTGTCAATTTAACATAAACTATATCATTGATTGCCAGACGATTGACAGATTGCAGGTATTAAATGATTTATGGTTGGTCCATAGCAAGTATTAAAATAGTGCTGAATCTTTAGTTTTCAAAGCAGAAACCAAAGGTATACGGTATAAAATATAATACTTTACGCCAATATGTAGCTTGTAACTGAGACAAGAAACGAGCAGGTTTTAATGAAATAGCTTTTTCTAAAAGGGAGATATATATTAGTTTTAACTTTATTCTAATGCAGGTCTATTTCCTCTTGTTTCTCGTTGGGCAGAGGCGTTTTATACCCAAGGAGCACGCCTCGATATGGCCTTCTGACACAAATAAATGTTTTGTAAACACTCTGAAAACAAAATTAGTAATTAGTTTTTCTAGGTTTTCTTGTGTGCACTTCCAAATCAATCTTTCTTTTTCATAAAAACCCGTTTTATTTTGCTAAATGTCTAGGAGAATAGGGCAAAAGTCGACTAGAGAGACCATTATTGAGTGGGCCATTATTGGCCCACTCATATCAACCATTAAAGGAGCAACTAAATTATGAAAACAGCCTAAAACATAACTTGAGACTCATAGACAAGTTCAGTAAGTATCGGGTTTTATGGGTGGGTGAAAGTTCTCTCAAAACTCCCTTCACCAAAATAGCGCCGCGGGTGTGAGATAGTTTTAATGAAGATGCAGACGGCAACGCTATCACTTGCTGTCATCGTGGTCTTTATATATCGGACTCTAGTCACTAACAAGATAAGAACGACAGAGAGGAGCTTCAGTTGTCCCGCCTCCAGCTCAACTTTCCTATCTTTGATACGCCTCGGCGTGACGTGCACCTCGAGCAAGCACGAGAATTCAAAGCACGGCGGAAGGCACGGAGCGTGTGAAGTCGGGTGTTCGAAGGACACGTCCTACTGTTCTCATTATGTCAGTTACTACAGCTTTAGTCGTCGGCTTCGCAGTTCAGCAGCATTGCTTGTTAACGTGTGCAATAATGCTAGTCTAGGGCTCAGGGCGACGATGCAAGAAAATTATGAATAAAAAAAAATATCTTGTCAAGTTTAAGAAATTTATTTTTCAAATTTTGTTTGTTTTTTTGTTTGAGTTCTAAAGTAGCCGTACAACCGATGAATGTATATTTTTAGACCGATCACTTCCTTCTTTTTTTCTTTTTGCTGAGTTTTGTGGCATTTTCTTTGTGCTTGTAATAAGCCAAAAATTTTTTTAGAATATATTTTTTTTTTCATTTTGTTTGTTTTCTTAATTATTGACTACATATAACCGTGGAGTATGCGTTTTTAGACCCAAGAGCTTTTGGAAATTGAATATTTTGCAATATTTTCAACACGAGCAATAGATCCAATTAAATACAATTCAGTTAGAATCTTTTCACTTTGCTTGTTTTTTGTGCATGTAAAGACTACAGCTAATGAGTACATATCTTTAGATCGACCACCCATATAATTGCACGCGCGACGCGCGGTCTGGCGCTCTTGACCATCACGCGTCCAAAGCATATTCGGTTGGTCCGAGCATTTGGCAGCCTATCAGACCGGAAACATAAGAGTTGCATGGGCGCCAACAAGCTCGGCAAGACGCAGTATCGCTGTCCTTAAGCTCGAGCAGAAAAAACCGCTCTGGGAAAAGCGGATGCAGCACTTACCTAGTTGAGAAATGTTTTGAGAAGGGCATTTATAAAGGCGCTCGCTTCACGCAGAAGTTGGCACATGTTTTTTTGCATGAAGCGTAGATCTGCGATAAAAATGCCCTCATCCTTATTTCGCTACGCCCAAGTTTGGCCTGCGTGAAGTGCAAATTACCCATCGTCTTGTCAAGGTGGGACCCATCCGGGCTAGGCGTAGGTTTACGAGATTAGTGAGCCCTCGATCAGCTAACGTTGGTTCCACCCAGGCTTGTCGCGTTCAAACTAAAAATATGTCTTCAGACGCTGTACCATTGCGGAGCCAAAGCGTGCCCAGGTCTGAATTGCTGCACACTCTGCCAACCTGCGTTTTAGATCATGTGCTACCTTCAAACGTTTGAGGTCAGGGAAGTTGCAGGCGAAATTTCGATTGCAACCGGCAAACGAACATAATGTTGACTTCGAATTGTCTGCACACAAGTTGAATAACTACATTGCTGTGAACCTGTGCTTAAAGTTTATCAGATCTTTCTTATTATGTATAAATTTTATGCTATACTGAGAAGCCTAGGGTGTCACTTACTATAGTTTTACCCACCCTTTAAAATATTGATTAACGTAAAAGCTTTTTTCGTTGTTATAAATACTTAACTTTGGCCAACAATGCCAATTTATTTTTATACATTTTCAGTTTTTGTAGCCGACATTATGCACATTACTATTGACAAAGGACGCTTTCATCGGAAAAACAAAATTGCGTCCTTCTGGCTACCATAAAACTTGCAGTTGGAACTAGAATTCGACCAATCTTTACAATTGTCTGGAGTGTTAGACCCAAACAATATGAGTGCATTTACCATGTAATGTGACATTTTTGTGTTATCTAAAATATGTGTAACCTTAACGTTTTTGCAAAACATTTATGCAAAAAAGTTTTGTATAGTTTTTGCCTAATTTTTATGCGCTATTGCAAAAGGGCTTCCTAGAAGGACTAAAGCTGCCACCGACTTTCGAATGACCGAGGAAGCAAGTCTCTAGGGTTTAACTTTTTCCTGCACTCCAACAAGACAGCAACCCTGGGATGTCCTGGAGAGTCCTTTTTAGGTAATTCCTACCACTGTTGACGTTTTTTAGCGTAAATGATGATGATGCGGATAATATTGATACGTAAATCTTTTATATAATTTCCTTCATTGTCATACAGCAATATCTTCCTCCTACCTGTGAATTAAGCTTATGTTGTTAGCAGCAACGAGCACTTCAGTTAAGCAATAAAATTCTCGTGCATATCAATCTAGATTTAGAGCGCTACAGTTCGAAATTTTTCCACAAATTTTAAGGAAGGTAAACGCTTTTAAGAAGAGCCTTGATCGAGCAAAAAGGTGAATGCAGTCCCCTATGGACTAGTAAGCTACATAAAGGTTGTTTGCCAGACCACCCTCGTGTAAAACCACCATAAATATAACAAACACAAAGCCCAAAATAACAAAAGTAAAAAATAGACTACACTAGACTGCTTTACGACAAAACAATTCGTTTTCATGTTTCAACTGGAGAATTTATTGAAAACACAAAAAATTTTAAAAGAAAGGATACAACAAAATTACTTCGCGATAAACGATTTCAGAGAACAAAATAGTCGTAAAGGTAAAGAACCTCTTACTTGTAGAAAGTTGTTGAGTCTTAGCCTTGAGTTGAATTGTTCACCGCCGAGTACAATCGCGGGCGCTGTTGAGAAATCTGAAATTAGATTGACGTGCAGCCAAAGTAAAAGTTGACCGACGACTGCGAAGAGGGCTTCGCCGTCGCAGTCTTTTATCCCCTGAAGATGCTGCAGCCCGAAGCGCCATGGTGTGGAATCTCAGCGAAATCAACAGGAGCAGGGCAGCGGGACAAAAGTGACGAGGCAGAGCACGAAGGAGCCACTCTGTTGACGGTCCAGAAGCCATGCAAAGGTGGAAGAAAACGGAGCACACCCGAAAGTATGTCAAAAAGAACCTCAGCAAAACAAATCACAATCTAACAGAATTGCAATTATGAAGTGACAATATCATTACTGGGTGAATTTATAAACCTATTCCGTGCATTATTTTTTTTACAGCTCGAATAAATGATAAATTAAACAATTACTGTGGTGAAGTTTGAAATAATGAAGGTATGAGTGTCGACTTTCTTTCCCCTGATTCGTTATTATTTTAGAAATTACGAACCTTTCTTTTGCGCCGCAGATCTCTTTTTGTTTTACTTAAAATTTTAAAAGTGTTTTCATAGTTAGTGGTTTTTGTCAAGTACTTATAAAATCGATTAAATGATGGTATATCTAGAGCAATCATTTTTTTTAATTCTAAGCTGTCCTAAACTGAAGCCAGATTCCCGAAACTTTCTTCCGACAAAAAAGTTCGTAAATTTATCTTACGACAAAGTTACGAACTTTTGAATATTTCAAAAGCAAAATGTTCGTAAGCTTTGCGTAAGTTACGACAAAAGCCGTAACTTACGCAAAACTTAAAAACATTTTGCTTCCGGAATACTAAAACATTTGTTACTTTGTCGTAAGATCAATTTACGAACTGTTTTGTCCTAAAAAGTTTTGGGAATCTGACATCTTAGCCGTAAGAAATGTTATTTACAATATGTTTATGATTTTATCAATTTCCTGTCCTTTGTAACCTACACAGTTCCCATATAGCGGAATTCCATACCGCATAATTGCTTCTTCTAATGACACGAAAATGGTGTGCTTAAAGTTCACACAACACGAACATCTTAGTTTATAAGTTTGCGCGGATACTACTCGCAGTCTTTTGGCAATGTATTGTAATTGTTTGTTCCGAGTGGCATGGTAATCAAGCAGTACCCCTAAACATTTAACAGTTGGTTCTTTTAAAAATAGTTTACAACTGCAGATTTGTCCACGTTCGTTGATGTGAATATATATCCTAGGTGGTAGTGTAATATGTTTATGGAGGTTCCGGAAGCAGATTAGTTTAATTTTATGCGTGTTCACTGAAATGAGATTAATAAAAAGCCAATTAAGTAACATATCAATATCCTCCTGAAAGAAGAAAAAGGCTTGGCTGTAGCTGCCGCGCGGTAATAATAATCCCGAATCATCTGCACACTGGATCATTCTACAGTGCAACGGTAGTAATTTTGAGTCGTTTACGTCGATATTAAGAAGCCTTGCTTTTATTGCGCTGCCCTACGATACACCACCGGAAAGAGTTGAGCACGTTGGTTACACATACTTAATAGACACCAGCTGAACAATCCAAGCACACAAATGTAAGAAGGACGAAAGAGTTTAATAATGAGGAAAAAGAGGAAGAAGTGAAGCAAGCTAGGTATGATTGATCCTAGCCTGTCGATGAAGATGAAGTGTGTCATTAAATTTCAGTTGGTAGTCCAGCGGTTGAATGCGTCTCTCTCGTCCTTCTTACATTTGTGTGCTTGGGTTGTTCAGCTGGTGTCTATTAAGTAAATTAACTACGATACACCACATTTGTTCCGCAGCATTTTGTGTATTCTACTTTCCATATTGAACAACTGAAACTTGCTTGTGAAGTAGTCAATAAAACATTTTAAAAACAGATCTCCGAAGACATATTTATTAAGTTCTGTTACCAAAAACTTGTGAAATATGTTTTCGAAAGCCTATGACAAATCTACAAATAAAGCAAGCACTACTTTACTGCTTTGAAGCGTTTCGTTCACGCAGTGTGGAAAGTCTTCTAGTAGCAAAATTGGAATTTATTGCTGCATAAAGCATATTGAGCGCCATTTATTTAAGAAATCGTATCGCGAAACTCATTTTGACAAATTGGAACCCTTTTTTCATAATATTAGAAATCACTGTCAATATTGAAATTGGTCTATAATTTCCTTTTTACACTTGCCGATGCGCGGGAGGATCCGTTCTGCCGGCGAGCGGATTTTGGAGCCTAAGAGCGAAACGACTCGATGCTGGCGGAAAATCTGGATACGGGTCCCGCGGACCGATCTAGGTTTTTCTCCAGCGACAAGCGGATTTCGCAAAACAGCTACAGAGTCCGCTCGCCCCCGGCGTGGACACGCCTGCGAATTCGCAGGTGTAAACGCACCATTAATTTCCGCGTTTTCGCATCGCTAGCCGTGTGCCTGTTGCGCAAGTCGCAACATTAGCGCAAGCCCGCGCTTCACATGTGCTTCAAGCCTTCCAAATCTAATTGACTTGTGAAGTTTTTGATGACACCCAGCAAGTTCTTATTTGAACCTCCTGTTTATTTTTACTCTAAAATGTCTATAAGTAACTCTAATTAACCATTTAGTTAATTAGTATGTATTTTGCAGCCTCTGACTTCCGGGGTACCTGGCGATTTGTTCCCGAAATGAGTTCTTTTTTTTCCCACACCCTATTGAGGGAATATCTTTGAAATAATCTCGCTAACACGCGGAATATTCCTCTAGCTTAAAACGTTCCGTAATACAGCGCATCCCCGAAATGTCGTGTGTTCCGCCGCAAAAGTATACTACTCACTGCAGACCCCTTAGTCGTCGTCCAAAGGCAGCGCTAGCTCTCCGCACCGGTCGCGAAAATATCAGAGCTTGCAATTACTTTATTCAAAATTTAAATAAGATTTTTCTAAAACTTTCAATGGGAAAATAGGGAACGTTCCCTGAAACTGACGCCGTTCTCCTCTACGTATTCGCAGGCTTCGTCGACTGCGATTTTTCTATTAAAAATGGTGGAACATTTTATATGCTTGTTTTTAATCAAACAACGACAAGCACTAAACTTTCGGATCTGGTTATGTCCGCTATTGCTACGCTACATCTGGGTGATATCAGGGTTCGGAAATCAGTAATTTATTTGACAAACGAAAGCAACAGTGTTACACATATTTGAGAAAAAAAAACTGTAGACGACAGACAAAGACGTGTGAGACGAACACACTCCGTCAGACACGCAGCGTTTCAGCTGCGTGCGAGACGGTTTGTGTTGGCCCCCATTTTCTTTCGTTTTCTCTGTTTTTTTATTTTTTTCAAATATGTGTAACATCAACCAGCTGGCCTTCTTACTTACTCTTGCTTCAAACCAATACTCACTTTTTTAAATTATTTCTCAGAACCGAAAAAAAAAATTTCCAGAGGTCATCCGAAGAATTGAACACACAATAAAAACTCTTCGATGACATGTCATACGTGATCCTCTTACATCTATATTGAACTCAAGGACGCCACAAACTGGAGGCAGTGTGTGTGAAGACGTTGTACTTCTGAAGATTTACGTGAGCAGCAGTGCCCTTGTTGTGTCCGTGATCAGTGGTGAATCGCTGTTGGTTTGATGTGACCAAAATCTTGGTTAATTATTATTATTTTACGATATTCATTTTGGCACTTCTTAACGCATTACTAGACATAGCGCGTACCGGCATAAGATATAAGCTTATACAATATGATTCATAAGGTATTCGTTCTATTGGGCCAAAGGCACGTCTGACCATGCATAGCTGCTTCGGAACATGGCGAACGCGTTCTATCTTGAAAAAGTTCAGACTTATATTTAGGCTGACTTTTCTGTTGGAAATCGTTGTCGCTACTACGCCTATTTACCGGTTGAAAGCCTGATCTAGATTCTACTTACCTTTTACGGCTTTACCTATTTTAGAACATAACGATAGAGTTTCTACCTCGAGACACGTGTTTTAAAAGCGAAGCCTAATTGTGAGCACCGATAAGTTTTTTTTTTTTTTTCTATTTAATAAACATACCTTACCTTTTCAATTCCTTTACTGTGCCAATTTAGAACGGCGGACAGGCGCAAAGCCAAAGGATTACCCGATTTCTTAAAGGCTACCTTATTACGCCGTGCAGTGAAAAGCGGCTTATAGTTGATGACTTATCAGCTCACACTTCTCGCTAATACCCTTTTTGGAACCGAGTACTTCCTCTTTGCAAAACGTTTCTGCTTCCGGATTTTCTCATTTAAGGAAGTAGCTTATGGTTGCGACGACATTTCTAAAGACGTTTTTAATAAAAAAAAGTGTTAAACATTACATAAACTTTGTCGCTATATTTTGGGAAACTGCATTAATCAAAGGATATTTGGGTTTTTAAAAGATTTTTAGTTATCTGCGCAATTTATATAAATATAATTCACACACACATATATATATATATATGTATATATATATATATATATATATATATATATATATATATATATATATATATATATATATATATATATCACTCGACACTTGATGTCTCACTTTTCAAGTCCCGCTTGAGGAAGAAGGGTCCCCCCTCGAAACGTCGCGGTTTTTGTATGAATTATACATGTTCAATTAAATCGTCCAAGTTTGTTTGACCCTTCGGTGGCATCTACTTTTATATATATATATATATATATATATATATATATATATATGTATATATCAGTGTGTCGAACCGAAAAAAATACGGGTTCGGTAATGGTTCAGGTTGAGGTAAATTTATTTTGTTCCGGTTAAGTTCCGGTTCGATTAATTCTATCCGCGAACCGGTTCGGGGCGCTGAACCGGTTCGCGAACCGGTTCGGAAATTATAAATGACAAATAGCAACATCAAAATAAATTACAAATAAAACATCTGAAATCAGCACATACGAAACGGGATACATCGTGGTGTAAGGCTCAGGGATTTCTACCAGGAATGGTTTCTTTATATGCCCTCAAAGGTTACCTCACCGACGTTTACGCATTCGAACTTCATCTAATTGCGTCCGACGCAGCAGCTGTAAAATCCGCGACCTCCTTACAAACCCACTTACAAGTAGAACTCGCTAACTATCCCGCCACCTCGGCGTGTAAGCAATTCAAGGAACAGTGGGGAGAAAATACAGCTTTCTTTATTTGAACTCAAATTAGACCCTTAAAGAAGTTTTCATTAAACAAGATACGGAATATGAAAAACACTTCACCGAACGCAACACCAGAAGGACGTAGTAGGATAAATATTAAAATAGAAGAGTTCGCTGTCTCACAAATATGTTAGCTTCTAAGTGCCTATACGAAACCGGATGCATTATTATCAAACTCCACAGCCTTTTCTTTTCTCATTCCGATGGAAGCAAGCTTCAAGAACTCGCGCGTTCCAAAAACGTGTTATGAAATGAGCACACAGCAGCATTTAGGATTTACGAGATTGTAGGAAAATAAAATCCCGTGACGCGATTTTTTTTTTTTTTGCACAGCTTTCCAATTTTCTTTTTGCCGTGCAAGCCGCGACCAACGCAATGCTGGTTCCTATGTCAAGATTCATGGATGCAGCGTTTGTCAAGATCCATGAATGCAGCTTTTATATTCCTAAGACTGAGTGGAGAAGAAAAATATGTAAGCGAGGTGTGTGTCAGTTGACGGCACTTAAAAAACAAATGGCATTGATAGCACATTCATCGTCAACAGCGCGTAGCCGAACCGTTTTGACATGAGCCGGTAACCGTTATTTTTTTTCCGGTTCAGTTCCGGTTCGGGTTCATCGCGATAACAATATAACGGTTCGGGTTCGGGTTCAGTTCTGGAAAAAATACCGGTTCGGTTCCGGTTTTCGGTTCGGTTCGGTTCCGGTTCGACACCCTGATATATATATATATATATATATATATATATTTATTTATATCCATCAAATGGTCCACCGTATTTATAGTTTCTTTTTTTTAACAAATCATGACTGTTAATAAATTCTCCTATATTTATCTCAATTTACGGCTAATTTCTTGTTATACGTTAAGTATGGGTCAATACTTAAATTTCGAAAATGCAGCTCAGTTATTGAAGAAAACAACAATAACGTACACGTTTACTGCAAGTCATTCATGGGATCATTGACAAAAACGGTATAAGGCTACGGTACTCGATAAGAAAGGACAAACTGAAAATCTCTCCCAATATTTTTTTTTTATTATTTTAATTTTCAATTTGCTGATTTTTTTTGTTGTTTTTTTAATTGCTAGAGATTGAAATGAGAAGTATTATTTTGTAAGGAAATACTGCGTGTGCTAAAGACTTAAGATGCAATATCTTAAAAATAAATAATTCTAACGTTTTTCTTCTTAAGTATCTGGTCCCTCCAATATTGGAGACACTGCCCTGGATATTGAACCTTTCTTTTGCAGACATTCCATCGTTTATGAATTCCTAATGAGGTCAATAAACTTACCAGTTTGTCTCAATGATTATAATGCAATTAAATGCAAAGGTGCAAGCGAGCTGGACAAGAATGACGAAAGTAATCCCTGGAGAAGGGGAACAAGAGGGACAAAGGACAAACATAAATCTCCAAACACAGCTAGGTGACTGGTGAGCGACTGAAAAAATCCGCCTGGTTTGGGTATCAAACCCGGGACTGTGTTGTTGGCTGTTAATGACACAGAGCGCTCCCGGTAGCCTCCTGTCTAGACGCCATGTTTATTCTATATATTAAAAAAAAAAACGTCGTTCTCCTCTTCTTCAGCAAAGCCCTAACAGCACATCTCCCCCCTTTAAACTGAAGTCTATTTACAGGTTTTACAACTCTTCCACTTCGTGTCGGGTACTCAGTCGATCCGATGTCTGGTGCTGCACTTTTATCGGTGTCTTCACTTCCAGGCACCGGTGTAAGAGCAGTCGATCCGATGTCTGGTGCTGCACTTTTATCGGTGCCTTCACTCCCAGGCATCGGTGTAATATGAAAGCTGTTTCGGCGAAGAGTATCTGAATCGGTGTCCACTAAGTATGACCTTGGGTACTCCGTTGCAGATTGCACTGTTCCTCTTTTTCGCTGATCGGTAATCCAGACCACATCTCCTCTTCTCAATGGTTTGCGTTGTCTTACACCCCGTCGTCTGTCATAGTTGACCTTTTGTTGATTTATTCTTTTTCTTTCCCACCGTTGGAGTTCTCTGGTATTCACAAGCCTAGGTTCCAAAGAAGAGGAAACAGATGGAAGGGACGTTCTCAGCTTGCGACCCATGAGTAATTCGGCTGGACTATACCCATTTCCCAATGGTGTTGCACGGTAGGATTGCAGTGCGATGTAGCTGTCAGATGTCATCTTGAGGCTTCTCTTAATAATTCTAACAGCAACTTAAACAAATCCATTGCTCTGTGGATATCTTGGACTGGACGTCCTGTGTTCAAAACCCCATTCCTGGGCGAACTGCTGAAAAGCACTTCCAATGATTCGCTGGAACTGTGGTCCATTGTCACTGAACACAACTTCAGGCGTCCCATCTCTTGCAAAAATTGACTTTAGGTGTATTATTACACCGTTTGATGTCATAGTATTCAGAAGAGCAATTTCTGGATATCTCGAGTAATAGTCAGTTACTAGAAGATAGTTCTTTCCTGACAGGTAGAACAGATCCATTGCTACTTTCTGCCATGGACGCTCTGGAAAGTTGGATGGCATCAAAGGTTCATGGCGGTTGGACGCTTCTTTGATGCATTCTGGAAATCTTCGTACCATACTTTCGATGGCTGTTGAAAGTCCTGGCCACCATACAGAGTCTTTGGCTCGAGCTCTGCACTTGGTGATTCCTTGATGACCCTGGTGGATCTTCAGCAGAATATCAGGACGCATGGACAGCGGCATGATGAGCCTTGATCCTCTCATGAGCAGTCCATCTTGAACGGCGATCTCTGATCGATGTTGCCAATACTCTTTGCAGCTGTTAGGGACTTCTTTTCGGATGGGCCACCCTTTTTCGCTGTACCATGCCAACTGTTTGCATGTAGAGTCCCTGGCCTGCTTATCTTTGATTTCTTGTAGCCTCTTTTCTGTCGCGGGAAGGTCAGCTGTCACCCCCTTGACATATACGGCCACCTCTTGCTCCAGATCTCTGTCACCAGTTTCTCTTAGAGGCTGTCGGGACAATGTGTCCGCCGCAATTAAAGACTTTCCTGGAATCTGTTTCATCACATAGGAGAATCTCATCATTCTCATCTTCATTCTTTGAAATCTAGGTGTGATGTCAGCTAGATTTTTAGACATGAAGATTGGCACAAGCGGCTTTTGGTCGGTTTCAATTTCAATGTGAAGGCCCGTGATGAAATCTTGAAACCTTTCACATGCCCAAACTACCGCTAGGCCTTCCTTCTCCACCTGTGCGTACCTTTTTTCCGTCTCTGTGAGTGTCCGTGAAGCGTACGCCACAGGTTTGTAGGACCCGTCTTTTTGAATCTGCCGAAGCACAGCCCCCAAGCCATATGATGAAGCATCGGCTGAAATCACTGTCTTCTTTTTTGGGTCGAACAGCGTCAGTACAGGACTCGTGGTGAGTGCGTGCTTGAGCTGATCGAACCTTCTCTGCTGTTCCGTAGCCCAAACCCATTGGTTCTTTGAGCTCAGAAGAGAATTGAGTGGATAGGCGATATGTGACATGTTCGGCATGAACTTTGTCAAATAATTGACCATGCCCAGAAAACTTCTTAGTTCATGAACGCTTGAGGGAGGCTTCATGTCAACGATAGCCTCGATTTTGGCGCTGTCTGGGCGAATCCCTTCGCGGTCGATGATGTGACCCAGGAACTTCACTCTTTGTACGTTAAATTCGCACTTGTCTGGATTCAAAGTCATTCCTTTCGCCTGGAGACGTTCCAGAACCAGGCGGAGTCTGTCATCATGTCTTGTTGGGAGCTGGCATAAATGAGAACGTCGTCCATGTTGCATACAACACCTTCGAGACCGTTCAGAAACTGCGACATCTTCTTTTGGAAAAATTCTGGAGCTGATTATATTCCAAACGGTAGTCTCTTGCATTTGAACCTTCCGAAGGGTGTGATGAAAGTCGTTAGAGCTTGGGACTCCTCAGCAAGCTCAAATTGCCAAAACCCAGAATTGGCGTCGATCTTTGAAAAATAGCGTGCTCCGGTGATCTGCCCGAAAACGTGTTCTCCTACAGGTAGTGGGTGAACTTTCCTTTCGACGAACTTGTTGAGGTTCGTTAGATCTACGCAAATTCGGACCTCTCCGTTGGGGTTTCTCACGATCACCATTCCAGAGCACCAATCAGTTGGCTCCTCGATTGGCTCGATTATTCCCATCTTTACCATTTCTTCGAGCTTCGTCTTGGTCTTGCCGAGAAGAGGAATGGCCACTCTTCGAGGTGTCATCATTGCGAAAGGTACAGCGTCAGGTCTCAGTTTGATCTTGTACGGAATCTTGACGTGACCCAACCCAGAAAATAACTTCGGGTATTCTCTTCTTGGGTCGACTGTGCAGCTTCGCACGGCCCCAACTTGATCAAGGCGCTGTACGATGCCTAATCGTTCACTTGCATCTCTTGAGAGAAGTGGCTGTTCCAAATCTTCTACGATGTAGATGTCGGTCATGAATGTTTTGCCCCTGTAGTAAAGGGTCTCGTTCATGACGCCAAGAACTGTCAAGGATTTCTTACTTGGACCCTTGAGGACTTTCTTGGGATTCTGTAGAGAGACATCATTGAAGAATTTTTTGTACATCTTCTCAGGAATCACGGTGACGTCGGCCCCCGTGTCGACTTTGAATGTTATGGAGACTTGTCGGACGTCAACTTTGACTATTCATCGCTGTCCATCTGACGTGAACACGGTGCCAAGAAATGCCGTCTCAGACGTTGTTACCTCCCTCAGGGTGGTAGAGCTTCTGCAAACCCGTGCGTAGTGCCCCTGTCTTCTGCATTTGTTGCATGTTGCTTTTATCGCAGGGCACTTGTTTGTTTTATGTCGTTCATTGCCACATCTTGAACAGACTTTCTTGGATGTTGGTAAACTCGATCGAGAACTTTTCTTTTCCCCATTTCTTTCCTTTCCTCCCTGTTGACTTGCATCTTTTCTGAAGATTCTGTCAACGTTTTCTTCTGGGGACTTGTGGAGAGCAACTTGCTGTTTCTTGACAGCTTCTGACTGTCGATCCAGATTTGTAGCCTTCTCGAGTGTCAACTCCGGATCTAGTTGCATTTTCTCCGACAGTTTTTGGTTGAGGACCCCGACGACAATGCGATCTCGAATCATTTCCTCGTGTAGGACGCTGAAGTCGCAAGTCTTGGCGAGGCTATGAAGTTCTGTTATAAATTCTTCCACGCCCTCGCCTTCCCGCTGACTTCTTTTGTGGAACTTCGCTCTCTCGTAGATGACGTTTCGTCGGACTACGAAGTGTCGCTCGAAAGCTGAAAGGACTTCTTCGTACTTCTCCATCTTTGCTGGAGGCAGATTCAACGAGAGAAGGATATCGTCTGCTTTGTCGCCCATAAAGTAGATAAGACCGTTGACCTGCTCAGGCTCAGGTTTTTTCCGATAGTCCACTGATGACGCGGAAACGTTCGAATCGCCGCTTCCAATGAGGCCATTCATCGGGGCTGGCGAAATCGAATTCCGCGGGAGGTTGGCACTGGAATGAGTTGGCGTTTGCCATTGCTCACCGTTCCTCTCGGGTCCTGGGTCCTTGAACTTCTGACACCATGTGTTGTTGGCTGTTAATGACACAGAGCGCTCCCGGTAGCCTCCTGTCTAGACGCCATGTTTATTCTATATATTAAAAAAACCCCGTCGTTCTCCTCTTCTTCAGCAAAGCCCTAACAGCACAGGGACCTCTCCATTACAAGTGGAGCGCTCTACCAACTGAGCTAACCAGGGGTTAGACGTCAGTAGAGCAAACGGGTTTTATCAGCTGCCACCAGTCGAACACAAACAAGGGTGAAGCTTGCAATTTAAGGTTATAATTATAATGCAATTAAATACAAAGGTGCAAGCGAGCTGGACAAGAATGACGAAAGTAATCCCTGGAGAAGGGGAACAAGAGGGACAAAGGACAAACATAAATCTCCAAACACAGCTAGGTGACTGGTGAGCGACTGAAAAAATCCGCCTGGTCCGGGTATCGAACCCGGGACCTCTCCATTACAAGTGGAGCGCTCTACCAACTGAGCTAACCAGGGGTTAGACGTCAGTAGAGCAAACGGGTTTTATCAGCTGCCACCAGTCGAACACCAACAAGGGTGAAACTTGCAATTTAAGGTTATAATTATAATGCAATTAAATGCAAAGGTGCAAGCGAGCTGGACAAGAATGACGAAAGTAATCCCTGGAGAAGGGGAAAAACTGAGCTAACCCCTGGTTAGCTCAGTTGGTAGAGCGCTCCACTTGTAATGGAGAGGTCCCGGGTTCGGTACCCGGACCAGGCGGATTTTTTCAGTCGCTCACCAGTCACCTAGCTGTGTTTGGAGATTTATGTTTGTCCTTTGTCCCTCTGGTTCCCCTTCTCCAGGGATTACTTTCGTCGTCTCAATGAAGCCTGATTCTAAAGTTGAATATCGAGTTTCGCCAGCAAAACTTCGCCTTTCTTCCGCATTGATTAAGACATTGTAATGTGTACATTTTACTCATGTTTTAAATGTCCTCAATCCCCTTATTTTAATGCCGTCAGGACATCTATTTGACAAAAAAATACTATACCAAAACGTTTCTCTTATTCTTTTCATAATCATCACTATTACTAAGCACTACATCTTTTTTTCGCATTTCATCTTATTATTTTTGTTTTTTGGTGGCCGCTTTTTTATTTTGTCTTTTCCCTCTGGATACTAAGACTTTTGTAACATTCAAGACCTGGATTAAACTATCTGTATTACTCAACATGCTCGGTCACTCTTCGTTGCATGTATTAGCGCACTCTTAAGTTGTCGTTGCAGTGATCGGTGGCGGAACTGTTTCCAAGGAGTCAGGAACTACGATTATGTAGAAAAAAGTCCCAGAGAGATCCGTATGCATTGAGTGAGCTTCAGTTTTTAAGGCCGTATAAATTGGAGGCTAGAAATCTAAAAAAAGAAAATCTGGCTGTATGCCAATGGAAACTCTGGAACACCTATCTCTCAATAGTTTTGAAGAAAAAATATAATAGTTTTCAGGCTTGCGAGAAAAATACCCATTAAAAAAGTACTGGAGTGTGAGCGATTCTTTCTAGCTTGACTATTAAAGGACTTCTTTTTGTCAGGCAATCATGAAAGATGTCAGGAGTGATCGAAGTAGCACCAACATTTGGAAAACCATTGAACGAGCCACTTAAGTTTGATAACATCAATAGAAAGCAAACAAATTTGTATATTATGAAAGTCTACCTAACAAGAGGCGTATTAACCACCGAGGTGGCGGCAGTTAAAATGCAAACCGACAATGTTTGGTTTGTGCAGCACGAAAGTTGGCTCCTCGTACTTCAAGCTGCCATGTTCTCTACTTCGTTTCACATGAAGTCCGAAAGTAGTTCAAATCAAATCAAATCAAATTTATTTGACACCACATCGTGCAAGGATGGTGATGTCGGGAGCACAGACAAAAAGCCACTGGAGTGTGGCTTGACGAGGTTTGTGCCCTTGTGACGCTATGAGTTGACGGGACCGATCAAATAGAGTCAAGAGCTCAAGTTGCAGCGCGTTTCCCGCACAGTATTGGTTTCGCGATAATAGAACAAGTACAGAAACATGAACGCCATGTTGGTGCGCATTTGACGTTGTTTGATGGGATCCATTAGCTCGCAGCGTCGGCTGCATCCGGCCTTAGAGTAAACCGGAGTATACAACACTCGGTGACCAAAATTCCATACAAAGGAGTAAATAATGGGGCACACGTTTAAATCACCAACCCAAAAAGCGCACAGAATTCGAAACACGAAAAAAAAAAGTGCCATATCATTTTCGAAATAAAGGTTACATGCTGACGCAAATACTAAAATAAACAAGAATAAAAGCATATCATTCGGACCAAGTAAAATATTCGCGCACGTGTTCAAACAAAACACGAACGTAGTAGACGCTGGTTGGAAGCAAATAAAAAAGACGTCTCCTAAACGGCTTAGGTCGGTGGCCTACGTTTCGTTAAGGGACTCCGTTTTCTCAAACCGAAATATTGGCGGCCAGTCCGAGGCCTCCAGGAAACCTTGTTTCTTGTTACATCCATGTGTGGTGCTTCGTTTTCTTTTTTTCAAATAAGAAGTGCGAAACTCCCTTCGAAAATCTCTAATTTTCAGTGCTTTTTATTTGTTTTTTTACGAACCCATTTTTTATGCTTCATGAACCACAGTCAGCAATATGTGTGTTCTTTACACATTCGTAGTGCTGCTGCTGCAAAAAAAAATGTTGAAAAAGAGTAAACAAATAAGAAAAGGAGGGAGCCCCGCAGGGCCCAGAGGCCAAACAGAAGAATGATGAGGGGACAAGGGGAGATTTGAGGAGAAACGGTCCTTTTTACGTACCTGTTTGGCTGGTGAGCCGATGCCCAGGGTGCCAAGAGCCGGCCTGTCATATTCGGGGATTAAGGTCACGGTGACGCTAACGGCAAATCTGTTGCCCGGAGCCGCCAGAATGAGATTGTTCGTGTAGGTCCAAAGGAAATTTGCCGTAAGCTACTCCAAAAACGACAGAAATATTCTAATGCAGACCATATGGCTCAGCTCACTGTACATATGCTTAAACCTTGGGCTGCCCTTGAGCTGCCCTGATGCGCGGTGAATAAGGGATCGAGCAACGCGGATCAAGCAGGCTTTGCTACGCGTTCACGCGAATTCTTTCTCGCCCGCTCGCTACTGTATACTCCGCGTTTAACCTTACGATGGTCCGCAGCGGTTGCAATACTCCGTTCACTCTTAAGCTAACAGTGTGGCGGAAGCTACGTGCTCGTTTCAGTAGTCGTACCTCTATTTTTCGCCCCGTGATCCTGCTCACACCCTTACCCACGCTCAAAGTGCGGGGTTTGGTGACGAAAAGAATGTGGTTCGATGGCGCGGCGAACGCGTAGCTCCAACCGGATACAGTCAGCTTAGGAAAGCACAGAACGTACGACAATCCAACCCAGCCAATGCAGAGCCGCGAACCAATCCTCTAAATACACGCCCCGCGCACCGCTGAGACTCCTCCGAATGTCACGTCACGTGACACCTAGATGGCGTTGGATTGGCTCTAGTAACTCATGGAGACTGCAGCGGTCCATCGTGGGGCAAAACGAAGTAGAGGCCGTCATTTTGAATGTCCCCTCTCGGGGCTTCACACACCCTCAGTTTCTGTGGCGTCTTATGACGCTCCGTAATCTCTTGACAAATGGCGTCTTGCCTCGGAAACCAAGGGTGCTCGGTTGCTGTCAACAATAAACGTTCTCTGCGCCGGGTTGGTCGGACTGCGGTGCCGCTTTCGTGTTTACGTTTCAGTTTTCGTATATGGGACATTAGATCCTTTTGTGGGATTCTTTCCTGAAGCAGCTGAAAAAGAAATGTTCTTTTGGCTCCTGCTCTTACCTTTCTTCGGTGATGCACTGCCATTATAGATCCGCTGTAATTTTTTCTTGTCCTGTAATCCCGTGATGTCTACAACATGCATACTCGTACAAATGTTGGCGTACTTTCATCATACTGAGAAACCTCCCTGGCATTAAGGAATAATTTTTTCTCAGACGTTTGGACAGAAAAGAAAGAAATATGTCTATTACATCCTAAAAAAAAACGAATAATATATGCTGCATCTCATGAATATCTGCAGGGCCGACAAAAGCACGCGCACGAACTTGGGGTTACAGGAAGCGTCTCCTATACGCGAGTATTGATACAAACAACAAATTTTCCTGGTCAATGCTCAGGCACTTCTGCCTTCGCATACACTGCGGTTGTATGTGAAATGTTGTATAGTTAGGGGTTGTCTTTCAACGTTAGGGTTAGTTCAGGTAAGAAACACGCGGTGCAGTAGCCGAACAGTTACGGAAAGGATCCGAACATCAGGCCGTCTCTTTCCGATGCCGGACAAAAGAAAACGATTGAGCACACACGCGCGTTGCTTCCCGTCATTCTTTTGCTGTGCGTGCACGATCGAAGCTCATGAGAAGCCAAAGCTCTATCAAAGCGACCCCACTCTGGAGGTGGAACAACTGTCCTCCATGCCCTTCTAATCCTGTAACTAACTAACATACTATTGCGTGTTTTTTTTTCTTTTCTGGCAAGTTCCTTGCGTTCACCGACCAGCATGGACACATTATCGCAAGACGCGTAGGTATAGCGCAATTGAGCTACAAATTAAAAAAAAAAAAAAAGTATACCTAAACGCGTCATAATCAAACTTCTTTTAAAGGTGTCCCTAAGCTACAACGGTCGTTTGGCCCAGGGCAACAATCAGAAGTATAACGCGCAAGTGCAAAAGACCGTAGATGTCAAAACCAAATGAACTGAGAAAGGGCGATATTTTCCTACTTCGTGGTTCGAGAACGTGCGGCAACAATTTCGCCTTCCATCGAGTGCGCGCTCATCGCGTAGCTCGAAGCGTTTTTTGTCACAGCGCGCGTTTCGATTACCGTAACAAAGTGGAATTCCCTTACTCTAGACCTGTAAATTTGTTAAATAGTCCATCTAAACCTGAATGCTAATCTAAATTAATGCGCTCGATTTTTTTTTTTTTGCTGGTGAGGTTTGTTGTTTTATATAGGACATTTTTATATCAGCAGTTGCTCGACCGGGGGATACAGGGTGCTGGCCCACTCGCCGCCATGAGGTGGCTGCATTTTGGCGGGTTTCAAATTCAGCGTAATAGTGACACACAGTAAGGAACACAAACAAGTTTCGACTCAAAATCGCGAACCTTTTTACGAATACCTTATGATGCATCTGGTCATGTTCGTTGTCAATTTTGGCCAGGTTCGGTGGCGAAACGACTACGTTGATGCAGTGCTTAGAATTACCATCGTCGATGGCCGTAGCCGCTCTCACTGGTTTTCAGAAAATAACCTTATATAAATTGCCCTTATACATGGATGCACAGTGAAAATCTAGGTCCATAACCTGATTAACGATTTACTGAATCGCAAAGGTCGTGAATTTGCAAGTTCACTGATCACTGGCTTATTCTTGCGGGCAACTTTTTGTGAACTTCGGGGAATTCAAAGTTGTCTATTATCACACAGAAAATATAAGAACAATACTTTTGCTTTGAGTTGTTGTTGTCGTTGTTTTTTGTTGTTTTTTTTTTCTGAAAGAAATTATGTACACAAGAACTATCACTAAAGTACATCCTATACCGGGTACAGAAAATGGATTAGCCCGTTCATGTACCTGTCAACAACATTCCATAATGCTGGCCTTAAGAAATAAGCTATTTGTTCATCCCTCTTTGTTGATTCTACCATCGTTGAAGATGCTTAACGCATAATTCATGTTTCAAAATCTGTCATGCCACGAGTGGGGTCTAATCTAATGACATGTATAAGTGAATAGTAAATGCAATAATCTGCTTCAACGTATAAAGCGAATAATATGTAGGGATTAAATATCTGACACGATGGTTGCACAAAATATTTTTCACAACACGAATAATACTCCAAACGAGTAACGATAACTGCGATTATTTGTTAGGCATACGCAGCGGTAGCTGTTCCCGTTTGAGATCATACATCAAATGCTAAGTGTCAATCGAACTCACATTTCGGGGTATCTTTCCTTGTAAATAATTGTAGCGGAAAATGTTGATGAAGGTATTAAAACTTGAATGGTTGCGCTCGGGCGTTGCTCTTTAAAATAGGTGTACCGAGCAACATTTAGGAGTTGGCCTCGCTTCAATGGCATAGTCGTGATTTATTAACGCAAACACTAACCACGAGGATAATGCACAAAAAGCCATCTGTCTCAAACTAGTCGTTTCGGAAAAAGCAATGTGTCCATCGTCGTAATCGCCGGAGCCACTCGGCACTACGACTGGCCAATAGCTTCAAGTTTATATTTTCGCGGACCACGCGCGCCATTTTGGGACGAAATAGTTTCGCGATTACGGAAGTTATTATTTTGCGTCCCGTAACACTATAACTACCACAGAAGCTAACAAAATACAACATGTGCCGCTAGCTAATCTCGGCATTGCCAAAATCGATTGGTGGTCGAGGGCAAATTACTTTTTTTGTGGTTCATAAAGCTGAGTAAATATTCCCAGTACGATTTAAAGGTTTTCTTCTGTGTGTATTATAGGCACTTGGTTGGCTTTCGCAAAAGAACGCTGCCCTCATGGCGGCGTGTTAACATGTTAGCCTCTTGTTTTCAAAAATAACAGAGGCGGCCTGCCGACATGTCGCCATACTTAGAGACTGGGCGCTCAGTATTATCAATTCAATCTGTTTTATTTTTCTTTCATGAATAAAGATGGTGGTCGGGGCAAAATGCTGCAGCAAGTGCAGCCTGACGAGGCCCCTATCACCAAGTTCACAGTTGGTTCCGTGGCTGCGTAATGTTCCGTGGCCACAGGCATTAATAAGGAAATAAAATACCAAAATATGATGCTAGAGTAATTATTTCAACATACATCCGTTGTCGAGATATGCATTTACAAAGTAGTTAATAAGTGATTGGCATTCAAGGAGTAGAGAGAAGCTTCATTATTTCGTAAGATGGCAAAGTACGGGTGAAATGTTTCTTATGGTATAGTGTTTGTAATAAATATGGTAATATATATTTAATACCTGTGTGGCGTCATTCCGTAGGTAGCCTAGACGATTGCAGTAGGTGTTAGAATATTCAAGTAGGTTCAAAGTTTGTAGAAAGTAACTACGTTCGCCTTTTATTACTGCTTTAGTTAAGACCAAGAAGTGTTAGGTATACGGGTTTGTTAACCGAACAATTCCAAATCGCGTGAAATCTTTGTCCGCGTGGGGAAAATATGGCACCTTTAAGACTATTCTTAATGGGCTTTATTTTTTTTTTATTTTTTTTTGTAGAATCAATAGTTTGTTTATGTTTTGTAACGTACCGGTGCGTCGTGTGTGATAACAATATAGAAAGTTTTATTGCACAAGGCTGCGAAGGATTATCAGGTTAACAATCACGGTAAATAATGAGCGGAATCTAGAAGTTTTTGTATGATCTTTCTTGCTTTTTGTAAATAAAATAATTCTACGTGATCATTTCATAAATAGTTGTCTCCAAAGATGACAAATAATATCTTGAATATATCAGTCACGGCACCAGCAAATGCAATATGTTAAGGCCAGTTTGAATAGCCAACATTTATGGACGCGGAATAACGTACATTTAGTTTTCTCAAATTAATTCCTAACCGATTTGTTTGAACCCACATATGTAGTTGCGAGAACTTACGATTTTCTGTAATCTCATTTTCGTTATATGTACTACTCTTCACCAACAAAGTAGTTCCATTAGCATAGGGTATAATTTTTGAGTCTGGAACACAGTGTTTGGTGTCATTGGTAAATTAAAGTTCGGTTGAGAAATCAGAAAGGTCAAAATCGGATGTGAAACTAAAAATCTAAAGCGTGCAATTAATTAAGAAGCTTTAGGGACATTTCATTAAATGCTTCCTGTTGCTGTTGTTTTCTTTCATTTTTTTGTTTTTTTTTTCCTTTAACTTCAATCTCGAAGTAGGCGCTGTTTTCTTTTCTCATGGAAGTAAATAAGTAAAACAAAACATATGCCAGGTCCCACTGTTTGCGCTAAGATTCTGTCGCTCTTCCAAATCCCCACTCCCGAATTAGGAAACGGATTTTGAAATAACGTATAAGTTGATGCCCACGCATCTTCACGCCCACGCTAACTTGTATGTCTTCGAGCCACAGAGGCCGTGAGGTCGGTGTTGTCATTGTCGGACGGAGTTCGACTTGCTCCTTTCGTTCCGTAGTCCCTTCGTTAAATTCTTCCCCTTCGCTGCATTCGCCCTAAAAAATAAAAAAAAATAAAAGAAATTGCGTTACTTCTGAGCAATGACAGTCCCGGTTTGCGTTTCCGGTGAATGCGCCGGAAGTCAACACGTCTTGCCACTGCCGGAAGGAAGAAGGAGCCGCCTGGTCTAGCGTCCGCGCGGCCAAGTGCAGTTTCTCTTGATCAATCATGGTCTGCAGACTCAACCTTTCATCTTTTTGTTTTTCTGTCTGTTTTTTGCAATACAAATATCTTTCTATTTTGATCCTCACTTCCTATTTTTTCCCCCTTTGAAGAGTTCATGCCACATACTCTATTGCTTTGTCCAACGCTGCAGTTTGTCACCGCGAAGAGATAGTTCCCTGACCCCGAGTGTCTTTTTAAATGTTTTTTTTTTTTCCTCTCTTGCTCACGTTTGGCTCCGATGTCACAGAAATCCAAGAATTAGACGGTACTGGTGTCGCTTGCTTACTAATATACGTGTATGCCACAAACAAATTCTTCTCGCGTATTGTTCCCGCCTGGTGGCATATTCTTAGACCTTTCCCTCACACTTTAGCGTTACTTCTTCGTCCGAATGTGTTCCATTTTACTTGCTCGGTCACTTATTTTAGACCTGCAAAAGACTACCTGGAAATAATTGCAAAATTGTCAAATGAGCAACGTACGGTACGCCCCAAACTTAACGCCACCACGAAATGGTCCGGTTTCTTCACTTTTTGAGCTGTCCCTGAACTTAGCGGTCGAACTAGTTGGTGAAGATTTGCGTCCCCGATGAAGGGAACAGGCCCACTCGTCACAGCCAAGTCGTCATAGGGGAACTGGTCATAGGTGAACTGGTCAAAGAGGGCATCTCGGTCTTCGGTGAACTCGTAGTAGGGAAAGTGGTCGCAGTGACCTTTTGTAGTTCTTAGAAAGTTCGTCAGAGACTTTTTTTTAGAGGAGGGGGGCGGGTTATTTTCGAAAGTGGTCGCATCGAACTTGTCGCAGTTTCAAAGTCGGCCTCTCATTTTGTTTGTTTGCAGGGGGTGGTTGTGGTAGGCTTTTCGGTGTTATCTTTACTTACGACGTCCCTTTTATATTAGACCCGTTTTAAAAGCTATGCTAAGTCGGAACTTACTGCGCAATGACAAAACAGGGGTCACCCTGCGGTGACCCCGCACCAGGATGGTAAGAAGGGTATTCTTATGCGCGTAGCCGAGAAGACCCCGATGCTGTGTACTGGGTCTGTAGTCACCGCCCCCAGATGCACTATGACGACTTTTCCTACTTGATGAGTTCACTTATGACGAGTTGGCTTATGATCAGTGCTGCTAGACCCAATACTTTCATGTTTCAGAGTGGTTGTTATAATCGGTTATGTGCTAATGAGTTTGCTTCCCTTGATAGCACGAGCGCGCACACCCAACCAAAGCACGGCGGAAGCTAACGTGCGCGTTCTTCACTTGTCGCCGACAATATACCATTCCCAAATACGGCCCAGCGTGCGATAATTACAGCCAAATACGTGCGTGTTTGTCGCTTCGGCAAGCGAGCAAAGGACGCGCCGTACGCACAAACTCTTCGAGATGGCAGCAGAAGCTCTTCTTGAGAAAAAATGTGTATAAGACCATGTCGTGCTTTTTCTTGCTTTTTGTTGTAAATAACTATTTGACATTAGTTGTCAAAGCCAAATTGCAAACGCGATTTCGGCGAAAAAGGTGAATTGTGACGAACTCGCCAAGCGCCCAGTTGCCCTCTGTTACAACCTCCCCGTGTACGAGATGCCCTATGACGACTTGCCCCATTTGACGAGTTTGCCTATGGCAAGTTGGCTTGTGACGAGTTCTCCTAGACCCCCCGATGAATATCCAACCAGGGGAAAGTATTCCATCCCCTGCAGCGACCAATTTATCTTTGGGTAGCACGCGATAGATAAATATTTGCGTAACCAAGTGGCGGCGTTTAGTTTGAAGGGGACTTTACATAGGGCTAAAGGTTGCATCGATACTAAGGTCAACAAAAGTTTCAAGAAATTTCTTTCAGAATGTAGAACATTATCAAGCTAATCGTCCTCTCATTCCTTCCCTGCGTTTATCTCCGGGCGACATTCTAAGATATTTATTCAATCTACAGGGTGTCGGAAAAAAACTTTACAGGTTTTTTTTTACTAATTTTAAAAATGTAATACTCATTGCCGAACGCTCATTCTCCGCTCAAATATAGCACTATCCCGAACCAGATGCCAATGTTTCAGAACTAGCCGTCCTCTTATACAAAAGTTATTATTAATTTCCTGAATTTGAATGGGAATGGTGGCCGACTGATAGCTCTCGAATACGTGAAGCTCAATTGCGCCGGTTACCAAAAAACAGGTGAGTCCCGTGCACCCTAGTATCGCTCGCCGCCAGTTAGGTTGCGATGTTAAGCCTAAATGAACACAAGAGAACTAAGCAGGATGTAAAAAAGGTGAGCTTAGGTTACACCCTTTAGATGATATGTGTTACACTGTCTGAAAAGGCCCCAGCACAAGCTCAAAACAATCATTATTTTTTTTTCTTGTTTTTTACAATCTACCGAGAGAATTGCGAGCGTTGAATCCAGGGATGGGCAAAATACATGCAAATATGTATCGAAATACAAATACAAAATACTCTGTGAAAATGTATTTAATTACAAATCTAATTACATTTCCAAAAAAAGCATTTAAGTGCAAGATACAAATACAACCAAATGTATTTGGTCTCCTCCAAATACTTTTCCAAATACATTCCTCAAAATTTGCGTCAGCGACTTCAGGGCACCTGCAACGGGTTTCTGGATATCTCATTTTAATGTTGTATCGCACACTCGGGAGTTAGTGCGCGGGGTTCTAGTAACGTAATAGAAATATAATCACAAAAAAATGTAATCAGCTTGGACGTAATAGGTGAAAAAAGTACAGAGCTTCAAGTAGCTTTTTTTTGTCGATAACATTTTGGTATAGACCAACAAAGAACCGAGTCGACCAAGACGCGCAGCACTAGCTAGAGATTTTTTTATTGTTGCAACTCGCACCAGTTACGAAAATCTGGACGACCCGCGCCTTTAGAATGTTCCAAGCAAAAATATGGATGGAAATCAGGCTGGAAAGCATCACAAGTTGTCACAGGCTCTTATTTAGCCAGTCTGCCTGTGAACGTCGATTTCGTCACTATTCTTGCCCTGGACTAGCACCGTACTCACAGTCACTAAACGCTTGTGCTTGATTGCGAGGCACTGCATTCAGTGCAGAACGTAGTTTTTTTCCTGCTCTGGACAGCGACAATAAATATGAGGGATGTATTTTCGCCCACAAAATTGTATTTAATTACAATTGTATTTGAAATACCCACGTTTTAGTATTTAAATACACACGCCAAATACATTACCCAATTTGTAATTAAATACAAATGCAAAATACACAATGTATTCGAAATACGTATTTCAAATACTTGTATTTGAAATACTGCCCATCCCTGGTTGAACCTATCCTCATTTTACACGATGGGTGTTGACGAAAAAATGGTTCAGACCGACTTATTTCTCGTCGCGGAACCAAGGAGCTTTTTTTTTTTTTTTATTTATACCGATTGATGACTGGAACTCGACTTTTCCCATTTTGAGTGACTTGTGACCGATCAAAGGTTGTATAAATGAGACAAGAATATTTCTCGCAAGAGCCATATGTCAGGCCATCGTGTTGTATTTCAGGGATCTCTGAAATTTCTTGTTTCTTGTCTTACAGCTTTATCAACTTTTGGTCTGGTGTGAATTAGAAAATTCTCCGTAGGGCTTTATTTATTTATAAAACCGAATTTTTTAATCAGGATGAAAGAAAAAAAAAGGCTGCTATTGCTTTTGTGTCCGTGAGTTTAATACTAAATTAAACCTGAGTTACTGACATACAGCTACCAAGTGTATATGTATATTTCTGTGTATATTCCTGTGCATGCTTGTGTGTAAATTAGAACTTCTCGCTGTCCTACAATTATATACCATATGGGCGCTGCAGGTAAAAATAAAAACAAAATAATGACAACAGAATGGCATCTACTGAATTAGGTGTCATCGAATTGGCATCAAATTCACGAGACCTTTCCTCGAACGCCCGTTCTAATCTTAAATTCTGCTTTAATTTGAATTGACTCTTTACGCTATGAAGACCGGCAACTCTGGAAAACCGTTGCAGCATAAATTGGTTATTATCAGAACTGTCGGAGAGCATCGACGCTGGCTATTAAATGTGCTTCTTGAAACCTGACATCATAACTCGCCCTGTGCAGGGTATTCAACGATAAACATAAAAAAAACATGGCCGTACCTCCGGTGAGAACATGTTACCTCCGGTTGGTCATTGCTTTGGCGTGTTTTTGAGGGCCCGCATTGTGTAGTGTGTGATTTAAACGTCTCACTGCCGAGGACCAACTGATGGACCTTCTGAAATGTATTTATTCTGGGTCAAGCACACCTTCCGAAATTCTTAAACGAAATGAATGAGACTCTGTTATTCAAAGAAATAACAAATCTGGCGAAGCCATCGGGGGCGAAACTTCATGAATGCATACTCGAACTACCTGGCTGAAATACCTAAGAACGACCTAAAAGACATTTAAGACTGCTAACGTGTCGGAATGCAAATTCCGACAAGTTAGCGATCCTGTCTGATATAACATTATTAGACTAATATGTAACAAAATAAATGTATAACAAAGTATTTTTGTGGCCATAGCTTGTACAACGTGAAAATAATGCCAGAACACGTACAAACAGGTACAAACTAGGCAGATTTCGACAGGCTCTACTCAGCGCTCAGATAGCCATTAACAAAACAAGGAATACTGAATATCATAAGCTATCCTGATTGAAATTACTTTATGACCCTAGTAAAATACATATCTCAAAGCTTTTCTAAACGTAAGTGCACATGTTTAGCTTTTTTCTTGTTGCTTTATAGCTGAAGTTTTGTCAACATCCTCTTAACATTTACAACGCTCGTTAGATGCTGCACTTTCGTACCTGTGCATTCACACTGGAAACTGACAAGTAGACTAAAATAGCTAAATATGGCCTATCAGTCAAATAAGAGGCATCAAAACAGGGATGGGCAGTATTTCAAATACAAGTATTTGAAATACGTATTTCAAATACTTTGTGTATTTTGCATTTGTATTGAATTACAAATTGGGTAATGTATTTGACGTGTGTATTTAAATACTAAAACATGGGTATTTTAAATACAATTGTAATTAAATACAATTTTGTGGGCGAAAATACATCATGTTTTTATGCATGTGGTTGTAAGATATAGTCTCCATCCTTTATTCGGCCATGGGGCTTTTTTTCTTTTTCTCCTCCGGCTTTATTTTAAAGGCGCTGTTCAGAGCAGGAAGAGAACTACGTTCTGCACCGAATGCAGTGTCTCTCAATCAAGCACAAGCGTTTAGTGACTTTGTAATTACGGTGCTAGTCCAGGGCAAGAATAGTGACGAAATCGACGTTCACAGGCAGACTTGCTAAATAAGTGCCTGTGACAACTGTGATGTTTTCCAGCCTGATTTTCATCCATATTTTTGGAAAATTTTCTAGCTAGTGCTGCGCGTCTTGGTCGTCTCGATTCTTTGTTGGTCTATACCAAAATGTAATCGACAAAAAAGCTGTTTGAAGCTCTGTATTTTTTCACCTATTGCGTCCAAGCTAATTACATTTTTTAGCGATTATATTTCTATTACGTTATTAGAACCTCGCACACTTACTCCAGAGTTGCGATGCAAAATTAAAATGAGATAACTAGAAACCCGTTGCCGGTGCCCTGGAGTCGCTGCTTGTACTTAAATGCTTGTTTAGAAATGTAATTAGATTTGTAATTAAATACATTTTGATGAAGTATTTTGTATTTGTATTTCGATACATATTTCCATGTATCTTGCCCATCCCTGCATCAAAATAAACCCGACAACACGCTTTGAATCACGCATACTTTATGTACTCACATAGCTCTGGTTGCAATGTTTCAATGTCTTTATTGGCTTTGAAAAGACTGACACTGAGAAGTTGCGGGACATTTCAAATAACTAGTCCAATCCCAACCTGGCCTCCAAAGGACACCGAACTTGGCGCAGAAAGTCCGATCACCAAGAAGAACGAATGTTTAGCGCCTTAAGGACTGCTCGTGTTTAACCCTCCCCAAGCATAACGTAGGACAATACCGCAGTTATCTGACAACTCGACAAGGAAGTGCGTCCCTGGGTCACACAATGACGACCCCCGTCGCGAACACATTTCAGTTGCTGTACTGCTCTAAAATACAGTCCATATCAGCCATGGAGAGAACCGCATCCAAACAATGGATGCTGTTCTCTCCATGGCTGATATGGATGGTTCTTTTAGAGCGCAGCTCTTAGGCGCCCGTTTCCGGCTTGAGCGGCGTCGCTGTCGCCGTCGGCGTACCCAAGGTCACCCCAAGGTCACGTGACCCCCGAGGTCACGTGACCCCTCCCAAGGTCACCTCAAGGTCACGTGACCCCCAAAGGTGACCCCCACGTGACCCCCGATGTCACGTGACCCCTCGCAAGGTCACGTGACCCCCTGAGGTCACGTGGCTTCCCTCCCCGAGGTCACGTGACCCCCCCTTCCCCCCCTTCCCCTCCGAAGTCCCGCGACACCCCCCCCCCCCGAGGTCACGTGACCCCCTCCCCCCCGAGGTCGGGTGATCCCCCGGAGCATATTCAAGATTGAGGGGAGGAGGAGAAGGAGGAGGAGCAGGGGTCTACCCTCCCCTCAGTACCCTTCCCTCCCCCTCCTCAAGAGCTGCGCTCCAGTTCGGCGTTACAGGGAGTTGTAAACGGCTTTCACTTTTTTTCCCACGAGTAATATGGATGACCATATTCAAGGGAGTCGACGTACTCTGGCGATGCAGAGTACAGAAAAGTGGTTAAAGAATCAGAGGAAGATCCATTGGTGGATTATTATGGAATTCGTTACCATGACCCTTGGGAAAGAAAACACGCGTCCCCTTTGTGAAATGCTAACACTGGCCCCGTAACGAGGCTAAAAAGAGGCAGCAAAAAAATAGAGGAAGCCAAAAAAGAAAAGAGAAGGGGTGAGCGTTAGCGTTTCCAAAAGGGGGACGCGTGTGGCGTTTGCAAGCCTCGTGCTAACGCATACACTGGGAATCCTCCCATAATTATTCCTGTGATTTTTCATCAATGATTTCTATTTGCTTTAGCGGGCGTCTATTGGTGTTTTCAGTTTTAATCGATTTTGTGTTGTTGACACCGACAGGCGTTTTAAAGTGTTCTCTAGATAAAACCGGAAAGTCTAGGTCTATGTATAGGGATCGCTGATTTAAGCTAGAGACAAGTGGAATTAGTTGGAGAGGATTCTATTGACGCATCGTTTATTTCTCCCTATTCCAGAGGCTCACAGAGAGTGCGGAGCTAACGGCACATGGCTGCATGGAAACTGGACGAACTACACCGAGTGCCTCGGCCTGTTGCCTCAGGTAGGTATGCCGACAGGTTCTCAACGTATTCTTGTAAAAGCTGTATTAACTCTCGACCCACATATGCTCTTGATTGGTTGACTGCACAAACTCGCGAATTAGGTATTTTCGTCTCTATCGTACGCCCGCTTTCCAATCAATCTGAACGCTCCGAATTTAGCGATATAGAACATTCAGGAGCTACTTTTTAAGTGCTGAATTGGTTGCGTGAAGAAGGTGTATTGAACGTTTGCAGCTGCTTTGAGGCAACATAGATATTACATTCTCGCTAAGCTATGGCGCCAAAAAACATCGTTAAATGCCGCCTTAATAGAACATTACATTTTTCCACACTTCCTTACAGTTCAAATTAAAGTTGCAATATTCAACCAAGGAGAAAACACAAGGATCAGTTCGAGAACAACTTAGTAACGCTGTTCAATATTACCCAGAAAAAAAAGAAACGAACTCGCTAACTGGCATTTCGTAAAGGCCTAAAACTGTGGGGAGTAAATACGGACCAAACTGACAGACGCAGGGTGTTCCATGCTATTTTTTCTTTGATTATTATCCTGGATACCCTCTTAAAAGGCTAATTAAACACTGTATAGCTTCTCCAACTCAAGCCTGGTTCAGCCAGCTCAGCCAAGCCATCACCACGTAAGATAATCAGAGCCCGCTACCAACAGCCTTCTTTACTTCCATGAAACGTCAACAAACTCGGATGGCGCCAACTTGCAATTGAACACAAGCCCGACGCCTAACGTCCTTTTGACGCGTTTATTGGACACGAACACTGACGCTGCAGTCGTGGCCTCTCCGTGACAGCGCTCGATCAAACTGTAATGACGTCATGAGGCTATAGGGCACGAGCTTCTAGCTTTCTAGGGGGTGTCGTCCAAGCGCTATACCTTACCATATCCGTGACGTTTGGGTCTTTTTCCGAGTGCGTGCTTCCTGAACTGCAGCGCACCTCCCGATTCTGTTTAACATTAACGGGAGGGACCGTAGCGAACGCTACGACCCATCCCAGCCAATCCAATGCCACATACGTACCACCTGACTACCCGCCCCGCGCGTCTCTACGACCCTCCCGAAGATCACGTGACACTCGAGTTGCATTGGGTTGGCCTCGATGACTCGCACCGTCTTCTCCGGTCCACTGTAAGGTGAACCCGCGGGTCGCAGCATGCCAATCTATGGGGTTCTGGCTCGGCGTCATCCTTCTTGTAACCTGGCACCTTCGAGCAAGCTGCTGACTCGGCTCACAGAATCGATCAGGTTCGCTCGACTGCCGCCACCTGCACGCGTATTTGCGTGTTCGGACATGCGCCGATCCGGGAGTGTTGTTCGGCCATACTCTACATGCCCCGTGCACAGCCAAGCGTACAATCCGGTGGAAGCTGCTTGCTCGTTGGACCAGTCATCACGTGATCATACTCTCGCCAACATCCACTTGCAGAGAAAAAGGTCAGCTGACGAAGGGGAGGCTGTTGACAGGTCCTGCGAGCGAATAGCTTCCACCGCATTGTCGGCTTAGGGGTGAACGCGGAATAGGAACCGCTACCTCCTGGCTCTATACCCTCCAGCCGGAAGAGCTGAGATTGCTCTCAAAAGGGGACCTCGCCAAATGGAACTTTGTCGCTCGGTTAATTTTAAGGAGCGCGGCGAAATGTTTAAGTCATGCGGATGAACGTACGGGCGGCGAACCCCGCCACCGCAGACATTGTTCGTCGGCGCTAACGTTCTCGCTGTCGCCTTGTCGCTAAATGACCAGATGTTTCGTAGTGCATTCTTTTTTTATTTAAGCTTCCGCGTTCTTTGTGAGTTGGGAGCAGTCGGGGAATTGCTTTCCATGAAAGTGGGTATGTTGAAGGACGAATGGTTGTATAGAGTTCTTGGACAACGGTTTGAATCAGAAACTTGCGTCGAATCACTCACACCGAAATATCGGCCCTATGTCCTCTTCGATGTTCTTGGAGCATGTTCGCATCAGTGCGGTTAGTTTTCAATTTAGGTTTTCTCAGAAGTCTTGCGCCATTAGATATTGTTTAGCGACAAACATAATGACGCGCGCACTTCTGGCAACTATAAGAATTAAGATGATACACTAAAAACGAGGACCGCGTGAAATTTCAATTGCGCACGCTCATGGAAACTAGGACAATCAAATGCCACGAAAGTCCCAAGTCGAGGAAATATAGGACCACGTATACGCTCCGAAGAAACGGTGGCCAATGGAATTCCGCGAGCACTTCAGAGCAGAAATGTACAAATTACTCGAAAAAGGTAGTTAAGTTACTGAGCATCACAGCCAAAAGTAGTTGGAGTAGAGTAGAAATTACGCATTGGTAACAGTAATTGAGTAAACTACTAACTACTCTAAAAAATTAGCGAGTTACTTTGAAGTTACTTTCGAAGTTACTTTTTATATTTTTGTGGCAGCAAAATGAACACCAGTTTTGATCAGTGAAAACCCCTGCGAGCCTGAAATAAACGCAGTCATTTTATGACTTCCAAAATAGTTTATTCGCTCGCAGAAGCAATTGTCTTTCAAAGTTGTTATCGGAGAGTTTACCCCTTTCCTTCTAATGACGTTCTCAGTCAAGCTAAACAGACGTTTCATTGTGGCTGGATGCTAAGGCAGCGTTCAATTTCAGAAGCAGGCTGTGCAGGGTCGGGTAAGCGAGTGTCGGCATCTTTGGTGTCCATGCCGAAACATGTCAAGCTTGCCTCCGGCTAGGTCTTTTATAACAATTTTATAATATTTTATAACTCTCCTCCTTTTTTCCTTTTTTCTTCGGCAAGTTGAGATTGTTATGACTGGCCCCACTTTATTCTCACGACGTTCGTAGATTTCGCCGAGCGAGTGCACCTGACCATTAAGGGATCAAGTCTCGCGCCACGACGATCAGATCATCCGGACGACTGCGCGTCTCATTGCAGTGTTAAAGCTGCGCCACTGAAAAAAAAAAATTGCTTTTCGCCGTTGACGTTGGGTCCAACAAAATGATCTCCCAAAAGTGACTCGAAATCCTCCCCGGCGACAACGGTATTCTGACGCGCATAACACGCCTGACAAGTAAAACGTTTTCAACAAAGAGGAGGTCTCCCTGGCGTGGGAGGTCGGAAGAAAGCGAAGGATTACGTGAACAAGCATCGGCGCTCGTACAGTTGCAGCTAGAAGCGGGAACGTGCTCCCATGAACGGATTATCCGTTCATGGGAGCGTGTCTGCGCGTGTGCGGGGGGGGGGTCCGACTTTGCAAGGGAGTGTGCGCTGACGACGAGGCGACCATGGGAACAGGCGCCCAGCTGCGAGGTCATTCCAGTGGCGCCTACCATGGAACCTAGAGTGCCTTCATGTGCGCTTCGCATAGACATAGAGTGATGCCAACTGCCTGTTTCCCTTTCCCACACCCTCTTCCACCGCCATTTTGTTTCTGTCATTGTTTCCCCGTGCGCCGGAAAGTGGCCTTTGTGTCCATCGGTAATCCCGTCCGAGAGGGAAAATGCTAATCCTCCCTCCGTGGGTTCCACAACGCTGCTCCGAACTTCTGAGATAAGGTGCTTGCTTCCGGGAGGGCTATAAGCCCCACGGATTATCGCCGAGGAACAAAATGGCTGCTGGTTTGTCGGCGAGTGGTATTACAAAGGGTGGCATCACCCTAGCAAAGCGCACATGAAGGCTCCCTGATGGAACCTATCGCTTGAGTCAGAACTCACTAAAAACACGCAACATGAAAACAACAACAAACTTTGGAGAGTCCCCGTTTTTCACGGTTGCAGCTGGAGGCGCGGCGCCTGCTTGCATTACCGGATTAGGTCAATACCCGACCAAGGCTTGTTAAGCATCTCTGCGTTCGTGCGCGCCGGTGCTATGTTTTGGCTGCTCGTCGCCACCTTGGCGCGAAGACGCCTGTGATGCAGTTTCTACGGCTGCCGAGTATAAGTACTTGAAAACGGAATGTGACGGGGCCTCTTGTTCGTGAATAGCACTTAATCTGCCAGCGTCTTATTTATTTCTGCGCTCAAACTTTTGTGATGAAAGAAATAATAGGATTAGATTTCGAAAGTAGTTAGTAGTTTGAGTAGAAGTTACCTGAAAAATGTAGTTAAATTAAACTACTAATTACCCAAATAAAGTTGTAATTGAAAGTTACGAAGTTACTCGATAAAGTAGTTAAACTACAGTAGTTTGAGTAGAGTAGTTGAATTACGTCCAGTCTGCTTCAGAGACGCGTTGCCTTGTTCAGTGCTGTTCGTTTCTAGTTGCTGCATAAACAATCGTTTGCACCTGCTTAATCACTCGTTTTAAGGCACACATTTCACAATTTTTTCTTCTACAAATATGCTGATCTATTCCGCCATATATTGCCGTTAATTGTACAACTTCAAAAGCAGTCAAAAAGCTACTGCCCCGACGCAGCCGCAATCATAAATTATACGTATTTATTCTCATATATCGCCTGATGTGTATCCAATTCACAAGATTGAGAACTTACTTATGCAACTCATTTGTACAAAAGTATTGGTTTCTAAAAATATTTATTTAGAAAAAGCAGCTTCTAAGCCCCTATTCCACCGCCTGCTTCTTTCAATTGCATAGACACCATTTCTAGTGCATCGTGTTCTACCGTTTTCAAAAGAAACCAATTGCGCAACACATTTACGAGTATTTCAAGCGCATATGAGTTAGGTTCTGGCTGCCTTATTTCTATTATCTGCGTGTTAATGCTCCTGAGGTAATTCCGAACACAAAAAAAAATACACCAAATTAGGTGTACCTTCAAGCAGGCATAATCCGATCCGCTACATCTGATATTTCTTGGTTTTTCCGTGCTTTTAATATTTTACCTGTTAGCAATTTAAATAAACATACCCTCGGGTTACTTGTGTATAATTTCGTGAACGGCAAACTCGCTCTAACACTTCTTAACGAAAATCAGTTTCCACAGCATAAGATAACTCGATTCGCATTTCATCATAACTTGTTATTGCCTAAGCCTAGGACTAACTATGGTAAATTTACCACCAACTTCTCAGCCACGGCTGTATGGAATTCATTACTTTTAGCCATCAAGCAATCACCATCAATTCACGTGTTTAAGCAGAAACTTCGCATATTTCTTCAGTCCTTTTAGTCATACATTGCTGTCATGACGTCATTGTGTATCTCTCTTTTTGATAATTGCCGTTTTGTCTCTCATATTATTGTAATTAGTACTGCATTTCACTTATTCTCAAAATTGATTTGCAATTCCAACTGTTATAACCTTGCTCTGTTTATTCAGTGTTATTTTATTTATAACTTTATAATTATTATGAGTGTTTAACTTACTGTTATTTTGTTCATTTTATATCACTGCAATTAGTTCTGTGTTTCACTTATTCATGTCATAATTTGTTTTCTATTCTGACTGCTGTAAATTTGTTTTATTATTATTGCTACCATTAACCGGAGGTCCCTTTCCAGTCTCTGAGTCTGGGACCTCCTTCTGTAATATTTCTAATGTATTTACCTTTGATCTACGCACAATAAAACCAACCAACCTGAAACCTAAAGTAGAATCTGATATTAAAACTATTTGGAATATTTAGGAACTTTTGTTGAGCACTAACTCAATGAAAGAATCGCAAGTGACCAGAAAAAAAGCGCGCTTTGTTTAGGGCCGCAGCTGATGCATGATTTTGATGTGATTTAGGGTATTTGCTAAACGAGCTTTCCTTTCAGTTGGATTGATGTAAGAGGCGTGCTTTAGGAGTTGCGTGCCTTTGCGGTATGCTTTTACGAGATGTGTTTTTGGAAGGAAATTGACACTAAGACGTGCTTTTTGAGCGCAGCTCTTACGAAGCCGTTTCCGGGTTGAGCGGCGTCGACGTAACCGCGCGTTGCGTTACGTTTCCCATAAGGATGTCACGTGTGACGTCACAAGGGTCAAAATTTCCTACTGAATTTAGTGGGAAATTTTCCCGCCAAATTTAGCGGAAAACTTTTTCCGTCAAATATAGAGGGAGAGTTTTACATTCGATTCGTGACGTCACGTGCAAATTAGCGGAAGTACTTTTCCACGAAGTTTAGTAGAGAAAGTGACGTCACGTGACCTCAACACCAATTCATTTTCCCCGCTAAATTTAGGGGAAAAATTTCCGCTAAATTTAGCGGGAAAATGTTGGTATATTTTCCGCCAATTTGGCGGTATAATTAGCAACGATTTCCCGCTAAATGGGAGAGAAGCTGAAGAGGAGGAGGGGAGGTTACGGAGGTGGAAGATGGGCATACCCTTACATCCGTACCCCCCTAGAGATTTGTAAACGTCTTCCATTTTTTGGTTCAAATGCCTTTACAGAACGCGCTTTTAGTTAATCTGATTTTGACTGCAATGCTGGCTTTCGATTTGTGGCATTGCATTATTCAGTAATGGCGGGAACGATCTTGTGATGCGCGTAGAATATCGGAGTGTGCGTGCAGTTTCGAATGCTCCCAACCATTGCGAAGACAAGATCGATGCACGTGCCGTTCCTGGTGGTGGGTTGACACACGTCAGTTACGAGGTTGAAATTCAAGCTGTCAACTACGAAAGAACAACACCGCGTTTTGGAGACGTCTACGTCAAAGTCGCCGACTACAGTGCGAGGAAGTTCTATAGGTCCGAAATGCGCACACACAAAGTCCGTCGCGTCATTTGAGCATGCCTCGCGTGGTACAACCCGGAAGTGGAGACGGCGGTCTCTGAGCTGCTGCTGCTTGAGCGGTGGTGAAGGGAGACCGGAGGGGAAGAACGAGTTGACAACAGGGCGCCCAGCCATATGTGAGGTAATTGTGCGATGGTCGGCGGCGATGGGGTGGTGTGCGCCTCGCGATAATTTGGGGTCCTTTGCATATGGACGCCACTGGATGTCGCCATAAGCAGTAAAAAAAATAATAAATTTAATATAAAAATATATTAAATTTGCGGAAAAACAACATTTTTGGAACTTGTCGTTTACATTACCATAATAAGTGTTAGGTATATGGGCTTGGAAGGCGATTTCATCTTATCTGTACGTATGTTGCAGCTGTTGCTTCAGCCCCGTTTTTTTTTTTTTTTTTTCTCTCTCATCTACCCCGCCCCCTCCCCCCCTTTCTCTTCCTGAAATAATTCAGATGCCTTAGAATGCCGCTTACACTGTCTTTAGAGCCATGCGCAGATAACGAATCCATCATCCGCGTCCGTAGACTTTGTATTCGCACCCAAACCCAATCCACATACTTCGTATGTCCATCCGACCCGCATCCGCAGAATTCAGAACCGCATCCGACCATCCATCCGCGTATTTATTTTGTATTATATAATCAAGAATGGATAAAATAAGACCCTCTTCATGGTATCTTATACCAGCGTCGGCGATAACGCATTACCGGTAATGGCGTTACCAACGGGTTCCTTTTTTTAGAATGATGCTAACATATTCGTTATATTTTTCAAAACATGAACGTACAACGTACCTTCGTTACTTATTTAGAGTAACGGGTAACGTAGTTCGGCTACTCGCAAGATCTTCCCAACTCTTCAAGAAATTATAAAAGGGCTCGTGTTTCTAGGCGTCAAATTATTTGACTTATTGGACATATTCAATATTCAAAATACAAGCAAAATAAAAAGTATGAAAAAGATAAGATAATTATATCGAGGAGCGAACATATTCAGGCGAGCTGGTTCGTAAACATTATAATCTAAACCACGAGACCATGATAGATAAAATGATCAACAAGACAACGCAAACTCTCAATCTTAAACTTTTAAATCGTTTTTCTTGTCTTTTCCTCTCGCCTTATGGTTTAGATTACAAAGATACTTATGTAAAGTTTGTGCATGGACCTAATGTTTCTTGAAATGTGACGCTAATGCATACCAGTACAATACAGTAAGGCGTTTTAATTTCATAAACACAAAGGAAAGCAAAAGTAACTTACGTTAATTTATATTGGTAACAGTAGCCCGTTCCTTCTATTCTGAAGTAACGCAGAGCGGTAATGCGTTCCTATTCTTTGAAAGTAGTGAGTAACATATTTTGTTACTTTTTATCGGTAACGCCTACAACACTGCTTATACGACGCTTGCTTACTTTCCCACAAAAAAACAAAACAAAAAAAAACAAAAAAAAAACTTTGTGCAGAATACAATAAAAGTCATTTTTTCGAATTCTGTTTTATTTATTTTTAAGAGCGATCCTCCTTCCAGAGATACTTATGGAAACCGGATCGCAATTATTAGATCGTCCTAGAAGTATTGACACACTGCCCAGAAGATGCGCTAAAAGGAAAGGAGCTCTTAATATTTTTTTTAACCCCATAGAAGCAGACGCCTATTTTCTAAACGAGCAAATTAGTAATGAACATATTAAGTAAATATGCCAATTTTTTTTAGTCCAAACAATGAACAAGTGCGAAATGAAAGGCGGTCACTCCCCGCAGCAAAGTACATGTATATGTTGATAATGCTGTCCTTAGACCTCTCCATTGGAAATGGACAGGTCCCTGATTCGATACCAGGACCAGACGGATTTTCTTCGGTCGCGTACCATTTAGCTAGCTGTGTTTGGAGGCTTGTTCGTGTCCTTAGTCCCCCTTGTTTCCCTTCTCCTGGAATTATTATCGTCGTACTCGTAAATACTTAGTAAGACGCGAGTTCACCCCACGCAAAATATCACAGTATTCAATTATGGTAACACCTTCTTTTGGTTTCAGTTTTAAACATGAAACCCCAACTGTGTC
This sequence comes from Ixodes scapularis, assembly GCF_016920785.2. NCBI lineage: Eukaryota > Metazoa > Arthropoda > Arachnida > Ixodida > Ixodidae > Ixodes > Ixodes scapularis. Next base: position 43,267,307 of record NW_024609880.1, on the reverse strand, counting down.
CTCCGAATCAAATGACAGTAGCAACTTGACAACTGTGGAGGAGAAAAAAACGCACTCACAAACACGATGTTTGACTTCTCGAATAGGCTTCTACTTTTTGTTCGCTTCTGCGTTTTGGGTTCTCTTTTTCTCGACTAACATTCTCCGCACTTTCCCCGACAAACAATAACACGCTTTCCCGGGACAAATAATGCCCTTCTTGCTTTATTTGTTTTCTAGAGACAGCATTTTTGGCGAGACAGAACGATTTAAAGCGATCTTTGATAATAATCTGGTCTTTGTTGGCGTGAAGCGCAACTTTCTCCGTCGTTGATGCCTTATTCTACAAAAAGTAATTTGCTCCCGAAAAACTTTCGATGATGCACTTAATAGTATTAGTCACTTATTCAGTCTACACTCATGCGGTCTCACGCATTTATGGGCCGCCTTGGCAAAATTACACATCCGGACCCGTGGATATCTGCATCCGATATGCATCCGCGGCCCGGGGCATCCGCATCTAATCCGCCAAATCTAAATCATCTTTATCCGGATCCGGCAGTTGACCGCGGATATCCGGGGATGAGCCCTGTGTAATAGCTTTCGTTATACTTTGGACTTGTGTTACTTTAACTTTTCCTAGCTACGCGCTCAGCCAGGTCAACCTGTAGCATGACACTCGATCTCTTCCGCTTCCACTTATTATATTTTCTCCGGGCGCGTTGGTAGCAAGGCCCTCTCCTCCAATGCTTAAAGGGACATTTAAACAATAATAAAAAAAATATTTGCGTAATGTGCCTAAGTGGGAGACGTATGTTACAAAATTATTTTCTCACAAAAGTAGAAAAATATTACGCAACATTTTATGCCCGAACTCAGTAGCGTCGCGCAGGCTCGCCATGCGCCACTGGCCGCCGCGGGCTGACGGCCGAAACTAGTTTGTGATTCAGTGGCTCGCCGCTCGGCGCCGTCGAGGCAACCTGCACGTGGGCGCTTGAGGGCTCGCCGTTTCTCACCGCAGAAGACCCAGGGGGAGGTGGCTTAGATAGTTACGTTGCGATGTCATGGCAACGCGCAAGTCGGCTCTCCGCGCCTCGTTCTCGTTGCAAAGGAGCGTATCACTGTTTCGTTTTGTCTGCTACCCCCATTTACCCCACTGTCTTTTCCAACCGAGCGCTTCCTCGAAACTGTGCGACTGTTTTCCTTTGAAAAGACGCAGCCAAACTAGCTAGATAAGGTCGCTAAGAATAACCGCCGCGAAGTTATCGGAGTGAATTCGGAATAACAGGTGAGTTTCTTCGTAGCACTTGTCGCGTGTCTTTTGCGTTGTGCCTGAAGTCGTATTCATTTGGTGACTCTCTCGAAAGTAGCCTTCATCTGGCGCGCAGCCGGGGCACCAAAGCACTGACCTGTATATCGCTGTTCCGGTAGCACCAACTAGGCCGAACCCTAGGCCTGCGCCTCCTTCCCTTCAGAGTGCGGCAACGTCGCAAGATCAACGAGCAGGCTACGATGATCACATTACCGCTGATCACTAGGTCATCATCGGCACCTACCATGTGGGCAGCGAATGCGGTTTCGATGCTGATATATGTGAAAGATGAAAGCCGAAACGGAAGAATCTAACGAAGAGCAAACGCCGGAAGAGCGTGAAATCCTGCGGAGGCGCGCGCGCAATCTCGAGAACGCGAGAGTTAGTGCTGTCATGTGACTATAACGTCCACAAAACGGAGGTCAATGTGGCATTCACGCGTTGGGACGCCAGACAGCAATGCCGCCGAGCTGCGCCGACCGGCGGCGCCGTTGCTGCTAGTGTGGTCAGGCCATTACGCCGTGAGACGAAATTTAGGGGGAGGTTGCGGCCCGTTCTAAGCTCCGACCTCATATCGGTTACACAGTCCATTACTATTGGATTGGCTTGGCTGCTTGGCAGCCAAGCCAATCCAATAATCCAATCTACGTGAACGGGCCTGATGTCTTCATGTTCAGTTGTTCTATCCAATCCACGTGCACAGGCCTGATGTCTTCATGTCGCAGCGTTCGCTGTTTCTAGTCTGCCGTGTGACACCGTCTGCTACTCGTGAGAGCAGACGCGTGGCAACGTACAGCATCGTCTGCTATTAGAACACATTCAAACATCAGCTGCGAACGCCCGCACGACTCGACCTTGAAAGCCGCACTCTATTGTTTCATCAAGCACGAGCCTCGGTCCAACGCAAGGGTCTGTCAGAGCATGTCAATGTGCGCTAAAGGCGACTAAAAGGACTAAACAACCAAGAAACTAAAAATGCACTATTTTTAGACTTTTTTTATCTTTCATATAGCGTCCGAAAGCACGGTGGGTGAGCGACATGGCGCACATTTAAAACACTACATAAAGGTATAGGCTTTGCAAATCAGGAAAACTTGAGAGCTACAAGCCTCACGGAGTGAAATAATGGGATCATACCGGAACATGCAAGGCTGGTGCCAGTTGATCACCTGATTGTTTCGAATCAAGTGGCTCGCAAATTCGTACCTGTATAGGTACCCTTTTGAGTACTGATATCATAATCCGAATTAAGAGGGTTGCATGATTCACAAAGCGGTGGGGTCGCTTTTTTTGGGAACTGACATCTTTAGTGAACATCAACACGCGCAAACGAACAAATCAAATGAGATAAAGCAAAATCGCTGACGTGCGACGCTTGGGTTACGCCAGTTCTGCTACAAAAATAAGCACCCTCACAGCTCAACAGATGTTGAGTACTTGCAATAGTTAATTGTTTGCTGCAAACCACGATGTTTGGACGATCAACCTCTAAACATCTCTGTGAACGCAAAAACGACTCGCACTCATGATTTGAAGCAATCAGCGTCTCCTTTTGTTTGTCTTGAGAAAGACAGGCATGAAATCTTGAACGAGTGCACACCTATGAAATAGCACCCAACTTACACTTTGTTTCTAATTTTTCTCTTCACAGGGGTATCTTGCGGTAGAAGCGTGAGCTCTTATTGCTGAAAGAAGGTTCCATTAGAGCACTTGAATGCCTCCCACAAAACTTCGTAAAACTAGTTTTTTTTTTTTTTTACGTCAGCAATCTTTTGCAATGCTAGAGTTCTTTTTTTTTAAATCACACTTGTGTCATTTTAACGACGTGTTGCAGATCTGTGGTTCAAGCGCTGAAACGTGTCGGATATTGAATTTTGTCTGGTACCTTCGCCCGGGAACTCTTGTAACTCGTGAAAGGGTTCTTGTCCGGTTGTCATTCTCAGATGTCGCTTTTCAAAATGACGACCGATTGCGATAAGACATCGCATCGTGTCGTTTAGAAAGGGGGGAGGGGGGGGGGGGGTTCCATCTGCGACCAAGAGAGACATGGTTCTATTTTCTGAATGGTGATGAAAGGATGGAGATGAGATTTTTCTGTCGAGACGAAACAGGCGTTACGAAACTCCAAACAATTTCTCCGCAAATTTATATTTGAGCCATAAACATCGATTGGCCCTTATTTCAAAACTAACCTAAACAAAACTGCTGCGAATATATATATATATATATATATGTATATATATATATATATATATATATATGTATATATACTTAACTGACGTAAAACAAATTATGCACATCGACATAAATAGTTTTTCCTTCCTACGTCCGCTCGAAAATTCATATGACTGAATTCTTAGTTTTTTGCTGCGTTATTTAAAATCAAATGTCTGTATATGCTGTCGGGCGAAAAATATATTGCCAGCTGTAAAACTTCGTCCGTACGAAAAAAAGAACAGCGATATTATGAATGTCCCTAACTACTTTGAAGAACTTAAGCACTACAGTGAGACAACGAATGGTTAAGCAGGGGGAATTCAAATAACACTATTAGCGACGTGCGCGACCAAAAAAAAGTCGTTGCGGAAGCCGTTCGCGATTTACCAAAAGCTCACATTGACGTCTTCATTCGATTTTTTTTTTTGTTTTTGTTTTTGTTTCATTGACGGAAATCAGCTCCATGACCGAGTGTCAACTGTGACGATTTTGGTTTAAGAATGCCCATGACTCAGAACTTCCATTCCATTCTTATTATTTTTACACGCATGATACCGCCTGCAAGTTCGTCTGCTCCTTGCGTGCCTCGTGCGTTTGCTTACCTCCCAAACGCGCTCACATGTTTTTGTTCACCCCCTCCCCGACCTCTACCAATGACTGCGCGGGCTTGGCTACATCGTCATGCGCGTTCTCTGGGCGTTCTCTACGTTGCCATTTGATTGGCGTGTTCTTCTTTGCATTCCAACACGCCAGTGGCGCATTTTGGAAGGATTTCTAGCCATATAAAGCTTGTTGTTCGCAACTGATGATAAGTACGGTCCAACTCATCACATCACGGCGAGGTGCAGTATGGTCGTGACGTCATGAACATAAAACACAAGAGGGCTCCACCGTAACATCTCGGCGCTAAAAGTCACCGAGAGCGCAACAAACCCAGGCGTGGTGAATCTCGAGTATGTTATTACCGCTCCGTAGCAAAACGAGACTGCGGAAATAGTCTATAAAAGTATCTGAGAAAAGAAAAACCCAAAGCAAGAAGCTTTAAAATAATAGGCCATGCCTTGCCTTTTATCATTCTATCAGTAACCATTACTTATTTGTTTCAAATCTAATTTTATGATGTGGATGCCTTACAAAAAAAAAATGGTGAACACTTAAGCTACACGTAAGGTGAAACCGCTGCGACAGCTGAGGTGTGACAGCGGAGCCGTTAAGGTGTCATTTTCGAAGCAGATGGACTGAATGAGCGGTAAAGGTGCGAGCCCGCACCATAGAGTCTGTATAGGCGTTTTGTATTAAACCGAGTAACACACCGGACGAAAGCCAACTAGGGCGGATTAAGTAGGGAGCGTTTCCTAAACCTGTTCAATAATATTATTGGGTACAAGCTAGAACTGCCTCGTGGTAATTGTAGAACACTTCGGAAATCGCGCGCCGAAGTTTGAAATCCAGGGAACGACGAAACAGCATGTGTGTGCATGGACCGTTCCCTAACATCGCCTTATGGTCGCTGAAGAGCACTTCCAAAATCGCGCATTCGAGTTTCAAGCGTGTAGCTCCACCTAATTTAAAGCCCGGGGTTTCGCCGGCTAAACTCCCAGTTAGTTTGATTCCTTTTATCACCCGAGAGCCTTTCTGGCATAATTAGCAAAAACGCTTTTTTTTTTGTTTCCTTTATCAGCAGTTCCATGTTTGGGTTTGTACTTGCCGTCATGGTGTTACGTGACGACGTATTGTCACGTGACGTCTGAATGTCACATGACGTCACAGTGTCATGTTACGTCATGACATCACGTGACTCTCGGTATCACCTCACGTCCATAAGTCGCGGCGCGTCACTGTGCAACGTGATGATCACGTGACAATGTGACGTGAAGCTGTCAGCTGATGCCAGGTATAGGTGACGCAATGCGTGGCGTGATGTCATCGGTGTGACATCAATGTGGAATTTTTTGGCGGAGTGCCGAAAATGGCCCACGTCGATATGGAGCGCTGTAGTCCCTTTAACTGCTATGGCAGTATAGCAAAACAGTGGTAGGCATTATCAGATTTCTCAAATTAAGCTGCCGACATGTAGTTTGAATATCTTTTTTTAAAGGACATAATTTTCGGCACACATATTAATTCGGTAAAGAAGTTGCACAGCCATGGACAGTGCAAGCTGAAACGACTGAGCGACGGCAGAAATAGCTGCCTCGACGCGAGAAGCGGAACTATCGACGACAGAGGGCGAGCTAACGAAAAAAAAAAAACAATACGCTACTGGAAAAAAAAAACAAAAAAACAAAAAAACATAGTAAACAAAACTCTCATATTAGGGAAAATTAGAAAATTAAAGTAATTTTATCAGCGGACTTCACAATTCTAAATGGTTGGAAAATATATCCTTTATCTTATGCACGTTTTATACATATAAAACACAAAGGAAATATGCAATGTTTCGAGGTGGGCTATTCAGTGGTACATTGTAAACATATGAATAAAACAGCGCAAACGAACACAAGAACAAGTAGAAGAAAGGACACAGACACAGCGCTGAGTCAAGACTTACTCACTTACTCTCTTTTTTGTCTTCTTAAAACACATCAACATAAGATGAGAAAGAAATAAAAAGAAGTGCTGACTTGGTCTCAGAGTTATTAGATACCTTTCAGGAGTGCTCTGGAGGTCTTCGGTTTACGAATAAGGTTCCAACTAAAGACGTTTTGTAATTTTTGGACCTAAACATTGGTCTTGAGCCGAGTCATCTGTGCTGGGCTTATGAACCTAGAACAAAAAGTCCCTCCTTAGCTATGAATCTACTCACTCAAAAGTTGTAAAACGAGGTATTGCATAACCATGTTTGAGAGCTTCTTTATTAAAATCCTGTGGTCACTGAAGGTTCAATAGCTTTCTGGTTCAAGCCGATAGGTTAACAAAATCGGGTTTCCCGAAACTTGTAATGGGGGGGGGGGGGGGGGGGGGGGGGGAGTCGAGTTACTTTTAAAATTATTCAGAAATCCCCCTACCATACTTGACAACGTTAGGCCAAAACCTGCTTCTCGGACGGTGGTAGTACTGTATTTGCACAGCTTCTCCCACAGGATTAAAAAAGTGGGTGTTAAATGCGTAGTCCCTATACACCAACTCAACTCTCCTACGTCACGCCGCGGTGGTGGCGGGCCGGACGCACTTCCGGTCTGGGGCGGTGGGCAGAAGTCGCCGTGCCAGACATGCATTCCTGTGTTCCTTTGGAAGAAACGAGACAAAAAACCTGCCTTCTCGTCAAAATGCTGCCATGGGGGCTTTACAAAGAGTGTCTGGGAAGGTTTGAAGATCAGTTTTCATGTGTTTTTGCACCCTCCGTTCGTCCGAGAACGTCGATAGCAGCCGTGAAAAGGGCAAACCTGACGCTGTCGAACTACGATTGCGTGTGCGGGCCACAATTTGTGGTCGCCAGATGTATTTGCTTTGTTCCAACATGACCGAGAGAAAACCCCCAAGTTGTCCGGACCACCCACGGATTCAGTGCGTCTTCAAATTCACACGGCCGCCTGATCGTTCGAACTTTCGTCTGCTCTTTCAAAGTTGTCTGCTTTTTGTCGTCTGCTCGTTCAAACAAAAGCGGCCCGTAGACCAAACTTTGACCCGGTGATTGCAATAAGAAGTAATTGCAGGCCTCAAAAGACTTAAGTAGGCTCGGTGTAAGCAGTAGATACAAGATGTTGATCATTGGTACCGGTGGCCATCACCTACTTGTTACGCTTTGTCTGTTCCCGCTTCCGATTTTCAGTATTGACGTCGATCATCGCCGCTACCTTCTACACTTTTGCAGCACGAGGGTCGTCGCGACCGAAAATAGCTAGAAGAGTCTCATCATGGTTTTGTACGTCCATTCTGCGGCGGTCATGCAAATACATCGCCGCACGTCAAATTATTTATGCAAAGTTTAGCAGCGTAACGAGCCTTGATGATTTCGCTCAGGCGATTAAAGTGGTAAGACATTGCGATGAGGACGTAGAATCGACAACCTCAACGCGAAAAAGAGTATGCAGACTCACACAGACGCTGACGACGTGACATTCGAATGGTTTGTTGACGCGGGACGCGGTGCTTCTTGCCCGTACTCCATTGCGCGTGCGTTCCAACTGTTGTCTGCTCTTTCAAACTTGGCTGCTTTTTGTCGTCAGTTCGTTCAAACAACAGCGGTTTGTAAACCAAATATTGACCCGGTAATTGCGATAAGAACTAAGTGCAGGCCTCAAAACACTTTTGAAGGTTGGTTGGGGTAAGTCGGCTAAGTGTAAACAGACACAAGAAGTTGTTGATCATTGTTACCAGTGGCCATCACCGACTTGTAATGCCCGATTCTACTTGAGGTTTTCAGTATCGATGTCCACCATCTCAGCTACGGTCCACGCTTTTGCAGTCCGAGCGACGTCGCGACTGAAAATAGCGAGCAGAATCTCGACGTGGGAGTCAAGTTTTATAGCGCCCATTCTGCGGCGTCCACGTGAAATGAATCGCCGCAAGTCACATTATTCACGCAAAGTTTTGCCTCGATAGTTTTGCTGAAGCCGCTCAAGTAGTCAGACATTGTTAGGAGGACGTAGAATCAACAATTCCAACGCGAAAAAGAGCACGGGGACTCCCACCGACGCCGACAACAACGCAATTCAATGGTTTGTTTATGGGCGACGGCGGGCTTCTTGCCCACCATCCACTGCGCATGCGCGGCGCCGGTAACGTCCGCTAGGGGGGCTCCAGTTTGTTTGTAAACATGAGTTGGTGTATAGTCTTTTCAGCACCTTCCAAGTTACGTTTGTGTGCTTCCTTTGAGGGAGCTGGACTTCAACGTGTAGGGTGTGGAATAAACAATCGCATCAAATATGTAGCTTGTGCTGTGGGGGTCGTTTATAAAATACCCTTTTCCTGTGGTAAAGTGTATAATGGACAGACGGGCAGTTGTATTAATCTTAGAGCTCGGGAACATTCTCTGTCTTTTAGGCCTTCACTTGCGGGTCGCCTAGCCGCCCATAGCGATAGGTGTAAATGCTCACTTCGGTTAGCTGACATTGAAATTTTGGCTAATCATTCACAAAAAATGTCTAGGGAAATTCATGAAGCGTTTTATATTCGACAACACGGGCCCGATCTATGCGTAAGTTCAGAGTCAGTTACGTTATCCAGGGAAGAGTTTGAGTTTGTTCGAAGTTTGGGCACGCCTGTCTGATACTTTCTTTCTGCTTCCGTGTGAGCGATCCTATAGCTACAAGCGCGCACATGCAGCCTAAAAATGGTGCCCACACACCACGAGGCTGTGTGCGAGGCAGGTACGCACAGAGCAATAGGGCTCGCGCTGTAGTTTTGACTTTGCTCAGACCTGAAATAGGACGATGTATAGTTATATATTTCTCGACTATTTACTTTCCTTTTTCATTTGTTTGTTGTAATGGCATACTTTCTGTTAGAAATTCTTCGGATGGCACATGACAGTTAAGATGTCCTACTTGTAGGATTCTTCTTTTATTTTTTTTGTCATCTTATGTTGATATGTTTTAAGAGGACGAAAAAGAGAGTAAGTCGTGAGTCAGCGCTGTGTCTGTGTCCCTTGTTCTACTTGTCCATGTGTTCGTTTGCGCTGTTTTATTCATATGTTTACAGAAAATATGGTCGGGGCTGCGCTCCCAATATATTTAATTAAAACATCACTCATTTTCAACTCATTAAAGATGAGAACGAAAACAATTATATTTATGTGCTATTTGGCAGGGAAAACAAGCTACACATCCAAGGCCAAATATCAAATTTCCTTTTTCATTCTTCAATGAGCAAAATGCATATACTGTATCAAATGGCTCTTTCATGGGGTATAATGCAATGGGGGTCACATAAGTGCATATGGTATTTTTTTCAATACAGCGGACAAGTGTTCTAAAGTGCATCTTTTGCGCATCTGAACGCAAAGAAGGGCAAGTCGATCAAAGGGCAGCATAGAGAACGCGTAAAGAGCGCGCGATGACGAGAGGGCCAAGCTCGCGTTTCGCGTCATCATTGATTGTGCACGGGGTCACATTTGGGTGTAAACAAACGCACGAGATGCGCAAGACGCAGACGAACTTGCACATCGTATAAGTTAGCTACAGCTGTCTAACTCAGCCTGTTCTTTTTTTTTGGTTTTAAGAGCATTTTGATTGTGACTCGCCTTAACCTTCTGCTACCTGATTCCGCACTTTTCGGCACCTTGGTCATTTATACGTGAGCTCCCTCTGCGTCATTCAAATCATGTTTCCGATCTCCCAAAAGAAAAAAATAGTTCGCCTCAACGGCGCACGGTGTTCAAGTAGGATCATGCTAGACCAGATAGCATGCCACTGCGACTTCACACGCTTTTCAAGTAGCGCAGTTTTCTGGCCAAGATTTGGCTTTTGCCTAATTATGTATGGCCCTGGAAGCCTCGTTACAGCGAAGCTAATAACCAAACTTCATGTTATTTGGCCAGAGTCTGTGTAACTTGGTTCTAAATTGCCGAACAAGTGCATGAATTAGGCGTCCCTCCCTTGTGGTTCGGCTGTCACGTGACTTCTTTGGGCATCAGTTACCGAGAAAATGCTAGGAAGATGTTGGACTTTTGGTTGTTTGATTTTCACCCGCAACTTCGAGCCTAAACTGCCAAACCAGTTTAGAACTAAGCATCACTGCCGTTTGCTCTGACTCTACGTGGCATTTTTAACTCATGTCTGGCACTCTTATCATTGGGGGGCGAATAAAAATTAATTGAAGACGTTTACAATTGTCTGTAATGCGAAATTAGAGCGCAGCTTATGAGGGGGAGGAAGGGAGGGTATACCGCTGTTCCTCCTCCGTACCCACTGCACCTTTTTTCCTTCTCCTCCCCTCTTCCCCTCCACCTCTGTTCCCTCTCCCCTGTTCCCTCCTCCTTCCAGCCTCTCTTCCCCCTCCTCACCTCCTCATCCTCCTTTTTCCTCCTCCTGCCCCTCCTCCCTTCCTACTCCTCCTCCATTCGGCCTCCTCTCCCCTCCTCCTCGTGCTCCCCTTACTCTTCTTCCTCTCCTCCTCATCCGTACTACCCCATCCTCCTCCTCCGTACCCTCCCATCCTTCCACAGTTTCACCCCTAAATTTAGCTTAAAAATTGACGCACCGTCAACTCAATACCAACTCAGTTTCCCCGCTAAATCCAGCGGGGAAAATGACGTCACACGACTTGGTGTCACGTCGACTATGAGCAAATTCAGTTTTTCTACTTGATTTAGCGGGAAACTTGACGTCACGTAACCTCAACAGCAATTCAAGTCCCCGCTGTATTTAGCGGAGTTTTGCATTACTGTTGAGGTCACGTCATGTCAATTTTCCCGCTAAATATAGCGCGGTTACGCCAACGCCGACGCCGCGAAAAGCGGAAACGGGCGCCTAAGAGCTGCGCTCTTAGAGTACTTTGCCACTAGCTAAAGCCTCGGACAAATACCTTAATATGCCCAAGTTAGGCCCCTAGGATCGCCGAACTTGGACGAAGATAGGCCTTTCTCGGGAGTACTCCCTGGTTCTAAGTTCATACTCTCGCGTCGGGACTGGGCCACTGGCATGGTTTAGTCTTTGTTCGGTCGTCTCATCTTTTGCTGTCCACAGCGTACTGCCATTGTAACGCGACCTTTTTTTCGGCCTATGCTGTGCTCAACGGTTCGGCTACTCACCATGGGCCTTTTGCTTTCACAGTCCGGACCAAGCAGCATCCCGGCCATTGCCAGCTACATCCTGCTCGTCTTCTCTCTTCTTTCTCTGGTGGCCCTTGGAATCACGCTCTTCATCTTCAGCTACTTCAAGTGAGTGACCAAGATTAACTTGAAACCAAATTTCTTTTAAAAAAAATATATTTTTGGTCTCGCGTTAGTAAACTATGCTTCGCATAGTTTACTGGCTTGAGAATGTGACGCTAGCGGATTTAATAGAACGCGAAAGTTTGAGAACGTGACGTTACCTAGTTCGAAAAATAAAATAGAAGGAACAAATCACTTCATGATCCGACATCCACCTGAACATAATGACGTCAAAACAAGAACGGACATTGCGTAAACTTGCGGCATTTATATAGGTGAAAAACACTCGGCAACAAAAAAGAAAAGCCTTTTTTTCTGAAATAGTTTTTAAGGCATCCAAAATGTTTTTTGTTTTACCTGACGGTATTTGGCTTAGATGGACGCCAGATCAAAGGGAAGTTTGCGTTTTGTCCTTTATTTTTGGGTCCAGGTAACATCGTGCGTTCAAACGTCTGCGTTCTCTCCGAACCGCTTGCGTCACATTCTTATAAAGTTTCAGCTTTCATCAAGGCGTAGTTTATTTACCCGGGCCAAAAAGCACGATTCTTTCTTTCTCGAAGAGTCATTATTATCGAGTGAAGGGTTCAGCGATGTCTCGTTAATATCGACTCTTCCGTTCCACCAAAAAAATGGTCCATAATGTGAGTGGTTCATAATAACGATACAAAAATGCCTGAATTTCCCAGTTCGTCCTCCAAAATGGTGTCCATATACCGGGTCATCCTCATTAACGGGATCCGTATTTACGAGACATGAGTCACTATAACCAAAAGATCAGGCTTTGTTTTTGTTCACGTCTATTTTGTTTGAAACGGCGTAGCGAACACTTGGTCGTTGCTTTGTATGGTGGACATGTTGTATGAAACAACTCAGAAGCGGTAAAGATTTATTATTACAGTTGCCCCAATCCTGAACGCAGAAAATTGAGATGGCACAAATCAAATATTGATCGAACAAAGTTTCTTTTTTATTTCTATATGTTTTATTACCCTTATGGATTACCTGTAACTACAATCCTCCAGATAAGCTATATTCGCTCAACTGCTGACACTTGCCCTTCTTCAAAAGAAAGAAAAAGATTGTAATAGGTTGCGGTTTTAACCCTCATCATTCTCCAAAACTCCAAAACTGCAAAGGAAAATATAAAAATTATGTTTAAGGTTCAGTCATCGGCAAGTCTCCACCTACACGTAGAAATAAAAGTGTAACTGTAATAATTCGATGCATTTTATATGAATTCTACTTAAAGAAATGGACTCTGCAAGTAACTACATTCTGCTGCAGCCACATGACTGTAAATATGCACGATTGCGATTTCTTTATAGTTTAGACGATATAATGCAACGGATTGTAGTATAGGTGCCTAGCTTTGGGTCAGTCTTCCGAGCGCAATTTTCCGCTCGTAGAATATTAAAGCAAAACGGGATTTATGTCATACTTGATGTTTCACATATTCGTCTATAACCAACCTTCACAATCAGGGGCTTGTATGCGCTGTCAGCAGTTCTCAATAAACGCTCCCACATATTTGTCATAGGAAAACTAACAAGATCCGTTTTCTACCTTTTTATTTCTTGCCACAACAAATCCTTGACAAGGCTAAAATTGTATATGAATACTGTACAACCTCTGCTTCTTTTGCCATAAAAACATTGCGACCAGAAAGCAGAATACCGTGACTGAAAATACATGTAGTTGGCGATCACAGGAATTGGGCTTTCTTGTTTGCTATACTGCCTCCTCCTTCGTTATCTCTCACTTTCAGTTAGTTTTTCTCCGCGTAAAAGTGCATTAACGTTACAAAAACAAAAAAAAAAAAAAAACTGAGTATTTGTGCAGTGAAGTTTTGAAAATAATCTTTGCACCCCAGCCTTTCCGTGTCGCTTACTCAGGGGCTCAGTGAGGTAGCTAAGAATGTCTTATTTTGTCTTGAAGTAAACAGCAAAAGCGTGATGAGAATAATAAAAAAACATTATGATGAATTGATTTCAAGCACCACTGCAATTGATATATAAACAGGTCAACACATGTTGCCGTATCAGACATTGTATTCTCGTTTCACATAGACAACGTGAGTGTCTCACAATTCGTACACTTTCGCCGCGAGGCTGTAACAGGCACTGTAAAAATAACGGCTTTAATATCAACCGCACGTTCACAGGTAAATCTCCAAAGTATACATGCACGAATCCGCGCTGATCAGCTGATCGGAAGTGATGTCTTAAAATTCTTTGTCACACGTCTTCTAAATGGCACGCACACGCAAGGGACTGAGGTTCTCACACACGTAAAGAACACACGAGATGAATAACTCAGCCGTTTACACCATCTGACATGTTCTAGTAGTGCGCCTCGATGTAGCCAAATATAAATTCAAAAACAGCCCGTTTCCTATAAATTATTAAATGTCTTTAAACAGGCATTTCTTCCTCTTTGGAATGTATGCAAAAGTTTGTGCTTGAACTTCTAACACAAAGAACACCAGAAGGGGGGGAAGTTCACGGTAAGTGACCAAAACACGACGGTCCATGCGCCGAAAACCACGAGACGCTGCCATTTCTCCGTGCTACGGTGCCTTGGTGCCGAATGTCCAAGACTTGCAAAACTACGAAGGCTGGGCAGGCGTGAATTTACCTCAAACGTTCCAGGCAATGTTGGTTTAGTTCGAGCATTATCACGCTGACAACAGTCATTTGTAACGCACTTCGTAAACCCACACAAAACGTTGTGTTTCACGGAGCATCGAAGGGTACCGAGGCCAGTCAGACAGAGCGCATTGGGTGGGATGCGACACGAGCGCCGCTACGTGGCAGTGAATGGCAGCGCGTCACTTTTTTTTCTCGGAGCTTGTCAACTTGTTCAATTCAGTGACGTTGGTGGTGTAGTCGCAGTACCTCCTTGCAACTCAAGAAGGTAGGGCGATGGAAAGGAAGGCCGGGGGAAAGGAAGCAGGCGGAACGCTTGAGAAAAAAGGGTAAAGGTTTCCAGCGTTCCGTCGGCTTCCTCCTCCCCGACTTTTCTTTCCCTCACCCTACCTTCTTGAGTTGCAATGGACTATAGTAACGTTGAAGCGTGCTTTAATTGTTTCTTCTCTGCCCACAATGCTCGTTTTTTCTCCCTTACCCTCGCTCTGCGTGCCTCGAAAAGTAGACAACAAACAAAATTATTCTCCCATTTGTTGACGTTCCGCGCAGTGTTGGCTGTGTCCACACAGCTGCGCTGACTACGTTGCTACGCGCACCCAACGTCGCCCGCTAGATTGGGCGGATTTTAGTTACCATGGAGCCGCTCCGACTTCGTTGGCCGGTTAAATAAACTTTTAGGCGAAATCGCGTCGTAATATTTTACGTGCAGGCTTTTTAGGTTATACAACGCAGGACCGTGTTGTTTTTTCAACATCGAAATTTCACCGGAGTTGTCCTTAAAAAGCGCGCTGTAAAACTTTTGCCGGCACATTAAAAAGCACGCATTTCCAAGAACACATTACGATTTCCTAAACGCATAGGCTTCATTTCGGGAGTAAAAAAAATTATCACTTTCCACTTGCTTGACAAGGTTGAAATATAGAATCTAATTTCTTTGGCATTGGGGTCGGCATGCCGTATTACCATGCGCGGCCGACATACGTTAGATGACCCCAAAAGGAAATAACATATCTGATGGCACACAGTCGTCACTTTGAACTTTCAAATATAGTATGCCCGTTGAACTAATGCAAACATCCTTTTTTTTTTTTCTAAAGCGATGAAAAACGCTCCCGATCGCCAACGGCCACGGCGCTACAAGACGAAAACAATCTAGCGGATACGAATGTGGCGTCCCTTTTTTTGGTTTAAATATATTTGAAACTCATAAATTTGTGATTATTTATTCTTTATTCATCACATCTTCGTTAGACATGGAATCGCGCGAGTTCAATTGCCGTTGAAAGAAACAGTAGTCTAAAACTGCATTTTTTCGCGGAGCTGTGGCGGTAACGAGGCCCCTGTGGCCTCGACCCTGTAGTGTTATCACGTGCCTTGCTACGGCGCCCTTGTTGGGTCGCGGGGGTCGCAGCCTCCGCAGTTCGTCAAGTTATCGTGAAACGGAGTATAGCAGACGGTCGCCGTACAGAAAAAAAAAAAAAATTATTTTTTCTTTTTACTTTTTACTTGCGGAAGCTTCCCTAGTAAAAAAAAATCATTTGTATGAGAAATGTCTTCTGTCCAATAAACACATATGAATCATACAATATATATAAGAACATATAAGAACAGATAAGAACCACATAATAACTATATGAGAACTATATAAGAATTATATAAGATATATAAGAACCCCTTAAGAAACTTATAAGAAACTTCCCAAAAGTTTCTTATATGGTGCTTGTATGTTCTCATATATCTTATATAGTTCTTATATAGCTCTTATATCATTCTTATACGGTTCTTATATGTTCTTATATATCTTTTATGATTCATATGTGTTTATTGGACACAGAAATTTCTCATACAAATGAGAATTTTCAATAGGGTTGCCCTTTGAATTTTCGATGCGATGCATTCACCGCCCTCACCTCTGTGCTGTCGTAGCGCGATACGTCATCGAAACTATTTTCGGCACCTTTAAAGGCTTCACCGAGATACGGAACTCCCAAGGCATAGTCTCTGAGAGTTTAAGAAACACGGGGTACTGGGTTTCCGTCTTCATACTTCGTGATTCATTTTTTTTTGTTTTTTTTTTCGGTGTTCTTTTTTGGTTATTGCCCTCATCTCGTCGCCTGCGAAGCGACAATTCAGTGCTCTAAACTCGACGCGAGCAGCGTTTCTTAAGTTGTCAGTCACCCTAGTTTGAATTGGTTAGCCTCCTGGTTCGGTACTCGTTCGCCGTACTGGGGGCGGCCATCTTACCGGTGACGTCACGGCCCCTGTAAGGTCACGTGACGAGTAGTCACTTTTGCGTAAAACATGGCGGCAACCGGGGGGGGGGGGGGGCACTTTCGAACTTCCGGTTTATCATTCTTAGCCCCTCTACCTCGTTGTTCAGAAGTACGCTTTCGCGCCCTTGCCCTGGCCATCGCCGAAGCCAAATGGTGGGACGGATCATGTTCTTCGGCGCCCCACTAGATAGCGCTGTACATTTGGCATATGGTCTATTCCACCTTTCTTATGCGTTTAGAAAGTCGTTCTATTGATAGGATGTCACGCTCGCAGGTTGTTAGGCAAAGAGAATGGAACACATCGCGATTCTTTGTTTGACAAAAAAGAAATAGAAGAAACGTGTATTATGAATTACGAGGTATTTTACTTGAAAACTAAATGAACGGTAAAGTTAACATTGACATGAAAAACAACCAAGCACTACATGATAGAACATTCATCTTACAGTCAGGACGTCGGCGTAGCATGTCGCGCTGAAGTACAATGTACTAGAAATAGGGGGCAGTATTAGGACCGGCACGGCTCCGCAATGCCCTAATAAAAAATCTCATTTGTATGAGAAATTTCTGTGTCCAATAAACACATATAAATCATACAAGATATATAAGAACCATATAAGTTTCTAATGTATACAAGTCATAAAAGAAACATATAAGAAAGTTTCTTATAAGGTTTTTATATGTTCTTTCATATCTTATATAGCTCTTATATGTTCTTATATATCTTGCACGATTCATATGAGTTTATAGGACACAAGACATTTCTCATACAAATGGCCTTTTCGCTAGGGTGAGAAGCCGTGAGGCCGCGCATATCGACGATTCGCAGTGGCGCTGCATTCACCTGCACCTAAGAGTAACTGTATATGCTCCGCTTGCGAAACAGAGTACCGCAATGGTAAGATTCTGGAGCCAAGCGCTGCGGGAAGCCACGGTCGGTTTTTGCGGGGGACACGAAGGCCCAGACGCGAGGCGGCGCGCTGTGGCGTGCTGCGTAAGGAAAATAGTGCGGCTTGCGACGACAACCCGCGCATGTGCCGTCATCGCTCTCCCGTCGTTTCCTGTTTCCCTCTCGATTGCAAGAATCGCACCCGCGGTGCCCCCGGGTTCCGCGGGCCGCGCGTGTGAAGTGAAGTCGTCAAGTCGCTGTTGACGGGACGCATATAGCATCGTGAGCCCGCTGTCTGCCCAACTTTTGGAGGGCCTTTCCCCTCGAGCAATCGCAAGAAGCAAAAGAACACCGGCCTGCTTATTTTCCCCTTGTGTTTAATCGAAGAGCGGATGCCGCTGTTCGACCTGTGACTTCTTTTTTTTTTCTTCTTGTTTTTTTTTTAGCAGACAGTTCATTTTGTTTTATGTAGACTGAGCAGTGCTTTACCTTCGTGCGTCCCAATTATATGCGAATCTGAGGAAAGTCGAGTACCCGCCCTTTCATGCTAAAATAGTGCACTATTTTTTTTTTCTTTTTTTATCCAAAGTTTTTGTTATTTCACGAATTCGAGACGCCCGAATAGAGCTTTTGGAGATCGTGTCTCGCCCTCGGAAACCGGAACAAGCTGTTGCCGCTGTCCACTCGATTTGTGTACTTCGTAACACTACAGCCTGTCATTCCCACGGGGCTCTTTCTACGCGCATGCAGAATTCATTGCGGTAAACGACGCAGCGGCTGATGAAAACGCCGTTCCCTCGCTTTCGAACGAAAGCTCGCCGACTCGCCAAGATAGCCGAATGTGACGGTCGCGTATCGCGTATCACTCCGCGGGAGCCGCAGACGCGAGCAACGCGATCGTCGTCCGTGTCGTCTGCTTCACGTACCTTGGAAACGGTTGTCCTAAAGCATCGCTCGCGTTATAAAAAAACAGGATTGTTCTGTACCCAGTTGACGCGCATAATGTTCAATGACTTAGGAAGCTTTCCGCTCATTTGATTTTACTCAAGGATCTATATTTTTCGAACGCAAAGCGGAAAATATGGTCCCCGAAACTCGGCGCTCTGGAAGGCCGCTTTACCGCAAGAAGGCCCCCTTACGAAAATGGCAGATGTGGACTTATATATATATAAAAAAAAAAAAAAAAACGAATATGGATATATAAAAAAATTGGCAGATCTGGACATATCAATCACATCAGTTTATGTAAGCCTTATCTAGTCAGATCTGCCCAATTTTTTTATCTATCCATATCTGGGTCTGCCAAATAGGGGTATATCTGCCTCCCTCATCAGGGTGTTTTTTTTAGTTTTGTTGCAGATTTGTTTTTAAAAAAAAAAGTCATGAAAGCTACACTTTTGCGGTTTCTGCGAGTGAGTTATACGCCCAGGGGGACATTACGTCGGGAGCTAATGTTTGCGATTACTCGGCTAATTAATTCAAATTGACTAATTAACTTTTCAATTAGTGAAAATAGACATACGGATCCAATAAGAAGCTTGCTGGGCGTCGTCCAAAATCCCTAAATCAGTCATTTTCAGAAAGTCTTTCAGCGCGTGAGAATCGCACTAAAGTTACCACTCGTGGAGCAGGTACAAGGCTGGCGGTTTCGGTAAGGCGCCCGCGCAATGTTTCGGTCTATTATCTAGCCCCAGCCTTGTACCTGGTCCACGAGTGGTAACTTCAGCGCACTACTGCGCTTCACACGCGCTCAGTGTTTCTAAAAATTACTGATTTAGGGGTTTTGGACGACGCTCAGCAAGTTTCTAATTGAAACCATATGTCTATTTTCACTAATTAAAAATTAATTAATGAATTTTAATTAATCAGCCGACTTATCGCAAAGATTAACAAAGTACATAACGTCCCCTTGGGCGTATCACTCTCGCACAAACCGCATAAGTGTAGCGTTCACGGCTTCTTTTAAAACAAATCTGCAAGAATAAAAAATAAAAAAAAACGGGATCCACCATGCTGGTAGTTGACTCTTCGACCCTCCACAGCGGGAGAAATGGTAAACTGTGCCGCGCTCGGCTGTAGCGATTACCCGGGATCCCGACGATCGTTTAGTCGGTATGAACCGTGAGACAGAGTGTCCGTCAAGTTAGAGAAAGTACAAGCGAGAGGAGAGGGATACGCCCGCGGATGACCGAGTTTGCGGCACGCATCTCATAGCGGCGAGCAACGGCACTTTTCTACCGTTGTTTACGTTCGCGCACGCCTTTGAGTCGGCTTTTGGCCATTCGTGGAGTAGATGTCCTGTGCCTATCGTTACATAACGCCGATAACGGTGATCGGTCGGCGGCGGCTCCGTGTGCAAGCTCGCCGAAACGCCGCCGTCAGGGGATCGGTTTGTGCCGTCCGCGAGACGGTAACCCTTGCAAGGAGCGAAAGTATGTTGGCATGCCGGTTAGAAAACAATATAATATAAAGCCTGACTCAATGAGAGTTGTCCGTTATTTGATTTATCCTCATCTCAGGGTTTAGATTATGACGGTAACCTAGCATTGTTTACCAGTATTTCGCAAAATCGTAACAATCTTTCTACAAGCGACTCGTAAAGCCGCTCGTCAAATTTTTGAACGCGTAATTAAGAGTCTGTGTTGCTGTTGTTTTTTGGCGACACGTAAAAACTTTGTCGGCGGCATATCGAAACGTTCTGCTTGTAGCGCAATCGCACCAATGCCGAAACATTCTGCACAATGATTCTCCCGGCTGCCAGGAGATAGACACTGCCTAAATCTAGAGGTAATCTGGAAGAACACATTTAGGAAAAACGATCAATTGTCACGAAGCAGGTTGCAGCGCACTTACGTTGACGAGACGCGACTTGAAAGGTGTTATCCGAGGGAGATGTCGACACGGCCACGGCAAAACCACCACTCGAACACAGAAACAAGAAGGTGCCCGTGAAGATTCAACGCGATGTATCACAAGCTGTCGTTTGTAGAACCGACACTAAACGCATCACAAAAAATTCTTGGGCTTCTTTGAAGAATTCGCTTGCAAAAGCAGACATACGCAGCAGCCACAGAGGGAGAATTCATACGCCAAACTAGGTCCGGCTAAACGCATTCCGAGATCGGCAACGGCTAATGCGTCATCCGTCAAACCACGTGACCACTCACCTTTTACAACGTTTTCAGCTTAAGGAGAGAGAGAAAAAGATCGAAGGAGAGGCCAAAACGGGGTTTCACGAACAAAAGGCTTGTCTAATGGGGCCACAACAAGGGTACGTGTCACTTGTAACGAAGGTTGACAGTGCTGTGAATCCTATGTGTGGCCTTGGACGCCAGGCGGGTGCAATGTCGTGCTTTTTCACCAGATTCTAGACTGTAGTCACGTGCCCTAACCGGAGACACGATTGACCTAAAACACGCGTAGCATCTACCCTGCTGTCAATACCGAGTGAACATAAAGCTCTATTAAGTCCAGCTTTTGAACTCAAAACGATGCGAGTTTCACGATACTATGTTTTACGCTGTATAACCCAAATTATAATTTTAAATAAAAAAATTAACGCGACTATTTTTTTTTCTGCATGATGTCGACATATGAATAGATAAATAAATATGTATATATATTTTTTTTACCAATAAATTTAAAATCATGTGTACACTGTTTCAAATTTTTTTACGATCGAGTTACACATAAAAGACACCACGGACAGCACGTCTTCCGACTTTCAACACACGATGAATCGCCGACGCTCGCAAACGAACGGATGCGATGCTGCGCGAACGGTTTTGAAAGAGCTGCGTATTGTACTCCGGGCGCAACGGCTTCCGTTCGAAGGGAAAAGGATTCGGGACGGCGAAGTAGCGTCTTGCATCTTGAGTAAGCTAACGGTTCGTGTTTACCCGTTCAATTTAGCGGGGAAACATGAAAAAATTAGTTTCACTGCCAGATTTCGCGGGAAAATTTACGTCACGTGACATACGTACCAATTCAATTTCTCGCTAAATTTAGCGGGGCGGTTACACCGATGGCGACGCCAATACCAATTAACTCGGAAACGGGTGCCTAAGAGCTGAGACTAAAATCCAGTATTTGATTAACTCGCAGTAAAGTTCTTGTTGTGGTGGGGAGAGACGTCAGCTGTCGAAGATCCTCTCCCCGATCGCGGCTGGTGACTTCGGTGGCGAGGCAGTGGCAGCGACGACGACTTGATACTTTTTTAACTATACATTTATTAACAAAGAACCAAGGGCCTGCGGACGACACACGTCCGCGACCGACTCCGGGACCTCTCCCGCTCCAACTCCCCAGACCCCGCTCCTCCGGGGGTCCGCCTACGTCCCCCAAGGGGACACATTCCTTCCGCGCGGCGGCGCCGCGCGCGCTCGCGGAGGGGCCATTTGCTCGCTCTCGCGCACCGCCAGCACCCCCTCCCCCCGAAGAGGTGACCCTCTCGGCAATGCTGGCAAGCGGTGGAAGACAAAGCAATACTAATTAAGGAAAACATACGCTCTGATCCTTACACTCGCGTTCTGATCGCACTTCGTCATATTGTCACACATCAAACAGACAACCAAATTTAATTTGTCTTTCAATCTTCAAAATGCGCAATTGATTAATTGGTCCAAATAGCTGGACTAACTTCACTTTAAGGACGTTAACAACAGTTAACCAATTACATAAGACTCATGCAATATAGATCAATCAACTAGTGTATTAGCGAGTACGTATGACTTGTTGGTTGCACGACCGAAACGGGCCCATACATCGTTATCAGGGGCTATATTTGCACGCGTAAATAGCAATATATGGCCGTATTTACGCACTTATACGGCCACATCTGGTAGTATTTGCCCACTTATATGGCGAAATACGGCCGTATTTGCTCCCATATATGGCGGAATATGGCCATATTTGACTGCTTAGATTATCATATCTGGCCGTATGTAAAATATATCAGGGCCATATTTGACAATTTTGTACGGGGTTACACATCAAACAGACAACCAAATTTAATTTGTCTTTCAATCTTCGAAATGCGCAATTGATTAATTGGTCCAAATACCTGGACTAACTTCACTTTAAGGACGTTAACAATAGTTAACCAATTACATAAGACTCGTGCAATATAGATCAATCAACTAGTGTCTTAGCGAGTACGTATGACTTGTTGGTTGCACGACCGAAACGGGCCCATATATCATTATCAGGGGCTATATTTTCACGCGTAAATAGCAATATATGGCCGTATTTACGCACTTATACGACCAGATCTGGAAGTATTTGCCCACTTATATGGCGAAATACGGCAGCATTTGCTCCCATATATGGCGGAATATGACCATATTTGACTGCTTAGATTATCATATCTGGCCGTATATAAATTATATCAGGGCCATATTTGACAATTTTGTACGGGGTCACACATCAAACAGACAACCAAATTTAATTTGTCTTTCGATCTTCAAAATGCGCAATTGATTAATTGGTCCAAATACCTGGACTAACTTCACTTTAAGGATGTTAACAACAGTTAACCAATTACATAAGACTCATGCAATATAGATCAATCAACTAGTGTCTTAGCCAGTACGTATGACTTGTTGGTTGCACGACCGAAAAGGGCCCATATATCGTTATCAGGGGCTATATTTGCACGTGTAAATAGCAATATATGGCCTATTTACGCACTTATACGGCCACATCTGGCAGTATTTGCCCACTTATATGGCGAAATACGGCCGTATTTGCTCCCATATATGGCGGAATATGGCCATATTTGACTGCTTAGATCATCATATCTGGCCGTATGTAAAATATATCAGGGCCATATTTGACAATTTTGTACGGGGTCACACATCAAACAGACAACCAAATTTAATTTGTCTTTCAATCTTCAAAATGCGCAATTGATTAATTGGTCCAAATACCTGGACTAACTTCACTTTAAGGGCGTTAACAACAGTTAACCAATTACATAAGACTCATGCAATATAGATCAATCAACTAGTGTCTTAGCGAGTACGTATGACTTGGTTGCACGACCGAAACGGGCCCATACATCGTTATCAGGGGCTATATTTGCACGCGTAAATAGCAATATATGGCCGTATTTACGCACTTATACGGCCACATCTGGTAGTATTTGCCCACTTATATGGCGAAATACGGCCGTATTTGCTCCCATATATGGCGGAATATGGCCATATTTGACTGCTTAGATTATCATATCTGGCCGTATATAAAATATATCAGGGCCATATTTGACAATTTTGTACGGGGTTACACATCAAACAGACAACCAAATTTAATTTGTCTTTCAATCTTCAAAATGCGCAATTGATTAATTGGTCCAAATACCTGGACTAACTTCACTTTAAGGACGTTAACAATAGTTAACTAATTACATAAGACTCATGCAATATAGATCAATCAACTAGTGTCTTAGCGAGTACGTATGACTTGTTGGTTGCACGACCGAAACGGGCTCATATATCATTATCAGGGGCTATATTTTCACGCGTAAATAGCAATATATGGCCGTATTTACGCACTTATACGACCAGATCTGGCAGTATTTGCCCACTTATATGGCGAAATACGGCCGCATTTGCTCCCATATATGGCGGAATATGGCCATATTTGACTGCTTAGATTATCATATCTGGCCGTATATAAAATATATCAGGGCCATATTTGACAATTTTGTACGGGGTCACACATCAAACAGACAACCAAATTTAATTTGTCTTTCGATCTTCAAAATGCGCAATTGATTAATTGGTCAAAATACCTGGACTAACTTCACTTTAAGGACGTTAACAACAGTTAACCAATTACATAAGACTCATGCAATATAGATCAATCAACTAGTGTCTTAGCGAGTACGTATGACTTGTTGGTTGCACGACCGAAAAGGGCCCATATATCGTTATCAGGGGCTATATTTGCACGCGTAAATAGCAATATATGGCCGTATTTACGCACTTATACGGCCACATCTGGCAGTATTTGCCCACTTATATGGCGAAATACGGCCGTATTTGCTCCCATATACGGCAGAATATGGCCATATTTGACTGCTTAGATTATCATATTTGGCCGTATATAAAATATATCAGGGCCATATCTGACATTTTCGTACGGGTCGGATCCAGTTCTGCCCACGTGACCACTCCCCCGCCAACACGGAGATGGCGGTAAAAGGAAAAGGAACGTGGTACTTTGACTCTGCAAGCAGAGCCTATACAGTTACTCTACTGCACATGAAAGGCTGTGTAAGAAAATGCGCCAGCCGGCCTCGTTTGGGTAAAATTGCTTCGTGTGTTTGAAACACTGTACTTAGTTGGAGCGGTTGGTGGTGCATTGAATTTTTTGTGCCGGCATGTTCTTTCTCGGTGCGATTTTTTATTCGCCTGAAATTTCGCGTACACTGCGGACTGTACACGTTTAAATTTATTAATATAGAATTGCCGGATCAACGCCGACGGAACAACTCCTGTGCGCCAGACTGCAGAACAGGCTACTCGCGTGGGAAATGGGAAAAGAAAGCCTCAATCTTCATCATTCCAAAGGACAGAACAGCTAGAAAAGTCTGGGCAAAAAAAAAAAAAAAAATCTGGGCATGACGTGCAAGCGTCTTAAAGAAACTAGCGCAGTCTGCAAACTTCATTTTGAGCCCCGCTACATCCTTTGGAACTACGTTCATATAGTTAAAAAAAAAACGAAAATAGTAAAAAAAAAAAAAAAAACAGAAAAAGTAATGGCCGGCCGCAAGTCGGCAAGCCAGTGTGGAAAGGCTGTAACAGGCGTGAGCTGAGCTAGTTGGTTCACTTAAGGCCAGCTGAACTTGCCGCCATCTATGAGCGACGGCGGCAACCAGATACGTAGCTTGCCGCGTCGCTCATAGATGGCAGTAGCCGTAGAAAGTCCGGTGTCTTTTTTTTATTTGCGGGGGACACGGTCCTGGGGAAACTAGCCCTTAACAGCTCCACTCTAGAAGAAAAGTAAACGCTGTACTTGTGCGACACGAGCATTTCGTATTCCCTACCTATCGCAGCCTCACGGGCGCACCGCACGCCCTTCAGGTGCAGGCGTCGGTGACGCCATCTGTGAAGATCGATTTGATGCGCTTCACGGGAGCCGCTCCAGTCCCAACACTACCCTTCATTTCTAATACACTTTAGTTAAAATTCGTGGGAAAGCAGAGCCAAGCTCCCCGTATGGCCGCCATTTTTGCTCATCAAATCAGCAATTTCTCCTTTGCGTCTCCATTCTTGTTGAGCCGATCCAAATTCGCTGGGGACGGGTAGCTTTGTGGGGATGTTTCTTGTGTAAGACCTTTTTACGGTTTACAAATATTAACTGCCGCTTGCGTCCCAAGCGACTTCTGCTCACTCTGTCTTTGCAGGCCTGTCGAACCTTCTTGTGCCACCAGCACAAAAAACCATAAATGCTGCACGGACTGGAAATTTGGGGATTTAACGAGGGTCTTCGGCTGTAGAATATAAGGTCTTGAAGGAGGCAAGCTGGTTTACAAGAGTGTTTCAAAAGATTAAACAGATCTCGCGCTTCTTCGTTCTTTTGGCAAGGACAGCAAGGACTGGAGCACCGCCTGGTGGCGTTTGCCATGAGAAGGGTCTGTACCGAGATTTTTCTGTCTGCAGAACGGCGAAACAAGCGTCCATGCCGAAGGAACACGGACCAAGAGTAAATTAACAGCGACACGGGGCGCTGTTTAATAACAACGACACAAGCGCACGTCTTCATACCTCCACCACATGCACTCTCGATGCCTGGAGGCATTGAAATATAATATTCCTATTTTGAAATGCGCAGGAACAATACAATTGTAAGATATCCGTGGAGATGGGCATGACTGATAAGTTGATTGCACACACAGTGCTAAAGACGCCTAGATTTGCGAGGAAAGACTTCAGTACTATGATACTCCATGGTGATCTTGGTGCGGCTGGGTTAATGCGGCCCTTTCGAAACTTCGAAAATTCGAAGGAACGAAATGGCGATTGCCATAGCAACGGAGACAGATTAGCCAGTCGACTTGCGAGCTTTTGGTCGTTTGTATGTCAGTATTTCTTTGTGCTCTGATAGCAGTGGGGAGGCAATGGCACTACTTTCCTAGGATCCAGTGATTTTAGGTCCCGCTGTTGTGTAGCTCCTTTCTTTCGTGTAGCTCCTTCCAGCACGGAGCAATTGATTGTCTTGTTTTTGCGAGCTCAAGACCACGCGTGTAGGCGTGGTCCTCTGAGTTTCCATGGGCCTAAACAGAGCCCTTTTGATCAAGCCGAACCTTACATCACGTTCGCCCTTTATTTTACTGACCTTGCCACGTCGCCTTGGAACGTTGCCTTGGAACGTAAAACCACCGGCCGACGTCGTCATTTTAGAGCGCAGCTCTTAGGGGGCCGTTCCCGGCTTGAGCGGCGTCGGCGTCGGCGTCGGCGTAACCAAGGTCATCCCAAGGTCACGTGACCCCGAAGGTCACCTCAAGGTCACGTGACCCCCAGAGGTCACGTGACCCCTCCCTCAGGGTCACGTGACACCCAAAGTCACGTGACCCCCCCCCCCCCCGAAGTCACGTGACCCCCCCCCCGCCGAGGTCATGTGACCTCCCCGATGACGTCATCGTCACTGATGACGTCACCGGCATCCGCATCGTCATCCTCATCATCACTGATGACGTCATCAGTGACGTCACTGATGACCTCACCGGCATCCGCATCGTCATCGTCATCATCACTGATAACGTCATCAGTGACGTCACTGATGACGTCACCGGCATCCGCATCGTCATCGTCATTATCACGGATGACATCATCAGTGACGTCACTGATGACGTCACCGACATCCGCATCGTCATCGTCATCATCGCTGATGACGTCATCGGAGCCCGCATCGTCATCGTCACTGATGACGTCATCAGTGACGTCACTGCTGACATCATCGGCATCGTCACGTGACCCCTCAAGGTCACGTGACCCCCCCAGGTCACTTCACCCCCCCCCCCCC
The DNA here is from genome assembly GCF_016920785.2 of Ixodes scapularis. Classification (NCBI taxonomy): domain Eukaryota; kingdom Metazoa; phylum Arthropoda; class Arachnida; order Ixodida; family Ixodidae; genus Ixodes; species Ixodes scapularis. Next base: position 43,240,150 of record NW_024609880.1, on the reverse strand, counting down.
AGTACCCTTCCCTCCTCCTCAAGAGCTGCGCTCTAATTCGGTGTTACAGGGAGTTGTAACAGGCTTTCACTTTTTTTTCTTTCTTTTTTTTATTTGCGCTGTCGGCGGCAGCGCCACCGCAACCATTAAAATCAAAATCACCAAAATCACGATACTCAGCCCAGACATAAAGTTAACCGACTTATTGCGTGATATTTGGGTGTTAATCGTGCGCAGACCGTAAGGTTTGTGTGCGAAACCGCATGCGCTTAGGCCAACACGAGTAGGATATGACAACCTTGAAAGATTAAAGCAAAGCTGAAGCACTTTTTAATAAAACTGAGTAAGGAGTGGACTTCTATAGCTTTGCGTCCCGTTAATTTGGTTTGCGCATTTAAATTGGACAAGATAAAATGCAAACCAATTGTATTTTGGAAACAAAGCAAAAAGATATTGTGCCGCGCCCGATGCCGAGAATGCGGCGAGCCTCTCTGCCGCCTGTTCTCTGTACAAAGGGTCATGACGTCATCTTTGGTACCTCCCAACTTTATTAGATCATCTCAGTTCTGGAACTCCCGCAAAGGGGGTACCCCCCCCCCCCCCCCCCTCATTCCCTTCAATCCGCCTCCTGTCGTTTGGAGCACCAAGATTTCTGTTTCAAAACTGTGTTCCATTGGGTACGGTGAAATGCCATCTACACGCTGTGCTTGGAAACATACGTATTCCATAAAATGCACTGCATTTACCATAGCAGCCGTTCCCCAAAACGTTTGCACGTCGAGCAACGGGAGGCAAGCAGGGGGGAAGGGGGGGGGGGGGGTGGTACTGTTTGGGAAAGCAGCGCGGGCAGTTTTGTAACTGAGCTGATCTATTAAAGGGGCAGTGCAACGGTTTTAATGTTAAAAGAATTGCCAGTTTGCATTTTTTTACACTGTTTATACAAGCCCAAGTGACCGAAAAAACGTCACCTTTCCCCGAAAAACTGCTAATCTGCTGCGAAATCGCAAGGCAAAAAACGAATTATTTGCCGATCTGCAGCCGCCTGTGGCGGCTACGGGAACTAAATTGACGGCGTCTCTGAGGGTACGCGGAAGTAAAAAAAACCCTTTCCCCCTCCGCTGCTACACTCGCCGTCAGCCCCGTGGCGAACCGTCCTTAGCTTCCATCGCTCGCCGTCGATAAAAGTCGATAATCCTGGAGGAAGTGGCTGGTCTCTGAAGAGAGGACCCAGGGGAAACTACGTAAACCCCCAGAGTACGTCACTCGAAAGTCGACGTGGAGAGTTGAGAGGCACTTTGACCCTGGATCTGTTTATTTTGTTTTTTTAAATAAGATCTAGCACTCACAAGAAAATGCGTTTTTTTTTTTCGTTTTTCTTCTCATAGGTGACGCAGATTAATTTCCGCAGTTAATTGGCCAAAGTCTGAAAATCGTTGCACTGCCCCTTTAACGTTGACACCTCCGAGCCAACTTAGAGACGAACAAGTCTCATCGGATCCCAGTGATGACGTCACTTCTGCTTCTTTTTAATTCTTTTGTACTTTTTTTGCGCTCGGCCGTAGTGTCCTTTATACTCACAAAGCCTCGCAGTTAGACAAACGGGCCATACAGTGCCAGGTTGCACATTTGGAGCGCTAGGATCTGGCAGCATAGGGTATCAAAGAACCATTTTTAGGGGGGGCCTGGACGTCAGCGCGCAGCATCTGAAGCGGCGAGGACCCGAAACACACTTTCTTGTCCTCGCGTCTCGCCGCAGCGGGGCGCCAGCCACGTGGCTCTCCTCAATTTCGTCGTCTGCCGCTCCACCTTTTCCATTTCGGCCGCCGCTTCACATGGCGATCTGCCAGGCTTTGTCAGCATGTAGGAGGCCATGGCTTGGCGCTCGGCAACAACCACGGCTGGGTCGAAATTTTAGTTGACGAATAAGAAAATTATACTAATAAGTTAGAATAAAAGCTTTACATACGTAGTTTTTTAGGTGCCTACAATCAAGTTTTTAACTTTCCCGTATTCAAAATTAACTTCCGCTTACTTTCAATGTATAACAGTGGTTTTTTTTTTCGTTTTCTATTGTGCATACATTATGAAAAGCAAAATATTGTCACGAATGACAAGAGATGAGGCGATAATAACTGAAGAAACTAAACGTTTAATGGGGCGAACTTATGCCAAAAATAAAAGGAAAAAGAAAGATAACAACAGAGCGTCGCGGGGGTGGAAGGCGGCGAAGCAGCAGAATCGAACGCTGAGGCGAAACTGACCTTGGCCCACCACGCGAAATCCCATATGTACTACACGCATGGGCTTCTGGCATAATCGGCGTAGAACGTTCGACGCGTAGAACCCATTCGGACCTCGAACAAGCCCAACAGGATTCGCGAATTTCCCAGAACACTAAATTGCAGGAATAAACAAAATACACGTCGCTCCCAGGAATTGAACCCTGGCTTTTCGCGTGGGAGGCAGGCGCGATAACCGTTGGGCCACGCGCGCGCTGCCAACTTGGCCAGCTGCGCGCGCAGCAATATTGTAGCCGAACAGCCACGGCGTTCGTAAGTTATGGCCTCATATATTTTGATGTGCTGTAATTTTCAGATTTTCGTTTCGTCGTTTACTTCCGTAACAGAGCTAACGTCGGAACATGTCGCAACTCTGCTGTATATTTTCGAAGTCCAAATTTACTTCCGATACTAATGTTTAAAAAAACGTTGCAGTAAGGTAAAATAATTTGTTGTTTTAAATCACCGGTCTAAACACGGTTGTTTTTTTCTTAAGTATAGCGATTTATCTTTTTTAGTCTAATTAAAAGCACTCTAAGTTTTGTGGAATTGGAATTCATATTTTTGTTTTGAAATTAACTTTTTTTTTACGGCGACTTTACATGATCTGAAATTTCTTTTTTGCTCCAATATGGTTGTCCCATTAGGTAGTTGAAGCTGTCTTTTCCCAACTGCCGAAACAAGCGAAAACACGGAAAAAGTAAGAAATAAAAAAATAAAAAAACGCAGGAATATATTTTATTTTTATATAATCAACTCAACTTTTAAATTAAAAGATAATCTATAATACTTTCTAAGGTTATCGTATAACTTGAAATTGGTCACAATAAACTTGACGTAGCAAACATAAAAAAAGGGTTCTTTATTTTTATTTTTTGCAGATTTACCGTACACAGCCGATAGTACAAACTAGGAGATAAAATAAAACATTTCATATTTAGTTCCGAAAAGTTACACGAAATTGTTTGTTTTATCATAGACATAGATGCTAGAATTCAAAGCAACATCATTTTCAGCCGTCAAACATTAATTTCCTCTCAAACGACAGAGTCGATGTATAGATATGAAGGGGTGCTTGGGCGTTTCCGTTCAAAAATCAAGTTCCGCCAAGAAAAGTTGTTTTCGATAAAAGTATTTTGCTTTTACGACTCAAACTAATATTTACAACAAAAAAAAAGCTTACTCTTCCTTTTTTTTATTTTACAGTCCGTCAAGCCTCTAGATTTTTTTACAATATTTAATTTATAATTTATTTTGTATGAAAAGTGGCCCAAAGAGGCTTGTAGCTATTGCCAAACACAACAGGAAGTGACTGATGATCACCGAAGTAAGAAAAAAAGTGTATATAAACTAACTCCTGTGTATCAACAAGTCAGCTCGTCGCTAACGACGCAACGCATCGTCGGTTCTTGGGCAGCCAAAACACGCTCCGACGCAAACTTTCAAAAGTCCTGTTTTTTTTTTGCGTGTGTGTTTTTGTTGTAATTACCGGCTTGTGTTTGCTTCTTTTTCAATCGTGTACACCAACTATAGAGTTAATATAATAATCTAGACGGACAGGTCCCGTTCATTCGGGTCGCTTGGGAACGACGGGGCATATATAGACGAGGATATCAGCAATTCCCGTTGGCGGTCCCCATGGGCCGTATGTAACCGGAGACGTCTTACTAAGCTAAAAAAAAAAAGCATCGAAACATCACCTGTAGGGTCTCCTCCTTGTTGTTTTCTAGCTCACTTTACAGGAAAACACCAGAATCGCGCACTGAGCTAAATAAAGTTGACAAGCAACCTCGAGCAACTTCAACTCGTCGCATCAAAAACGATCACGCCTCGCCGGATCGATGGCGGAAATTTCGTTAAGCTGCATTTCCGTGGAAATCTTGAACAGCCCCCTCGACATCATTGCATTGGTACACAGAATTCAATTCGTTTAATTTGGGGTGGGAATAAAAGTATCGCTGATCCCCACATGCAAAATCGTTGGGCCGCTTTTGTTCTGATTGTTTATAGTAATTGATCTGGTTGTTTCATTGTTTTTCTTTGCCGTCCAACAAATATCGTAGCATCGGCAAATAGAAGAATCTCGGTACAGTTCGTGTCACTATTACGCGAATAGGACATCGATAATTTTTAGCTACGTTTTTAAATGGGCAGTGGCAGGCAGCAAATTTTGCCGCTTAGATTAGTACACGAAGCGAGCAATTTCCAATCACCGTAGTGATTTCGATGACAGCTTTCGCATTATAAAAGAAAAGCTGAGAAAAAAAAAACAAAAAACGTCGATTGTTTGTTCGTGCTTAAAGTCTTGCGCAGTGCGCATGACAAAACAATACGTAAAAAGTTTGAAATTTGAGCTATACAGCAAGAATTCCTGTTTTTGCAGGCAGACTGAGGGGAAGCAGGTGGTCAAGAAACAATAATCCCGAAAAAAACATTTTGATGATAAGTACATTTCTCTTAACATCGTTATAATTCGCAGTATAAATAAAACTGAGTGTAATCAATGTTTCGCAACCGCGCTTTTTCTGAGAATTTATTCTGACGCCATGCCCCCCCCCCCCCCCCCCCTCAATCATGTCTCCGAGGCGATTATGACGCTACTTTATTATAATCAGGAAGGCGACCGTGCCATTTGGGGATACTAGTCATGCGTCATCTTTGAACCTTCGAAAATGTACAACAAAATTACGTCATCTATTCCGTAACGGTGCCTCCCGTACAAGCAATTTTTGCGTCAAGGCACTAGTGTTCCACGCTCATACAAAACTATCTGGGAAAAAAATATAGTATTTGTCATTTACGGTTTTATTAGTCCGTTTTTATAATAATAAGGACGCTCATCTGGTGTCATGCCAAATTTTGCTTTTCAAAAACAGTTTTAGCTGGGGTAGAAAAACTTGTCCACGCAACAAAACAATCTCACTTTTGCAAACTACTTTCTAAATTTTCAAAAAAAAAATTAAAAATAATTTTTTTAGAAGAGGTGGATTAACAATTTTCACAACGCGGTGCCTAGACGTAAATTTGAGAGCCATAGGAATAAAGAATAGAAATTTATACAACGTAGATATTTTATGTATAAAGCACATCAACTGATCCCCATGAATTTGACAAATTTATTTTATTTACTTCATAATTTAAGTAAGCTAAAATGACAAACGTGTCCTCTTGCGGAACACTTTATTTTGATGCAATATTCGTCGATAATTTAACGCGTCTAAGATTTAGGTTTTTGAGCTGAAATGTTTGCTGCATATTATTTTGTTCCTTGTTCACTTTCAACCGAACGTTTGGCGCTCCACTATGCTAGGTGGTTTTTGCATCGCGCACGAAATGTTTCAAAATATCAAAAACGTCAAAATGGTATCATTTTTTGGGACAATTAGAGAACAATAACCAACCTCGATTTGTTTTTGAAATTTACCTCGATGATCCCTTCAAAACTGGTAAATCAAAATCCGCAAAACAATATGTAACTTTTTGTTTCAAATTAGAAAAGCAAAAATAAACGTTTCGTGTTGCAGTCATTTACCTCTTGAGGTTTTCTGTCTCAACGACTGGTGGAACTTGAGCACCGCATCCACAGTGGCCCTACTTGGTTGTCCTGAGTCCAAGATGCCATGAAGCATAATAATAAAAAAAGAACTGGGAGCTTTTTCTTTTATTAGTGTTAAGCTTAATATTGCCAATAAGAACTGCAATTTACGACGCGTTCAGCCTTTAAGGTGTTGTACTGGGTTGATGGCGCTGCAATGGTAAAACTCTAATGAGAAAAGCCTGCTAAAAAATGGTTCGATTAATTCCTTTAGAAATCAATTTACGCCGTTTCCATTCACCGTGGTCTTTAACGGACGTTTCAAGCCACCTCAACCAATTCAACTTATAAAGTGACAACTCGTCACAGCGCCTTCCCTCCTATGTCAGGTGACGCCTACACGGCATTAAATTGACACGTGGTCTATGGACAGTTCAAACGGAACATAGGAACAGGCCAAGATAAGGACTCCTGGCACCCCCCCCCCCCCCCCCCCCCACCGTGGCCCCTGTCGAAAGCGGACGGGACAAGGGCAAGCAGAATAGCAAATTGTGTCAACAAAAACGACAGAAAAAAAAAAGAAGAAAAAGGAACGAAGAAGTGGAAAAACTGGGTAGCGTCATTAAACCAGTGTTGCGCCCCCACGCGAGTAATGTCTCCGGCAGTTGTAAAGCCACTGCACATCGTGTAATGTCTATCTACTCCACCCAGCGAAAGGCTGAAGTCTCCCAACAGGTGTTGGATGATTTCAGGTAAGTTTGAACGGTGGATAAATGGTCGACATTCTTAATTCACGCGATATTTTAATGTCTACCCCCGATTAATAGTAGGAAAAAATCCAATAAAGTTTCTAAATAAAAAAAAATAAAAAATCGCGGGACACAAAATGTTGTAGGTCATGTAGACCGAGGTGCAGGATCGCATTTACGTACACCGTCGGTGTGTTCATGTTTAAAAGCAAATAACTTAGGAAGTAATTACATTAGAAAATATTAGTATGAAGTACCCAAAAACATTTCGCAAGCACAAAACAGCGTCGTCACAATACGCACACTCAGTACCTAAACCGCGTTTTGAATTGGCGCATGCCGACGACGCTAAATTTTTGCACACGCACACATGCGGGTAAGGTATTCTCAAACTTGCGATTAGGAGAAGTTCCTTAATTTTGACAAACAATTTCTGGATACAGAGGCCAGTTTTTTTTAAATATTGCTAGCTTTTGTTTCATTGTATATCTTTTCTATTATTGAGAAAAAAACTCTGAAACATGCCACCTCGTGCAATCGTCTGCGAACGTTCAGATATTCGCACGCTAACATGTTGTCAATACCGAAAAACAAACATTTTCTGACAATGGTTAAAACATTTTTTTGAATTATTTCCCTCACTTAAGCTACTGTATATGGGGCCCCCCACCACACGCCATTCCAATTCTGCATATACCGGGTAACATTTTTTATTCGTAATAGAACTTAAAAAATAAAAAAGAGTGCAAACTGTTAGCTGAATGTCGTCTTCGCTGTGTGTTTTTCGAGTTCGGCGGACATTATAAGAGAGAATAACTGCCACAGTTTGTTGAGTAATTACCCAATTGCATTAATTCTATTTCAATTAGTGAAAATGAACACACAATTTTAAAGAGAAGCTTGCTGAGCGTCATCTAAAACTACTTAATCCGTCAATTTGAGAACGACTTTAGCAGTTCGAGCTCTCTTTTTATCATTATGATTCGAATTAAAAAATATATCATATGGTATAATTGGGCAAGGAGATACAAAGTTTGTACGGAGACACTTTTTTGAGTCTGCACAGACCCTTCCTTCCGCAGCAGGGTGTAAACATCACTCAATGTGCCGTGGCGCGCTCCAAGCACCAGAGGCATCACTTATGCAACAGCGAAACGCTGGCCCAGTATCGCTAGAAAGCTTTCTCTTTCTTCGACCCTTTTTTTTATTTTTTTTTTATTATTATTTAGACGCACCCTGCTATTGTTCCGCCCTTGGAACATTCGCCATCAGTCGGGCCATAAGACTCCTAACGTGTTTTTTCCTATGTTCTGTGTCGCTTTCCGATGGACCACAGAGGTCGCTACGAGCCACACAAGTGAATGCAATGCCATGTGAGTGCCCCGCAATCTCCGAGAAGGGCGCGGTGGCACGTTGACATTTCACGCGTTGAACTGGCTGAGCTGGCTCGCACTTCTAATTAGGAGTTTACAGGCCTCTAACAACCTGGATTAAGTGTGCCACATCCTGCATACTCCATCCGGCCTAAACTCCCTTCCGCGAACTTATTAGCTTAATTAATTAAATACAACAAAAATACAACAACAGGTAAAAACCACCAAATCACTGATTTGGTGGTTTCTGTAGAAACTAATAAATCAGTGATTTGGTGGTTTCTACAGAAGGTATTTTTAACAGTCTTTTGCAATTAGACACTAGAAAGTCGAGTGGCCCAGATGGAATTCCTAACGCTTTCTTACGAAGGTACGCTGAATGGTGTTCCAAGTTTCTTTACGTGATTTACTCTTGCAGTTTAAAAACTTGTGACGTGCCTCAAGATTGGAAAGTAGCCAAAGTTGTCCCTATATATAAAAGTGGAGAGAAAAAAAAGTGTTTGCAATTACAGACGAGTGTCATTGTTGATTACATGTAGCAAGGTTCTCGAACACTTCATATTTAAGCACATTGTAATTTTTCTAGAATCTGAAACTCTTAGTAGATTATCAACATGGGTTCCGAAGAGGCTTTTCGACAGTGACACAGCTGCTTCATACGGTCCACAATTTTGGTTCAGTGATTGATAACAATGGTCAAGTCGACACTGTCTTCTTAGATTTTGCGAAGGCGTTCGACAGGGTTTCGCATCGCAAGTTACTGCACAAATTGAAGCAAGTGTTGGGCAATGATCGCCTTCTGAGGTGGATAGACTCGTACCTTACAAATCGTAAACAGTTTGTGTGCGTAGGCAATGTTGAATCAATAGAGTTACCTGTTCTTTCTGGAGTGCCCCAGGGCTCGGTATATGGACCATTGCTCTTTTCGGTTTCTATCAATGACCTGCGAGTTGATAAGCCCTCGGTACAGTGCCTTTTTTTTTTTTTTTTTTGCTGATGATTGTGTATTGTTTTCAAATATATCTTGTGTATCTAACCAAAAATGCTTAGAGGAGAGTATTCAAATGATTTCATTATGGTGTCAAAAATGGCAAATGAATTTGAATGTCAAGAGATGTGTGCAGATGTCAATTACACTGAAGAAGGTGCCTATCTGTTTTCTTATTCTATTCATTCAAATACCTTAAAAGTAGTTAATAAATACAAGTATCTAGGTGTTACTATCACGTTCAACTTAAGCTGGGCTAGTCATATTGAGCAGACTGTCGCAAAAGCGTCAAGTAAATTGTGGTCGCTACGTAGGAAAATGTGTCACTGTACTCCTGCGACAAAGCTGACGGCCTATAAATCGCCGATTCGTCCTTTGCTGGAATATGCTGACGTTGTATGGGACCCGCACTCGCAATCGCTTATTGACCAATTGGAAGGCCTTCAAAAAAATTCGCTTAGGTTTATTTACAACTCATACGGAAAAGATTCACACGTGTCACCATTGTATACCGCCTCCGGAGTGTCTATATTATCATGTCGAAGGAAAGTAAAGCGTTTGACATTTTTGCATAACATAATTCATAATAACGCTGGTTAAAATTTTGATGATTATTTGCAGTATAACGCGAGTCGCGCTACAAGGCAGAAGCACGAGAATTTGCTTCTAGAGTTCCGCTGCAGAAAATATGTTTTTAAAAACTCATTTTTCCTCGTTCTGTTAGTGAGTGGAATGAGTTGCCACCAAGTGTGACGGCGATTGCTTCTACCGCTTTATTTGCGAGTGCAGTTGATGAATTGTCTTATGTCACCAGTGACTAAGCTACTTGTTTATTGTTGTTTGTTCATTCGACTCATTGGTGGTTTCTGGTGTTTGTCTGTCATGTCTTGGCCCTCAAAAGTTGGCAGGCAGTATTCTCAAATAAATAAAATAAAACAAATAAACTACTGTATGCGACTTATTTTTCATGAGCTCAATATTCCGCGATTTAGATAAAAGCTAAAATTTGGGAATAATTCGTCGGTTCTTATTTTCGCGAGGCGGTGGGTTTTTAATATAAATTCCAGTGTGTTTATATTTTACCAGAGTTGTTCGCGGGACCTATTTTTTCGGGAATTGTAGGCGATTCGCGAAACTCGCGAAAATTAGGTCCTCGCGAAAATTTAGTCTTTTTAAGTCAAATGTCTCATTCAGGTAGCTTAATATTTATTTTCAACGAAACCTATGAGATTAGAAAAAAAATGGCACTCAGGATAGATATTAAGTTTGGTAAACCCAAAGTAGGACTGGTGCGGGAGTCTTGCTTAGTATAATAATGCCAACATTAAAAATTGATTCACTGCATTAAATTATAAGAATTAATTTTAATACGAGGTCACTAATAAATTCAGTGACTGGCCAGGCAATGATTCTGGGTCTGTGGATAGCTTTTGGCATTTTGGAAAGAGTTTAAGTAATGTAACAGCCTTAATTTGGTGATATTTGCGCGCAAGCAGTGGTGTGCAAAAATTAAAAATATGCAAAGGGTGGAAAGTGTTGTTGTATAAAATATAGTGAAAGCGCCGATCGTGCGCTGATTAAGACTGAAACAGCGCTACATTTTACACCAGCTTTGAGCTTACCAAAGGCTAAGGGTGCATCGAAAACTAAAGTTTTTACACATATACTGCTCAGGCCGTGATGCTGGAATGCTCATAGTACTTCATTACCTTTAGGTTTGGTCCTTATTTCTTACAACAGAAAGAAGGAAATATTCTAACTCTGACTCGATAGAAAACCTCCACCTGCTGAAAGCTACCGATTGTCGGCGACGATTATGAGTATTCACTGCATGCCACGTCGTGTGCAGACGAGATTTTTTTTTTTTTTTTTTTGACACGCGTCGTTTTATAACAATCAGGGTTGTCCTTGACAAACCGCATTGTTTACCCACACAAACGACCACGTGTGAAGTTTAAAGTATTTTGCCTTGATTGTGGCAAACGTGGCAAGTAGCAATTGCAATCCGCGAAATATATTGCTCTTGGGTTACTTTGGTCTTAAATGCATGTCGCACACAAAAGAGCACCAGCTAGGTCGACGCTGGAAACGAAAACAATAATGATAAGCGATTGCGTAGTAACGTAAAAACTAAAGAACTGCACATATGCAAAAGGTAAGCTTTGTTCCACCGAACAGTTTACCAGTAATGTATTTTGTTTTACCGTGCGAGCGAAGCGGAACCAAGCGGGAGCATGCTGCCCTGAATTACTTTTCCAGTGAACAAGCGCGGGCGCTCGTTAGAGCCGTTCAAAGCATAGAGCTCCCTTTTATAGCTTTTGGTACGCTGAGACCTAAATTCATTTAGGCGTGAAGTGCTTTCGCATTTAAATGACCCCAGTGTAATCAATCACATTATTTCCTTTTGTTTGAAAATAAGTGCGCCCAAGTTGTGTTTTGTGTTTTGCGTTGACGGGCCATTTTCTTATTTATATATTTTCCCCCAAGTCTGACAATTGCACGTTGTTTCATCATAGGAAAGAACCGCATAATCAAGGGTCTAAACAAAAAACAAACAAAAAGCGCGAACACGCGAAGACATATTAAAAATGAAATGTCACGGAGCATTCAAAATCAGCCGCTAGTTTATCAGACGGCAGGATTTTCGTACGGCGACATTGTTACCCGTTGTATATTATAAATTTAGCCCGTGCAATAAAAGCCTTAACTCAGGGTCTTTAACGTGCATCGCGCAGTAGTGATACACGATCCCATGCCGGTACCATGCAGATCGGCGATCGAACCCAGAGTCCCTGCAGGTTCTGTAGCGTGAGCTCTGTAGCGTGAGCTCTGTAGCGTGAGCTTTGAATGGAGCTCGCGCTCGCACATTTCTCCACGTGCTCTGATCTGCTGTGCGCCGACATACTCGGCCAATGATTTCCCACCGCACTTCGTTTAGCCTAGAGCCACTAAATGAGATACTCTTAGAGTATCGGCACTCTTTTACCCGGTATTTTTTTGTGTGCGTCGCCATCTTTGTGCTTAGTACAAAGCAGACCCAACTGCCTATCGTCATGATTCAAAAGTGCGACTTCCCCAGCATTGGTTTCGGCGTTGGGAAGCCCATGTTATATTTTGCTTTGCTTTGTCGCCAGCTGTTTAAACATCGAGGAGTACGGAAAAGCGTTTCCTATGATTTCAGATACACCTTCAGATAACTGACAACCATGAATATTCGTGTCGTTACACTGAAGCGTCGCTTATATAGTGGCTCTAGTTTAGCCCGACCGCACGGGCACAGAACGAGAACGAACTGCATGACCTCACGCTCTTGGCTCTACTTCAGTGGTTTGATCAGCCCGTAGCGCTGGCTGTGCTCTGATCTAAGGTAAAGCGAAGCAACTATCAAGATCTTAGGTTTTTACAAGCCAACCCGACGAATGTCATTTGGTACGCCCCAGCCATATATATATATATATATATATATCAGGGATGGGCAGTATTTCAAATACAAGTATTTGAAACACATATTTCAAATACTTTGTGTATTTTGCATTTGTATTTAAATACAAATTGGGTATTGTATTTGACGTGTGTATTTAAATACTAAAATGTGAGCATTTCAAATACAATTGTTATGAAATACAATTTTGTGGGCGAAAATACATGCATCAAATTTATTGTCACTGTCCAGAGCAGGAAGAAAACTACGTTCTGCACCGGATGCAGTGTCTCTCAATCAAGCACAAGCTTTTAGTGACTTTGTGATTACGGTGCTAGTCCAGGGCAAGAATAGTGACGAAAGGGACGTTCACAGGCAGACTGGCTAAATAAGTGCCTGTGACAATTAACTTGTGATGCTTTCCAGCAAAAAAATTTCCATCCATATTTTTGACTGGAACATTCTAAATGCGCGGGTCGTCCAGATATCCGTAACTGGTGCGAGTTTCAACAATAAAACATTCTCTAGCTAGTGTTGCGCGTCTTCGTCGTCTCGGTTCTTTGTTGGTCTGTACCAAAATGTAATCGACAAAAAAAGCTGCTTGAAGTTCAGTGCTTTTTTCACCTATTACGTCCAAGCTGATTACATTTTTTGTGATTATATTTCTATTACGTTACTCTTGCACACTAACTCCCGAGTGTGCGATGCAAAATTAAAATGAGATACCCAGAAACCCGTTGCAGGTGCCCTGAAGTCGCTGACGCAAATTTTGAGGAATGTATTTGGAAAAGTATTTGGAGGAGACAAAATATATCTGGTTGTATTTGTATCTTGTACTTAAATGTTTTTTTGAAAATGTAATTAGATTTGTAATTAAATACATTTTGACGAAGTATTTTGTATTTGTATTTCCATACATATTTGCATGTATTTTGCCCATCCCTGATATATATATATATATATATATACAAGAAAGATCTATGGACTGAACAAAAATAAGGAAAGGTTTATTGAAGTTTCGAGAGGAGGCCTCTCTTCTTCAGAATGACGATCGGGGGAGATCGGTACAATTTTTCTCTAGTCCCCTCCAAAAAAAAAAATTAGTTCGACAAGGGCACGGCGTAAGATTATACCCTCCAGGTGGGGAGAGCACGCTCCCCGCGGCGTGCGGACAGAGGTCTCCCTTCACTCTCTCTCTCTCTCTCTCTGTGGGCGCCCCATTATATCTGGAACGGGTACACGAACTGAACCTATCTCAAGTTTCATAGACAGCCTTATTAGCGAAATTCCACCGACATTTGATTCTTTCGTAAAGGACACTAACCATTTTCTCTCACAAAATCTCAACGGTCGTAGTACCAACTCGCTCCTTCCTGGTAACATTAGACGTCTCCTCACTTTACACAAATATCCCCCAGGACGACGGAATTGCCTCGCTGATTGATGCGTACGAGGGCGTAAGGCGCCAAGACCTCCCCGACTGTGGCACTCTGGCGATACTTGCCTGCCTTGTGTGAGAACTAAATAGCTTTGAATTTAACGACAACTTTTTCCTACAAGTCAGCGGAACCGCAATGGGCACTAGAGTGGCTCCCAACTACGCAAATATCTTGATGAATAGACTAGAAAAAACATTTCTTTCGGACAGACCTCTGCGACCATCCTTTTACAGACGATACATTGATGACATTTTTTTAATATGGGAACACACGGAGGACCAACTTTTGGAGTTCATCGGGGATTTTAATTCGGCACACCCAGATATTAAATTTACGCATACGTACTCATCCCACAATATATTCGCACATTTATCCCGAAAGGGTACACGGGCGTATGCAAATTGTGTCCTCAGCCAGCCAACCTCACCCACATGATGTGGGGGTGCACAAACCCCCCGAAGAGATATGGAAACGTCGAAACTATGGAGCGGTGGGACGCACTGATGTGTAGCTCAGATCCGGTCGTCCAAGCGGCGGCCTGTGCGTGGGCTGCGGAGGCCGCCGGGGCTCAAGGGCTCCCGGTCGCCTGATCCCATCATTTTTCCCTTCGGAATGTACGAAGAATAAAGTTTTCAACAAAAACAACGGGAGCTCTCACGAAGATGAATGGGTGCATCGCAAGCGAGCGCTGAGTTTATTCTCATTCAGTGCTGAGAAGTTCCAGGCTTCCTTTCTTTTCAACACTTCTCTCTCTCTCTCTCAGTGCTGAGATGCCCTGCTTCATCAACGGAGCAATCAAAATCGAAAACATACCCTCCTTTCTATGGCCAAAGATGTACCATAATGCAATGCGCACAGTGTTGCGTGCAGGCATTTTCTAAAATGGTCTATTAACCTCCCGACTATAGACGATTGCAACCTGGGCACTGTAACCTGGGCATTTGGCCGCCGCCATATCTTTGCTCGTGCTGGCAAGTGCGCGCATTCCGAAGCTTGCCAATGCTACGTTCACGTGCACGTTGCAGATGATTGTACACATGGGGCACCAGTGAGGCGACATGCTTGGAATTGTCCATACTCCCTACACCCATAAGCTGAGCCTGCAGTCAATGCCACAAGCACGAAGGCTCGTCGCCAATTTGAAGTGTCCTTCCGGAGCACGAGCGCTCGTGCTAGAAATAAATGTCCCAAAGCCAGGAACGCGGGCTAGCTCGTGCTGGTAGCTACGGCAGCTGCCTCAGCTTAAAGCCCGACGTGCAAAATAGTTTTCAACCAGGGTCACTGACACTTGTCAAAAACCAAGATTATTTGCGTTGTGGGGTACCAAGGGGACTGGCAAAATGAACTCTGCAAAGCTTTCTTTTTTCTTTTTTTTTTATCTCACAAATCTGCAGATTCATTTATCTTCGTTACGTTTTTCATTGAAAGGGCAAAAAGTTCCTAGCACTCCCTAGGCACCGAACAAGAGCAGCACGAGAGAGCGCGTGAAGATGGCTGTGGTGGTACATACGTCTGATGTCACAACAAATCTTACCAGCTGCGACCTACTTGTTTCAAGCTTTCTGAAAAGCACGGCGGAAGCTTGAATAGTTGCATTCTAAAACCAACGACGTCGACGTTCTTTCTCTGATATCGTTTGTAGTTCCGCCGGTAAAACAGAATGTACTGAAAAACGTCCCTACTGTTCGTTTTCTTTGGCTCGGCTTTCAAAGTGTAGCCAGACGTTGCTAAGTCAGAACCAGCCGAGTAGCGTTGTCCACCTTTGGGTGGATTTCGCCTCAGGCCAGGGTAGCTAAACTTGTGGAACAAAACCAAGAGAACGCCGCAAAGTTTCCTCCTCCCTGCGCGCGCTCGACTTCGCAACTTTCGACCTTGGAGGGACGAAAAATCCCCCGCGATCCCTAGGCGGTGCACGAGAGCACGAGACAGCGCGGGGTGGCGAGCGTTCACGCTGCTCGCTGTGCGTTGTCTTTGGGCTGGGTTTACTGCAATTGATCGAATGCCATTTCATCGAAGCACGTTTTAGAAAATGGGCACGTTTTATCCAAGCACGGTTTAGGGAAAGCAGAGCCTCAGTTTAGAGAAACGCCGTATATCGAAAGGGGACACTTTTTAAAAAAAGGCTTTCCTACTTCTTGCGTGCATCACTGGTGCGCGTGTTAACCCAGGCCCCCCGCTGAGCTTCCGCCGCTTTGCCGCGGCAGTCTGCGGCAGCTCATTATAAAAATGTGAACTCACCCGATTCACCCGTACACGCCGCTTCGCGGCGGCCGAATTCGCTAAAAGGAGGCTCATCGCCATTTTCTCTAAACTGTGTTCTCTGTAAAGGGATTCGATAAACTGGGGTCGGTAAAACGGCGTTCGCTAAGACGAGCTTCTCTAAACCGCATGCCTCCGCTTTGGGGTCTGTAGCGCCGTTGGGCCAAAGTTAGATCCCGTCATGCCTCGCTCAGACGAGGAGCGAGACCAGACGACGGGAGTCTTCTAAGATTAGGCATTCGCACAGCGGAACCGAAAGAAAAAGTTGATTTTCTGCTCGAAATTGCGTCCCGCGGGCCACAAACTCAAACGCGAACTTGAATTGTAAGCGTCTGATATTTCACGAAGGGAGGAATCGACGACCCGTGCTTTATTTGCAAAATTTGAGTCGCTATGTTGCCGTACAGACGCTGAAACTACCAGTTTGTAATGAAAGGCTCAGGACAAACACAGAGGCCGCGAGATCTTACATCATCCGCGTGCGGGTGAAAAGTGGAACATTTGTCGACAAAGCTCCCATAGCAGAAACCTGTGACGCATTCACTCAGCGTCCGGGAAGGCTAAATATTGACACGTTGCCCGAGGCTTGAACAAGATCATATTCGAACGTCGTCAGCTATCTTGCCCCGTCGTATTTTGTTTGAAAAAGGTCTCGTTGTCAACGCTCTCACCAGGGCAATAAAAAGTCTTACGAAACGTATTGCTAGATATTCCAACTAACTATAGATTTAAGCCGTTCCCTTTCAGTGGTTCACTCATAATACCATGCTTGAAACGAAGCAAGTTCTTGCGCGTACAGTGCCATCGATTTTTCCTAGTGTATGCTGTTTTGTAGTAAGCTGATTTTGGAAACTCGCGCCGTCTGCAGATATCTCTGACAGCCAAGTTGCTTAATTGGAAGTCATCGCAAATAAAAGTTACACGTTGCAGCAACCAACGTTCATAGATAAACGATGGCAGCGACTGCACTCTCGGATTCCCACCCATTACGTCGAACAAAAAGGCGCTAGTTTTGGTTTGACGTCGGTACTTTCTACAACATCTACGGCGACTGCATCAGTCTGCACTCAGTGCATTCGGCAAGTTCGTTCGGGGCCGGTTCTCCGTGCTTTACTCCGCTTGTGCAATGCACTGGAACTCTCACAGTGCAAGTCTGGATCGTGGATCGGGAGCCCGTCACTGACATCACCGGCGATCATTGTTTGACAACAGGCAATACACGCAAGTCTAAGGGAGAAACACGCAGAAGTAGGAAGCTTGTACGTGGTGCTCGAGGGCGAGAATTTTATGACGTGCTGCGATCATTATATCGGGTGCTTGGAGATCAAATAGACATTTGTCAAGAGTTCAAACATCGATTTAAGAAAAAAATGGGCCGGAGCACCACCAACTTAACGACGTCGCTTGCTTTGGTTGCTGAGTAAATGACACGTTCAGCGACTGAACGGCACGCTCCCAGTTTCAGTTTGTCACGAAAACCCTCACAGCAGTTCAAAGAAAAAGCTTTCACCAGAAGTACAATGTACAAGCGGTTAAAACAATGCGAATGTACCCAGTAAAGGCCCTCTAAGTTATCGTTTGCTGAGCTCTGATGACTCCGAGATCACAATTGACTCCACAATAACTCTCGGTAACCCTTGTCTCATTACATACATCGCAGTTAACGCCCAACAAAGTCGCCCTCGACCCTCAACCACGCAACATCTATTTAAAAAAGAAAGATTGGAATTCTAACGCGTTTAATATTCTTGTCCACAACATTAACTGTTATTGGCGGAAAACACGATAGAAGGTTTATGGTCGAGAACCTGCTAACGTAATATAATTGAGTTTTCCCGTTTCTCCTATGCAAGCATTAGCTCTTGTCAAGCGATGACTGCCGGTGGTGCCGCACGACCCCGGCAATACAGGCCTCTATCCGCGATCCAGCCTACTAAGAGATCAGTGGCGCCAGTGCTATTAGATACAAATAGTTTTTTTTTTTTTTTTTTTGCATTCAATTTCCGCGATGACAACGTAAACAGCACCGCGCTGCCAAATCTCGAGCAAATCCTGTCGTCTGCAGCGTCTGCAGCTTCACTCGGAAGTACCAAAGCGCCACCACGCGGGACGGGTTCGATAAGAGTTTCAGTGGTTTTAATTTCGTTTTCGAGTTCGTCGCCTTGGTGGCTCAGGCATGTAACCTTTTTTCAGACAATATTTTCAGTGGAATTAGAGTGAAAAACGCAAGGTTAGTCCCGTCCACGCACCCAACGACGCTGGCAAGCATGCCGTCGGCTCGGGCGAAGCCCTCCTTGGTGGTAACCTTGCTTTTCGCATGGACGTTAGTTCAACGGCTGCCGAGGCACTCGACGATGGCAGCCGCAACAACTTTGACAGCCAAGCTCACAGGCATCTGGGAGACAGACAGGTGCTCGTCAGTCGCCAACGTACCTTGAAAGCTACCGGTTCTGAAGAACCGGAGCGCGCAGAGAACTTGCTGTTCCACGGTCACGGTAGACGTGATTGTCTGCCGCCTCCGGAGCCCGGGCGCCGAACGAAGCTCTTCGCACAGCGAACGCACAACGGCCTTCGATAGCCGGTATTGTCGCCGGAAGTCGTCGTCGGGAGTTGAAAGGCGTCCCCGCGTCCCGGTGGTCTCGGTAGCAAGGCCGACGGTGGCGTAAGATAAGCTCGGCCGCAGCGTACAGCACCGCCATGTTGACAAAGTTTAGCTTCGCCTTGGTCCGAAGCGAAGATTTTTGACTCCAACCACGGCTCTCGCAAAGTTTGGAACGTCACGTTGACGTCACCGACAACTTCGGCAAACAAGGTTTCTAATCACTTTTTTTTGCACAAACTTTGGAGGGATTTGAAGCTTCAACAGATCGCCTAGGGACAATCTACAAAGAATTAAGTTTAGCTTGGCGTAGGGATGTAGGGGCAAACGGGCGTTACGTCATCGGCGCAGCCGTTCAATCAGCGCACTCCTCGCGCGCTCCACGCGCGCCTCGATGAACTTTGCTACAGTCTGCCGATCTCAAAGAACTGAGCGTTCTAATGATTGACACCTCGCCCGGCGCGACGTCAGCGTCGCGAGAGTCCAATTAGCGCGTTCCGCAAACTTCGGGCCTAACTTTGTGTTCCACGACATTTGGCGAAATGGCCGGCGAGGGATCCGGCAATCCTGATTGGCCGGGGCCGCGCTTGTCCATGGCGCCGTCCAATCACGACGATCGATTTCCTCGCCAATGTTTTCGCCAAGTGTCCCGATTAGAGCCCGTGTTGTCCCCCATCGGCGGGATAAAATAATTATATTGTTTTTGTTTTTTTTTCTAAGTAGTGACTAATGGCCACGTTGGCTACCAGTGGTCGGCTTTCCTATAGACAATTGCAAGCATGGCGCCACAAGTGGTGCTCCATGCGTGCAAGCGCGTGCAACGCGCGGGTGAACGTAGCTTTCACAAGCTCGTAATCGCACGTGCGTGCCTGCTCGAGCAGAGACATGGCGGCGGCCAGTCGCCCAGCTTGCAATCGTCTATATTAGCCAGACTGGAGTTAATTCTGCTTGCGTAAACGTAGATAAGAGTAATGTCGGGCTGTCAATATTAACCGTAATGTTTTGAGAACTCGATGACTCCAAGCTTTCATTGTACACGATAAAACTTGTCACCATCGACTGGAACACGCACCATCGAATTTGTCGTTTACAACTGATAATGCTGACTCTGACGTCAAGAGAAGGAAGAATAAAAGAATGTTACTGAACACGCTTGCACACTGCGAGCACTGGCAGGAGCCTTTTGCTTGGACGTCTGCCATATGCGCTTGTGGGTTTATGGATCGTGAACCGTTTTATTTCTAGATCATGTGAAACCATTATTTCAGAAATTTCACGCTGTGCTGCTCCTCGTCGTCGCTCAGTTAGAGCGCCTCCAACCAAGGACGACGAAACAGGGGGACGGGGAGGGGGGCGATTCAACCCCCCCCCCCCCCCACACACACTCCCAGTGACGATGAGGAGGAGACAAGGTGCGTAAAGGTGTAAGGGGGACGGGGGGAGGGGGTGGAGGCGACCGCCCCAGCCTAAAGCCATACCCTCCTATCTAGTGCCCAGACATCTCAGAAACGTATAATAAAAAATTGGTGGGAACGGATATTCCCCCTTCTTCACTACATGCATAACCCCCCCCCCCCCCCCAACCTTTTTTTTTTCTCCCGAACAATTTCTACGGCGATCCTGAACCCTAACTTTTTTTGTTACCATTCCCCCGGGTTTGTCTTGCCATCCACCGTCGCCCCCTCATCTCTCAAGTAATACCGACGACACTACACCGACTGCCTCTCGGTGACCCCGCTAAGATGTTGGAAGTGGTGGGAGATGAGCTTTCAAGCCACGTACACCGCGCACGGCTCCACAAGATCACAAGCTTCAATGGTCGCCTCGATTCCAAACCGAAAATTTTGGCCTCAAATAACTTTGTAAAACAGCACCTTGTCGTCACTTATAACTTCCACAAATAACGATTTTGCGACGGGAAAGCTCAGAATATTAACAGCCCGCCTAGGGAACCAATCTAGGCAGCCTTAACTCTAAGGCGGCGTAGGGATGTTTCACACGCGGACGCGACCTCATCAGTTCTTATTGACAACGCAGAGCGAAACAGACGGGACGAAAAAAATGAACGAGACAATCGCTGAAGTTTTAATCGCCAAGGCGCAGCCTATGCCAACGAAAGCGTCCCATGCTTCCATCCTCATCAGTGCAGGTGGCCTCACGGTGTTGCTCGCGCGCGCTCCGATGAAGCTCGCTGCAACCGTAATTCACAGTCTCGCAGGAATTCGAGCATCTAGAGAGTTTCGATGAATGGCATATCGTCCCGCGCGACGCAATCGTCGCTAGAGTCCAATCAGCACCCTCTGCGAACTACGGCCCCAACTTTGTGTTTGACGAGCTAAGCGACCCAGGGTAAAAACCCTTCTCGCTATCCTTCCCTTTTGCCCCTCTCCCACTGTTATCTTGACGGCGGGGGGGACTCCTTTTGTTGCTGCATGTTGGGGCTGGATAAGCCGGGATAAGCTCCCGCTTTATCCAGCCCCATGATGCAGCGACATAAGGAGGCTTCCCGCCATCAAGATAGCAGCGAGATAGGGGGAAATGTGAAGGGTGGCGAGGAGGATTTTCCCTGGGTGTGGGCTGGCTGCCCGTATATATATCGCTATTGCGGCAAAGCACGCATCGCCGGTCCAAGGTTTTGGAGATTGCTTTAAAACGAGAGCGTCCCTCTTCTGTTTCAGAAGCATAGACGAACCCAAGATGATGCTGTCAAGGCGGCACAATTGACTTTAAGAGTTTTAAAACAAGATTACGTTCTTCTTGAAATTAACTTGTAGCTGTGCCGGGCTAGAGTGAAAAGGCGCGCTTTCTTACGGCCTTCCCATGGAGAAGGGGGCGAGGGGGTATAAAAATTACCTTTTTCGGCTTGGTCGGGTGTCTGCCCCAGGCAGATCTGTATGTAACACAAACAGACCCAATCTGTTTAATAAAAAGTGTATCTCTTTGCCAATCCAAACGGCAAGCCCTAGTGGTATGATAAGCTTGGAGAACAACGTCGAAATATAAAAGAACAATAATTCCAACGTTTTCTCTCGCACAGATGCTCCTTAGCCGAACACAAGCGGATATGAAACACCTTCTTTCAAATCTTAAAAAGAAAACGTCAAATTAGTAAATTCTGCTATTGCAAATTCAACATGGACGCAGCACTATCGGCGTGCGATTAGGACATAAATGCAAGAAGTGGCATTGCCATGCTATCTCAATCCCCAAACGTTCAAAACACAACTCTGCAATTATCGAAAACCCCCCAGGGCGATGCAGGTAGGCCCTAGAAATTTTGTGCTTTCGCTGAAGCTAGCCATTTTATATTAGAGCGCAGCTCTTAGGCGCCCGTCTCCGGCTTGAGTGGCGTCGCCGTCTCTGTCACCGTCGCCGTAACCGCGGGTTGCATTTTGGAGCGTTTACCATAATGACGTCACACGGGACGTCCCGTGTGACAACACGAGGGTTACCCTCGTGAGGGTTACGAGGGTTACACTCACGAGGATTGCCAGGATTACCTTCACAAAGGTCACGAGGGTCACGAGTGTCACGAGGGTCACGAGTGTCACGAGGGTTACCCTTAAGAGGGTCACGAGGGTTACCTTCACGAAAGTTACAAGGGTTACCATTACGAGAGTCACGAGGGTTACCATTACGAGAGTCACGAGGGTTTCCCTCACGAGAGTCACGAGGGTTACCCTCGTGACGTCACACGTGACGTCACGTGTTACGTTATTATAGGAATCCCATCACGTATGACGTCACACGCACCTAACATTGCCAATATTCCCACTGTATTTAGCGGGAAAATTTTTCCGCTAAATTTTGAGGAAAAATATTCCCGCTAACTTTACTTTCGTTACGTCACGCGTGACGACACGTGCTACTTTGCACGTGACGTCACGTGTCACGTCACGAGAGTAAAATTTCTCAGCTAAATTTAGCAGAAACACTTCCTCGCTAAATATAGCTGGGACGGAGAAGCGCATACCTCCGCTCCGTAACCTCTTCTCCTCCTCCTGAAACTCTCTAATTCGGTGTTACTGAAAATATTAAAGTCTTCAATTTTTTTTCTTTCGTACAATGAGTAGTGAGCCTAGGTGTGTTATTGATATGTTGTTACATAGTAACATCGGCCCATGGACAACACGTAATGAAGATATGTCGTTGACGTCGTAGTCGTACTAACAGTCAAAAACCTGAGAGGCTAGCGGTGACAGGGTTGCATGATTGAGTAAGTCCATTCGCCTGAACCCTTTAATTGGGCGGCAACTCTGACCAGCTAGCAGTGTTTCTTTTTAATATAAACTGGTAACCTCTGCCTCGTGTAGTACTCAAGGAACTTCAACAAAGATAATAATAATAATATATAATAAGCTTTATTTTTATTTCCCATTACAGGTAATGATGAGGCTGAGAAAAAAAAGCCGCGATAGACGGCTTGACATAAATATAGTAGACGAAAGTGAGACACCTCTTACATTAGAGGGAATCGGTGGCCGAGTGCTTCAACGTGACGCAGCTCCTGGCACGCGAAATTTCACGGTGCAGAACCTAGAGATCCTGGGTTTAACTCCGACTCCTAACCGTTTTGGTTTGGATGAGCCTCGTATCGGGGCGGATCGTGTATCAATACCCGCGTGATGCACATAAAGGATCCCAGGCAAGACAGCACGGGCTAAATGGCTCACCTTCTGCGGAAACCCCAGGCGCCTAATGGGACTGACCAACTTCGCGCTGGCAAAACATACACGGCCAACCAGCATTTTTTTTTTAAAACTACAATTACATAAATGTAATACGAGAAATTTAACAGCGTACTGAAAGACTTTGTTCTTTCTCGAGCACCAGACAGAAACTGCATCCCGGCTGGTTGTTTTCACATGAGGCGAAAAAGAGAAATTAAGGCGTTTCGTTCTTGAGCCGACGGTTTCAAGACGTGCGCACACCGAGTCCTCTCATTCCGGAATGCGAGAAGTCTGGTTGCACTCTAAAAAAATATCGTGTGTCTAATTTCCTGCACAACACTCGGAGAGCCAATCACCGCAACTTACGGGGGCAGTTCAGCGAATGGCGATGCCGGAACATATGTTTAGAGCAAAAAACGCAGTCTGAGTTGTGACATTAAGCAATGCAAGCGTGGCGTTTTGTATTGCTTAATGTCACAACTCAGACTGCGTTTTTTGGTCTAAACATATGTTTCGGCATCGTCATTCGCTGAGCTGCCTTAGTAAGTTGCGGTGATTGGCTCTCCGAGTGTTGTGCGGGAAAGTACACGCACGGGCTTTTTTTTAGAGAGTCCACCAGTAGGGTGGAGAGTGCAACCCGAAGCCACTATGACCGACCTACTCAAAGCGCGTGGCCGAGACGGCGCTGCTCGTGCTTCGTACGATAGACCTATCGCTAAATTACCCAAGCATCAAGCAGAATCTTGGGAATGTAGGTACACGCGCGGCTTGCGCTCGCCTTTCCGTGGAAATCTTCAAAGTAAGTAACCAAACTCAGGAATTGAAAAAATGCGTGTGCAAGGTGCCATTTGCTTTAAAGGGGTGCGAAAACGAAATGACCTGAGCGTGAGCTCTCTTCCCCTCGCTTCATGGCGTCCTCAGTACTCACAAAGCCTGGCAGTTCGATGACGAAGCCATAGAGTGCCCGGTCGCAGATTTGGAAAACGAGGATCTGGTAATACAGAGCATTTCTCGGGGAGACTGGTATTCAGCGCACAGCTTTTGCAGCGGCGAGAACCCGAAACATGATTTTCAAACCCGACGAGAAAAAAAGCGGTAGACCGAGGAACGCGAGGAGCACGAGCGGACATTCCATAGTTTCACACCGCAACAATAGTAATGCGAGAAAACAAGTAAACAGAAATAACTCTCGGTACCCAGCAATAAAACCTTCCGGAAAATTCCTGCATACCTTGCAACGAGAGAAATGGTGGGGCTGTACGAACGTACGCTCGTTCCGACTCGAACGCTTCGTATATTCTGGAAAGGGCACGATTAATTTATTTTTATCGTTGGGAGTTCAGAACACACAAAAATACTACGCGAACTGAAAATATGGTCATCACATTCTCTGTATTGCTTTCTTTGCGCCATCTCGGCGTTCTGAAATAAAAAAAAAAAAAGAAGTTAAATTAACGTCCACTTCGTCCTCGCGTCTTCAATAAGTTCACGTGCCGTACAACTAAATTTCACAATGCGTAAAGCAGATGCTGGGGGCACCACAGGTCGCAGGAATAGGGAGCCTCCATACACTTTCGCCGCGTCTGTTTTAGGATGGCGGCATCTCGGCCATTTCTATGCCCAAAAGGCACGCACTTCGATCTCGTTCGGAGCGAGCGCTTAGCCCTGCCCGGTGCTTTGGCGCCATTTTAAAGCCCATTCGGCACGCGCAGGCAGTTTCAATACAACAATGGGTGTCTTCACTCTGTGACAGACGCATATTGAGGCACCGTATTCAGGAAAGGATTCTTGCGACACCTATGTATAGAAGGTATTCACTGAGTTCCATATTAGAGCGCGCGATTCACAGCGCATTCGGGGGAGGAGGGGACTGCTATGGTTGACCGGGCGCAGGTCCCCGCATCTTGAGACCAAATTCCTAACGTCTGCAAAGAGCGGTGATCTGGGTGGTGTGGAATGCAGATTGCGAAAGTAATGTGCAAGGTTTAGCATATTCAACGATGTAAACGCGTTAACGTTTTCGGGCAGTCACGTTCAGGACTAAGTCCACGAGGAGACATACTACCGCGAATGGACCCTACTTTTTAGGAACTCATAACGTGGCAACATTCCAACGGAGATTCACAAAACGCCACCAGACACAATTTTGGAATTTGTCGATTTGTTTTAAAATCAAATTTTTTTACTTCTTTTACTACTGCCAGAAGCCCAGAAACACTAGTCTAGACTAGTGTTTCTGGGCTTCTGGCTCCACATAGACCACATCTAAACAAAGAAATAAGTGCAAAGATTTCGTTTCCGCACCTCTTTAAGCTTTTGCTTTAGAATAGTTACTACTGCAGAAGCCAGCAGGTGCAGCGCGTGTAACTACACTCGCAGCATGCTTTTTGAAACTTTTCTACCTAGGCAAGAAAAGGCGCTTCGTCAGTGCTTGCTAATTCAGCTCGACTGGGTTATCGCGCTTCGCTCCCCTCGTAGCCGTACAGAACTGCCCACAAGGCGCACCTCAACCCCATCAGCCCCTCGTCTTTTCCACGACTGTGAGTGGGTCTTCCATATTGGTGTAAAGTCTACTTCTCAACTGCTACCTTTTCAGCCACGATGCTCTTTCCGAAGCCACGGAGACTCACCACATAGAGTTCAAGCTTTCAGTGCTGCCTGCCACCTTTTTATCATAGTAATAAAAAAGAATAAAACGTGATGAGCATCAATCCAAAGAGTGTCGACAACAACGAGATAGTACTCATACATTTAGGAGAATCGCTCCAGTTTTCTTTCAATATTTCCGAAAAAGTTCGGAACCGAAACGTTATATTGTTAAAACAAATTCTGCGTTATCGCTCCTTAAAGGGATACTGAAGCGAAACTTGAAATACACCTATTATGGTCAGAAATAGGTTCAATATTATCAATGATATTCATAAATCATAATCGCGCGTTTGTATTTTGAACGGATGGCTATATTTTTCACCCTAATGGGCCCGATTGGGCGCGCGCTCAAAAATCGGCCATCGGAGAGCGCGATGCGTCTTGGGATATTGGGCGCATTCGTGACGTCACTTGTGCCAGACGGAAAAGGCTACGGCGTGAATGTTGTGGTTACGAGCGTTGCCACTTGGTGGCGCGTCGACGATTTACGACCTGGGACAACGTGGCCGTTTGAGATATGCAAGGGCTGCACGCACGCTGCACCACGGCAAGTCGGCAACCACGGCAGCACTGACAAAACCAGCTCTGAGGCCGGATTCTCAAAGCGAATTCACGACGAAAAAAGTGCGTACGACAAATTTGAGAGAAAACCCGTACTCTCGAAACGAAATTGTCGTAACCTTTGCGCAGGTTACGACAGAATCCTACGACAGCTCCAAAGCTGTCTTACGCACTTTTTACGATCAAATCAACAACGCCGACAGCGTCCCTCAGTTACTTGGTATCGGCCACCAACGGACATTTATTTTTCTTCGTTCTCTTCTCGTGCGTCCCGACTTCAACCAGCAAGAAAAAAGGAAGGAGTACTTAAAACAGACCACGACGATCAAGAACGCAGGATCCACAAACACACGAGAAGAGCTACAACGGCCACGATTCTGCCGACCGAGCGAGCTCGGCAGAATATAGTAGGCCTAGCAGCAACATCGACTCGGCGCACCGTTGCTCCGGCAGTCCTTGGCCTTGGCCAAGACCGTCTGTCCATGGCCGGCTGGCCTGCTGAGTGGAATATGCCCGCGCGACCCTTGTGGACACTTACCGGATGTGTTGTTTGATCCCTGAACTAAATTTCATAGGTCAATATTTTCCCCTTGTCATCTCGATCTCCTTGTTTTCCGAGACAGCGGTGACGAACGCTGTCGTCGAAAAGGGACTCTCATTGATTCTATCTCCTTGTTTTGTGTGATATAGAGCTCAAATAAACGCCATACGGATTACCTTCGCAACTCGGTATGTACACTCTGTTATTAGTATGTCATTTTTATTCTGACTCGACGCTACGTCACTGTCGAGCTATAGCAGTTCGTGGGAGCTACGCGATGTCGGTCTAACCTTTCTTTGCCGAGTGTCATGTCAGTATCGAGTTGCAATCGTAAAAGATCGGTCCAGAAGCGCTTACCGAAACGCGTTCTAACAGAGCGAATCCAGCACTTCGATCAAACGCGCGTGTCCGCTCCGAGTGTGAACAGCTATTTGCGTGGCTCTTGCTGGCACCCTCGTAGTTCAAACATATCCTTTTTAACGTCGGCTTGCAGCTCGCGACTCGCAGCAACTAATACCGGCCGTGCCAGAAGCATGCTCGGGCCGTGTCGTGCAAAGAGCCGCAACGAGAACGGGCTCACTGTGGCCAACTACGCTTTGGCTTTCTCCGCCAAGGCTTTGCAAACGCGTTCAGGCCTAGGTGAATTCTGCCGGCACGCCGTATTGCCGCAGAACGGCGCTGCTATTTTGCCACAAGTGATGTCACGAGAACTTCCCCCCATCCACCAGATGAGAATTTGAAATCGTTTAATTATGTTTAAAATTAGTTCTCCTGTGTTTTACAGCGCAATATTTATATTTCCGAGGTGGTGCCTGTCCCTAGCCCATATTTATGCAACAAGATCGGCGCTAAAATTTCGTTTCACTACCCCTTTAAGGTGTATCCACACGACGGACCGGGCCGCGGACCGATTGATCACGTGATGCGCGGCCCGCGGGCCGCCCGGCTGCAATGAGCATCCACACGGCGGACCAAAAGAGCAGACGACAGAGCGAACGGGCCGGTCTAACCCTCGACCTCACGGCTCCGCAAAACGCATGCAGCGAGCTGCTTTGAGGCTATTTGTAAGGAGCCAAGATGGAGGTTGAACGAAAG
Organism: Ixodes scapularis; assembly: GCF_016920785.2. NCBI lineage: Eukaryota > Metazoa > Arthropoda > Arachnida > Ixodida > Ixodidae > Ixodes > Ixodes scapularis. The sequence goes on along the minus strand of NW_024609880.1, from coordinate 43,212,013 downwards.
AGACATTTGGCCGCGGTGGCCCTGGCGTTGACTATTGACTACGAGGAGGACTTAAGTGAACCGAAAAGGCCATGCATCTATTCTCCCAGAGAGCGGGGAATTGCTCCACGAGCGCGTTAAAGTAAAAAGTTGCATCGTCGCACCATGCCGCCATCGTCGCACAACAAAAGTTTCGTCTTCTTCGTCTTCAACAATTGGCGCCAAAAGAACACGACTTTGGATTTGGATTTCAATTCAAACAACGAAATTTAGCTTGTTGCCAGACTTAGCACTTCAATTATACTAAAAACGCCGCGGTCCGCCGCCAAGGTCCGGGCGAGAAAAGCGCTTGGCATTTCTCACAAGCGCGGGCCGCGGACCACCGGCGGACCTCAAAAAGCGGTGACGTAAGATCACGTGATGCGCGGCCCGCGGACCAAAACAGCAATTTGGTCCGTCGTGTGGATACACCTTTAAGGTCACCTCGAATGCTCACTTCAAAGTTTGCCTAATATTTAGAAGATTTTCCGATAATACACCGACAGGGAAGAGAGAGTCTACAGAGAAAGAAAAATGGTCGCGTAAGAAATCAGATATATCCGTTTTGTGAATCACCCCGAGAAGTACAGTGGCGCTTGTGTTTACGGCAACGTCGCTGATGCCCTTTTGTTGTTTTGCGTCTCTCCATCGGCAAGCTGCAATTGTGTTGCGGGCAACGACGTCTTTTTTCCCAGAAAGAAGTAATGCGTCGTCTGGCCGGCTCTCGACTCGAGTGTTTACGCGTCGAAAAAAAGAGGGGCAATGACGCTTCGCCCCCCCCCCCCCCCCCCCCCCAAAAAAAAAAAAAAGTAATGTGATGTCGTCTAGGCCATTCGCGGTTCCCGTGGACAAAACAGCCGCATGACTAAGACGGCTGGACGAAGCTTTTGACAGGATTTATTTTTGTTTCGTTCCGGAATTATCGCCAACTCACTTCCAGATGCATTTCGATTTAAGCCTGCAGACCTGTTAAGTTCGGTTACATCAGTACAAAGGGGCAGTCTGATAGTTAAGGCAAAGAAACGGTATATAGAATTCTAGCGTCTGATAGTGGGATTGATTCCAGTTTTGATGTAAACGTTGTTATGTCTTGTATTGAAGCGCAATCAATTTAATTTATGGACCTCCCCAGGTTTACTAGCGGATTAGTTTAGAAGTCTTGTTTTAGTAGAGGAACAAAAAACAAATACTGCTCTAAGGTATTTAATGCACGCCTTGTTTGGAAGCTTTTTTTCGCACTTAAGCTCTACCAAATGCCTATAAAAAACACCTTTGTAACAAAAAAACTGTACTAGTACAGGTAGCAAAAAGAGCTATATATCGATGTCAACAAAAAATAAGTACCGTATTTCCCCAGCTATAGTCCGAGGACTACACTTGTCTAAAAGTTGAAATCTTAGGCTGCGCGGACCATGTACCAGTGCGGGCTATACAAGAATTTCGGTTTTCAAGGCTGCGGTCCCACGGCGGCCATGACATATGACGCTTTCCGCACGTTTTCGAAATGCGATTGTGGCGTGTTCAAGCTTTCTAAAATTATGTGTTATATATCACCTTGTCCTGTACAACATTATCTTTCCTCTGATGTAGGATTTGTTTTCCTAGTGCAAAACGCTAATTCAGTGGGCACCCGTGAACATTGGCCTTTTCGGCAAAACATGGTTTCGTAGTACAGTGGTACAGGGTGCACAATTGGAGCAATTTATTTCAAATTTTAGAATGTTATAGAAGAAGAGTGCGTTCATTGTCATTAAAGGCCCTTTTTTCGTTTTTCATTTTATTTTGACAGATATTTACTTTTAAAAATGTACCTCGCGGAAGCACATTCAGTCGCGGATTTTTGGCCGCCTACTCGGTGATTTTATTTGAAACTTTTTACATGTGTTTGCAACTATGATAGAAAGAGCTACGCTAAATTTCATTGTAATATGGCCTAAATTTTTTTCGGAATGCTCACGTGAAAAGTGACAAAAACAGTTTTGTTTGGCAAACTTCATTTGGTAGTACAGTGGTACAGCGCTTAGGGATTGGCACATTTGAATAAAATTGTAGACCTGCAAAGAAAAACATATTCTGCTTTGTCATTAGAGGCCCTTTTTCTAAATTTCACCTTTGAGTTTCCATAAAAAAAGTTTGAATATAGGCGAAATCACGAATTTGTTGATAGTCAAAACCGAGTATTTTGACCCTTTTTGGCAGACATTTAGGCCGATATTTTTAGTATTAAATGGAGATTACTGTTCCAGGTCCTGATTATTAGCCCACATTTTCACTAATCGAGCCTATTTATTAAAAAAAAATAAAACATACAGAAAACACAAATTGGATGTCTGGTTGCGCCCTCTATGTGGCGGTGGCTGAAATGTGACTACGCGAGGTTCAGGAAACTGCCGAGGATGGCGCTGATTCCAGCTGTGGTTGCCAGCTTCGGAAACTGGTTGTACACTTGGCTTCTTCCGTTTCTTGCAAAATAACGTGCTGGAAAACTTGGTCGAAACTCGTGAGGTCCTTTATAACACGGTACTTTCTGCTAATATAGCTTTTAGGAAGAATTTCAGTCGCTTTCATATTGTTAAACGATTTTTTTTTTTATGCGAGGCTCCACCGGTTCAGTTTGCTGAATAAATTGTTCACGCAATCGATATCGAAGTTTCAAATTACCGAAATGCCAAAATCGCCAGTTCCGCGTAGATACGCAGCGTGACGCACGTGCTTCTGGTGCGTGTGCACGTACGTGTTTGCTGCGTGGTTCTTCGGTTGCTGCGAGTTTTCGCGTATTTATTGTGCACTGCTTACCTCCGTCTGCGCACGCCTCTCATCCTTGTAACTACCCCTGCTCTGTTTGCCTAGAGTGAAGTTCGTGTCTGTCTTTTCGTTCGCTGACTAAGCTCGTGTCGGTGTCCTTCCTACTGGCTGCTGTTCGTGTTTGCGTACCGTGTGTGTCGCTTTGATAACTAGGTCCCCTGCTTATGGGGTGGAGCAAGCGGTGGGCGTCGCGCCAGGGGTGGGTCGTGATTGGGGAAACAGCTTAGCAGCCGACGCCGGCTTCGGCGCGTTTCTTCTGCGCACGCGCGTACTGTCATTGATATCGCTACTTCGCGCCGTGACGATGCGCTGATCTACGGGCCGGTCGGCGCTCGCGTGATATTGTTGAAAATTCTCGAGCGTGTATTTACGTTTCGAAAGCCATAATAGAATTAAAGTGGACATTTGGCCGGCAGCCGCGGCATACCGTGGCTCTGAAAACAGATTGCTAGGAGTGCCCTCTCATTCGCTGGTTCCACGCTGGGTGCGCGCAGTCCGTGCTTCTGGCCTCCCCGGCCGCCCAAATCCGTTTTTCTGATGCTTGTTTTGTTTTCAGTAAACAGACAATAGATTCCTGCTGATATTCTCCTTTATAATCTTCACTCTTGACAACTCTTTAGTGTTGGAAGGGACTCCGTCAAATTTGACGATATTGCATGTGTAAGTACAACTGGAACCTCATAGTTGCAAGAATACTTTTCCTGGATTGTCTGCATTAGAGTGCCTCCATGTGCGCTTCGCGCACATGAAGGCTCCCTAGTCTGCACCTTTGTGATAATATGATCGGTCTCCATAAATTGCACTTCCCCGCTTCGGGAGCACGGCCAGCGGTGGTTCTCTGTCGGTCATCGAACCTCACACACGTGAAGCGTTGTCAAAGCTGTGATATACCGGGCGTTTTATTATTATGTTTTGTTTTGTTTTTGTTTTTTTTGCTGAAAGAAATTATACTTTTGGTATTCCCGGGGATAACATTATCAGCTGCGGCGGACGTAAAGGAACGAGCGTAAATTGACAGTTAGTGGCCTAATAAACTAAAATTTGCCATTTGCGAACGCTGGAGAGGGGGCGACCTCCTCTCCCCCGTTCGCTGCGCTGAAGTGGAACAGGGTGGGAGGAGCTCCCACTTCGTTCTTGACCTGTCACCGACTACAGTTGCGAATTCCACTTGTCATTTTGAAGCGATGACGAGATAGAGCTGAGTCATGTATTGCGTTCTCTGAGATGAAGAACGCAATGCGCGCGGAGTTGCTCCACGTATGCACCAGTCACCAGTAAAAACGACCTGTCCTCCGAGGAGGTCGAGCGAGACGCCGGCTGACATGGGGGTCGGTCACCTCACCGTCACCAGCGTCTACCGTGCCTTCAAAAACACGGGGCGCAATGTGTTTCTGCAGTATAACAAAAAATTGAACAAACAAGGTGCAAACTTTCATTTTTTTCCTAAGTGTGGTTTGCAGGGCTGAACCGAATACAAAAACGATACGCCGTGCTGGGATGACGTCGACTACAATGGTACACGATCATAACAACAGCACAAATCCTGCCACATTATTTTGCTAAAGTGATAAGAGCATATATATCTTTGTCCGCGATGCGGCAACAGAGACATTATTTCCAAATTAGAGTTCGAAGTTAGCCTTCGATGCTAGCACTGACCAACTCACTTCACTCACAGGGTGAAAACGTGAAACTTTGTATCATTCGGACAGAGATCGAAAAATAACACGCACCGCTTCAACTTGGACACCCCAAAATAATTAACTGTGGTGGATCGCACGCAAAAGCTTCGCGTACGCAATAAAATTGCCGGTCAGAAGTACGGTTCCGCAAACAAAATCAACATATGAGTCATCAAATTATGAAGAAAAACCACGTGTGAGCGTGCCAAAAATATTCAACATTTATTGTTGTCAATATTTGTTTTTCTATCCACGTGCTTATGTCGCAGTGGAAAGCCGTGAAACTCCCTATAAAATTATTTTGGGCAGTGTTTCCGACGGTGCTCGCTCGATCGTAAAATGCCGCTTTGTTGCTACTTTGGCGAATCAAACAAGGAAGCCACGTTCACCTACAATGCCCTGTCCACAAGAAAGGAAATCGAAATTTTCGCTTCGTTTTCTTTTTTTTTTTTAATATTCTTCTCTTCTGCACGATATAGGGTATGAATTATTATCCTTCCCTGTACTCTCGCTGCGACGAACAGTCCGATAAACGAGTCACCCTATGACAAAGATGGGGGTCCCGAAAATCGGGATGAGGACGATTCGTCACATGCGCACTCGTCACAGGACGATTGGTCACAGGACGATTCGTCGCATAGAAACATTCGTCACAGGAAGACTCGTCATGCGGGCAACTGGTCACATCGATCGGGCAGGGGACGATAGTAAATCGCAAATTTTAACAACTACCCACATTCGCTGATGAGGAGTTTCACGACTTCCCACTGTCACATCAACCAATGGTTAGGAAAACTAATCTTACAATACTCCGCTTTTACTTTCATTATATTACAAGGCTTCAGCAGGTTGATCTCAGTTGCTGGCTTGAACTAGCAATAATCCGACTCAGCCAAATCAGTTGTTACTTGTGCCTTGCATACCACTATTCGACAAAATTAATAAGTATCGGAATTCTTTCTGCTGCATGTGTACGAGTGCCCCTCGTGCAGCTGCATGGCTCCACCTCTCTCTGTTGCGATCACCTCCATCCTTTTGAATGTAGTCCGAGTTAAAAAAAAGTCGCTCTTATATGGCCTCCGCATTCACCGTTTGGGACAGACCTTGAGAAGCCAAAGACATGCTAAGATAAGAGGTGAGCCACTTTGTCCGCCCGAACCGAATTGAGCAATACATTTTTTGGGGGGCGAACTATTGTGGGACAGGTTGGCAGCGCGACGAGTCATCCTATGACGAATGTTCCTGTGTGACGAATCGTCCTGTGACCAATCGTCCTGTGACGAGTGTTCATGTGACGAATGGACCGTATCCCCCGAAAATCTCCTAAAATCGTGTTTGTTCTCAGAGACACATCCGTGTGTAAGAAAAACCGCGGCCCTCTCCACGAAGTACGGACATATTTGATAAATAGCGTTGACTTGAGGTTGAACTTTTCATTTGCTTTGTAAACACAAGCGTGACGTCACGTGCGCATCCCACGCGACCCGACTGAAGTCTGAACTGCTGTACTATGTGTGGACAATAGGGCATTATTTTGACTTCCCAGCCGCGACGACCTTGGCGAGGGAGGACAGGTGGGGGTCCCGAAAATCCTAAAATCGTGGTTTGTTCGCAGGGACACACACATCCGTGTGTAACAAAAAACGCGGCCCTCTCCACGAAGCTTACACAGGCATTGTTGTGTAACTACTGAAGATGCCTCCCGCAAGGGAGGCGAAACTGGTCAGAACTTCAGCTTGGGCGAGTTGGTTATTCATGATTCATGGAGGCGTTTATTCGGGATACGGCCCGTTCGTCACATGCCGATTCGTCATAGGGCAACTGGTAATAGGCCCATTCGTCACAGCGGAACATTCGTCATAGGATAATTCGTAACTCGGGCCACCTGTCACATAGTAACCCATAATTTGTCATATGGTTCTTTCTAGTTGGGTTTCTTGAAAATTTTGATTGGCCGTGCCAAACCCGTACAAGGTCACCAAGGTTGATCGCGGGCGAAGATTCTGTAACAGGTGCTGCAGTTCCGGGTATCAGTCCAAAGGTCCGACATTCGGAACGAAACTAGAAGTAGTAGAAAACAAAGAAACCTCGCAAAGAACCTAAGCCATATGTAAAAAGAAAGAAAAAAACGAACAAAAAGAGTTTGTCTAAGAGTATCGCCAGGTCGTCATTGTTTGCTTTGTTGTTGTACGCGTGTCACCCGATTCGGCCAGATTCAGGAATTTTGTAGCTGCTTTTCTTTTTTTGGATGGCGCATGTACCAGGGTATAAAAGAAACGTCATTTTTGCATGGGAACTTACTCTCGCTTTTGAAATGGAGTTGATCACAACAGAGAGGGGTGGCGCTATGCTCCTCCACGACGGACATTCTTACACTCGTATTAAGTCTAACGAATCGACGCTCTACTGGGCTTGCCGGCAAAGGACACTTTGTAAAACTAAAGTTGTAACTGACCTAGCCATTACTCGTATACTCTCCTACTCCAGCGACCACACGCACGCCGGTGACCCAACCGAGCTAAGTGTTCTCAGAGTACGTCATGAGATGAAGCTAAGAGCAGGTAAGTTGCGAAAAGTTGCTTTTATATTCCCAGTTTCGCATAACAAGAACCAATTTTTATATGTGCTTTTTGCTTGCAGTGGAAGGACGCCTAGCACCACACCAGATACTTTTGGATGCAGCCTCCTCCGTAACGGACGACACTGCCTCGCAGATTCCTGCTGCATCCACACTACGGCGCACGATTCGGAAACAGAGGCAGCGTGCAAATTTCGTGTACAGTGTACCATCCTGCAGGGCAGACATTCGAATGCCCGCAGAGTTTAAGGTAAAGTGCTTTCCTGCGTTATGCATTTGATTTCGTAATAACTGTTCCAACTTCATGCAGGTCACAGCCAAAGGAGATTCGTTTCTCCTGCACGACAGCGGCGACGGCGACAGCGAGAGACTTCTCATCTTTGCAACTGAGCGCAACCTGAGCTATTTGGCCCGGGCAACCACCTGGTTCGCAGACGGAACCTTCAAGGTCACCCCTGAGCAGTTCTACCAGCTTTACACTGTGCATGCAGTCGTCAACGGTGTAGTAGTGCCCATGGTTTACGGCTTGCTGCCCAACAAATCCGAAACCACCTACAGAAGGTAAGCACTAAAAGTTACAAAAACGGATACCTTGGTGTGCCATTATTGTGAGTTTGTCTACATAATTGTTTCTTTTATTTGTAATACTGACTACACAAAATTGTTATTATTATTTTTCTTCAAGGTTCTTCGATGTGCTGCTGAGCCACGTTGGGACCCACTGCGTTGAGGTGGTCTACACTGACTTCCATTTATCCCAGTCGGTATACAGGAAGGTGTGCTCTAGCGGTCTTCAGAGTCGATACAATGCGGATGAAGAGTTTGCTGTTAAGGTATGTAAAATTATTTGTTATTTTTTTTCTGTCGTGTATATATATATATATATATATATATATATATATATATATAAACTGCGTTTCAGACCAAAAAAAAATTACTTCCTGTGCACTTTCAGATGAGAATGCTGGCTGCATTGGCCTTCTTGCCAATTTCCGACATCCCAGAGGCATTCCAGGACCTGGTCGAGGTTTTCCCCTCGGAGGCTGCACACGTGGCCGACTACTTTGAAGATGTCTACATCGGCAGGCCCCGTCGGAACGGCATGTCTACAGCCATCTTCCTTCCGACAGTTTGGTCAGTGAGGGAATCGACATTGGCGGAAATGCCAAGAACAAATAACAGCCTCGAGGCTTGGCACCGAGGACTGCAGGTATTAATCGAATATCTCCTAAGTTGCTTGTAGCAACAAACGCTAATTACATTATTTCGTTTGGTGGGCGGTGCAGTTGGTGTTTCGACGTAAAATAACTAAACCTTTCTAAGTACCAATTGGGGGCGCAAACTTAAAATATATTGTCACGAAATTACAAAAAAAAAAATTCAAATTCCTTATCATCACCACTGCTCGGAAATGAAGAGAGAGAGAGAGGTAGAGAGAAAGAGATGAATTGAGACGGGCCTCCGGGATTTCTCTAAAATATGATGACTGCATACATGACCGCGTTTTGTCTTCCGTCACCCATATGTTGTTCTACGTAAATATATGCTTCATAGTAAAGCTGTGCTCGTGCTTTCTGCGGTTAGTTGCGTACTCAGTGAGACTATACAGTAATAACAGTTTGCGCGTGTTTTTCTTTTTCTTTCTTTAAGAGCAATGTGGGCTGCAGCTCCCCCAACATCTGGGCCTTCCTGGGATGTGTCAAGAGGGAGCAGTCCTTGACGGAAATGAAACTCGCTCAAGCTGAGGGCGGCACTACGTCTTCAAGGGTGTCGAGAAAGCACGCTGACTGCAACAAGCGCCTTCAGATTGTCGTCAGCCGCTACGACAGTCGCAACCGTTTGGAAACGTTGAGGGCAGCAGCCCGAAATATTGCGTTTTAAAACGCTAACTACTCGACTAATAAACCTTTTGTTTTCAAGTGTAATCATGACGCACTTGGTATTCACTTATTAATTCGGTAATGACTTTCATTACACCCGGCTGCGGCAGCACCTGTTATGCGTCAGCAATGATGGGCACCAGGCCGGTGTAAATAAATATGAGAGTAGACGGTTTCATGACTCCTGTGTATCAAAAATCTTGCATTATATAGTCGAAATTTCAACAAATAAATAAACCTTGAACTTTCACTTGAGTGCCTTTTTTTTTCATTTCATATGACGAATTCTCCTGTGACGAATTCTCCTGTGACGAATTCTCCTGTGACGAGTTCCCCTATGACGAATTGTCCTATGTGACCAATTGCCCTATTACCAGTTGGCCTATGACGAATCGGCATGTTACGAACGGGCCTACACCCCGTTTATTCATGGAGGCGAAACGTCTAGTGAAATTGTTTTTTCCTGTTCTGTGAAGTCGGTGCTTTTATTTTAATTATGTTACCAGTCGGCCTGTGTGACCAGTGCTCATTTGAAGAATCGCCTTTGTCTTTCCTGAACCCTAACAAAAACACCCTCATAACATTTTTTTTTTTACTGTTCGGCTACGTTGGTATAACCTATAATCGACATAATTTTTGCGAAAGCCTACTTTTATTTTATAATTATCTGTAACCATTTCTAATTGAAGAAGTGACAAGTATAATAATTATATTATGATTTCATATCAAAATTCGACGAACCGGGAGATGCGAAATTCGGTGAAACAGCTTTTCAAAAAAATATCCGGTGCCCGAAACTTGCTTATATTAAAACGTCTAACATGTGTATGTGTTCTAATACAGAAGATGAGTGCAATGTGGAAACTGAATGGCCTCACAGACAATTGTCAACGAGTTGGAATTTTTGATGAATTACCCTTTGTCGAGTCATCCTACTACCGATTGGCCTCTTCAATCAATTGCCCGTCGACAAATATTGTTGTTGGTTTATTTGCCATCTGCTGTAAGGGGAGAGTGTGGGGCTCGTCAAGCCGACATGATGCCAGCATTTTCATCACGCCTCCAGCGCTTGTACCGACTGACGCCGACGAGTTGGTCTAGAAATAAATACCCAGGGACTATACTATAGCCGCTAAATATCTCTGCGCGAGCATGATTTGTTTTCAAAGGGGCACCCGCCTGTCGGTGCTTCTTTGAATTATACATACGTCATGGTCAAAACGTTCCGCAGCTAATGAGTCAAGGCCGACTAACCTATTTTGTCCAAATGTCCGTGTATGGGAGATGAGAATGCCACTGCGTCAAAGACAAGACGTGTGCGAGCGTTGCTAAAAATAGAGACGACTATCGATGTTTTAGTATACATGGTTTCATTCTTAGTCAGAGCGCAAACAGAGGTTAGATGTCACGAAAACACATACACAAAGACAAAAAGCACTTTATCACGGCGCATTGTATGAGTTGTTATATTAGTGGGTGGAATCACCCAAAGATAGTGAACGCCGTGGCGTTTAGGTGTTGAGCTGTTGGTGATGCTTGATCGGCGCAATGTGTCAGTCGAGCTCCAACTGAGGGTGATATGAGGCGGGGCAGCTCTGTGATTTTACTTGTTGTTTATTCTGGTGTCTTTCGTTTTTGCGCGAAATATTGCGGATCACAACAGCTAGGCATCTTCGTCCGATGAAGCTCTGTTTTATTGATTGGCGTTTCATCGAATAGTGGACATTTCATCGAATACCGCTTCGTTGAACGCCGACTCATCAAGTAGCTTGATCGAATTATGTTTCTGCTATCAAATTATTGCAGATATAATAACTACGCTCGTCATATTTTGTAAATAACGGTAGCCTTTAGCGAAAATTGTGTTGCATAGTTAGTTTCGGCCGTCAGCAAATAGTGAAAAATATCTATCTACCTATTTCTCTCTCTCTCTCTCTCTCTCTATATATATATATATATATATATATATATATATTGTTAGGAAAGACGACGACGTGGCGCGAGTGGCGCGCTCAAGTGTCGGCCGCAGAGTGCCCGCGCGATTCGATTCAGACTGACTTCGCCTGGCTGCGCTGCGGCACTGATCGTCATCTACAATCCTCCGATCATCTGATTAAACCTGCACATCATTGCCTCACAGGTTGGTGGAGGCGCTATCGTTCTTCCGCCTCTCGTCTAACCGTTAATTATCAATTATGGAGCTACGCAGCAGACGACCTGCGCAAGTCAATATACCAGAAGAAGCGGGCAACGCTAACCGTCCCACGAACACTATAGCGCCCGTGGTCAAACATCGACAGCGCGACCCCCAGATCTTCGACGGATCTCCGGACGCTGACGTCGACGATTGGTTAAAGAACTATGAACGGGTCAGCCACTACAGCCACTGGGATGACAGCTTTAAGCTCGCGAATGTTGTTTTTTTTTCTAAAAGACACAGCACTTCGCTGGTTCGACAATCACGAAGAAACCATCAATTCCTGGGAAGGCTTCAAAACAGCATTCGCCGATGTGTTTGGCAAACCCCAGCACCGCAAGCAGCAAGCGCGCGACCAACTATTGCGCCGCTATCAAAGACCCACAAAAACATCAACAGCGTACATTGAGGACGTCCTCCGTTTGTGCCGCCGAGTTGATGCTGAAATGGGCGAAGACGAGAAAATTCGCCACCTCTTCAAGGGCATTTCCCAAGAGCTCTTCTCCGTCGTGGCTCCGAAAGCACCTGCTACAACAGAGCGCTTGATAGCGGAATGCCGACAGTACGAAGAGCTCGATAGCGCACGGATCTCCAAAAAAACATTCGAGCGACTCCCTGAAGTGTCCCAGGTAACAACTCCCGACACAAACCTTGCTTCGCTCATCCGCACCATAATACGCGAGGAGCTTCGTACCTTCGTCGCACAGCTACAACCGTCTAGTGACGAACACCAAACAAATGCTGACGTACATGGCATAAAGGACGCAATTCAAAGCGAACTGCGCGCTGCTCTGGGGCACGTCACGCCAGCAGCCTCTCCTTACGCACCAGCAGCACCCGTCCCAACTTCGATCTGCGCTTATCAGTCCATCCCTGCCACGTATACCGCACCAACCCCTCCATGGACACAACCACAACCAAGGACCAACATCTGGCGAACGCCAGATCAGCGACCTGTGTGTTATTATTGTCACACACCAGGACACATCCTCCGATATTGTCGCCGTCGACTTAACAACACGGCTCGCACCTCGCCGACCAGCCGTGTATACTCCACAGACTATACTGACTACCATGCTACTCATCGCACTCCGCCCATCGACGAATTTTCTTCACGTTCCCACACGTCCACTCCCCCCGGTCACGAACAATTTCCAGACAGTCGCCGTCCCTCTCACAGCTCCGAACGTTCCCCACCGCCACGACGTGGCCGCCCATCATCGCCGTACCCGCCACGACGCCGTTCTGTATCACCCTTCACCACCGACGCTCCCGGACCTTCCCAACAGTCAAACTAGATAAAGCGGTCTGCAGCTACGTTGGAGGTCAGGCTGCACACTCATCACTATCCGCAAATCCTCCTCATTTAGGATCAACATCAATTGTACTCAAAATTAGAAATCACAACTTCACCGCCTTAGTCGATACAGGAGCCGCGAAGTCTTGCATTCCTGAACACATCCGCCGTCGTCTGCACGCAGTACTTACTCCGCCGTTGCAAGGACACTTGATGCGCATGGGCAATGGCGATTTGGTTCCCCCCCTCGGATACTGCACCCTTACAATCCGGATTGATAACAACCGTTACGTTGTTATGTTCATAGTGCTTCCTACCTGTATCGCCGACATCATTCTGGGATGGGACTTTCTGTCTTCAACAGAAGCATTCATTGACTGTGCCAGCCGTGAATTGCATCTCAACTCTTCTGATACTGCCGAGGTTGCTGCTGATGGTTCGCTCGTCACCCTGGTAGCCGACACTGACATACTGCTGCCTCCGTACGCTGCCGCTGTCGCCACACTCGTACCGACCATACCCACCGCAGCAACTTCTGGTCTCATTGAACCTATCTCTACGCAGCTCGTGACCAAGGGCATAATCATTCCCTATTCGCTTGCTACACTCACGAGTGGAAAACTTCAGTTATGGGTAACCAACTGTTCTTCCGAAGCTCAAATCGTTCCTTCCGGAAGTCGTGTCGCTACAATGCTCTCAACAGTGCATCACCAATTTGCCAGTCTCCTCCCCACCACTTCAGACGTGCTCCCTACACCACCTGATTTCAGCAAGCACGTGGAAAAAATGATCGACCCCCGCCTACCACTGAACCAATGACATATATTAGCCCGTCTTCTTGCAGACTACGAAACCCTTTTTGACATTAACCCCGAAAAGTTGCCGCAAACTTCGCTTATAGAGCACCGAATTGATACTGGCGATTCATCACCCGTTCGAAGCCGACCGTACAGAGTTTCCCCAGCCGAACGCCGAGTAATTCAGACACACATAGATGATATGCTCCAAAAGAAAGTAATCGAACCATCTTCTAGTCCATGGTCTTCACCCGTTGTTCTTGTTAAGAAGAAAGACGGCTCTTGGCGTTTCTGCATTGATTACCGCAAACTAAACAAAGTCACAAAAAAGGATGTTTATCTACTGCCCAGAATTGACGACACTCTTGATACGCTCCAAGGGTCTTCATATTTCTCTTCCATGGACCTCCGAAGTGGTTACTGGCAAATTCCTGTCGCCAGTCACGACAAGCCCAAAACCGCATTCACTACTTCAACTGGCCTGTATCACTTTAATGTGATGCCATTTGGACTTTGCAACGCTCCAGCCACCTTTGAGCGTATGATGGACTCTCTACTACGCGGCCTTACGTGGAACATATGTCTGTGCTACCTCGACGACGTCGTCGTGTTCGCCCCGACTTTCGACGAGCACCTACACCGGCTGCGTATGGTCCTGCAGTGTTTCCGAGCCACCGGTCTACAACTTAATTCCAAAAAATGTACGTTTGCCGCTCCACAAATCAAAGTACTGGGTCATCTCGTCAGTGCTTCCGGCATCAGCCCAGACCCCGACAAACTCCGAGCTGTGGCTGAATTTCCTGTACCACTGAAAGTGAAAGATGTCCGGGTCTTCCTAGGATTATGCACTTATTTTCGAAAATTTATTTGTGGTTTCTCTGACATCGCGGAGCCTCTCAATAATTTACCAAGGAATGGTGTACGCTTTCAGTGGACCAAGGAGCAGCAGGACTCGTTCGAGTCCTTAAAAATAGCGTTGACCTCTGCCCCCATCCTTGGACATTTCGTCGAAGGCGCAGATACGGAAATAAGAACAGACGCCAGCGGTCACGGTGTGGGAGCGGTTTTGGCACAGACCATTCGAAATGAGCAGCGAGTAATAGCATATGCCAGTAGAACTTTGACTACCTCTGAACGAAATTTCTCAACGACTGAAAAAGAATGTTTAGCGGCTATATGGGCAATTACAAAGTTCCGCCCCTACCTATATGGTTCACCATTCCGCATTGTGACTGACCACCATGCCCTCTGCTGGCTAGCAAGCCTCAAAGATCCTATGGGTCGTCTTGGACGGTGGTCATTAAAGCTTCAACACTACAATTTCACGGTTGTCTACAAATCAGGTAAACGCCATCTCGACGCTGACGGTTTGTCCCGATGTCCACTTCCCACCGATCCTATACCCCCATCACGCATCGACACAGCAGACCCAGCAGCAGTCCTCGACAATGTCGACCTACGATCCGCACAGCTGTCCGATGCGTTCTTGAAACCTATTATTGACACCCTCCACGGCACTCTGCGATTCCCAACCCGTCGTACAGAGCGCCGCGCCCGCCTATTCACTCTTCGTGAGGGTGTTCTTTACAGACGCAACTATGATCCCCAAGGACCACCGTGGCTGCTCGTCGTGCCACGTCATCTTCAGAAAGAACTCATTCGAATCCACCACGACGACCCTACAGCCGGACACCTCGGGTTCCCCAAAACATATTTCAAAATTCGGGGAAAATACTTCTAGCTGGAACGGAATGCAACGCACCATCACGCGATATGTTCGCGCGTGTCACCTATGCCAGACCAAGAAAAAGCCTACAACAAAACCGGCAGGAGCACTACGGCCCATCCCTCCGCCTAACCGCCCGTTCGAACGCATTCGTATTGACTTTCTTGGCCCATTTCCACTCTCGACCTCAAATAACCGTTGGGTAATCGTCGTCGTCGACTACTTCACACGCTATGCCGAAACAAAAGCCGTGCAAGCCGCCACAGCCTGCGAAGTAGCTACCTTCTTCCTGCACTCCATCGTGCTTCGTCACGGTGCCC
Organism: Ixodes scapularis; assembly: GCF_016920785.2. NCBI lineage: Eukaryota > Metazoa > Arthropoda > Arachnida > Ixodida > Ixodidae > Ixodes > Ixodes scapularis. The sequence goes on along the minus strand of NW_024609880.1, from coordinate 43,196,713 downwards.
CTCAGTACATAGTCACAGACCGCGGTACTCCATTCTTAGCTCACTTGCTTCAAGAACTCCTCCATCTCACTAAGTCCGTGCACAACATCACGAGTGCGTATCATCCACAAACAAATGGCCTCACCGAACGTTTCAATCAGACTCTAGCTCACATGATCTCCATGTACGTCGCAGACGATCACAAAAATTGGGACGTCATTCTTCCATACGTCACGTACGCCTATAACACCAGCCACCAAGCCACCACAGAATACTCCCCTTTCTACCTCTTATACGCAAGAGAGCCACTCTCAACCTTGGATACTGTTTTACCCTATGTTGATGACACTGCACATGACGACCACACCGACGAAGTTCTTTACCGCGCAGAGGAAGCAAGACAACTGTCCAGGATTCATACACTACAGACGCAGCAACATCAAACCCTTCGTCATGCCGAAACCCACACTGATGTCGCGTACCAAGTAGGCGACGAAGTTCTTCTCTGGACGCCTCTACGTTCTCCTGGGAAGAGCGAGAAACTTCAAAAACGCTTCACTGGCCCCTTTAAGATCTTACGACGTCTCTCGTCCACCAACTACGAAGTTGCTCCAGTTTCGGCCCCTCGTGATCAGCGTTCAAGATCAACCGACATAGTGCACGTCGCACGCATCAAGCCCTACTACCGCCAAGCACCATAAACAGACGTGCCGGCGGTCCGCACTTCCCTCACCGGGAGGGTAACTGTTAGGAAAGACGACGACGTGGCGCGAGTGGCGCGCTCAAGTGTGTTGGCCGCAGGGTGCCCGCGCGATTCGATTCAGACTGACTTCGCCTGGCTGCGCTGCGGCATTGATCGTCATCTACAATCCTCCGATCATCTGATTAAACCTGCACATCATTGCCTCACAATATATATATATATATATATATATATATATATATATATATATATATATATATATATATATATATATATATATATATATATATATATATATATATATATATATATATATATATATATATATACAAAGGCAAAAATGCGTACTGTCAGAGTTACTAATTCGAAGTTTACTACGACGTTTCGAGCGGGGACCACTCCTCATCACCTAATGAAGAACGGTCCCCGCTCGAAACATCGGAATAAACTTCGAATTAATAACTCCGACAGTACGCATTTTTGACTTTTATATATATATATATATATATATATATATATATATATATATATATATATATATATATATATATACATTTTACTAATATAATGTCTGGACATTTACACTTACCAAGTAACCATTTTCAGCTGTGATTTGAGACTGTGTTGCGCTTATCCCGCTCTTATTTATTTATTTTTTGTTTCTCTTGTTTCCGGGCCTTTTTAGTATAGGCTTCCACCAGCTCGCTTGCGCGTGAACTCTAATATCAAGTGAAACAAGTTTGTAAATTAGGGCGACACTATATAGGTTTGAAATCCTATACCAATTTTATTGCCATTTGGTGAGCCACGTACGAATTTTGAAATATATCTTTTCATCCAAATAATCGATTAGTAAATCGAATAGTGATTCGGACGAATTTACTACGACGGGAAGAACGAATTTGCAAATCTCATGGCAATTAGGAAATTTCAGCCATCCTTGGTTTCCGATTGGTCGCGCTCAGTAGCAGCTCCCTCCGCCCAGAGTAGCCTCGAGTCAGAATTCGCGGAGTCTCTACTGACCGGCCAAAAAAGTGCGGCGCTGCAACTGCTCCCGCCCAGACGACTTGATGTATTTGTATACGCCAATGACATCGGCCGCGATCGGCGATTGAGGTTCCGTTAGCGGACGCAAGCGTCAGCGGACGTCTCATATTTCCATACTCTCATTTAACTACAGAAACAAAAACAACAAAAAAAAAATCATCCAGTTCATGCTCACTATGTTCACCACTGACAAGATAGTCGGTAGTCGACGAGTTTGCGTGCAAAGCCGATCAAAACGAGGCACCAGATCAACTTTTACGGCTGCCATCAGGAAAGATCTGGCTTGTCGCGTTCCCTCAACGTCACTCCGAATATTGTTTGTGCCCCGCGCACCATCCTCTTGTAGCAATATTTTTATTGTCCCCATGTGATTTCTTTTTTACGTTCTTACTGGTGTTTGATCATAATTCGGTCATTGAAATAGTTTTTGCTGCCGACCCTACCATTATTTTGACCCTCTGGCAGCAAAGGAATATTATGCCGGCATTACACACGAAATAAGAATGTAGACACTCCGTCCCATATCTCAAATTACATCACAATGTGTTTACACAACTGTAGTGCAGAGGTACGATGAGCAGGGTCTGAGAAAATATTAGTTTCAGTATTTTCAAAAGAGCGACGAAACAAAATAAAGAAAGGACCTCCAATCGGCAGCGCGTGCAAGCAGAGGCAGTAGTGACAGGAAGCGCGAGGTGTGTCTTTCGTATGGCCGGCATCAACTCACGCACTGTCCGAAGATGTACTCTGTTTTACTCGTAGGATTGCAACGCTGCGGAATGTAGGCGTGTGATTTCAGAAAGCGCGTCCTCCCATTTCTACGCGCGAGTGCTCCTGCAACCCAAGCATTGTATACAGTTACGTCCTCGCGCCCGTGCCTTGGCCAGCCCCGTACACAACTTATGCAGTATCGAAAAGGCATAGTTCAAAATTGACGGTCCCACTTCTCCATACCGCTTCAAAACCCCATCTCGCTCAAATCACTTGGCAGCCGGACAATTTTGGCAGGGGGCCTCAAGTTGGGGATTATCCGGTACATGGTCCTCCCAACAATGAATGTGGGCGCGACGCGCCAGAGGGTGAACACGTGAAACGAGGGGCGTAAGAGTGGAGAAGGAAACTCAAGGTCGCAAGCGACGGGAAAAAGGGTTTCGAAATTGGCGCGCGGGTTTTGCAGCATTTGCTCATACGGACAGCCAACGCCGCCCTGGTGGTTCAACTAATGTTTTGTTCAAGATGGCCGCCGTGGTACCGCAGCCTTAAGACGAGACGTGACGGACTTTCTGAATGGAAGTGTATGTTAATGATGATTTGTGCACAATACAAGTTTCTCTGTGAGCTAAGAAAGCAGACATTTCTCAGAGTGCATGACGTATGCGAAGATCGTCCTGTCGACTGAGCTCAAAGTGCGGACTACGCACGTCGTGCGGCCTATGTACCGGATGCGGACGATCTAAAAAGAATACCTTTTTTTTCGGCCTAATTTGTCCGTTTAGGATTATACACCGGATGCGGACTATAAAACGAAAATGCTGTATGTATCGTATATCTGGTTGTATAAGTCGCATTCATTTTTATTAACTTTTTACAGAATTTTTGTCGGCGCGTCTTTCACAATTGTGCGACTTATATCAGCTTCTTTCGTCGAGCGTGGATATTGAGCGCGCACAGTTGCAGCGGGGGCTATATTTTTCTTCGATCGTTGATCAGAATCTTGAAACTTGCCCCAGCTTGAGCAAACACCGAGATCACGATACACATATACGGGCGTATCAAAATATCAGTGTCGTTTCACCGCGCGTATGATAAAATAAAGAATAAGTACGACTTATGTAAAGGACTTATATACCAACTTGTTTTGCAAAAACACCTTTTTATAGGACGTTACGACTTATACAACGGTTCGACTTATTCACCGAAACATAGGAAATATGGCGCACTAATTACTCCGTTTCATCATAAGCGCGAGCGCAGCACGTGTTACATACACGAGAGTGTTGCTATTAACGGCGCATTCATTTGACGATCGCGTGCGCATGGTAGGCCTGCCTGCACTAATGTGCCTCAATGCCTTTCTGTTTAGGGTGATGCCATCGTTTGTAGTACCCGATGCCGACAGCACGCGCTCACAGGGAAAATACAAGGAAATCGAAGGAAACAAAATGTCGCCGTAACACAGTCAGCGCCACGCGCGCGTGCAGGGACACGCTCTTTAAAGCGCTTCAGAACAAAAAATAAAAATAAGCGTTCGAAACAAAATGGTCAGATGTCATCACCCCAAGCAAAGCGCGCATGAAGGCACCCTAGCCTGCACTATACCCTCCTATCTATGCTTGCAAAGCCGGGCAGTTAGATAGCGGAGCCCTAGAGTGCCCGGTCGCAGATTTGGAGCGCGAGGATCTGGTAGCACAGAGCAGTTCTAGGGGAGCCTGCAGTCTGCGCGCAACTTTTGCAGCGGCAAGGATCCGAAACATGGTTTTTAATCCCGAGAAGAAAAGAAGCGGTAGCCCGAGGACCATGAGGAGCCTGGACGAACATTCCATCGCTCGGGACAAGTGTGTTTCAACATCTCGGCGCAGCGGGGCGCCCGTTACATGCCTCTTGTCTGCAGCTCTACCTTTTCCCTTTCGGCGGGCGCGTCTCGGGGCGATCTGCCAGGCTTTGCCAGTATAGAGGAGGCTATGCCTGCACAAACCGTTTGGCTCGCTCTTCTAACTTTTCTTCGCTTGAACTTCCTGTAAAATAGACTAGTGATCTTGGGCCAAAAATAGTGCGTCCCAACAATGTTTTCTTACTTTCGTGAATACTGGGGAAGAGATCGAACAGTCACGCCTCCAGCGGAACGCTTCAGCTGTGGGGAAAACAAACCGTGTTTTTTGTTTGTTTTTGTTCCGAAAAATTGAAGATGACGATTCGAAGGCCGCTCCTCGTGCGACTAAAGCACTTGTCAGAGCGAAGCGCTCGTGCCCAGACCTAGGCTGCCTTCATGTGCGCTTTGCTTAGGGGGGAGACATCTGGCCATTTTGTTCCCACTTTTACATTTATTTTTTGTTCAGAAGCGCGTGAAAGAGCGTGTCCCTGCACGCGCCTGTGGCGCTGACTATGCTATGGCGACATTTTGTTTTCGTCGATTTCTTTGTATTTTCCCCGTCAGCGCACGCTGTCGGCATCGGGTACTACAAAGGGTGGCATCACTCTAAACAGAAGCTCATTGAGGCACCCTACCCAGACCATGATAGGCGACGTTCTATTTATTTGTTATGCTACGTTAGTAAACACATAGAGTTATTTAAATTAACTCTAGAGGTTCAGGTGGCGTAGTGTGGAGTTTCATTTTGAAGCAGACAGAAGACACTCTAAATTTTACTTCCGCGGTGTTAGCTTGGCCCAGCTCGTTTATCTACTTTTTTGTCTTGCCTCGGCGGGATCTGTAATGAATCCTTAATACGTGACTTTTGCGAGCGCACGGGGTTACGGGCCCAGCTTGTTTACGCTCCGCGAGAGCGTGAACTGAACTTCGCCCATAGCGCCTGCCTGGGAAGGAGACACCGCTTGTGCCTGCGTGGGAAGAAAACCTCTCACAGAACGACCGGAGGCACGCCACGTAAACGCACGCAAAAGAGACCATGTAATCAGAAGTTAATCTAGTATAATAAACGCTATTTCATTTTCTCAAATCAACGTCGCATTATTAAATAACGTAACGTCAGCACCCGGCCACCGCTGACATGGCGCAGCCGACATGATCCGCAGAATCCAACGAAACCGGTGACCACGCCCTGATCACGGACTCCAACAAGGGAACGGAAACCACCAGTCAGGACACAATGCGTCAAGAGATACAAGATATCAAAATTCAACTCCAGCAACTAATCCTGGCCTTCAACAACGCACTTTTAACGCCACACCCAGAAAATGGCGTCAACGTGACGGACCGAAACGGACCAGAACGAGAAGTAACCACGACGGATGCTTCTGCGCTGGGCACGACAACGCAGGTGAGCGGCAACGCAACAACGGTTGATTTGCTGTCGGTCATCGTCCAAACGCAACAACAACTGGCCGAGACCCTACGACAGTCCACGAGGCCCCTCCACGTCCACTCCACGAGCGACACTTCGCACGCGATTCCCACGTTCGAGGGGAAGTCATACGAAAGCGTCGCTGAGTGACTTCGAGAAATCGAACGAGTGGCTCTCCTCGCAAACTGGACACCAAACCTCACTCTGCTCAACGCCGTCACCCGCCTTCACGGTGCCGCACGAGACTGGCACAAGTCATACGGTTCCCGGATCGACGACTGGGAAGTATGGAAGGAAGCCATCAAGGAACGCTTCCAACGAAAAATGGGACTTCAACAATTCTTGGAGTACCAACAACGCCGACAGCTCCGCCACAACGAGAGCATTGTGCAGTACATCTACGCGAAGAATGCCATGCTCGAGCGAGCTCCCTGTGAGCTAGGAGCCAGCGAACGGATCTCCTTAATCCTACACGGAATCACCGAGGACAAGTGGGCCAATCCCCTGGCAGCCCAAGGCTGTAAATCGGTTCTCGAGCTGATTGACTGCGCGACGACTTTGGACCACCGCCGTCCCAGAGAAAAGACTCAACCGCGCAAACAAGGCACGCACGAGCATTCGACATCAACGCAGCTGACGAATGCCCCATCACCGAAACCCTTCAAACGCACGAGGCAGGGCAACTGTTTCAATTGCGACCAGCCCGGTCACTTCTCCAGGGACTGTCCAGAGCCGAAAACTGCAGCGACCATCCGTGCAGAGGAGAAACGCGCACAGAAGGGCACGGGTCCAAACGAGAAGAATATCCACTGTTTCTTGCGCACGACAGGAGATTCTCTCCCCATCGTCACCGCCTTCACGGAAAACCGTCCTTTGAAGGCGTGCATCGACACTCGAGCCAACATATCGATCATCGATCCCAGGGCACTACCCCAGGACGCTTGCGTATCGTCGTGGTCCCGAGCAGAGGAATTCGTCAACGTTTTGGACAACAAGTTGACGCCTGACAAGTGCACGTCTCTGACGATCAGCGTTGGATCAACGACGGTCAAGGTACCGGAAATACTCATTCTTCCACTCCTGAAGTCAATTGACCTACTTCTCGGATCAGACTGGCGCCAACTCGCTAACGTGGAAGTCACGTTTCACGTTTCGAACGACATAACCATCGTTGAACTACCTAAGCGTTACGATTCGCCCGCCGAGATTCCAAAGACGACAATCTTCGGAGAAGCTCTGATGTCCAACTTTCACGAGAAACTGCCCCAAGCTGAACGCCTGGCCATGTTCGTGAAGTTCGAGCCAGCACGGAATGACATCGAAGCAGCCCTAAGGCAACGAATCCACACGGCTGTGGACAGGATTACCCAAGACGCCTCGCCGGAAGAACGCGAAAGACTTTTTGGGATACTCACAAAACACCACGCTGCGTTTACGACGATGGAGGAACAACTGGGCACCTGCCCACACGCTGAGCATTCCATCGAGCTACGCGACGAGATCCCCGTGGCGTCGCGGCCCTATCAATGCTCCCCAGCCGACCGGGAATTCATCAAACGACAGGTCAAAGACTATCGCGGGCGTGGAATTGTTCACGAAAGCCAAAGCGAATATGCTGCACCGACGCTTGTGGTCAACCAACACTTCTACGTCGACTACCTCTTGAATCGTCGGATGCCGAGATTTGGCGTGCCCACGACAATCGTCACCGACCAGGCAAAACGCTTCGTCAACAAACAGACTGCCGCTCTGTACAGACTACTTGGAATCACGCACGTGACCTCACCCCCCTACTGGCCTCAAGCCAACGGTCTTGTCGAACGGATGGTAGGGACGCTGAAGAATATAATTCGAAAACTCATCGAACCTCACAAGAATTGGGAGAAGGTTCTACCCGAGGCAGTTTTCTCTGTCAACGTTTCGCGACAGAGTTCGTCACGCTTCAGCCCCTTCGAACTCATGCACGGTTACGTCCCGAAACTTCCCGGACAGCTCAACATCGGAACAGTTGAGGCTGACCTAGACGAGACGACTAGACTCCACGGGTTGGCAAGACAGCGGCACGACGCGAGAAACAACTTGGAAAACTCTCAAGCTTCGGCCAAAAGCCGGTATGACGCAAGGAGCAAGACTCCGAGATTTAAAATCGGCGACTCCGTTTACTGCAGCATCGGAGCGAGGTCAAGCACGATGGACCCGTTCTTCGAGGGCCCATTCGAGATCAAGTCCTTTCCAACCCCAAACACCGTGGTCATCAAAAGGCTGCATTCCATAAAAGGACGACAAAACGAAAGAAAGGCAAACGTCGAGCAACTCCGCCGACACAATACACGCACACCAGCGGCACCGGAGTTATCCGACACCTGCGTCGGCCGAGCGCTCTCCGGCGCAGATGAAAGCGATGAACGTGAAGACGAGGACGGATCCGAAGCCCCAACGCGCGATAAAGAAAACTACGGAGCACTCATCAACCTCGAGGATGACGCTGCAGGTCAGCAACTGTCAAGGACGCGCAGACCTCCGGTCTACCTTGCGGATTACGCGTTGGAGTGATTTGAGGGCAAATCAATTTTAAACCGGGGCGTGTTAGCTTGGCCCAGCTCGTTTATCTACTTGTTTGTCTTGCCTCGGCGGGATCTGTAATGGATCCTCAATACGTGACTTTTGCGAGCGCACGGGGTTGCGGGCCCAGCTTGTTTACGCTCCGCGAGAGCGTGAACTGAACTTCGCCCATAGCGCCTGCCTGGGAAGAAGACACCGCTTGTGCCTGCGTAGGAAGAAAATCTCTCACAGAACGACCGGAGGCACGCCACGTAAACGCACGCAAAAGAGACCATGTAATCAGAAGTTAATCTAGTATAATAAACGCTATTTCATTTTCTCAAATCAACGTCGCATTATTAAATAACGTAACGTCAGCACCCGGCCACCGCTGACAGCGGTAATGCATTCCTATGGGAAAACGCAAATGCGTTTTGTCTTCGCGCTCGACTATAAGAGCAAAATTTGCTTAGTGTTGTGACAATAAAAATTTGGGAAGTTTTTACAATCATATGTACAAAATATGTGTCAAAGCGTTTTTCTTTGGAATTCATGGCGTTGAACACTGTGGTAAAGTAGCCCAATGCAAACGTATAATACGTGGTGAGATAGCAGACTGCTACGCATGTAGTCAATGATATGCAGGCCACAGAGTGAATGCGAAATCAAACAATTAAAACAGACAACAAGAACGAAGCATGGAGTTGTGGAACGAAGAACACGTACAGTCGGCAGCAAAAGTTTGCGGGGCACGGGAGCGCCAGCCGAAAGGACGGACTTCGCCTTCTCACAGCGCGTTGCCGCTCTCAAGACTCACGCTTCGCGCATGTGCTTCCTTTCTTGTTCGCGGTCGTGTTTCCTTCGCTCGCTCTCGTTCGACGCCCACGAGATAACAGGGACTGGCGCAAGATGCCGCGAAATGTTATCTGCAGCATACGCGAGCTTCGTCACCCATCACGGCGGTTGAGGCAGACGCGCGGCATGAGGGCTGACAAAGCAGTTCCCTACGCCGGACCCGGTTATCTGGTGCACGTCGGGCGCAAGCGAGTAAAAAAAAGATGACTGCGAGAAAGAAAGGAAGCACATTCTCGAAGCGTGAACCATTGAGGGCGCGCGCTCGCCGTCAGAAGGCGCAACCAGTCATTTCGGCTGACGCTCCTGCGCCCCCGCAAACTTTTGCTGCCGACTGTACTGGATTAGTAACAAACTGTGCATTAGTAACAAACTGCGTTTCCGTTATCTGATTGCTATTACAGCTTGAATAAACCCCATGCACTTTTTTTTATTTTTATTTTAGAGTGCAGCTCTTAGGCGCCCGTTTGCGGTTGGAGCGGCGTCGGCGTAACCGCGCGTTGCATTATGGGACGTGTGACGTCACTAGGGTACTCTCGTGAGGATTACCCCTGTGAGCGTTACCCCCATGGGGGTAACCCTCACGAGGGTTATCCTCATAAGGGTAACTTTCATGGAGGTTACCTTCGTGAGGAAATTCTCACGGGGTTGCTTTACCCTTACGGGGGAGAGGGTAACCCTCATGAGGGTAACCCCCGTGGCGGTTAACCCTGTGAGGGTTACCCTCGTAAGGGTTACCCTCGTAAGGGTAACCCTTGTGAGGGTTACCCCGTGAGGGTCACGAGGGTAACGTCAAAACATTATCCTCGTCACGCCACATGTGATGTATGGCGTCACACGTGACGTCACGTGACGTCTCCACATCTAACATTGCCAATATTCCTGCTAAATATAGCGGAGAAGGAAGAGGCGCATACTCTTCCCTCCGTACCCTCCCCTCCTCCTCCTCAAGAGCCGCGCTCCAATTCGGCGTTACAGAGAATGGTAAACATCTTTCATGTTTTTTGCTTGAATCGATAGCCTGTATCGGCCATATCACGCTGTACAACATAGACCTGGGCCTCATTTTTTGATAACTTAAACATCGCTCGGTTATAAAAAGAAATCATTAACTAAATAGATTACACTTTTATAATGTAAATAAAGCTACCTAGTACCCCTTACAAATAAAGAAACTACGCTAATCGCTGTAATTCCTTGTCGAAGAGAAAAATATCACGTACTTTTTCCCACAGGAATACACAGGAAGACTGGGAAATTAGACTGTTTGCTGTCTGCTTCAATTTGCAACCGGAAGTCCCGTAGGCACTAGCGCCAGCGGAGCCTCTAGCGTATATTGTAATAAATATATGAGTAAACACCGGGCTGTGGGAACAACGAGCTCGATAAAGCGCCCCCTATATGATCTCCTGCCCAATAATAAAAAGACAGAATCAGAGTCAACAAAATTAGTGTTTTTATTAAATTATTGTAAGCTCAGTTAACGCAAACTTTATTGCGCCTCTTGGTTTGCTTCAACACACAAAATTTTTTTTTACATTTTTTTATGCCCAAGAATAAAATTGTGAGAAGCAGTTGGCATAAATTTTTGATCGTTATGATTATATTACTCTAAACTACTCTTTTAATGCAATAAAACTATCCACGCTGGCAGTGGCCCAGTCCGGCTGAAAACTGCCGCGGCGGCTACTGTAGTTCTTACATGCTGGATTCCTAGCCCTTACTTAACCACTAGATTGCCGCGACATCGCTTTTTTTCTCTCGTCCTATAAAAATGATCTAATAGATGCCTAATCGCTTGAGGCAGCAAAGACCACTGGTTGCTCTTCACTGACTTGTCTTCGCTGCTCTTGAGTCCGGTGTCTGCCTTCCTTCTGCGCTTTAAATAAGGTACCCACAAGCATTAAACGAAACAAATATTTACACCCTAGCATTAGTTTTATGTTGTTTTATTTCAATTATTTTATTACCTGTTGCTTACAAAGAAGGTTCTGTGAAATATAGCATGAATCATATCGTACCTTAATGTGAAACATTATATTATACGAATAATTCACGCTCTGATCTTTGTTGGGCTGCTTTTCTGACACCTTTTTATTACTATTTTTGCATTCACAAAATACAAGTGTCGACCAATTATCTCTTTGATAATTCGCTTGATCGCGCATCGCCCCTTGGTCGGTGCAGTACGAATGCTACCGCCCGAAGCTCTGGATCGGCCATCTTTCTACTACGCACTTTCGGCCACGCGAAGCGTGGTGGGGGCTGAACAGCTGCGTGCCGAAGGGAACGTTTTCTGGTCGATCGCCCTTGCTCGTGGAAGACATTCTTGTGGTTTATTTTACTTTTTTTCTTAAACCTTTTTTTTTTAAACGGAAGTACAGTTAAACCCGTTTATAGCGAACAGCAAGAAATGCTACGATCAATTCGATATAACAAGTAATTCGATATAGCAAAAACCATTTACAACAATCCTCCACGATGCCTTCGTTGCAAGGCGAGAGCTTCTCTTTCTTTCTCATCTTTTCGCTTCCGCTTTGTAACAACGCGCTAAAAAGATTTTTTTTTTTTTTTTGCATACTTCCAGAGTTTGTTTTTTTAGTTTATCTCCCCTTCTGAATTGCTTCTCTTTGTGAAAAACCGTTTTGCAATGAAAAGTTTTTTTTTTTTTTTTCTGTGCATGCGAGCAGGGTGTATTTTTTCTTTCTCAACTTCCGAATCGCTTCTATTCGCTCAATTTTGTTCGCAACTTGCGCTTTTTAAATTTTCTTTCTTTCCTACCTTTTTTTGGAGATGAAACTACAGGCTAGAAGACGATTGTTTGCGCTTTTTGGGAAGCCTTCCCGGAGGGAAAAGGTTCGATATAGCGAATATGTTGTTCGTTATAAAAAGTACTTTTTACAAGCATTTTTATTTAAATTTTTTGTGCATTCGATATAGACAATTATTCGCTGTAGGTTGGTTCGTTCTAAACAAGTTTCGCTGTAGCTAACCTTGAGGGCCCCGGGGAAAATTCTACGAAATTACTGCATCAGAGAAAGGTAACACAACCTGCTTCGAGAACACAGGCGGCGCGTCTAGAGGGTTTGGCGTACGAACTGTGAACTGAGACTGAAGTGTTGTTTGGATAGCAATAAATCGGGAAGGATGTAGATGTGTCAACTATTCAGCAAGTATTTTCCCTACAACGCACTTTAAAGTGTCTCTCTTGAGTGGAGTTGCTTTACTCTGTCCGCACACGCGAGTTTGAGCACTCCCAAGTGGCCGAAGTACTAGAACAGCTTCCATGGTTAGAACGCCTAGATGTGACATAGTAGGCAAGCTATCGATACTTCGTGTATATTAGAAATCGGAACGAGCTACAACCGCGAGTCACTATGACACCCGTGCTTCATGCGATACAACCAAATCAAGGAATAGATTTTCTCGCGACATGCAAGTGCCGATGTCCCAGCAACTCCCGGTCGTGTTACAACGTAACTAAGAAAACGTAACAAAACGTTCCTTTTTCATCGGGCCTTCACTTTTACTTTTAAATAAAGCACTATGTCGGAAGGTACAGTCTGTTATAGTGCACAGAGAAAAGAACATAGCGCCACAATAAAACATTGCGGCCTCTGCACTCGCGGAAGGTTAATGTATCTACTGTGTCGAACCTTGACTTTTACTCAAGCGTGTCGAGGGCGCAACACACTTCCCTGTTTTTTTTTTTTTTTTTTTTTTTTTTTACAATGCGTTTAACAGGCATTCGGTTCGTGCCACGTGGAAATTTGAAACAAGCTGTGCTGTCTTCCTCGGGTGCTACGCTTTCGCAGGTTTTTCTTCGAGTCCTCCAAGGCAGCTATGAACATTAACACAAGGTTTGAAAAAAAAACTTCCCACCCGAACAAGGGCCATTGAGCAGAAAATCCCATTTGACAATCAGTCGCCCAGCCTCTACCACACTTCACGCGGCCGACTGTGTGATGTGGTAAGACGACCGATCGGGAACTTCCGATGGCCGTATTCGCGAGGTCGGGAAGCGAGATCCAGCAAACTACCATAGGAATCAGTGAACCTTGATGTCATCATGGCGTCGTGCTTTCACCTGACGTCGTGAGGTTACTTGACTTTGCTGCGTCACGTAAAACAGTGACGTCATGTCACATCATGACGTCACAAGAGGGGCAAAACCAGTTACTCCCTTGTTACGAGGATCTGTCATTTTCAGTGGAAAGAGTTTTTTTCCATGCTAAGTAGGCTAAAAGTTAAAAAGAAGTCTAATCCGAATGGTCTCCCCAATTATTTTTTAAAGCGCTACACCCAGTTGTTGACTGAATATTCAGCTAAGATCTTTCAAATTTTGTTAATCACTCGTGAGGTGACTGACGACTGGAACAGAACTCGAGTAATACCGATTCACAAAAAAGGAGGTGCAGTTTAGTGTCAAATAAGTGGCCAGTATCAATGCCTTGTAATTGTTTCAAGTTACTAGAACGCGTGGTGGACGGTTTTATTAAAATTGTTTTACCTGAGAAGGGTATTTTATCGCCTAGAAAACATGAATTTTGGAGAGAATGTCTATCGTCACGCATTTTGTAAAGTCAGTCCATGAGTTTTCCACGAAATTCCATTACTCAAGGCACGTTTATGTAATTTTCTTGGATTTTTGTAAGGCCTTTGACGAAATACCACATAAAAACTTGCTTATAACCTAGATTGTTTTACTTTAAGAATGGAACTCAGTTTGTTGATGTCCACGGTCATGATTCCGAGGGTCTTGCTGCCGCATCTAGTGTTTCTCAAGGGAGTGTGCTGAGGCCATTGCTTTGCGTAATGTACGTTAATTATCTCGCTGATATAGTGTCGCATTCGTTTTTGATCTTATTGCTCGCGGACGACCGTAATATGTATAAAGACATCAACTCTGCTGGCAATCATCTTGACTTTCAAGAATCTATCGTTGAATTAGATAAATGGTGTGAAAATCAGGACATGAACTTGAATATCGAGAAAACATTGCTTTTGAGAATTACAAGGAAAATAAATAATTGTTCAGTTGTGTATCACTTACTTAGCCGTGCTATTCCAGGAGTTGCCAGCTATAAATATTCGTCATTATGACTAATTTATTAACATGGAGGGAGGGGGGGCTCACGCATATCTCGAATATTTGCTCCACGGCATTCTAGAAATTGTGTTTTCTAAGGTGTAAACTCAGACACGTCACTTGTGACATTGAGCTTCCTGCATATACCACATTCAATATGTCCAAGCTTGACTATGAATCAGTCATTTGGGACCCATACACTAAATATACATTAAACAGATGGAGATTGTTCAAATAAAGTCGGTCAGAATTGTATTGGGTAAACACAAGAGAATAGACACCCTCACAAATTTTATGAGAGAAAATAACATACCAAAACTAGAATCACATATAAAGTTACTTGTATACCGTATTTACTTGAGTAATAGCCGCACTGTTTACGAAGAAAACCTAAGGGTTCGCTTTTCTGTGGAGCACGAAGATTGCCAAACAGCGCGATCCACAGCATGACTCCAGCTGTTCGTCTTCGTGCGAAGATACCAGCTTTGAAGGTTGCATTTGTATGGAGAATCGTGTTCCCAATCTGGTTATTTGCTATGGTGTTTATGCGCAACGCAATGATTGGCTGCTTGTGTGTTATGTTGGAAAGTAGACGCAAGGGCCTTGTTCATAAATAGTGCGGCTCTTACTTGAGTAAATACAGTATCATTTCTTCAAAATATATTAACACGGGAAGTAAACACAGAGACACCCATTTATCTAACTCCGCATAGCACAAGAAAGACACGACAGACCAAGGAACACTCTTTGCAATCCATATTCGCCCAGACAAATGCTTTTAAGCGCGTTTTTTTTTTTTTTTTTCGTATAGTTTTTAAGTGGGATTCACTTCCGGAGGCTATATTTCGAACATCTAATTTCAATCAGTCTATAATAGATTATTTACTTAATGAACCTAATTTTTCTGCAGCGTTGGCCTTGTCTATATGTTTATATATATATTTTGTTGCGAAGACGACGACGACGGTCACTGTCGCGAAAGACGAAAAGGAGCCCGCGCAGTTGTGTTGCGCGAGCTGGGGGTTTTCTTCAGGCATATTTGTAGCAGGCATCGCTGCTGTTCTTTAACATATCACCCTCAAATATATAAATCATATTCACCCTCACAAGTGATGGAGGTTAGGACCATCCCTATCCTCTCTTGTCCTGGAGCTCCGCAGCGGGCGATCAACGCAGGCCACCATGCCCGACGAGACCGGGAACGCCACCCAACAACGCGCACCCGCCCCTCCGACCGTCAGAAATCGACACCGAGACCCATCAGTTTTCAGCGGGGCGCCAGAAGCTGACGTCAACGACTGGCTCAAAAGTTATGATCGGGCAAGTCAACATAACAGGTGGGACGACAGCTTCAAGTTAGCAACTGTCGTATTTTTTTTAAAGATACCGCTCTACAGTGGTTCGATAACCACGAAGACGAGATCAATTCGTGGGAGGGATTCCAGACGGCTTTCGCGGAAGTCTTCGGAAAGCCAGAAAGTCGCAAGCAACAGGCCAAAGATAAACTTGCCAGAAGGTACCAATCCCAAACAGAGTCATCTACTGCCTACATTGAGGACGTCCTTCGCCTGTGCCGACGTGTCGACCATGACATGAGAGAAGAGGACAAAATCCGGCACCTATTTAAAGGACTGTCACATGACCTCTTCTCGGTCGTCGCTCCGAAGTCGCCTCCGACTCTCCAACAGCTCATTACGAAGTGCAAAAGATTCGAAGAGCTACAAAGTGCACGCATCATGAAACGTCCATTTGAGCGTCTCCCCGAGGTGTGCACAAACAACGGATCGTCATCGGAGCGTCCTGACCTAATTCGTCAGATCATCCGCCAGGAGCTACAGGCATACTTAGCCCCACTGCACGCCCCGGACGTTGCAGTACACCAACGAATGGACACTGCAAGTGTTCAGAACGTAGTACAGGACGAACTACGCACGGCTCTGAACCAAATCCAGGTAGTTTCCCCTATCTACGCGCCGACAACGCAAGCATCAACACCACTTTGCCGTATGGAACACGACATCCAATCACGTTACAGGACTCCGTTCCTGGATCGCGCTCAACCACCATATCGACCTTACGGGCAACGACGACCGACTGACATATGGCGCACCGACGATCAACGTCCAGTATGCTTTTATTGCCACGCAGCTGGTCACATCGCCCGTTACTGCCGCAGACGAATGACCGACAATGCTTCCTATCGTGTAGCTGCTAGTTTTGCTCGCTAATCAAGAAATTTCGATGCAAGCCCCACCTCTGACGCCCTCCTCTCCGACGCTCGCCATCCTACCGATGCCCCAGAAGCATCAGACACCCTCCGCCGCCGGTCGCCCTCTCCATACCCAACGCGCCGCCGCTCCGTTTCTCCGTTCAACCGCGCTGCAGTTGCGTCGACGCCGTCGTCAAACTAAAGAGGGCAGCCTGCGTTGCCTCCGGAGGTCAGGCTGCGCTGCCGCAATTTGACGCAAATTCTCCTCTTATTGGTCCGACTACCGTCAATGTTTGTATCGGAGGGCACGAATTCGTCGCCTTGGTCGACACGGCAGCCGCAAAGTCATGCATCTCAGAAGACGTCTGTCGCCGTTTACGTAGGGTTCTCACTCCAGCCAGTGGACACTTATTGCGCGTGGGCAATGGTGAATTAATCCAACCCCTAGGATGTGCCATCATACCTTTGTCCCTTGCAGGCATGTCCTAGATCATTGAATTCCTTGTGCTTTCAAACTGCGTCGCTGATGTTATTTTAGGATGTGACTTCCTAACGTCGACTGACGCCCTCATAAACTGTGCAGCTGGTGAGCTAGAATTGAACAGTTGCGATTCTGTGGATGATCCTCCTAGTTCATCAGCCCAGACCCTTCGTACAGATGATGACCTCCATGTACCACCCCTATCCACCGTAATCGTCGAGCTGAGGCCCGAGCCACCCATCACTGGAACCTACGCACTAGTCGAACCTTCCGAAAGACTATTTCTGAAGAAAAATGTTGCCGTACCTATTCCCTTGTGTCCATAGTGGAAGGCCACGTTCCTGTTTGCCTTGCTAACACCTCTCCCGAGCCGCAAATACTTCCACGAAACACTCAAGTAGCAACTATAAACCGATATGAAGAACACATCATTGCCCCTCTTCACACCGACGTATCGTCAACTGGCTGTCTCCAGACATCTGCACGCCGCACTAGCGACATGATAAAAACAATGGTGGATGCCGCCTTACCTGCCGCAAAGCACTACTTTTTGGTCACCCTCCTCTCAACATGTTCCGATTTATTCTACTTCGACAGCCGAGTTCTCGCTCAAACGTCCGTGGTGCACCATCGTATCGATACCGGAGGTGCATCTCCAGTGGAAAGTAGACCTTATCGAATCTCACCCATGGAGCGTAAAACCATCCAACAGCATGTCACAGAAATCTTGGAAAACAACATAATTGAGCCCTCCTTCAGCCCTTGGTCATCTCCCGTCGTTCTCGTTAAAAAGAAGGATGCCTCTTGGCGCTTCTGCGTGGACTACCGCCGTCTAAACAAGGTGACCAAGAAAGATGTTTACCCGCTGCCAAGGATCGACATCTTAGATGCGCTGCAAGGTTCATCATTATTTTCATCAATGGATTCCCGAAGCGGCTACTGGCAGATACCCGTCGCTCAAGCTGACAAAGCGAAAACAGCCTTCATTACACCTGACGGCCTTTATCAGTTTAACGTAATGCCGTTTGGTCTCTGCAAAGTCCCCGCAACCTTTGAAAGGATCATGGACACGCTGCTCCGCGGCCTCACTTAGAATGTATGCCTGTGCTACCTTGACGATGTCGTCGTCTTTTCAGGGACGTTTAATGAACAGGTGCACCACCTCAAACAAGTGTTTAATTGCTTCCGGTCCGCCCGCCTACAGTTAAACTTCAAGAAAAGCACATTTGGAACTCAACTACTAAAAGTACTTGGGCATCTAGTAAGCGGTGATGGTATTCGCCCAGATCCTGACAAACTTCGAGCCGTTTCAGGATTTCCTACCCCGAAAGTTCAAAAGGACGTCCGTGCTTTTCTTGAATTGTGCACTTATTTCCGCAAGTTCATTCCTGGCTTTGCTCACGTTGCTGAACACCTTAATCAGTCAGCTCCTTCGCACCAACACCAAATTCGAATGGGGACCATCACAAAATCAGGCGTTTGGATCCCTAAAATTGACTTTGACAAGCAGTCCCATCCTCGGTCACTTTACCCAAGGAGCCGAAACCGATATACGCACCGACGCAAGTGGACACGGCATCGGAGCAGTCTTGGCCCAGAATTCTAGAGGCACCCAACAGGTTATCGCATACGCAAGTCGCACCCTCACACCAGCTGAGCGAAACTATACTATCACTGAAAAGGAATGTCTGGCTGTTATATGGGCCATATCAAAGTTCCGTCCCCATCTCTATGGCATTCATTTTCGCATAGTGACCGACCACCATGCCCTCTGCTGGCTCGCCATTCTTGAAGACCCGTCAGGCCGCCTCGAAAGATGGTCTCTCAAACTTCAAGATTACAACTTCACCGTCCTCTACAAATCAGGAAAAAGACACCTGGATGCCGACGGCTTGTCCCGGTGCCCCCTTCCAACAGCCTCTCCTCTCCAAGACTCACGCATTTCCCTCGCAACGGCTCCTCTGACCCATGTTGACATTGCCGCTGCCCAGATGGCTGATCCTTTCCTTAAGCCAATAATTGAATATCTTCGTGGCACAAACCTACATCCCCTTCAACGCACAGTACGCATGGCGCGTCTATTGGCGCTTCACAACGGGACGACTCTATTCAGGCAAAACTATGAACCGCAAGGACGACCCTGGCTTCTTGTCATTCTCCGTTCCCTTCAAAAGGACATTATTCGCGCTAATCATGACGACCCAACTTCCGGGCATCTCGGCTTCTCCAAGACTTATTTCCGAGTTCGAGCCAGTTACTTCTGGAACGGAATGTATCGCGATATCAACAAATACGTCCGATCATGTCACGACTGCCAAACAAGAAAACACCCAACGACAAAACCACCCGGAACACTTTACTCGCCTTCACCACCTAGCTACCCCTTCCAAAGAATTGGAATTGACTTCTTGGGCCCATTTCCCACGCCTCCAAACAACAATCGATGGGTCATTGTAGCCATTGGCTACAATACCCGCTATGCTGAAACTAAGCCAGTTCCTGATGCTACCGCAAGAGAGGTTGCGAACTTCTTTCTGAACTCCATTCTGCTACGCCACGGCGCTCCACAGTCAGTCACAAGTGACCGAGGCACGCCCTTTATTGCCAAACTTCTCAATGAAGTCCTGCAGCTCGCAAGTACAGTCCATCATGTAACAACTGCTTACCACCCGCAGGCTAATGGGCTCACCGAGCGACTGAACCATACACTAGCAAGCGTGATGTCAATGTATGTTGAAGAAAACCACACCGACTGGGACGCAATCCTTTCTTTTGTCACTTACGCGTACAATACCGCCCGACAAACAACTACAGGATTTTCGCATATTATCTTTTATACGCTCGTGATCCACTCACGAGTCTCGACACTGTTTTGCCATACGTGGAAAATTGTTCGGATCCCTACACATCTGACGTCGTGTCCCGAGCCCAAGATGCCCGCCAACTTGCCTGACTGCAAACTCTGCAGTCCCAACAACAACACCCCCTTCGCCATGCGGACACTCACATACCAGTCTTTTATAATGTTGGTGATCTCGTCTTGCTCAAGACACCATTTCGCCAAACCGGCAAATGCGAAAGGCTCCTAAAAACGTTGTTGGGCCGTATCGCATTGTTCGTTGCCTTTCCGATATCAATTACGATATAGTGCCCGTGACCCAGCCCCGCGACCGTCGCTCGAGGTGTTAGGACATCGTTCACGTGGATCGTATGAAACCGTACATCTGCTCAACCTAACCAACACCCCAGTGCCGGATGACTGTCCCTACCACCACGGGGGGGAAATGTTACGAAGACGACGACAACGGACACTGTCGCGAAAGACGAAAAGGAGCCCGCGCAGTTGTGTTGCACGAACTGGGGGTTTTCTTCAGGCATATTTGTAGCAGCCATCGCTGCTGTTTTTTAACAGATCAGCCTCAGATATATATATATCATATTCACCCTCATAATATGCATATATATATATATATATATATATATATATATATATATATATATATATATATATATATATATATATATATATATATATATATATATATATATATATATATATATATACATATATATATATATATATATCAGGGATGGGCAGTATTTCAAATACAAGTATTTGAAATACGTATTTCAAATACTTTGTGTATTTTGCATTTGTATTTAACTACAAATTGGGTAATGTATTTGACGTGTGTATTTATATACTAAAACGTGGGTATTTCAAATACAATTGTAATTAAATACAATTGTGTGGGCGAAAATACATCCCTCAAATTTATTGTCACGACTCATTTTGCTCATCCTAAGACGTGCCCAGAGCAGGGAGAAAACTATGTTCTGCACCGAATGCAGTGTCTCCCAATCAAGCACAGGCGTTTAGTGACTTTGTGATTACGGTGCCAGTCCAGGGCAAGAATAGAACCGAAATCGACATTCACAGGCAAACTGGCTAATTAAGTGCCTGTGACCACTTGTGATGCTTTCCAGCTTGATTTCCATCCATATATTTGCCTGGAACATTCTAAATGCGTGGGTCGTCCAGATTTCCGTAACTGGTGCGAGTTGCAACAATAAAAAATTCTCTGGCTAGTTCTGCACGTCTTGGTCGTCTCGGTTTTTTGTTGGTCTATACCAAAGTGTAATCGACAAAAAAAGCTGCTTGAAGCTCTGTACTTTTTCACCTATTAAGTCCAAGCTGATTACGTTTTTTTGTGATTATGTTTCTATTACATTACTAGAGCCTTACACACTAACTCCCGAGTGTGCGACGCAAAATTAAAATGAGATACCCAGAAACCCGTTGCAGGTGCCCTGAAGTAGCTGACGCCAATTTTGAGGAATGTATTTGGAAAAGTATTTGGAGGAGACCAAATACATTTGGTTGTATTTGTATCTTGTACTTAAATGCTTTTTTGGAAATGTAATTAGATATGTAATTAAATACATTTTTGACAAATTATTTTGTATTTGTATTTCGATACATATTTGCATGTATTTTGCCCATCCCTGGTATATATATATATATACATATATATACTGCAGGGGGGCCTGAAAACTCCCCTGCAGTAGTGTGAAATAAATCAATCATATGACACCATGATAACTTTTGACGTCACCGTCATGTAACCTCGTGACGTCACACACAGACAGCATGCGCCAACTTCTAAGTTCAGTTGTTGAACTCCCAGCATGGGATCTCCACAACTGAACTAATCTTGTAGTTGGCACATGATGCCTCCATGCAGGGGGGTACCCTTTCCTCATTTTTTTCGTTCCGCCTTTCGTTGTTTGAAGCGCCATGTAGATGCTAGTTGCAAAAATGGGCAGTCCATAAAGTACGGTAAAACGCCATCTAGTCGCTATCCATCAACATGTATGAATTCCAGAGTGTACAGTGCAGTTACCAAAGCAACTGCCCCCCGAAAAAGGTGGCCCGTCCAATGACGGGAGGCTAATACCCCTTGATAAAGGTGTTTTTTTTTACAAGTACCGCCAACCACTGGTATGAAAACCCGTAAGACACGTGCCCCTAGCGGGTGCTCCGCCGCCCTTCGCTTCCAAGGGCCACTCAGTTCAGTGCTGCGCGGCCATTAGCTTTCAAGAACCGCTCAGACACGGGCCTTGCGCACTGGCGCGTTTGACCAACACCACCTAGACATACGGCCTCCGCGCGCGTCATCACAGTCAGATCGATCGAGGCGTGTGATTGGGCACGAGTGCTGCCTCAGTGTTCGACTGGGACTCGTGTACCAATCAGCACTTCAAACGTCGGGCTCGGGCCCAATAGCCGAGTTAGCGCGATCCGACTCTGATGACGCTTCATAGGGGGAGAGCAGAGGCCTTCTGTCTAGGTGGGGTTGGTTTGAAGCTACTTGTAAGACAAACGCGAACCCATCTAGGTGCTTTGCGGGAGGCTAGAACCCCTCCACGTGTTTGCGTTTGTCATGCGAGTAGCGTCAAACGCGCCAGTGCCCGAGGCCCGTGTCTCGAGCGGCTCTTGAACGGAAATGGCGGCGCAGCACTGAAATGAGCGGCCCTTGGAAGCGAATGGCGGCGGAGCACCCGCTCGTAGCACCTGTCTTGCGCGTTTCGACAATGATGGTTGGCGGCACTTGTAAGCGTGAATTCTATCAATGGACTTTTGCGGGGAAACGAGTCATAGGGGAAAGAGAGGGGGCGGGGAAGGGGGAGTGGGGGGGGGGGGGAGGGCGAGTACTGCTTGTGCAAGCAACGTCTATGGGCAGTATCGTAACTGAGCTAATCTAGTAACGTTGGCAACTTCCTAGGTCATGCGCAACACATTGTCTGCCCCCCGTCTTAATCAGCACAACAAAGCTATTGTAAAAAAATAGAGTATTTGAGTGTAGGTGTCTGCGTTTGAAAGTAATGCTAAAATAAAATAAAACGTTTGCCTTTAAAACTCTCTGAACGTGATCTCTTTTAACAAATCAATCTCTAAACTATCACCATTTTTGTGCATTGCAGGTCCCTGCAGTGCTCTCGCCTCCGCGTGCACAAGAATCTAGTGGCGTCACTCATCGTACACTCGGTGTTGCTGGCTGTCATTTCTTTCCCGGCTGTCTTGGGACCGCGATGGACTACGTACAGTCACGTGGTAAGTCATTCGATGAGTTGTTCCCACTAAGTAAATACGCACGTTTGGGTTTCTTTTTAATCTAAAGAACTGTCCTCGGCGGGTTGTACTTGAATGCATTTAGTGCTGAAACGAAACAGCGATCGCCGTCTGTTACTAACCGCCATATTCACTGAGGTCTATTCAGTTATTTCCAAACGCGCTATTGCATTTTAAATTGTAAAACTTTGGCACTCTCAGTCACCTTGACTGCGACCGAAACCTCTTTTTTTTTTTCATAGATGTGAACACTTTGTTTCCTTGAAATATCCGCGGGTGCATGAAGGGTTGTTAACAAAACAAACATGATCTAAATTGAAAAAAAAAAAATCAGTCACTCTTCGCTTCACTACCAGCAGCGGATGCCTCACTACACGACGTTACGCAAAATAAGTAGAGAATAATAATCACACCTCAAACGTGCTGAGCTTCACGTGAGTCGATTATTTATTAATGCGAAAGCATTAACTGTCCCATGGCGCGGAGCGGGCGTTGTCTGTCCACCAAAAACGGCACCTAAGTAACCACTGGCTGAGACGCGCCATATCAGATGCTTCATCACGGAAGCCGGCGGGGCCACTCAAGGTCAAAGAGGACGCGCCTCAGAAATAAAACAAAAAGAAAAGCAGAGCAACGCAGATGCATCGTCACGGAATCCGTGGAGCCGGAGGGTGCACCGCGCCTGCGCAGTGGGGGAGCCTGAGGTCACCGCCGGAGCGCCGTGTGAAAAAGGAAGATGTCGCGCGCTGCTTGTAGGAACGCGCTTCGTGTAGGAATGCTTTTGCATTCCTACACGTAAGCAGTCTTAAGTGTCTCTGCCGAATTTTTTTTTATTATTGTATTTACGAGATACTGCAGGCCAATAATGCCACCCAAGCAACGGTGGACGCAATTGTACGAGAATGTGTTTTGCTAAGGCGGAACACATTTTAAAGATTATTGAAAATTAAACTACATTTTTTCTTCGGGATATTTTGACCGCGGCGGACGTCGTGTTAGGATTGTAATGTGACAATTAGCAATTTATTTGCCTAAAAGCAGTGTTGGCGGTGACGCGTTACTAATAACGAAGTTACGGGTAACGCATTACAATTTTTTCGGTTACGCGTTACGTACACGTTAGAGTTTCGAAACAGTAACGCGTAACGTACTTACGTTACTTATTTGGAGTTAGGGGTAACCTAGTTAAGTTACTTATCACATATTATTCCCGGGAAATAAAACAAATTACACCTCAATGTTTGTCGTGTTTCTGGGCGCCAAGTTAGGTAGATGTTTAATTTTTTTAAAGTTTTGTTTCATTTTTTTTTTTGTAAGTGTTTAAGCGAGACCATAAAAAAGATAAAGTAATTGCGTTCAGTTTGTGCATGAACACATTGTTTCTTGAAATGTAGCACTTATTCAGAGCTGTAACGTCAAAATATAAAACGTGTTAAGTCATAATTAAGAAAGTAACGCAAATGTCACGTGCGCTACTTTTTATCGGTAGCGGTAGCGATAGCGCTTCCCTTTTATTAGAGAGTTTTAGGGAACCGTTTTTGCACATCCGATGCGGTACGATGGGCCCTCCGGTACGAACTGCGCACGCGCTGCCACAGAAGACTCGCCTATGCACAGTTCGCACCGGACGGCACATCCCACCGGATCGGATGTGGAAAAACGGTTCCTTAAAACTCTGTATTTTGAAATAAAGCCAGGTCGGCAACGCAAGCCACTAATTTACTTTCTTTTAATATTAATTTTAGTTCGCACGTTAGATGTGCCTCCCCATGTCAACATATGGCATAACACTCGTGTGACTTCGTACGACACAATTCAGCTCCGCGCTATTCTCTGTCAGATTTATTACGCCGTGAGCGGACGATGCTACCGGTACTAGACGCGGGAAAGTCCACCGGAAGTCCCACCCGGATAAAACCTCAGCCTCCAGCTATGGGTGCGGGTAGCGAAACACTGCGAGCCGTAAACGCTTACGTGGACGCAAGAGAGTCGCGCTCTAACCCGCTGTTTTTTCGGTCGCTCAGTTCCGAGCGCTTTAATTTTGTAAGTTCCGGTATGGTGGGCATTAAGGCAGCCTAACTTTACCATAGAGTAGCCCGGAGCCCAACCTGTACTCTATTTCACCTTATGATGTACCGCAGGAAAGGCTACAAGCGCGAGCTCCCAGCTCTAAGGCACATCTCGGCGGCACAAGCTCTCGTGCATAAAGGGCAGCTGCAAACGCTGTGAGCTCGAGCTTCTAGCCTTCTCTCCGGTACAACATAAGTTGAAACGGAGTATTGTGGTCTAAATTCCAGCAATTGGTATAGCGTATTTTGACAATATACATCATATTTTGACACATCTCTGATTCAGAAGATTCAGAATGCACTTCATATTTAAAACGTTGATTAGCGCATTTAAGTATTTAGTTAACTAGTTGTTACTTAATACTCACGACTTGACTTTTGCCGCGGTCAATAACGTTTTTTTTGTCTAGAAATAATTTATTTATTTCTACTGCAAGTGCGTTTTTATTATTTTTTGTCTGAGAAAAAAACCCTCTGCGTACAGACAATGTATCCAAGATTTATGCCATAAAATAAATAGTGACGATGGATTTAGATAATATAAAAAAAAACAGAAAACAAACATAACACGCTTAAAATAAATGTAACTTTAGCGCTTGACTATCCAAACTAAATATCTAGAGATCTAGAGATTTCATGCTGTTTGTCCAGAAAAGAAATAATATTTGAAAGCTATATAGAGCATTGCTGAAATTGTCAAATGATGCAATGCGCAACCGCCATTAGTTGGTCTCGTCACTTCCGGCGTGTTGACCTTGATTGGTTCCGAGTGCGCGACGAGCACTGACGCAGCACTCGAGTGAAATGTGTTTTGATCTGAGTACAGTCCGAATGCTGACTAAGCGCGCGACTGTCCAATTCGTGCTCACAGCGCATGAGCAACTAATGGCGGCCGCGCATAATCGTTGCATCATTTCGAATTCTTGAAATAGGCCTTTTGAGCGAGCGAGCGTAAGTTATTTTGGAATGATGTTCATGTCTAGTTTGTCTAGCCTGTGATGGCCGAAGGTCCAAGAGACAAGCCGAATTAGTAAAATGAAAGGGATTCTAGAAAGACACTTGATTTTATTAACTTGGTACGAGAGTTATTGTGGCAGTAACAGCTACATATAAAACGTAATGCAAGTCACTGAACTTATTCAAACTTAATTATATGCGTCTTCTTACAAAAAATGAAAGACGTTTACAATCCTCTGTAACGCCAAATTAGAGAGCAGCTCTTGAGGAGGAGCAGGAGCGGAAGGTATGGGGAGGAGGGTAGGCCCCGCCTTCTCATCCGTACCCTCCCCTCCTCCTTTCCTGCTCGCTTCCCATTCAGAGGGAAATTTTCACCAAATTTTCAGCTACATTTTGCGGAAAAGAGTTCCGCTAAATTTAGCGGGGAAGATTTTCCGCTAAATCTAGGGGGAAAATTTTTCCACTAGATCTACAGGGAACATTTTTTCGCTCTATTTAGCGGAAACATTTGCCCTCTATATTTAACGGAGAAGTTTACCCCTAATGCGCGCGCGGTGACATCCCGAGTGATCACTCGTGACCTTCGTAACGTTACACGTAACGTCACGTGTAACATCATCATGGGAAACGTCTCATAATGCATCGCGCGGTTACGCCGACGGCGACGCCAACGCCGACAGCGACGCCACGCCGACGCCGCTCAAGCCGAAAATGGGCGCCTAAGAGCTGCGCTCCAAAAATCATGCAACACAACTATACTTCAAACGTGACCAAATTAGACTCTGATAAGCCATAAGTACCACATTTCAGCTTCTGCACCTTATCCTTCCTTGCTTCCGACGTGCGGATGCACAAACGCAGTGAATGTGAATGGACTAAGATACGTGTGTGTATAGAGTGTAGAGTGTAGCCTTTGAAATTAAATGAAAAAAGGAAATTGCAGTTGGTCCGATACTCCTCAGTGCACGTTCTTGAGGAGTGCTCCGAATTCTCTGCATTGCAAGTTTTTAAGACCAGTTGATTGTTCTACGAAGTGACGATCTGCTAAAACTTTTCATTATCCTCCCATTCGATTACTATCGCACGGAACGAGTGCGAAATAAATTCTTCACACTTGCTTAACTAGTATTGATCAATGTTTTTTCGGGTTCAAGCACGTAGGTATCAGCCCGTTTAGACCAGCAAAAGCTCAAACCTCACGTCGTCTCACACATAAATCAATAGGCCAGACTCAAAGAAAGATTGTTGTTATTCCAGAGCTGTCATATTTACTCTACACTAGTCCTACTTTTTTTTTTTTGTCTTATAACTTTATTGCACTACTCCTACTGCACTTTTTTTTTAGGCACCTGTTATATTTTGGATTATGAATGTATCTTTATCGGTATTGACGCCATCCGGGTTACAATTGACGCGTTTGGAAGATGGTTGAGGTGTTGGCTATTAGCTCTTTGTTTATCTTGATGCAGGTGCCGTGTAACTCGGTATTTCGCTGGTGCATGCCAGAGGCCCGTCGTTGGTTCAAACACACACAAATCTCGGCTCATTTAGATCACTGCTTATGGAAGCAAGTTTCTTTTCCAAGACGAGAACGGCAGCATTAGGTAAAGTGAAGTGTGTGATTCTGTGTGGAGAAAAGTAGCATTAATTACTACGGCAGCTGTTCAGACGGACCTATAGAACAATACATATGAGCTTATTTGTCGGCTGGAAGCTAGCAGGGGAGTCTAATTAATTCTTTTATCCTTTTTTTATGCAATAAATATAAGTCGAATAATGAAATACGTTAGCGGTATTACAATTCAACCCACCAATACCTTATGTTTTTGCATAGCCATCATTTACTTCTGTTTATTGGTTCGCGTTTACGCAGTAGTGTGTCGTTCATTTTGTGTTCTTTCCTGACGAAGGAAAGAGGGACGAAAAATCTACTCAATTCCGCGAACATACCGAAATGCCGATTGCTCTACTATATTTCATTCAGAAGCGTAAGCTGTCATTATGATATTTTAGCAGTTTGACCTTGGGCTTTATGTTTAACTTCACAAATTAATTCCATGCAAAAGGGAGGTTAGCATCGTTAGATGATGCGGAAATATTTTACAATGACGAAACAATTGACAATGGGGGGGGGGGGGGGGGGGGGGGGGTGCCAGCTTAAAACTACATTTATTACGGCCATGCCGAACATCTAGCATTTAACTGTTCCAACTTTTGGGATGTATAATGGTTCTCCAGTGTGCCAAACTGTAAATTACCCGATTGACAGCAAGAAGTCAAAAGAGCTGCAGCAGCATACGCAACTGCAGCTCAGAAAACGCTATCAAAGGGAGCTCCCTGCAGAGGGTCTGAAACAGCTGGACAATAAATATCTAAACCAAGTTGCTGAGATTGTCTACAAGTTGTAATTCGATTGTATACCTTGATATCATAAATCTGAATTCCGTTCCCGCCGATTTCATTATAGGTAGGCCTCAGCGCCTGTCTGTGTAATTATATACGCGCGATTTACCCTGCGTGACATTGCTAGCACTGACATGTTATTTGCGTTTTGTGCTCTTTTCTTTATGTCATTAAATTACTTCACAGTATGTCACTTAGATTAGTGCTCCATATTATGACTGTTCGCCATGCGTGCTAGCAGTTTGGGTGGTAGCCTTTTGATTTTAAGAAAATAATACAGTAAAATGGCGATCGCTCTTTTTGCGGTATTAGTGTTACGCAGTGTGCGCTAGAGGCCGTCCTCTTGCATATGCAGTCCTCCTGCTAAATGCTGATTATGTAGGGGAGGCGTTGGATGCCATTCTGAGACGGTGTAGCTTGCGACAGTTTCGACCTTTACAAAATCAAAGTTTCACTACATTTCTAGAGCGCTTGGGGCAAACATGATTGTGTCCCACTAATAACTAAGAACAGGTCGCCGAAAACGTAAGGCGTAAGTAGTTAGGTCCACTACAAAGAAGACTAGTTGTTCTATTGCGCATGCGCATTGCACATTCTTCGTCGTAATTCAACTTATGGACTGGATATTTAGATCGCTTAAACTATCTGAGGTTTGTCCACGATGAATAATTGCGTCTTTGTAGTCGACTTCTGGGTTGGGGTCCTGCACCTGCATCACGCAGATGTGATTACACCGATGCACATGGGACACATGTGCATCGATTTAATTCATGTCTCCCATGCACGCATGTGCATGGGACACATGCCTTCTGATACAAAACCGTTGCGATGTTTAAGTCAATATGGCGAGATTTCGCTTTACACGCTGTCGAAGTCTCATCCCCTTGAGTCTTACTTCATGCGACAGATATGTAGCGGAAACGAAAGAACTAGGCTTAAACTTTCTTTCCAGTCTAGACAAACGCATCACGTTGAACGAGACGTATCAAACACGGTTACCCGCATAACGCCCTAAATCGAGCAACCAGTCGCTTCCCCTCTGGCGTCCAACCTTTCAAACACGCTGGAGAATCAGACGCGTTCTCTCACCGCAGCCATTACACATGCACAGAGGCGCTCGGGGATGTCACCACCACCGTCCCGACGCAGCCGGTGAATGGCCGCTTCGCGGTCTGCGATGCCGCACTACGTTCCCTCCTAAGCTGAGAGTCCGGAAAGAGCCACAAGCTCGCCGCATCATTTAACTGCCTTCCTTTCATCCCCTGACCCCACTCTCGCCGAGCGGTGGCACGGAGAGGGAGCGTGATCACGTGACTAAAGATAGACGTATAACAGGTCAACCAAGCACGTAGCCTCCACGACGCTTTCAGTTTAGCAGTGAACGGTGTATAGTGACGACACCCATGGGGGAAAAGGGGATCTCGGTCGGGGCAAACAAACCCGCTGCTCCTCCAGCAGCCATTAAAGATGCAGTCTGAGCCTCCGTGCGCACGCTTTGATGCGGTGACAGGGTGCGGATCTAGTCTAGCCGCGCATTCCGAAAGTGAAGTGTGTCGTGTGCGATCGTCCTCACGCTTTTTATGTCTTACACATGCGCGCCGGGTCTGTGTTTCGGGGACGTACACTGTCGTTTTTGTAACGCTTTCTTGGCTGGCAGAAGCGAGTTGTCGTTTGTCGAGGTAGTTGCGCGCCTACGAGCGGTTATCGCACTTGCCTAGGGCGACTGATCGCGATTAAGTATAGATGAATCAAGAGTCGGGAAAGAGAAACTTTTGACGTAAACGAGGATGGAATCATGAGTGATTGAGGGGAGGGTGGGGGGGGGGGGGGGGGGGGCGGGTTTACGAGCATGGCCGCAATTCAGCCTGGGCCATGTTTGCGCAATTCCACTCTAAGGTAATGTTGGCGCGTGCTATTTTTGTTGGAGAAAGTAGGCATCCAATTTATAAAATATCTAAAAAAAAATAGTAACGTTGAAGCGCGAAGTTGAGAAACGTTCTGGTCCGGAAAATGACGTTCCAGCTGTGACACTGAATATCAAGTAAGAATGTGAAATGTCATCCTCGCACCTACAAGGCAAGCCCCGGGTTTCACTGAAAACGGGCGTTAGGTTTCGTCATATCCTTGAAATACTTTCTAGCGAAGGAGTAGCCCCACTGTTTTCCGGCACCACATCATCAATGCCAATCTATCATAGTACCCTTACTGTCGCTTGGCGACATAAGATCTCAATCGCAGATCCATAGAGTTCCTGTTTCTGATAGCGTACAAGAAACTAATAAAAAAATGCTATTTGAAACAGCAAATTAGTATGCTAAAACTATTTCTTTCACAAGATGGCATTTAACATATCAATTCTTTAAGAGAACCATAAATTCTGAGGAGACACCCATCTAAAGTATATGCCGTGCCTGCAATCTGATTAAATAATGCGCGAGGCACCAGAAAGACATTAGTGATAATACTTTATTTTATTTCCATGATGCAACGGGACTAAATCAGAAAGCTACATTTAGAACCTTGCCAGAATCCCTGCCTCCCCCCCCCCCCCCCCCCCCCTTTCCAGAGCCCGATTAAATATTGAAATGGTTTTACCTATTAATTGCGGGAACGTTGTTCTTCCGGGACGCACAGACCAAAAAGCGCAACTATGGCGGCGAGCAAGTGGGCCTAAAAAATTGCATACGAGTACTATGCCATTTTGGCACTGGCTTGTCTGTGACGTCATTGTGGGACTGCAACTTCAAAATATCAAAACCGAAGCCCCCAAAATAAAATAACATAATTACTGTACAACATACTGGCGTATTTTATGTCGCGTTCCATTATAAATCGTGTCCGGCGCATTATTTAGAGTAAAAAATAAAACAAAATTTTATGTTCCTACGTTTTTAGATTGAAAATAAAATGCAATATTAAGAAGGAAAAAAGAAATACTCGGTATATTATCAAAATTTGACTTTAACGAGAGAAGAATGGGACACACATAGTCAACTATCTGAATAAAAAAATATTATTTCCAATGAAATATAAAGCTTTTAATTGAGTCGCGATTTATCAAACCCAGGCAACTGTACTTTTTGTTAACAATGCGATCTTTTCTCAAAAAAGCGGACGATGATAACTTTGTGAATGTAACCCACAGAATTGAATATAAAAAATCTGTAGAGCCGTGGAATAAAAGTAATACGAGTCCAAAGGTTTAATTACTGCTAACTGATATACTATTACTTTCATTTAAAATATTCCCGGGGAGCATTCCAATGTTGCTTATTGTTCAGTTGAAATTCTCATTTTAGTGCATGCGCCGAGGCCTTGGTGACCCAAAAAAGTTGGGATTCAATTACTCGTACAGGCGTTCCAAAAGCACGTTAACAATTCGATCCCATGGAAGAGTTTAGTCATGCGTAATCTGATGGCTGATAACTTCAAAGACAACGAAATACGTATCCAGCCCATTGATTAAATGAACATTCGCATACCGCTGGAAATCAAAAATGCAGACTGAGTAATTTGCCTTGCAGAACGATCCATGTAGTCCCTCGCTTATTGCATGTTCCGTATGACCAGATGTCTTCTTAACCATAAGGCATTGCAGGCAAATGAAACCGTTGAACACGAATTCCGTGTTCCGTGAACAAGGCAGAAACTGCATTAAACTGCAAACCTGGGTCTAAACTTTATACGAAAGCGTAATTAAATTAGTATACGTTCAAAAACGATCCCTCCGAGATGTTTCTTTGGTGCAAGACCTAAATAAATTGTTTATTCGAAGGGGCAAATTAAACGGACGCATTTCAGAAATTGGCACTTGTTGTTTATTGAGCGTTCAATCAATGAGGCTAATAAACTTTAATTAAGTCATTATAATAGGTAATCAAGCGAATACCACTAAAACGTACTTACTTATGTTAACAATGTGCATATATTTTGAAGTAAATGTGGTTTTGTTCTAACTCTGTACCAGATGTCTACTGCCCTCAATTTCAAGCAATTTTGTTTTAAAACTATAACGCACTTGCTGTTGTGTTTCGAATATGGGCATTTACATATAACGTGTACTTCCCGAACGAGCACAGCGTAACGCCATTTATGGTCACTGACAAGATAAGAACGCCATGTATTATGTTTTCTATGTTGTCCCGCCTCCAACAGGAGCTTTTAACGTTCGATAAAACAACGACCTCTCGTAATCTTCAAGCAGGTACGCGATGTCAAAGCACGACGGAAGGTAATCATGCTGAAGGCTGACCGCCTCAAAAACACGCCCTGTGCGACTTGTCTTTTCAGTGTTATAACGACACTTCCTAACCAACGTGTGCAACGCGTGTCTTGCATCTCCCTTCCCCCGGCCATCTATTATGCTGCGGTTAGCAAGAATTCAAAAGCACCAGATGTCAATATAAAATTAAGAATGAATAAGAGTAATATATTAAGATTAATAATCTTAATAACAAACAGAAAGCCTGCTCTTAAATTTGTTTGTGTTCATGTCTTCACTGTTACCGACTAAGCTTGTGTAACTTTAACTTCGGTATATTATTTAAAAACTATTTACAACTCCTACGTATTTCACTTTTTCTTCGACGAAGCATGACATTCAGTCTTCGGTGTATGAGGGCAAGGTTTGAAGATCCGCTTTTATCCCGGACAAATGGATCTTTCTTTTTGAGGTGTCAACTCATCTTGTACTTTTTTCAGGACTGGCTGTGCAAGAGCGTGCTGTCTCTGAAGCTGTACGCGGCGATGGCGTCCATTAACTGGATGTTCGTCGAGGGACTCTTACTTCACTCCAGAATCGCCGTCTCGGTCTTCCAGCAGGACGCACCTTTCAAGCTCTACTACCTCATCGGATGGGGTAAGAAGATGGCATAACTATGGTGCCTGGAACGCGTCTTCGACTGGTGTGTTTACCGCGGCCAAAAAAGTGGTCCCTCGATTTCCGCCTGATGACGTCGTAAAAGTGTCATGTTGTCGCCGGTCGCGACCCTGGCGGCGTCCCAACAGTTGTGGTAAAGATGGCAGATGACTGTTCTGCTGCAGGTCGCTTTCCATTGTGACAGTTCACGGAAGCTAGGGCAGCCGGAAGTTGGGACGCTTAAAGCGACGACGTGACGACAGCGACACTCGCGTTCGCTCCTTCTTTTTGCCAGCATTTGTACGGCCAACCGCCAGGATCGCGACAGGCAACAGCATCACACGCGCGTCATTTGTTGCCACATTGGGACCACTTTTAATGTATGGGCGGGATAGGGCGCTAAACACACCAGTCAAAGACGCGATCGAGGCACCATATAGCATAATGGCCAGCATGACATCATGCCAGCGTGACATCATGCGACATCCTTTTCTTCGCTAGATTTAGCGGGCAAACTTCATTGGTATTGAAGTCACGTGAAGTCAATTTTATCGATAAATTCAGCGGGGAAACTGTTTTTGTGTAAAGGTCACGTGAAATCAGGTCACGTGTTTCGGTCTCCCTCGCTGAATTTAGCTGGGAAACCGACTTTGTGTATGTCACGTGACGTCAATTTTTCTGCTAAATTTAGCGAGGAAACTGAATTTCTGCTGAGGTCACGTGACCTCAATGTTCCCGCTAAATCTAGCGGGGAATTTGAATTGGCGTTGATGTTACGTGACGTCAATGTTTCAGCTAAGTCTAGCGGGGAAACTGAAGTTATGTATATGTCACGTGACATTATGTCACGTAACATAATTTTTTCTGCTATATTTACCGGGGAAACTGACTTTCGGTTCAAGGTCCCGTGAGTGACATCCTGTTACATCATTTTCTCCACTAAATAAAGCGGAGAAACTGAATTTATGCGTAGATCACATGACGTAATGTTTTTCGATTAAATCTAGCGGGGAAACTGAATTTGTGTAGAGGTCACGTGATACGAAGCGGTGGCGTAATTTTTCCCGCTTAATGTATCGAAAACCTGGACTGGTGTTGTGATCACGTGGCGTCAATTTCCCCCTTGATCTAGCGGGAAAACTGAGTTTATGCATAGGTCACTGGACGTCAAGTCATGTGACGTCATTTTTCCCGCTAAAATCAGCGGTAAAAATAAGCTGACAGAAACATACCTCAAAGTGGCCTGAAGATGATAAGATAGCTCACTGCTTTATTATCGTTTTAAGACATATTTTAAAATCATACATTTTGGAGTGTCAGCATAAGTGCCGCAATCTACACTTCAACTTAATGACTCTTTGAGCACTTTTGAGGAGTTTTTTTTTTTTATTAATACATGTAGCCAAAGCTTTAAACGACATTTCTCTGTACGCATATTTGATAAGCGCATTTTAAGGGTTTACGTGTACCCTTAATGTACTACTTGAAGAAAAGGTTGATAAAATATGACTTGAAATATAAAATGCGTTATTTTCTGACAAGATGCCTATGTGCCCAATAACTTGTCTGGCATAGACATATATTATCTTCTACATTATTAACTACACTTCGTATCACAGCCATAGCTTGATATTTAAGCTTAATCTAGCTTGAATACAGCGACGCTATCAAGCTTTCCTCTCTAAGGGACAACCTCAGCACCGTTCTTTTTTCTTTCTTTTTTTCACAGGTCTTCCGGCAGTGTGCGTGCTTGCCTGGAGCCTAGTCATGGAGTCTCGAATGAAAACTCATTGCTGGCGAGGGTACGGTCACTCACCGTTTGTCTGGATTATCAGCGGGCCTATGATGATGGCACTGTTGGTAAGTCGCCCTACCCTCCCATATCCCTTGACGCTCATTTCGAGTTCTGGTAATGATACAGGGAGACGCAGTTCGAAAAATGCGATAATTTTATTGAATCGAAGTTGGCGCTGGTCGTCGTATGAAATGATCGTGGACAAGTAGATGTTTATTCAATGTATCTATCGACAGCATCTCATAATGTCTCGCACTTCAAGCGGTTAAGAGAAATTGTTTTGTGCGTGTGTTTAGACATCGGGAAGTTAGCGAACCCCAATGGGCGTCTGGTGTATCTGATGCAGTAGGTACAACTCCTAGATTGGAATGTCCAACGTGCACCACGCAGTAGGGAAACAAGACAGAACGCCGGTACAATGTCCTTAGAGAACAAAAAGAGGCAGGGGTGGGGATCGAACCATTGATGTCTGGGATCAGCACAACAAGTTCTGGCTCCACGTGCTCCAAGCTACGGAGCGTAAGCACACCCGGTCGCTGATAACCCTCAAACCTGCTGAGAATGTTTCTGGCTCTAAGTGTGAATGTGTCACTTGTCATGAATCAAGCTTGTCAAACAGTTTTCCGTTTGTTTAAATGCCACAAGAAAATACTGCCGTACTACTCGTCACTCTCGGTGTGCCTAAGCGCACTAAGTTGGCGGCTGTTTTTTTTTTATCTTTGTTTTTTTGTTTTTTCTTGCGTGCTTCAATAGGATAAAAAATGTGATTCATTCATCCGCTGAAGCCCGTTTTTCTTTCAAACAATTCTTTGGTGCACATCAAAGTTAATTCTTGAAAGGACCAAAGGGTATTAACAAAGACTCGAATTATTATGCATGAGTGGCACAAATTTTAAATGTGAAGCTGCCTTTTCGAAATTCAACGTTTCTAGCGGACGAAAAGAAAAGACGTCCTCGCTTCAGCAGTCAAGTTTTACAATATTAACAAAACTTCAAGTAGTTAGGAGTCAGAATTTCAAATGATTCTAACTAGAAGGTACAAGTTGATATATTTTATAGTACTGCTTTCCAAAAACACGGATGATTTGAAGACGGCACTTACAAGTATAACATCGGCAGTTATAAAAGCCTAATGCATTCGTCTCTGCAGTATGCACGCGTAACATTCTATTCATATGGGCTGTACCATACCGATAAAGTTAAGCGTAATCAACAGCCTGCAATAAAGTTTATTTTGTTCTCTGTATGGTCCCACAGAATCTGTAACAGAATCAATAATAAAATAAAGCTGAGCTACCGGCCTTGGCTCTAGGACAAATGTGTGTGTTTGTGATAAAGTGATTATCCCCCAAACTTTAATAATACAGTAGTAAATGTTGCCCTTTGGTCCGTTTCTATTCCTAACATGCTGACATTAAGGCTGTCATATCAGTTCAAGAAAGGCCAACCCCAATTTGCCTCGCTCGCACTTATTCACAGGGACAAGTCATGCAATCTCGGGCATTTATCCCACTTCGTCCCCCGTGTTTGCTACGCTTGCCATCTCCTTCCAATCAGCACCACATGTCCTAAATGCCAGCAGCCCCTAAAACATAAATGCCACAGCTAGCACTGGAAGTACACCCGCCGGCGATATGAAGGTGAACGCCGGACCGTCCACCGCTCCGCGCTATCAGCGCCATGACGTGGCTGCCACCGCAGCCGCGTCATGGCGCTGATAGCGCGGAGCAATCGACGGCCCGGCGTTCACCTTCATATCCCACACGACTGTACATACGCTAGTTACGGCCAACGTTGCTGCTACGTATCGTTTATTTTTCTTTTTTTAGCATCCTAAAATAGGCACAAATTTCGAAGTTACGTTTAGTGTGCGGGTCGTGGATACCTAAAGAATAAAAATAAAAATGAATTCGTTCGAACGTTCAGTCGCGTCTGGAATTAAGGGGAAAGATAGATGGAGCACGGAAGGGTCAGAGGAGGCTGTAAAGGCATGGAAGTAGTAAGATACAAAAAGTTGTGATTGATGTTTATTTTGGACAGTCGAACGGACTTCAGATAAGGGAAGTTTTGTTGACTGGTTTCATATTGGGTTGCTGTCAAGCACGCCAAGGCTCGGAGTATTGCGCTTGCTGTCGATGCCTGTGAAAAAAAAAAAAAAAAAAACTTTATACATGAGATAACCGTTATATATTGCATTATATTGATTCCATGACACTACGCTTATTAATCGCTGGACGCTATATTCTTGCTCGTATTATGAGATGTCTGAGAATCTTAGTGACATTCCTGGAAGTAGGTGGCGCGGCGCAGTTAATTCGAATAAAGAATCGGCAATCTTTTCGTTTATGGCTTTAGCTATAAGGCTCTGATCATCATTCAGCTGTACCTACGTAGACCTTGCGCTTAGTACAATTTTGTGTTCTATATATAATACCCCCTCTCAATAAACTCCAGAAAATACATTGGCATTGTACTTGCTTCAACAGCCTGACTGTGTCTTGAGAGCAGTAAGTGACCCTAGACAGGATGCCGCATTTAACTTTACACCTGGTGGGTCGAACTTTGTTGCGTTTTCGTTTCTGCTACCAGCCTTGAAGAATGACCCAATCCATTGGTTTATCAACACGTAGTCGTTTACTGACTACCGCCACCCCGCTCCGCAACCCACACGTTCCCCGCGCATTCTTCTGTGCCGGCCTTTTGTCAGGGGCGGTGCACCGCTCACGAGGCCTATTACACTTGACCAACCCGCGGTAGAGCTGGCCAGGGATGGTTTGACATGCGGCGGCAACCTGATGGAATGCTTTTTGCCACCAGGATACCCACGAAATTCGGCGAAGACTGATGTCCACTCTCCAAAATAAATGAGCATGCATGAGACGGGCTGCTACTATCTCATTTCTTATTCACGAATTTAAGATAGGGAAGACATATCGTTGGGAGATATTTATATTCTCTCTCAACAATTTTTATACTTTTTAACATTTTAGAACATCATAGACAGACAAAAGTTCGAGTTTCCTGGCTATCTAGGTAAAACTTTATTAAAAAAAACCAGTGTGTCGAACCGAAAAAAATACGGGTTCGGTTACGGTTCAGGTTCAGGTAAATTTATTTTGTTCCGGTTCAGTTCCGGTTCGATTAATTCGATCCGCGAACCCGTTCGGGGCGCTGAACCGGTTCGCGAACCGGTTCGGAAATTATAAATGACAAATTGCAACATTAAAATAAATTACAAATAAAACATCTGAAATCAGCACATACGAAACGGGATACATCGTAGTGTAAGGCTCAGGGATTTCTACCAGGAATGGTTTCTTTATGTGCACTCAAAGGTTACCTCACCGACGTTTACGCATTCGGACTTCATCTAATTGGGTCCGACGCAGTAGCTGTAAAATCCGCGACCTCCTTACAAACCCACTTACAAGTAGAACTCGCTAACTATCCCGCCAAATCGGCGTGTAAGCAATTGAAGGAACAGTGGGAAGAAAATACAGCTTTCTTTATTTGAACTAGCCTTCAGTAACTCAAATTAGACCCTTAAGGAAGTTTTTATTAAACAAGATACGGAATATGAAAAACACTTCACCGAACGCAACGCTAGAAGGACGTAATAGGATACATATCAAAATAGAAGAGTTCGCTGTCTCACAAATATGTTAGCTTCTAAGTGCCTATACGAAACCGGATGCATTATTATCAAACTCCACAGCCTTTGATTTTCTCATTCCGATGGAAGCAAGCTTCAAGAACTCGCGCGTTCTAGAAACGTGTTATGAAATGAGCACACAGCAGCATTTAGGATTTACGAGATTGTAGGAAAAAGAAATCCCGTGACGCGATTTTTTTTTTTTTTTTTTTTGCGCAGCCTTTAATTCTCTTTCTTTCGTGCAAGCCGCGACCAGCGCAATACTGGTTCCTATGTCAAGATTCATGGATGCAGCGTTTATATTCCTAAGACCGAGTGGAGAAGAAAAATATGTAAGCGAGGTGTGTGTCAGTTGACGGCACTTAAAAAACAAATGGCATTGATAGCACATTCATGGTCAACAGCGCGTGGCCGAACCGTTTTGACATGAGCCGGTAACCGTTATTTTTTTTCCGGTTCAGTTCCGGTTCGAGTTCATCGCGATAACAATATAACGGTTCGGGTTCGGGTTCAGTTCCGGAAAAAAATGCCGGTTCGGTTCCGGTTTTCGGTTCGGTTCGGTTCCGGTTCGACACCCTAAAAAAAACACTATGGCACAAAATATGTTTGGAAACACCCAATACTTGAGAGCCAGCCGCGTTTAGTCCAAGTTAGTGGTTCTCAAGTATTTATGTTTTGCGGATCACTCGTGGGTCGGCGGATATGATAGATGTCACCGTTTGAGGTGAGGGGAAAGGAAAGTAATAAGTTAATTCTCATAATTAATTAATAAATGGATTAAACTGAGGGTTAGTGTAAAGTTGACTTCTCTCATTGACATACACACGAGAAAACTCACCGGAAAATTATAACGTTTCTTCTCAATATAAAAAAAATACAACTTTTATTGCCGGGCTCGACTGATGATGCGGGGCTTGTAAACCACTAGAATGCTTTCGCGGACCCCAAAAGTGTCCGTTGACCCCCATTTGAGAACCACTTGTCTAAGTGATGCGACGAGCCATGTGACCCCGTGACCCCGATCCGTCAGCTCAAGTGACATGGTCTGTGCCCCAAAAACAGAGAAATGTAATTAACGCTGTTCTCGTGACACGGGCTCGTCGGTTGTCGTCGGGGAGTGGGTGATTGGACAGTCTCCCATGCACGAGTCCTCTCCTTCATTTGAATGCGACCATCCACACTGTCGGTCTGGCGGCATTCCACTTGGAAGCAGGCCCAAGCTGGCAAAAGAGGACTCGGGACACAAATTTATACAAGCACGCTTATATGACTTCCAGCAAAACGACTTAGATTTGTATGTTTGTTGAGAATCCAAACTTTCTTACTTTAATGTAAATAGGGGAAAACAAAGTCATTGTGTATTTTGTTGTGTGGGTGGTGAGACAGTGTGACATTAGTACGCGCTCATAGCCGTCTGATATCTATATTAGATTAACGGTGTAAAAAAAAGTATAGTTATTTCAGTAGGGCCCCGCTATATAGGGAATTTGATATCTTCATCCCGCAGTTATAAAAAAAGTGACGCCGATATTTTGATTCTCAAGGTTGAACGTCGCAAGGGTTGATTCAATTCAATTTCAGCAGTTCCCCGAGGTCACGTGACCCCCCTCCCCCCTTTGTACCCTTCCCTTCTCCTCCTCCTCAAGAGCTGCGCTTTAATTTGGCGTTACAGGGAGTTATAAACGGCTTTCACTTTGTTTTTCTTTAAAACAAACGAATTACTTATAGACCAATCAGAATTGTCCCGTCCTATTGTCACCGAAGCCGATGGTGGCGTTTATACGACACGAGCTCCTTAAAGTTATTGCTTTAATAAATATTAAAAAAAAAAAAAAGATTTGTGCGTCTATACTTCCGTGTGCAATTAATGGCTACGCAAGGTACCACAGTGGTGAAACCTTGGCAATCTCCACGCCTCGAGGTCCGAAATTTCGTATCTTCCCGAAGAAAAATTAGCTACGG
Organism: Ixodes scapularis; assembly: GCF_016920785.2. Classification (NCBI taxonomy): domain Eukaryota; kingdom Metazoa; phylum Arthropoda; class Arachnida; order Ixodida; family Ixodidae; genus Ixodes; species Ixodes scapularis. Next base: position 43,155,961 of record NW_024609880.1, on the reverse strand, counting down.
CGGTCGCGTATAGCTTAATTCTGCTGCCAAGAACATGCATTTATTCACATATAAATGTCTCTAAAATGAAAACATATCTATTTTCATTTATGCCCTCTTTCTCTATCTTTTTCGCTTTCTGTGTCTCTCTCTTTCTCTAGATAAATATAAAAAATATGACCCGGACCGTATCGTTGTATGATTTAGTGCGGAGGCGTCTTTGAACAGCGCTTGATCTCTCTGGGATGACGTCGAAATTCTAGTGCCCAAGGTTTGAATCCTCTATACCCCATTTCACACTACGTCTGCATACAGCCGACGCTACGACACAGTGGAGCCAATCAGTGGAAAAGATGGAAGTCACGACACGATAAGCCCCCACCCAGTGCTTACTCCCTCCTTACACTAGCCCTTAAAAAAAGAAATGTTTTATTCCACTGTACAATTTTTTTGTTTTTTTAAAGAATAGGCGAACCAGCGCACGTTGATGGCGTCGTGAGATAACGAACTGATTTCCGATTCCTTTCAATGGTGTGTCCCGAAGGACTTTAACGTGCCCGTCTGACAGAGGTCTTGCTCTAGCTAATACGCTCTCAGTATTCGTTTGCTCCACCTTCGTGATCACAAGAAAGAGCGCTGGATGCTAATGGCATGGCACTTAAATTTCTAGATAAAAGAATTAAGCGCCGTGCTGGGCCTTCCGGATTAGTTGGGGGAGGAGTGTGTTCGTTCTTTTCGAAGAAAAACTTTTTTTTTTTTTTGCTGTAAATTGATGGTGGAGGCGTAAATTTGACAAGAAAGCCTTAGAAAAAACTGAGTACATCTAGCGAAAATGGCAATTGTGTCTTTTTAAAACAGAATTTTTGATATCACAGTTGTTTTAGTTGTTGGTAATCCGAATTTAAATAAATTTACTGGCAAGTCTTTATTACTTTTTTATTTCGAATAGCAAATTTATTTATAACACAAAAATAGGCTAGTTACAACAGATGCATAACACTAAGGGTAAAAGCACTTCAGGCATTTGCGTTAGAGTGCGTTGCCAGGAACAGCTTGGTTTCAGTCGCTTGCAGAAATGCGTTGCCACGCATTCGAGCGACGCCGCCTTTTCCCAGTGCACCGCCACGCACCACAAGAAAGTATAGAACGAGCTCCGCTTCCCGGTACGGACAAAAATGCCAGAGTCGCGCCGGACCAGTAAAAAGCCGAGAGAAAAAAAATACACCAGCTGCAGCATGCTCACAAAAGGGAGAAAATGTGTTTTGAATAAGCTGGGCACATGGTATGTGTATGTAACGTCATGAGGTACCATCGTGAAGACTATGGGCGGGAACGCCGGAGCACGTGGCTTCCAAACATCTTTAAAGCTACACCGGCAGGATATTTATGCTCGCCAAGGTTTTTATTTGTACATGACATATGAGAGCCCAACTACCTAAAAAAGCAAGTCGAGGCTTGAAATTCGTTTTCTTTCTACCCGAAAACCGCCGATCGAGAACTGGCCGGTTTGAGTCGCGCTCACTCTCTTTTCCGTGGTCACGTGCCGTTTTCTCTGGCTTAGACACAACCACCAAAGATTATCAAGGTCGCGGGTCATCGGGACCACACACACATTATTAAAGATAAAAAATAAAAATGGTATACCTATATTTATGGCTTCTAAAAAGCTGCAATTACGTTGATTGGGGGGGGGGGGGGGGGGGGTATCACAGCCACGTGACTTCCCCAGCTGTGTCGACCTCTATACTTCTTCCTCCACAGTCCAGTTTCGGTTTCTATTTCGAGCAGTTGCGTCTTTCTACTTTATTTAAAAATATAGGCTACCAAATATTTATTTGGTAGTCTTCTGGTACCGTATTGAATCACATGGCAAAAAAAAAAGTGAAAAAATTAATTTTGGGGGGTGTCAAGGTGATAAGACAGCGTAATGAAGAGGGGGCGGGTGCTGCGAAGGCGTGCACATTGGAGTAAGCGTACGCTATTTTAGTGTCCTTTCCGCTCCACAGTTTTAGTTTCGTTAGCTCCAAAGTGGCGCAGCATGTAACAAAGGCCAAGCGCTGTGGTGTTCCCGCTCATACTGTTTGCGATAGTACCTGACTGTGACGTCACACGCCGTCATGGTGTCATTAGACGTCTCGGGGTGGCGTGACGTCATGTCACATCATCACGGTTTACGGGATATTGCTTATGGATGTCGGGGACACAGCAAAACTTTGTTTTGGTAATGCGATTAATGCAAAGGTGCAAGCCAGCTGGACAGGAATGATCATAACAATCACTGGAGAAGGGGAACAAGGGGGACACCCTTGTTCCCCTTCTCCAGAGATTATTATCATCAACATTATTTCGAGTTTGCGATGATCCGTGCAGACCGGGAGTCGAAACCCTGCCGGAGCGTCCCAAAACCAATACATATTTGACTCTTCCACCGGATACCTCGAGCTTTGCCGTAAATTTCACCAGCTATTGGTGGGCTGCAATTGATGCGTTCTTGTTGGCTCCTGAGTGTGGTCGACTGCGTTTTAACACAACTGTGTACGTAAGCTGTGCGCAAACGCGCTACTCAAGATTCTGCACCCGCGCCTCTGGAAGTGGGCGCACCGCACTCAAACGCGAATTCGTGAACCAACCTTTACAGTGTTGCACGTTCGCTGGAATGCCGCAACTATATGGGGACGTTTTATACTGTGAATATGTTTTGAAGGACTGCAAAACAAATGGTACTTGAGAGTCCGGTGCATAGCCCTAACTACAAGACCAATGAACCAATGAACAAGACCAATGACTAAGATACTTGCAACTTCTTACTTTATTTGGAAAGCAATTGCTTGCAATCTACTTTTTTTGTTAGTGATGCCATTAAGATTTGGATTGTAATACATGAGCAGAGGATCCTATTTCTTGACGTTAGTGGTGGTAGTTCGTACGTTGAGATTACGAATTGTTCATCCATTGGCTATGCGCTCGTACGCCCTTCGAATACTAATCCTTAACGGAATTTAGCCTACAAGTTTCCTTTAACATATAACAAAATTATGAACTTGCGTTCATAATTTCATCTCGCATTCTGTATTGCCTCAAGCATTTTATCAGACCTGCTTTAGCGTTATTTTTTTAAATGCTTTAGAGCGCAGCTCTTAGGCGCCCGTTTCCGGCTTGAGCGGCGTCGGCGTAACCAAGGTCACCCCAAGGTCACGTGACCCCCAAGGTCACCCCAAGGTCACGTAACCCCCGAGGTCACGTGACCCCCCAAGGTCACCCTAAGGTCACGTGAGCTCCTAGGTCACGTGACCTCCAAGGTCTCGTGACCCCAAGGTCTCGGACCCCCAAGGTCACGTGATCCCTCCCAAGGTCACGTGACCCCCAAGGTCTCGTGACCCCCCGAGGTCACGTGACCCCCCGAGATCACGTGGCCCCCAGGTCACGTGGCCCCCCTCCCCCTCCCCCGAGGTCACGTGACCCCCTCCCCCCGAGGTCAGGTGACCCCCCGGAGCATATTAAGGAATGAGGGGAGGAGAAGGGGGAGGAGGAGGAGGGGTCTACCCTCCCCTCAGTACCCTTCCCTCCTCCTCCTCAAGAGCTGCGCTCTTGAGGAGGAGTTGTAAACGGCTTTCACTTTTTTTTAATAGTACAAGCCTGTCGATGATATTGATAATACCTGCATGCTGTAATGATTTAATACTTATTAATACCTATTGCCGGCTTCCAATCGGCAGCCAAGGCAGAAGAAGGCATACAGAGCATGCACAGGAGAAAACCTAGTTACACACAAGTGAAGGAGAAAAAAAAACATATATGACTGGGCACATCTGAGAAATAACTATAACTGAAGAAAATTTCTGAACGGACGAGGCATAGGTAACGTTGGCCGGAACGTTATTCCATTCGTTTATGGTGCGCGAAATAAAGTAGGTTCCTAAGCATTCAGTTCTGCTGTAAGACATCACAGTTGAGTTGGAATGCTTAGGTCGTGCATGCCGAGATGAGGTAAATTGCATAAATCTGTCGAATGAAAGGCGAAATGAGTCTATTACAATAGTATATAAAAGGTCTAGACGATTCATTTTCAGCCTGGTTTAAAAAAACACTTGCACATTAAATTTTTTTTTTTTTTTTTGCGAGGCGATTTAATACGGTGTTAGAAGACTGCCCAATTAATATTTTGCTACAGAGTCACGTATATTTTTACTAAAGCCTAAAAACGCAACTGCCCGAAACCGAAATCGAAACCTGCGCACGGAACTCGGAGAAATATACATCAGGAGAGTGTACCAAAAGGCACGTAACTACTCCCGACCGTGCGCTTTTTTTTTTTTTTTTTTTCACTCCTTTATTTTTTTTTTTTTTTTTTGGCCGCGCGCAGCAGACGACATAGGTTGCAGGAATCGTTTTGACGTGCGATTTCTTTGCAGTTATGTCTGTTCTGCTCGCTGTTCTGCACTTCGAAATGAGTTGTTTTTTACATTGAAGAGTTTGAAACAGGGATGGGCATATATCAAATACAAATATTTTAAATACGTATTTCAAATACTTTGTGTATTTTGCATTTGTATTTAATTAAAAATTGGATAATGTATTTGACGTGTATTTAAATACTAAAATGTCGGTATTTCAAATACAATTGTAATTAAATACAATTTTGTGGGCGAAAATACATCTTGTTTTTATGCATGTGGTTGTAAGATATAGTCTCCACCCTTTATTCGGCCATGGGGCTTTTTTGTTTTTTTTTCTACTCCGGCTTTATTTTAAAGGGACTGTCCAGAGCAGGAAGAAAACTACGTTCTGCACCGAATGCAGTGTCTCTCAATCAAGCACTAGCGTTTAGTGACTTTGTAATTACGGTGCTAGTCCAGGGCAAGAATAGTGACGAAATCGACGTTCACAGGCAGACTGGCTAAATAAGTGCCTGTGACAACTTGTAATGCTTTCCAGCCTGATTTCCATCCCTATTTTTGCCTGAAACATTCTAAATGCGCGGGTCGTCCAGATTTTTGCAACTGGTGCGAGTTGCAACAATAAAAAAATCTCTAGCTAGTGCTGCGCGTCTTGGTCGTATCGGTTTTTTGTTGCTCTATACCAGGGGCGGCCAAGCTGCGGCTCCCGAGCCGCATGCGGCTCTTCGTTCGTTAAAGTGCGGCTCGCGGCTCCCTCCGCTAACACCCCCCCCCCCCCCCCCTCCTCTCTTCCGGTCGCAGGAGCACTTCCCCAAAAAATGAATGGAACGCGTCTTAAATCAAGACAGGTTGCGGTTCGGTAGTCTTATGCTACTGCTACATTACGTACATTTGGATCTCTTTTGACTCGGATAGATTGGAAGTAGCTCTAGTATTGTTTATTCCTCTCAAGAAAAGTTTGCCTCCCCCCCCCCCCCCCCCCCCCCCCCCAGCGGCTCTTGGAAGTTTCGTGGTTCTGTTTGCGGCTCTTAGGCCGGGTAGGCCTGGCCACCCATGGTCTATACCAAGGGTGGCCAAGGTGCGGCTCGCCAGCCGCATGTGGCTCTTCGCGTGTTAAAGTGCAACTCGCGGCTCCCTCCCCTACCCCCCCCCCCCCCCCACACACACACACTCCCCCGTCTCCCTCCCAGTCACACGAGCACCTCCTTAAAGGGTAACTGGAAAGAAAAAAAAAATATTTTTAAACAGCCTAATTGGAACAAGCATGTCACAAAACAAATCTTCCGCGAAAAAACACATTTTTTCTAGCAATATTTACGCCACAGGACGTAATTTAACCGGGGTCACAACTTCTCCACATTTGAAACTCCTGCTCTTTCGACGCGCGCGGAGTGGCTGTTATACGTCACTCCGTGATGTAGAGCAGCCACTACGTGACGTATGATACCAACTTTGCGGCACGTGATTTAAAACGGACGAAATAGCCGCAAACTAAAATCTGTCTCGCGCAATAAAATTTGCTGTAAAAAGTTTTGTTTCTGGTGGAGAACTTGTTTTGTGACATGCTTGTCCCAATTAGGCTGTTTAAAAATACACTTTTTTTCCTTTGCAGTTACCCTTTAAAAGGCCTCTGACACGCCAAAAAAAAAAATTTCATGCTAGGCATTGAAATGACATGTCAGGACATTACAAGATAATTGGTTCACTATAGAGGTGCGTAGTTTTCTTATAAAAAATAGAAATACGAGGCCCAATTCAAAGTTCCCGAGAGTACACTGTGACGTAACAGTGTACCGCAAGGTGTCGGGGCGGTCAGAAAGGAAGGCATCGCCGGAAGTCACGTGAGCTGTATCCCTCCTCGTGCTTACCGCGAGCGCGTGTAATATTTTTTTAAATAGTTTTGTTATTCTCCGCACCTCCACGAGCGATCCAAGCAGACAAGGTATCTTTTATTTGCTTTTCATCGCTTAATGCTGCTGTAATGGTAGAAGAAGAGTCAGTGAATTGGCGTGATCAACTACAGTGCCTAGAAGGTGCTCTGTGAGGAACTGTCCCGGTATTTCAGCAACTGAAGAAGAGATCACACTGCATGCATTTCCGAGAGACGGCAGGCATCTTCAGCCTGGAGAGTATACGATGATTCGACGACCTCGGTGTCCGAAGCTTCACCAATGCAATTGGACGTGCCGTACGCAAGCAATCCTAATTTCTGCGAGCGTCCTAAACTTTTTTTCAGAACTTGATAGCTTGTTTTGTGCCCAGTATAGCTCTGTATCATCGGACTGACGGCATGCACTCGTACACTGGCTTGTACTCGCAACGCTTTCATCATTGAGCTCCATTACGTCGATCTACTGACTCTTCGTCCTCAACTTTTACAACGCGCGATCTAACCAACGCTGCAGCGCTAAAGAGCTAGTGGAACTGAAACTTCGTTTTCTACAATCGCTCGTACAGAGAGCAGAAAATTAAAAAAGAAGTCGTTGGCACGGTCGCGGAGAGCACGAGGAGTGAAACTCACGTGACTTCCTGCGAACACACTTTTAGTGACGTATGTGGATGCCTCCTTTCTGACCGCCCCGACACCTTGCGGTACACTGTTACGTCACAGTGCACTGCGGGAACTTTGAATTAGGCCTCCTATTTCTATTTTTAATTAAAAAAAACTACGCATTTCTATTGAAACAATTTTTTTTGTAATGTCCTGACATGCCATTTCAGCGCCTAGCATAATTTTTTTTTTTTTTTTTGGCGTGTCGGAAGCTTTTTAAAACGAGAAATGGAACGTGTTTTATATCGAAAAACAGGTTGCGGTTTGGTAGTCGTGTGCTACTGCTACCTTAAGTACAGTTGAACTCAGGGAGCCTTCATGTGGGCTTTGCTAGGGTGATGCCACCCTTTGTAATACCGCTCGCTGACGAACCAGCAGCCATTTTGGTTCTCGGCGATAATCCGTGGGGCCTATAACCCTCCCGGAAACAAGCACCTTATCTCACAAGTTCGGAGCAGCCTTGTGGAACCCACGGAGGGAGGATTAACATTTTCCCCTTCGGATGGGATTACCGATGGACACAAAGGCCACTTTCCGGCGCACGGGGAAACACTGAGAGGAACAAAATGGCGGTGGAAGAGGGTGTGGGAAAGGGGAACAGGCAGTTGGCATCACTCTATGCGAAGCGCACATGAAGGCACCCTAGTTGAACTGTTTTTGACTCGGATAGACTGAAAATAGCACGAGTTTCGTTTATTGCTCTGAACAAAAATTTGCCCCCCCCCCCCCCCCTTTCCGCGGCTCTTAGAAGTCTCGTGGTTTTGTTTGCGGCTCTTTGTCCGGGTCAGCCTGATTACCCCTGGTCTATACCAAAATGTAATCGACAAAAGAAGCTGCTTGAAGCTCTGCACTTTTTTCACCTATTACGTCCAAGCTGATTACATTTTTTTTTTGTGAATATATTTCTATTACGTTACTAGAGCAAGGCTCTAGTAACGTAATTGCACACTCCCGAGTGTGCGATGCAAGATAAAATGAGATACCCAGAAACCCGTTGCAAGTGCCCTGAAGTCGCTGACGCAAATTTTGAGGAATGTATTTGGAAAAGTATTTGGAGGAGACCAAATATATTCGGTTCTATTTGTATCTTGCACTTAAATGCTTTTTTGGGAATGTAATTAGGTTTGTAATTAAATACATTTTTTATGAAGTATTTTGTATTTGTATTTTGATACATATTTGCATGTATTTTGCCCATCCCTGGTTTGAAATGAGTAGTGCGTGCCCGTGGTGAATGCCCATGATCGACTGTGAAAAGAATGCCCCCAAGATGTTGCGTGAAGAGCTACCTCACAAGGCATCCAAACGTGGCATTGTGGAGCAGAGTCTGCGAAAATTTCCCAAAGATCAACTAGATCGGGACCCAATATCTGGCTGCAATTCCTGCAGAACAGTTAAACTTCGAAAAGCGGACGCTACCCGATTTATATGCTCCTTGCATTTTCTAAAAAGGACTACATTTAGTTCACAGGTGTCAAAAAGGGAATCCTATATTATTTAGTTGAGTGATGTTTCGCCCGCAACCTTTTTGTTTTCAGAGATAATTGTAAAAAAATTAATGTGCAAACATTGCAAAATGTTTGACAAAAAAAAACAAAAAAACCGCACGCCCACACTTTGGATTGAACCTGGGTCCGCTGTGTGTGGACCGGAGACCTTTCCACTGAGCTACTGGGGGAACTCTTCGCAGATTCGTAGTAATGCAGCCGGTGGCTGTAGGTGGAAAGGTTTGCTGTAGATTTCTCTCTAGCAAAAGCACCCCCCTGGCTCAAAATCGGGCAGCACCACGCATTGGCCACATTCCCACCTAGCAGAGAAGTTGCACGCGTGCATATTTACCTTGAAGGACGCACTTTGTGCTTGACTTTTGCGCGAGTGGTGTCTTCAGCCAAGAAAAGGGGTGACGAGTCGGCGACGTCTTCGTGCAAATTGGCTTGGTGGTCGGGCCTGTCGTACGGGATGAAATCCAATTCTTTTGATCAGTCCCAAATTCCTCTTTTAAAGGCAGACAGGGTTCGCCGGTACCGCGAACGACAGTTCTGGAGTAGAGGTCCCACGCCCGTCGTCCGCTGCCATCGCCGTCCAACCCGCGAGCCTGACGATGCGCGATACAATGCCATGTTGAGAACTACGCAGTGAACGCACAGAATACTTCCAATTCGTTGTGCAACGTTTTTTGTTTTTTTCTCAACCCACGTATTTGCAGCTTTTTGAAACCCCAGAAAATGGGTTTCATATTTTTTTTTTTTTTTAATATTGAGTGTTGTGGATTCTTTTACGGAGGTCCCTCTACTAATAATCACCGCCCGATTGGTATGCGCTCAGAGAGTGACATAGAGAAGGTCACTCAGAGAAGGGCACCTTCTCACTCAGAGAGTGACTAGCTGCGTTTCTCAACGCGTGAGTTTCCTTCAGAACAGGTAACGATGGTGTAAACCTAGTCCATCTTTTGCTCAAGAGAAGGGATCCAAAGCCTGTGGCGGGATGGCCATATACTATACCCGCGTTCCGCAACGGCTACATATACCATGTGGTACTCGATGTAAGCGTCAGCGTCCCCTTCTGTCCACGTGCACGCAAGCTCTAGGGACTGCTCGGTCCTTGGAGGGGGCGGGAGCTCAGCGAGCAAGCCGGCTTGAACCGTTGCCTTGAGCCGCTCACGCCTGAAGGCAAGCTGGACAGCTACAAGCCACCTAAATGTCTACCGCCTCCTCATCGGCCAGGCCGTGACGCCCCATAACTTACTAAAAGTCTTGCTGTCATTGCCACGACAGGCCAGAGTGAAGTCGAGAAATTAACTTATAACTCGCCTCTGCCCTTCGTGGATTGTTGGAGTGACGCGAAGCAGCTAGCCGTCTTGGCCCAGCAGTTGCAAATCACAGTGCTCATTAACTCGCCTGCCAGCTTTTTCGATGTCAACCGCAATTTCCGCGTTTACCCGACACCCGCTGACAATGTCGTCCGCCAGTGTTCCCGGTGTCCACAGCTATTCCCGCAGTCTTTCCGACACCCATCTGCACCGCGAGCCTCGACAAGCGCTTACTTGCTTACCGCATCTCTCCAAGCCTAAATCCTAAATCTGCAATGAGTCCTGGCTGTTTCCTTCCTGCCAGTCACTATCCTGCCTTCCAGCGAACATGCCGTGCCTCTCCTCTGCCTCCGAAGACGACTTTCTTACATCTTAACCACGCTCCTCGTGTTCTGCCAACCATTGTAATGGGGTACCCGAGAAAGCGCGTCTGCAACCTCGTCCTTCGAGCCCTTTAGGTACTCGATTCGAGGAGACACCTGCTGAGCTCTGCTGTGAGACAAGTTGCCAAAATTTCAACATACTTTGTCTTAACGGGCATCGTTAGCGTTAGTGAACAAACCGCTTAACGAATCCGTGGGACTCCCTGGGGACGACCATAGAAGCAGAGGCGTACCGAACGGGCCCCACGTTGGGCGCCATTTTAGTGTATTTCTTTTTTACGGAGATCCCTCTGCTAATAATCGCCGCCCGATCGGTATGCGCTCCGCTCGCCACCCAGAAAGTGACATAACAACGTGAAGACAGCGAATGGGTTTACTGTACCTCTCGGTCGCCCGTCGTCGAGAACCGGCAATTCAGGCACGTCGACCCTTGTTGTCGCCCGTCGATCAGAGCTCACAGTCGGCCTCCGTGTCCAGGCTTGAGAATCGCCTTCCCCATTCCAGCGCTGCGTAGGCTGACTGTCCAGGGCTATCACAGCTCGAGTCTCGTTGCGGAACCACCCCGGGATCGTCGTAGCCCAGGTCATATGGCCAGGGCTCGCCGTTTCCACCGGTCTGGACTTCGAACCTCGCTAGTGGACCGCTCCGGGGTTCGCCATGGGGGCCAGTTCTCGATCAGTGGATTTCCGGGGAAAGGAACCGAATTTTGAGCCGCAAATTCTGTTCTGGTAGTTGTGCTCTCATATGTCACGTACAACTAAAACCTTGGCGAGCATAAATACCCTGTTCGCTGAAAATGAAGCACAATGCTTTCTTCTGAGCCGCTCGACTCGTTCAATGTTAAATTTAGTTGCAGGGTCCCAAACAACATTTACATACTCTAAAACTGGTCGGATTACTGTCGTGTAAATTGCAAGCTTGGCTGTAAGGGTATTGTGTTTCAGCCATGTTAAGTAACGAAGGAGTTTGTTAGAAATAAGTAAGATTTGTTTAGAAAAGTCTATCTTTCTACAGCTGCGTCGGCATTGTTTTTTTATGTGCCTATGTTTGTGTGTGCATGTTTGGGCGTCTTCCGCCCCCACGCGCTTTCGAGCAGTCGCGGGGCTCGGTGGAAAAGAGTCGGACCTCGGTCGTTAACAAAGGGATTGGGTTTCAGTTTGGGACGCCGGAACACCCCTGTCTTGGGCTTCTGGCCGCACTTGTGACTTTTAAGCGGGTGTGCTTGTGTCCGGCGTATTTCGCCGTCAGTGTGGAAACTTCGCTTTTAATCACCGCAATAACTTAACTTGGCGGCGCCAGTCAGACGACGCAGAAAGCATGTAGTGACTCTACAAAGAATTTGGGTTTGAGCGTTGAGGTGTCGAGGAGGGTCACGCTGACAGCTCGCTGATCATTGGGTAAGAATGTACCATGTGACAAAGGGCAAATTTGAAGTGATTGGTCCATCTCTGGAGGGAAAGGAGACCCCTACGAGTCTAGAAAAGGGCTGCCAAGAGTATTCTCGGGGATTCGGCTTTTGAGATCAGGCAGATTCGACTCTTGGGACTGGGGGACTAAAGTATGGGCTTTAATTTTGGGAGTTTTGTCATGTAAATTACTGTTGACTTGTTGTCGTTTTGTTTTTAAATAAACGTGGCCACACGGGCCATCGCAAACCAACCAACGTCGTAATGTGTCCAGCGGGATCGAACAACTTTTAGAGTTTTTTTTTTTTTTTTGCTTATTTGACTTCCCGGGGGACTTGCATCGGGCGAACACCATCATGGGTCGTCACCATCCTGACCGGCACCCTCTCCCTTGGAAAGTGGACTAGCCACCATTTCAGTAACCAGAGCTTTGCTAATGCCTTCTGAACAATCCAATATATGTGGCTATTACTTATACTACCTGTACTACTTATACTTACTACAGATATTTATGCTGCTGATACTTACTTATACTACTTAAAGAGCTTTGTGTTCATCATAACAAACTTTCCTATGACTAGTTATTATGTTCTTTCACGTCTTTTTATAAATATGTTATTTTTTTATACATCATACTTTTGTAAATTCTCAAACATGTAAACAAGAAAAATATTAATAGGGTGTTTTCAGATAAGTTTGGCCGACCATGTCCGGTGACTATTTTTCGTTTTTACGAAAAAATATATTTTGTAGACTCAATAGCCATGAAAACAAAACCGAAATCAGTTTTCTGAGAAAAAAAAAGTGTCCTTGTGGAAAAAAGTAGAAGCACACTCTCAGTGCGAAGCGCTTTCTGCGAATTGCGTGAAGTTGGCATTTGAGTCACCTTCCCCCCCCCCCCCCCCCCCCCCCAAAAAAAAAAAAAAAAAACTTTTATGCCTGCCGGTCTAGAAATATTTATAAAAAATTACGTATAAGTTGGATTGACTCAAAATATTTGTCATTAAGTATCGACGTTGAAAATTCCTAGAAAACTTCCCAAACATGGCACATTCCGTAAAAATACTTATATATTATTCATTTATTTTCTTCGCGTCTATATGCATCAGAACATTCAAACTTTGGCAGCGTGTTATCCTTTATCTTATTAATATTGGCGCTAAATATGGTTGTCCTGGGCAGCGAAATAAATTTACGAGAAGCGCTCAAACGGGGTAATTTTAATATTTAACAGTTATTTTGAAACTCAATTAAAGCAGAAAGAAGACCATCTTTCATTTTTTTTTTCAAACTCTCCCAGGTTAAGGCCAATGGTAGGTACAAACAGAATCTGCAAAATCATGTTGCCTTATTTTGTCTATTTGAAGTTATAAAGCTAGACATTTCACCAAATTGAGGCTGCCGCAGCACCGTGAATGGGGCTTCCCGTATATGACGAATTCAATAATCTTACAAAGTATAAAAATGCTCGAGGGCGCTCAAAAAGAACCAAATTTACGGCACAGAGTCGGACGGGTGTTTTAATGTGAGCATTCTTCGTGAGTTTGTGTATAACACACTCTAAAAAAGACCCGTGCGTCTACTTTCCCGCACAACACTCGGAGAGTTAATCACCGCAACTTACGGAGGCAGCGCAGCGAATGACAATGGCGGAACATACGTTTAGACCAAAAACCCTAGTCTGAGTTGTGACATTAAGCAATGCAAGCGTGACTGACGTTTTGCATTGCTTATAATGTCACAACTCAGACTGCGTTTTTTGTTCTAAACATATGTTTCGACATCGCCATTCGCTGAGCTGCCTCCGTAAGTTGCGGTGATTGGCTCTCCGAGTGTTGTGCGGCAAAGTAGACGCACGGGCGTTTTTTAGAGTGCAGTCGCAGAAAATGCGCGCGGTCCGGAGCGATCGAGAGGCACTCTCATGCCCCATGCTTCGCAGGGACGGTTTTCAATTGCAACAGCAGGCGTGTAGGGTCTCTGTTTGCACAGAGTATAGAAACGCGACTCCGCTGAACACATGTATATCTCAGCCTTTTGCCTGGCGGAAACATGATTTGGCGTGGCCAAAACTGGCGCCTCTTTACAGCATTCGAGCCACTGCCGCGGTAGACCGTGAAACGTGAAGAGAAGACAAACACTGGAGAAAAGCGTATTGTTTTTTTTTTAAAGTGATAGCAGTGATATGGATTATGGACCCCTGAGAGAGCGTGCACTTTTACTTGCCCTTCTCGTGGACCATCCGGCGGACGCTCCGTGAGCATCGTGCGTGCGTATTGCATACGCCTAGTGTTCCCCACGTTTCAATGGCGTAATCGTACAGTATAAAACGAGTGTTCTGCGCTGACTATCTCAACAAGCACAAGAAAAAATCAAATATTGGAGGAACTTTCACGGTGTAAAGAATTTGTACATCGCTTTGTTAAAGAAGCATATGCCAGAAGCAGCTCACTCCATCTGAGATTCCGACGTTTTGTGTCAGAACTGCTTCAGCCGCTCCAAGAAACTCGTCAAAGAATCTCCGGACACATCTGAGCCTGACGAAATTTTTGTTCCTTAGGAAGCAGCCGTCGAGGACCTTAAAAAAATCATTCAATCTACAGAAATATCACCTCTGAAAGCACGGACTGAGTTTAAATCGCATTGTCGGAAGTCTTACGCAAGGTGGAAGAAGAGGAAAATTGAGAGCGTTCTTGTTAAGAAAAATTCATCAAGCCTCACTGCAGCATATGGAGTGATGGATGAGCTTGGAGCCTCGGTAGAAAGGTGCACCATCTGTCCGGAGTTGTTGAGCAACCTGAGATATGCGTTTTATTCTTCTGTTTTGTACCAAGAACGATGCCGTCTCCTGACCTTGCTCCCGAAGAATTTCTCGCAGCAACATATCCAAAATGTGATTCCTTCAGCAACTCGCCACCTGATGCAAAAAGCAAGGAAGAACCAAGAGTCACTCGGAGTGTGATCAATTCCTGACCCCTACAGAAGAATGAGGCTGAGCCAAAGACGTTCAGGCGGCACTGAATTACTACACTAAAGATGAACTCAACTGCTCCCAACAAAGCCCGAACAAGAAGGACGTTATTGGCATCACTTCAAAGGGGCAAAAATAATATGTGTAAAAACGTTTTATGACTAGGTCTATTCGTGAAACTTTCCGGTTTTTTAAGCAAGCTCACTCTGACAGGGCCGTTGGGCTCGCCAAGTTCTATTCATTGAGGCCAAAGTGGGTGGAGTATACACCTTAGCACGAAGTTTGCGTGTTCACGTACTGGGCTAATATCAAGCTAAGTGTTTGGACCTTAGAAAACGCCATTGGAATTATAAGAAGTGCTGAAGATATTCGAGAATGACTATATGCGACGTTCCACCTACGAAGTGTTTCCTCGGCCAGTGCAGCTCATGCCCAACACCTGAAGCTCTCACTGCGTCTGACCTGGGAGTCCCAGATGATGCTGAAGTGTTTTACTCATTCTGGGAGAAAGGAGAGCTGATAAGAAAAGAAGTGAGCCCTGTTACGTTTGTAAAACATGTTTTGAGAGTTCTTGAGAAAATGGGTGCAGCATGAATATATTCGACGCGAGCAGGGCAAAACAATAAGTAAAGCGAAACAATTCCTAGAGAAAAGTAATGTCGTGCTCCATTTTGATTTCGCCGAAAACTGGACAGTAGTACTGCCCAAAGAGGTTCAGTCATATTACTGGCAAAAGACGCGAGTTTCGATCTTCACATGCGTGGTGACAACTAGAGAAGGAACGTGTGGCTGCGCCCTCACCAGTGATGACACAAGCCACGATTCTGCCCATGCATGTTACTCACAAAACGTGCGTGGGCTAGTACGTTAATTAGTTGAAACAACATTAAAAAGACAAAAACCACAGCTCATGTGCAAACAAAAAAATTGTTCGACCGGTTGACAGGCGCTAGGTCCATGCCCGGTGTAAAAGTGAGCAGGGGAGGCGACCACAGGGTAAAGGATAAAATCACAAGATATTTACTAACTTCAAACAACAACGAAAAGCTCTCGCCAAAACCGCCGGTGACGTACGCTCGCGAACGGGCAGAAAAATCCCAAAGAGTCGCTCAATACAAGCCGCAGACTCTAAGCGCACGGGCGCAACAAAATTAAAGTGGTAATAAAAGTCTTATCTGCCGGATCGTCGGTGGTCCAGGAATTGGATGCCTCCTCCATGGTCTTGGTCCAGTCCGTTGGACAATTTTCTCTGGCGCACTTTCTCACGCACTCACACTGCAGCACTAGCACCACGCGGTACCAGACAGGAAACCAACAAAACTCGAGGAAGATGATCATAATGTAAAAACAGCGCAAACACGGACGAAGGAGAAGAAACACGCAGACGGAGCCTCGGAGCCCATGATCTGGTAGCCCCAATTTGGTCATATTTCTAGCTTTATAACTTGTTTTTTGCAGATTATGTCACAACCTATCATTGGCCTTGATGTGGGAGAGTATAACAAAAATCGAAGATTACGTTTTCTTTTAATTGAGTTTCAAATTAACTCGTAATTGTTGAAATGACCGCATTTGAGTGTTTCTCACACATTTATTTCGCTGACCAGGATAATAATATTTAGCGCCAATATTAGCTATATATAGGATAACACGCTGGCAAAGTTTGAAAATGCGGAAAAATTTTTGCGGAATGTGCCATGTTTGCATTTTTTTCTAGGAATTAACAACGTTGATACTTGATTATAAATATTTTGAGTCAATGCTCCTTATACTTAGTTATTTAGAAAATATTTCTAGACGGACAGGCACAACAGCTTGTTTGGGAGAGGTGACTCAAATGCCAACTTCGCGCAATTCGCAGAAAGGGCTTCGCACTGAGATTGTACTTCTCATGGTTTTCCTCAAAGACATTTTTTTTTTTTTTTGCGAAACTGATTTTGGTTTTGTTTTGATGGGTATTGAATTTACAAAATAATATTTTCGTAAAAATTAAAAATGGTTACCGGACATGGTCGGCCGAAATTATCTGAAAACACCCAATAACTTTTTACGAATTTCAATTTAGCGTTCAAAAACGCCATAGGTTGTAAATAAAATTCAGCAGTTCATTTTGGGCGTGGCGGCCAACTCTTTTTTGTTGTACCCATATAGAATTGGCACATTCGTAATAACATCTTGCAGACCAGTTACCTGTATTCCAGGTCGTGTGCTTTATTTAGTTATTTTCATGGAAAAAAGGAAGCTATTGATTTTGTTTTCTTTTTTACAACTGCTGCGACAATTGTTTTTTGTAACTGGGCTCGAAAATAATTCCACTTTCATTTCGGTGTCCCTGAAGATGATGGTTAAAATTTCTCTCCAAATCAAAACCAAGATTTCACAGATCCCCAGCCAAAGTAAACAAAAAAAAAACTTTTGAAATATTTAGAAACACTAGAAACACTCGTGAAAAACACTTTTAGGCACAGTAGTAACACAAAGTACGTATCGTCGCATCTATAACATTTAGAAAAGCTGTAATGTCTCGTCTATATGATAAAAGAGGAATAATTTTCAATATCTCTAGTTTTTTTTTTCCAGGGCTAGGCACAGTCATTTTGTTGTTCTAGTGTTTTATTGCTTGCTGACAAGAAAGCAACAAAGAGTTTCAAAAGCTTATGGTAAGATTGACTAGGTAAAAATGTAAAAATGGAACCTCACTAAGAAAATCTGAAAAGCAACCGGCATTTTGATCAATCATTTTCAAACTTGAAACAACAAGATGAAAATGCTCACGGAACATGCAAGTGTAACTCACCTATTTTAGTTATTAACTTTAATTGGCTAACTGTGTATAAGCTGGTCTCTGTGATTTCTGTGAGTTTCAAAGTGCATATAAATTATTCAATCAACGCTTTGCTGCGGCACCCTACGTCTTTCAGCTGGTTTTCGGAGCACCTCATTGTGCTTTGTTTTACCTGACGGACCGGAGCAGGTCACCACAAGCCATCACAGCAAATCCGGCGATGTGAGAGTATCGCTTGACTCAGCTTGCGCATCGGTGCGCCCCTCCCGAATGTCACATGACACCAACACGGCATAGCATTGGCTCTCATGGCTCGTAGCGTCCACTGCAGTCCATCGTAAGGTGAAACGGATTAAACCAGTCTCTCCAAATTGTGTTCGCCAACGAAGTCTCCCATTACGCAAAGCGTAATATTTTCTTCCACGTTGACATTTGCAAGAATGTTGATTTTTTACAGTCGGATTTGATTTAGATGGCCAAAACACTGTTTTATTTTTAAAAAGTATGCATTTTGTGGCCTTACCTTCCCATTTATTGCATGCACGACGCTGTGTCCATCACGTTTCTAGATCAAAATGTCGGCGTTACTGAGCTACACATGTTTATATATTGTGAGCACCTTTATTTTGTTGCGTCCGCTGGGTTTGCAAAGAGCGGGCCCCGGATAACCCGAACAGTCTTAAAAATCATGAAGTAATATTTTTTTGCAACGTGAACTGCAGACGGCTGCCTCGCTAAATTGTAAAACCGCTCCTAATTAACTTAAGAAGTGGTTGTCATCCAAAAAAAAATTAGTTTCAAACTCGGTTGATATTGTTTAGTCCTTGCTTAATTAAAAAAGTATAAACTCAAACGCGATACTATGCTTGTACCTCAAAATTGCAAGTCTTTACCTCGCTTTGCCCGTCGTTAATTAAACTAAAAGGGGTACAACAGGGAGTTTCAGAGAAAGGCGAGCCGTGTTCTTCGACCCGGATAAATAAACTACGCACCGTCGAAATTTCAAATTATGGTAGAATATGAAGCTAGCGTTTAGGATAGAACGCGAAAGTTTAAGACGATGACGTTACCTATATCAAAAGAAAATTGAGAAAAACGACACTTTTCTTTGAGCTGACTTCCAATACGCCTTACATCGAAAACACACGAAATTATATTGTGGACCCTTCTGGGATTTATATCTGTGAAAACCACTTGTTATCAAGAAATAGAAGATTGTTTTCTCTATTGCTAACAAGTTTGTTCCACTGAATTTTGTGATACATGGGCCCACAATGACACTTCTGGTTTTGGCGACATTAGTCTTAGGTGGACGTCGTGTCATTGAGACATTTTGTTTTTCTCTGTTATCTTTTGATCCAGATAACGACGTGTTCTCACTTTTGCGTTCTATCCCGACAACTAGAGTCAGATTCTCATCGAGATTCAGCTTTCTACAATGCAGAATTGTTTTACGCGAGCCGAAAAACACGGTTCGTTTTTCTTGTGAACTCCTTCTGAATACCACATTCCCTATTCTGAACCCATGTGATTGAAAGGACATTAGAAATGCAAACAGGTTGTCAGCATCTCCCGAACATACAGACTGTTTTTCCTGTGCTTCAGCTAAACGGAATATATATGTCAACTTGCCCCAACTTCTCAGCACATGGAACAGAAGATTGATGTGCTTTTTGGTATGAACACTTTCTGTAATGCCTGAATATGTATTTTAAACTTTCTGTCCTAGCGCGTGCACCCAAAAAGATTACCAGGTCTCCCAAAAAAAGAAGAACCGATACTTTTTTTTAACTTTCATGGGGACTATACTCAAGTTCACCAAATTAACCGTAGTAATAAAAAAATAAAGTTCGCATCCTCTGGGGGGCTTACTGATTTGCTTCTTTAAGTGGGGAATCGAAATGTACGTACGCAGATGCACTTCAGTTAAGTTATACACTCAGTCAACTTTCCGTGGGAGAGGGGGCCGGTCATTCAGGATGGTGACGACCGATGATGGTATTCGCGCGATGAAAGTCCCCCGGGAAGTCGAATAAGAAAAAAAAAAACTAAAAGTTATTCGATCGCGCTGGACACATTACGACGTTAGTTGGTTTACGATGGCCAGTGTGGCCACGTTTATTTCAAAACAAGACGACAACAAGTCAACAGTGATTGACATGACGAAACTCCCAACATTAAAACCCGTACTTTAGTTCTCCAGTCTCAAGAGCCGAATCTGCCTGATCTCAAAAGCCGAATCCCCTGGAATCCTCTCGGCAGCCCTTTTCTAGAGTCGTAGGGGCCTCCTTTCCCTCCAGAGACGGACCAATCACTTCAAATTTGCCCATTGTCACGTGGTACACTCTTACCCAATGACCAGCGAGCTGTCAACGTGACCCCCCTCCGACACTTCAACGGTCAAACCCAAATTCTTTGTAGAGTCACCACATGCTTTCTTCGCCGTCTGGCTGGCGCCACCAAGTTAAGTTATTGCGTCGACTAAAAGCGAAGTTTTCTACACTAAGCGGCGAAATACGCCGGACACAAGCACACCCGCTTAAAAGCCACAAGTGCGGACAGAAGCCCAAGATAGGGGAGTTCCGGCGCCCCAAACTGAAACCCAATCCGTTTGTTAACGAACGGGGTCCGACTCTTCTCTTCCGAGCCCCGCGGCTGCTCGAAGCCCCCCGCGCTTGAGAGAACAAGACGACTCCCCGTTCACGCTCTCACCCCTGCCGCGGGTCTGCGAGCAAACGCCCAAAAATGTGGACCCGAACATAGGCTGATAAAAAAAACGATGCCGAGACAACTGTAGAAGGATAGACTTTTCCAAAACAAATCTTACTTATTTCTAACAAAATCCTTCGTTACTTAACACACTCTAAACCAAAAAGGTATATTCTTACACCCTTTGTCCCATATAAGACACCCGAAAACATCAGTTTGGCGCACAACGCACTGACGTCGATCTGACGGTACTAACTTTTATGAGAGGCTTGATAGCCGTGTGGTACAACATATTAAATTAATTAGTGTACGTGTTACTGACTACAAAAAACAATAATCGCGGTTTTCTTGGCCCTATTGCAAAACCGCAGTGTTTTCTTTCTGTGATCTTTGATACATACTTTAGCTATTTTAAAGGTTATATCGCACCGTTATCAAGCCCCTCGTAAAATTTGTTGCCGTCTTTTCGACTATAGTGCGTTGAACGTTGAACTGAAGTTTTGAAATGCTTTATATGGGACAGAAGGGTGTCAGGCAATACCCCTTTTATTAGAGTGTAGGTTATTTTATCGAGGCATAAACATTTGAAACTTTGTTTCTTTCTCCGTCACCCAAATTTCGTAAGAACTACTTCGCACAGCGTACGAACAGTGCGCAAAAACCTGTTCTCCTTTTTTTTTGTGTGTGACAACGACTATAGATTTTTTTTGTATTTGTACCGCAATAAAAAGGGCTGTCTTTCCTAAGATAACTCCAGGGTCGTCCTTTTTTCCGTTGCTTTTCCTGGTGCAGATCAACACGGTGTTTCTGATCAACATCATCCGGATCTTGCTGACCAAGTTGCAGTCAAACACCTCTATCGAGACCATGCAGCTCAGGTGGGACGCCTCTTGGAGATTACGTGCCCTTCCAAATACTCTCGTCAAGTCTTGATATTCTTATACCACACAGTGCATGCGGAACGCGAGGCATTAAAGCCGTAGTCGCACCGCTTGGTATATATATTACTTTAAAAAAAACTCTGCAGACACTATCTAAGTCACGTTCCTTCCTTGTACGTTGCTCTTGTCACATCTGTCACCAAACAACTCTCTGCAGTAACGTTCAAAACATGCATATGTACGAAGGAAGCATGCGTCCAACTTGCCTGACGCGTGTCCCCAGCTCATTCTCTCATGCATAGCCTCATATATACGGACAAAGCCTGGCAGATCGCCACGAAAAGCGGCCGCCGAAATGGAAAAAGTGGAGCGGCAGACAACAGATGAGAGGAGAGCCACGTGACTGGCGCCGCGCTGCGGCGAAACGCCACTTCTCCCGACCGAACAAGTGTGTTTCGGATTCTCGCCGCTGCAAAAGCTGCGCGCTGACGTCCAGGTTCCCCGAAAAATGGCTCTTTGATGCTCTGTGCTACCAGGTCCTCGCTCTCCAAATCTGCGACTGGGCACTCTATGGCTCCGTCGTCGAACTGCCAGGCTTTGTGAGTGTAGAGGAAGCTATGTCTCATGGTGTCCGCAGCGACCACCGCGGCTTTTACGCGACGCGTGAGCAGTGCGCCTGCGGCTTCAAAGTGCTGCGGTGCGACCAGCTTTGCCCGCCTACAAGGTCCCCAAGACGCTCTGGTGTCTCGCATTGTGCCTTGCAGTAAAATCCTCGATCGAAATTAGTCTCGGCTCCTATAGCGGTGTCCTCCGGCAGCTGCGGCGCGGCGACAGCCTAGACACTGCTGCACAATTATAATGATTCCGTAATGTAATCAACTTTATTGACCATACATATGCAGTTTCCTTTATCTGTTCAATCATTTTTAATGTATATTTTTACTTGTGAGTTGTTTTAGGCAATGTGTGTCGTTCTATCTTAGATTGTTTTTGATGTGCCTTTTTTTTTGTACACGGACAAAACATTTTTGAGGACTACTTTATATATGTCATGGCATTATATGTATGTTTATCTGAAAGAACAGTCCAAAATTATATTCCACTTCAAGAAAGGTACATTCACAAAGGGGCGCCTTTAAAAAAATACGTACACTGTAATTGCCATGAAAAATTGTTCAAACCTTTGTGTAATTCAAAATCATCATTATTATTACGAGCAGCCGGACAAAGCTTCAAACATTAAAAAAAAAAAAACGAATGTCTCATTTCAAAAATAATGTAAAAAGAATAAGCCAAAATATCGAGGTATTGTTCAACCACATACTAAAACTTTTCTTGGTTTTTAGGATATTATCTTTTTTTGTTAGGACGTGTAAAAATTTTTTTTTTCATTTTTCTAAGAGGTTTGAAAAGAAAAGGGCACTTTATCTTCATATGCTCCTTGCGTCGTTTGGTGGTAGTCACTTTTTTTTACTTATGTAACGTACAGTTCTTTGAAATTGTTCAAGGGTAACTGGAAGTGTTTAAAGTACTATGGGTTTGTGTTTAGATCAAAACTTATTTTCGATTGATTCATACATGGCGATGCAAAATAATGGCAGTCTGAAATTAAAAATTTAATGATCTTATGCCTTCCGATTCCTGATTCTGCGATTGAAACAAAAGATCCTAGCTCTCTAAAAGCAATATTGTTTTAAAATATACATTTAAATATATTCTAATGCCCAGGGTATGGCGTCACAAACTATAGGTTATGTGATCACGTAAATTGTGGTGGCGACATGATCACGTAAAACATAACGATCATGTGATAGCGTAACCTATAGTAATGAGGTGATCTCTTCACTACATTCCAGCCAGTGAAACGACAAAAGTTTTTTTTACATCACAAGTACGTAGCAACTATGACAATCCTTCGCTCTGCTGGCATAGGAGTAAGCATTAGATACGGTCCGAGAGGTTCGTGGTTTGATTCCTGTTGAGGGCCGATCTGTTTTTAATAAATATCCTTTGTCGTTTAAGCAGGTTTCTGTAACAGCGTTTTGTAACGCCATAGGCTTGGGAATCAACCCTGTGCGACAAGGATCGTTTTTCTTAAATTCTAGTAAGTGTAATTCGTAGATATATTCAATCATTTAAAACTCTAAAACACATACCTTTAAATTGACAACTAATCGTGGCGGTTATCCTCCCATCTAACCTATGCCGAACCCAATAAACACACACCGAGCACGGCAAATATGTAACTGTCCTGCCTTAAACCGAAAAAAAAGGTTGCCTTTGTCATTAAAAAGTCCACACTGGTATAACTCAGAGATTCCGAACGGCAGCATATATCTAAAACAAAATTGCTGTGGGGCGAAGAGCAAATAATGCTGTCGTGCCTTAACAGGAACTCAGTGGAGTTCCTTGTTTTCTACCTTCAAAGTAATTGTTCATGTAAAAACTCTAACATAGCAAACCAGACTTTTTTTGCCCAGTTAATGAGTGAAAAAACACATCACATGTCCCGATTATCTCACTCTGGATCCGCAGCCTCTCAAGTTTGAGGATTGGCCGATAAGAACGCCGAAAGAGCGAATCACGGAGCAACAGGTCATATTCTAATAGGCCACACCCTCCATTTGTTAATCTGGCAGTGACTGTAGTTGGGGACGGGTTAAGAAGGCAGTAGAAGTTCCGCCCCCACACGGACTCGTTGTTTACCGCCGGATTTTGACTGCCCCTGAAACCAAGTGTCTTCAATGGCAGAAACCGCGCACTGAAAGGCAGAGCACTTGCTGTATTCTTAACCCGTGACTGAATATAGATGTGACTACCCGGGCCCCAAAAACTGCCGATGATTGTTCCTAGTGTATGTCGGTGACCCTCCTCAACTCTTTCTTGCTGGTCCCCGTCCGATCTTCAGGAAGGTGTCCAAGGCGACGGCGCTGCTGTTCCCGCTGCTGGGAATCACGCATCTGTTCTTCTGCATCAACCCCCGTGACGACGCGCACTTCGAAAGCGCTTACGTCATCTGTAACGCACTGCTCCAATCTTCGCAGGTACGTATTCATCACGTTCAGTAAACTTGAGATTGGCACTTACTTTTGTCGTAAGTATCGGTGCCACGCTGCGCCAGTTCCATAAGAACGATTAAAATCTGCCCAGTTAGCACCCTTGGATTGTACGACAGCCAGAGTATCGTCACTCCATTTTTCGATTGTCTCGTAGGCGCCGCCATATTGTTGCCTTGTGCCGAGGGCCATTTTGTTGCCTTGTGCCGAGGAGGGAGGGGGGGAGGGGGGCATAGACTTTTTTCAAAAGACTGCACGGTCTCCTGTCCGCCATTGTTTTTTTATCAAGTTGTCGCAGCATAGGGCTGTCTGAGGGTTTGGCTAGAACTCTGAGTCAATCGCACACTTCGACCCGACAAATGGCAACCATCGATGTCGCATCACGAACTTTTGAAAAGGCTTTAATGGCGATAGGTCCAATTAAAAAATCCAAGCGAGCTCTAGGCACTATTCTATAGTCGACCCAGTAGACGCTACGCCTCCAGTATGTGTTCGTTCCTTCTGCCTGACTTTGGCTGCGCGTATGACGAAGAGAGACAGCTCGCCCTCGAAACGGACCATATCAGTTAGGTTGTTCACTTGTCACCGACTGCAGTCCGCTATGAAACGAACATAAAGCTTCCCATTGTAACTCTAACTTACAGACAAAACCTAGTAAACGACAGCGGTTACAATAAAGTTCTCCTTAAACATTCAATCATTGGAGAAAATCAGAAGATTTCACATGATAAGTCATATCGTCGATCGCACTTTTTTTAGCAGAAAATACGTTTTTATGGTATTAGGTCCATGTGTGTGCGGCTGCTCCATAAAGTAATCATAAAAAAATAACACTTTACTCAGCGAAGTTTTCAATGTACCGTAGTTTCTAAGGGACTCCGGTACTTTCAAAACTACATGCGCGAGGGAGAGTGACTTCGTTTAGCGTCTTTTTCCCACGAGAGCGCGTGGGAATAAGTTCTAACACGAAGTCACGTACAAGGGCAGGATTACGAGGATGCAGTACTGTGGATACTACGTTTAATTTATCCTCGACAGCGTCTCACAAAAACTTTATAGAGTCTGAAAATGCAATAGAAGAGCATAGCTTCCAGTGTTGTTTTCCATGTGCTCTAGTCCTGTTGCCCCTGTCGGGATTTCACAAACTGCATTTGTTTCTAATTTTACCTTCAGTAAATCTGATGTTTTATTAATGATTGATTTGCAACAATGTTTTGCTTTCCTTAAACGATACGATAAAATGAATTTCTTATTGGGATAGATTATTCTGGATTCTCATTTTATAAGGAGCATACTGTTTAGTGGTAAAACAAGGTAGAGCACGAGGGTAAAGAACTTAAAGCCTGTTTTTGTACGAAAGCTTTTAAAATAAAAGAGGACTTCTTATTTTCACTTCTTCAAAACGTTCTCTGTCTTTCAACCGTCGTGGCCAGCCATATTCAAATTGCGTATTGAACAAAAGCACTGCGTCCAATACGAGAGGCGAGAAAGATCAAACATGTACGCTTAAAGCCACCATAGAATGTTGTAAAATAAAAGCTGCAGCAAATTCTGTGTCACTAGCAAGCACTCGTTGTTTTTCGTCGTTCTTTGTCTATCTCAGCTAGAATGCTAAATATTAGGTAAATCATTCTACCTTCAGGTAACGGATCAGAGTTCTTGCATTATTTCACGAAAGGCAGCGAACGCAGAATGCATACTAAACAGAACTTAGACTGCCTATATAAACGTAAATTACATGACCTACAGGGGCAGAACGTTGCCCATATGGTGAGTGCAGTGATGGTGAACCGAATCTAGTCACAAAACATGTTAAGGGTGATATCACTGAAGCCCACCGATGTCTTTAAAAATGTTGCTAAGCACCCTGAATACACTAAACAATATATATTGCACTAAACAGCTGGATGCGAGGGTTTTGGAGAGTGGCGTTGACTAGCAAAATCGGCTTTTTCTGTGTTGCTAGCACGAAGATGATTGATGCCTGAATTGAGTCGACTTAAGTAAATCTATAGACCAATTTCAAATCTCGAATAACAAACAGGTTATCGCAGTCCCACCGATAACGTTCGGGCGTAGCGTGTACCTGTGAATTTATCAGAAGACACAACCTTATTTAATCGCACCTTAATCCTAACCAAGACCGAGTAATCCGCCCTTGGTAGAGTGGATTACCTCGGTGTGTTTCCTGAAAAGGGTGACATAGTACCAGTCTACTAAATGTATGGTTAGTTACAACCCTAGTATTTTGTACTTTAGACATTTGACGTAAATTTTATTGAAATGTAGGACACAACAAAGATCCGCATCATGTTCCTAGATTTAATAATTTTTAAGTGTTTTCTTAGGGGGGGGGGGGGGGCTGAACTTTGCAAAAACACTTCAGCTGCGATGAAATTTAAATTTATTTTTGTTTAATGTCCTCAATAACATGAAGCTGCCGAACAGCGTTGTTTTTTTTTGTTTTTTTTTTAATTGATGTCCTACTGAGTTACCTGTCTTCCTCGTGGAGTGTCCAACGCCAGCCTGCGAGAGAGCTCTAAAAATATTAGGCTAAAAAAAAAAAACACATCTCGTGGCTTTATTTAACAAAAATATCAATTGACTTTTCAATATCATAGATGAATGGCGTTGCACTCGTTTTATTTTCACGGTCCTCATTAGTAAACTTACCAGGAAGGCACAGTGTGGGACCTGAATCCAATTATTTCTGGATTAACCTAGTTTCACGCTTGATTGACCCTAAATGCTTTGCTGTGCTTTGTTTTACCAGACGAGGCACGCACCACTTCATCCTAACAAAAAAGGAGTGATCTTTTATATACGCGTTCTTTCCACGTTCCTCATTGTGCGCGCATGACAACATGCAGAAAAAAAAGGACACTCCTGCGAAAAAAAATGGCTTCAAAAAAGTTTGCTAAATAAGTATAAGCTACGCCGTGTTAGAGTTTAGGCTTTTATACTTTGTGAACCGAGCTAAAGTTACTAGGTTCCGGGAAAAGTATCGACCATACTTCCATTTACTCTAAGTTAGACCGCGGGAAACACGACGACCCGATGGAGGCAATCAAGCAGAATCAAAAGTGCATTGTGGCGGCGCTCTTTGTTCTTGTGGTTCTGATTACACTCGCTAAAACGATAACGCGCAGAAAAAAAAACAAAAAAACGCAGGAATGTTTTTTTTTTGTTTTTTTTTGTTGTTGTTTTTTTTGGGCGGGAGGGGGGAATTGGTTTAGTTAGAGTCACTGTAAGTTACCAGGGTATCGCATTTGATCGCGTCCGCTGCTACAGTTCAATTTTAGCTTTGATCGCTTATTTTGGCGCCGAAACAGATACGGTGGAACAACTGGCAATTAACCCCCGTATCCCTTGCGGACGCGCCCCGAATTACAGTCGAAGCAGGAGTGCGCAGCCGTAGCCTTATCAGGCGAAGCGTGCCAGACACGTGACAATCTCGCGTGACGTTTCTTTTGTGACGTAGCTCATGTAGAAATCTTTTTCCACTTAGAAAGCTCAATAGGTGGTGCTAGCTGTACCCCGGACGCCCACTCGCTCAAATGCGCGCTGCTCAATTTCTTTTTTTTTTTTTTTTTTTTTTTGGAGCAGCGCGCAATTGCGCATTTTTTGTGAATATTTACATTTTTAGGTAATGAAAGCCAGCACGTCAAACATCCGTCCTAAACTATTTCTCTACGTTTTTTAATGACCCGGCTATTATACAAGCAAAAATATGTACACAAAACGCCGTTTTAGGGCACGTTAAAGGCCCGCCTGAACAAACTCTTTGCTCTGAAAAAATCGACGACAGAGGACTGAGATCGCTTATCTCTTTGCCCATTCTTCAAAGAAGTGGGTTCTGAAGGTCTTTGTTGCGTGCCCGCGAAACAGGAGAATTACACGAGTATGAATCAACAAACAAGTTTCAAGCGGAAAGAAGTAAAAGTAAAAGTAACACACTGTACATGTTTACCAATGCAATGGTTCGAAGATCAATCTCTCATTTAAACAAATGTGTCTCAGAAAGTGCAACCCGAAGGTAATAAACAATCATAATAGTTACGCACCTTAACAAATGCGATTTTTCAGCGATTTGGTTCCTCGTTTACATGAGCAATTGTACGATGTGGCAGGAGATGTACAAACAGAGGAGAGACAATCATGACATGACGAGGTATCATGACATGAAAAAGAATTGTGACAAAGGAACTCCAGCTCTTCCTGAGACGGTTTCTTCACAGCAAGAGTCTCCCCAGGAATTTAAATTTGGGGGTGTTTTAATTTTGGCAAAAAAGGGGAAGGGGAGGGGGGGGGGGGGGGGGGAGCGGAGCAAGGAGGCAATTTCTTTTCTCCATTGATTTCACCCTTTCTCAGTTCTTTTCTTTTTGTCTGCATGTGGACAGAGATGCATTTATTTTGCCTGACAGAGGCTCTGGAACTACATTCAACATGCCATTTTAAACATTTAATGAAGAATGCGTAATTTCCCTAAAGGGCCCCTAAAAAGAAAAAAAAATATTTCTTTTAAAGTCTGGTTGGGCCACGCTTGTCAAAAAATTAATTTTACGCGACAAAAGAAATGTAGAGCAATAGTGACGGCGTTAGACGCGACTTAGTCGGTAGTCACCTCCTTTCCCCTTGTTTCCTCTCTCGGAATTTCGGGCACGTGGAGGAGAGGTGAATGGACTTCGCCCTTACGTTGAGGCGGAAAGAGCGAATTACAATCTTGTTGAGCAAATTACCATTCCGTGACGTCATCGACTTTGCGCGCACAATTTCAAATAAATCTCTCGCCGTCAATATTGCTCTAAAATATTTTTTTTGCGTATGTTGCGTAAATTTTTTTTTTTTTTTGACACGCGCGTGTTCTAATCAGGCTGTTCAAGAAAAGTTTTTTTTTCTTTTCAGGGGTTCTTGAAGAAAGCACAAAGTAAAGCAAAAGGCAACGTCATAAAATATCAGTCACGGCATCAATACCGTGATAGCGCGACAAGTAATGTCAATAACGAACTGATTAACTTAATCCCTTTATTTGAAGATGGCTCGATGGCCTGGGTATAAAAAAGGGTGGGGGAGAATTACATTCAGCGGCCGACGCCGGCGGCGCGTGCAAACACCCACAACGCAAGAAGATTGTCCTTGGCGCGTGCAGCGTTCTGGGGTGATATCAACTCATCCAGACTATGAATGTCGAGGGTGACACGCTGGGCGCGGTTTGAGTGGTGGTGTGAGTGACAAGTAGGCCTGATCTTCTTCGTCGTCACCGGGGTTTCGGTGTGGTGCTCGGCCGCTCTTGGAAGTGTAATTGCTCCATTTGGCGAGGGTGTCTTCGGTTTAGGCCACTCCGGCGCGAGCCTTATGAATGTGGACCTGCGCGCCTCGGGGAATTCGCGGAGGTAGGTGTGCAGGGTTGACGGGGGTTGTGTTTGAACAGTCGATGCCGGTCCGCCTGGCGGGCCGCAGCCTTCTGCTCGACAGGGTCGGGGTCCGACTGCGCGAAAGAAACATGGACACTTGGGTCTGAGCGGATGGCGTCTTGCTCGCTCACACAATCGTGCGTGGCCTCGTTGCCGCGGTTACCTGCATGTCCCGGTACCCAGTCGATTCATGCCTCAATTTCCTTGGTGGCGAGGAGTTCGGCGCAGAGGTTCTTGATCCTATGACGAAGAGTTTCTGTTCGGGGTGTCTTTCCTAGCATGGTGAGTGCTTCTCGACAATCCGTGTATATGGTGATGGGGGTGGGTGATTCTGCTTTGGTTGAGGTTTGGAGAACTTGGGAAAGGGCTAGATGTATGGCTTTCAGGTCGAGGCGGCTCACGCTGGGTTCATCGTCGAACTGGACTGTCTGGGCCTGCTAATACTGGTCGTGAACGTAGGCGAGGGTGGCCCGCTTGGGTCTCGGCGTACCACGCAATGTCTGTGAAGATAGCATTCTCCACTGTGTCAGCGCGTGCGGCGAGGTTCGCTCTCTCTTCTGGATGGTCCATGTGGTTGTACCGGCGTGGGAGAGGTTTGGGCTGTCGAACCAGGTACGAGGAGTACTAAAATAGTAAGGTGGGCTAGTTGGCTCAACATATTGAAATTATAAAGCGCAAGGTACAGACACTGGCATGCAGTAGACAGAACATTTTCGGCACCGAACAAGCTGAAGAGACTGTGCCCCAAGATCAATTCACCTAAAAACTATCAGAATGATTGTCATGTGAAGCACAAGCATAAATATATACCATGACGCAACGGTATAGTATACGAAATACCACTGACCTGCAGGAAAATTGATGCGGGACAATCTGGCCTGTGTGTGAATACAAGACTGCGGGAACATGCAACATCTCTTAACTCCTCACCGGCAGGAAATCTCGAAATACACGTCCGTGACGGCCACTGCACGCCGATCTTCAAAAAGACAGAAGTCCTCCGAAAGCACCGTGGTAAAAAGTCAAGAGAACTTTACGAGGCGCAGACAATCGAGGTTTGTGGTGACGTCTGTCTCAGTGTACCTTCTCTGTCCTTGCCAGACAAAGAACAGATATACCTCCATGACCTTACGTGACGTGTCACAAGGTTTCTAAAGAGGTGGATGACCACCTCAAACTTCATCCTTCAAAGTCGTGTTGAAATAATGTGAAAAGTTATTTTTTTAATATCTTTAATAATACTTTTTTTTATATTTACTTTTACCTTTTTCTACATATTAATATATATTTACAATTGGTATGATCATCCTGTATTGTGTATCGGTGTTTCCGACGAGCCCGCGCACCAGCGTGGCTGTAGCGCGAGCGCGTCGGCAACACCAATACACGATACATCCTCGGGTCTTTATAGAACGAAACAAAACAGAAGGAAACATTGTGACTGTATAACAAAACGTAAACACATATACCCGTATGCACACTAGGATAAACAAAAACAGAAAATATTATGAGAACTGTTCAAATGTTTCATCATAAGTTAGTCGTCGGGTTGGTAGTCTACTTCTTGCTGACCTTCTAACCATTGTTCTAACTGATGATGCTTCAGGAGCTGCCGCTTCACTTTGCCCTGGTGATGAAACTGGAGAATTTAGTTGGCTTTGGTTCCGGTGATTAGACGAAGGTTGTCCTTCCTGCGCACATGTAGGTTACTGTGGTGAGACGATGTCATCCTCGAGGCTACTGAATGTCTCAAGCGTTTTCAGCAAGTGACGTCTCAAACGTTTTCAGCAAGTGACGGCCGTTCCTCCAGTAGGCCCTATTATTCTCTGTCTGTAGGTTGTAGGAGCGTTGTTCAATACAAACGGTGACCTTCGCTATATCAGCCCAAGAGGTTTTTTGTCGTAGTCGAACAATACATGTACCTTTTTTTAAGACCCTTCAGTGACGCTCCGGTGGTCTCGCACTGTCCCTTCTTGGGCACAGGGCTATTGAGGTCTGATGAGAAGTCTGCAAACTGTGTCCGCAGTTTTCTCCCAATCAGTCATTCTCCCAGAGACCTTTACATTCCTAACGAGCGTGTTGGTACGATGTACTAGATAACAGAAAGTATAAAACAGAGAGAGGACGTCTGTGTTTCGTCCTCTCTCTGTTTTATACTTTCTGTTATCTAGTCCCAGAGACCGTCCACCTAACAAAGGAGAAGACCGATAATTCAAAAGACCCTTATAAAAATCCTCCCCCCCCCCCCCCCGCGTTGTCGGATTTTTTTTGTTTTTCAAAAGCATTTTTGCAATGTGTACTCCTTTCTCCGCCAGGCCGTTGGATTGCGGGAAGTGAGGATTTCACGTCACGTGATTAAAATTATAAACTTTCGAAAAACACCTAAACTCGTATGATGAAAATTACGGATTGTTTTTTGTGCAAACATCTGCTGGTATGCCGCGTCTTGTGTACCACGATGACAATGTTCGGGTGACTTCTTGAGAAGAGGTGTCTTGAAGCTTCTCCACTTCTGGATAATTAGAGTAGGCGTCAAATGCTACTAAGTAAGACTTTCCACTCTAAGCAAACAAATAAACGCCAACGTGATACCACGGGTTAGGAGGAACTTCGCGCACCATTGGTGTCTCTTGGAATTGCTGACATGCAATGTTTTTGCATGTCGTGCATCCGGCCACAAAAGATTCAATGTCTCGCAAATTTCTGCCAATACACGAGTTGCCGCGCTCTCTCCTTGTATTTGTTATGCCCAAAATGCCCTTCATCAACCAGAGCTAGCATAACTCGCAAAAGGGCATGAGGTAGTACTGCCCTTGTTGCTTTAAAAAGTATTTCATCAATTACTAATAGCTCGGAATTGAGCGAACTCAAGTCGTTTTGCTGTGTGAACCTATTTTTTAGGCATCGTAGGACATGTTGCAACTCGGTATTTTTTTTCTGTTTGGGTTCTGAGCAGGTTCTGTGTCGCCTCACTCACAACTTCACCAAGCTTTCCCACAGCATGCACTTCAACATCTAGAGATTATTGTTTTTCTTGGGGATCCTAGCTGTACTGTTCTTGACAAAGCGTCGGCAAGCACGAACTTCTTTCTGGCAGAAACTGAAGGGTGAAATCAAATTCCATCAGTCTTAAAAAGGAACGTTGTAGTAGAGGCGGCACGTCACCGAGGCTCTTATTAGACAGTGCGACCAATGGACTGTGATCAGTTTCTAGAATAGTGTGTCTACCGTATGTTAGGTGATGGAATCTCTCACAACCGAATACCAGTCCAAGTGCCTATTTGTCTACCTGAGAGTATCACGATTCCCCGTCCGAAAACTACCTGGAAGCATACGCTGAAAGGCACCAGGATCGGTCATAATCCTAAATTCCAAATTTACATTTTTTTTTTTAATTAAGTGCGCATCTTGCTCTGTGTGCTTGCTGCATAGCTAATCTTAGTCGCTCATCATGCTGCTTCCGAGTAGCTCGCCAAACAAATTCGTCATCGATATACACCCGTACTCCCTTCAGTCCCTCAGAAACGTCAGACATTGCTGGCTGTAACACTTCGGGCGTAGAAGCCAATCCAAAAGGCAACCTCAAAAATCGGTACCGCCGGAGGGGCGTGCCAAATATAAAACTTCGCGATGTTTTATGTGTCAGCGGGATTTGATGGAAGCCTGATTTTGCATCAAATTTTGAAGAAACAGTGGCATTGGCAAGTACAGCTTCTATGTCTTTTCTTCTTGGCGTTTCAAAGTGCTCGCATCTCAAAGACTCATTTATTCCTCTAGGATCCATGCTTACTCTCAAACTTCCGTTTCTTTTATTGACTAATGACAAGTGGACTTACCCAGTCCGAGAATTCCTTCATTTTTGTGATGATACCAGCGTCCTCCATCCGATTGAGTTCCTGCTTGAGGGGCTCCATGAGCGCCTGAGGCATTCGACGAGTGGGCTGAATCACTGGCGCCGCAGCTTCTTTGAACGAGATGCTGTATAAACTTTGCAGTTTTTCGATGCCTTGAAACAGTGATAGAAATTTTTGTTGAATTCGGGTTCCGGTGTTCATGGAGGTGAAACTTTCATGCACGCGATTCACCAAGCCCAACGCTTCGCAGGTCTGCAGTCCCAGCAGCGTTCACTTGCCTTTCTTGACGCCAAAAAAAAAAATAAACACCAACGGCTTTATTTTCTAGTTTGAGCACTGTAGTTTGAGGTATTTCTCGGTTGCATAACAGCTCCAAATATGTTCGAATGAACCTCGGTAACGTTCTTTTCAACAACAACACAAGCTTTGCATGCAGAAGTTCTGGAGAAATGAAGAATAGATTAAGTTAGGTCACTCTTAAAGGGACGATGCAACAATGTTTGTACTTTGCCCAAACAGACCTCTTTGTAAACACTGCCCTCCGTTGGCAGCTTTTTGAATCCCTTAAGAATGGTTGACTATAACCTCAACGTCATGGCACACTGAAAGAAACACAAACACGGAAAAGGTTTCACTGACTCGATCTTCGGCTCCTTGCGTTGGCCGCGCTACTACGTTCGCTATCTTACCGAATTACTTACCCTTCCTCGATGCGGTTGTTCGACCATTGTGCAGTGGTTCCGACCTTCTAATAATTCGTACGTGAATTTCGTGAAAGGTCTAAATGGCTAAGAACCAATCCTTGACGTTAATGACCTATGAAACGCTCGTTTATTTTTTACCACACGCAATAGAAGTCGCAGAAGAAATTAAAGAAAAAATAGAAGCATTCACCCCTTCAACTCGGAGCCAGAAAAAGCAGCCACGTGATTTGGAGCAGACTATATGCCGCCAATATTGAATATTGTCACGCGCTGGGGTTAGCAAAGCATAAAACACGCGCTGAGGTCCAGACATGTTATGGTTCGGCTATTGTCGTCATTACAGCGATTGGACACTGGCCACTACCCGAATGCTTGTCGAGCTGTTTATTATCACGACCCCAAACCGAGTGCTCACGCAATGCTAGGATTCAATCTATGATCCGCATTTAAATATCGTCACTGGAGGATACTGCAATGTCCCAGCTACGTCAACAAGATTGGAGAAGGAAAACTTAAAAGAAAACGCGCGATTTTGGTA
Organism: Ixodes scapularis; assembly: GCF_016920785.2. Taxonomy (NCBI): domain Eukaryota; kingdom Metazoa; phylum Arthropoda; class Arachnida; order Ixodida; family Ixodidae; genus Ixodes; species Ixodes scapularis. Next base: position 43,121,527 of record NW_024609880.1, on the reverse strand, counting down.
ATGAGATGACACCACAACAAAGGAGTTTCTGGGCCAGTGGCGCTACGTGCGAGTATTCGCAACTTTCAGCGATGGTGGTACCGCGATGTGAGAATCACGCTCCCTAGCTCCTGGATGATCGGCTTCACAATAAAGGTGCTTGCCGATACCTTCCTGACGTGAAAAAGTAAACTAAGGCACTACTACTGCTCGTATATAGCAAAATTAGAATTGCTCACTCGTCGGAGACCCAGCATGTTACTGCTCTTCTACGACGATCGTCCAAATGACAGCCATTTTGATAGGCACCAGTGCGCATTTTATAGGTCGTGAAAGTTCCGAATATTTGGGCCTCACTAGTGCCAGTAAGCTGGTGTAAAGTGAAAAACATTCGAAGCGAATTTTGTTGCATGGCCCCTTTAAACACCGGAGAAGATGTTTTAGGTTGAATGTTTTCACACAGTATATCGTTGGCGGATAGGTATTGAACGAAATTTGTATATATTGGAGCCGCATCATATATCCGCGAGATCCGATCACTAGAGCAAAGTGGCAGACTTTCGTTATCGAACTGGCTGTTTTTCTTTCTCATTTTTCGTTCAAAATATTAGGGAGTGAAATTCACTTTTAGAAGAGCTCATCTCGGTCTTTGATGACGTTGTATTTTATAGGAGTATAGAAATATATTCTTCCTTGTTTTTCTGTTTGTGTTTCCATGAATTTGAAATATGTTCGCCATCTCTACACAACCTATGTACACGCTGCATAATGCCTAACATTATATTGAAAGAAATGTATTTTGCATTCTTTTTTAAGGAACGCGTTGGTATTGCATACGTTTGTTTACGAAAGCGTGACACACGAATGACAGAAGACGGATAGCACATCTTCCGAACATACAGAAAGTGTGATGTTCGTGTTCTGTCCTTTTGGTTTAACTCTTCCTTAAAACAATGCATTCTGCATTGTTTTTATTTTTGAATGTGGGTATGCAAATTTAATATGTTCATTATGCGTACGCAATTCATGTACCCCTTGCATAGTGTTTAACGGCGCAGCAGGTATTTGTATAAACACATTATTAAATAAACAAATAAACATAGTCTTCGTTAACCCTTATTGCGCTCGATTCGCTCGATTAGGGGCCAACACAATAAAATGTAGAGAAGGGAAGAACTTTGATCTCCTGCTTTCAGGGATGAAAGTTTTTCTCTTTCTAAAGGAAAATTGGTTACAAGATCGTTTCTTTTTTTTTTTTTTATGGAAAATATTTTGACGCTTTTACGCAGCTGTGCGTAGGCGCCGCCACAACGGATTTTGAGTTTTTGATTCCTCTTATTCCGTTCGCTTTGCTTCATCATTAACACATCAGGACAGGTCATCGCCAATTTAGGTGCTACATTTTCCTTTTCCCTAGCATAGGCGTTTGTGAAGGCTCGTCAACGCCCGCTTCAGTGCCTCGGAATCTCGGTAGGACAAGAGAAAGTCGGCCATGGCGGCTCATATTGGCGCGTGTTTAAAGAGTCTGTAGCGACTGGCAACAAGGCGCCGAAGAAAAAGAGAAGCAGGCGCGTGAAAAACGGCTCGCAGTTCCAGCTACCGGCTCGACGGACTCCAGCACCCGCCGGTGCAGTTACAAACGCCTCAGATTTCTAATCACGTAAATATTGTAAAATAAATTAGTTGAGGGATCGCGAACCCTTCACGTCTATCGACCTTTTTTTTTTCCTGAAAGTGCGTGGCATTATTGCATTGTGTTGGCCGTCATTTCTACTTGTTCGAAAGGAAATAAATCCGGCGTTGCGAACATTAATGACACCACAATGGCAACTGATGTGACGTTAATGCAAGGCATGAATTTGAACGCACCTAAGTACTTCTGCTGATCGATCGGGTTTCATTGACGTAATTTTGTATACCACTTTGTCCTTATAAGCTCTCTGGTCGGTGCCGCATCCGAGCATCCCATTGACTTCGCACCATAGAGTTACTATAATGTTCGCTAGAGGCTCAATTAGCGATAGTGTCGATTCGTCTTACGGGATGGAAATCGAAGCAGACAGCAACCAGTATACTTTTGCTCTGCTCCTCTGCATTCCTTTGGGAAAACGCGAACGAATATTCTATTCGCTGGAAAATAATATAGATCACGTTTGTTATTTGGGTCATACCGAATAGTCTGTATTTTTATTACCATAGTAAAAGTTCAATTTCTTTAGTTACAGACTTTTTTTTAATCAGTAAATGATGACAGAATTCGCTATATTTTGGGCCCAAACCTGTGTTCCTCAGAAGTTGTGTAAACGCAAGCGACGAATCTAAGCAAAATAGCAATCTAGAGGTATGTAGAGTGTGTTCAAGGTCCGCCGGCATTCTGATGAAGCTTATATATTGCTAATATGGCAGTCCTGTCTCATATATAAAAATGACCCCGTCGTGAATCTTTACGTTCTCCTAAAACATTCAAACTTAAAGAATAAAGTGCATGGGCTAAGAAAGGTGCCTTTTCGTAATATTTGCTATGCCGCGCACCTTTTATTGGGCATCTATTTCCTGGCTTCTCCCTGTTTGCATAGATTTCGTGCGTGCGGGTGATGCTTGAACACAAAACAAGCATCTTGGTACATATGAACGATCGCAGATAATAAAACAATAATTATTTATTGCAAATCAGACGTAATTAACTTGGCCTTCACTGTATTATGATCGTCTACGTGCACAGCGAGTTAAGGATCCAGTGCTGCTGCGTAGTTCTTGCCTGATATTGTCACGGGTGGTGACCAAAACACAATAGATGAACAGGAAGAAATAAACGTTTAATGTGGCGAACTTGTGCCAAAAATAAAAGAGTACAAAAGATAATAACAAAGCGTCGCGGGCGTCGAAATCGGCGAAACCGCAGGATCGAGCGCTGGGGCGAGACTGACTGGGCTCGCCTGGCGGGATCCCTATGTACCCTCGTGGGTTTCTGGATCGTTCGGAGTAGTAGGTTCGGCGCGTAGAACATTCTAACCGCGAATCAACAAGACGGTTCTCGAATTCACCAGAACATCAAATTACACTCTCAACAAAAATGTGTAGCCGCTGCCAGGAATCGAACCCTGGCCTTCTGCGTGAGAGGCAAGCGCGATAAGCGTTAAGCCACGCGCGCGCTGCCTACTTGGCCAGCTGCGCGCGCGGCATTACTCCCCCCCTTTAAAAAGTGCATCGTTCCGATGCAACCCAAAAACAAAACAAAGCAAATAAAAAGAACGGTAAACTAAAGAGTATTTGGAATACGTAAGGTCCACTGTCCTATCGAGCGTAGTACGGCTTCATGCGCACGACGTGGACGACTTCTGGTCGTGGAGGGCGGCGTGATGAAGTCCGTGTTCCGTCGGGCATCACCTCGTAGTTCAGAACCCCGAGTCGACGAAGCACTTTGTAGGGTCCAAAGTAACGTTTAAGGAGCTTCTCGCTGAGACCGCGGCGGCGAATCGGTGTCCACACCCACACCCTGTCTCCGGGCTGGAAGTGGACGTCCCGACGACGAAGGTTGTAGCGGCCATTGTCGACACGTTGTTGAGCCTGAATCCGAAGTCTGGCGAGCTGACGGACTTCTTCTGCCCTTTGGGCAACCACCTGGGCGTCGTCGCTTGCGTCGACAGCCGCTTCGTGGGGTAACATAGCGTCCAGCATTGTCGTTACCTTGCGCCCATGCACCAGCTGAAAGGGTGTCATTCCGGTGGTCTCTTGTACGGCCGTGTTGTAGGCAAATGTGACGTACGGCATCACCTCGTCCCATGTCTTGTGCTCCACGTCGACGTACATGGAGATCATGTCGGCGATGGTCTTGTTGAGTCTTTCCGTTAGCCCGTCGGTCTGCGGGTGGTACGCCGTGGTGCGGCGATGGCTGGTGTGGCTGAGACGAAGGACTTCTTGCGTCAGCTGGGCCATGAATGATGATCCACGGTCTGAGATCAGGACTTCGGGAGCGCCGTGCCGGAGGACGATGGATTCAATGAAAAACTTGGCAACTTCCACAGCAGTTCCGGAAGGAAGGGCTTTCGTTTCGGCATACCGCGTGAGATAATCTGTGGCGACGATGATCCAGCGATTTCCCGACGTCGACGGCGGAAAAGGGCCAAGTAGATCCATTCCGATCTGCTGGAAGGGTGCTGTTGGCGGAGGAATTGACTGCAAGAGTCCGGCCGGCCTCGTCGGAGGTTTCTTTCGTCGCTGGCATTCATGACATGATCGCGTGTACAGGTGGACGGTTTTGGGGAGCTTGGGCCAGTAATACTTTTCACGAATACGTGCCAGGGTCCGGCTGTAACCAAGGTGTCCGGACGTCGGGTCGTCGTGGCAGGCTTGAAAGATCTCCTCCCGAAGGTCGGTCGGGATTACCAGCAGCCATGGCGAGTTGTTGTTCCCGAAGTTCTCTTTGTAGAGTACACCTTGTCTAATGGCGAAGGTCGGCAGCGCTCGTAAAAAAACACGTGGCATGGCACTCCCGCGCCCTTCCAGGTGCTCTATTAGTGCGCGCAGCTCAGGATCGTCTCGTTGACGCCGGGCCATGTCGTTGATGTTCACTGCGCCCAGAAAACACTCGTCGTCATCGTCGTCGCTGCTGCCGGAAGGTGTTGCGACGGGAGCTCTGGACAGGCAGTCGGCGTCGCTGTGCTTGCGGCCTGACTTGTAGACGACGGTCATGTTGAACTCTTGTTGTCGGAGACTCCACCGCGCGAGGCGTCCTGACGGGTCCTTGAGGTTCGCAAGCCAGCAGAGCGAGTGGTGGTCCGTGACTACCCGGAACGGGCTCCCGTACAAGTACGGACGAAACTTCGTGATTGCCCAGACGACCGCAAGGCATTCTTTCTCAGTCGTGAAGTAATTTCTCTCCGCCTTGGTCAATGTCCGACTTGCGTAGGCGATGACTCGCTCGGTGCCTTCTTGTACTTGAACCAAAACCGCGCCAAGCCCTGAGTTACTTGCGTCCGTGTGAATCTCGGTTTCCGCATCCTGGTCGAAATGTCCAAGAACAGGAGGAGTCTGCAGTCGTCGCTTCAGCTCGTCAAATGCCTGCTGCTGTTCATCGGCCCATTCGAACTTCTCGGCGTCCTTCGTGAGGTGTGTGAGCGGTGCGGAAATTCTTGCGAGATCTCGAACGAAGCGCCGATAGTAGGCACATAGCCCAAGGAACCTTCGGACGGCCTTCTTGTCTTTTGGCGCTGAAAATGCTGCGACGGCACGAGTCTTCTCGGGGTCTGGGCGGACACCTTCGTTACTAACCACGTGGCCGAGGAACTTCAGTTCGTCATAAGCGAACCGACACTTTGACGGCTTCAGGGTGAGTCCGGCGGTCCGTATGGCTTGGAAAACTGCTCGGAGTCATCTCAAGTGCTCGTCGAAGTCGCTGGAAAACACGACGACGTCGTCGAGGTAGACGATGACAGCTCTGCCACTTCAGCCCTGCCAGTACGGTGTCCATGACACGTTGGAAAGTTGCTGGCGCCGTGCACAGTCCGAAGGGCATCACTTTGAACTCGTACAGTCCATCCGGCGTGACGAAGGCTGTCTTTTCTCTCTCCCTTTCGTCGACTTCGACCTGCCAGTAGCCGCTCTTCAGGTCCATCGATGAGAAATATCGAGAGTGGCGCAGCCGGTCTAGAGTGTCGTCGATGCGGGGGAGTGGGTAGATGTCTTTCTTCGTCACCGTGTTCAGCTGCCGGTAGTCTACACAGAACCTAAGCGTCCCGTCTTTCTTCTTAACCAGTACGACTGGAGAGGCCCAAGGACTGCTTGAAGGTTGAATTATGTCGTCGTTCAGCATTTCTTGAACTTGCTCCTGGATCGCCTGCCTTTCTTTAACGGAGACTCTGTATGGCGATCGATGCACAGGGCGCGCGTCGTCCTCGGTAACGATGCGGCGCTTCGCAACGGTGGTTTGGCGCACCTTCAACGACGTGGCAAAGCAGTCGCGGTATTCGGCGAGAAGGTTAATCAACTATCGTCGTTTCGGGCCCGGGAGTTTAGGGTCAATGCCGAGCTGCGCTGGCGACGCACTGTCTTGCTGAGGTGGCGAGAATTCGTCAGTAATGGCGGCGACAGCGGCGGAGTTTTGGAGTTCCTCGACCTGGCCCACGGCTGCACCTTTTGTGAGGTGTTGCGCTTCATATCGGAAGTTCGTGACGAGGACCACAGTGCGGCCATCCTGAAGTTCAGCAACTCCTCTTGCGACGCCTATTCCTCTTCCCAGAAGCAACTGGAGGCTTCCTTCGAGCAGAACTTCGCCGCAGAAATCTTCGGTGATCCCGACGGGTACGAAAACACTCGACCGCGGCGGTAAGTTCACGTGGCTGGCGAGGACTCGGACCGCAGATGACGTCGTTTTGGGTTCCTCCGGTGGTGAAACAGGCTTTCGCAGCGTCAACCGGTTTGCTCCGAGGTCGATGACGGCGCCATACTCGCAGAGGAAGTCCATTCCGAGGATAACGTCCCTCGAACAGTCTTGCAGAACGACGAACTTTACAGGGCACGTCTCACCGTGGATCTCGACGCGAGCGGTGCATCGCCCGACTGGTGTGATGAGGTGCCCACCGGCGGTTCGTATTTGAGGTCCATCCCACGGCGTCGTGACTTTTCGAAGGCGGCGGGAGAGCCTCCCACTCAAAACTGAGTAGTCTGCTCCGGTGTCCACGAGTGCCGATGCGTCGTGGCCGTCGATGATGACGTTTAGGTTGTTGGACACCGTTTCAGGAGCGTCGTTTCGGTCTCCGGTAGCGTTCGAGTGGGGGCCCGTCGACGTTCGTGGAGGATCTTGGCGTCGGTCGTCTTCGGCAACTCCACCTCCAGGGGTTGCCGCGCCTAGTTTCCCCGGCGTGGAGCGAGGGGCGACAGGCTTTCACGTCGGGGTTGGTGCATCGGCGAAGCTGGACGTCGTGGTGAAGGCGATCGGATCTCTCGGCGGGACGCAGGCTCGGGGGACTGCGGTCGTCGCAAGTACTCGTCGATCTCCCGAGGGCGTTCACCATACCTGGGAGGCGGGTCGCTTGGGTGGAATCCGCGCAGCCCGAGTCGTCGTTATGGGCATCGGCGGTACACATGGTCAGCTTCCCCGCAGTGGTAACACAGCGGGCGTCGGTCGGCCGTCCTCCAGACGTCTGTCTTCCTCGGCGCAGGTCGGTCTGAGTGAACGTGCGCCTGATCTTCCTGTCGTCGGGGATAGTGCGGCGTTGGGGCGTCTCTTCGGGGTGGCGCCGCGGCTTGGCGGGGAGCTTGTGGCGGTCGTCGGGCTATGGCAGCGTAGCTCAACGTCGGTTCCTGCGGTGCCACCGTGGTGACGGGAACCTCTGGTTGGAGCGCCCGTTGTACTTCCTCGCGCACAGCCTCGGCAATGGAAAGTGTCGCTGGACGACTTGCGGCTGGCAGCAACTAGCGGAGTTCCTCCCGGACGACCTCCCGGATAATTTCGCGGATATCCGTAGCAAGAGCGTGCTCGCCGCCAAGCAGCGCGGTTGCAGCGACACTTGGATGTCGCTGGTAGTGGGAAGCGCGCGCTTGGAGGGCGTGCTCGATGTTTGTCGCCTCGGTGACGAAGGCTTCGACGGTGCCCGGCGGGTTGCGCACGAGGCCTCCAAAGATGTCGTCTCTCACCCCGCGCATGAGGACCCGCAGCTTCTTGTCGTCTGTGGCTCGTGGGTCGGCACGGGCGCTCAGGCGGAGGACATCTTCTACGAAGCTTGTGATGCTTTCGTCGGGGCCCTACGTTCGAATTCTGAGGAGATCTTCTGCCTTCTCCCGTCGGTGTAGGGTGGCGAACGTCCGCTGCAACTCGGCCACACAGATGTCCCACGACGTAAGCGAAGCCTCGTGATTCTCGAACCAATGCCTCGCAGTACCCTCCAGCGAAAAGTAGAGGTTCTGGAGGCACTGCTCCGCAGTCCATCCGTTGTGCCGCGCCACACGCTCGTAGTGCTTGATCCAGTCTTCGACATCCTCATGGATCTCGCCGTGGAAGGGAGTCGGCGTACGGGGAGCGGCGGGCAGGTAGACGACGGCAGGAGCGGCGGGGGTCGGCGACTGGCCGGCCATCGTCGGCTTCGTTGGCTGCTTGGTCCTGGGCGGCAGAAGTCCGAATTCCGGGTGTAGGCCTTGGGTGCGACGACTGAACCGGATCTCGGTAGTGCCTTCGTCGGTTCTTCGTGGGCTTGGCGTCGGACTTGCACTGCGAACCCTCGGAGGGGAACGCTGCACGGGCATGCGTTACCCCGCACCTCCACCAATATGTCACGGGTGGTGACCAAAACACAATAGATGAACAGGAAGAAATAAACGTTTAATGTGGCGAACTTGTGCCAAAAATAAAAGAGTACAAAAGATAATAACAAAGCGTCGCGGGCGTCGAAATCGGCGAAACCGCAGGATCGAGCGCTGGGGCGAGACTGACTGCGCTCGCCTGGCGGGATCCCTTATGTACCCTCGTGGGTTTCTGGATCGTTCGGAGTAGAAGGTTCGGCGCGTAGAACATTCTAACCGCGAATCAACAAGACTGTTCTCGAATTCACCAGAACATCAAATTACCCTCTCAACAAAAATGTGTAGCCGCTGCCAGGAATCGAACCCTGGCCTTCTGCGTGAGAGGCAAGCGCGATAACCGTTAGGCTACGCGCGCGCTGCCTACTTCGCCAGCTGCGCGCGCGGCAATATCTTGGTTATCCACACACCCTTCGTTTCCTTGGCGTACAAAAAAGCGCCGACGCTATATTCCCGCTAATAGTCCCCGACAGTGCGCATAAATGCATGAATGAACCTGTTTAAACTAGTTGAATTACATGAATATGACAGGGAAACACTCTAACTGACCAATATCTTCATTTGTTACCGAGAAATTTTCTATACCATAATACTCATTTATTCGTAATATCTGCTCTTAATATCAAAAACAGAGATAAATGAACCCTTTTTCACCATAGAAATTTATTACCTGAAGTAAATTTTTTGACTGGTCGCTGTCTGCTTCCCTTTGCAACAGCAAACTAGTGCCAGCTGAACGTCTAGCATACATTGTGATAACTCTATGCTTCGCACCGCCATCTACGTAGAGCACAAAATATTACACGCTTTGTCGCGCTGACATTTGTCAACAAAATGGCATTTCACGCCTCGTGAAAACACCGCGTTGGTTACCGACACCGTTACCGCAGAGCGAATTAAAGGGATCGATGCGTGTTTGAAAGGACGGTAGAAATTGGTTTCTAAACGTATCAAGCTAAGATTTGGCACGAAAGGTGCTGAAGGTAGTGCATTAGGGACATAAAAAGTGCACTGAAGAAACTTATCTGAGTAAGATGTTATAAACTAAGAAATTTAAAATTCCTACTTACGGCGGCCCCGTTATCTTGCGTTATCTTACAAGAGCTTAGGCTCGCTTAAGGCTCTGTTATACTCCGACGTAACGCGCGCGCAATTGAACGCTGGCCGAAGTCGGCTACGTCACGTCAGTCACGCCGCGCGCGTCAAAAATTCGCCCTCTCTATACTCCGGCGGCCCCGGCGGCTCCCGCGGCGCGCATCGGTGGGCCGCCGGCGCGGCGCATGCGCAGAATGTGACTTCGAGGGTACGTTTGCTGCGAGAGTGCGCCACTTTCGGTTCCTTTTCGTTTCGAATAGCAGACGAAAACTCTCTCGCTTCTTGAGCGCCAAGTTCGAGCGATGGCGTGGACGTACCTTGCACGACGAAAACTAGCGCTTGCACCGTTGGTGCACCACCTGCGCCGTAAGCGTAGGCGGTCAATGTACATACGGTACATCTTTGACAAGCGCCCGGTCTACGGTACTCAAGCTTCCTCGTGTCGTAGGCACACGGGTGAGGACGAATTCCCTCGATCAGCTTCTCGACCAACCGAGTCCGATTCTTCAAACATGACGCCACACGGGGTGCTCCTGTCGTCTGCTAGTGCTCGTATTCGCCGCGCTTCCCGCGCCAGGGCTGCCGGGAGCCAGCGCGCGATGCATCCTGGTCCGGCGTCGCATTTTGGCGTCAAAGCAGTCAGGCTGCGTCGAACGTCGCCGGTCGCGTCGGTTACGTCACGACGCCGGAGTATAGAGCGTCGGGTTTTCGCCGACGTGACGTCGCTTTGACGCGCTCGCACTCGCGCACGCGTTACGTCGGAGTATAACAGAGCCTTTACGCTGAGAGTTACCGGTTACTAGTGGTACCTATGACCACCAACTTATAACTAGGGCTTTAAGTACGCAAACTCTAGTTCTTTTTTCTTGAAAATTATGGTGCCACTGTGAAAAATGTAGCCTCTATACTCGACTTTTGAATGGTACACTTTTGCATCTGACCACCTCCGTAATCACAAAGGTTACAACGTCACAACTCACAAGCGTGTTGCTCTGTTCTTGTCAATGAGTTTAGTTACTTGGAGCTTATATCTCAAAATTCAGGGAATTTCTATCATTTAAAAGCATTGATACAGGCAATACTTATTCGATGTAGTCGCAAAACAACCTCCGCTAAAGCATTCTGAAGCTGATACGTTGTCGCCCTCCCGAATTTATCCGTGGCTCTTCTTTCTACGCCTTTCTTACACCCTTCATGAAATAGAGTGTTTTCCATGCAGGACTAACTTGATTGACAAAACTAATCACTAGAGAAGGAAAACAAGTGGGACAAAGAACAAACGCAAATCTCCAAACAGAGCTAGGTGACTGGTACGGGACCGAAAAAATCCGCCTGATCCTGGCATCGGACCAGGGACCTCTCCATTTCCAGTAGAACGAAAATGGAGAGGTCCCTGGTCCTCATCTCCCCATTTCCAGTGGAGCTGGACAAGAATAACAAAAATAATCTCAAGGGATTATTTTCGTCATCCTTGTCCAGCTTGCTTGCAGCTTTGCATTTGACCTACTTCATATTTATAAAGCGTGTGGAACCAATGATAGCCACGCATTCTTATCATGTATAAGACATGTGTGTGCGTGTGCATCCCCCTTTTTAGTTCCTAAGTCACGGGTATTCAGGATAGTTAAGATATAAATAATCTTAATTTCCATTGAAAGGAATAAATGGCGGAGAAAAAAAGCAGGAAGCTCCAACAAGAAGCTCGACCAGGGGTGGCCAGGCTGACACGGCCTAAGAGCCGCAAACAAAACCACGAAACTTCCAAGAGCCGCGGGGGAGGGGGAGTTTCCGCACAACACTCGGAGAGCCAATCACCGCAACTTATGGCAGCCCAGCGAATGATGATGCCGAAACTTATGTTTAGATGAAAGAACGTAGGCTTAGTTGTGATATTAAGCAATGCGAAACCTCACATTTGCATTGCTTAATGTCACAACTCAGACCGCGTTTTTTAGTCTAAACATATGTTTCGGCGTCGTCATTCGCTGAGCCTCCGTAAATTGCGGTGATTGGCTCTGCGAGTGTTCTGCGGGAAAGTAAACGCAAGGGCGTTTTTTTTTTTTTTTTAGAGTGTCTACCTTCAATCTATCTGAGTCAAAAGCAGTCCAATTGTACGTAAGGTAGCACAAGACTACCAAACCGCAACCTGTCTTCTGATTTAAAACACGTTCCATTTCTCTTGTTGGGGAAGCGCTCGTGTGAGTGGAGGCGGAAGAGTGGGGAAGGGGGGGGGGGGGGGGGGGGGCGTAGGGGAGGGAGCCGCCAGCCGCACAATACTAACACGCAAAGAGCCGCATGCGGCTCGCGAGCCGCAGCTTGGCCACCCCTGAGCTCGACTGACCCTCGGCCCCATGAGGCTGCAATGGAACAAACAATTATTGAGCAATTAAGACAAGAAACATTCATGCACAGCAAATTACACATTGGCAAAAGGAATAGCGTAAACAAGACATCAAAAGTTCAAATATGTATATAGGTGCTGATCAGCTCTTTAGGAAATATTGTTTCTAGATATATATTTTTTTTCCTCCGGAACTGTTTAGAAGCTTAGAAATTAAATACCGAAACATTTGCTGCAAATAATTTTACCTGCATGTGGGAACCTTCCAATATTCATTATGGCGGGTCATCTATGCCGTATTATATATTTCTAATGAGGTTATCTTGCTTAAAAGACGCTTCCATTTCTGTTTTCATTAGCAATGTTGATTAGATGTCTATTTTCAGATAGGTTACGAATTTTTAACATCTGCAGATTACCACACATGGTCCCAGTGGGACAGTCATAAAGTGCGTGGAAGATGGCTGTCACCGCACTTTATGACTTAAGACCAGAAAGGGGCTTAAGAACAGCAAGAGTAGTGATATAAATGAGTTTCAAATAAAACGAGCCAAATTTGTAATGGACGTCATCGCGCCATGCCTAGTACACATATATAATTTATCTTTATCGTCTGGACATTTTCCTGTGAGCATGAAGTGGGCCAAAGTCTCAGTTATTTACAAAAAAGGTGACCATAAGCATATTATAAGTAATTAGAGGCCTCTTTTCGTGCTGCCTGTTTTTTTTTTTTTAAGGTACTTGGAAAGATTATTTTTACGCGCCTTGACAACTTTGTTTGCAGAACACTATATGTTTACAGACTTCCAGTTCGGTTTTCGTAAAAGTAATTCTACAGTAGCAGCACTGTCACTTCAAATATAAGTTATTTCACAAAACATAGAAAGAAGGCTCGTTACTTTAGGCATCTTTATTGATTTTAGTAAAGCGTTTGATGTCCTCAACCACAAAAGTTTAATTCAGAAATTAGATCGTTACGGCGTTCGTTGCACGCCACTTGCTTCATCTGAATCCCACTTAAATAATCGTAAACAGTGTGTTGTTATCAATGGTCATTGCTCTTCTTTCCTAAAAATTCGCACTGGTGTACCACAAGGAAGTATGTTGAACCCCTTATATTTAATGTTTTATTAATGATATTATAAACATAAATAACGAGGCACAGTTTATTATTTACGCGTATGACACCAGCTTGTTTCTTTCTGGAGATGATGAAGCTGATGTAATAGCATGTAAAGCAAATTATATTTATACAAGTTTTTTATGTGGTCTGAAATAAATGGCCTCAAGGCAAACACAACAAACAGCAAAGCAATTTTATTTAGGTCAACAAGAAACCTGCTGCTATAAATAATACAATCAATCTTGGTACTTCATCGATTGAACTTGTAAACCAGCATAAAACCTTAAGTGTATTTTTTTTTGGAGCACATGACGCGGGATAACAATATAAATTATATACTTGTAAAACTTTTACGGGTAGTTGCTATTATGGCTTGCTGCCGTAATATTTTGCCACCTAACATTAAGCTAAACATGTTTAATGTATTATTCCAGTTCCGCTTATATTATTGTGATCTTGTGTGGACCACTACTTCGAAAACAATCGTTAATAACATATTATTGCTCCAAAATAAAATTTTACGGTATATTAGAGATGTTTCTTTTTATGACCTTACAAAATAATCATTTTCCAGATTTCAAATAGTTCATATAAAATCAATGTACGAGTACCGTTTGCTTTATACTCTTGTAGAATGTTTATGCAAAATTTCAGATCTTAGAAGGCATGAATCGGTTGCTATCACGCTCTCACAGATCCATTGGCCCTCCCTCAGTCTCGTACAAATTATATTTTCCAGTCTTTACATTATAGTATATCGCTTCTTTTAACAAGTGTATCACGAAAAACATAAATATAAACACAATAAGTAAGAGAACCGATCGTTTCTGTTTTTTTAGTTTTGTATACATTTAATGTGTTCTTGATTTGTTGCTGCTGCCAATGTTAAGGGATTCCCTGCCTAGTCAAGCTGTTATTAACAGCTTTTTTGTGGGCTTTCCCGCCAGATTTTTTGGAAATAAATTTGGTTTGATTTTATTTAAACATTTGTATTATTAAGCAGGTAAATTTTGTTTACGTGGGATGCCCTGGAGTTAGACAAACCATTTTGAAAAAAGTATTTTCACGCGAACTGGTAGAATTTTACCTTGGCGGTATGTTAAACCAACAACACGTGGCAATTTGGAATTCAAATAATTTGCATTGCTATCCCATTGTATATTTAAATAAAGAACAGACACCGAGGGTTTTAAAATTATCCACGATCTCTATCGGACTTGAGCCAAATACCATATAGGCCTCGACATAGACATTTGTTCAGTGTTCGGACGAAAGAAAATAGCATTAGTCTTTTCTGCGTTAATAATTAGTCTGTTTTCCCTTACCCAAGGCGCCAAACTTGACAAAGTAAAATTAACAGCATCCACAAGTTAATCACTGTTTAAAGACGAAAGAAATATACTAGTGTCGGTCTGCATTAATTAAAATTTGGCCACAGGGTCTATATTCCCACTATTGTTTATATACAGGTTAAAAAAGGGCCCTAAAATACTTCCTTGTGGAACCCATGAAATAATACGTTCTTTATCGAAAGAATGACACTAATATAAATATATTAAAAGAAATCACTAAATTATGAGCTTATGAGTGATAACGGCACCCCTTGTGTACAATCATATTCAAGTTTACAAAGCAGAATCCACGAAATCAGAGGCTTTAGTAACATCTACGAACACGCCTGAACGTTCTTTCCTTAAAAACTTGTAATACAATCTAAAAAAAAAAAATCTGGATGTATAAGAACTTTTAGAGGTTCTTCGGCTTGTTCATGTTTTGCATCCTAAAAAGTATTTTTAAGCACCCCCTAAAAGGGTTATTATATGTGAAGAACCTATAAGGGGTTCTTTTAAGCTCATTTTTCGTGACCAAGTTGCTTCTTAGTGCGCCAGGGGGCGATTGTGCTTAAGGCGAACGCGTAATTCACGGGCTGAAACAGCTCTTGGGAAGTCGAAGGACCTGTCAAGAACGGAATTTTTTTAAATATTTCTTTAGAGTGTATATATTCTTTCTGACACAAGAGGGCGTATCACGTTCTCGAGGTCTCTAGAAAGTAAGAGGAAGACTGAAGCCGGTCTATAATTGCTGGAATTATAGTGGAGGACCTCTTTCTTGGAATTAATAAGATATTTGCTTAATTCCAACAAACTACTAAAAAATACACAAAGAGAGATCATTAAAAACATTTCAAAACTTCTTGCAAATGAGGAAGCAACTTTTGAAAAGACGCCGCCTGGTAATTTATGGCAAAAGCTCCAACATCTAGAGGATGGCAACACCATAAGAACCGCGTGTCTTAAGAGATCTCGTTCTTGGCGTCAAAAAATCAATAACACTCTAAAATAACGAGCTTATTTGCGCATTTAGGAGTCCTCAACAGAATTTTTCTTAAAATTAATACTGTGTTAAGACGCGATAATGCATAAGAGTATACACACACGTGTATACTCTTATGTTGTTGCCGGCTTCGGTTTTCCACTTATCAGTACGCGTGCCAGCAGTTCCCGGGACGGGTTTCCAGCGCCTACGCTAATTACTCTGTTCCAGAAATGCTAATTTTAATCTCGTTTCGCCACACGCTGGCAGTAATGCATGTTTTTTGTTGTTGTTTTAGTGTTTTTTTTTTTAAACGCGCGGAAGAGCATGATGCATTTCAGGTTCGTTTTTTTTTTCTTTTTATATTATTTTGTTTTGTATTTGTTTAATGCACTCGGCTCGCTTTACAGCTAGTTCAACGTACACACGCTCTGCGAGGTTAGCTGCCGCAGGAGAGTGGTGCTCAACTTATAGATGGTTTGCGTTCAATGTGGCGAAACCTCTTCCCTGACAAATGATGCCATCTGAGGCTGTCCAGCGAATGTGCGGTGCAGTAATTCGACGTCGTACGTTAAGGCTTTTTCGACGTGTGTGCGGCGGCGAAAGACTTCTGGGACTGTCGACAGAAGATCAGACTCGACGGAGAAATATGCTTATCTCAAAAGCCTTCGTTTGGTTTTGGAGTGAATGCAGAATCTTTTGTTGTTACCGCATACTTCGTTTTACTTCGCGTCGAGATCACCCGCCTTTAAAAGTCACGCGAAAAAGTACAGCGTCAAGGCACTCGTTGTTTCCGTGGGTTCGCTAAAGTAAGCCGAACCAAACGCGCACCAAAAAAAAACAAAAAAACGCCCAATCACGGTATGCTCACCGTGCGTGATTGGTCGAGTCTGTGATAGTACACCCAGAAAGACAATGAGCCCCGCGTCGATGCCCTTGAGGCCTTGTCTGATTGGCTCTACCGGGTCATAGTTTTGGCTTTGGTCGGACTTTAAATGAAACGGAAAATAGGGTTCGTTTCTATCAACATGACACAACACTACAGTGTTTGAGCTCACTTTCCTGCTGAACACGAGACAACAAGTCACGGAGAAACGTGGAAGCACCCTATCGAATGATAAATATAAGAATGCAAATATATATCTAGAAAAAATGATAAAAAGTCAGATGCACTAGCGACGATGAGAGTAACATTTCACTTGCTTATTCTTCCTGAGCAAATTGACCTTTTTTTCGGATCTAATCGTATTAGCAGCTTCTGCATTCGCTTGGGTCCGTTCATTTTTTGTCGCGTTCGGTTTTCTTCGTGTTCTACAAAAAAAGGAACTCACGGAGTTTTTTTTTTTTTTTTTTTTTTGTCGATTAGGATTAAGATGTTTCGGTGGCACTCTCTTGAGGTTTCCGTTCGTGACGTCATGACCATAACGTATTATGCCGTGACGTCAGCTTAATGTCGGTTGCGAACTACAAGCTCCATGGTATGTGTACAGTCTTAATCTGGTTCCACATAAGATCCACCTCGTAAGTGGAACTTTTTTGCAAAAAAGATCCATCTATTTTAAGTGGAACGGCGTTCCAGATACCCCGAAAAATATGGTTTAATTTTTATGGCATTCTAAATCGAACCATATTCAACTTCTAGACGGTTGGCATTTATGTGGATTCCACTTATAAACGATTAGCCTTGACGTGTTCCACTTATAAACGAGCTTGCATTGTAGTCCTTTCTCTAGAAAGTATTTAAATGTAAGCTCCGAGTCATCGCATTCTAAAACCAACACCATCACCGTTGACACCCTGACACTGCGCTGATCTTCGTCGATGAGAGAAGAATTAATCTAGATAATGACGTCACAACGAGTGTTTGTCCAATTTCCAACTGCGACCACAGCGTCGCTTTTGGACGTACACGTCACTAATACTCACTGAAAGCTTAAGAAGTTTACAAAACATATTGCAGGGCTCATGATGGTCGTGCGTCTTGATGCGCAATTCGTTTTCAGGCGTCTTTATAAGGCAATGTCGCACGATGGTTCGTTTTCGGGGCCACAGTACGCAAGATGCCCGGAACGCGACGACTTACATTGCGCTTCTAAGCTGTCGGTCGCTATAGCAACTAGATCTCCGCTTGTCATTTAGTCTACCTCAAATGTCTCCGACGCACATTAGATTGCACATAACCACACTGTAACTGTGCCAACTGTGTCTGTAATAAAAGGTAGAGAAAAAAATAGGAACTTGCAACTGGCTGCAAAATAAATACTTGCAGAATGTTATTTATTATTTATTTCGTTTATTTATCAATACTGCAATCCCCTAGCAGGGATTTTAGTAGGGTGGGTTTACAATATGAAAGTACAGATACATAGCTGGCACAAAAGGACAAAAATACAAAATGTCACATAAAGAAATAAAAAAAACACGATACAAAACAATATTAACTAAGGTGGGAGGCAAATAATGTCAATGATGGCTGCAAAACTACATCATTAGTAAGGTTATTCCAATCGATTATTGTTCTTGGGAAAAAAAGAATATTCAAGCAATTATTGCGTTCGCGGAAAGGAGCTATATTTAAGTCATGCCTTTGTCTGGTCGCATATCCAGAAGAAAAGGAAACTAGTTGAGATATATTAATTTTATAATGACCTTTAATTAATTGAAACAGAAGCTTGAGACGAGAATGACGATTTCTTTGTGTTAATGGTGGTAGGTTGGCCCTTGCCAAAAGCTCGGTTACAGAAGTACGTCCAAAGCTGTTGCATATAAAGCGAGCGACCTTTTTCTGTACGCTATCAATTTTATTAATATTAGTCGTTGTGAAGGGGTCCCAAATAATAGCAGCGTAATCTAGCGTTGGCTGAACAATTGATTTATATGCTAGAAGGCGAACAGGAGGGGTAGCAAGTTTCAAAGCTCTCTTGAGAAATAACAACTTACGAATTGCGTTAGCCCTTACGGAATCAATGTGCTGCGTCCAGGTAAGGTTATTTGAAATCCACAGACCTATGTACTTATAGCGTGTAACTTCGGAGAGAAATGTATTATTAACAAAGTAATTGAACTTTAATGAGAGTCTTTTGTTAGTAATTCTCGTAAAGACAGTTTTGTCATAGTTAATACACATCTGCCATACATCACACCAAGCAGCAACTTTTTGAAAAGCACTGTTTAGCAACAACTGATCTGCAATACTATATATTTCTGTGTAAATTACACAATCATCAGCATATAGTTTAATTTTAACCGGAATGTCTTGCATGATGTCGTTAATTAATATTAAAAAAAGCAGTGGTCCAAGAACAGACCCTTGGGGAACGCCAGAGTCAACGGAAAGTTTGTTAGAACAACATTCGTTAAACACTACAAATTGCTGTCTATTAGAAAGGTACGCCGAAATCCATTTAACTAACTAGGTGTTTTTAAGTATCTTATCTAGCTTGTACAGTAACTTTTCATGAGATACCTTACCAAATGCTTTTGTAAAGTCCATAAAAATTGCATCTGTCTGTTTCCGGTTATTGATTGATGTGGAAAAGTCGTGTATCGTTTCAATTAGCTGAGTACATGTTGAGTAGCCTTTTCTAAACCCATGCTGATGTTTAGTTATAATATTGTATTTATCGAGAAACTCTGGTATGTGGCTATGCATTATATGCTCCAAAAGCCTGCAACAAGTTGATGTCAATGAAATAAGACGGTAGGTTTTGATGCAATGCCTGTTCCCATTCTTATGGAGCGGTTTTACTCTGGCAATTCCCCAATCGTCTGGGACTTGGCCCTCATACAAAGATCTTAAGAATAATAAATACAGATACTTAGATACCCATTCCGCATACCTCCTTAAAAATGCATTGGGAATGTTATCGGGCCCACAGGATTTCTTAATATCCAATTTTAGAAGCATGTTTAATATGCCATGTTCACTAATGACAACGTCAGAACTGGGTGGGAAATGAGCATCAAAATTTGGTATAACATCATTGTCTTGCGTCAAAACCGATTTGAAATGTTCATTAAGTGCATTTGCAATTTTTCGACCATCGTCAGCTTGAATACCATCAATTTCAAAAACATCACAAGATCTAGAAGATGGAGATATTAATCGCCAGAATCTCTCAGGAGACGTGGTTATGAAATGCGGTAATGATTCACCGTAATAATGTTGTTTGTCCATAGCTAATTTATATTTAAGTTGGGTGGAAACATTAAAAATTTTTTCATCGAGCTTTTGTGTGTTCACGCATGTCTTCTTTTTTCTTTTTAGTCGCTTTAGTTTCCTCCGCAGCCGTAATGTCTCAAGAGATATCCAGGGGTTATTTTTATTTTTTTTTACAATGCATGGTACAAATCGTTCAATGCATTCATTTACAATACCTTTAAAGCAGTTCCAAAGCTAATGTGTATTGGCAGTGCTATTTTCAAAAGCGTCAAAGTTGAAAGAAAGCATGTCAACAATGGAAACGTCGTCGGCACGTGAGAAGTTTCGGAAACACAAAGTTTTGTCATCTCGGTCCACAGAAACGTCATCCATGGTCAATAAAACAGCCTGATGATCGGAAATTCCAGGTACTACCTCACATTTAGTATTACCAGAAATCATTCCACTTGCAAAAAAAAAAATCAAGTATCGATTTAGAGTTACCTTGAATCCTCGTGAAATCTTCAACGACTTGTAATAAGTCAAAAGTAAATGCTATATCCAGCATTGCTTCACCAGATTCGTCACTTTGATTTAGGACTAAGAAGTTTGGCCAATCAACGTTTGGCAAATTAAAACCTCCGGACAAAATAATCCGATCATCAGGCTTAACATCTACACTAAGATAATTCCTCAAACACTCGAGGACAGCAACTGAGGAACTAGGAGGCCTGTAAGAGGCCCCGAAGACGTACCTAACCTTACCACTGTAAGCTTTGCAAACGATACACTATGTCAAAAACATCTGGCATGCTTAGTATTTTTAAAGAATTCTTAAAAAGGACACACACTCCACCTCCTTTACTTTCACGGTCTTTTCGGTAAACACTGTAGCCAGTAGGAACAAATTCACTGTCATATACGCTTTCGTTTAACCATCTCTCTGTTAAAATAACGATATTTGGATCATGAGAAAGCAACATTCCTTCTAGCTCGGTGGCCTTGTTAAGAACGCTCCTACAATTCATGTTCAATACTTTCAACGATCGAAGGCCACAGCTACGCCGTCAGTTATCGCTATCGTTTTTGTTCAGCCTAAAGCGTTGAGCATTTTCCTTCGTTCCAACCAAACGGTACCTTATCAACACTCAGCTTATCGTATACAAGTTTTGCTTTCGCTCCGTTTTTTGTTTCTTCGGCCGAACTTTTCCATAACTGTTTTCTTATTTCACGAATTCTGAAAGAATAGTCCTCTGATAGCGATATCGTGGTGCCTTTAAGTTTGTACGCAAACTTTATTATAGCAGTCTTTTCTCGGTAGTCCATAAATTTTAAAATGGTAGGGCGAGGTTTGTTTTCATCTTTTCGGCCAAGTCTGTGACATCTTTCAATTCCCGTTGCAGTAATACCCAGTTTCTCAGAGAAAACTTCGTTCTTTATTTTTCTTTCAAGCTCCTCTGGTGTCTTCGTGTTAGGTTCATCCAGGCCATATATGATCAAATTATTTCTGCGGCTTCTATTCTCCAAATCGTCAACCTTGGCCATAAGTGATGATAACTGCGAGTCAAACCTTGTCACTGTACTTTCCATGATTTTAACTTGGTTGGTTAATGCGTTCAGGTCAGTTACTTTCCGTTCTATCTCATCAATTCGTGCATCCAATGCGGTAATTTTCTTTTTAATTTCGTTTTGGGTGACCACCACTTCTTGGAGACTGACAGTAATTTTGCCCTGTCCGGCAAGTAGTTGCAGCAGAAGCTCGTTGTCAGGTCCTGGATTTGCTTCTACATCTCCGCAAACTAAGATATCTAACGGATGTGGAACAACACTACTAACACGATTCAGTAGGCATCTCACACATAGTTGACAGGGCAGCAGCACTAAAAAGCGGTCATCGCTCCGATAACAGTAAGATGGCATATAATCACTGACCTGTAATACGAAGCAGAAAGGGGTGCTCAGCATTTTGCCAGTCGTGCTGCTGCCGAGCGCACTGGTGAAGAACGGCGTCGTCGGTGTTCTTATAGCTGGTTGACGATCCACGTGACGTCACGTCACTGCTGAGCGGTCAAATAGGGAAGGCGTGACGTAGCGGAAGAACGGTTCATCGATGATACAGCGATCGTCACGCGCAGGCAACGCGGTGAGAAGTCCTCGATTCCAGTCAGCAGTTGTCGCTGCTCGATAGCAGCCATGCGACGCTGTCTGGGCTCCCAGGAGTACGGTCACAACCTGTAGTAGGAAGCAGAAAGGGTTGCTCAGCATTTTGCCAGTCGTGCTGCTGCCGAGCCAGTCAGTACAGTCTCTAGCAGCTCTTTTAAAAGTAAAAATTATCGAGTTCTTTTTTTTTATTATTATTATGGGCATTGGTAATCCATTCCACTTATTAATGCACACAGCGGGATACGTATTTTGCTAAACACTTAAACAGGCAAAGGGAAATTTGAGATTATCAAAATAATCACGCCGTAGAGGGTCATAATGAATGAAAAATTGTTACTTTATTCATCCATAAAATGTTAAACTTTTTTTTTTTTTTTCAGAAAATTGAATGTACATAGGGTGTCTCCTGTTTTGAGGGCGAGGCAGTAAAGTCAAGTTTTTCAGCGTGGAAGTCCTTAAATAAGTTTGGTTATAAAAATTGACTCGAGTTGAATAGACGCTATCATGACGGGAGTTTCACAAGGCACAAATGTTTTTCACTTTCGGCCTGGCAAGGATGCTGTGCGGCAGCCTTGTAACCTGGGGGTGTCTTGACGAGAATGGGCGCTTAAAAATACTAAACGTTTGTTAACCTTACAAGTAATATTATCAATAGAAGGTTTCCGAGACAGGTCTGCCTTTATGCAGCAGTCAAGGTACTTGAATGATAAATAATTTTTTATTGGTATAAGGTACAGAATTACCGGGTTTAGGAAGTGACACATTTACTAATGCACACAAGCAATTCAGGTCCCGATATTTCAATTAAACATAGGTCACCATTCAAGTCTAGGCAGCCTTTTTTATTGGCAATATCCTAGTAAATAACAATAATATCGACAAGCAGGCAAAGGTACCTCCCTAGCCCATAATTATTATCAGAATTACAAAGTCGAAAAATCAATGAAGATATTACTGCATTCCGGGTACTTCCGCAATTACCGACAGGAATTGGGAAGATGCTTCTCTAAAGTGGTTAATTTGGATTTTAGTAGTAGTGAAAGTATTCACCCAATGAGTACTGAATTAATATTAGGTACTCGTAGGTGTGCCAGTAGTTTCTAATGCTGCGTACGGATTGATAATTTTGAGGACTATAAGCGGTGTGTTTTGTTTTTTTTCTTGCGCCTTGAAATTATGATACATATGATTTACCCACTATAAAAAATGCCTCACACCTAGTTATAATTTTTGGGAAATATATTTGACGTGAAAATAATACGTCGTTAATAATTAGTATTGTTCAACCTTTGATACTTGCTACAAGAACTTAAAAACACACTCATTAAATAAGCATGTCCATATTTGCTTACATTATCAGTAGATCTAGAACATGTACGGCGAACCCCGCATTGGAATGACAACCCCTGGGGCGTATTTGAGGCGGCTCGCAACTCGTGGCTTGCAGTCCATTAAATGAACATTCAAAATTCCATTAAAATGTCCTAAGCCTTGACACCGGGTTAAGACGCACATAGCCGCTGCATCGCTTACAGCAGAAACAGAAACGTTGACTGTGGCCACCAAAAAGCATAAAAAAAGAAAGAAAAGTGTGGGTGTGTGTGTGTGTGTGTAACGTGTTTTTTTTTACTTTTATTTTAATAAAAAGCAAAAATTTAAATAAAAACATGGTGCTATTTTTAACTTCTTTTATATTGATAACTAACTATGACCTTGTAGCGTGCATTTTATGATTCATATGCCAGGACAAACATGCTGGCGCAAGAGCTCAGGCTCGCCGCGCTCGAGCTACGAGCACAAACTGCGAGACCGCGGGCGATTTTACAAATGCAGTTTTTTACCGTACCAGTCGGTCGGCCAATTCTTGTGTCTCTACAAGCTATTTCTTTGACGGTGACCTGACAAAAGTGTACGTACAAAATTGTGATATGTGTAATTTTAACTGTGATGTTTGTCGGATATCGAACGACATGTCATCTCAACTTAAAAAAATAATTAAACTACATAAAGAGAACGTATCTGCATCCGAGCACGGATAATTCCTGCTTAGTATTTTACTTGGTATTTCTAAGAAAGCTTTCATAAAAGATATTCACCTACCTATGTTTGCTAACAACTGTGCCCGAGAGCTTGATTTCTTCATCTCTATTCACATAATGCCACTGTTACGAAGCTAACTTTTGTTCAGTTCCTTCTCCGTAAACAGGGGTGATTAAAACGCGTTTTACGATACTGTATGAATTATGGCGCACATCATTCATACAGTATCGTATGAAAGAAAATGTGTTGATGTGGAAGGATGTGAAAAGGACGATACAGATTCCGAGAGCTGCGAGCAGCATAGTAGTACTTTACTTTGCTTAATCGTAAGTAAAAGCACAGTCAAAGGCCTGTAAGTTGCAGAAATACATAAAAAAATACTAAAAGCATAAGGCCATGGCCTGCTTTCAGGGTATCATTGGATGTGCCGGCGATGGCACACGCTAAGAAATACAACCAGCACAGTCACGTGGCGCTTTCGGCGCAAGGTAACTGCTGAAAATGGGTAGGACCTGATTCTTCCTATCCACTCTCAGCATCGGCTGTGCTCTGATATAAGGTGAAACAATTTGTGGCGTTCTTTCCAGGGTAATAAATTCAATTCTATTTTTTTTTTCAGGGACTGTCAGTATCTATCCTCTACTGCTTCGTCAACTCAGAGGTAAGTCGATCTTCCTGATACTACCACTTCAGCAATTCTATTCAAAGTGTTTTTTTTGTTTTTTTTTCTTATTTTGATTAGCCCAAACACCCTTTTCACTCCGCATCAGCGTGGTAAAAGTGACGCTTGCGTGTTCGCACCTTTGGAATATCAGGGCACCGATCAAGAAAGAGCTGTAGCCACGTGGCTCGTAATTGCCTTGCTGTCTGGCGCCCTTGACTCGGATCGTTAACGTGAGTAAGCGAGCGGGACGCTGGCAGGCTAATTAGTTACCGATAATTAGAAATCCTCGAAGGAAAGCAGAAAGAACACAAAACAAAAAAGATACGCGACTCAGACACGTGTCAGAAAATGAACGGCCCCCTTCTGCTTCGCTTGTCACCTTTGTTCATAATCGCGTGGCTCAAAAATGTAAGCTTCTCTGCTAGTTCCGGGGCGTCACCTGCATAGCTGGTGGAACCCATGTTGTTCTTGTCTTTTTTGGAACATTTACTTTCAATATCTTTCATATTGTCGCTTTGATGTTTCTTGATTCTAACTGAAATGTTTCAGATTGATCTTTTTAGCCGTGTAATAAGACGTTGGAAGCTGATTGACAGAAGGATGCGCTGCCGTGAACTGTAAAAAAAACGTTTGTAATATAACCGGAAATATCCGGAAACTTTCAGACAAAATAATGAAACAGTTCTTTTAGATTAAAATACAGACAAGCATATCAGTTAAAATACAGGGCTTATGTTATTCATAAAGAACACGAGTTTTCGGTAAATAAGCAGTCTAAAGATACTTTATTATCGGCAAAGATAAAATTATTACACTAAAAAACTTGTTTTTCTTTAGGCGCTCTACAAAACATTCCGTTATATGTAAAAAAAAAAACAGAGCGTATGTATTCCAACCATCCCAAACATTTTCGGTAAATAAACGGGCTAAACAAACTCAGATTACTGCGAAAACACAGAACTTTCCTCTTTCCTGCAAGGCGAATAATCATTAGATCAGAGAACAAAGCCATATTTAAAACAACTTATTTTATGAAGGAATGTTTCTTTGCAATACAAGGCATGGTACTTAGACATTTAGCTGTTGTGTGTTAATCCGCAGTAGAGTCACAGCGATAACTGCGACATGTCATGGCAAAGTCGTTCAAATTTTCAAATTTCAGACGGGAGAAGAAAATGCTTGCATAAGCCATGGAAATGCCCAGGCCCCAGCTTTTTCCCAATGAAAAGTGAGGTTCAGGCGAGAAAACAAATCAGCGTTCGCGGTTTTCAATGGATCGATGGAGGAGTTTTGAACATAGAAAAATATGTGAATGATTTCTAGTTTTGTGGTATATTCGTAGCCCATTTCACTTCTACGGAGGTGCATGTTGTGGTAATATACAGTAGAGCACTGCACGGGCCCGGACCAGCCCGAAGACCCGAGTCCGGCCCGGCCCGCGGGCCGGGCTCGGGCCGGGCTCGGGCCGGGTAGCACGCATTTTCTCGGGCCCAGGCCGGGCTCGGGCTTGAACGACATATTTTTCGGCCCGTGTGAGGGGCAGTCGTGTGCCGGAAATTCTAAATTGTTGATAACAAAAAGTGTGCTCAATAGTCTTCTAGGTACAATAAAAACACTACGGTGCCGTTAAAAAAAACAGTCTTGCTCTTGGAGAGTTTTAGTTGTATAAAAGAAAACGTATGGATTCTACCAGCATAGTGTGAAAGTGCCGTGAAGAAAACGAGGGCGCTAAGGTTGCAATGTACAACATGAGTGTCTTTTTACTCTGCCTTTCAAGAAAAAAACTTGAGTTTGACTTGGAATTTTGTGCGGGGGACCTCACTATGCCACCAAAAATAAGCTAACTAACATGGATAATTTTGTGCTTACACAGCCTTTTGAAGATGCACTAGCGTGACTCTGATTGTTTCTTTACAACGGCATATAAAGAGGAAAGTTCTCTGTGAAACGAATCGAACAACGAAAAGTCCAATATCTGTTCAAGAAATGTATCAGTAAAATATAGCCCATTTTGCTTTTTCTCTAAATCACTTATGAAGTGCATATTTCGCCCATATTCTCGAAAATAGATTGTCTAAGTCAAAATATTTATCGTGTCAAAAAAAAAAAAAAAGCTTCGTCCAAGTTTAAAAGAAATTAAAATCAAATATACTCGCTCAATGCTTAGACAGTTTTTAGGTTAAAGCCTGCATACTTTTTCGGGCTCATGTATATAATCTGTTGAGCTCGAGCTGGGCTCAGGCTTATATTTAAAAACATTTTGTCGGGATCGGGCCGCGCTCAAGCTTCTGTCTAAAAATTCGGCCAGGCTCGGGCAGTGTCTCTTGCGGGCCGGGTCGGGCCGGGCCTAAAAATTAGACATTCTATCGGGCTCGGGCCTGGCCTGGGCCGTGCCTCTACTGGGCTGGGTCGGGCCGGGCTTGGAAATTAAATACCCTACCGGGCTCGGGCCGGGCCTGGGTCGTGCCTCTACCGGGCCGGTTGGGGCCGGGCCTAGAAATTGCGGCACGTGCAGTGCTCTAATATACGGGCACTTTGATTTTAAATCGAACAGATTTCATATAAGAGTATATGGAGAGTACATGAATGCCGTCTCTTCACTGTGTGTTTTGGGGCTCGGACGACGTTTGATGGAAGAATATTAGTCGCGGTAATCGAATAATTAACTGGAATATATTTCGTATAGGCTATGATAGGAATCATCGTAAATAATGCATTTTTGACATGATTTATTGTATCCATATTAAAAGTTAATTAATAGATTTTAGTTAATCAGTCTACCGCGACGTTTTTGAAGGCGCTGGATAAAGATATATAAAAACTACGCTCTGGAAATTCGTCTGCCCCTCTTGCGCCTCGTGCATTTCTTTACCCGCCAAATGCGGCCAAGTGCTTTTGTTTACCCCCGACCTCAACCAATGAGGACACGAGGCTGGCTGCCTCGTCATCGAACGTTCCCTACGTGTTCACTGTGTTGACATTTGATGGTTGTGCCCTTCTCTTCGTTGTCACTCGCCAAAGACGCATTTTGGCGCACTTCCGTATTCACTTGGAAATTTTGAACTAAATATTAAGTAGGAGGAACATTTGGTCAGGCCGTTATCGAAAATACACCCTTCAGCCCAAATGTTTCATGAGACCCTCTCAGCACTACAAACCCTTTCAACCCATCAAACCCCCTCAGCCCGTCAGACCCTTCAGTCCATCAACCCTTCAGACGCCCAAATGACTCCGCTCAAACCTGGGCGTAAGCAGCTGTAGACGAAAGCGATAATGTCAAAGAGGGACAACCGATTTCTGTGTAAAAACAAAATATCTTTGAAAGTACTCCTGCGGAACCAAGGAAGACGCCGCACGGATCTATATCTTTGAAAGACCTGCAGAACCAAGGAAGAAATCGCACGCACCAAAACAGACCAAGTGGCAAGCCCTCAAAGCCATGCTCACCTTTCTGGAGGAACCCGGACCTATCCAGATATCCACGGCGGTAACAACAAGCAAACCGCACACGAGCGGAGAGAAAATGGCTATACCGGCCTCCTTGGCTTCTTCACACCACTTGCTTTCGCCGACCGCTGGACAAGAGCCTGAAAGTCCTGCACACCCCCCCCCCCCCCCCCCCCCCCTGCGAGCGCCGAACGGAGGGAAACGCAGCACTCCTTCGCCGTGCTAAGGTTAACGCGGGGCGCGGGGGCTCTTGACGTGAACGGATCTCGCCTCTCAACAGGGAATTTTCGTGGACCGTTTTCGCCGTCCCGCAATGCCCTCCGCAACCCGCTGCAATACCCGGAACTCTACAGTCAAGGCCATCGGCGCGCAAGCGCAGTAGCGGCTTCTTCGTTGCGGAGGGATTAGCGGAAAGGGAAACGCAGTGTACAAAAGCTCCCTAATAAGACCGAAAAGACAGGATTGCGTTCGCATCCCAACGCCGCTCGGCTGGCACCTCGTCAATTCTCCATATGGGGTGGTCGCCCCCGGCCGCCTCCTTGGCGACCTGACATCCAAGCAGTGACAAACAGGTGGGCCTATGAGTCCACAAACACGATAGGATCTGTTTCCTTTTCCAACTACATTGCCCGATTCAAAAAATGTATAAGCGGCTTCCTCGATGCATATATCCTGAAAGGACATGTGATCGCTACCACAAACCTGTTAAAACGATTTTGTTGAGTGGTGTGGTATCACGGACAGGATTGGGACAGACCCCACAGGCCTCTCAAAAAGCTACGACGGATATTTTACACTCTTTAGGAGTTCTTAAAGGGTATGCACGTTAGGCCTCTTACTAAACTTTGACGGACATCTCAAACATATCAAACATTTTTATAGGCGCGTCAGAACATTAAAATTCTTTTGGGTCTCATAGGCGGATTTTTAATAGGGGCTCTATGTGTTTATGCTACAAATATCACAGCAACCGGTCAAGTAGAGTTAAAAAATAAGAATGCCACGATCGGCGAGCATGGGATTCGTAGAGGTGGGTGCGTGATTGTTGTGTTGCTGTCATTTGTGTGTCTTTTTTTTCTGTTTGTGTATGTCAGTACATTGTATCCTATATTCTCGCTTGCCTGTGTATTTCGAGCTTCAACGACAAAGTAAATACCAACGTCGCAGTTGGTTGTTATCACTCTAAAACTTTTTCTATTGAAAAACAAAAAAATATATATATTTTTTGAAGAAACGTTTAGAACAGAACTCGCTTTTTTACAAAATCTGTTTCACACTTCTAAGAACAGAAACTATTTTTCTACTAGGCTGGGCACCAAAAAGTTAGTCATTTAAAAAAAGGACGAAAACCGAAAATATTGTTTTTTAACAAACAATACGAAAGAGAGAACCGAGGAAAACAGATAATTTGTGGCAAAAGAGCTGGCAAGCTTTTTTTTTTACTTATTTTTTACAGTGATGGCAACATTGTTGTGAGCCTGTTCAGTGCCTCGTGTAATACGGCCTCATAAACATAAGAATATAAAACCGCTCGTCTAGTGCACTACTTTGTCTTCCCTACGTGTTTTTGTACGCTGTTCTGTTATTGTTCATAAATTCCGCAGATGGTTTTCTTTTACTTCTGTTTTAGATGGCAGTCCGTTCAAGGAAGAGTGCCTTTATTCTTACCGGTACTTCAGCATACATAAACCGGAAATGCCCCGGACTGGGGGCTCCAACTGCAGATACTGGAATTTATCCCCGCAATAAAGTTTCTTCATTCATTCAACCGGAAAGAGAAAGATTCAATCAAACAAAAAGAAATGCGAAGCAACAGCATGTAATCACCATGCCTGTAACCATTGTTTTGTTCACTCTTTAATATCGAGCTCTTCATTCATATCGAATGCAACAGCAACTCCTGCTGTTAATAATATGCAATGTTTCTCGCTTATTAATTAAGTTTGCTTCGTGATCGCATATCATGCAGTGCAAGTTGTGTTGTATGTCCTACACGAAAGCAATACGAAATGATCTCGTAAAAAAAAATTAACGAAGAAATTACAATAGCGTTAGCGTCCTGGTAGATTTACACTTCTCACTAGCTAGCAAAATAAGTTCATTACGAATAGTAAGCGTGTTATTTGCTTTATATATTGTTCTTTAAGGAATCCTTTACTCTCGAGGTGCCTCAGGGCTGACGTGTTTCCTGTTTTGTCCAAAATCTTTTTAATTTACCGAATATTTGGTCGTTGTCGAAACTCGGAAAAGTTCCAAGCGATGGCTACTTCAAACATTATGACTAAAATAAAAACAAGAATAACTAGTCAATTTGAATTTGGAGGTTTGGGCATTGGTATGAACCAAATAACAAAAAAAAATTTAATACCGTTTTACGCAAAAAAAAAAAAAAAAAAATCGAGAACTGATTTCATTTGAAAATGTCATGATCAAAAAGCACTAAATTTGATGCATTATTTTATTTTCTCCCTGTCTCAGCGTTTAGGATATGACGTTTCCTAGCCAGCTCGCCCGCATACCCTTGCTTCTCGCAAATAAAGAACTATCACTCATCACTTGGCGATCTGATTCAATTTCACCTGTGTCACTCCGCTTGTTAGGCACAACCTTATGATTTAAACGTCATTTCATTTTGAAACATAAGGTATACTTCTTGACCAAGACACGTTAATTAAAGCTGGCACATGTTAAAGCTGCCAGTGCTTTATTATCGATAAAGCAGATCACTCATATTGAACCTATAATACCTCACAGATCACTCACATTTATATCAAGAACCGTAGTAACAAAAGTTCAGCTTCTCGTGGAACGTCACTGACCTCTCCCTTCATATGGTGAATAGACCCTTTCTGAAATTGTGAAATGATGCGTAGATTATGCGCTGCCACCATTAGTTTGTCTTATCGCTTCTGGCGCGAAGCCCTTGATTGGTTCCGAGTTCGCGTCGAGCACTGACGCACCACGCGTGTGGAATGCGTTTCGATTCTAGTACAGTCCGAATGCTGACGAAGCGCTCGTGTTCCATGCGTGCACACAGTACCAACTAATGGCGGCCGTACATAATCTATGCATCATATCGAAATTTCGAAAATACGTGGCGTTAAGTATATCGAAGTGTCTAGCGTTACGTCCGACGTAGCCCAAGTGACGTCCAAATCTCCGTCTTCCCTAGGTTCACGGGGGGGAGGGTTAGATGTACACGTTTCAGTGCTCCGTCCGGACGTAACGCTAGCCACAGCGTATATATATATATATAATATTCCAGAAAAATATTTGCCCTTAAGGAGATGGTCGTCCAAATCAGGGAGAAGGTCGCCAAAAAAGTGTGTGGAAACGCTTTAAGCCTGTTTGACTCTTCCTCAGTCCGTGAAAGTATATCTGGATTTAAACAAAATGTATGCAAAAATATTGGTTACATGGAAACTGTCAGTAACAACGCTATAATGACGTTAAGGAATCAGGACAACATGACGTGGCGTTAAAGCACGCCACGTCATGTCGCCTTGATTAAAGCTCGATGACTGCGCGTTCCGCAACCGCGGTGTTGCTAATTGCCTGCGTGACGCTCCAGCACTCCCGACACTTCCCGAACGATGTGTTTCCCTGAGAGTTGTAGCAAATTTCAACTCACTGCCGCCTACGCGTGAAGCTGGTTAATCCCTATCCGAGCTAAGCACTCCTTTTCGCGCTTCGGTGTCCCTCTACGATACGCACTAGAAATCCTCACCCTCTGCTTTTCAAGACGAATGGCGTCTGACAGGAAACACGGTGGAACATGGGCGTTCCTTTGTCCTTTCTTTGTTATGCGACGACTTGCTCCGTTCGCCGTGGAGGTTGGAGTGGAAATCTTGCATATTAAAAGAAAAAGACGTTTAATGTTGCGTAGACCCGGTAGCCGTACTATGTCTTCCCGTTTATGCTCTTGGGCGAATAAATGCATGAAATGAGGACGGTGTCTCACCGCGTCGGTTCAGTAAGGAGCTGCAAAGGATGTCACCGAAGCATGTGATCTTGGACTTTGGGCATATAGGTGACTGCGAGACGCTGCGAGGGATTTTAGTTTTTTTTTATGTCTTGGCTTTGAACTGTCTTTTCGTGAGTGTTTAAATGCGTAGCTCTATAAGCTCTAAAAAAAGTATGAGTTTACTTTGTTCCGTAACACGGAGAAAACCAATCGCCGCGAACATTATACTTCGTTCACCCCCAAGCTGATACTGCAGCGGAAGCTACGTCCTCGTTGTACCAGTTATACGCCTCTCTTTCACCGGGTCATCATACTTCCGGCCATACCCACGAGCGGAGAGGCGGGTCAGGCGATAAAAGGAAGGCAGCTGATTGGTAGCTCCCAACGTAGCGTCAGCTTAAGGGTGAATGGAGTACGTATAGAAGCATTCCAGGCAAGGACGAAGTCCAGAATGCTACTAAAACATGATGTCCATTGTAACTGCGCACATTGCATTTTTTACATTAAAGTATAAAATACCTTTTAACGCTACCCCCCAATCCCAAAATTTTTTCCGTCCCTCCGTCACTCCGTCCGTGCATTTCCAGGTAACTTTAGGTGACTTAACCTGACGTCACCTAAATTTGGCGGAAATCTGGCATCCGACGTCAACTGACCAATATGCCTTCCGGAAATTATAGGAGCGTAACCTATACTTCAACTCAGTTTCCCCGCTAAATTTAACGGGACAATTTACGCCTTCCTGCCAAAATAACAACACAGGTTCCCCGCTAAATATAGCGGGAAATTGCCGTCACGTGACCTAACGTCGCGTGATCTATACAACAATTCAGCTTCCCCTTTAAATTTAGCGGGGATATAGGCGTCACATAACACACCAATTCCCTCGCCCATTCTCTATAATGCATTGCATGCATTATAGTACTTTAAAAACCAATATCACTGCCAATTTTTTTTTATTTCTTTAGCGGAGAGGCGTGTAATTACAGTTTGATTTTCTCCGTTCGCTGGAATTCTAAATAGCAAGCATGTGTTCCTAAATGTGTACCCGAAGTGTAAATGTGCACGTTAAAGAATGAAATGCTAGAAATCGTGCCGCAATTGCCAGATTTCTCATCTACACCGTAGACACTAGAGTCAGTGTTAAGGCAGCTTGCCCAGTTTTCGTCGTCTAGTCCTAAATCCGCGAAATAGTACTTTTGGTGATCAGGATTCCAAGCGCGCGGTAGGTCGTCGCGAGTGTAATGAAGTAAGGGTAAGAGCATTGGGCACTTGGGCAAAGCTATTCTGGTTGAAGGTTCCAGCGCCAAGGTTGAAAATAAAAATGACGGAACTGAGTAACGAAGATCCCACCTTTTCGAGCGCAGCCCTTAGGCGCCCGTTTCCGCTTGAGCGGCGTCGGCGTAGCCGCGAGCCCCCCCCCCCCCCCCCCTCCCCCCCCCGAGAACCTCGGGAGGACCACAGGAAGACCTTGGGTTCCTTCGGGAGGACCTCGGGAGGGCCATGGGTACCTTCGGTAACCTCGGGGATACCCCCCCCCCCCCCCCCCTTAGTATCCCTCACTCCTCCTCCTCAAGAGCTGCGCTCTAATTCGGCGTTACAGATAGTTGCAAACGGCTTTTACTTAATTTTTTTCGGTTATTTATTGAAAAGCGTGGTGGCAAAATGTTGCTCCGGTCTTTTGACTCCACGTTGTGCTCCGCGATGCGAAATGTTAGTCAAGCCCTCTGCCCTTCCTTAAGCTTGTTTGCCAAACTTATTTTTTCTAAAGCCCTTTCTAATTTTACATCTTAGGAGTAGTAAAACTACCCTCTTTTTTTTTCTATCTTTTATTAGATTATGAATTCTTATAGGGGAGGAAATACGGTCCGGCGAGACAGCAAACAACACTTGCGTCGCTTGCTTCGCGCATGCTTCGACACCGTACGCACGCGGAGAGACTGCTGGCTGCTCTCAGCTAAGAGTCCAAAGATGTTTCTCCCACCATCTCCGAGGACGCCGCTGTACGAATTCCTGCGAGATAAGTTCGTGCGCCCTCCGTTCCCTATGTACTATCATTATGCAGAAGTGGTCTATTGCGGCGATGCAAAAGACATGTGCTCCGTGCATTTCTAGGAATAGCTAGTGGAGAAACGCTTCGCAGAGTTATGAAGGCGTGCTGATCGTTTCTACTATTTACTCTGGTTACATGAATCGAACGTTTTTCCCAACATCGATTGCCGCCACTTGCATGCCGTGTTTCAGTGTGGTAATGACCTAATATACACGGCTGCATAATTCTACAGCTCTGATTCCAACTCGAACTTTCGGTACAGCCTTGATCGAGGGAAGCTAGACTTGGTAAAAAGTAATTATAAACTGACTTATTTGCGAGAATGTTCTTGCACACAAGGCATTTTGCGCTATGATATTTTTGATAGAGCGTCACAAAACTTGAGAGTATTATAATTGTTCCGCTACAGGGGTTTCTTTATATCATTTATTATGAAGCTATTAGTGTAAATGTGTTTGAATATAGGATATTTTCCCGTTACATGTTTCATATATTTATGACAATAAAAATATACGTTTAATTCCAATGTTGCTATAAAAATGACCGCTTCCCACGTAGCCGAGGACAACTCAAATGTAACTACACAAAAGCACCACAGTTTGTGATTTTTTTTTTTTGCACTATCCTTGCACTGCAGGTATGCCCAAGATTCTACCTAGTATCGTGTTTTTTTTTGTCTTTTTTTTGTTAAGTTTATTTTGCGGAAATTAGCAGCCACAACTGACTTTCGGCACTTTCCATGCTTTTGTTCGCAGGTGCAAACCGCTGTGCGCAACGCCTACCTGCAGGCGCTCATCCGACGGAACCCGAACCGCTACTCCCGGGGCCGGGGACTGTCCCAGAGCTACTCGACCTACTGCGAGGGTTCCTCCCTGGCGCCGGACCTCCACCCTCACGCTCACCACAAGGTGGCGCCACTGCGCAAGGCCTACCCGCCCATCCGGCGCTACTCTGAAGTGGAAGTCGAAGCTCTGTCGTCCATCGGACCCCCGAGAATCACGCACACGCCGCTGCCACCGCCGCAGGCGTCCGCCGTCAAGTGGGACCGCAACTGCTACTTCTGAGCCGCCAATCCGGCGGTGGCGCTACAGGAACGCGATGGCGCACCAACTGAGGGGCGTGAGGACCGCGAGTGAGCACACCGTGACGGTCGGCAGAAAGTATCTTCAGGATGTTTTCCTGGCGAGGGAAAGGAACGGGTTTTTGCCAAACGAATCCGCGTACGCCCACACGAGGTGTGGCCACTGTACTTGCGCGGAAAACAAAAATCTCGCGAAGTGAACCATCTGCGCGTGCGCACTGCCGACAGCAGAGCTACCACAGCGTCCATACGTCTGAACCGCTCGTTGGTCTATACGATCCCAGTAAAACGGATGCCTGACCCGTACTGAAGAAATCAAAGGCAGGATGGTTTCTGACCAAGGTTAGGCGATCGCGGACGCGGTGTCCGGATACCTTTCGTGAAAAATATGAAGGGCATGCTTCACGATGGAGGGAACTAAAGTGTTCACAGTCTACATTAACCAGCTGTCCCCGAGCGTGAAGACGTGTCGCGTTTGAAGGCGAGTATCTGCGAGGGCTATATCTAACCCGCGACTGGATTATTGTGGATGTAGGGAAAGACATTTGCCATCAGGTAAATCAAAATGAAATACCAATTTAAATAAGACAGCGGGTTTTTTTTTTTTTTTTTTTTTTTTGCTCGGCAAAAAATCAATGAAGACTATGTTACACTAAAATACAGGAAGTCACTTTCAACGCATTAAGCGACACGAGTCCTAATGTCCATGCTACATAACGAAAGGCGGCACGTTGATCCCATTTGAGATGAAGTTGATATTCTAATGATACGCAACACCTCGGCTTTATTGGACAGAATGCCAAGACAAAAACATTTCAGAGTGATTTCAGAGAGAAATGAGCTCAGACTATTCTGTATACTGGATTGGCTGGAAATTTATTCCGATGGCTGAAGATTTTCTCGCACATTTTTCTTCCGACTCTTCGACATAAAGACTCGGACTCTTCGCAGACTTCGATGAGCTAGAGTAAGCACGCATAACATGACAGAATTCGGAGACAAATCCAAGAATGGATCGTTATTCACAAGCACCAATTAATAACTTTTTCTCTATTCATATCTGCTCTCTCAAGTTCACGTTGAAGTAATTAGTGACCCGTAGACAATTGAATTATTTTACAATTCGTCGTTACTCTTAAGACTGAACTCTAGTTTGGAAAAGTCTTCTAAATCGCAATAACCTCCAACCATTATTGGTGGCAGCAGTGAGTGGTGAGCTAGCTGCGCCATTGTCGCTTTATGGGACGGAGCTTTATTTACTCAAGCATCACATAAATCTGTATAGCCGTTTTCCTATAGCATTGGCCATGCACCCTGAGGCACTAAGACCAACAAAATGCCCCCCCCCCCCCCCCCCCCCCCACACTCGTTTGGCTCATGTCTTCGCCTTGAAATCAGGGTGCGATAATGCATCGTTTCTTTTGATTACTACATAAACCACATGGACTGCCTGACACCTACTTCTGAGAAAAGTTTAGATTTTTCTCACTGTTATTTATCATTTTAGCCGCAAGAGTGCCCAAGCACAGGGACGAGCACTGAAGTCCTGTCACCCTAAGTTTATGAATCTCCATAAGATGTTCAACGTAATTTAATTTACGCCGATGTGTTTTTGACCAGAAGTGGACAGACATCTCGCATTACAATAGATGACAAACAAATTATTTTTTTTAATATACATTCTTTTCAACATCTAGAACATGTGCAAGCAGAAGGCGCTTTTATATTTTGCTGACTAAAACACGATTATTGCAACTAATCTTCCATAAAGGTTTTTTCGTGGTATCTATGATATGTGCTTCTTGTTTCCACAACCTGCACTCACGCAAGCCTCTTCTCTTCAAATCAAGCTTCATGACTGCAATAATTCACGGCATATTTTGGCAGCGCGCCTACAAACACAAACTGGTCCTGGACGTTAGAACGCTTCCCAATACTTCAAGACACACGGTTTGTTGTTGAAGATGAAACCTCATTTGTGCTCATGAAATGAATACGTCGCAAAGACAAAGTCAAGAAACACTTTGAGTGTATCTCTTCTTTTTTTATGCACATGAAGTCGAAGTGGATTGAATGTGGTTGTAATGGTGCCTGAGTAGCTAACAGGGTACATAAAATGTTTACCAACTCCCCCTTAAATTAAGCTAGGTATGATTAGCCGACTCTGAGGAAATTGCATTTTCAGCAGTACGTGTCTGTAGACGCAGAAGAACAGTGTTTTAGAATGTGTTGTTGAGAACAATCTGCAACTTTTTCCATGTTGCTAAAAAAATAGTTCTGGTATGTTTTTTCCTGCGAGACAGGAACAGAGTATGGTCACGCGAAACACCATAAAACTGACAGCTTAAAAACACAGTGCGTAGCTTATCATTCTCACGCTTTATCCTTTGTGGCTTTGAGACACTCAGAACTAGCAACGCCTAGCGTCACTAGCGTTTTCGGTGACTATGCGGAGAGATAGTGTGCTTCATGCGCAGGAGCTGCAGCGACGTCACTACGACGCCGAGCTCTGATTAACTTTGATTGTTGGCAAGGACACTGCAGTGTGCTTTGAAGTCTACCGAATATATATTTCGATCAGCCAACAAGAGTTTAGCGTTCTGATAACATCGCCAACCCCTGTGCAAGAAGCAGACGAACTTGCACTTCGCATTGGCAGGGGTCACAGATTGCTCAACGTCACTGCTGCTTCACGTTGCTCCCTTTTTTTACGGTACGTGTTGGTGCGTAGGAGTCAGCCTGTGTGTGCGTAAACGAGGGCAGAAGCCAATCGTCAAAGTTCTTCCCACACGTGTAGGCTTCTGCGACTTGTGTCCTTGAGACAGCGCCCCTAAGGCTCGGAAGAAACACCCCCATGTTGACCGATCGAGATTGCTTTTGCGAAATACTGTTGACACACTTCAGTTTTGAGGTTCAATAGGAGAAGCATCAGCGGAAACATATTTGTTTCATTGTTGCTTCCTAGCCCCTAAAAATAAACGAAGAACAATATTTGTTTTCACAAGGTTTGCACAACGTTGGTGTATGAGTGTTACAGTACCCCTTCATTTTTATATATATATATTTTTTAATCGGTATATGATTTTTATTTTAAACAACAATATTCGTGTGTACAAAAAAACGAAGCAAAATTTCAATTTATCCCTCTTTGGCACGTGTATGTTTTCTGGGGCTATCTCACTTCATGTAGGCATTGCTTATCTTCTAAAAAATATTGAAATAAAAAGAACGCTATTTCATTTTAATGTTTTACATCTAGTTTGACTGCGAAAGTAGTTTTAAGCAGTGAAGAGTTTTATTTTTCTTGTTTTTTTTTCATCCGTTCCCTTGCCTAGAGGTCACACGTGAGGGTATTCTGGCTGTTCTTCTGCAGGTACCAACAAAGCTGTAGCTTTGAGCTTTTGTACAGCAGAGTCCAGAGGTACAATCCGTCGTCAAGTCTCCTAGTGGTTATGAAGTGCGACTGAACAAAACAGAAAAATTACCCCTCAACTTTGAGAAGTTAATGAAAACTGAAGTTGAACCCCATTGCGTTACGACGCATACAAACGCGAAGACGCGAGCACCTACAGTGTACCAAAACCTAGCCACTCACGACCCTGTGACGCCATGAGACTATAGATTGTGACGATAGATGAAATATTTTGATTATGTCTGCTCACGTTTGAGTTCGAGCGCCACTGTGTTCCACACTGTTCTACGCGATGGACTACCGTCACCGTGCCATTCCTTCACCAGACCCCATGAAGTCATCGCGAAGTCGTCGGTGCGACTATAGCACCACTCGGACTACCGCTCCACAACCCCCTCGATCAAACTTGTGTGTGCAACCCAGGACGTGACGAAGGAACTGGCGACTTCGCTTCCTGTGCCGCTGGAACAAAACGTAGAACCCCGAAAATGTCCATGCTTGATGTGGAGATCACTGGCGAGAACAGATCCGGGACATTGTGGCCATCAGCAGAATTATGAAAAAACAGAACGTCGGGATCTTCTGTGCTTAGGTGCCTGAAAAGCGTCTCCGACCGGTGTGTTCTTCGCGTCCTTCTTTTTAGGCCTCTTGATTTCCGCCTAATGACGTCACACGTGAATCACGTTGTTTTCCCTGCGGTTTCGAAAGAGCGGACAAGAATACGACAAACCCGGTTCTGCTGCAGGTCCTTCTTTAGTTTGACAGCCCGTGGAAGCTTTAGTGACCACCAATAGGGCCGCCGCGACGACAGCGCCTCTTGAGGTCGCTTGTACGAGTTGTCGGAGCATGCACAACCAAGCGCCAGGGGTGTGACATCCGAGAGCGTGACAGGCCTGCTCACGTGACGTAATTTGTTGCCACTTTGGGACCAATTTCGATGCGTGGGTGGTGTAGGACGCTGAACGCAACGGTCGAAGACGTGCTGCAGACACAACAGCAGCGTTATGGAATCAGGAATATAAAAACTGAGAAAAGAATCGCACAACATGAGAGCCTCGTCCTACCTGAGCGACACTGCCAACACTGTTCTTATATACTATAAATGCAGTGTTTACAAGTATTGTCTACCCTGCAGCGTCCCTATCTGGTAACTAAAGAACGTTAAACAAGCGGTACTCCGGTTAAGTCTAGGAACGCCAAAACAATTTTTCTCCGGTCAGAATTTGGCGTTTGTCGCGCTAGTAGGAGAAGGCTACAGGAGCGAACAAAGAGTACGTATATCGTTGTTGTTATTAAAATGTTATCTTATTCTCTTTATAAGTGTATCACTTTGTTGTTGTTTTTTATGAAGTCTGATTTTTTCATGAAGCTTCGCTTGAAAGCTTCAGGTGAGAGCATTACGATTGTGTACACACTTCTCTGTACAGTCTGCACAAACGAAGAACATGTCACGTTGTAAGATATACAGGATGTTTTTGTGTGTCTGTCTGATTTTACCGATTTAGAGGTGAAGTTGCTTTTGGAGCATCGTAGTCACCAACTACATTTTATGTCTATCCACCTAATATTTCGGTACATAAATCTAAAAAAAAAACGCGCTAGTAACACGAAATTCCTGAGCTAAATTGTGTAATATTACAAGAAGAGTTGGGTAAGGCTTGCATGTGAAGTGTTATTATACTTAAAACAGCGATACTAGGAGTGACTAAAGAAGATAGAATTACACAAACCCTGCCGAAACGTGAGGCAGCGCGTACATATCTCTCCTTTTCATCTTTCCTCACGTGGTCATTTTCGAAATTTACTAAAGCTCTAGTTTTAACAAATGCACCTTAGGATCTTCTGAATAATAAGCACACTTTGAACTGACTGGATTAACTCCTTGCGTTTTATTATTGCATTAAGTAACCCAGGTCATCCTCGACAATTGGATAGTGCAAATCAGAATGTGCTCTACCAAAAGCCTGGTAATAGAAGCAGACCGTAAGCGGGCTGTTGTCGGTATGTAAACAAAAATTTTAGTTCAAGGAGTTCCAACTGGCTGGCCTGAGATTAAAAAGCGAGATATTCGCTCGTATATAACTAAAATAAAACGTTATCTTCATACAATATTAGTTATGGTTTTCCTAACAAAAAGGTGTCCGAAGAGTTTTTGTAGTGTCAATCTAAGTAAGCCTTTTATTAGCATCCACAATCCAAAAATTACCTCTCCTCATATCGAGAACTTCCGATTAAAAGCGAATCTATGAAAGAGAAGCTCCCCTGTAGGTAGATATATTGTGCTTGCGAGACTTTTGGGTACTGGAAACGCTTTCAAATAACTCCGTTATTTTATTTTCAATAATTTAATTCCGTATCGCAATTATGCTTTCAAACCAAGTTGAACCAGCTCAGTATTAAATATTTTTACTTTGATTATTCTAAATGTTGAATCACAAGAGTATCGGTTCAGATCCAATCCTGTCACGGCTACGGGTTAGCATAAAAAATTCTACTTTAGTGAGGTCCACATAAATTCCTATGCGTTCGCTCCGCTGAGCGAAAGGAACTTTGCATTTGTGTTATTTAGATGTCTCCCCTTAAGTTTGCGGCGCGATTGCTAACCAAAACACTGTACGCGTTACGAATGCGTCGGGGTTATGTGTACAGTGAAGACATGTGCTTTTGTTTAGTACCTGTTTTCTTCAAACACAGAGTAATACTTTCTGTTCACGCTGCAGTTCAAAACTAGACACCAACATGGGTAACACAAAACGTAGGAAAGGCCACAGGTTTGAGGTTTGAAAGCTGCTCCCACTCTACCAGTTATTACGGGGGATCAGCACCTGCTTAACATCGCACCCCACTACCACCTGTGATGCAAGCAAAACAATAAAAGAAACGTGTTTCTGTCTGGATCACGTTACAGTCATGAGGTCAGCGACTCTGACATATGTTTCACTCAGCCCGTGCAGCCAAGGAAAATTCGTAAGTAAAAAAACTCGCACTCATATTCTTTTCCCTCCATAACAAAAGAAGGATGTGTAACAAGATCACAGGTGCACTAGTGTTTTTGTGCAATCTTGGTTTCCTCGAAGAGAACGGGAAGCCCTTGTACATTCGCTGTTTTCCAATAAACAGATGTTTCTTTATCTCATATTCACGCAGGAAATATGTTAAATAAAGTTTTTCTAGAAGTCGTGCAAACATTATATTGCAAATGACGAGGCTGGCTACGATCCCACGCAAACGTAAATACGTGATTTATTACATTTCATTTTTTATTGTCAACATGACGACCTTTTGTCTAGAGCAAAGCCTCTCGTGTCATTTGTTGGGAATGGCACTACAGAAATGCACAAAGAGCAAAAAACTGACGACCGACGAAAGAGATCTGAAAGAGGAGAAAATGTTCAAACAAAAAACAACTCCAGAAAGAGCGCAGTAACTCAGAAACAGGTTAGCCTTAGCGAAAGAGTATAATGACACCCTGATGTTACTCGCACACTTAAGTTGAAGCCGACAGCTTTAAAGACCTTCCACGATGTGAAGTCACGGACCTGACCCGCACTGCACCAACTCCATCCGAGGTAACAGCAGGCGCGTGCAACCAGCCGATGCGTCGCTCAAACTATCCAAAAACCGCAGCGATGCGACACGGCCGCTGTTTAAACATTCAATAAACCCTTTTCAGAAAAGTGCGCCATCTAGTAGCGGCTAAGACAATTATCCTTGTTTGCCATTGTTTTGGCAAGAGAACTGAGCATGTATTGGACACGAGAGCTGTGTCAGCGTTGGGCGCTTGCTAGCTCAGCTCGTATAAAAAAACAGCAATGCGCCAGCGCTGTGCGAGAATTCAAACTTAGTCATATGCGTCGTGTCTAAGAAATGGCGACCGTCAACATGGCTTGATGGTGGATTTGAAAAGGGTATATTGAACGCTACCGCCCAGTTCATAGGTTAGTCAACTGATATCTGGGGGCTCGGGACCAGTCAAGCTGTTTCAGCAGCTTTTTTCCCAAGCCCCCACCAACACTGTACCTCCGTTGTTGGAAAATAAAGCTATTATTACTATTATTATGCAAAGTTTAGGGCTGGGGGAGGAGTCTACGAGTCAAGTTATAAAGGTGATGTTGACCTTTTGATCTCGATGTTGGGGATTGCAAACGGAGTATCTCGCAAAGAATTAATACTGTATTTGCCAGTTCGCAGCAAAGAGCAGAAGAGGAATCTTCATACCTTGATGCCTTAGAATACTATGCAGGACACTTTAGTCAACACAGCTCCAGCAAACGCTCCCTAGCAACCTTGAGGTGAACCAACTCAAACGACATCTCAGCTCACATACTTTCATTTCCTCTCTTATGACAACCGAAATCGGCAGAAACCAATTAAAATCAAACGCAATCAATTAACCCTATCAGAACGCTTCAAGAGGACGGGGATCGTATTCAGCAAACGACGAGGTTTTGTCCTCGAAAACACAAACTATAACTAAAACCACCACTGTTCCAACCCTGTCAACCTGTGCAACACCACTGTACACGTCGTTCATGAAAGTTACACATCTCATTGCAGCTGAGCGAGTTTACGAAAATCAGAGAGGGCTGAGTGCAGCTCAACCCGCCGTGCTGGCTGGCACGATGGTAGCAGTTGGAGGCATTTGTTCGTGTTGTCTTCTTCGGTGTCGTGGCGGTGAAAGGCGAGACCCTTCTTTCTCGACTGTGACAGGCGCTTGGAGCACTTGGACGACGGTTTCCTTGAGTGAAGCTTCTGATCTGCGACAAACGAATACACGACTGCTATGGCATGGACTTCAAACTGGATGACGTTTAAGTCTCTTCATTCTAAATTTGGAGGTCGTCAATAAAAATTGGTTAAGGCTGGCCTTACCGAGCATGGCATTGATGCCGTAGTTTAATTTTTTTTTTTTTTAAATCCGATAGCATTTTTTTTTCATTCTATGATTGGGGACAACATTTTTCTTGAAAAGAAGCCAAAGCAATGGGTAACCATGAGTTCGAACAAATTGAGGTCCGGTCAACACGCGCAGTCTCGACTACTTCTGAAAAAGCAGAAAAGGTTCTTACCAAGCTTAATTTCAGAAACGAACAGCCTTCCTGTACAATGTCCTCACCTGATGGGGGTTCAGAAGACCTGGATGCGGTGATTCTCCCGGTCGCAGACGACGATGCTGCCGTTGGGCATGACGGCGATTCCCTCG
Organism: Ixodes scapularis; assembly: GCF_016920785.2. NCBI lineage: Eukaryota > Metazoa > Arthropoda > Arachnida > Ixodida > Ixodidae > Ixodes > Ixodes scapularis. Next base: position 43,078,213 of record NW_024609880.1, on the reverse strand, counting down.
AGTCCCTTGAACTCGCCGTCGCCGGAGCCCCATTGGCCGAAGGCACGCAGGAAGGATCCGTCCGGGTGGAAGATCTGGATGCGGTTGTTGCCGGAGTCGCCGACCATGATGTAGCCCTGGTCGTCTACGGCCACGCCTCGCGGGAACTTGAACTGGCCGTCGTCCGAACCCTCCGAGCCGAAGGTGGACAGGCTGCGGCCGTTCACGTCGAAGATCTGGATGCGGTGGTTGTTAGAGTCGCTCACGATAACGCGGTTGGTGTTGGAGACTGCCACGTAGTGCGGGTGTTCCAGGTGGCCCGGCCTGGAACCCAGGGAGCCGAACTTTCCGACGAACGTGCCGTCGGACTGGAACACCTGCGCCAGCGCCAGACGAACGGAAATTAGCCTTGTTGGTTGTCTTTAGTGTTGAAACAGAGGGGGAAGGGGGTGGAGAAGAGGAGGGGAGAGGAGGGCTATGATTCTGTGCATTTTCTTTTGCACGACATTTGCCATAGCTTTTTTACGGCAATAGTTGTTATGGGCTCTTCTCCGAGCTTGTACTGATGTAGGGCGACAGCCATCGATATCGACAAAATGCTTCAAGGAGAAAGTAAGAAAAAAACGACCACGGTTTTTTATACTTCGAGATTAGGTTCGCCGATCAAGAAGCGAGCGCGCTACCACAAAACCAATACAGCTTTTTTTCTTTTTTTCTTTTTTCTTTTTTTGGCAGAGTTATTTGCTTTAATGCGGTGCCTAATAAAGCGGATTCCTTGAGGACAGTTGCGCATCCCGCGTCTGTTAGAAAGCTTCTGTGTGTATAAAATTAACAAATGCGTCCCTGAAAAAAAAAATTAATATTTTTTAACAGTCCAGTTGGGACACGCGTGTCAAAAAACAAATTTTACGCGACAAAAACAATAGTTTTGGAGCAATATTGACGGCACAAGACACGATTTAGTCAACAGTCACCTCCTTTCCACTTGTTTTCCCTCTCTGCATTTCGGGCGCGTGAAGGAGAGGTCAATCGGCTTCGCCTTTACGACCAAGATGGTCATTCCCGAATGACCCGTGACGTCGTGGACTTTGCGCGCAGAATTTCAAATAAATTTCTCGCCGTCAATATTGCTCTAACTTCGTTTGTGTGTGTCAAATTTATTTTTTGACACGCATGTCCAACCCAAACTGTATAAAAAAACTTTTTTTGGGGGTGCCGATCAAGGCATAAGATACACAACGATACATCCGAATCCGTCCACGTGTCCCAGCTACTGTTGGGAGTGTACATTAAATTTATACAAGGCTCATATATTATATTTAACTAGAGGTATTGTACACCGCCAATAATGCATTTTATTCAAATATCATTTCTTATGGAATATTATCATGTCATGTTGTCATCACCAATTTTTTTTTAGAAATATCGGCTCGTTTTATGGCCTTCAAGATTCCTGGAATATTAGAGGTCATGGCTGGATGCATACGCCTGCCATTATCCACAAATATCCACCTCTACAGAGAAAAGTATAGTCAAAGATTTCTACCTCCCATTTACAATATGCCTCAAAAAAAAAATTTAGATTTCTTTTTTTTTTAATCGCGAAAATAAACTATAGGCATCACCGAGCGCTCATTCTCCGCCCAAAGGTAGCGCCAAAGTGATTTTCTGAAATTTTCAATGAGAAGATGGAACCCATTTTTGCCCGTTTTCGGTTTTCGGTTTTTGTATTCGAAAACTCCGTCAGCCGCCATTTTCCCCTGGAAATTTTCAGAAAATCAGTTCTAACTTTTCAATCAGGTGTCCGTTCGGGCTGAAACTATGGCATCTGGTTGGGACCTCTAGCGCTACCTTTGGGTGGAGAATGAGCGTTCGGCGATGCCTAGTTTATTGTTCCGGTAAACAAAACCCTGTAATTCTTTTTTTTTTTTTTTTCGTGACACCCTGTACAGTGGCCTACAGTGGACTCCTCTAAGACGCTGTAACAAAAGAATTCTGTAGCGTCAAACTCCCATCGAATAACTCCGAAGGTAAGGATAACTTTTCTGCGTACCTGGACTCTGTGGTTCTCCTTGTCACACACGTAGATGAAGCCCAGTGAGTCCGTAGTTATGCCCCAAGGGTAGTTGAAGCGTGCATCCACCCTGCCCTCGCAGCCAAAGCTGCGCAAGAAGCGACCCGACGGGTCGAAGATCTGGATACGGTGGTTGTACCGGTCGGACACTATGAACTGTCCGATGCGGTTCACCGCAACGCCGGCCAGGCAATCGAACTCTCCCTCCGAGCTACCGTAGGTGCCGAACTCGTGCTGGAAGCGTCCGGACGAGTCGAAGACCTGCGAAGGACGTCATACAAGTTGGGAGTTCAAGGAGTGCAAAATTATCTTTCTAACAAAAAAGAAAAGAAAAACGGCATTTGCTTGTAACCTTTTCACTCCGTATTTCATCGAACCTAAAGGCGTGCGTAAGACCAGTCTAGACATACGTGTTTGGATTCATTGCAGTTCCAAGACAAGTACATCTGGGAATTCTTTTGAAAACAATTTGTGACGGCAGTGTGCTTTTTAGTGTCACCGCGAAATGGATGCACTTGAGGCCATTTAATTGCAATGTTAACATTAAAATGTGCGTGTAAGAACGTAACGAAACAGACCAGCTGCTGTGCATGCAGCAACTAAAAATGTATGCTGAAAATAAATACCTACCAAACCGGTACGAAAATGTCTCAGTGTGCATTCTCTTGTTCGCTGTCTATGCGAGCATGGTAGGTACTTACTTTTTTTTTCTCACCATTTTCACTTGATAACTAAAGCTTTCACGAACATTCAGATATCCGCCATTTTAGGCGGAGAGACTTACTTGCGAACGTTTCTTCACGCCATTTAAAGTGCTTATACTTTAACTTCGCGGGTTATGAAAAGCTTCTAGGTAACGTAAAGCTGAAAACATCAAAGTACGTTCATCAGTTAAGCTAAGAATAACGAAAACATCACCAGCCTGTGCCTCGCACAATATGCGTCCTGAACAAACATTTTCACATATACACGCCGGTCCTGTCTTCAAAGCGGTTATGGACTGTGGTGTCGCTAAAACAGTGTTATAGGCGTTACCGAAAAAAGTAACGAAATACGTTACTCGTCACTTGCCAGGTAAAGGAACGCGTTACAGATTTATGTTACCTCAAAAAGGGAACGCGTTAGAGTTACCGTTCCCGATAAAAAGTAACGTAGGTTACTTTTACGGTACTTTTTCTTATATAAATTGGCGGTATGATGATGATGATGATGAGGATGCGGCTTGTTCCCTTTGAAACGGGCGAGCGCGAATCAAGTTCGTGCCTAAGGCTGGGTTTTTTGTTTGTTTGTTTTTTACATTGGAACAAAGGGTGGGGGCGTTGGGTTTTTTCTGAAGTGGTACTTTTTTGCTTTCTTGCATAAAGAAAAGACAGGCAAAGTATTGAAGATATGTGAAATGAGTGCAAAAATTAATGAACTAATAACTTGGGGCCTATACTTTGTTCTAGCTTAAGTCCAGACGCAGCAGACGCTTCAAGCGAATGAGAAAAATCGAAAGCGCAAGTCACTGGGTCTTTTTTTTTTTTTTTTTTTTTATGATTGGTTAAGCGATGACAGAACATGTACAGAGACGTGAGGAAGACCATGATGGTACCCTTTTGATGCTGTCTGATCGGTCTTATCAGCTCTATAGCGTCGCCTGTCTCTGGACCTAAGGTAAAACGAAGTATAAAAACACAAAAAAGGCGTGTTTTTTTTTTTGTTTTGTTTTTTTGCTTTTTTTTTGGGGGGGGGGGGGGGGGTCTTGAGTTGAAGATCTAACGAGTAACGTAATAAGGTTACTTGTTACTTTAAATGAGTAACGTAAGTACGTTACGCGTTACTGTTCCAAAAAATGTAACAAGTACGGTACTACGTTACAGAAAAAAAAAAGTAATACTGCTCTAGACGCTAGGGGCAAACATTTATCACGAGCGCTTGAATGCCTCGTTATAACTAGGGCTATGTTTCCTCGTGCTTTATTGTTCGTTGAAAACAGGGATGTATTTAGGGGGATTACTATTTAATCCATTAATTCGGTGTTTTTCGGTGGCAATTTTCCGTGTAGTACAAGAATCGATGTTTGTGGGCAGTTTACTCGGGCGTGTACTCCGGGCCAACAGGAAATAATTCTCTAGATAAAGATTTCTTCTGTTGAAGCTAGTATTCTGTTTATTCAAAGACGGCTTCAATTCGGGATTTCCCGGTTATCTCTGATTTTGCTAAAAGCGGCTCGGGGCTAATTTTTGAGTGTTGACTGGTGTTTACCAAAAACACGAGACACTACAATTATAACGGAAGATGTTTTTGTTTGCTTGAGTGTGCACACACTTAAAGCGCCCCTGAAAAGAAAAAAAGAAATGATTCTTTGAACAGTCGTTTGAACACGCGTTTAAAAAAAAAAACCAATAACGCGAAAAAAAATTTTAGAGCAATGTTGACTGCGAGAGATTTATTTGAAATTCTACGCGCGAAGACCATGACGTCACAAGTCATTCCGGAATGACCATCTCGGTCGTGAAGGTGAAGCCGATCCAGCTCTCCACCACGCGCCCGAAATGTCGAGAAAGAGAAAAAAGTGTAACCGCTCATTCACACTGGAAGCGGATCCGCGTTCGCAAAGCGGTTGCGAACGCGGTTGTATAAAGATTCAGTGCAATTGCACGCGCACTCGATGACATCAGGTGCGCGTGCAATTGTACTGGATCTTTATACAACCGCGTTCGCAACCGCCTTGCGAACGCGGATCCGCTTCCAGTGTGAATGAGCGGTAAAGGAGGTAACTCCCGGCAAAATCGCGTCTCGCGTCGCTAATATTGCTCTAAAATATTTTTTCGCATAAAATATATTTTTGGCACGCGTGTCCCAACCAGACTGTTTAAATATTTTTTAGAGCGCAGCTCTTAGGCGCCCGTTCCCGGCTTGAGCGGCGTCGGCGTCGCCGTCGCTGTCGGGGTAACCACGAGTAACCCTTGTAACCCTCGTGAGGGTTACGAGGGTTACTCTCACGAGGGTAACTTTCACGAGGGCTACGAGGGTTACTAACCCTCGTAACCCTCACGAGGGTTACGAGGGTTAGTTACCCTCAAAAGGGTGACCCTCACGAGGGTCACGAGGGTTATGAGAGTTACCCTCACGAGGGTTATGAGAGTTACCCTCACGAGGGTACGAGAGTTACCCTCACGAGGGTCACGAGAGTTACCCTCACGAGGGTCACGAGAGTTAACCTCACGAGGGTCACGAGAGTTATCCAGGTCACGTGACCCCCCGGGGTCACGTGACCTGCGGATACCCCCCGAGGTCACGTGACCCCCCGTTGACGTCATCGCCATTGATGATGTCATCAGTGACGTTACTGATAACGTCACTGACATCCACATCGTCATCCTCAGTAATGACGTCATCAGTGACGTCACTGATGACGTCATCATTGACGTCACCGATGATGTCATCGGCATCGTCGCGTGACCCCCCAGGTCACGTGACCCCCCCGCCGTCACGCAACATCCCAAGGTCACGTGACTCCCACAAGGTCACGTTACACCCCCTAAGGTCACGTGACCCCCCCCACCCGAGGTCACTTGACCCACCCCCCCTAGTACCCTTCCCTCCTCCTCCTCAAGAGCTGCGCTCTAATTCGGCGTTACAGGGAGTGGTAAACGGCTTTCTTTTTTTTTTCAGAAACCTTTTAATTTGGGACGTGCTGCCGCAAGAACAGCCGTCTCAGTTAATACTGCAGGCTGGGAGAATTAAAAAGACATAATTACGAATCAGCGCACAAGTAGACAGTTACTCAAAAATCCAAACACACAAAAAATACAGCCACACAAAACTGAACTATCAACGCATATGTATTTAGTAAAACTTAAACTGTTAAAGTGAAACAACTCAAACTCAGTTGATAGTTCAGCGCTGTGTGAGTGTATTTTCTGTGTGTTCGGATTTTTACAAAAACTGTGTACCTGTGCGCTGGTTCGTAATTAAGCTCTTCCAGGAATAGACACCGAGCCCCCCTTTCTAGGACGTAAGATAAGCGTCACCATGAGCTGTCCAGAAATGCCATTCTCCACCAAAAATCTTACTCCACCACACAAAACTCACATTCAGGAAACATAGGTTGGCCGCTTTGGTAAACGAAGAGGACCCTTTGCCTAATGTTTTAAATGCCAAAGAGCATGGTGGATTTACATGTGCTTACGCTGCACACGCTGACACGTGCAGCGCGCGAGCACGTGCGCGTGTGTACATAAGTTTTGTGCGGGGGTCTTTTATGGAGAACCATTTTGGCCGGGACCATTTTCTCTGCTTTTTGATATTTAAATAATTCGGCAAAGATGCTTTTTTGTGTATTATTTTCGAATGGTGTATCGACAAACTGTGCGACCAAACGCGCACGTAACCATTCCACTGCAAGTGCATGGTCATGTTTAGAGTCGCCGGATATATTACAATAACTAGCTATCTGTACCGTGACATCTCTAAAAAGAACCAAATACTGGTTGAAATGTTATCAGCACTATCCATAGTAAAGCGCCCTTAGAATCTTCAATAATGAAAGGTTGTAATGTTAGGTGCCCAGCCTCGTCTCCGAATGGGAGGACAACGTGCTCGTATTTAGTGATTCGGCTCCACTCGCGCCCCATAAAGTGAAACAACCCATATTAAAAAGAGGTTATAGTGGTTACATGCTGAAATCAACGCATTGCAATGGGTCGCCAATCTAAAGCCCTGTCAAGCTACCTTTCTAGCTTAGAGCCACACAAAAACAAAATATTCGCCAGCCGCTACAAAATATAATGAATCTATTCTGTTTAGAGTAAATACGCGCGTCAATAAACACTTTAACATTTACCCAATGCTATCGCATTGCTTGTTTTCTACCCGAAAAAAAAAATATGAACACGCAGCTCTAATTATTTTTTTTTTTAGCCAGGACGAGAATTAAGATTAAAAATAGCTTTTATCTGTCCTCCACTCAGCTGGGCGCTTGCGGCAACCACTCATTGTAACAAAAAGCATGAAAGGCAAAACCGCACCCACACACAAAGTAGATTTGTTCAGAAAGGCGGTTGAGTTTCGAAAGGTGGCTGCTTTTGAACGACAGCTTACCATTCCTTTGGGACTGGCACTGAAACGCTCGCAGTTGTCACTTAACAAATCTATCGTTGCCCCCATTCATAACAAAAAAAAGAAAAAACGACGCTGCTAGTCGCATGCCGCATGCCGTCCTTTCTATTTTTCAGGTTTTGTATACAGAGATTTCGTTAATTAAATGAGAATCGGGTTTCCAACCAAGCGCAAGGCAGAAAAGGAGAAGAATCTAGAAGACGTGCACCCGTATTCAGTTGCGCCCTCTGAGACGTCCTCCACTATAAAAAGGAACCAGCTGTTGAGGAGGACGTTCCTTCTGAAAGGGAGTTTTTGTTTCGCTTTATCTGCCATTATTTTCTCATTACCTTCGTGCCTGTTCCTAGTACACGACTTTCTAAGAAAGGCTTCAAGCTGCTGCTATTTTGGGAGGTTTTGCAATTCTTGCCTGCCTCCATTGCTTTCTGAAAAGATGGGGTAACTGCACTCTCACTTTTTATCATTATTGCAGCCGTTTATAGTCCAACCCAAAATGTCAACTGAAGTGAAATTAGCAGGGCAGATAAGTATCTAAAAGCGCCTTGATCAAATTTCCTTCCAAGGTATATCTTTGTGATCGGTGTTCTCAGCTTTAAAATTTCTGAACGCTATTGCTATAAAAAAAAAATTTAAATCAGCTCAGAGAAAAGTTTGCTTAATATATGAGTGATCAACGGCGCTCTGTCTCATCACCCATAGAAAACTGATTTATTTAACTATTATGGCAAAACAAATGCGGCAACGACAAGTGTAAGATAATCCTTTCTCATAGCAAAGAAAGCTTCTTTTTTTTAATATTCAATATTGTGACCATGTGACCGCCGCAATTTTCTGTATATTTTCTATTCGTGTTAACCACTCTAAGATAACATCAGAAGCGTTTATTTCAATAGTGCAATTGGTAGTTTTGTCGGGCTTATTGCATTAATTCTTGAAACTGTGCCCGAAATCCCTTTTTTAATGTGCTTACACGCAAGTTAGATGGCTAACCTGTTCGTGAAACCTTTCTCTAGAGGGTGTCCACGAAAAACCTTTGCAGTGTTTTTTCACCCCAAAATTAAATTAAGCATCCACAAATAGTCATTCTCCGCCCATGCGCTGGCGGTCCTGACCAAATGCTTATGTTCAAGATCTACCCCTTACCTTATTCAAACATTATAGGCGATTTCTGAAAAAGTTTTAATGAGAACATGGTGGACGACAAATTTCCCGAATACATGCATAAATGCACGTAAATGTTCAACTACCGGGAAGGGAACAATTATCTCATTTGAGGTTTCAGGAGTGCCCTGATAATTTTTGGACAAGAACGGTTAGTTCTGAAACTTTGGCATCTAATCTGTAAAGACGGCGCAAAATGTGGGTGGAGACTGAGCGTTGGGCCATGCGGAGTTTTTTTTTTTTTTTTCTTGCTATAAAATAAACACTGCAAATGTTTCTTTTTTTTTTTTTTAGTTACACGCTGTGCAAATATTTATCAGTAAACAAGGCCTGATAATATACGTATGTTAGTAGCTGCGAACCAGCTCGGAAAGGGTACATGGTTTTTCAGCAAGCAGACTTGTGTTGGGATTTGTATGTATAAGTAATTCGTGACGTTCAATACGTCGTTCTGTTTGAGACGTTGATGTTTGATACAACGACGTCATTCCGCTTTTTTTTTCTCTTTGATCGTGTGTTCTCTTGTTTCGGGTGCACCCGAGGGTAACCAAAGCAGCTGTGGTTTTGGTCATCGTGTGAGGCGTGTCCCTCCATACTTCCGGCTACCCCTCTTGTGGCGTCATGTCGCCTCCAGAACCTTCCTACCTCCATGTCTCGGAAATTTATAAGTTGAAGTAATTTGTGACGTTCAACATATGTATGGCATGCGTTCTTGCCTGATAGCATCTCGATTGTTTAAATTTAAAGAACAAGACCTCAAAGAATGTCCTAAAAACATGGTGTCAGGCGTTGTTGTTGTTGTTTTTGCCCATTTGTATGCCCAATGTTTGCGAGACTATAGGAAATTCAGAGCCACGACACTCCCACAATGCACTTGTGAGATACAATCGCTCTTTTTTACGGATTAAACTTGGCCAATGACGGGGCTGATAATATGTTTAAGACTAAAAAAAGACTGCCTGCACTATGGCATTGAGCGTGAAACGTTTCACCACGCTCGGCACCTCAGCGCATACCGCTTTTTTCTTTTCTTTTCTTGTAGACATATTATAAATTTCGTTTCCGCCGAATGCACTCTGTAAATTACTGCTATTGACCCTCCAAGCGCTTTGCGGGAAAACAGACGCTCCAGGTTTCTTAGACTGCTTGTTTACATATGGTTGCTCGCGAGTCACAACGTATAAGTAAACGCAGGACGGTGCCTATTTTGTTCCCGCTGCTTGCTTTGTGATTATTTTTTCTTCTTAGGCGTTCTTATCGGATAAAGCCCCAATCCCATTGGTTGTGTAACGAAAATGAGATGCTCGCGGACATGCTACGCCCTGCGCTACATAAGGTGTCTTATGAGTCGCACTTTGGCGTGACACTCGCGGTACTCCTCGTATTTCACCGGAAACACGACACAAACAAGGAAGCTTTCTGCTGAAGAGAAAATAAAAAAGAATAAAGCGCTCCTATATTAAAAAATTTACAATGTTAGTAACTATTTTTTTGTGTGTGTTGGTTTGTAACATTGATGTACACGTTTCCTTAAACACTCTACTACATGATACGCAGTTCATAATATTATAACCTAAGATCGCTTTTCGGCCTTTTGAACTGCGACGTATCTCCTGGTTTCTCCTTTTTTATGTAAATGTAAATACCGAATTGTTTAAAAATAAATAAAGCTCGGAACTTGGCTTTTTATGACACAAGCTCGTCGCAAATAGTTGAAATATCTCTAATGTAACCTAGTGAAACATTTTTCTTTTCTTTTTTAAAGAACCATATAACGCAGACTCTTGTTGTTTTCTCGGCGCCAAAACCAAAACCTTCACGAGAGGATAGCTGCACAAAACTAAAACTTTCTAGGCGCAACTGTGATGTGTCTGAAAGCCGGGCACCTCCAGACTTTTCCACCACAAACCGTAATCATAATACCACTGACTATTTCAGCTCCGCTTAGAGTATCGGCACCCTTTTTCCAGGTTGTCTCGCGGTCGCCGCAATTTCGGTGCTAGGTGCAGAGTCGAGGGATTTGGCGATCGTCATAATTACAGAGTGCGAATGACTTTCTGAGTGTTAGACACGCTGTCCGGAGACTCGGGGAAAATCATTCTTGTCCGTCGTCGACCGTGTCAACATTTTTGTAGAGTAGAAACGTGTTTTTTGGGGATTTCGAATAAGGCTTCACGTAACTGGCAACCACAATGAAAGGCGCTAAAACGTCCGAAGCATCATTATCTTCAAGCGCAGCTTAGTTGGTGACTTTACTTAATATCATTGATTGATGGGGAAAATATTAAAATACTAAAAAACTAAGTTAAACAACGCGAGTTCGGGACCATGTATTACGTTCCTTCCTTCGGTACAGGCGGCTCCACAGAAAGCAGAAGCTATCACTGCGAGACCCGCGGGAGCGCACAGTTATCGCAACCTGATAATAAGCTGGGGAGGCGACGACCTCTCAAAGCCCGAGTCTGGGACATACAGAAGGGCACGCTCGCGGATTAGTATTCCCAAGAGGGAAACTTCTGCGGCTATCAAACTCGCTGGACAAAGAAGGGCGTTGCTCCAAGTTGACCGATCGGAATTGTCTCGCTTGAGAGAGATGAAGAGGGAGAGAGGGCGACTCACTGTTCGTGTTAGAGTGCCGAATCTTTTCCTCGAGCAGCAGTCACTTGGGTCGCTAAGCGGGAAGGGGGGGAGGGGTGGGGGGGGGGATCTATGAGCTTGCGTGGGATGCCCACGGGCTCTTTTTGCGGAGACGTTCTTCTTTCTTTTTTGGCCGGCATTCTCCTTCTCACTGAGAAGGAGGAAATAGGGTCTCCGTCCTGTTCAATTATTTTACGATTAATTGATTGTAGAGGTGCAAAAAGGCACATTGCATTTTTTGTGTGGTCTTTGTGTGTGAGGTGATGTCTTACACGGAGGAGGCCGGATGAATCAGTAGCCCTCATATAGACTCGTGAATTTATAGACGCAATGTTCTTTTTAGGGGTCTCCATACTTTGTTATATCTAATTTTCTCCTGTAAACAAATAGAATAACTTTACAGCGAAATGAGAAGTAATTAAACTTCAAAACAGTAACGTAACAAAATATAAGTAAAGTTCACGTTCATGGTGAGATCTCTCCTCTCATCAAAGGTCGCTCTTTCACGTGTATCAAAACCTAGTACGCGAAAGAAGCATAATCTGTCAAAATACAAGCGCCCCCATCAAAGTCGCGTGACGCATGCCCAACAAAAGATCCGTACGACGCATCAAAAAAGATTTCCGAATTTGATCAGGCACCTGCCAATCATGGCGTGCTAGGCGAAGGCTCACTATGCCGTGATTGGCCGGCGCTTGGTAGAATTCGGTCATTCTGTCATAGATGTGTGACAGCATATGCCTGACCATATGTTATACATATGTGACGCAAACCGCAGTTACTAAACATTTACAAGCTCTGCAGCGCGGCGGCACTATTTATGCTATACCCGCTGGCATGCCCCACGCATGTCCGCCATGAACGTTCTCCGCCCATCATTTTTAATACTTTAATATTTTTTTTATTCGTCTGAATGGAGAAAAGTTACAACCATGACACCCACTGGAAATCAGCTTTCAGTGCTTTTTTGTGATGCTCTAACACTACAAACATCAGTGTATGTGCCAACGGACCAAGCGCGTCGCCCGTTCAGTCCTGAAAACAAAAGCACGGAGCGGTACCAAGAGGAACTATTCAAAGCAAATTCTCCATCCCTTAGCGGACGGAAAAAATTCTCAACCAGGCAGCCGCTCCCTTCGTTGACGAGAATTACTATCGTCAAAACTATTAGTAGTATTTTGGCGATTGTAATCTTATTGTTTAGAAGCACCTTCATTTCTATGTAACATTTCTAAAATTATGCTTAGGTTGTCCGGTGAAAATTCTAACGAGAAATATAAGTTTCCCCATTCATTACTCGTACAGTCGGCGTCATCGGACCATGATGAATTTCTTGGCGCGTTTTACGAATAGCGCTAACGTTTTTCTCGAAAATATATTATTTGTTTTAATGTTATATGAGCCCCGAGAAGTTTGCGTGGCTTATCACTCAAGTGTCACTTATCACTCAGGTAATTAATCTACAACAAACGCAGGTGAAGGTTTCTAGCCTGTTATTAGTCCCTTAGGTCCTAAAATTGAGATCTTAGCTAAATCAAATCGTCCTGAAGGTAAACTACCAGAAGCTTTAATCACGCAAACTGTCACCCTTCACAGCTTCCACATTTTCTGCTATTAGTGCAGCATCTATAAATCGGACAGCCGTTCGAATGCTCGCTGTCTTTTCTGCTTTCCTGTGTTGTTAGAGAGTCAAGCTGTAAGGAGTTTGGAGCCTGAGGAAGCTTTGGGGGACCTGCAGCAGCGTCTATTTTAATTAAAAATGACAATTAATACGAAACGGTGTATTTTTCGAATACACCAGGCTGGAATAAAGTAAGAATGTCAGGAAAAAGGTTGAACATTTCAAGGTACGGTACTATTGCTGTGCATATTTTGGGCAGTTGAATACATCTCGTAGAGGCAACTGGGGGTAATTCGGCCGTTTCTCCTGCTACCATACAAAAAAACTTCCAGTAAATGTGCGTGTTCTAAAAAAAAAAAAATTCTGCATACGTGTACGAACTACATCGTTAATTCACGAAGAATCTGCATTTATGTAAAACAACCCTTTTCCACGAACATTTCAGAAGCCTTCAGACCCAGGGCCTTTAACCTATCTGCGAACGAGCGCATGCAGTTTATAGCACGCGCAGAGTCCGGGTCGCCAGCTAGTTTGCCGACCGCACAAAGGCCTTTGATATAAATGCTTTTTGAAATGCTTGCAAAGCGGTATGTAATATTCTCCTAAATCATGAACATACAAGGAACAGAATTCCAGCGTCTGAAGCACTTACGCCGTCGCTTCACCGACCCCTCGAATGATTGCCTTCTGCCGTGTGGACCGACAGGGAGGTTCATCAGCGGAATTGCTTCCGCCGATAGCTTTCGGGATTTTTAACCCAATTATAAATGTATAAGTGGCAAGCGCGCTTATAGAAGGTACGGAAGCACGTCGGTATCGGCCTAACCCTGCATCTTGTACACCGGGTAAAGGAGATCCCGCTCCTCAAATTGCTTGCGGCACACAACGGCCAAACCAGGAAATCATTCCAGGGAAGCGAGCCGGATGCGAGATCGCGAGGCAGAGTCCTTTCCCTAACGTCACGCTGCACCTCACCCAATCAAGGCGCGGCGCCCGCAGCGCCGCTTGTGTTCGCTCTCGGGGCTAATAGTGCACATCGGGGTAATTTTGTATAGAATATGCCTGTGTCTATTGCTAAAACGGGAAATGTAGCACTTGTTTAAGCAAACACACATTGGATCCGCCAAACGCCAATACGTTGCTGGGTGAGTGCATGTAGAATATGTGACATTTTGATAATATGCTTTCAGAAGATGTAAAGCTATTTATATTGAAAATTCGCACACATTATTTTCTCCATCTGGTGAGATGACAATTACTTCACAGTGGCTCTAAGCAGCTAAGCTATTTGAAGATAGAGTGAGTGAACAGGCGAACTGGCTTATGTTACACATTTTTGAAAAAACTGGAAACAATGGACGAAAAAGGGGAGTACCCCAAAACGTCTCAACTGAGACGTGTTGTGTTTGCCACCTTTTTCGTCTCTCGCATTTATTTTTCTTTTTTTCTTAAATGAGTAAGATGTTGTTTTATCTTCACAAGGTATATTCCTGCTGAACACAAAGATCGGAAACACGTGCCGCATTACAAATCGAGATATCTAGCTTTCTAAAAAAAAAAAAAAAAAAAAAAAGTCTTTATAATATAACCTAAGCTGCAGGCCACTCCGCTCAATTCCCACGTCGCACTCTTTGCGAGGGCTGCACCGCTGCGTAGCATCTCCACCAATAAGAAAGTAATATACAGTGCGACCACCTCTCCACGAGTACGCTCGCGTAGTATGTTTGCCATCCCATACAAAGTGCAAGACAAACAGTTTCCGGCCCCTGCGTTTTCCTCGCAAGAGTTTATCCGGGCCTTAGGAGAGGAAACCTCATTTGAATCGACTCGTAGAACCCGGAAGCTCCAAGTTTCCAAATTTAGAAGGAGTGAGGATTCCGCAGAGCCATACGTGTCGGTCCATCTTTGCGGATCAAGTCCTGCACTTCTTCAAAAGAACGGGTCGAAAAAACGGGATGTGCGAGTTGCTATCAACAGCTCCGGGCACTTTGAACAGTCTCGCACCACCGAATCTCGCGAAAGTCTGATATTCCCTTGAGCAGTAGCGTCACTTCACTCGTACACTGTTGCTCCTGTTGTTGTTGTTGTTGTTGTTTTTGTTTTTTTTCTAATAGTGGTTTCTACAAGTTTTCGTTTCCTCGCCATTAACCAGAAAACATATTGTTGTTGCCTAAGGCGACTAAGGGATCTGTAATAACTAAAAAAACTGATATAGGTCTAACCTCTATGGAGGAAAACATTGTGTAAGACAATATTGCAATTCACATTTTTTGATCGAACTACCCTAGACGTGTTTCTGAGCAAAACGGCGCCTTCGCACAATGGAAGAAAAACAGACCCGGAGAATTCGTTCGCAGCAGCTTCATTCGTCTCCTCTTAATGCTTTTACTGTCAAATAGCCACGACGTGTTCGTTTCATTTTTAGCACGAGATACCGCCCCCGTCCTGAATTACTCTAAGTTGTGTTAATAAGGAGCGAAAAAATAAAATATTTACTTATTTTAGTGAGTAAAAATGATTTTAAACTGCATGCTCTATTCTTGTCGTAGCGCAATTCACTATGTTTGTGACTGAACAAGCCTTACTTGCAAACCTCTCTGCTAATGTGGGAAGACGAGTCACTTAGTTTCTAGATTTAAGTAATCCCCAAAGTACGGTCATAAATTTGTCCCATAACAAAGCTTTTAGAGTGTTTAAGATATCAAACTGTATCTCTGTGTGTTATCCACGAGCTGCAAATAATTCTACATATTAGCGTGACCGCTACAAGACGCCACAGAGTTTACAAGTGGGCTGTAAACAGTAAAGCACAGGATTGCAAAGGACGACGCCTAAAGTAGGAGAAGTAAAACAAAGTAGGGCTCACTCGCGTAGGAGTGTGCGCCCCAAAAAGAAAGAAAATATAGCAAATAAGCTCATTAAGTTCCCATGCAGCATAATCAGTGTTGCGATTTGATATCACCCTCTCTGAAAGGTAAGCCCATAGGTTTCGAGTTTTTATCGGCAGTTTAAAGTCTCCCACCACTAACCAACACGTCTATTCAGCACTGATTCAAACTGCGACACCATTTTAACGCGAGTGAGCTTTATTGTATCGAAACGTGTTTAACTTAAAGATGCTAAAAATAAGAAAGTGGGCGGTGACAGCATAATCTCAACCCCGAGACACAGGTTTCAGGTTATGTGCAGACAACGTTCCTAGTCGGGCGAGGTGGTTGTTAATCGATATATTAGAACTCCAAACGGAAGATCTTTTTTTTTTTTTTTTTTTTTTTATCTGAAGGGGTAAAAAAACAAAACTTGGCCATCACCATTATTGATTAGACAATATGTCACTGTTGGGTAAGACGATTAAAAATCTGAGACAAGTGAAAAAATTAATATTCATAGGTATATCCTATACCAACTCGTCGTATTTGTCCTCAACTTTGCCTTTGTCTGGGGTTTTAGTGGGTCAATTTAGATTATATGTCATCTTTCCCGGTATTTTATTTTATTTATTCTTGTCTCAGGGTTTAGATTATGATGTGTTTTAACCAGCCCGCCTCTATACTTTCGCTTTTCCGGTGGTGACTCGGACAAGCAAACGGCATTTCGGAGTGATTCTGAAAGTTTGATGAGTTTTGTTGAACGCATTATTTTGGAATATAATTTATATCTTTATAATCCACTTCTTTTTTCACATTTTCAAATGATCGCAGTGTTGAACATTGTTTAATGGAGGCCAAACTCTCCAAACATTATTCTTTCTTGGTAACCAAGCCCTTATAGCATCACAAGAATAAGAAAAAATTATTATCTTGATTTTTTTTTCTGTAAACTCGCGTCCATTGTGAATTTACCTGTTTATTTACATTTTAGTTTAAGGATCAGCTGCGTGAATCGTTAACTTCAAAACAGCGTCACGTATTTTCTCGCATTGTTCACGACACCTCAAGTTGGTTCGTTTTCATTTGACGATTAGCATTCTGAAAGTCTTCGATTTCGACCCCTTCGGAGGAGCGGAACGACCTGCCTGAAACTCATTTTCTCACAATATAACCTAAGTTTCAGAGTACCGACAATTCAGACACATTGTGGCTTAGAATCAAAGGCGCCGGTCGCCACTGCCCCTTTGCCGGCATGCCTGGCAGAAAACGCAAGAAGCGCCATTCGTGGTCCTGCTCGCTAAAAACAATTCACAACAGAGTAAAAAAAATATATATCCCGATTATTTCTTAACGTCTTATCTAGCGCTCAAAAAGTCGCCCGTTCAGAACCACAACTGCCGCAAAGGGCGCCCGTGCAGCTAGCTCTATATACGCAACCAAACGGTGACACACGTGCACGAGGCAACAAATGTCACGGGATCTAAAAAGGAAGAATAGGGGACGCAAAAGGACGAGAGGGGAAAAACGTACTTTTCCAGACTCTGAGCGTAGTTTTCCACACTTTATTTCAAACCACGTCCTTCCGCAGCCGACCTTACTATTTGACGTAGCCAATCGAGCGGTCCCAATAGGGCATCGTCACGACGGCGCATTCACTGTGCGTGATTTGAAACGTACAAGGACTCGCCATGACAATGCCCTTTTGACGTCGCTTGATTTGCTCCACCAATGGGATCGTCGGCTGCGCTTGGACAAAGTGTGAAATGGAATGTAGTGTCATCCCTCTACACCTCAGGACATCATCGACTCGTGCCGTGATATGTCAACCTTGCTATTCGTTTCGACCCACTCGGTCCCTTATACGGAATACCCCGTGCGTCGAGATTTTTTCGAGCATTTAACTAAATAAAAATGTAGACAGCGCTAAAAGTGGAAAAAAAAAAAACCCGTCGTCCTGAGTCTCTAAACTCGTCAAACATCAAGTTGGAGCCGAGAGTTCACAGAGCGTGCCGATTGGACGTCGGCGAATAAAACGCGAAGTCATCGCCGTGATAAGCCAATCAGTGCGCTCTGTCGACGTCGGCCCAAACTTTGTGTTTGACGAGTTTAGACGCCCTGCCGTCTTGTGACGACAAGCGGCCTGTTTTCGTCTCCATGGGTTTTTTTGGAAGCAGTCAGACGAGAGACCAAAATGTCGGACAGACGGTGCCAGCTGGCAGTCGTCGTGGCGTAGATCCTTTCTGGCTGAGGGTCGCCGGAAGTGGTGGGGTGCTTTGGAAGGGCCCACCCCTATATTGCGTGAGTGTGCGCGCGCGCTTGCTTGGCAGTGCGCAATCGAGGCAACTCAGACATGCATGGTGACGCCAGACAAAAACGTTTAGGCGGACTGCCGTGGTGTCGAGCCAACCTGTGCGTCATCCTCGCCTGCAGCGCGTCATCCCGATAAATTCCAAAGAGCAAGAATCATATAATGCGTCACGATGAATTAAGCCACCTGGCGCAAATGTTTGTCATAACTAAAACGAACGTTCAACGAAGCCCCGATTAGGCTCTGTTTTAAGTATCGGAACGGGGTGACTACGTTGGTCGCAACAAAAATACGAGTGCTCGTATTAAAACCCCTACGTCACGACGCAACCTGCGTGATTGACAGAATCAGTTGACGGTAACACAAGCATAGCAACACGCGAAATGCCGTGATAGAAAACTTGATTGGCATATTCGATCGTAGCGCTGGTGAGCTCATACATAAGGTTAAACGGAGTACAGGAATCCGACGTTAAGAATCCGCACATTGATTTGAAGAACGCTTGCATCATTCACATTAAGATAAATGTCCTACAGTTTTTTTTGCTGGAATCATTGCACCTTAAAACTACACCAGAAAACATCAATAGGTCACTGAGCGCTTTACCATCCGACTACGTCAACGCGCATCCCATGAGCCAGAAGGGATCTGACCTGAAACGATAGGGGAAAAGTCGGGCGCAGGGAGCCTTCATGTGCGCTTTGCTAGGGTGACGCCATTCTTTGTAACACCACTCGCCGACAGACCAGCAGCCATCTTGGTTCTCGGCGATGATCCGTGGGGCTTACAACCCTCCCGGAAACAAGCACCTTATCTCACAAGTTCGGAGCTGCGTTGTGGAACCCATGGAGGGAGGGTTAGCGTTTCCGCCCCCGGATGGGAGGACCGATGGACACGAAGGCCACTTTTCAGCGCACGGCGAAACAATAAAGAACCAAAATGGCGCTGGGAGAGGGACTGGGAAAGGAAAAGGGGCAGTTGGCATCACCCTATGCGAAGCGCATATGAAGGCACCCTAGGCGGGCGGGGTGGTGCGTGTGTTAAGCTGGGTGGTTCTCAGTGTGTTTGTTTGTGAGGTAGTAACCTGGGGCTGTAGTGTAGGCAGTGTCTGCATTGAGTGCCGGGAGTTGTGAGTAGTGCTGTTTCAGGGTCTTGTAAAAGTGTGCCTAGTCCGCCATGGGAGGAAGAGGCCATGAGATTACCGTCGCCTGGATAAGAGTCTCGCAGGCAAGTTGAGTCAACTAATTACCTCCATCCCTGCGGCGCCTGGCACCCACACCACCACGACCGAGGCAGGGAAAAGTTTGAAAGGGCGGAAGAGAGGTCGTCGCGCAAATCCTCGAGAAGGCGGAACCCGCAAATTGCCCGATTCGCTTCCATGGAATCAGTGTCAATGCGGTATCGAGAAGCAGGCGAAAGTTTAAGTTTAAAAGACCAGTCCCTTGTCAGGCTAAAAAGCCTGACGAGGCACTCGTGCCTTAAGCCGGGGTCACACTGCTCATATATCATACAAACGACAGTCTGCAAACTCGAGTGACCGCAATATTCGTGGTCCGAATGCCGCGTGTCAGGTTTTCTCCTTGAACTTGTTTCAATGTGGCATTCGAAGCAAGGATCTCGCGGCGAATCGCGTTCGAATACATGTTTCCAGACTGTCGTTTGTATGATGTATACGCAGTGCGACCCCGGTTTGACGATTTTAGCGTATAAATAACCCTCCTTTGTTCTAAAAAATAGCACGCCAAAGTGTTCGCATTATCCGAATTTTATGCAATTTCCGGCTGAATGTTTTCACATGTGTTCCAGCCTTCATATATATAGTTCTTTGAAAATTACCGGCGGACAAAAAGAACAATTGAAGCGAGATAATATGCCATAATCTTGATTTCGAAATGATATCTGTTCAAGACTCAATCAAGCAAACTCAGTCACCCGAAGACATTTGTTACCACCTAATGCATCGCTCAAATTTTCAGTTACCTGCGGATCAGGACATTCTCGATTGCAAGATTCGAAAACTTTTTGTACTAACGTCTGTTTTTAATATTCGCACAGTTATTATTGAATTTTGCACAACATTTTTTTTTTCAAACATAGGCTGTAACAGGGTAATAAAACACCCCTCCGTGTACCCTGAGATTTCTTCATGAGTTTCTTTGTCCTCTGCTACCCAGTATTTCTCCCTACTAGACAAGAAATTCTGAAGCACTTAAATCCAGGAAAGCATAGAATTGGAAAGTCTGTTTGCAGATTTGCCCATTCCATTCTGACAGGGGTATAATGATTCTAATGATACACATTCCTGAGCAATAAAAAGAGTCTACAATTCTAAATAAAGAGCTATATCACAAGTAAACATTACGGCCTGATGGCTTCGTTTCTTGACTCTCGGCTTCTCACTTTCCTTATCCTCCAATTTTCAGTATAATCATTTTCAAGTCAAACAAAGCCATTTCTCACGTCGGTTTTCTGTGCGACCGTACTTCGATGGAATGCATTCTCATATTGCACTCTAGTGGCGTTCCTCTAAAAGACCATGCCTCTTTTTTACTTGTAAAATGCCACGCGCGATATTGTGGTTCCTTATGCGGACAGAAAGTCGTCTGCTTCCAGCACAAAAGTTGCGGGGACGTCAGGACAGCTCCCAGCTCTGATTGGAGTTGATTGAAATGATAGTGGGTATACCTCCGTGCTAGACGCCTTGGGTTATACCCACTATTTTCTTTTTTTCAATCAGCCAATAAGAGCTCGGCGTTCCCACATCATCGCGACCCCTGCAAAGAAGCAGACGGACTTTTGCTTCGCGTAGTCACTGACAAGGTGAGAACGACAAGGTAGAGCTCCAAATGTCCCGCCTCTGGCACGAGCATTCCTACCTCCGGCAACGCTTCGGCGTTGCGTGCACCTCGAGCGCGCACGCGCAGCAAAGGCATAGCGGAAGGCACAACGCGCGTGCCGTGGGCAGGGCCTTCGGAAGACACGCCCTGCCGTTCTCACTCTGTCGGTGACTATGGACCGACGTCACTCTTTCACGTCACGCCGCAGCGGTGGTGCTGCTGTCGGCACCGTGCATGCGCTGTTGACTTTCGAGTTGTTTTAACCCATACGAAGCGACAGATCACATTATCGATGAGACTTGCCAGATAATTAGTTAAGCGTAGGTAAGTAACTGGTTCCCAAAACATGCCATATTAAATGCAGTGAGCTTGTGTACAGTCCCATGAAGGAAACTCTGCGCTTTATTGCATACGCACTCTTTATATATATATATATATAGAGAGAGAGAGAGAGAGAGAGAACGAAGAGGGGAGAAGGTGATTATTGAATTTATTGCATTAAAGTTAGGGAAAGGGAAAGGGAAAGAGAGCTGGCGAAAAATTGGGCCAGGAGCGGGGATTGAACCCGCAACCTTCGCCTGACCGGGGCGACGCCTTAACCGATTAGACCATCCTGGCCACTGGTTTCGGCGGACTCAATTTGTGACCAGCTCTCTGTGTACTGTTTAGTTTCGAATTCGCTTAACTGGGTAGACGACAACCGTTGCTGATTTAAGGCCCGCGCTATTTCCGACATGCGGCAGTGACGTGGCACGTCATCTTGCAAAAGTCAGCCGACTTTTGCAAGCTGAGATGACGTGCCACGTCACTGCCGCATGTCCGAAATAGCGCGGGCCTTAAATCAGCAACGGTTGTCGTCTACCCAGTTAAGCGAATTCGAAACTAAATAGTACACAGAGAGCTGGTCAGAAATTGAGTCCGCCGAAACCAGTGGCCAGGATGGTCTAATCGGTTAAGGCGTCGCCCCGGTCAGGCGAAGGTTTTTCGCCAGCTCTCTTTCCCTTTCCCTTTCCCTAACTTTAATGCAATAAATTCAATAATCACCTTCTCCCCTCTTCGTTCTCAATATTAC
The DNA here is from genome assembly GCF_016920785.2 of Ixodes scapularis. NCBI lineage: Eukaryota > Metazoa > Arthropoda > Arachnida > Ixodida > Ixodidae > Ixodes > Ixodes scapularis. The sequence goes on along the minus strand of NW_024609880.1, from coordinate 43,056,548 downwards.
TACGGCTGCACTTGTCAATCTTCACTCAATCCCATTATATATATATATATGGCTCTAACAAAGAAACCGCAAAAAGGCAACAATCACAATGAGGGGTCCTTGTTAGGATAGAGTAAAAAGAAAACAACAATAAAAAAAAAAACGTATAATCGGGTGAGCGAGGCATGCAGCTGCGCATGCAAGTGGTGTGTCCACAGGAGTCCAGCCCCCGAGTTCAGGTGAAGGTTCAGCGCGGTGAGGAATGGACCTGGAACACAGCCCATTGTGCCTCCTTGTCACACGGCCCGCTGGATGATCTGGTGTATGAGAGCCGCACTGTGTAGTGTCACCGGGCTAAGCCTATCGAGCCAGTCCGTGGAAAATCTAAGCGTCAGCATCTCCGACATGGCTTCGTGGTCGCAGCAGCGAGGAGGGCCGCTTCATATGTGTCGACGACTCTGAAATTTCCAAAATGATTCGTGTGTCAGCAGCTGTGTGACAAGAAGACCCTCGATGCCGGCAGTCTGTGTAATTAATGTGCGGAGTAATTAATTAGTAGTACTCATTTAGCCGCAGGTTCTATAGTTAAAGGAAATGGCGCTAATAACGATCGAGGACAGACATGCACTACATGCTTTTCTCGACACTAGGTATAAAATGGGAGGTAAGAAAATTATTTTCCGCAGGTGTAGGATGACGTATTGGTCAGTGATGTCAGCGCAAGTGCAATCGTTATGCAAATAGTGACTATTTCGAGAACCATCGAGATCAAATATTAACGATGACCGTGCGAACGATGAGGCCTCCGACACATATTGCCCGGCCAGGAACAATGATATTAAGGCTGGAACCATGAGGTGGCCTTTGTAGAACCCAAATTTTGCTGCAAATTCTCACTCCCCACACCTTTTTCTCACTGAGTCAGAACCGATATCTGTGTGTGATTGGTTTTGCCGGCAATAGCAAACGCACAAAAAAAGACGAGCACCGTGACTGTGCACTTTTGGCGCTTTTGATTGGTGGAATCCGATCGTAGCGTCGAGTTTGTTCGGACTTTGTGTAATACCGAGTCTAGATTATTTTTGCAGATCAAACTGGTCACTCTAGTCGACAGTTTTTTTGTTTTTTTTTGGTAGGTAGTTTGTATAAAGGTGGCCTATATTTTAAAAAAAAAATCAGGCATTTCATTTTTCTTTGTAGCACGACCGCAAAAAGACTGTTCGACGTACACCGCGCATTGTCCGGGCTAATAGGGTTGTTACCGAAAGGAGGGCCGATCGCTAGATCACGTTATTTGATAACAATACGAGTGTTCGTGATTTTCTCCTTTCTGTTCTGCTGCAATCGGCGCCTAAATTAAAGGCTCACTTAAACGAATCGTCCCACTAGCGTTCTTACACTTGACAGAGACGTGTATGTGCGAGATACTTTTGAAGCTGGTTTTTTTTTTTTTTTTCAGATCCCCTTAATAGTATTTTAGTAAGCCACGTTAGCCCGTAAAAAAAAAAAAGAGACAAACAGACGATGTAGTCTTGTATAGAAGGCTGCAACAACCGCGAATGTTTCGTCTCATTAGTTTAGGTTAGTCAACAGCACGCCGTATTTGCATTATATGCATCAAGGTCCACCTGGTCTCTTTGGATGACGTAGATATTGCCTGTGCACACTTGCACAGCACCTGTCCCGGGTGGGAGCTTTCCTGACATCGCACCTCCTCACGTGTCATCTGAACGCGGATGCTAGCCGCGCAGAGGCCTCTGGGAAAAACATCATAGTTATGATTCTGCGTCTCCGGATGAAACTAGAAAAAAAAAAGATCCGGGAAACGCTCGCCGGTATAGTAAACCTTTTGCCAATTCAGATTTATTCGAAAAACGTCGACATTCAGTATCGCGATAAGCGCAAAAAAAAAGAAGCCGAAATGAACACTAGTCTGCCAAGAACGCTGGTTGAGAAGCCTAGACTGAAGCTAACTTCAATTTCATTTCGAATTTCGGACATAGGACAGAATGTTAGCTTATCGTCCACGCCCGGTAAGAATAATAGTTCATTTACTTTACGGCCCCCAGAGAGGTTTATCTACACAAGTAATCTGGACAGTTACCGTTTCGCTTACGAGCTTAGAATCTACTATCTAAACATCTTGCAGGAGTGCGGAGTAATGTATTTATAACAGTGGAAAGCTGTGATTCCAGTATATATCAAATCATCAAATCAGTTTGTTTTGTGCGTGAGGAATAGGCGAAGCTCAAGTATTTTCATTTACCTCGCGGTCATTTTTTTCTTCTTCTGGCATCTGCGATTGAGAAGAAGTGGGAAATAAAATGCAAACTTTCTATGTGCTTATAAATTTGATTGCGGATAATATTGAATTTGAAACCGTGGTAATATCACAAATTTTAACTTGGAATTTCGTAGAATTGAAGATATAGATTAAACTTGCCATAAACACTAAACAACCTATAAAAAATAAACATTAAAGGACGTCCTTTATATTTTATAAAACACAAATGCTATGAAAACGCAGGAACAGTGGGTCATAGTCAGAAACAAATCATGGTGGTACCACAGGAGTTTTCAAACGTAGACTGATATGTATTTCCACACCAGTGAAGTGGGCACGGAAACTATTTAGTGAAACATACATTTTCTAAAGTTTTGTTTTAGGTTGACATTTGCTACAAAGTTTTTTGTTTTTTTTACGCTTCTAAACTTAATTACGCATGTATTCCTAGGAACGTTCTTAGCTTATTCGTAATTAGGGAATAACCGATTATTTTAAAGCTACCGAACGCCCTAAAAACAACAGCAGCTTTGGAAAAACAAGAAGGTGCGCGATCAGTTTTAGAAATTTTCAGCAAAAAATAATCTTCTTGATCTTTATAACAACCAAAACGTCGAGCTTTGCACACAGTGAAGAAAATCGAACAGCGCTTCGCTAGCAGCAACCTGCTTGCTACAAAGAAGCAAACCTAATATACTCCCTCCGTTTACGCCGTAGAAGCTTGAAATGGCAAAGCGACCTTCTCTTCAAACTATAGCTCACAATTTTTAACACAATGCGGAGATGGCTGAAAGAAAGCATAGTCTTACTAAAGATAACTGAAGTGTTAGAAAAACTAAGGGAGCAATGTCAAACATGTGTGATGCATAATGGTACCCCAACAACGCACGCAAAAAATATTTGGTAAGAAAGTAAACAAAGAAGAGTGGTTGTTTGGGCGAGTTGGTTCGACATCTTATACAATCTTGTGCGCAACGTCTTTGTTGCGCACAAGATTGTACAAAAGTAAAAAGTAAACAAGTCGCTTTAGTACTGGAGCAGCAATCTCCTCAGACGGCTGGACGTTCCCCATCCTGTATAAGTCAGAACTTATAACCCCTCATACCGCACCCAAAGCTGGTGAACAAAACTCTGGCCAAAGAAACGTTCATTTTAGATTCTTCGAACACGAAGTGCAGCTAGGTGATCTAGCTTTTCATTTATGTATCATTGCAATGGCTTCTACTGCTTGCCTTGGTTAATCATTTTTTAACTGCTCTACAATTCCCGATACTGACACCGCGTAATCAAAAATGGTGCGGTAAAATAGTGGCAAAGTACTGTTTAGCCAAGTCCCGTGTATATTACGCACGACCCTGAGGATAAAATAAATAAATAAACAAACAAAAACTGAGCTTCGTGGCTCTCTATCAATGGACTCAATGTAAAGGCCTAATCACATAGTATTGTTAGATGACGTTTAACTACGTTTTGGGGACTTATGACTAGTTACGGCAGCGCAAACAACCCAACCGACAAAAGAAATCTGGTTGTCTTGTGGCAAGCTCACCTGGACCCTGTGATTGCTGCTATCAGCGACAACGATGGAGTTATCCGGGCCAACAGCGACGCCCCTGGGCCACGTGAAACAGCCGGGCTCCGTCCCCCGGGTGCCAATTTTGAGCTGCATCCGACGCTTCTGAAGATACATGCTCCTGGGAAATCCGTAGCCACCGTACTGGCCGTCGTGCCTCGATGAACTGCCATCTCTGCCTCTGACCGGCACCTCATCGTCCGAGCTGTTTTCCTCACTTCCGCTGCGGTTGTAGACGACGTGCGAGCTCCGTGACCTGGAAACGTTCTTGCCTCCTGGACCGGAGGCCGAGGAGCCTCCGACCGAACTGGTGCGACATCCGTACTTGTTGCGCAGGTACTGGGCCCAGCTGGAAGAAGCTCCGGAACTGGCCGTGCCACTCTGGTCGCCACCGTCAGGGGACGCATCCTTGACAGCGTGGCTACTCTTGGACCGAGACAGAGTGCTGGGCGGCTCTTGCTTGTACCGGCTCCTGTAGGAGGGTGATGCTGGAACGGCCTCGTCGGGACTATCCAGGTCTCCGGGCAGGACTTCGTTGGAGCTCTTGCTACGCGCGAGGCGACTGCGTCGCAGAGCCGCCGCCGACGTAGCAGGCGAGGTCGTTGTCCTGGAAGTGGAGCTCTCCTGCTGGCTCTTGCGCCTTTCCTGGCGGGGCTCCGGCGGCTCGACGAGGGCCGAGCTGCGGCTCCGACTCAAGAAACGGCTTGCGCCAGACTCCTCCTGATCTTCCTCGGCTCGCCTTCGGTTCGCCAAAAACGAGGAACCACCGTACCGCGAAGACGTCGCCGTCGGGTCGTCCACGGAAGCCGACGGCGAGTCTCTCCAGGACCGTAACCTGCCGGCCTCGTCTTCTTTGTCCCGCGCGTATTGGGAGTGCCTAGTTGAGGGTGCAGGCTCCTTACGCGACGTCGGCGTTGAAGAACGCACGTCTTGACTGCCCCGACGCGCCTGAGCACTCCGATTCAGCAGGGCCGAAACGGACGACGTCATGTCCTCTTCTCTCTTGGGCGCGGGTGACGTCGGCGTCCTGCGGGTGGGTGTCTTGGGTACCTCATCCTCCTCTTCTTCTTCCTCTTCGTCCTCTTCGTCTTCCTCCTCGTCCTCGGACTCGGAGGTCTCCTCGGTGGTGGAGCCTTCGGAGTCCGAGTCCTCTTCCTCCCCAATCTGGGCCTGGGGCCGAAGACGGCTGAAAAAGGACGACTGCTGCGGTGCAGCCTGCGGCAGTGGCCGGGTTGCCTCCTCTTTCTTCTCTCCCGTCGGTCGTCGGCGCTCGTCTTGCTCTACAGATACGGCCTTGGCCAGCGGCGCTCGTACTGACCTGGCGGAAAGAACAGAGGCCACGGACGAGGTCGGGTCGTCAGAGTTTACTTGCATGTCGGCTCGCCCATTGTTTGCTTAGTGTGGAACGTGACTATATGTAGCCGTTGGCAGGCAGCAGGCATTAAACGGCTCAAGTTAGAGAACAATTTTTTTTGTTTTAAGTTTAAAAATAAAACGACGAGGTGAGGTAGGATGGTATACCATTAAAAGTGAACGGAGCAGTTGTTAAAACTACAGTGGTTATTGGACCTACTCGGTAGTTTTTACGGGAGGTGAAATTGATCATTTGTTCGGGATGCACTGAAAAGTTTTCGTTCTCACCGCGTCATTCAGAACCTCGGCATACGAGACTATGTTCGACGTTGTCTCTGGTAGCCTTTGTTGACCGTGGAAAACGATTTTTTTTTCTTCACTTCACCACAGCAATCTACGCATTGATAATATATATTTTTAAGTGAAACCTTATTGGTTGATCGAGCAATAACATTTCTTTTTTCTTTTTTTCTTTTTTTTCCCCCCGATACGCTTTCGCAGTAACCCTGTCATTCTGATTTTCCTGAAGCGCGACTATATTTGAAACTCCCTGCAACCATTGCCTTTCCGGCTAATAAAGAAAGAACAATATCTCTCTACGTTGTAGACAACACCCAGTGCACTAATGATAAAAAGCTTTGAAGCAAAACCTAATCGGCTTTTCTCATGACGGCACTTCTTTTTCTTTTTTTTTGTAGTATGTTGTACCTTTTAGTGACACAGACTGCCTGTATTTAGTTTATCTTAAAACAAACCTTAAGAGATGAATATATAATTACAAATACCGGTTCAAATCCTATTCTAACGTTACCATTAATTTCTCACATTTCAAACCGATTTGTTATATATAAGAAATAAAACATATCAATCTTAATCCAATAGTAAAGAATATAAAACATACCAAATGTTTTATAACACGCCTAATTAATTTTTTTTTCGGTAGTTTAAGAGCGACGTGCACTTTTAACCAGACTTCTGCTGGCACACTGTGTGCATCATTACTTAGGCTACTCGGCGTTCATGAGCACGAAAAATAAATGAATGAATAAGTGAATGAAGAAACGAATTATTCATTTATTCTTTTATTAATTATTTAATTAATATAATTTGACTTCTAGTAGTATATGGTATAGAAGCTGAGCTACCTAAGCTGACCTTATGTAGCAGGGGTCTAAAACACTCGGCCCGCGGGCCTCATTCGACCCGCGACTCGCTTGAACGCGGCCCACAGGCCCAACCGGCTACGAGTCCCGGTTCCTCTGTCTCGAGCACTAAAAACGGCATGCGCCAGTGATATCATCTCGTCGATTCATTTTCGCCGAAAAAGCAGCTCTGCTCTTTTAACATATTAACATAGTTTATACTTGTAAGTGTTCATCTGCATTTTGCTTCCCTTTGTATCATGCTTCCCGGATTTTTGTAATGTACAGTTCCAAGGCTGCAACTGCAAGCTATTCTTCAAAAGAATACATCTCGTCTGCTCGAACCCGATAAGCAGGAGCAGCTGCCAAAGATAAAGCAGCAAGCTCGGAATTCTCTCTTTAAAAGAAAAAAAAAAAGATCGCCTTTTTAAAGACAAGTTTTTGTTAAAAGTCTTGCAATAAAAGTCGCCAGAAAAAGAAAGAACTGTAAATTAGCTGGGTGTCCTTCGATACAATCTGAGCTTGGTTAATTCTTGAATGAATTGAGCAGTAGAAACGACAATGTACTTGCTATCTTGTTCTATTATAAATGCCAGCCCGTACGCGGGATGGTGTCATTTTAATTCTTATTATCACATGATGTTACTGCCAAAAGTAGTCATACAAACAAATCAATTGCAAAAATTTCACTGGCAAAACTGTGAATTTCCAAAAAGCTTAAAGCACAAGGTCTCTTCCCTTTCAAATGTTTTGATTCCCCCCCCCCCCCCCCCCCCCGTTACGTTGGCCCTCGACCTTACTGGTGTGGGCTATCTGCCGTCCCTTCTACTCCCCCCCTCCCCCCACCGAATTCAAGTGAGTTAGAGACCACTGTTATATAGTATATAAGCTGACCTACGAATAAACACAAAATTCGTTTATAAAATTTCAATAATAAATCTATAAACCAACATTAAAACACTGAATGCTAAGTGCAATACTATTTTTTATCTTAGCTTTTTATTTACCAGTGCTTTCTTTCCCTCCAGAATTACACTTGCGCTCGCAAATGAACGATTTAAGAGATCAATGCGCCAATTTATTGGCCCTAGTATCTCCATTGAGCAAGGCAACAGACTACTTCAACGGTACTTTCAAACTATGCCATGCAGATTACTGCCCACACTTCACCAGAAAATCGGAAATGCTTTATTAGTCTCGGTAGTGGGGTTTGCAACACATCCCCCCACAGATTCTTCACCAGCGGCTGGCAGGTCGCACCGAGCCCCAAACACTGCCGTTGCACGCCCGCTCTAGAAACTAGAAGTAATGTAAATCACTACGGGCTCCCAGAGCGGAAGGCGCACCTAATTCATACCATGCGCATGCGTACCAAGGGCTGGGAGAGAGTGAAACTGCTTTGTTAGTGATGTTCGAACAATGTTGTAAGAAGTGTAACTTTGTTTTCTGGGATAACCTTAAGTAGGCGTCTTTGAGTGAATAAACGAACTACCAAGGAGGTCCTCGCAATACCGGTAACTGTTCCATCGACTGGATGCAGGACTGGAAGGTTTTTGAAGAAGCATTTGGAACAACATCGTGCGGAGTGTCGATAAACAAAAATAAATTGAACGATCCTTGGAAAAACGTGTGAAATATGTGACTTCCAGTCTTGGTGCCCTTGATATTGACACGTGTGAAATTGTCCGAATGAGAGGAAACGAGATGAAAGATTTTCGCCCAATGTCTGGACTGCCGTAGGTCATTTCTGTTTTCAGGTGAGCATGGCGACGTCGCCGCCGAATTTCGAAAGTTCGTAGTCGGGTTTATTTATTAGAGGAATTGTTATAGGTCGATTAGTTCGTAAGAGCGCAGCGTTAATCGGTGTGAAGTTTTCCCGAGTTATTGTTCTACTACGGCCATGTCAGCGTATCATCGCATTCCAAACAGGATATCTAACCTTTTCCGTGGTAGCCGACGTCTGCCTAAATGTTGAATGAAGGGTTGAATGAAATGACTTAGCGTGACGAACTCTGCCCCGTTCCGCCGCCGTCAGAGCTTATCCTGTCTTCCATCTACGGAGCAAAAGCGACCGGGGATAAAAAAACAAAAATTAGCGATTGTGTCGAAAAGTATCTCTGATCATCAAGACTCCTCTCTTCAGTACTCAGGCCGCTTTGACAGCGTGATGGTTCTTGCTGAAGAGAATATCTTCACCTTGTGTTGGCAATATATGCAAGCCTCCGTTCTCTTTGAGGATAAGACAATGGCTTCATTTCCGAGAAGTAGGAGATGACGCATACTGTGGAACGATTCTTAGGTTTTATTTCACTTTCTGGGGAGTCTTCTTGTGCTCGATGACTGACGCCCGGGGCACATAAGAACAGCCGACGCCGCTGTGGCCTGCAGGGCATCCCCGGAGCGAGCAGTCCTACACCTTTTTTGTGTCAGCGGATTCCGATGGAACAAGATATAGAAGGCCCCTCGCCGTGCTTGCGCTGCATTATAAATGAAACTTGTTTACCGACGGCAACCACAGTCGCTAACTAGGATCTATATCAGTCTACTGAAACTAACGGCAGCTGTTTTGTTATGTAATTTTTAGATATTTTTAGCTTAGCGGGAGCAAGGTAGTTTTGTATAAGATCATATTATTATAAAAAAAAGCCGCGATCATGAAGATACTAGATTTGTATAGCTAGATATTTGATCTCTTTGAGGAAGGCTACTTACCAATTCGTTTTGTGACCTTGGGGCACGAGCTCGATAGCGCATTCACGAGATGCTGACTCCTTTGTACGCCATTAAATTGATTGGCTATTCACTAGGTGACAACATGGGCCATTCAGGCAACCCGAACGCCATTTTCAGACAAATGACTGGACGCACTCAACAATTTAAAATATCAATAACACTTAAAGGGCGCCAAGACCCACCTAGCCGATTTCCAGCTTCCCCTAGTTCTTTAAGCAAGTGCACTGACACACGCTATAGCCACAAAGCGACCCCAAATTGCATTTGACAAACATATCTTGCACATCAAGTACTCGGCCACCGGAAAACATTCTTCAGCAGATAACTCGTATTCATATAGGCATATTTTTTCTGTGAGTGGACCGGCCATCGTTCTTCCAACCCGACAGTCCAGAAGACACCTCCGCGACCAACTTCAATAGGCAGTGTTTCACTCTCTGCCCAGACACTCGGCACTCCCGCGTGTTAGGTGGCGTCTCATGCCAGTGCGGAAAGGCGAGCAGCCCTACTTGGGACGGCGAGCGTCGCGGAGCACCGTGGCCTACGTTCCTCCAACCCCGAGACAGACCCCAAGCGGGACGTCCTGAAGCGGAAGTAGTCGGGCCTCTCCTGGCCCCGGTACTGGTCCAGGGACGGCCGCCGGAAGGGTGCCGTGTCACTGCGCCCGCTCAGAGACGGCCTCCAGCTCAGGTCATCCACGCAGCGCCGCGACGCTGCCGTCACCATCGGCGGAGACTTGTCGCGCCTCCGTGTCGAGAAGTCCGTGTACGATCGCCGATACGGCGACCGCCGCGTGATCGGAAACAGCGGCCGCTCGTCAAGGTTCGGAGACGCGGCGCGTGGAGGGGACACTGACCTGGTGGGCACCGCAGACTTGGCCGGGGCGGCCTCGCGCCGAGACTCTTCTTCTACCTGCCTTCGCTGCCGGGAACGCAGCGAGTCCGTGGTCGTGTCCTCGGAGGTTGTCGAGCTGCGCCGCGACTGGGCTGGAGTGCTCTCCACGGAACTCTGCCGCGGGGTAGAGGGCGTCCTAGGCGAGTCCGGAGGTGGCGTCCTCGATGGCTCGTCCTTGGAGGCCAGTCTTCGGACCTGAGACGGCCTCATGTCGCTGCTGGGCGGCGGTGACGTGGTCGAGGTGGACGCAGCAGCCGCCTGGTTCGCTGCCTTCTTCTGCTTTTCGACCTCGTCTTCGCTCATCTGCCTGGCGGGCGGCCTCCTCGGTGGCGGCACGGGTACCACAGGGGGTTCCTTCTCCAGCCGCTCTTTTTCAGCTTGCTTCTGCTTCTGCTTCACCTGGTTCTCGTGCAGGCGCTCCATGAACTTTGCCGAGTCGCTCAGCTTGACCACACCACTGAGAGGACCCCGGTTGGCGTCGTCGGTGTCAAACACCTTCTCTCGCGGAGGCGGAGGCTCCTCGAACCGCACGTTCCGGGTATGGGAACCGCCGCTTTCGTTGTCTTCGTCCATAAGCTCTCTAGCGTAGCGAGACCGGAAACCGTGGTGAGTTCCCTCGTCTCGCCACGACCTATCCTCGAAGCGACTGCTACCGTATCGGCTGGAACGAGTGTCGGAGCTGTCGGTGTCCCTGCTCCGGTCCCCGTACCTTCGCAGGATAGAGCTGTCGCTAGCGTCCCTTCGGTTTCTTGTGTACGCCGAGGGACCCTCGAAGCTGTTGTCCCTCTCGGAGTCGCTAAGATGTCCACCGTACCTCTGGCCAATGTCCAGCATGGACCGAGATCCGGCGTCTTGCTTCTTCTGAAATTGAACCGCCAATCTGTGGTCACTCTGACTGCGCATAAGCGCGTTTGCAGTCCCTCCTGAAGACAGATTAAGCTGCGGAACATTCAGTGCTGAGGACGGCTGAGACGTCGGAGGAGTGTTGAATTTCAGTTCGCCGAGGTTAGCCAGGGTACGGTGGAGAGCGTCGGGGTCGGTGTGAATCTGGAGCTTCACCCTTCTTGTAAAATCAGACGTGTCTGGATCGAAATTGCGAAGAAACTCAAGCGACTTGTTGAAGATCTCCTTGTACTCTACCAGTTCCGAATCCGTCCATTCTGTGTCGTCGTTAACGTATTTTTCCACGACGTCGCAGTTGGAGGTGATGTTTGCAATTTCCGTTTCCACGTCTTCAGAGAGAGTGGAAAGTTGCTTGATCTCCTGTTGAAGGTATACGTCGATCTCGGACTTCAGCTTCCCATGAATGAGCTGGAGGTCCTTGACGTAACGGTTAATAAGATCTTCTAGCTCCTCCTTGACGAGGGCGCAGTTGTGCGTCAACTTGTCCTGGTTCTTGTTATTTTGGGCCAGATGTTCAGCGAGTCGGTTGAGCCCTCTGCGTACCTGATTGCAAATTCGACTGATTTCACGGCGCATAATGTCCAAGTGGGCCTCCTTACACACCTCGCAGATCTTCTTCTCGCAATGCGAGCACCTCGTCACGGAAGACTTTTCGCTGCACACGTTGCAGCGCTCCATGGACGACGGCAGCGGTTCGGGCTCTTCACCCGTAATGTCTCTGTGAAGCTCGAGGAAGCGCATCAGTGTGACGTTTGTCGGAAATGTCTGCACGCCGTTGTAAGGAATTCTGGTCTCGGCGCGACACTCGGGGCACTTGATCTGCCTCCGGGCATAGTCCTGCAGACCCTCCAGGCACGGGTCCGCGCAAAAGGAGTGCTGACATGGTAGCAATTTCGGGTTTCGATACCGGTCCAGGCAGATGGCGCACGTAAGCAGCTGGTCGAGCTGGCTCCACGCAGAAGTCATGGCTGAAGCGGGGTTCGATAAACGGTTGCTTTCGATTTCGGGTCGATTAGGAACGTTCGCACTGTTTCAGAACTTGTGGTGTCTTGCGGAGCGGTTGGGCGTAGAACAGGATCTCATGGCGGCTCAGGGAACCGGGATGGTGTGCTGTTGCCGACATCTGAAAATAAACAAAGGGCTGTGAGTGTTTGATTTGCACCTCCACGAGCAGCAGCACGCGCTTTATTACCGGAAGTTTGCTTAGCGCTCGAAATCAACCAACTCACCTTGCGAGCATTTTTTCTTTTTGGTGCAGCATTTTTTTTTTTTTTCAGAGGCAATATTTGCCAATTCTTAGAATAGAGCTAATGAACATATTTATGTCTGGGCTATTCTACAGGGTGAAACAAGGAGACGCCAGGCTCTTTAAATCGTCCGGAAAATTCGGTTTCTTAACCTATCGCGCTACGACTTTGTGCAGCGTTGCCCACAGATGGTGCATTTTTTTTTTTTTTTGTAAAATTTGCGAAGAGTGAACTTACCTGAGGAAAAAGTAAAGAAAGAAAAAGGCTTAGCTCCTATGGAAACGCAGCAATGCCACCGGTCTGCAAACAACACGGCGCTGTTTCGCACGCGAGACAACAGATGGCGCAACAAACGCCGCCAACGAACGAGCATACGGCGCCGAGAGCAGACCTTTTTAGCAGACGATCTTTTCGACTCAAAAGCGGCGCGCGTTCCGCAGGCGGTGACAGTCACAGAAACAAAAAGACAGGCGCGGTAACAGCAAGGAACTGCAGTTCCTTGTCTGCAAAAGGGCCGGCTCTCGGCGTCGTCTGCTCGTTCATTGGCGGCAGTTGGCGCCGCGACCGCTTGCGCCATCTCTTGTCTCCCGTGCGAAAAGGCGTCGTGTTGTTTGCAGACCGGTGGCGTCGCTGCGTTTCCATAGGAGCTAAGCCTTTTTCTTTCTTTACTTTTTCCTCAGGTAAGCTCGCTCTTCGCAAATTTTACAAAAAAAATGCACCATCTGTGGGCAACGCTGCACAAAGTCGTGGCGTGATAGGTTAAGAAACCGAATTTTCCGGTCAAAATAAAGAGCCCATGGCGTCTCCTTGTTTGACCATGTATATTAGTTGTCATTTTCCTACTAAATTTGGAGGGCAAACTGATTTCATGTGACACCATACACGAAATCAATTTCCTCGCAAAGTTTAGCAAGACATTTGACGTCACGTGACGTGACGTCACGGCAGCTACAGACCAATTCAGTTTCCCCACTAAATGTAGCGGAAAAATTTGACGTCACATGACCTTTACATCAATTCAGTTTCCCCGCTGATTCTGGCGGTAAAATTTAGGTCACGTGACCTTTACACCAATTCAATTTCCTCGCTAAATTTGGCGGGAAATTTCATGTCACGTGACCTATACACCACTTCAGTTTTGTGTGAAAATTTGGGGTGAAACTGATGTCACGTGACCTGACGTTACGTGACCTATACACAGAGCTGGCCAAATTACTCATATTTTGTAATTAAATTACATTACTAATTACTTTGCTGAAATTGCTGAAATATAATTAAATTACATCACAAATTACCACAGCCAGAAAGTAATTAATTACCATTACAAATTACTTCTAAAGTAATGACATTACTTTCGCATTACTTTTGTATCCTTTCAAATATAAAGGAGCTATTGATAACTTCCTTTTACAGATAACTTTATTTACATTATTTACACAGTTCATGGCACACAGCTAGAACTCTCTGTTGCATGTTTACCGATGGACAGAGGAACGCACGCGACTGATCCCTTTCCCACCCCAACCCGGACAACTATTTTTGGAGATGACTGAGGACCCTACGCGGATTATCTCTGGGAGGGGGGGAGAACTATTGTCATTGTTCGCAAAATCGCGTCGAGGGCCGTTGCACCAGGGGCCTTAGCTCAACCTACTTCCCCTCCTTTGTTTCCCGAGAATGTCGAGCAGAAAAGCTCGAATGGAAGGCACTTACCAGCCCTATTTCTCACAGTGGAAGATAACACTGAGAGGGTACGCAGTATGCATCAGAAATATTAAGCGGAAACCTTCAAGAGGGGCCAGAAAACGTCGAATGAAAAACCGCAAAACATAGGTAGAGAATCGCGCTGAGCGGGTTTTCACAGTTCAAGAGAGTGGCAGAAAATGTCTAGCTGATAGCGGGCGCGAGAGTCGCACCAGCCGCATTAGCATCAGCAACATAGCCGCGGCCAAAGAACGTTTTTTGGAAAGGTGAAAGGAAAGGTGTAGAGGAAAAAGAAAAAAGTGAAATGAAAAGAAAAGCGCTCTTGTGTATTGTGGACACAAAAAAATATGCCTGGTGCGAAAAAGTACTTAGGTAATTTAATTACAATTACCGTCGCTGGAGTAATTCATTACATTACTAAATTACCTGCTACAAAAAGTAATGAATTACATTACTAATTACTGGAACAAGTAATTAAATTACTGTAATTTCATTACAGTAATTACATTACTGCCAGCTCTGCCTATACACCTATTCAGGCTCCCTCCTAAATTTGGCAGGGAAATTGATGTCACGTAACGTGACATAATATGAACTCAACACCAATATAGTTTTCCTTTTAAACTTAGCGGTAAAACACGACTTCGAAGGTTACGGACACTGCCATGTTTTATCTAATTTCTTGACTTTGCCCATTTCATGTTCTACAATACGGGAAATTGCTAGAACCGGCAGGGTATCACGTTACCTATTTTTTTTTCCGTAATGTATTCCAGCAATTTTGGCTAAAAAAAATTTGAATGTGACTCATTATAGCTGTAAGAGATGGCAGCTGACCCAACAGGAAGGCGTCGGACACGGGGAAATCCACGCGCTAAGATGTTGCGAGCAAAGTTGAGACGGAACGCTAGCAGTTAGTTTTTTTACAATCGCTCTGTGCAAAGGCCTACCATTTAGTGCTCACACGCCACGCTTATGATGCTAGTGCCATTTTATTTTGTTTATTATTTTAAAGCAAAAAAGGCTTTCTAACGAATCCCCTCAATAAAAAAAATACTTTCCGTCCGCGCATTTTTTGCTAAAATTAGCGGGGAAACTAAATTAATGTTTAGGTCACGTGATGTAAAATTAGGCTACGTTACTTCACGGCACATGACCTATGCACCGATTCAGTTTCTCTGTTGAATTTAGCAGAAAAATTAAAGTAACGTTACCTGACGTCACATCACCTAGACACTAATTCACTTTCACCGTAAATTTAGCAGGAAATTTGATGTCCCTCGACCTGACATCACGTTTCCCGCCTAAATTTAGCGAAAAATTATGTAATGCATTTCATATATTACATTACTCTAGATATAAAATCGCTGCCAATATTTTTCCGATCGGTAATTGCACATTTCCTTGAAATGATTTGCCACCTGTGCAGGTTGTTGGTTTTGTACTGAAATTTGTTTTTACAGCGGAAGGCCCAAATTAAGAGCGATTTGTAGACTAGAAAATTTTATGTTCAGAAATGGTTTTGTGACCTTGTTTCACTTGAACGCGCATCTTCATCAGTGGAATCACGAATCATCGGTCTGGCTTCAATTTGAAAGAAAGAAAGCGAAAAATTAATTTTATTACTGCTCCCTTAAAGTTATGCAAGGTCCCCTGAAATGGAATATCTTTATATATCTCTTAATAATCCCATGTTAACATAAATTTTAAAAACAATTCTCTCAAAATAAACCTCGAATGTCAGACACATCCAAACAAACATGTTTTTACTAAAGCAGCCGTTCTCTTCTGTTTTCGGACTGCAGAGCAATGAATAGCTTTGGCTGTTCAAGTGGTATGTCTCAGCCAAAATCTCGAAATAAGTTGATTGGTCGAAGCTCAGGGCTTCAGTGCAGGGGTTATTTTAAGCAACAAAGCAAACAAAATTCCAGGCATATTGTTAGAATAGATGAGCTTGCAAAGCAGAGCTTATTTTAAACTTTCTTCGATAATTCATTCCACGCTGGTTTGTTTATTTACCTGTCAACACCCTGCCAAAAATGTTCGACCTCGAGAACCAATAGAAGGTTGTCACCTGCCATTCCCGTAAATAATTGTTCACGAAATTCGTTCAGCACTTGTGTTCCGCTACGTTGTCATGAACGTTAAAGTGAAAATTATAATTTGTAGCAGCCTTTTTGAACGCCTCTAAAAGTTTAGTTATATCTTACGGAAGCCTGCTTTTTGTTAAGTCCGTTTGAATGAAAAAGTGCAGTCAGCAAACAAAGAACATTAATTGAATTCGCCATGGATGCAAATCCAACTCGGATGAGAAATTTACAGCAATACTCCCTCACCCCAATTTAATCTCAGAAAAAACTCGCATTGGCGGAGGCATCGAGGTACAGTAATGCGCTACATTACGAATCAATACTGATCATTTCTAATCATTACAAACATACTGATATTTCTAACATTACTAATCATTACAAACGTGCTGATATTTCTAACATTACTAATCATTACAAACATACTGATATTTCTAACATTACTAATCATTACTAACTTTACTAATCACTACTAATAAATAGGTATTTAGACTAACGTTGCCTTTTTTAATATCTATATGTTCAAAACGGGCTTACTTTTGCATAGTCCAAAGCTATCTACACTTCATTTCACTTTAACTTTAGTTGTATAAACATTAACATTGGAACAAAAAACAAAACCGAAGGATGGCATGTTTGCCGTACCCCCGAAGGCAAAGTAATATATTACTTTTCTTGCTTCTTTCGTTCAATGACTTTTGTACCCTAATTGTTTTTTCATTAGTGTAGTAACTGTGGGTTTATTTACATGATTAAAAAAACGTATGCCGCTGGCTAACCTAGGGCTTGCTTCATGTCGGCTCAGTCCAGTCAATCGCGCTCAGTGTTCTCTCTCGAGCTCGCTCGCGGTCTCTTCGCGAGATCTCGTCTTCTGCCTCTTTGTCCGAGTTACCACACTCCTCCCGCTTTAATTGTTTAGGTGCCAGCGGGGGCTCCAGCATCCGGTAGGCTCGGTGGCACGCCAAGTCGGTCTGGGGGACGCCGGATCCGTTGAGGGTAACGGTTTGAGTGTTCAGTCGGAGGCGTGGCTGCGTCTCCTGCCGGGCCTGGCTGTACCACTGTAGGTGGGGCTCTTCCCGATGAACTCTGCAAGTCTCCAGCTGAGTCCGTCGACACTCTAGGAGTGGCAGCCGGGCCTAAGAGCATCCATGGTGGTGGGCAGGTTGTTTCACGACTTGGTAACTGAGCATCCAGTCGCAAAAGATGGTCCAAGTGAACGGAGACTGTACGTTCCCGTACCTCCACTAGATACCATAGTGGCCCTCTTCGGGAAACAATAACTCCAGGAGACCAAGAGGGTTGGTTCCCTCTCACGTCTCGCACGAGGACCTTATCTCCTACATCAAAATAACGAAGTGATCGTCGTGACTTGTCGTGTGCCAACTGTTGCTGGCGTTGGTGCTTGGTCACAGTCCGCTCCACACTTGGCTTGATTAAATCCAGGCGAGTACGAAGCGGCCGCTTGAGGAACAGTTCAGCCGGTGTTCTCTCTATGATTGTATGAGGAGTGCTCCGATAGTTCAGGAGAAACCTGGCCAGCCTTTGGTGCTCTGTTTCTGTGAGTGTGTTTCCAGCAGCTGCGTCTTTCTTCCATGCTCGCTTAAATGTCTGCACCGCTCGCTCAGCCGCGCCATTTGAAGCGGGATGGTATGGGGGTGTACGGATGTGCTTCACGCCGTTCATTCGCAAGAAGTTCCCGAAGTCTGCAGAAATGAACTGCGGTCCGTTATCCGAGACAACTTCGGAGGGCACTTTATATGACGCGAAGAGGTTCCGCAACAATTCAATGGTGCGTGCTGCTGTAGTCGTTTTTGTGGGCAGGACTTCGATCCACTTGGAGAAGCTGTCCATTACTACCAGGTAGTGCTGCTTGTCGAGCTCGGCGTAATCTATATGTATCCTCTCCCACGGATTTCTCGCCCAAGACCACGGGTGTAGAGGTGCAGCAGCTGGTTGGTTCTGCATGGATGCACAGGCGTAGCACTGCTTAATGAAATCTTCAATGTCTTGGTCCAAAATTGGCCACCAGAGATAGTTTCGTGCCTTGGCCTTCATGCGACTGACGCCTGGGTGATTCTCGTGCAGTTCATGTAGTAGTCGTTTTCTAAAATTCGGTGGTACGACGACTCGGCTTCCCCATAGAAGACAGCCTTGGTCCGTAGAGAGCTGCTCCCGTTTTTCGAAGTAAGTACGCAGGTTTTTATCTTGAAGGGAGGTGGGCCAACCATTTAGGGTAAAGTTCAGGACTTTGGATAAGGTCGGGTCTCTCCTTGTTTCCACCGCGATTTGATGACTTGTGACTGGGAGAAGTTCCACATTGGAGACCTGAAGTACCGACGTGTCTTCGTCCGGGTCACTGGAGGCAAGGTCTAAAGGCAAACGTGACAGTGCATCTGCATTGCCGTGTTCTTTGGACTTCCGGTACACGATGTCATAGTTGTATGATAGGAGAGTAAGTGCCCAACGTTGCATTCGTAGAGCGGCTAAGCTTGGAATTGCTGTTTGGGTGTTGAAGATCGCAGTCAAAGGCTTATGATCTGTAATAAGGGTGAATTTCCGACCGTATAGGTACTTGTGGAACTTCTTCACACCGAACACAATACCAAGTGCTTCTCGTTCGATCTGTGCGTAGTTGCGCTCACTCGGTGAGAGCGTCCTAGAGGCGCAAGCAATTGGCACTTCGTCACCGTTTGGCATGATGTGAGATATGACTGCTCCCACTCCGCTTGGAGATGCATCGCAGGCGAGGCAAAGCGGATTGCTAGGGTCGTAATGTGTGAGCCACTTGCTTCGCAGCAAGCTCTCTTTTGCCTCTTTGAAGGCTTTTTCACATTCTGACGTCCACTTCCAGCGGCTGTCCTTCTCTAGAAGTTGGTGTAGTGGTTTCAAAATCGTGGAAAGGCCCGTCAAAAATCGTCCGTAATAGTTTAACAGGCCTAAAAATGAACGAAGTTCCATCACGTTGGAAGGCGACGGCGCGTTCTGGATGGCTTGCACCTTACTTTCGGTTGGGTGCAATCCTTGGGCGTCGATTCTGTAGCCGAGATATTCCACGCTGCTCTTGAGGAACTCGCATTTTCGAAGATTGGCCCGAATTCCGTTTGCTGTCAGTCGAGCCAGAACTCGGTCCAACAATTGAAGATGATCCTCCAGAGTACTTGACGTGACCAAGATGTCGTCAAGATAGCAAACTACGTGCTCCAGTCCTTGCAGGATCTGATCCATGGACCGTTGGAAAATCGACGGCGCTGTGGATATTCCGAAAGGTAGGCGATTGTACCGGTAAAGACCCTTGTGTGTGGTGATGGTAGTGTAAACCTTCGAGTTGGGTTCTAGTTCCAACTGTTGGTAGGCACTGGTCAAGTCCATCTTGCTGAAGTACTTGCCACCAG
Source organism: Ixodes scapularis (assembly GCF_016920785.2). Taxonomy (NCBI): domain Eukaryota; kingdom Metazoa; phylum Arthropoda; class Arachnida; order Ixodida; family Ixodidae; genus Ixodes; species Ixodes scapularis. The sequence continues at coordinate 43,037,257 of NW_024609880.1, read as the reverse complement.
CAAGCGTCGCGAACAAGTCTTCCGCACTTGGTAGTGGATAGGTCTCCGGCTGAATGCAACGGTTCACGGTGACCTTGTAATCTCCACTAAGTCGAACGGACTTGTCCTTTTTTGGGACCACCACGATCGGTGCCGCCCAGCTGCTTCTATCAACTTTGGTGATTGTGCCGCGTTTTTCAAGGGCCTCCAACTCTTTCTCCACCACCTCACGCAGGGCGTATGGGAGGGGGCGAGGTTTGAAGAAAATCGGGGCACATTCGGGCTTGACGTGAATCGCTACTTTGATTCCTTTCACCGTTCCCAGTTGGTCGCTGAAAAGCATCTTGTGCTTGGCTAGCAGACTGTCTAGTCCGTTCCGAGCAGCAGACTCTGTCAGTGAGAAGATGTTGGACCAGTTGATGCGGATGTGCCGCAGCCAGTTTCTTCCCAGCAAAGCTGGTCGATCTCCGTGGACGACCACTAATGGAAGCGTCAATGTCTGATCTTCGTAGGTTACCGGAACTTGTGCCTCTCCAAGGACAGGAATGGCGTCACCGGTGTACGAGCGGAGGCGAAGAGTCGAGGGTTCTAGTGGCAAACCGCGCACCGACTCGTTGTATTGCCTCTCGGAGATGATGGTTAGAGCCGCCCCAGTGTCAAGCAACATTTTTACAGCATTTCCTGCAATTTTCAGCAGGACTTCGATGCCGTCACCGACACTGTTGGTGTCTCCATCAACTGGATACAGTGTGACGTAGTCGTCTTGGGGACTTTCTTGGCTGGATATCTGGTGTTGCGCACGTGTCTTGCTTTTGCAAACTCGCGCAATGTGTCCCTTCTTCCCGCAGTTATGGCACACTTCCTTCTTAAAAGGACAGTCCTGATGAAGGTGATGGTAGCCACAACAGTAGCAGGTGCTAGACGTAGAGGCACTCGACGCTCCTGGCGACGCCAGCTTTTTTTTTGTTGAACGTGTCTGAACTTGAACTTTTTGAATTCCTTGAATTTGAGGAACTGCCGTCTGGGTGAGCTGACGAGCGTCTCTTCTGGCGAGCTCTAACCCTAAGGCGATATCGCATGCTGACTTGAAAGTCAGCGTCCTCTCGATGAGCAGGCGGTTGATGTAATACTCGTCTCTCAGCCCACAAACGAACCGGTCTCTCAAGGCATCATTCAGGAAGTCCTTGAAATCGCAAGTATGAGCAAGCTTCTTTAGCGCGGCTATGAACTCAGCGAGAGTTTCGCCCTCCTCTTGACTGCGTCGGTAGAAGCGAAATCGTTCTGCAATCGTGATGGGGTTGGGCATAAAATGTTGAATGAGTACTTGTTTGAGGTCCTCGTAAGAACATTCAGTTCTTACGAGGAGTTCTCAAGAGGGTTGGGAACCAACCCTCTTGGTCTCCTGGAGTTATTGTTTCCCGAAGAGGGCCACTATGGTATCTAGTGGAGGTACGGGAACGTACAGTCTCCGTTCACTTGGACCATCTTTTGCGACTGGATGCTCAGTTACCAAGTCGTGAAACAACCTGCCCACCACCATGGATGCTCTTAGGCCCGGCTGCCACTCCTAGAGTGTCGACGGACTCAGCTGGAGACTTGCAGAGTTCATCGGGAAGAGCCCCACCTACAGTGGTACAGCCAGGCCCAGCAGGAGACGCAGCCACGCCTCCGACTGAACACTCAAACCGTTACCCTCAACGGATCCGGCGTCCCCCAGACCGACTTGGCGTGCCACCGAGCCTACCGGATGCTGGAGCCCCCGCTGGCACCTAAACAATTAAAGCGGGAGGAGTGTGGTAACTCGGACAAAGAGGCAGAAGACGAGATCTCGCGAAGAGACCGCGAGCGAGCTCGAGAGAGAACACTGAGCGCGATTGACTGGACTGAGCCGACATGAAGCAAGCCCTAGGTTAGCCAGCGGCATACGTTTTTTTATCATGTAAATAAACCCACAGTTACTACAATTAGCACCTTATTTATTTTTTCAACAACTGCGAAGTTTAGCAGTTCATTTTCTCGGGATTATTACCGCTGCGTGCTCAAACTAATCTTCGAGGTGGCAGTGCAAGCTTTTCATTCTTCAAGGGTATCGTAAAAACATGGTATGCTAATACTTCCCAATACACGCAGTGCACTGTTCATTCAAAAATCACACGCGCCATTTCTTTTTTTTCATTGAATGCAGATGCTGCGATTTACGGCAGGAAACCTAACAAATAAGAAGCGGAAAAATTTCCTCTCACAAAATAAAATGAAAAGAAACAATTTCACTACGTGCTCAAAAACAAGTCCAGGTCGCAGTTTTCGGAGCAAACATTGGTGCTGCTTCATCCTCCGCTGGGTTCATCCCTAAGTGTGCCATGGCACCCCGACTCGCTTTGCGGAAAAGTAGGTACCCGCCCGCCTTCCTCATCGACGAGTCCAGGAGCTAAGACTTTTCGCGTCGGTTGCTATTTGGAGGCTCTACGTGATACTTCCGTGATAGAGTACATCATCACGGAAATGAAGATCATGTAGGCGAGCGTGGTGGAGGTTAAACTTTGTGACCTTGTTTCAGCACCTCCTAAGTGGCAGGGCCTTTGTGCTAGGTTTTCTACGTCATTTAGCGGAGGCGAGCTCGGGGTATAGGTTGAACATATTCGATTGGGGGTCATGTTCAATCGGTAAGTATGCGAGTACCAGCCTAATGATGACGCGGCACTCGTGCCGTCTGTGCACCGCGCTGGCCTCCGAGAGGCGACGTAGAAAAGCCAGCATCCCGTTATCCAGAAGGCTTACCCTGCTCCACCTTGAAACGCTGTGAAACGTGGCGACGGCAGAAAAGGTGGGTAGGAAGCTCTTGCGTTACTTGCTTCCACTTATGACCCATTATTATTTTTTCCGCGCCCTGGTCTCTAGGCTAATATCGCCATATGCTGATATTTACGTGGAGGGAATAAGTAATATAACATAATAAAACCCGATGTTTTTTTGCTTTCAGTACAAACCCACACATCAAATATGGAACCAACCGGAGAATGCAATCGCCGGCAAAAAATAAATCACTCGGGGCGTTTCCGCACCTACCGGATAAAGCACCCGGCCGACGAGTTAGTGAATGTTTTTTACGTGGTCGGGTCCAAGTCCGATAAAAAGCAAAGTAAATTTTCGAGTAGAAGAATTAGGAGAGCTTGAGCATATCACTGCCGAATAAAAGCTCTAAGACTCTCCCAGACATTCGCCGACGACTAATCATGTGCGCTTTGTCTTTTTTGACGTCAAGAATAGAACTCACCGTCGTCCATAAGTGCCCATCGGAGTTATCGCCCTCACCCTTTGCCTTCGTTCATCGAAGAATTCTTTTTCTTCTGCCATGATGATTAACGTTGTTCTTTTTATCGCGAGTGTGATTATCTTTTCCAAATCCTCCAACCCCCCTCCCCCCCACACACAAAGACGCACAAAAAGAAAACAGCGTTTGTTTACGTAAGGAAAAGAAGGCTTAGGCAGGGGGCAGGGACCGGCTAATGTTTATCCTCCAAAGTGCCACGGTTGATTCTTGTAGCTTGGTGACGGCGAGATATCGTTTTTGTTTCTTAATTTATGGTCACTCACCAGCGTTAATGTCGCTGACCTCGCCATCTGCAGAATAAAAATACTTAAATACGTGTGCCTCCGGATATCGCTTGGAATTAGACATCCGCCAATGTGTACCCCTCAATAAAATTACCGTATTTACTTGAGTAATAGCCGCACCGTTTATGAACAAGGCCCTTGCGTCTACTTTCCCCATAACACATAAACAGCCAATCATTGTGTTGCGCGTAAACACCAGAGCGAATAACCTGATGGAGAACCCGATTCTTCATACAAATGCAATCTTCACACAAGGTATCTTCGCACGAGGATGTTATCTCTGTCCTGTAGACCGCTGGCATCATGCTGTCGATCGCGGTGATTGGCAGGCCGCGTGCTCCGCGGAAAAACAAACCCTCAGGTTTTTTGTTTTTTTTTCATAAACAGTGGGGCTATTACTCGAGTAAATACGGTAACACTGGGCTGTGTTTGCGCCTCAAGCAGGGCTAATAAACCATCAACGTAAAGGATGTGTTTTGGGGGGTTCAGCACAAATTCATTAACTTGGTACGACAACGTGCAGGTGGGTTCGCTCAAATAGGTGACTTGTCTGCCGAAGATTGCACGTAAGTATTGTGTATAGACCATATTACTGAAAGAGGGAAGAGAGAAAAGGGGAAAGGGCTACCGGTGCTTTCCTCCTTGCTGGTTAGTCAAGAACGAGCGGAAGACCCGGATGAACGCCTTGAATGCGGAGGTTGCTCCAAATTCGCTTGTTCTCTCCGTGGTTTCCTCAATTTCTTTACTACTAGATTTAGTTAGAGCTAGTGCATTCGATGACGACGATGTCCTGGTCGTCAAAACACCATTATTCGGTAATAAATTGCACAAATAACAACCGAGTGTGTAGCATTTTATCGGAGGACATCTCTATTGCGCACGGGATCCGACAAGGTATTGCGGCTGCAATGTCTTCTAAGCCATGAGTCACGTCTCAAATCTGTATTTGGAAAAGGTCAACCGGAAAGCACGGTAACTTTCCTACACCCTTGCGGGAGTTGAAAAGATGTTCCCAAAAGCTTACACCCACTGGTATGCTTATTTAACACCCGTATTTGAAGTGATATACACTCGTCTTAATCGAGAAATACGGTACTGTCGAATTTTGACAGCCTTTGTGAGAGGTGTTTTAAAACTGTGGGAAAAGACGCTGCTGTGGAAAATGACGTAAGCGACCTCACATCCGCATCAAACTGTATTAAAATGTTATTGTATATAGAAATAATTTTGACTTGCTGACATGTTCTTCGAACATATGAATATCACGCTTTATAATAAATCTTTAGCAGAACAAAGCAACACGCTCGTAAACTTCGTAGTTGCAAAGGGCGGTGGGATTAATGGGAATGATATCACTAAGCGAGGCGTGTGTAATAATAAAGCATACATTTAAACGACACAACAGAGTTGGGAGTTTGTTCCTGCAAGTGCCTCATTGCGTCTGTATCTATATATGATATGCATATGCAACTCGATTGTGTACGTGCTGCATGAAAACTGGTTTCTCATTGAAAAGCAATTATCTCTAATGCGCTCAGGCTACCAGGACCCTCTTATTAGAGTTCGCCAGTGCCACAAATTTACTTCTACCACTCTTTTCAGGCTGCTGGTCCTGAGACAAGCTGGTTTATGCCTATAAGGGTATAAACCAGCATGTATTTTACACCCATAAGGGTGTAAACCTTTTCATGTTCCCTTTTACAACTTTGTGGGTGTAAAAGTGATCGATAAGAAGACTTTCAGAACTCGCCGCCATGCCCCGCGTCTCTTAGGCCTTCGGGGACTGTAGTATGAACCTTGTACCTCGATCTCCGCAGTAGTGCTCGCCCATTCAAACGAATGGGTTCTGTGGCAAACAAAAGTTATGAACCATTAACGAATGTACGCTCTTGATTTTGGTTCGCGGCCTTTGGTGAGCACATTGCAGATTCAATTACGATTAGCAATACAAATATTTTTAGGGTTTTTCTTCGAACAGAAAAAATTCGGAACGACATAATTCAGCAAGATACTCCCGTACGATTATCGTAAAGAAACGTTGTAATATCTTAACAGCAAAAAAAAAATCAAAGAACGAGGTGTGTGTCCGTCAGTACACGCCTCGTTCCTGGCCCTTTCAACCTGAGTGGTTGTTTGTCTGTTTTTTTTGTTTTTTTTGCGCTGTCAATGTATCAGTAATAATCGAAAGCGAGCGTGTTGGTGAATAGATACGAATACTTGAAAGGATAAAGCATCGCGAAGGGGGACCCCGTCTCTGTCCTCGATGCTTTATCCTTTCAAGTATTCGTAGTATATCAGTAGTATGCATTAATAACTACCCCCCTCCCCCCACTTCTAAAGCACAAGCGTTAAAAAAAAAACTTTAGAATGACATTTAAGTCATCCTGGCCGGAATATACGTCCACCAGAGACATCCATGACGGCTGCTAATAGTACGACGCTTGCGCCGGAGTAAAGGCAAGTATACCTTTTTTTAATCTAAAATATGCATTTTTACTCACGAATGTATACACAATGACGCCCTCTAAGGGAGGTTCTTTACGTGTACGCGTCTGTCTTACGCCTCATTTTCTCGATTTTAAAGGTGTCTTCATAGGTACAGTGCTAATCACACTTGTCTATAACGTGCGAGCGTGCGGCTTTCTCCGGGGAGCGCTAGACTGGTGGCATTCGCGGAAACTAAGCTAGTCACGTGGCGCAACATGGAACGGCCCGCTCGAGGGATGTCCTGCCAACTCTATCAGCTGGCGGCGAACGCGGAAGGCTGTTCGCACGCTTTTTACAAATATCATTGCTCGTACAATAAACAAACTAAAGCATGACGGCTTATCAACGATGTCGTCGTCGAAAAACAAAAATATATCATAAAGCGCTTCACTTTTATCGCTTATCAAGCTGACAGAGTGGGCAGGATACCCCTCGAGCGGGCCGTTCCATGTTGCGCCACGTGACTAGCTTAGTTTCCGCGAATGCCACCGGTCTAGCGCTCCCCGGAGAAAGCAGCACGCTCGCGCGTTATAGACAAGTGTGATTAGCACTGTACTTGTATGATCGGTGGCGAATCACTTCGCGGTCCTGTGCGCGTGGCATACATATGATAAAGCTAGCTCTCCCTAAACTTAGCGCCCTTCCAATGTGTGTGTGTTTTTTTGTTTTGTTTTTTTAAGTTTCGTTTAATTTCTTGGTCTGTCGGTTGAACGAAGTGGTAAAGGTTTCCTCCCCCATTACAACCCAGCCCGAGGAAGACGGCCCAGCTGCTGCAGTAACACATTCAGCATTTAGCAGCCCATAATAGATAAATATTTGGGTAACCGAGTGGCAGAGTTACGTTTGAGGAGCAATTTAAAGTAGGTTTCGGGTAGAACGAGCAAGTAAATCGTCATTATCATTGAATCTGCGCACACTTCCTTTTTTGTTTTCTGCGCTATACCTCTACACTTGGGAACTTTCTCGGTGCCGGCATATGCACGTAATTTCTTTTTCCGCGTAATTGTAGTAAACCGTAAGGCAGACGCTATTGAATCTTGTTCTCAGCTGCATCTGGGGTTTGTTGCTGAACGCATGTTGGTAGGCAGTTCCTAAACACAAATTGCACACTAATATCTACCTCCGCTTTATATGGTAACAATTAACAAATTTTCATAACACCTTTTTTTTCGTTTGTTTATGAGGGCATGAAATAGCGCTTCTTTCTACCAACAACAACAAAAAAGAAAAAAAGCAGATGATAGAGCGGCTCTTTTATTCGGCTAAATAACAGGCTGAAGTTGAGCTAGTTGGTACATAATTTAGGTAAATGGTCAGCTAGAACGATATGGACAAAACACAGAAAGGGAGAAACAGAGACATACATACACATCCGTGTGTTTGTCTGTTTCTCCCTGTCTGTGTTTTGTCCCTGTCGTTCTAGCTGACCATTTACCTAAATATTCGGCTATTCCTTTGTATCTTGGGGGAGGGGTGGCAAGATGGGAGGAAGAAAACCACACTTTCCCCTTGGATTTATTCTTGTAGAATTTCCATTGCTGCTCTTCACACTATCCAAATACTGAAAGCAAAATTAAAACGGAAACTTAACTGTCCTTGTGTTTTAGCTCAGAGGGGGGAAACATTAGTTTCCTCACTAACTTTGAAAAACTTTACGTACTGATTATTTTTAATGTAAATAAAAACAGGCTTTTCCTTTCGAAAACACCCACTTTTCATAATATTTTGCAAGGACGGGAAAAGAATTCAATCCGTGAATAAAGTTATCTTGATTTCTCTTCTCGATCCTGTAACATCTAGAGCTCTCTATAACTGTAAACATTAAATAAACAACACTCAGTAATCCTGATGAATTACTAGCAGACATTCTCCATACGTTGTGTCACCAGGTGCGATCTATTTGTGCCTTCTTTTTTGTTAGACTGATTTGAAAATGTCTAGGATTCCTCTCCAACGTTCGTTGCCAAATAGGTTCTCAAATATTTTTAGCAGTGCAAGGACCCATGCTCGGGCTTCGCGTGCCAGAGCCTTCAAGCCCGAAAAAAAAAGGTAAGATTATCAAATAATAAACAATGAAAAAGGTGAAAAACAAATATATAATTGCCTAGGCGCTTTACAATTAATTTACTGGCATGCAGCAACTGCATTAGTATTGCTGTGCGTTCATACCTATTCATTCGTCAACTAAAGGCATTCCTTAAACGAAGGGCGGTCAAAAGGAAGCAGCCACGATTAGTACATACACCGAGATAATATTTCCTACTAAATGATTCCCACACAAAACGGAAACAAAAGAATAAAAATGTACCTAATTTGATTTGCGGTATACTCTGATGTTCCTTTTGCAACGAATCGTCGATACCGGAAAATGTTACAGAAATGTTTGAACTTAAACTGCTTTGCTACATAAAAGAAATCAAGACATTACCCCTTTTTTATTGTTTTATATTAACTTTACGTTTATTCTATTAGCTATTGAAGATCACCTAAATTATAATCTAAGTTTTAAAACCTTTCATAAGATATTTATCTGAGCATCAATGGTAATAGGGGCCTATAAAAATCCACTCTGCTACCAAACTCACCCTTAGCGGACAACCAGCCAATGTGGGGCAAGGAACGCACATCAGATATAAAAACCATTCGTTGCGGTAATAAGGCTAAGACGTAATTATTCAAAATCAACAAATAGAGTCATATATTATGCTTAGGACTGAACGTAAGTAAATATCGAAGTCCTCAAAAGGTGGGTGACAAAAAGCCGACAAAAATAAGGTAATCAAGCCAAGCCGAGTACTGAGACATGCTTACCCAAGACACATTGTCGGCTAGTGGTATTTTCGAGTCGCACACTACACTGCACACTGCTGGGCAAACATCCCGCCGTAGGCACCAGACGTCGTTCAGTTGGTTATCAAGCAGACGCAGCCAGCGCCGGTGGGGTATAGAAGGACACGGCAAATCCAAACAATCGATCGGTTCACTGCTCCTTTCCAGATAAAAAAGATAAAGGGCACCCACAGTCCTCCGAGTCGTTCCTCGAGTCTCAAGACTCCGACGGACGTCTACGGCTCTCTGCACGGCAGTTTGTTTCAGCACTCCCCGGTTCGCGTTGCTCGCGCGTATCTGGTTTCGAGACTCTAGGGTCCTAGCCCTCTTCGAACGCCTAGAGGGGGAAATGTGGGGGAGGGGGGGTTGAGAGAGCGTACCTCGTTCCCATTCCTCGGAGTCTGACGTCAGGGACTGCGCACTTTTGCTGGCAGCGGTTCCTGCCAGCGGATGAGGGAAGGGAGAACGGGGGAGAGTTCTAGCCCCCGAAAATAGCAGCTCCCATGCGGGTCAAGTCCCGATTTGCGGCCTCGGGTTCCAATGTGACCCATGGACGCACGAGCCGCCTCAGACCTGCTGTCGCAACGGTTCAGCGCTCGACAAGCCGCGACCCTGGTCGGCAAACATCCTGTCACACCGTGAGGCAAAATAATGAGCGCTAACCGCGAGCTTTCTTGAAAGATGAACTCGGAGATGTGGGGTGTCTGAGAAGGTGGTTATTTCGACATGCGGTTTTTATCATTTCAAGTGCCTAAACGAATTCCGTACTTCGAACGTTTTTGCCGAGTTTTCCTCTACGGGACTCCGCGTTTCACTGTGCAACACAGTTCATTATATAAATCTAGAGGAAAATATTCATCGTTTTTGCATGCGTTTAAACCGCTTTTTAAATGACGTGGCGTAGACGCGAACATCGGTGGCCTCACTGGGCCAGTGTCTCTGGCGACGCTTTAAAATACTCAAAGATGAAGCAAAATATCAATCGCAACGTCGGTGTCAATCTTTATCGCTTCTTTCGCACGAAAACGCGGGTATAATGATATGTATAAAACACATACTCTAGCTTCATCATGTTGACAAAAACTATAGGGGGGCATAGCCTTTAGGGCTATCATACACATAAAGTGTGTGGGTTGCGCATGATGTCGTATGATAGGGGTGAGACTGATGATAGAAGTGAGTCTGATGGCGAGAGGTTAGCGTAACCACACAATTCATATGTATGTCAGCTAAAGACATTATGTGTCCCTCGATCGGTCTTTGTCAGCATGATGAAGCTATTATTTTTTTTACTTCATAAACCAACTGTTAACTTTGCCCAAGCACTTGTTCTGCTTAGCTCAGTCGTTGTATTATCTGGTTAGGAAACACTCGGTCGCAAGTACTACTCCCACCGTGAGTACTAAAGTAGTCGTGTTATAATAATTCCCGAGTACCACTAGAGCAACAATCAAGAACAAATGTCAGCGACAAGCCTCATCCCAGAGCCTGACGCTATTTGACACGCTTTGTAAAATAAAGGAGACTATGCTCAAACACGAGCATCATGCACGCCAAGGTATCTCTGGCAGGCTATCAATCACCCGTGCTTACTTCGCGAGCATCGAACTACTGACTGAACGCCTGCCAAAGGTATCATCGCGAGCATGCTGCATGTATTGGAGGCTTCTCGCTGCCGTTTGTTTCTGTTTGTCGTTCTAGTGAAACTCGGACATGTTTGCTGCATACAATATTCTAACATGTCTGCAGACAGTGTTTTGTTTAACCGATGTGTCAGTACGGCCAGCAAGGAAGAAACACGCCCCAGACAGTATCTCCACTGTCTTTTATGATGAATCAGCAGGGCGATTGCAGATTAAGATACAGACAAAAAATCAAGAGGGTCTAGCTAACTGTTCGCTACACCTACAGGAAGAAAGAGCTAAAGTTTAGGTGCAGGCACTGAGCCAGTCACGAACTAGTGAGGCAAACTTTATGACGATGAAAATTGCGATATGCTCAAGGATTATGAGTGATACTAATTCATGTTCTCTGTTCACAACATATACTTCAAATTTAACCGTAATATAACTTCTAAGTTCCGTCATTTACACTGGTCATTCCATTGTTTGCGGTGGTTGGCTGCCTGCAAAATCAGCAAGAATCTCAACACGCAGGTTTCTTTTTTTTTTATTGTACAGTTTTTTGCAATATTAAAGACTCACAGGGAACACATGGCCGAGACGGCAGTGGGAGGGGCCGTTGTTCTCGCTCTGGGCCAATCCGTTCTGCCTCGAGAGGAGGACACTCACTCGGGACTTAAGCACGCCTCAACAATTTGTACAGTTTTTTTGTTTGTATTTACTTCGGGAGGGGGGGATGTTTAACAAAAGAACACGCTCCATTGGCGTCATGTCCAGAGATATGGTCACGAAGGCTCAAAACAGGCATAGTCATCACTGTTTTTTCGTTGTTTCTGGCGTAAACGATTCACAAAAGACACTGCCAACTAAACAAATATTAAAGCCCTATAATGAAAACAAATTGCGTTGAAGCGAGCATTTGTCGGTTCAAAGGAACGGCACATAATCTCGCGCATTAACGTAGTCAAAATAGTCACCTTGACGGGTTAGTAGGGCATAGCCGTAGCATGACGCTGACGAACTGCCCCCCCCCCCCCCCCCCCCCCCCCCGAAGCTGATAAGCGCCGAGTGAGTCCTCCCCGTCCTCCCCTCAGAAGGAAATCGCCCGGAGCACGCGCAGCCTCCCGCCAGCCGCCGTCTTGGCCATGCGCTCCCAGTGGGTCTTTCATATTGGAGGAGACTGTACGCAGCTCGTATGTGTGTCGATCGAATCGTTATCGCCTCGCCTTGTAGAATTTCCTTTCAAGGCAAATGCACGGCAGGCAAATAAATAGACCATCGAGCAGATGGGAGTAATTACGAGCGGCGTTTTCAAAGTTATTCAAGTCGAAGCTTACTTGACAATTTCCTAACTTCGTTCTTTTTGTGAACCTCAAAAACGTGCCCGAATTATATCCCCGCTTTACTGCAATCTAGAAGGCCTTTAGAGCGAACTTCTCGGCGACTCAGCTTCCAATCTCGATCAAGCCCGTTCTCACTAGCGTGCGCTCGTTCGCCTATTCTTTATAGAAGTTCATTCTAAAGGCCTTCTAGATGTCCTTAAAACATAAGCAGCATTGATTCTCTCTGATCCCCACGTACAGACACTTGCGCACGCGCCGAATTACGGCTGCCATTGCTGGCCGTCTCTTGTCTTGCCCAGATGCCGAGCCATTGAAGCGGGCCATGACGAGCCTCCACGAAGGCCAATGCTGTGGAGGACAGAGTAGAAGTGGTAGAATCTAAAATGGCAATAACCTGCCCTGATATGTTCATGATGAAGTGAACTAAACATAATAAGTGGAAACAAAACTTTAAAATCGGTTATGGCGGCGCCCACGCACATCTGCCGTAAAGCTTCTATATTATACGGCTTTAGATCGATACTTTTCGAACGTGTTGTGCTGTCTCCCCTCAAAAATAAAATAAAGGACGTGTCCCGCTGAAAGGAGAAAACACAAAGTCATTTTCGAAAGTGCTTGAACTTCCGAAAAAAAAAATGTATGCCATGGTCGCCAATCGTTTCGACAGCTGCGCAGCCCTCTTGCGAAGCAACTTAACTGCGGCTGATCGAGAACGCTCCGCTGTGGAGCCTTTTGCAACGTTCAAAAGAATTGTTGGCGTGCTCCCCAGTTTCCCAAACGCTCCCTCAGCGATGTTTGTGCGCACCTCATCTATTTCTTTTTCTTTTTTTTTTCTTTTGCATACTTAACGACTTTTCGCAACCTTTCGTATTAGCACTCGTTGTAATCGACCTCTTGCAAAATCAATGTGACTATAGCGTAGTAAAAACTAAAAAAAAAAAACGCGCGAAGATGAGGACAACGTAAAAAGAATCTATAGGACACAACGCTGTGTCCTGCCGGTTATCGTCTACTTTGTCCTCGTCTTTGCGCTGTTTTTGTTTTCATTCAGTCTGTATACCAACTAGCCCAAACTTCGACGGTGATTCTAGCGCCGAAGTGCCGCGCAAAGCACCTCGGAAACCCCCTGGCTACTTTTTTTCGATTTCGATTTGCCAGCCTCGCTTGCCGACATCCCGTGCCGACCACATGCAGTGATTGTTTTTGTTTTTGTTTTTTATATGGGACTTTTCTTAAGAAGGCAAATTGAAGAAGTATACTTGGCCGATCGCCCTGTTCCATCTTCTTTTCAGGGCTCTTCTAAAATGATCCGTGAACCGACAGGGCCATGCTGCACATTGGAGTGGTATCCGAGCAGCCAGAAAAGTATGGGACGCAGCCGGCTGTACTTCTACTCCTCGCTGAGTTTAGGCAGGTTCTTACAGCTGTTGGAGGCTTGTGTTTCAACCGGGGCTCTAGCGAAGGTGAATGGGTGCAGCAATGCAAGCGAGCGCCGACTTTATTTTCATGCAGTGCTCATCTGCACTACTTCGTCAAAGGGGCAATCGTAATGGCAACCATGCCACTGCTCTTCACGGTCCCATAATGCAACGTGCGCAATGTTGCATGAAGGGACTTTTGGAAGTAGTCGATTCAACTCGAGTCCAGCATTTTTTAGAGAAAAGAAGCTTCTTAGCCCTTTTGGCTAACCCTCGCAGCTATAATCTGTTTCAACTTAAAATGAATCGAACTGGACGCTATGAGCTATCCCACCTAATCCAGCGTTTTTTTCGTATCGCGTGACTTCTCGCCGCGCGCGTCGCCCCACAACCCTCGAAGGCCAGGTGTCGCCCAACCGGCATTGGAATGAATTCGATGGCTCGTAGCATCTTCTGCAATTCATCCTAAGGTGAAGAGATGTAAAGGTTCCCGTGCCTTAAATAAATCACATAAAGGCCCATTGACGCCGTAGCGTTTAACGGCGATAAACTACGTCAAGACGATAAACTCGACGTAAAACTTCACTCTAAGTTAGCATGGAAAGCATGGAGGTAGAAAACTTCTGGAGGTGACATGGCGCCTCCAGAGATGAAGCCGAGGAAGTGTGGAGGGAAGCGCCACCAATAATGTCCCAACCCACAACTGTTTCGGTCACTTTCTTGTCGCCTCCAGAAGCTTCGTACCACCATAATAGAAAGCAAGCGTTGCGTTGCTTACAACCGATGTTCGACATAAACCACCGCAACGTTGTCAAACCTTGCCAAACGCTGCTGCGTGAATGAGCCTTTTGCGGATGTTCGACTGTTTAGAGTGAAATGCCCGTTCACACAAAAGCAGTTGCTTACGTGTTTTTTTCTTTCGTTAGGTTATAAGTATCCGTGCCTCGAATGTCGAGTACAAGGCATCTCCTTGAACCAGTTGCCAAGCCTCGTATGAAACGCAGATGTTCCGGTGACTCTCGACGTATGTCACGGGGACACTTCCGATTTGGAGGAACACGCTCAATGATGACCAAAAACGAACAACACCAAAAGACGCTGTTTGACGGAAAGGATATCCTTGGGCGCCTTTGGGAACGTTCCCCACGACCGCGAACACCATTTCCGGCTTCACTTGAGATTTTCTCGTTTCTCGTTTGTCTGACTTGGGCGGGTATGTCACCTCCTCCTCTTCCTACCTCCATGACATAGGCAGACGTAAGCATACGTAACATGACGCAAGGTAATCAAACTGTGTTGTGTGAACAGGCCTTAGAGGTGCACTACACCACTTTCTTCAATAATCTATTTATGGTCATAACTCAACCTAGGGGCTCTAAGTTTCCTAAAAGACCAAACATCAAATTCATGACGAAAATAATCCCTTTGAGAAGGGGAACAAGAAGGACAAAGGACAAACACAAATCTCCAAACACAGCTAGGCGACTGGTGCGCGACCGAAAAAATCCGCCTGGTCCGGGTATCGAATTAGGGAGCTCTCCATTACAGGTGGAGCGCTCTACCTGTAAGGATTTTTTTGGTTGTGCACCAGTCACCTAGCTGTGTTTGGAGATTTGTGTTTGTCCTTTGTCCTTCGTCCTTCTTGTTCCCCTTCTCCAGGGATTATTTTCTTCATTCTTGTCCAGCTCGCTTGCACCTTTGCATTTAATTGCATTCTAATCACATTCATGCGTGGCTGATTTATTCTATTAAAATCGCTATCAAAATATCGACACCAGAAAGCGCCATTGGATGGGGCACAGCAGAGTCCTGCCCTTCCTCGTAAGACAACGCCCTCTCGTGCCTGCGATAGGCCGGAGGTATTCGATCTTTTGATATCCATTTTAATTTTTGAAGAATCGGCCATGCATGCATGTAACGCTTTTTTTAGAATACTTAGAGCTCATAGATTGAGTTATGACCTGAAATAGACTATCACAGAGGGTGGTCTAGTGCCCCTTTGAGACACCTCTTAATTTGTTTCCTTTTCTAACCTTCAAAAGTGTAACACTCAATGCCATTGTTTTAAGAATATAGAATAATAAATATTAAGCAAATGACAATCCTTAATCAATAAAATCTTTTTAAAAAATTAGGCAGAAACTATAACTTTTTTAACATATGTATCCTTAAACTCCCAAAAACTGCAATTCGGGGTACAGTCACTATCTAAAAAGAAAAGTTCGCGCAAATTATCGTTTGCAAAATAGTGTTGTTTTTTTTTTTACCCAGACGTCCTAAACAGATAACCTACCATATCTGCGTTGGCTGAAATGCCCCAGCTCATTCTAGACATTCAAAAAAATACTTCACAATATATTACCAATGACATAATCAACAGTTGGCGCCTCAACTTATTGGTCTATGCGCATCACTCAATATGTGTACACTGTGCTGTCAAGGCTCGTGAGAGATATCAGGTTTTTCGTGTTTCTTTTTTTTCTTCTTTTCTGTCGAGTGCTCTAACCGAGTGATAGGGCCCCACCAGAAGACAATATTGTCATATTTCGCCCTAGCACCTTAGACTCGCTGCAGGCGCTTTCTTTAAGTTAAATGATTTATTGCAAAAGTTTGGTGTTTTGGGGTGTTTTCCTTGTCCAAATACGGGGGAAGGGGTGTCCTTTTTTTTCGAGTTTATATTTTTCCCACAAGTTTTGTGTTTTTCAGAGCCAATTTTCGATGTCAAACAAAATTTAAAAAAAAAATAAAAGAAATAAACGTATTTGTGAAGACGAGCAGCATGCCACTGTTGGGCGCCAGCGTAAGGATTCCCTGGATACTACCCGTCTCGGAAAATGGCATAACGCACTGGTTCATAATCGCACGTAATAATTTAATCCCCGACATTGCCTGCACCGCGATCCCAAGGCCCCCGCGCATACACTGCGACCGCCTTTTTTCAGCGGCGGATTGCCGCTCGCGTGGCAGATTGCACTTGGCCCCCCTCGCGGTTAATACGATTATGGACGAATTTTCATACCAGCCTACTGGCTCAACGCTTTGGATTTCTTTTATTTCGAAAGCATTAACTGTCCCGTGGAGCGAACCGGCGTGATTAGCTTTTGAAGCCGCGCAAAAAACGGCACCTATACTCCCCTCTCCCAATGGAGCGAAGCCTGTCGTCTGTAGCAGCGATCTGATGGATAGGATTCCATTGGCTGGCGCGCGTCATAGTTTCAAGGAACGAGGCTCCCATTGACTCTCGCGTGGCGTAGCTCCAAGGAACGCCATCTCGCGGCGCAGCGGCCCGGCCGCCGGTAAGAGGGAGCGGCTGGCCACCGAGCCAGCAGGGCCCGCACGGGCAGACTCCGGAGTGGCTGCACGGCCGAGCTAAGCGCGGCGCGATCACTTTTTATTTTGTATTTGCCCGAACCCCGAAAGGTTAGCCTGGCGTTTCTTTCCCCCAGCCCGGTGATAGTTGAAGGCATACAGAGGGAACGAAATCGGGTGTTTAAGTGGGGGAGGGAAGCATTTTCTTACGCTAGGTGGCGCAAACTACCACCCGTTACAAAGGGCGTAGCCAAAATCACCCATGCATACATACATACATTCTATAGGTTGCCCATAGTCTGCAAACAGTTTTTTTAAGATCATTGTGAAAGTATCATCGTGCAAGAGGAAACACCGCTAAGACAGTGTCTGCGGACTGTCTTTTGTACAGGGTGAAAAAAAATCATGATTTATTCTTATATAGAGCAAATCAGATTTTGTTTGATTTATATCGGGTTTATTCGATTTAAACCATATTCATTTTATTTAAATCGGTGCAGAAAAACATTGTTTTCCTTTGTCACTAGAAGTCTTTAAACGTTGCAGATTGATTGATCAATACGTCCGATGACAAAAAAAACAAATACGGGGAAAAAATACTTTAAATGTAAAGTACACTTTTATTTTTGTGATATCCGCCGTGCAAGAAAGGTCAGCTCAACGTGAGCAAAAGTCGGCGCTTTTCTGAGCCCTGAACGTTGATCTGTGGCATTATGAGTTGCCTGCCATTACGTAGCTAACCAACAAAATGTAAGGAAGAAACCATATAGTTATTATAATGTACGCTAAAGGTTAAACTGGCGCTAGTGTGCTGCGTCAAATTGAAGCAGACAGCAACTAGTCGGAAATTGATTTCCGGTAATGTCTTTCTATAGGAAAAAGCCGGTGCTTTTTGGCTCCCTGCGCTCAATTATAAGAGCAAATTTCACAAATAATTCGTACCCACTAGGTAGATTGGAACATTTCTTAGTCACGCAGATAATGTAATTGGTCAGTTACGGCGTTTTTATTTTAAATTCGTGGCATAAAAAATGGTTCTAAAGCAGCTTTGTACATGTATTTATGTGCACTGTTAGACACTGTTTGCGCGAACATGGCGTCGGCGCTTTTCAGCATGGGAGAGATAAGTGTCAAACGAACGAAGTACAAGTGTAAAACCAAGAGATACTGCAAAAACTACGCAGTCGCAAAAGATAAGTAGCTCCTCCTGCATGCAGACGGTCAAAATAAATTGAAAGCCACGTAATATAGCCCAGTTTGCAATAAATGAGTAATGCTTTATTCCTTCTGCTCATGAATATGCGCGAAGACGCTTGTTCTGCGTTAAAAACATCACCCGCATGCTCCAAATCTGTGAAAATAGGGAGAATCCAGAGAACAGGTGCCCGATAAAAGCTGCCCGACATTGGAAATAATAAAAAGAGTCCTTTCATAGCCAACGTACTTTATTCTTTACGTTCCGAGTGCTTTTTTTTTTTTTTTTAACCACTCGTAAAGATACACGACGGAGCCATTTTAATATAAAGAGAGGACGGGAATATTAGCAATATATAGGCTCCACCGGAATACTGGCGAATCTTGAACTCACTCTACACCCCTTTCGAATGTTGTTTTGCTTAGAATCGGCGCTCGTTTTTACATACCTGCCATGGAAGAGGTTTGAATCTGAAATATAGCGAAGTTTAACATTGTGGTAAAGAAAAATGCTATAAATAAAACAATTACACTTTTACAATGTTCTTAAACGTAGATACTATTCGGCACGACCCAAATAACAAAAGTTATCTATGTTATTTTCCGGCGAAGAGACAAAATGCACGCGCGTTTTCCCATAGGAATGCACAGGAGCACCGCAAAAGTAGACTGGTTTCTGTCTGCTTGAATTTGCCTACCGGAAGTTGCATAGACACTACCGCCAGCTGAACCTCTAGCGTACATTATAAGAAGTCTATGGTAGAAAGAAAGCTCCACGTTTTCATGTGCTCCGAAAAGCTTCGCTTTTTGCTCATGTTCAGCAGCTTTAAAACTCTTTGCTTGTTGATTTCTTTTTTTTTCTTAAATACAAAACAAATAGTTGTAAAAAGCATGGAAAGATACAGAGACGATAAATAAAAAAATATATATATACATTTAGGATTTAATTTGCGGGTGTGATTTAAGTTATGTGTAATTTAAACGAAAAACACGTGTGATTTAAACCCCAATCTAGATCATTATTTCACCACAATTTAAATAATCTTGATTTTTATTCTCCAACCTGGTTTTGTATAATGTATTGAATGTGCGACGGCGGCTTAACACGTGTGTTAGAAGGTAAAAAAACAAACCACTATAAAGAAATAGAAGAAATAAAAAAAAAACACTAAATTAAATCAGACATAGTTTGAGTTCACTGAACTCGAGAAACATCCTTACGATGCGCAAGGAGAGTCTCGATCGATAAATAACCATTTATGGTATTCTTTCCATACGTTTGCCACTGTGTTACTGCAAGAATCTATTTTTAAAGCTTGCTCAAGTTTAGTCCCAGACCCTTCTAACCGCCAATGTTATTTTCGATTTCAATTACGCGAAAACTGGATCTAAACACCCCCTCTCTCCGTTCACGTTTAGACTGAGAATGACTTAGAATGAGAGAGACCCTCAAAAGTTCAGACCAAATGACGCCATCGATTACTTTCAGACACCGGGTCTCGGTAGTGTCACCGGTACGTGACTGGCGTTTAGTATAGTTTAAGTACTTAATCCTACGTCGAGGATTCGGTTCCTCCATCGGCTGCCCTTTTGGAATCCTAGGATGATCGTTGAAGCGGACAAAGCTAGCAGAGCGGGAGGCAGAACGAACGCCCTTGACAGAGAAAGGGACTTTGGCGAGTCGCTATACTCCTTCAGCGGTATTCCGCGAGTCACGCATTGATTCGGGCGGCATACGTTGCGTCATGCGTCCCCCTGCATTTAGAGCAGCGACGTGGTAAATCGGAATCAAGAATTACTAAACGAAAAGAAAAAAGCAGCTATCCGATTTTTGCAGGAGGAAGGGCAGGAAAAGAGAACGGAAATCGAAGAATTGGTCTGCCGAGAATATCCCCTTTATTTTTTCGATTGTGACCGCTCCAGATTTTAGCTGTCCTTGTATTTAAACTTTAGCTTATATCGTACCAAAATTTCTATTGAAAATAAGCGAGCATATTTACGAAAACTCTCGTTCAAAAAAAAGCGAAAAAAAGCACAGTTAAGCTGCGTTCAAGGAAAACCTATGATATAAAAATTAATATTTTTGTTTCACGTATTGCAAAATGTTTTCTAATTATCGCGTTTTCTGATAGCGAGAGGGAGCAGGACGATTGAGATTTGTTTTTAGACTCATTAATTTTGTCATCAAATCGAATTTTTTTTAAACTAGATATTAACAAAACCAATGAGGTTTTATTGCTTCTTTATACTAAGTTGTCGGGTGATCCTACAACAGTCACTGGACTTTGCCCAATCATAGAAGTGACTGTTGTACGACGACCCCATCAACATCTTTTTTTTTACGTTTTATGGTTATCGTTAAAGCAACTCTGAAACCTTTTTGTGTGTATGTGTTACGGTACGTGGCCACTGTAAATATTATTGTTTGATTTTTTTTTTTCGAAGGCCTCGAAATCTGAGATGCATAGCTGTATTACCAGCATAATAATGTCCACACTCTTGGCAAACTCAATAATTATTTCAGTGTCCTCTTCAGTATTTGTTCCTTGCTTAAAACACACTACCACTGAGATTTGTGCTGGGCTTAAAGTCGCACTTGAATAGATACAAAATAGGCAGGGAGAGAAACACCCCAACGTACACTTCGCGAGATTCGAGGATCGTCGGGTTCCCACGGAGTAGCTTCGGACATCAAACTTTGAACCTGAGCTTATGTCGCACATAAATACATTTTTACACTGCCATAAATTTCGAAACGATCTCACAGTGGACTGCAAGAAGAAAAAAAAGTCACGAAAGTGATCAATTATGCAGCCTATGAATCAATCCAACTGTGTAGGGCTGAATCACACTCCCTGAACTCGGAGCACGTGGAGAGGGAGCTCGCGCTGAGGCACTGTTCATTCTCTCTTTTTATTACGAGCTCAGGACGCACAAAAAGTAAAGCGAACAGAACAGGAAGCCGGCACATGCTTCGTTTTGCTTTCCTTCTGCCTTCTATGTGTTCTGAAACTTTTAAATGTTAAGAGAACGGCGACTTTGTCTTTGATTCATGGCTAACCGCCTTCCCTCTCTTTCCCTTCCCCGCTAGACCAGAGAGCCCTCCCTTTCAAAATAAATCTTTTCATTCTTCGTTGCTGGATGATCTTACGCGCCGTGCATCGGAACGTCGCAGTGCGTCAAGCGGACGGTGGGGTCAACATATGTTTTTCGGAAATGTCTATCCTCAGCCCTGCCCGTATAGATCTAAATGAACATAGTGCTGGTGTGTGGTCGTCTAACCGGTACTGTGTGATACTCTTTAAGAAATCCAGCCTAGAAGCCGTACTGTAGTCCTATACTTCTTATCTAGACCGTAAACCAGTGTAGCTTTACCTCAAAGATTTACCGACTTTACGCCACCTAAACATGAGCGTTTCATTTGCTTTAATGTAGTACAGCAGAAACTGGTGCAGACATACCTTAAAGTTAAACACGGACGTTTAGTCTTTGTAGTGTTGTTGTTTTTTTAGTTCTGAGTGGCGCAACGTTGAGGCAGTTCGGTCCCTCGAACAAACAACGCGTCTTGGTCACCTGCACAACCCTGGTCACCACCCTCGCCCCCTCACCCACCGACGTATGTCGGGGGAAATGGTAGAGAAGCCAGGAGCCGGTCTGAAAAAAGCAGACAGTTTCGAAATTTTACTACGCAGGCGTTTAACAGTTAGGATTGGGGGTCTAGCTGGCTCCGGGTGCGGACCGCCGCGAGAAAACAAACATGTGGGGGTGCGAAACTTCCTGTGACGTCCCGCGGTCACGTGGTCACATGACGGAGCCGGGTTTAAAAACGGCACCGGGGGTTGGGTTCGCCGCCATCTCAAGGTCAGACATTTTGCTAAGTCGGTCCGACCGAATTGTGCCGCCGTGATGATGGAGTGTTCGGAAGGAGGTGTCGAGCCTCTCTTTCGGCCAATCGGAGTCGAGAGCGATTTGGGGGGGGGGGGGGGGGGGGGGGGGGGGAGGAAAAGACTGTGTGAAACGCGGGTAACCCTGGTGCGAGACGTCGCAGGAGCTGTTGCCGCCAGTCGGTGCCGCTTCGACGTTCCAGAACGTACGGAGCCAAAATCGTAGCTGTGACGTCCCTTTGACGCACGTGTTTGGGGCGATATACAAGCCCGTGTCCTTTTTTAATTGTTTCGTTCTTAGAAGTGACGGCGGCGTCTTGGTCGGTTACTCCTCAACATATAATCCCTGTAAGATCTCTGCTAAGGGTCGGTGCGTCTATCATTTATGCCGCAAGACTGCCGATCGATCATTTCTTAATAAGAAAGCCGTAAAACATGATTTTACTTTCAGTAATTACCACTTTTAATTAATCCTCGACGTTCATATTAGTTCGTATATCCGCGCAATTGCAGCCGCAAAAGAAAAAAAAATAGGGATGAAGCTGCCCTACTTAGACATTTGCAATGAAGGTGCGATGGCACTTGATAGTATTTTAGCAGCTCTTTCAAATGACCCCGTGCGCCTACTTCATTATTCTAGTAATGCATAGCTCCTACTTCCGACTCCCCATCACAGTGGATTGGAAGAGGGGGAAGGGGTGTCAGCGCACTCCTCCCGACTCCAATAGCGATAGATTTCTATAAGGGCCCTACACGGACGTTGCAGCGTGGCCGGGTAGGGAGTGTCAGCAACAAAGCGCAGCTGTTGATCTGACGTCATAGCGCGCGCAACACAGGGAGGGGGGGGGGGGGGGGAGAGTCTGACAGTGTCTCATATGGTCCTTCCACGGTACGATAAACCCGACCACGAGCATGCATTGTCCGTCCAGGATTTCCATATAGCCGCAGTCGCGCTCCTCATACGTCACACCGAAGACACAGTGTTCCCTACAGGCATGGTGACAGCCTTATCTGCGGAACGCCTCACGCATGTTCGAAGCATCTCTGCTTCGAACAGGTTTTTGTATGCCCAATGTGAAAGGGCTGTCATAGTGTCGTGGATGAAAAAGGAAAGGATGGACAAACGTGAAACTAAAAAGAGAGTTTTAATCGGTGAACTTTTGCCAGACACAAAAATGAGCGTCGTCGAAAACGCAGCAGCGAGAGTCGAGGTGTCGGCGTCACAGCTGGCTAGCGCGAGAGCAAGTCCGCACGGCCATGCTGTCTTCCTTACTTATTACCTTCGGTATCTCGAACATTCGGTCTAAAAAAGTTTGCGCGCCGAGCTAGGGTGAGACTTACTCGGCAAGGCAATGTTTGCCTCCTTATATGATACACTCGGTTATCTCGAACATTTGGCTTAGAATGTTCGAGTGTCGAATACTCGGGAGACTGGCTCGGCAAGGTCATGCTTAACTCCTTTACTACACTCCGCATCTCGAACATTCTGCTGAAAGGTTCGAGCGTCAATCACTCGGAGTAAGAGTAAACACAAAACTTTTAGAAATACGGAGGAGAAGGAATCAATAAAATAATGTCCGGCATCTCTCGGCTATGCATGTGGAAATATAGCGAAGAAACGTGCCTCTGACAGGTGTTTGCAGACTGTCTTGTCTATAACGTATCGGTGGTGGGAACGCGACTTATGGATTCAAAACAATCAGCGTTTGCATCATCAATTCGAAGTCAGAGCACGTGGTCACGTGACCAGGTCCCGAATAAATGACGCCAATGTGCACCGTCGTAACGCTCTGGAGTTGGCAGTCCACTTGGTACCCGCTGAGGTCCAGACATTGTTAGAGTTCGGCTAATCCCGTCGTCGCAGTCATTGGACATGAGCCACTAAGCGAATGTTGGCAAACGCGCAGATTGTCACGAGCCCAAGTCGAGTGCTCACAGAGTCCTAATGTCCAATCCACAAGGCGCATTCGACTTTCGTCAACGGGAGAAAATCCCCGCGACTATACGTCATCAAATTTTGCAACTCTAGAGTGGAAGAAATAGGCCGCTTTTATGTTTAAAACTACGCCGCAACAAAAACAGTCCAATGTCATTGACGCTGAGTGACAATCGATGCAATTGGGTCACACAAAATCCAGTGTGTATTTGGAAAGAAAGAACCATTCCCACCAATATCGTTGCACGGCACCTTTAAAAGAGGGTCGCCAAAATAAGTACATGCGAAGATTTACCGCGTCCTTTATTTAATTAAAATGTTCTATTTCACGTTCTTGATAGTAATAAAAACATAGCTTTTCTTTCGTTATTATTTAACGTTGATAGTTTTTTTTTTCTTTACTAAATCTCGTCGCCAACGTTTAAATTTTAAGACGTTAAGAAATGTTTGTCAGGACGACCAAGATTCTATTTTCTCGACGGCAAACTAACCACCGAAGAATAAGTTATATTAATTGCTTCATTGATTGATTTTCTACAGTTCGCTCATGGGGAATTATTGTAGGAGGGTGAATTACGTACAACAAATTTAAAGAAAAGAAAATCACCGAAGATCGACTAAAAAATAAACAAAATGTGTGCGTTCAAAGCACACCAATTTTTCGTTTTCAAAATAAAACAGTGAAGAAGTCAATTTAAAAACATATTCACCATTTTATCACAATGTCACATCCAAACACAAAAAAAAAATATTACATGCCCGTAAAAAAAGAAAGCTCAATAAAACTATAATTCGTTTGCACATACGTCCCAAAAGCAACGAAGTATCGGAGTCGTCAGAGTAACATTTGACGCACATGCTGCCGAAGCGCACTTTAAAAGTTCTCATTAGATCCCGAAACTACGAAATGTTTCCATTAAATAGGGTTTGGGCAAAACGGTCGATTTGAACACAGACGTGCGATAACCTTCTCACGTATTTTTGTAGTCTAGTTTTCCTAAAAATATACCTTAGTAGATTAAAATAGTTACTTCTCAATGCCTACTCCTACCAACCGCTAGCCGGCCGAGCACTTTAATGTATTGCCCTTTTATTAAACTAAATGAATTACTTGAAACGGTAATGATTGTGGTAATCAAATAAAGTTATGAAATAGCATTCCTTTTCCGCCCCTACCACTCACACTTTCTTCCGCATTTCTTCGGCACGCTAATCTGTTAACGTGAAAGGTTCACAACTTGGGCAGCTGACAAAACAAGAAGCCTCACATAAATGATCGTCTAGACGATGATATTTAAAATCGAATCCGCTATACCTAGGAAACACAATTACTCTATAATATGTACACTCTCAAGAAAAAAGGGTGTAAAAGGGTGTATCGTTACACCTTTTCTTCAGTATAATACACCCCAAAACTTCATTTCGACGTACAGAGCCCTATAGTCGAACAGACGGCCGCAAATTTTACGAGGGGCTTGATAAAAGTGCAATATAACTTTTTAAATGGCTAAAGTATGTATCAAAGACCACATAAAGAAAACACCGAGTTTTTACAGTAGAGCCAAGAAACCCCCGATTATACTTTTTTGTAGTCAGGAACACGTACATTAGCTATTTTAATAAGTTGTACCACACGGCTATCAAGCCCCTCGTAAAATTTGGGGCCGCCTGTTCGACTCTAGGTCGCTGTACGTCGAATTGAAGTTTTGGGGTATATTATATAAGACAAAGGATGTAAGGATACACACCTTTAAACCTTTTTTTCTTGAGAGTGTACAGTCCTGACAATACCAGCTGCAACACTCAATATGAGTCGGCCGTGACTCCCAGGACCTACCATATCCGTCCATCTGTCAAAGTGTTCGAAGAATGAAACCTAAACTTCGCGTTCTAGCAACACACTCCGTTCGCCCTTAGTTGGAACTAGAAGCTCCCCCTTCAGAGCGAGCTTTCTGCCCTTGCTAACACAACTGAAGTTAGGGGGGTTTCCTCAAAAGCTGCCATCTCTAAAAAAGAAGGCGCCAAGGCCTACGGTAGCTTACATCGTCCGCTAAAACAGGAAAGTATACGTGTGAGCCTGCGAACGAATGTCCGTTAGCACTGGAGCTCCAAAAATAAACGCGAAGTCGTTCGTGGATTTGTTGAGAAATCACATCATCTAAGTTTTGTGACCGTGAGCGAAGGATTGGGACAGTGAGGCCAATAAAAACTCGGACGTCAGCACCCATACAGACGCATACTCTAAATTTGTCCACGGATCGACTTTCCTGCAAAACGCGCCATAAGCGGATTACCCCGGTTTATGAAGAGGGTTCAATTAATGAGAGAACCAAGCTTGTTCTTAGAAAGATAATCCGCTCCAAGCCACTCAGCCAATTTGCTCCGAGCCAATTTTCTCTAAGCCAATGAGTGCGCGAAATGTCATATTCAGTACATGTGCTAGCGCGCATGGCAACGGACCCCAAAATGTCTCATGAAGGAGCATTTACTCGGGGCCGTGTTTAGCATCCGTGTATATGTGCATGTTTTGTTCGTCTTCCGAAGCGACGAATACTAAATTTGGAAGTTGGTGACTCTTTTTCTTTCTTTCTCTTTCTCTCTTTAAATGCCTTGAGGTTAGGGGACCAGCCCTTGGCGCTTTTCTGTCCAAACCTCCGATATGGACTAGTCGCGACTCGAGGGACCTATACAGGTCGCTGATCTCGACAACTAGCGCAGTAGAAAACAGGCCGTGCCGTGCCATGTGCCAGCTCAATACACACTGCTCGAATTTAAGCAGGCAAGCGAGCATTTGTTTCAGAGTGGTTTGCCCCAATTTTTATTTAATACGCTCTAATCCTGCGTAGGTGTGTTGGCTTGGCGTAAGCAAGCTTCCAGTAGCTCAGCCTTTTTCGGGAAAGCAATGCAAGGACGACCTCCTTCTAACGTTTTGATGAACGTTGTTAAACGCACAACGTCTGGTTCACCCGGTTGCGTTTAGAGCGACATGGACAACACGCGCATATGACATCAACGAAAAAGTCACCGGGAGAGCTGTTCGCCCCATACAATATGAGACGTCATGCCAGTCGCACCTAACTGGTAAGGCCTCTATGAGTCACGGTTTGTCTCTTTGACACTGTCGTCGCTGCTGTTTCTGTTGCGGGGACACAAGCAACGCAATTTCTCTAGCTTTACCGGTGTCGGGCAAAATACTCGATAAAAGTATTTAAGTTAAGTTACAAAATACTCGATAAAAGTAATTAAGTTAAGTTACTAAATACCAGCTTCATAAAGTATTTAAAATACTACTCAAGTTACTTTCACTGTAAAGTATCTTGAGTAGAGTACAAAAACTTAGAAATGTAATTCAATTACTTTTGAAGATACTTCAGTGGTGGAACTCATGAAATGTACTTGGGAGCAGCCACGAGACCAGCTGAAACAGCTGTTTTGGAGCAGGTTGGGAGTAGTTAAAACTACGTTCTGGAGCAGGTTACGAGCAGCTCAGATCAGTTTTCATTGCACTTCAGCTTGTGTCATAGACAAGCACGGGAGCAATTTCAATCGTGCTCGGCAGCACAGATGAACATGAGTAATTAGGGACCTAGGTAGATGGGATAAGTGTAACAGATGCGATAACTTGAAACTTTGTAAGCCTTAATGAGAATCAAAAAGCAAGTACCCTATGTTTCTGAAGATAGTGTCCTTCATATTTTCTGAGTGGCTTTAAGCTGCTCAAAATGCAAACCAGCACTGCTTATCGCACAACCCACACGTGCTCGACATAGTAATTATATGTGCGAACCACGTGACGTGCGTAAGCAACGGACGTGCAGTTGCACGGAGGAACAGGGCAACAAATTTTTAGTTTATTTTATTGTGCAACTCGATATCGAAGCAGCAGACTACGATTAACGAAGTTATCGTATTTGCAGTGATAAGTAGGAGCAAGGTTAAAGGGATACTTCAACGTAATTTGAAATATTCCCGTCGTGTTCAAAAATAGGTTGAATAGGATCCACAATATCCGTAAAGACAATTGCACGTTTGTATCTTGAGCCTGGTGTCTGTATTTTTCGTTATAAACGGCCCACTCTGGCAAGCGCTCGGAAAAGGCCCAGCGGAGACCACGTGACAT
The DNA here is from genome assembly GCF_016920785.2 of Ixodes scapularis. NCBI lineage: Eukaryota > Metazoa > Arthropoda > Arachnida > Ixodida > Ixodidae > Ixodes > Ixodes scapularis. The sequence goes on along the minus strand of NW_024609880.1, from coordinate 43,009,521 downwards.
CCAACGCAATCGTGACGTAGGTCGTCTCGAAACGAGCAAAGCTACGGCGAGGCTGACGTCGAGAGGATGGCCTAGTTGTTCCAGCCACCGAAGGGGCTGCTTTTGTACGAATTTTGAGTGACGGGTTAATCTTCTATAATCTTGTAGGGGGACAATAGCGACTTCTGCGACACACAAAAGGCATTCTCGGGAAGAGGGGAGTTCCTCCTTCCCCTCTTCTTTCGTCGTGGCCGGAAGCGAGACACTCACCGTCACAAGCTGTCAAGGTTCCTAGACGAGCATTACAAACGAGGCGCTAGCGACATCCACCAGGTGCTCTTTGCTAATCGTTTAATTCGTTTTAAAATTCCTTTTCGAGACTTTTTTAACAAGATATTGGTATTTTCGATGTGATACTCCTCCTTTGAACACATATAGACCAAAAAATGAACGCCGAAATTTCGTTGTAGTATCCCTTTAAAGTACGCCGAGTAGATCTACCAATCGCGTAAAAGCTGCCGGCCGGCAAGGTTTCGGATCCGACCGCTTTCAGTTCTATCAAATCACGATTTATCTTGCGAGAATAAGGTTCCAACTTCTAACAATGAAGTACTAAAAGGAATATTTTGCTCATCTGTTTTCAATCGACTGACGTCCGGATCTCGGATTCCGGGCGGCAGACATCACCTCAGCCGACTTGCTTAACCGCTTATGCATGAAGAATAACAATCCAGTCGCAGGTGGTGTAGCGCTTAGTCCGAGTTTTTTTGCGCGCTTCCGACTGGGGATACACAGGGAAAATAAACAGAACAAAGGATATCAAGGCCGATCAGGCTAAACGCGCTCATTGTTGCCAATCAAGTCAATAAAACCGAAACCAAGACAAAATAAAAAAAAAAGTCTTTTGGCGCAGGTGTTGCGATTTGGCGCATAATGGCGCGAGGTACTGGCTGTGAGGCAGTTTCTGCAACATGGCGCAGACACATGCGTCTGGCGCAAAATGGCGCAAATGGCGCAGCCGTTCCACCCCTGTACTTCCGCATTGCTTAATTTGTATCGACGTCATTGACAACAACAATTATACAGCTGCGCAAGTCTGGTTTACCAGAATTGTTTATTAGCACGCAGCAAACAAGAAAGGAAAAAAAATCGTAGGGCTATTTTATGCAGTTCAACTTTAAGGAGCAGGGTATTGTCACGAATGACAAATGATGAGGCGACGAATAACTGAAGAAACTAAACTATACGTTTAATGGGGCGAACTTATGCCCAAAACAAAATATATGAGAAATGCTAGCGTCGCAGACATCGATGTCGGCGACGCAGCAGGATCGAGCGCTAAAACAAAACTGACTGCAAATGAAAAAAAAACTGCTTGTTTTGTATGTTTATACAGCCTTGATCGGGCCTCAACGGGTTATTGGTCTCTTTGCTGTAGGACAACGCAGGAATACACGTCTGGCATGGAGACTTCTGCCCACAGCCCCAAACCGGAAGTGCGACCGACGCGCCACCACCGCGCTGTGACGTCACAAAGTTGAGTTGGTGTATTCCCTATTAGGGGAGTTCACTATAAACGAACTTGGGATACGGATATGAGCGGACAGATAATAACAAGAACCCACATAATAGCCACGGCAGTGGTCGCACCTTCTTCAAGTAGGTTGTGTTCAGAAAGGCACTCAGCATTCGGGGACGCTTTGTTGGCATTCTGAGAGGTCATCCAACTCTTAGTTCATTTCCTGTCCTCTTCTCTGCTTATCCATGTTCCTTTACAGACAGTGTTCGCGAGAGCAGTAAGTGACGAACTGACGACAAAAAGAAACGAAACAAAAGAAAACGTCGACGTTTTGCCGTAGCGGGGTCAAAAATACAAGCAAAAAAAATATATTTTATTTCTTTATGAGTGTCCACTTCTCTTCTTTTTGTCATTTTTTTTTAACTTAAGTCTGCATTGTTGTCGTACGTCGCTTCCCGGTCTGCGTTGCGCCTCAGGATGGCATCTCTATTTCCGTAAAACCACACCTTTTGTTATAATTATAATGCAATTAAATGCAAAGGAGCAAGCGAGCTGGACAAGGATGACGAAAATAATCCCTGGAGAATGGGAACAAGAGGGACAAAGAACCAACACAAATCTCCAAACACAACTAGTTGTTGTTTAAGGATTTTTTGGGGAAAAACTCTGTAGAAAGGCGCCTTTGGGAAAGCGAGGGGAAAACCTTCATTGTACTAACTTTGGGCTGAAATATGAGTCGCTATCGTCAAAAAAGCGATGTGTTCACGATCTTAGTCAAAGTCACCGTAGCTAATTGGAACCAGCTACAGGATTTGGTTGCTCGAAAGAACGTTCACGTTTGCTCGTGCCACGCCCACACTCCTTCACACCGAAAAACTCGGAAAATGGCGGAATGTCAAAAATGTATTTAAGATAATCAGTACAAGATACTCGGAATTGTATTTAAAATAGAGTATAAAATACTCTCGATGAAAGGTATTTGCAAGATACCAAGAAACTTCAAAAAGTATTTAAGATACAGTATCTTGAGTAGAGTATTTGATAGCACAAGTCTGAGCTTTACGTTGATGGCCATCGTGCCAACCACCACAACGTGCAATCACTGAAGTCACACATGACGAACAGATATCGCGAAAGGACCTCTTCCGGCAAAGAGAGACCCCGCACACTGGTGTCTACTTCAGCAAGAGACGACTGGCGACATTGTAAGACAAGCAGCGAACACCCTGTGTGTGGAACTTAGGTCCTCCTCACCTCGGCGCGCGGTTCAAGGTAGGTCCATGGTGGGGTACGGGCCGTTCGTCGAAAGACATTTCGTAATAGGGCAACTCGTCGCAGGGCCGTTCGTCGCACAGGGCAATTCGTCATAGGGCAATTCGTCACTAGGACAACTTGTTGAAAAACGGAAGTTTTGAAATAGCGCTTTGTCTATATCGAACGAAAAGAGTCGCCAAAGGTAATATAACCCGACGCTTTTGTTTGGTTCTTGTTTGTTTCTCCTGTTTGGTTCTAAGTTGATAAACATCTTAGTTAACCTTGGAAGCATAATGTATAATGCTTTGAGGATTACTTTGTTATACACCTTCGAGTACACAGTCTTTCTCTGGTTCCCCTTCTGACAAAGGTTTCCATTCAGTTTAGCCTAGAGGGTTTCGAAGAAGGATCTGGAAATGCGGCGCTTTGTCTGTACGGAACGAAGAGCGCCGCCGAAGGTATTATAACCCGACGCTATTCTTATCAGTTAACTATTTTTAAGTGTTACGTAGCTTTGTTATTCAGCTTGTGTGTAGTATCCTGTTTAGAAAGATTAGTCTTCTGTTTGGTTCTAAGTTGATAAACATTTTAGTTACTTGGAAGCATATGTATAATGCTTTGAGGATTACTTTGTTATCCCCCTTCGAGTTCACAGTCTTTCTCTGGTTCCCCTAGTGACAAAGGTTTTCATTCAGCTTTGCTTACAGGGTTTCGAAGAAGGATCTGGAAATGCGGCTTCCAATGTACTCATTCATGAATCGGCGGACTGCTATAAAATGTTTGGTTTCCCGTCAGTCTTTGAAGTCGCCATGGAAATCATCCAGACGGAGAGAGGTGGGGAGATGCTACTTTTTCAGGGATTTTCCTACACCGCCAACCGAAGAACTGAAACCAGTGTATACTGGATATGCCGGAAAAGGGAGAGCTGCAAAGCAAAAATAACAACCGATTTTTCCAAGCTTCAAATTTTGAAAGCGACGAACGACCACAGCCGCGCTCCAGAACCGACCGAAATCAACTGTCTGAAGGTTCGATCAAAAATGAAGACGAGTGCAGGTGGGGACGCATAAGATTTACTTCGTTTTTCGTGATAGTTCTGATGATAAACTGCATTTGATAACATATATAATTTATTTTCAGTAGAAGGACGTGACCAAGCTCAGCATATTCTCTTGGACGCGGCTGCAAGTATCACCGACAGCACTGCGTCACAACTGCCCTCTACGTCAACTCTACGTCGAACCATTCGAAGACAGAGGCAATGGGCAACATTTAATTATGCCCTCCCACCCTGCCGAGAGGACATCAAGCTCCCAAGAGCGTACACGGTGCGTACATAAAACATTACGCGGTTGATTTACATGCCATATAACATTACCATTATGCGGTTGATTTACATGCCATATTTGTTTGTAGGTGAACTGACGTTCCTCTTGCACGACAGTGGCGAGGGCGACGTCAACCGGCTCATCCTATTTGCAACACAACGCAACCTGGAGTGTTTGGGAGGTGCAAGCGCCTGGTTTTGTGATGGCACGTTCAAGGTGGTGCCCTCCCTGTTCTATCAACTCTACACCATACATGCGCTGAAGAACGGGATCACCGCGCCCATGGTGTACGGTTTACTTCCAAAGAAAGCTGAGTCAACATACCTCAGGTAAGTTCCAATTATAATGTTGCCCTATTAGGTGTTATCTCAAGGTATTGCCAATGGCTGTGCAAACTCTACTACTTTTTTATCTTACCAGGTTCTTCACAGCCGTCATTGACAACGTTGGACCCTGCGCTGCACGGACCCTGTACACGGACTTCGAAATAGCCGCTATCAACGCCGCTCGTGACACTATTTCAGAGGTCCAAATTCAAGGATGCTTTTTCCATCTCGCCCAGTCCGTTTATTGGAAGCTTTGTGCCTTGGGTTTTCAAGCGCGTTACGCCACGGACGATACATTTGCAGTAAAGGTTAGTCTCTTTTGGCCTGTAGACTGTTGTTTCCTTTTCTGTATATATTGCTTATCAGTTTGTGTAGAGTTTCAAAACATTTTCCTTTTATTCCAGATGAAAATGCTCCCGGCTTTGGCATTTCTGCCTGCTCGGAACATTCCTGAAGCTTTTCAGGACATCATGGAAGCATTTCCTGCTGAGGCGATTCAAGTAGCGGACTACTTTGAGGATGTTTACATCGGCCGACCGCGACGAAACGGGATCAGCTCCGCCCAGTTCCCTCCAAAAATGTGATCCGTGCATGAGGCAACGATGGGTGGAATGCCGCGGACCAACAAGTCCAGTGTTGCCAGATGGTCCCACCAAAATACCGCCAAACGACTGGGAGGTATAGCCCAAATATAGCCAAAGCCGTAAAAAAAATATAGCCCAAAATAGCCAAGACTAAAACAATGAATTTTAAGCCTTATATTGACAATTTCTCGCGCTCATACAACAGATGTTACAATTCCTGTTTCAACCGTCAGATGCGCCACTTTTTGTGTACAATATGTTACTTGTGAATTTTTCAAGAAAAGCTTCGAAAGGATGAATATCCCTACAAGGCTGACCCGTCCTTCGTAGGTTCTCAGAAGTACAAAACACACAAAGACACCTTTATTGTGAAGCCCGGGAGATATGATCATACAATAAAATAACAAAATACAGAAGCAGAACAGTCCTAACCTTGGGTGTTTCAAACCAGAACCCCAATATCTCAGTTCCTTACTAATACCCCCCGTCTCTTTTTCTTTGTGAAGAATATTAGTGTCACTCATTCATGTTCACGTTATTTCTGATTGTGTTGTCTTTTCTTGTGGTGGGCAACGACTGGAAGGTAGTCAATTGTTTAGCAGTGAAACAGCCGATTTCTCATTTTTACAAACCTGGGTGCATAAGGATTCTCACAATGGGCACGAAAGCAGCATTTGGAAAGTTCAGTCTACATTCGGGCAGAGCCATATGCGTCCGGGTTGAAGGCGCGCTACCGGGCCTGTGGTAATTGTGCAATATGGTTGGTTTGCTCCACTGCGCTGTAGGGAGACCGCTTGAACACTACAAGCATTGCTTCACTGCGCAATGTGAAAACCCCGAAGTTTGTAGAAGTTTGAAGCCTTTCTCCTTCCTCTCCCTCCTCTCGACTAGCCAAAAGAGAAACTTTTTTGTTTCGAAACTGATTAAAAGTTCGAAAATCAACTAGCCGAACCTCAAAGTTCGGCGTCGAACCTGAGGTTCGACAAAAGTTCGCCGCATTTTTAGAAATAGCCCAAAATAGCCATATAGCCAAACACGAAATTTTGACGCCAACTAGAAAAAAATGTAGCCCAATTTGGCTATATATAGCCCAATCTGGCAACACTGCTGGCAACAACAGTGTGGAGGCATGGCACTACAGGCTACAGGTAATTTCTTCTATTGCCTTATTCATGCCGCACGCGCAATCGACAGTGTGTACGACTAAAGAGACGTTTGCGCGCACGAAAAAAGACAAGCACACAAACGTCCTGACGGGGCAAGCGCACCCCGTCCTGACCTCTTTGTGCTTGTCTTCTTTTGTGCGCGCAACCGTCCTTTAGACAAACATGCAGCAACTAGCCCAACAAGTTTTATTGGACAGTTTGTATCTCGTGCTTATTTATAAAGCCCTCGATATCATTTTTTGCAGAGCAACGTAAGTTGTGCTTCACCTAATCTCTGGGCGTTCCTGGGGTCACTAAAAAAGGAGCAAGCCATGACGGAGCTGAAGCTCAGCCAAGCTGCAATGGGGTCGTTTCCAGAAGGGTGTCGCGGAAGCGGGCCGGACACGACAGGCGACTTCGGGCCATCCTTCATCGCTATGACGGGACCAACAACTTGAATGTCGTCGAAGCATGTGCCATAAGTATCTCTTTGTGAACACTGGTAAAATGCTATCATTAATAAAACACTTGTATTTACGCACCTGAATGAGTACTCCCTTCTTATTAGTCACTAGGAGTGGTGCCAAGGTTGTGGTGGTCAAGACATTATTACGCAGTGCCTATAAAAGTTAGTACAAACTAATTTCATGGGTGCGGGAAAAAATAAGTAAATAAAGGAAGAGGGTCACTAGTAATTGCATTCACCTAAAAAAAACTATGCTCAATAAGCAACAAAACCCATAAAAAATTATCAGAAAGAGTGTTTCACGAATTGTCATAGTGGCGAACCGCCCTATGACGAATTGCCCTATGTGAGGAATAGCCCTGCTACCAGCTGTCGTGCGACGAATTGTCATTCGACGGACGGTCCTCAAACTAGTTCTTCAAAAAAAATTAACGAAAGCTCGTTCCTCGTTCCTTCTGATTTTTGGAACGCGTTCTCGTTACAAATTAGTAATACATATGGGGAACAGGAACTCATTTTTGTTGCAGTTAAATAAATGGAACATATCGTTACATATACGTTACTTTTGTATTTTGCTGATTACCACAATTAGATCAAGCAAAGTTTTTTTGTTTTTTTTCTATCTATTCCGTCAAATGGGAGCATACTAATTTGAATTCTGGGATGGAAGGGCTCCAGGAGAAGAAAACAAGCGGAAGCCGGGTTTCATTTGTTGATATATTCACCATTAAAAATCTCAGCTTTTAACCATGTTCATGTTTGTGGTGGGCGATTCAGACGAGCCAAATGTACTGGTACCCTATATTGCACGAGCGTTTTACAGCAGCCTCATATGTTTCAATCTAACAACGTCCCTTGTTCAAACTTAACAACAGTTCCTTCTCAATGTTGCTGTGCGCAACACGAGCAAGTTAAGAAGAGGGTAGGTCTTTTAGAAGGTCAGTCTTGAACACTACAAGATCTTATTCGTGAAGGTTAGATTCGTTGTTCAGTTTGAAGGTGGGAAACAAGGGGAGAAGGAATAAAGGTTAATGTTTGTGTGCCGTCTAACCGACCTATATTCGGGATACAAGGCTGCGTTCGATATCAGTAACCTGCTCTTTGTTTTAACTGTAGGTCTTTTTTGTGGAAGTTCAGTGATGGCTGTAGTCGGCCTTAGATTTCTGGATGTATGAGGATTCGCGAAAGCAAAGAAAGTAACTGAGATTGAAACGTCCCTCTTTCTATGTATATTCCTTGGACTAAACGTTTTGCTTTTAGTAGCGCAGTCTCGAGCACTGAAAAAAAATCGATGACCAGTAGCTTTCCTGCGCTCGACTGTTACCAAGCGAGGACCACACAAAATAAATCATAAGATAAGTAACCAAAAAGTTAACAAGATCCTGCTCTTCGTAATTTTTTTTTTTTATTTTTAGAATTTCTATTTTTAATATAAAGAAAATACCCCATGGGACAAAAACAAAGGAACGCTGTTCATTTTTCCGTTCCAGGAAGAATGGAACAAGTTCCCATTCCAGTTCCACCGATGCAAAATGAACGGAGACGTTCCTTCTAAAAGGAACACGTTCCAGGAACAAACCGTTCCTTGGAACGCCGTTTCCTACAACGCTGGGCAGATCCTCCTCACCTCGGCGTGAGGTTCACTGAACTCCTTGACGTAGTCGTTGGAAACCTGGTCTTCCTTTTATCCAATTCTACCGCTTCTCCCTGCGGTTGCACAGGGTAGAGTGGTGAGTTAGAAGCCTCAGCTGTCCCTCGAAATCTAAGAGTTCATGGCTTTCACGGTTATCAAATCACAACCTACCTTTCTCTAGGAAGTTCAATTCGAAAACCAAAACAGTGGTTTGTGTCGTGACTCTGAATTACAATGCCCCGTTGTCCTGAACGAACCCTGACAGGATAAACGGTAAACTTTCTTTGGCCAGTACTACGAGATATTGAAGGAACCTGGAGAGGCCTCTTCTGATGACCGCTGAGCCTGTGCTCTGATCCAACTTATTTGTCAAAACTGCTTTATTGTGTTTTTTTTTTTTTTTTTTTATCGTGACATTTACAGTTTAAGTGTTTTGAATGAATCCGACTTGTGGAAAAGTTTACCGGTGAGTGTCATTTTTTATTATTTTATCGGATCTATCCGAATAACACGGAACCCTAGCTATAAGCTCCTTCTGACGGGCAAATGAGCGTTTGGAAGGGCAGGAGGAGAGCTTTGCGCGCCAAGAATCTTAGCGACCATGGCTATGTAGGTTCTTATTTGCAGCCTGTCGTGCGCCGCTGTCGTGCGCAGCAGCGTGAGAAGGGAGGAGCCGGGACGCGGCTGCAAAGGGAGAGCTCCGAGCCCAGCAGCGACACGAAGCCAGTTGCCATTACACCTCTGCTGACCGCACGGCAGTTGAAGCGCCAGTTCACGGACAAATGCGTTCATGTGGCGCGCAATGTATGGGACAGTCTACTTTCGGGTGTACAAGTGCAATATAAATCTGAAGGCGTTTTTTTTTTTTTTTTTATTTTCATTTGCGCTAAATTTATTTACCGTTTCTGAACAAACACCAAATCCAAGCACATCTCGTCAGTCGACCTTACCCCGTTCATCCAAATAAATCTTCCACTACTAGTACAATCGATCCAATACACGATTGCGTATATCATTAAGCAAGTGGCAATACAAAACCAACGTTTCACTGCACGTCCGGCACGGAAAGGCTGTAGTGCTAACAAAAGAAAGCGGAATTCCACGGTGCTCTGCGCAATAAATCCCCCGTTCGAAATAAACTGCTTGTAGCGGGGCCTCCACGAAATAAGGTTCTGGTCACGTCCACGCCCGGGAGTCATTTTTTATTTATTTATTACCAGAATATTTTTGAAATTAAGGTTTCAGTAAAACCTGGATCGGCCCCGGTCAGCCTGTGAACGCCAAGGACGGTTGCCTAATTCGATAGTTGTGCTGAGCACGTTCACAAGAAGTGTCTCTATTTGAGATCAAAGGGCCGAAAACGTACGAGAGGGATTACTTGGCAAATCTCGGATTCCTTCTTTCTTTTTTTGGGAGAGGCAATCAAGTGTTCCCGTGTACAGCGAGTCCAGAATGGCCGATGCTACTGACGCCTGTGGCTTCCCAAATGTGGGAGTGCGTCGACTGTTGAGGATACCTAACCCTGTGTCTGTTTCTTTCGACTGGACTCCACTTGTTCATATTCGAACGATCACTGCCTCGTGGCTCACTAGCTCCTTTTACCATTCAAAAGAGGGTAATTTCGAGCTCATCAATGGACGGTTTCTACTTCAATTTCACGAGAGGAACGTTTAAAACAAATTCTGCCTCTCCCGTATTATCGTGGCAAAGGCAGCAATAACACAGAATGTGATGCAGCGCCGAGCTCGATGCGATTTTAGCGCCGCTGTTTTTGCCTTAGTGGCAACCCTTGGAAGGCCGCATAGAAGATAGGAGAATATTAAAGCCCCCCGATACCATTCACGCTTGCGTTTCTTACAAGTACCGACAACCATTGCTTTGCGAACGAGAAAAACACGTGACACAAGCAAGTACTTTGTGGCGCATTTCCTTTAGTGAATGTTGAGCGGTTGTTGAGTGATTTTTGTTGGTATCTTTTTGGGCGTGCAAGCGTGCGGCTTCAAATCCACCAAGGGAGTTGCACATTAAAAAAAAAGAAAGTAAAGCCGTGATATGGCTTCCTCGCGAACGGCTCATCTCAAAAAGCACACCAAAGAAATAGAAAACACACACACGCACACACACAGAGAATGGGAACGCGCCATCGAGGAGTGCTGTGAGCAGCGAGCGAGTGCTCCCACTCGTGGGGAAAAAAAGCACGCGAACTAGCTCAACCCGTCGCGGCCAGGTGAACACATCAAGGGAGTTTTAGAATAGGGGTGGGGGGATCGGTGGCCGAATGGCCTAGCGCACACCAGCTCGGAGCACGTGAAGCGAAAGCTCGCGCTGCAGAACCCAGGGATCCGGTGTTCAATCCCCACCCCTGCCTGTTTCGATCTGGATGAGTATTGTACCGGCGTGCAGTCGTGTATCACTACTGCCTGGTGTACGTTAAAAACACCAGGCTAGCGGTTGTACCGCACTGGCTAAATTGCTCATCCACAGCTGGAAGACAAGTCGCCCGTTGAGGCAGACTAAGTTCTAGGCTGTATAAACATACACACACCCCAATTTCTTTTTTTTATATGTATACTATAGGGGGTTTTTACGTTTATGGGACCTATAAGTTCCTGCGTAGGCTTCCTACGGGAGGCGAGTTGTGCGTCTGTTTTCTACGTGCTACCGCGCCGCTATTCGCCAAGACCGATTACGAGTGGAGCAAAGAATCCTATGCCGTACAGGAAAGTTGCCGATACGGTCGCTTCGCCGATCTTGCACGCGCCCCGGAGCATGTTCCCCTTCTTTTGCCTCGTTCTCCGTCTTTCCTGTTTTAGATGCGCGGCGGCGCCGCGGCGCCGCTATTTGCCGAAGTGCGTTACGTGACCGGCCGCAATCGACGGAGCACGGCTAATATACACGCGAGGAGTGGCTTTCCCGCATAACTTATGATTTCAAGATGGCTGAACGCACAACTCTGGCTCAAACAGGAACTCCAGGGGGCCCCTAAGAAATAGGGGCTTGCACCACGCATGCGCCGAACCGTAATTGCGCTTTGGGTTAGCACGCTGCCTTCAAAGGGACACTGCAACAAAATGTCGGTGCTTATTTCTTGGTCTATAGGTGTTCAAGGGAGCAGTATGGCAATTAAACACATTAATCTTTTGATTATAATGCAATTAAATGCGAAGGTGCAAGCGAGCTGGACAAGAATGACGAAAATAAACCCTGGAAAAGGGGAACAAGGGGGACAAAGGACAAACATAAATCTCCAATGGGGGGTTTTATTGGAGATTTATGTTTGTCCTTTGTCCCCCTTGTTCCCCTTCTCCAGGGTTTATTTTCGACATTAATCTCTTGTTTAAAAAAGCACGAAAATGAGTTTTAACTAAAGTCAAACGATCAGCAAGTGGACCTGGTGCATGTCGCCAGACCCTCGTTTGTAATGCCCGTCTAGGAACCTAAAACTCTGTTTCACAATAACCTGGTGAACTGTGGAGGCTGCGGCCACCGCGACCCAGTAAGAGCGCCGGAGCAAGGCACGTGACAACCTTCTACGGAAGCGCGGCACAAGGAGGACGGGGAGGCCGCGGGGCCTTTTTACCGCAACAGTAACCGCGTGCCGCAACAAAAAGTAGTTCTATGCTCGTTTTTCCTTTAAAAGCAATTGAACTCTCGCGATTCCATCACTATCCAGGTTATATAAAAACGAAAAAGCGAATATTTACCAATTTATAAGTTTATATGATCCTTAAGCCAAAAACGTTACGCCACATCCGCATCCGCTCCTGATTTTTGTCTCCTCGTAGCGGCATTGGCGCAGTGGCCGTTGGAACCTTTAACGTCGCTTCTTTGTTTCGGTTCACCGCTCCGTCGGTTGACCTGTGAGAAAAACCCGATGCACTGGGCTTAGAAAGGCGATCCGATATAGCACGTACAGCTACGCGCCTGTAATACTCCTCGGCACAATACCTTATCTGTACGGTTTCCCTTGTTCAGAGTGATGTCCCAAAATTCTAGCTTAAGATATCCATTTTGCCAGAAATAGTAGTAACACCTGATATCAAACGCCTGCAAACATTGTCATAGTATTTACAGAATGCCAAATAATTAAGTGTTTTCCTCGTTTTCGTATCTGCAGTTGCTGGGCAAAGAGTGAATGAAGCTGGCCTGGGCGACTTCTGCCGTACGTTCCTCTGGAAGGCCCTGCGAAAGCTTGGATTGCAGTATGTTCGACGCAGCAGGCAGTCGTGTGGACTTGGTGGCTTGGCGAATAAGATATCTCTGCGGCATCCAAGAATGCAGAGAGCAGGGACGGCCTATCTGTTACCTTGACGAGACGTGGCTCAACGCAGGCCATGTTACCGGAAAGGTATGGGTGGACGCTACCGTGCAGTCTGCACGCGACGAAATCGAGAGAGGACTCACACCCGGGGTAAAGAATACGTCTGGAAAGGAGGGGGAGGGGACGGGAGGGGAGGGGTGTCTATCATCTTGCACGCTGGCGGTGAAGATGGATTCATCAACGGTGCTGATGAAGTCTTCCGCGCTAAGAAGGGCTCCGGCGACTATCATCAAGAAATCTATGCGAAGCGTTTTGAAGCGTAATTTGTTTGCAAGTTGCTACCCAACCTGAAGCCGAAGAGCGTGATTGTGATGGACAATGCGTCCTACCGCTCGGTCAAGCTGCATTCTTCCCGTACGAGCCGCACGAGGAAGGATTAATTGCAGTCCTGGCCATAGTCGTAGACCACGGGGGGAGGGGGGGGGGGGGGGGGGGGTGGCGTCGGGGCTCGTGCTTCCCTGTACCAGGGGAAGCACGAGCCTCCCTGTCTCGGTAAGGATCCTAGCCCAACAAGGGGGGGGGGGGGGGGGGGGGGAGGAGCAGGGCCCCGGGCTATGATTCTTACCGAGACGCTGTTTCCGTGCCATGTAACAAGCTTTTAATAGTGGCACGTAAACAAAATAGCGCACACAGCGACGAACACATGGCAATATACATACGCTGTAAAATGTAACCCTTAAAATAAACTACCGATAATTGCCGGTGTAAAAAAATTAATTCCGAGAGGGGTAGAAGAATATTGTATTCCGTTGTATTTTATGCAGAAGGAGCACTAGCAGAATCGTTACTATAGGCTTAGCCGTTCAGATTCCTCGACGGAGCACGGGACGGGTGAGCGCTGTAATATACAGCAACGTGATGCGTAAGGGCGACTAGAGCAATAACCTCTCTTCGACCTAAGTCGCGTTTAGCACAGACTCTTCTGACCGCAAAACTACACGACGCGGAGGAAAGACGTAGACATTGCACATGGTTGAAAAAACCCGAGACTGCGAGTAAACGACACAACACTAAAAAGTCTAGCACTCGTGCCCAATCAATTAGAGGCAGGATTGCAGTCGGTACTTTGTGTTCCGTTTTATGAGTACGAAACAGAAAGCACTTGTGGCAGCCACATAACGCAACCTGTGTTAAAAATACAATGACACAAATATATCATTCGAAGAAGAAATGAAATTAATAAAGATTTCCACAAAAAAAAACGTGCATCGCCCCCCTTTCCCCCTCCCCCCCCCCCCCCCCCCCCCCCGGGTCTGCTGGACGCGTTGTGACGTTCTGGTGTACGGCACGTAAAATTATCCAGGAATCGGAGACGGTGTTGACGTTGGTTTAACATTTTGCGATTTCAGAACGCAGAGAAGGGGGAAGGAAAGCCAAATGGGGGTATGTGATCACCTCCTTTCGTATTCGCCAACGTTACTAGAACCCTCAGTTGGCAAACTCACCGTTGAAGCCTGGGCCGCTGGCGTCTACCGAGACCGAGCTAAATACGACAACAGCGCCACTCTTTATCATTTGCCGTTACTGTGGTCACCTTGAGCTTTTAGAAATCATGTTTTTGCGTAAAAACAAACGGAAAAAAACTCTTTTTGTAGTAACTTTTATTTGCGTTAAGTTCAAAATGAGGGGCGCGGGATGTTTTCTAGAATTTTTAGTTTGCAAGGTTTTGCAGCACAATTAATATTGTTTTTATACAACCATTCCTCAGCGGTGATTTCAGGTAGTGCGTTCCGACCTAGGCGCATCCTAACTTCGCTTGGGAGACGGGGGTGGCAACCTTCCAGCGTACCTCTTTCGGCGCCAAAATAGCCGATTAAAGCCAAAGTAAAAGACACGTGCAGTTCCTCGAGTGGCCGCTGCGGAAGAAATGGCGGCGCTGTGATCGCCATTACCTTGGCTCTTGACTACGGATCGGCACCACCTTTTCAGAACAGTCTCCATGGCAGTTTTTCATCAGTCTGGTTCTAGTAACGTTTGTATTCGCTTTATAGTTTCGAGCGTTTTGATTTTCTAATGATAAGATAAAATGAATCATGCCACTTCCAAGATATATGAAGCGTTCGAGTCGGCACGGGTGTACATCTAAGCAGTCCCACAATTCCCCTCTCCGTGATGTCTCTTGGGAGTTTTAGGAAAGGCCTATTGCAACGTAAAAGCGGAGAAAAAAAACAACCAAAGAAATATTTCAATGCGTATAGGGACTTCACCGGGTGATAGAACCGCAACGCGTCAGCAGTGTTGTACGAAACGGCGTTCCAAGGAACGGCGTTCCTGGAACGCGTTCCTTTTAGGAGGAACGAAGGAACGCCGCCGTTCCATTTTACATCGGTGGAACTGGAACGGGAACGCGTTACATTTTTACTGGAACGGAAAAAGTAACGGCGTTCCTTTTCTTCGTCCAGTGGGGTAATTTTTATTTTATTTCGAACAGGGAAATTTTGAAATTACAAAAACAGTATCGTTACGAAGTGCAGAATCTCGTTACCTTTTTGGCTACTAATCTTGTGGATTCTTTTGTGGGGTCCTCGCTTGCTAACAGTTTCGGGTGCAGGAGAGCTGGTGGGCATTGATACTTTTTTGAGTGCCGGAAACTGCTGCACAAAAGCATGGCTTTTAGTCGTAGGAAAAGACAAAGAAAGAGGGTTGTTTCAAGCTCAGCTACTTTCTTTGGCTCCACGAATCCTCATACACCCAGAAATCTAAGGCCGACTACAGCCATTTGTGAACTTCCAAAACGAGACCTATAGTTGCAACAAGATCACAGACTGCCAGACATTGAACGCACCATTGTATCTCGAACATTGGTCATTTAAAAGATACAAAAAAAAAAAATCATTTCTTCTCTTGTCCCCCCCACCTTCAAAATAAACAACAAAGCCAACCTTACAAAAGAAGTATTTGTAGTTTCTTAAGACTGACCTTCCAAAAGCTCACCCTCTCCTTGACTTGCTCGTCTTGCGGACAGCAACATCGAGAAGCAACTGTTGTTAAGTTCGAACAAGGAACTTTGCTCAATTGAAACGTGTGAGGTTGCTGTAAAACGCCCGTACAATGTTGGGTAAAAGTACATTCGGCCCGTCTGAATCGTCCACTACAAACAAGGTTAAAAGCTGAGATTTTAAACTTGAATATATCAGCAAATAAAACCCTGCTTCCGCTTGTTTTCTTCTGCTGTTGCCCTTCCATAACGGCATACAAACTCCTATGTTGACTACTAATGGAATAGACAAAAAAAACTCTGCTTGATTAAACTAAATATAGTAATTACCAAACTACAAATGTAACGTATATGTAACGATACGTTCCATTTTTTTAACTGTAACGGGAACGAGTTCCTTTTTCACAAATGTAACTTGTAACGGGAACGCGTTCCAAAAATCAGAAGGAACGAGGAACGAGCTTTCGTTCCTTTTTTTGAGGAACGTGTACAACACTGCGCGTCAGTGTAGAAGTGACGTAACGCGTTCCTATAAACGTCGGCAACAAGTAACGTTAATATACTTTGCGCGGAGTAAAAATAATAATAATAATCAACGAGTGACGCGACGTTGCAATCGGACATAGTGGATTAATGTCTAATTCTGTGAGTTAGGGTTGCGGCATAAATTTTAATTTCACCGAAAGCAAAGTGCTTTCGGTGAAATTAAAAGGTATATTTACTTATAACCATGGACAGACTATATTTAAGATGGTATATAAGGTGTTTGTTTGTTTGTTTGTTTTCGCTTCAAATTGTCGGCCGTTTTACTTCTGAAGGATCCGCTCAATTTCAGATAATTAATTTCTTTGCTTTCAATGGCGTCCGGAAAGATGCTTTCCCTTGAAAAAAAGAAACAACCTATTTTCGCCATTAAAATGTTCAAACTTGCAGTAAATAAAGCTTTATAAAATGCAAAATTTCTTATCCAATCAACGCTAGAGTGCAAATATTTTCTTTCTTTTATTAAAGGAAGTTCAAAATAATTTATAACTGGTTTAGAATCTGGGTAACGCCGTAAGTTCAAACATTTCCCATATATAAAGCGCGCTGATGCAATCTCTACATAAAACGAGGCAATGTACCCCTCATCTGTGCTTGTGAACTAAGTTTTTGAATGGGTAGTGATAAACGAATATGTATTCCAAATTTAGGAAACAAGATCTGAACGTATACTATCATAGATCTCAAAATCTCCCCTGCCTTTTCTTTTTTTTTTTTTTTCGCACGTATTATAAAGGATTACGAATCGTCTTTAGCCCAAGAAATATCCTCGACCACAAGACGACTCGTTCAAAACGCCGAACACTGTGACTAAATTTAAATGTCTTAAGACTCAAATACATTAAACAAGCCAAGTCCCGTTTGTTCGTTAGCACAAACACATCATTACTTCGCAAGACGGGGTTCGAGAAGAGGCGGGATATACTACTTTCCAAAAATCCCTGCACGCAACACTGCGTGCGTTTCATAGGATCTTTTTGGATACGGAAAAGAGTTGCGTGGTTTCAGTTTCAATTACCCCGTTGTCGAAATTGTGAATCTCTGCACTGCCCGAAAATAAAGACAGCGCTCGTTTGCGTTGCTGCACTCATTCATCTTTGCGAGAGCCGCCTTGGAAACACGGACCACCGGCAGCTGCCAGGACCTTCCTAGACTCAGCGAGGAGTAGAAGAACGGCCGGCTGCGTCCCATACCTTTCGTGCGGCCTAGTCACCACTCCAGAGGGTAGTAATGACCTACCCGGCTTACGGGTCACTTAAGAAGCCTGGGTCATTGCGGAGACAATAGAACAGTATTATCGGTCCAGTATTCTTCAACTTCGATCTTCCTATTGTAGTTTCGTGTTTAGCTTCGCACAAACTCTAGTATGTCAAAAGCCGCCCCCTCCCCCCCCCCCCCCCCCCCAAAAAAAAAGTGCACCTACATTTTATTCGTATTGGTAGGCAACACAAACGGTACTATAAATTTAAGTGAAGACACGTATTCCGAAATGCAGGCACTGTAGTTGGTCATGACGGGATGTCGTGAAGTGAGATGGGGAAACTCGAAACCGAAACTTTTGCCAGTGGGTTCCAAATATGCTTTGCGCGGCACTACGCCCCTAGGGATCGCTTCGATCTTGTAAGAAGTATATTGGTGGACTAACGAAGGAGCGACCCTGCTGGGTCAGCACTCTGGCGCCTGGGCTGGCTGCACTTCAAAACACTTGGGCGCTTCTTTTTTTCTCCTTCGGCATCGGAAGTGTTTTCCTACGCTTCATTCCCGTGATTTATTCTTGCAAATTCGACAAGGTTCAAGTTCGGCAAACCTCTAAAAAGAAAATATAATTCTTGCGCCGGATTACGCGTGCGCGGAACTTTCAAGGACATCCGCCGCCGAAGTTACAACTTAAATAAGCAATACGCGCCGCGCAAATATACTTTTTTTTTGTATCGGTCTCTATTTTGAGTAGTTATTTGAAACGTTCCAACTTTTTCAGCGTCTCTTGCGCCCGCGTTCGTTTCAAGGACGAAGATTATTGGAAACCAAGAGCTAATCAAGATGCAGGAGCCACCTAATTTAGGAGGTTACCCTCGGGTTGCACACACTTCAACGATGTCCAATTGGGCAATGACGCTTGAAGAATGACGGACCAGACACGATACAAGGGTGGCCGAACCCTCGTGTGACTCTTCAGGGGCCCAATGCAGAGAGCAAGTCGTCTGCTTCTTTTGCAAGAGATGCGGTGACGTCAGAACGACGCCGAGCTCCGATTGGCTTTCATAGAAAGGATAGTGGGTACACCTCAATGCTATACGCCTTCAAGTCTACCAACATTTTTTTTTAATCAGCCAATCAGATCTCGGCGTTCTGACATTACTGTAACCCTTGTGCAAAAAGCAGACGTACTTGTGCCCCGGATAGATCTCTTTCGAAAGTCACGTGCCAATTACTAGAAGGTCGTAACCACTAAATGAGCTCCGCTTATACGTGAACGATCTACCCGCTGTTATTTCTTAATGTAAAATTTTTCAATACGCCGATGACACGCTTTTAGTGTCGGATCATCTAGACTATCATGTAGCCATTCAAAATCTTCAAAATGATATTATCTCTACAATGGACTGGTTTCGGGCAAATTTAATTGAAGTGAATATGTCGAAAACAAAACTTGTCTATTTTAGGCACCCGCTAAAGCATGTCGAACTTTCCGTCCCAGTAGCTAGCGCTGCACACTTCCCATTGCACATCGTGCTATTGCGAAACTATTCCATATTTGAAAACAGTTAAATACCTAGGAATATATTTCGACAGTGATTTGTCCTGGTGCACGCATATGACTTATTTATGTAAAAAATTAAGAAGTGTGGCATGTTGTCTGTATGATATTAAAATGTTTCTGGCTTTTTCTGTGCGAAAAATGGTAACGCATGCATTGGCTTACAGCTATTTGCGATACGGTGTTACCATCTTTATGGGGTGCTCCCTCTTCTAGCGTGCGAGAATCAACTCCTTGCTAGGAGGTATCTTGAAAAGTGTTTCGTTTGACAGGCCAGATGTCTCAAGGGCGTGTATATTTCAAGAGCTCTGTCTGCCATCTTTCGGGGGTCTTTTTAGGGAAACGGTTGTGCTTCGCCATTTCTGGATTTCTAGTTTTATTACAGCCTACATTGCGCAGCGACCTATGAGGCCATCGCTCCGTTTCCAAATGCCGCGGATCAGAACGAAGTATGGTGAGCGCACGAGAGTGTATTATGTTCCGCAAATATTTAACAGCCTACCGGAATCCTTTCAATCCATAACTTCGAGGAAAAAGCTCAGGAAGGCGTTACGGAATTTAGAGCTATGAGGTTAAGCTTTGTTGTTGTTGTTGTTGTTGTTGTTGTTGTTGTTGTTGTGGTTGTTGTTGTTGTGGTTGTGGTTGTTGTGGTTGTTGTGGTTGTGGTTGTTGTGGTTGTGGTTGTGGTTGTGGTTGTGGTTGTTGTGGTTGTTGCGGTGGTTGTTGTGGTTGTTGTGGTTGTGGTGGTTGTTGTGGTGGTTGTTGTGGTTGTGGTGGTTGTTGTGGTTGTGGTGGTTGTTGTGGTTGTGGTGGTTGTTGTGGTTGTGGTGGTTGTTGTGGTTGTGGTGGTTGTTGTGGTGGTTGTGGTGGTTGTTGTGGTGGTTGTGGTGGTGGTTGTGGTGGTTGTGGTGGTGGTTGTGGTGGTGGTTGTGGTGGTTGTGGTGGTTGTGGTGGTTGTGGTGGTTGTGGTGGTTGTTGTGGTGGTTGTGGTAGTTGTTGTGGTGGTTGTGGTGGTTGTCGTGGTGGTTGTGGTGGTTGTTGTGGTGGTTGTTGTTGTTGTGGTGGTTGTTGTTGTTGTGGTGGCTGTGGTTGTTGTGGTTGTTGTGGTTGTTGTTGTTGTTGTTGTTGTTGTTGTTGTTGTTGTTGTTGTTGTTGTTGTTGTTGTTGTTGTTGTTATTGTTGTTGTTGTTGTTTTTTTATGGTTATCAAAGTTTTTTTTTCTTTCTTTTCCAGCACTACAAGTGTACCTTGTGATTCCGAGAATGTGTAAATTTTGAAACTCAGATAACTTTTTCTACTTTTTTTAGAACGTACCTTACTGCAATGTGTCTTTCTTTCGTATCGCCCCCTGCCGAGCCAGGTCCACAAGCCCTTGAGGATTTCACCGGCTCGCTATTGTACTTTCAAAAATGTATTTTCTCCAAATAAAACTATGTTCTATGTTCTTAGAGTATACGATACCGTTGTGGGCGCCACCATCTTGGTGCTTGCGCAGAGCAGAAGCAACTGCCGATTGTCATGATTCAAAAATGCGACTTCCTCTGCATTACATTCGGTGTAGCACGTATATTGTTTTGCTTTGACGCGAACTGCTCAAACATTTGTGGAGGACGGAAAAGCGTTTCCTGTGATATCAAATAAAGCTTCAGATAACTGGTAAACACGATTTTAAGCTTCAAGATAGGTAAGTATCGTTACACTGAAGCCCAGCTTATTTTGTGGCACTAGGTGCAACAACTAACATAACGTGCAGGTCATTCCATAAGTTAGCGAACGTCGGAGAGCGGTCAACGCTGTAAGAGCAAACGAGCCAATCAAAGAGCGTCAAAAGTGCAACGTCATTGCGCTCGTCCCCTCTTCTGTGGTTGTGTTTTTTTCAGTTTTTGCCTTATAATCCAACCAAACGCATAAAGTGTGCCGTGATGTTGCTGATTTAATCCGTCATACAGGGATTCAACAGCTGCCAGAAAAAGGGTAGTTTTCAAAATAGGTCTATTGCGGCTCGCGGGTATCTACTATTTATAAAAAAGCAGCTTCCGTTTCGTCGTCCTTGTGCCACCCAATGAGCTAGAGGGGCTTAGCGATAAACAGGGGTTCCGGTCTGTACTCGAAAGTGACCCCCTAAGGCCGCTGCCATTGTACGCAAATGTGACCACTCGTCACGTGACCAAACCAAATGCATGGCGTCACAGAAAAGATGGCAGCGCCCAGGCAATGGCTGGCCCCAGCTGGGCTGGAGCATTGGCCGGAGCTTGTCGGATGCTTTGTTCGCTGTCGTTCGCCTAGGCGAGTTGATTTCAGACGCGGAAGCCGTCATATGAGGCCGGTCGAAAGTGACTTCAGAGTTCAGCGTGGTGTCTCACGTAGGTATAACGTGAAAATACGGAGGAATGCTGCGCATTTCGCTGGTGATCGACAGGGATACGGCCACTAAAAAGACAATCGGCCCTGGATATTGGTAGGATACATTTTAAGGCGACGTTTCTGTGCTCTCGTTGACCACAGGAATCTCAGTGAAGCGCGTGCAATGTATCTGGATACACAGTTTAGCTATACGGAAATTGCGTGAGTCGTGCTTGGCAGTTTGCAATCGTGGTGCCGCTTTGTTCAAATAACCGAACGTACACTTTGGTTGTGCGGCGCACCGGAGAGCTGCCTTGAAGCTGGTAGTTCCCGTATTGCGCTAAATGATGGTGTGCTGCTTCCCAAATTGTTCTGGCGGAGGCGTGCACTTTCCCGGAGCACAGGTGCGCGGCGCACAGGTGCCTTTAAGCTGGTAGTTCCTGTGCCGTGCTTTAGCTGATGCTGTCCTGCTTCCTAAATTGTTCTGGTGTAGACGTGCACTTTCACGGAGCACAGGTGTTGCAGTTGGTATTGATTCCGCTGGTCTGTCGCACGTTTCGTCGACATAAACGTTTTATCAACACTTATTACGCGCATTGCAAGCTGTATCGACATTTCATCGCGCGTGTTGCCTACCCAGCTCACCCATTCATGGTGAGCTGGGTAGGTAGCCTGCAGTGGCTCATTACCAGAAAAGTGTTCCCACATCCATTTCAGTTCAGTTCGTTCACGGCAGTCGCCAAACGCCGAGGGAGACGATTTATTCGGACAGAATGCCACTAAAGCAATGCAGCTTCTTTAGTGGTCAGAAATCAGGATAGACTCTCTTTCGTCAGTTTTGTTATATTGTCACGGATGCTTGTTCTAGTCTTATCTTCTATCAATATTTACTATTCTGGAAAGTTGTAGACCGTGTTCGGCTGTCATCGTATGTTTTGGTGGAGATGCTAAGTACTTACCCATAGCCCTTCACTCTGTGCGCACCCTGGTGGCTCCTCAGCTGAGTTGCCCGATAACGGGACACGGGTGGCGGACTATCCCTCGTCTTAAACCCCCGGCGAGCAGTGAACCAAGTCCTATCCCGAGCCCGGCAGAAAAACCGCAAGACCGAGCAAGTACCAAAAGAACGAACCTCGCAAATACACCACGAAGAACCTGAAATCCGAGCCAGTCGCTGCTACCAAGAAGAAACACAGGACTTCGATCTCATGCCAGAAAAACCGAAGCTGGCTAAACCAACAATGACAAACCTGTAGCAACAAACAGCGTTCGCTCCCGTCATTGTTTGCATGCCCGTCGCACCTCACACTCCGACGCCCCTTCACGCAAGGTGTACGAAGACGTCGAGGACTGGATTGAACAATATGACCTAATCGCCCGCCACAACGGGTGGACAGGCAACTAGCTCCTCAGAACCTATACCTCTCGTGGAAGAAACTGCCAGGCACTGGTCTGAGAGCCATAAATCCTCCTTAACGTCGTGGGAAGTTTGCAGGATCGAGCTGGAGTGCACGTACTGTACGTCAGCCAACATAGACGAGAGAGACCCACAATCCGGATGCTGTCCAGGACACGGCCCCAACGAGAGCGTCACCGCCTTCGTGAAGGATGTTTTGCGCCTGATCGAGCGGCCACGCCGACCCTGACACTACAGAAGACAAGAAGCTAAGAATCTTGTGCTTATCTGATGAGGGTCACCACCTTAGGCTGCCTTGTTCGCAACCCCCGACAACAGTCGAAGGGTTCATATCACAGAGGCTTCCAACATTGAACGTGCACTGCATGCCCGAGCCTGTCACAATCAACAACTTCCAGGCCAGCCTCCCAGGCATCCGCGACATCATCTACGACACTGTTTGGGAGGAGATCAGGAAGCTACTTCTTTCTATCAGTTGCCCGGCTTTTATTTTGATTGCCGAGATTGATTTGGAACAAGTTCAACAGGCATTTAAACCGAAAACTTCTGCGAGCGAAGCGGCATCTGACAAACCGAGGGCGACTTACGCCACGATGGCACGATGACCGCCACCGGCTGCCCTTTAGTATTCAATGCCAGGGTGTCGAACCGGAACCGACCCGAATCGAAAACCGGAACCGAACCGTTATTTTTAGCCGAACCGGAACTGAACCGAACCGAAATCTTCGCCGCCATCTTGGAGCTGAACCGGAACCGAACCGAAAAAAAATATAACGGTAACCGGTTCAAAACGGTTCAAGGTATTCTTTTTTCGTTTTTGTTAGTATCACAAAACGAACATATGGGAATATGAAATTGGCGGCTGTATTTCTTTTTATTGTTCGAATTGTCACATACAGAACTGCAATGCATGGTAAACTGTGGGTTTCGTGGCGCTTTTGTACTGGCACTATGATTAACCATGTGTCACGTTGTCACGTGACGTCATGGTGTCAATACATGCTGTCAAGTAATGTCACGTGACCCTGTGACGTCACGTGACTCACTGCGTCAAGTCCATTTAATTTGAGAAAGTCACTAGATGTATTAACCTTGTTGACAGCGTGACGTAACATGATATCACGATTTTGCACCGAGTCACGTGACACCGTGACGTAAACAATTTTCATAGCCCAGAATCGAGTGCTCAAGTTCATGCCAATCAGCATCGCCGAACATTCGGGCAACGGCTTGTGTTCAATTAAAGATGATAATAGCCCAACTCTAACAATATCTGAAGCTCCAGCCCAAGCTTTTGCTTTCTAAACCCTAGCGCATGACTATGATGAACACTGACGGTATATAATTAGCGTCAGATCACGTAGCTGCTTGTTCAAATTGCGAGTTGAGGAGGGGATCGACAGCTATTTGTTTCTTTATTTTCTTTTGCATCTGCTTTTTTGTTTTTCTTTTCGCAAGCTATCAACGTCAGGGGTTACTTCTTAACAGTATTTATTGAAAGTACAAAAACAAATGTTGCACGACCAATTTTACATTATTGAAGCACCCAAAAATGTTTTCGTTATTGGGGAGGAGGAGCGACCGTGACACCCCAAGCGGTTAACTTTAGAACTACACGGATGGGGACAATAAATACAATGACTCAGCGCTCGGCCGACATAACCAAACGCGGCGTCAGCGTTCGGCTGGAGTTCGTGTTCTCCGGTGAGGAAGAGGACAAGCACCACGGATTTTGTCCAAGCAATGGCCAATGTCCGGCGGTGGTCTTTTGGCCAGTGGCCAGAGAGTGGCCATTCATTGGCCAATGCTTGGCCGATGGCTGATGGCCAGTGGCCATTGGCCAATGGCCAGATAAAGGCCAGTCACCGGCCAGTCTCTGGCCACTGTCTGGCCACTTGGCCAAGGACCACAGCCAGCCACTGGCCGATGACTGGCCAACTCTGTGCTGCTTGGGGGGGGGGGGGGGGGGGGGGGCTTTTTTGTTTCCACTCCGGCCTGCATGTACAATGCAGCATGCATGGTCCCAGCTCAGCACATTCCCTGAGGATAGATGCGACACTTAACGTCGCTTCGTCGATTGTTAGTATTTTTTACATTAAACCCTGCCTTGCGCTCTATTGTAGAAGATGACATGGACATGCACATAAGGCCTGTGTGCACGTGCAGAGGCCTTGTGTTGAGTAAACACCTAGGTGTGGGGAAACAAACGGGTAAGAACGCCCCCTATAGTTCGATCGCCTGCCTAATTTTTTAACTGTACGGAAAAAAATACTTGAAAGATAAACAGAAAAAAAAAATATTGACCTCAGAGGGAGAGCCGAACATTGGCAGTCGCTTTAAGGCTGTGTTCCAAGTCTTACCCAAATGGATCCGAGTTACTCCCGCGGGTCATGTCACGTGACATCACAGATTGAAAAGTGCTGGACGCGGCTAGGTTTTTAAAACGCCAGAAAACAAAACCCTTACTCTGGAGTAAGATCATGTAAATTTTAAAACACAGCCTAAGTCTCACATCAGCGTCGTTCTCAAGGTTTCTACCACCTCTGTATTTTGCTTAAAGGAACAATACAAATATTTCTATACATTCACATAACGCTGCTTAAAATCACTTCCTAACGTTAATAACTAAATAAACTTGGCTTTGCTCTTTTTTTTAGGCAATGGCAGTGGCCAAAAAATTAGAGAAATATGAGCATCGTTGATCCCCTCAACTCGGAGCCAGAAGCGGCCTCCTGGCCTGGTACCTAACTGAGGCCGCCAACGTTAATCATGCCCCCGTGGTGGGGTTGGAAAGGAAGAAAACGCCTGCTGGAGCTCCAGGCATTTTTAGAGTTCGGCTAATCTTATCACCGCAGTGGTTGGACACAAGCCACTACCCGAGTGTCCGCCGAGGCATTGATTGTTACGAGCCGATGTACAGTGCTCACGCAGTTCTCGTGTCTCATCCATGAGCCGCGCTCGACTGTCGTCAGGCGGGTGGGTTCGATCCCCCAATTACGTCGTCAAGCTTTGCGAAGGCAATACTGAAAGATATAGTTCCCTTTTATTCTCGTAATTCCACCGTGACAAGGGAACTTCTGAATCAGTGGCGGCCTGTGCGAGTATACTTGAGTCAGACTAGGACGAATACGCCTCTGAAAATTCATGAACATTCCAACCCGATATCATTTGATGAGCGCTTTAAACTTCGCGGGGTGCAAAATAATACAAAAAAAAAGCAATGGAGGGTTGCTGTTAACAAGTAACAAATAAAATTGTGGATTTAGCACACACAAACGGAGGAGGATATTCCTCAGGAATACTTTCAGCCTTTCCACCTTGGTGAAGAAGGAACACCAGCGAAGCTCTACTATGGTGGGAATGAAGTAATGGACCGGCCGCAAGTCGGCAAGCCAGAGTACAAAGACTGGAGAGGTTGTCGCCATCAATGCGCGACGGCGGCAACCAGACAACCGGGAAGCCGGTTGTCTGGTTGCCGCCGTCAATTATAGATGGCGGTAGCTGTCCAGAGTTTTGTGTCATTATTTGTTTGCTGACTGACATGATGGGAAACTGACCCTTAATAGCTCCGCTGTAAAAATAAGCGCGTGTGTGTGCGTGAGTGTGTGTGTGGGGGGGGGCGGGTAATTTTAATAACATACACTGTTGTAAAGAGGTTCCTCTTTCCCTCATCTTTGGCGGAGACCAACAAGCGTGGGCCCGGAAACTACTTTGTTTGCAAAAACACTCTTGCCAAAAAGCACGTTTTTGTCGTGCCAGACGGTCGCGCAGTTCCTCGCGAAGATGCAGTACGAATAATAATACGTGCCTTTCAAATACTTGGCTTTCACTGAGCTTGAACCTCCTGCAGCGTGCATTTTGCACCATCGAATTTGATTTTCACAATGACTACTAGCATATAGTATGATGACGTCACGTGCATGCCATGCTAAACAGTTCAGCTTTCTGGTGAAATGTGATGTTCGCAACACTAGCAATAGATGTCCTACTTGTAAAGTTTTCCAGTATTTATTGCAGTCTCGCGATGATAGATGGCAGCCCAGAAAAATGTTAGAGCGCATGATTATTGAAGCACAGTGTTGTAAAGCGGGGGCCCAAAACAAGTGCAGGTAAAACCGAATGTAACATTAGCCTCGCGAGGTAGTATTTTGCGAAGTTTCGAGCTCATGCAAGCTGGTGAAATGAGATTTATATTAAGATTTTAAGAATTCCATCGGTCCTTCGCGCTATTCGTGTAAAATTATTAATTTCATTGCGTGCACCTTTACGCATCTCTTTTTGCAGTAAGGCGTTCTGTAAGAGATTATTTAGGAAAATACCATTATTTTCTCTTTTTTTCACATTTCGAGTATTTGCTTCCAGATCTGTCATGTGAACACAGAGTCCTTTTTGGCGTACCCTGCAACCCGATGTTTCACACTGCCAATCAGCAAACAGAAAAACACTTTTACGCAGACTCAACAGCTCGCGTAGTTTCGAGTATCTTCCTTCCGTGTCGGTCTCAAGCGGTTATGTGAACTTTTAAGGTAATATTTATTGATCATTATGAAAATATATTACATTACTAACTGAATATTTGACAACATAAATAAATGGCCGACCACCCAAAAGCTATGCCCCCCAAGATTATTTGAACTGTGTTCTGCCAATCTTTTCCGGCGTTTGTATCCTCGACAGGCACGTTGAAGGTTATTTGGGACAGCTTTACATACATTTCTGATTTTGAAGCTAATTAAAACAACAATTTGTTCCTCACATATATAACTTCTTAAACATATAGAAGCCTGTTATTGCCTCTTCTATGTGGTAAACATTGCTTTAATGTGTCTCTGGGCTGGACAAAAACAAAGTAAACAGGGGCGCGGCTGAACCATGACGATTACGCACGCAAACTGTCAGAAAATATCCAATTAAGTAGCTGCCATGCCGAGAAAAACTTTAAATACTACTTCGTTGGACTTAATAAAGAAGGTACTTTGGGGGACGCTTAAGCTTCGGCTTTAAAATCGCCTCCTTACTTGCCGCGCAAGCGTGCCTCGGTTGCCTAGTCAGGAGCGTCTGACTCGCAACCGAAGGGTCGTGGGATCGAATCCCTCCTAAAATTCTTTTTTTTTTCTTTAAGGCAAAGAGAAATTATTAGAGACATACGGCGACCTGCAATTCACGTTACATGTCATGTTTTAATCACTTTCATTCCATGCGTGATGTCACGTTTCACGTGAGCATTGTGAGTTGTTTGAAATCCTTGAGCGAGGGCATGTAGTTCTGACGTCATGACCTTATCGACCATTCAGGATTTTCCAGTCACGCCACCGAAATCGGCTTTTCTGCGACATGAGCTTCTCAGTGCTATTGCGTTAAAATAATCAATTAGCAAAGGTGATGATCATTTGCAAATTAAATTGACCGGCCTCTTGTCAAGAGCAAACCTCAATAGCCAGGCTATGCCAGCTTATCTTGTATAAGAAAATGTTAACTAACGTGGGCAAGCGCTATTTTGGGCCAGATTCGATCTGAGTGCGAATATGCATATAGATTAGACAGAACAATTTTGATTGCTTCTTGCTGCATGATTAGTCGCATGCATCGCGGTGCTGAGTGTAAGCAATGTTTGGTTAAAACAACAAGCATTTTGATTGACGCTCGGCATTTCTTTAAAAAATAGACTGAAAGGGATTATCCTAGAACTTTCGTGACATTTTGAAAATTTCATTGCTTTTTGCTTAGTTGTGTCGTCATCATATACATATATATATTGTGAGACATATTTAGTAAACAATATTTCACGATATATATGGCCATGAGGCGCCCATTTCATAATTTTATGCAGTAATTAATTCCTTAGTTCGAGGACACAATCACGATTTAACTTTTAATACTGCGACACAAAGTTGTACGAATCAAGGGTATTTTTGGTGACCATGCCACACTTGGCGTCAACATTTTATATTGTGTGAATAAATCAGCCTGAATTTTAGAATTTTACTTAAACACAAAGAAAGGACAGGAAAAGACAGTATAGTTCTAAATTCCAAGCTGATCAATTTACAGCTATGTACCAACAAGCTCAGCTCCTTACTGTTATACTGAAACATTTGGATTCAGGTAAATATATGTTACTGGTAATGTGTATGTTATGTCGTATGAACACGCCGTTATGTATGTTAAGAAATTAAAAAAAATGAATTTCATACTTTTGGTATCTGAAAAAAAAGTTAATTGCACAGATGAGAGGAGAAACTATATAGTTGATTGTTTCACGGCGTAAATAGTGTATAGTGTCAGAACAACGCGGAAAATATATTATCAATTTAGCGGTTCAAACCGGTTCGAACTGGTTCGAACCGGTTTGAACCGTTATTTTTTGCTCCCCGGAACTGAACCGGAACCGAACCGAAAGCCGTGAACCCGAACCGGAACCGAACGGATAAAAATTTCGGTTCGACACTCTGTTCAATGCCAATTCAATGAAACACCCTAACGCCGAAGCAGTCACGACATCAGGTGTAGGTCTGCGCTGAACAAAGTACACCGAGGAAAACGAAGGTTTTGCGAATGGCCTACCGAAAACCACTCTGCTAGCACTGCATGAGGCCGACCATGTCCACCGCAGCTGCCCGTCCCAATGAATTGGCCTGCGAGGGTTCGTGTCCAATGACCCACGACGGCGTCTCAGGGAGCGACCGCGGGACATTCAGGATTATCTTCGGCGGCCTTTGTCCTTGGTGCCGACATTGCCCCGAAGCTCCTGATCCCCATCACCTTGACGGGAGGTAAGCATGACAAAGAAGGGGAGCGGCAATGCTATGACAGTTGATTTGGTGACGGTTGTCGTCTAAGGACAATATGTAATAACTTGCTGACACCAATTATCTGTGCCCACTCCACGAAGCACATAATTTTTCGACTTTGAGGGAGAATGCCGATGAGTGACTTAAAGAAATAGAATGGTTGGTTGTTCTCAAAAGTGACAAAGGTGACATATTGAGCTTCCGGCTCAGCAACACTTCCTTTGATTTCCTCCTCCCAATACTCTAACTCTCAAAAGTGGACACCAAGCATCACACGACTTCACTTTGCCACACGAGGCTTACACAAGTTGCAAGGTAGCGGGATGCAGAAGAAATCGCCATTACGAAATGGAAGTGAAATGGCTTGAATAGCAAACAAACACTGTTGCCAGCCATCAAGTCAACGGTACAACAAAAGGCACAGCCACGTAAACAATACATGACTGAGCTTGCTACATTGACGCAGAAAACTACCTGGAAGATTTGCGGATTAGAAGCCAGCCCTCCAGCTTCGGAGCATCAGATGTCAGTGGCAGCACATGACGTATGATTACAAGACGGCATCAGTCAGTCAAAGTTGCCTCTCGACCAAACTGAACACCGACGTGCCAGGAGCGCCATCCGACAACAAGGAGCACAGGTACTACGACTGAAGCCCTGATACGAGACTATCGCAGAAATAATTCGTTATGGAACCATCTGCTAAGAATATTTATGTAATCAAGTGAAAATAAACATATTTGATACACTAACCAAATAAACACATTTCCGCTTGCCATTATGCTTTCAGAGTCTACACATCAAGAATTGTGTTCACTGCATGTGGCGAAGCTTTTGAGGACACTTGCATCTCTGACACCCCAATACTAATAAATGGGACAGACCAGACTGGCAGACTTGTTGCATGTGGCTGCACACTCCTTGCCCCTCTCCTGAACATGTGGTGCACTGAAAGCAAACTCCAGTGATGTGAAAATGTTATTTATTAACTTATTTATTTCAAAGGCCCCTTAAAGCACTGCAGAGAGGATATTTAAGACTATACACACATTATAATGCCATCATAACGCACTCACGTTAATGAACACAGAACGGTCCCAGGTGCTGGAAATGAATATTGCACTCGTAAGAAATAATTATTGCTGTAACTTGTTAATTACAGAGATGAACACACGTCTGGGCCTCTAGTTTAATAGTACGTGTTGATGCATTGTTGTATAGCAGGACACTTCCTATACATATGACGCAATAGACCCTTTACAAAACCCCATCGAGCAGCATGACTGTCACCATTTGTTTTCGGCATAAGGCACACGAATGGGCCCTAGTTCACGCCGAACGCTAATGCAGCATAGGAGTACAACAGGTGCCGAGCCGTGTTCACAGTGATGGCTGACATAACATTATTGTAGAACAGATGCCGAAAGCATGAAGGCCCGTGTGTAATTAGAGTAGTTGCAGCTGTAATTCGTTTCATCACAATTAGGCAAACGGCGAAGGCTACAGTCTCGGTGAGTCAATATGCACATGGAGAGAGGCACATGACAACATGTCATTCAGAGTGCTCGTCTGCACAGATTTGTCGCACACCTTCACTCCGTCCTTCTCATTGGCTCGAGAGGGCTGTGGCGGTCGCCCTTTTCCAAGTTACGGCACAAGTATAGGCAGCCTACACTTTTGAAAAAGAGTATATTGAAGAGACTGAAAGGAACGGTAGTAAATATTTTTCAACAAGCTTACTGCTCTTCGGCCAAGGGATGAACAGAAATATTAATCATCTTGTCCAGGTAATTAGAACAAGTAAATAATTGACCGAATAATACAATGCACTCTTAATGAAAAAAAGTATTGCTGCAATAAATCTTAACGAAAAAAATGAGCAGTTAATCTTCTATTCCCGAGTTGCATAACATTTAACGAATTGCTGATATGTGTGGTTCTATCTCTAAACCTCTAGAGAGTGATAGTGGGACTGCTTTTTCTTTTATGATTCTAGATGTTAGAATGATGGATTAGACAACCATCTAAGAGGAGTATGATCATACACATAGAGGTTACTGTGGACTATTGATACTGATCGGCAAAGTAAAGAGCCTACTAATACTAATTTATAAGAAACATCGGACGCAACATTTTGTGCATTGATCAATCAGGAATGTGAAGACTTGCTGTGTTCTGATTTCCAAGGGGACAAATAAGCTGTTTTATGAACATAAGTAATTAACTTTTTTCGAATGATTGGTCCAAATGCTTTGTAAGAGTTTGCATGTACATCAATTAAGCAAACGCCAGCTTTTCACTTCAAAAAAGTTATGCGATAGAATAAAGAATCGTCGATTAGCACAAAAAGGTTAAAGATCGCAGGAGCGTCCTCGCTAAAAATGGTTATGATTATACGGTGACGCAGGGCTGAAACAACTTCTTCTGAGCCCTAACGCGACGTATACCTTTCGCTTCGACTCTCAGACATTACAACGGTCGAACGAAGCTAGAAAAATCTGAATATGTTATACTAGAAGTTATATCGTAAAATTGTTGATAAGTAGAAAACGTAAAGATCGCAGGAGCTTCCTCGCTAAAAGTTGCTGTGAAAATGCAGTTACCTACGGCTGAAGCAAATTCCCCCAGGCCCGACGTCCGTCGCATAGATTTCGCGTCGATTCTCAGACATTCCAACGTTCAAACAAAGCTAATAGAATTCAAAAACTTTATGCTAGTAGCACACGTAGTTTTATCGATCCTCGAACACATCCGGGAATCCGAGCACCGGTACGGCGATACGGCTGATGCTGTCACACAGGCGTTAATATCCAGATGATCCGGACCGATCTTGCGCAAAAAGGGTATAAAGTCGCATTCCTTCATATTTTCACATTATACCTGCGTCAGCGAGCACGAAGAAGCCCGAAGTCGTCGGAAAGCAGCTGCACATCACAGCGACCGCACACCGAGCAAACTCGCTTCCACCAGCTCTGGGCGCTGCCGTCTTACCGATGACGTCACGGCTCTTGTGAGATCACGTGACGAGTGGTCACATTTGCGTACAACATGGCGGCAACCGGGGGTGCCACTTCCGAACTCCCGGTTTATCACTCTAAGCCCCTCTAGCTCGTTGGTCCTACCATACGCGCACATCGGTCAATGTTCCTGTTTTACGAATGGGAAGACAAAATTAAGAAACATACTGAACAATCGCCTTATGAGCAGAATGCACCAGAGCCAGCAAATGAGAAGAACAAAATATTTAAAAAGTTCCATGCCCTCGTGTTTTTTTTTTTTGTTTTTTTTTTTTTGTTTTTTTTTGCGGCTTTTTATTTGGAATGGTTCCATTTGATGGGTCTTTGAATGTATCCATCTGGAGAATTCGCCACTCTCAGCCATAATGGTACCGCAGTGTGAAAATCTCGCTCCCTCCCCCCTGCCAAAAAAAAAAAAAGTACCACAAACTGGATTTCAAGTTTACAGCAAGAAATGCAGTTGGATTTCCTGTTTCATAATCCAGTTAGTGAAAAGTTATGCTGTTTTTTTCCGGTATGGTAGCTCCTGGATTATCATCGCCTTCAGAATGGAGATGCTCGCGTATCCATGCCTGACGTGCAAGTATGAGGCAGGCCTTCTATATGACTCGTATTCCACATACTAAGGATTACTTAAGCGTCGCTGACACGACTTCGTACTGCTGTTCAACGAAGATCATCCAGATGACTGCCATTTTTGATAGGAACTAGTGCGCCCCCTATAGGCGACGAAAATAATCCCGGGAGAAGGTGAACAAGGTGGACAAAAGACAAACGTAAATATCCAAACATAACTACGTGACTGGTGCGCGGCCGAAAGAATAAGCCTGGTCCTGGTATCGAACCAGGGACCTGTAGATTTTCGGTGGAGCGCTCTAACTGAGCTAACCAGGGGTTAGATGTCAGTAGAGTAAAGGCCTGTTCACACAGACAGCGGAGCGCTAAGTTAGCGCTACGTGAGCGCTCCAAGGAGCGCTCATGTGGCGCTTCCTGGCGCGTGACCTAGTTCTAATATAGCGCGCGATTAGCGCTTATGTAGCGCTTTGTTAGCGCTCATGTAGCGCTTTGTTAGCGCTTCTGTAGCGCTTTGTTAGCGGTTCAGTAGCGCCTTGTTAGCGCTTCTTGTACCGCGGTTACCGCTCATTCACACTGGAAGCGGATCCGCGTTCGCAAAGCGGTTGCAAACGCGGTTGTATAAAGATCCAGTACAATTGCACGCGCACTCGATGACATCAAGTGCGCGTGCAATTGTACTGGATATTTATACAACCGCGTTTGCAACCGCTTTGCGAACGCGGATCCGCTTCCAGTGTGAATGAGCGGTTAGTGCTGCGGATTAGCGCGTGCAGTGCGGTTCCGATTCTTGAGGTTGGGTACATCAGCAGCACAATGGCGGACATGTGGGACGCTGAAATAGAAACGCGACAAATGCTCTTACATACGGAATTATACTCCGCGACAACTTTTCTTGGCAATGCAGTGGAAGGTACAGGCCCGCGTCCCCTCTCCCATTTTGAGTGTACGCAGGCTCTCCTCCTCCCCCATTTCCGGGGAGAGGAGGAGAACCCGCGCACACTCAAAATGGGAGAGGGGACGCGGGCCTGTACCTTGTACTGCATTGCCAAGAAAAGTTGTCGCGGAGTATAGTACAATGTGTGTAGACGGCTTAACGCCCAGAAGAGCCTTCTGGGTGCGCAAAATCTTTCGCCACCAAGAAGGTTCGTCGGGTACCGTCGGGTACCCGACGAACCTTGTTCCTAGGCTGAGGGACCGAGACACAGAGCTCTTTTGAAGGCGATTATTTTTAACTGCGTGTCTTTGAAGCACGGTCACGCATATTAAATAGAAAGCGATAAGGTCGTACCCAATCAATTAGTCGCTCAGAGTCCATGATTCTGGATCGCCTGCCCGACCCTTTGCTTGGAGAGCGGCTCTTTTACTTCCTCTTCTTTCAATGCCAAAGGAAAAACAACAACAAAGGAATCATCGTGCACGCGCTGTTCCGCAGCAGCAAGCACGGCACAAGAAGCGTGAGAGCGCTAACAAAGCGCTTCTGAAGCGCTAATAGAGCGCTACTGAAGCACTAATCGAGCGCTACTTCACGCGCTACGAAGCGCCACATGAGCGCTCCTTCGAGCGCTCACGTAGCGCTAACTTAGCGCTCTGCTGTATGTGTGAACCGGCCTTTAAGCAGTTTTATCAGCTGTACCTTGTTGGTGTTATACTGGTGGCAGCTGATAAAACTCGTTTGCTCTAGTGAAGCCTAACTCCTGGTTTGCTCAGTCGATGAGCGCTCCTCTGGAAATGCATGGGGAGGTCCTTGTTCAATACCAGGACCAGGCGGATTTTTTCGATCGCGCACTAGTTACCTAGTTCTGTTTGGAGATTTGTTCTTGCCCTTTGTCCCCCTTGTTCCCCTTCCAGGGATTATATTCGTCATTCTTGTCCAGCATGGCTTGCACCTTGGCATTTAATTGCATTATCAATCGCTCCCATAAGCCGTAAAAGTTGCAAATCTCACAGCGTTTCCGTAGTACCACTACCATTACAATCATGCCGGGAGTGCACACGAAACCGCCAACACCTTTCACCATGTCTCCTCAGCGAGGTGTAAGATGACGGTTCTCTAACGAGTTTGTCTCGAGGAACTTTCCTGGCCTTGTTGCGGCATGGCAATAAAGGCAATATTGCCGCGCGCGCAGCTGGCCAAGCAGGCAGCGCGCGCGTGGCCTACCGGTTACCGCGCTTGCTTCCCACGCTGAAAGCCAGGGTTCGATTCCTGGCCGCGGAGGCGCATTTTTGTTGACACTGTAATGTAAGGTTCTGGTGAATTCGAGAACCGCCTTGCTGTTTCGAGGTTAGAATGTTCCACACGCCGAACCTTCTACGCCGAACGATCCAGAAATCCACGAGGGTACATAAGGGATTCCGCAAGGCGAGCGGAGTCAGTCTCGCCCCAGCGTTTTACTCTGCTGCCACGCCGACTTCGACGCCCGCGACGCTTTATTATTATCTTTTGTACTCTTTTATTTCTGGCACAAGTTCGGCACATTAAACGTTTATTTCTTCCTGTTTATTTTTTATTTTTGGTCACCACCCGTGACATTTTGGTGGAGGTGCAGGGTACACCCGGAATTTGGAC
Source organism: Ixodes scapularis (assembly GCF_016920785.2). Classification (NCBI taxonomy): domain Eukaryota; kingdom Metazoa; phylum Arthropoda; class Arachnida; order Ixodida; family Ixodidae; genus Ixodes; species Ixodes scapularis. The sequence continues at coordinate 42,974,017 of NW_024609880.1, read as the reverse complement.
CCTTGCCACCCAGGACCGTGCAGTCAAACAGGGCGACGATGAACAACCAGTCGCCACAGACCTCGACCGCTCCATCCGTCGTCTTCATGCCCGTCGCCCCACGCAACCCGACGCCGTTCCATGGTGAGGCCCATGAGGATGTGGAGGATTGGCTACAGCATTACGAACGAGTGGCCCGCCATAACCAGTGGACACCAGAGCAGTGCCTTCAGAACGTCTACTTCGCTCTGGAAGGCACGGCGCGCACCTGGTTCGAGAACCACGAAGCGTCCATTTCGACGTGGGAAGAGTTCCAGGCCGAGCTGCGACGCACCTTTGCCAACCAGCAGCGACGACAGCGTGCCGAAGAACTCCTCCAAGCAAGACACCAAGGGCCAAACGAGAGCGTCACAAGCTTCGTTGAAGACGTTCTCCGCCTCATGAACCGCGCCAATCCAAACGCTCCCGAAGAGAAAACGTTGCGGGCCCTAATGCGCGGCGTCAAAGAAAACATCTTCGGGGGCCTCGTGCGGAGCCCGCCTACGACTGTCCAGGGTTTCATTACTGAGGCATTACTCGTCATTACTCGTCGGAGGTTTCTGGCGTTGTAGCACTCGTGCAGACTCTCGTCCTTGGGAAACCAGGTGAAAAGCTGAACGCGGTGACGAAGAAAGACGTCTACCCACTCCCCCGAATCGACGACACGTTAGACCGGCTGCGCCACTCTCGATACTTCTCATCGATGGACCTGAAGAGCGGCTACTGGCAGATCGAAGTCGACGAACGGGACCGAGAGAAGACAGCTTTCGTCACGCCGGATGGGCTGTACGAGTTCAAGGTAATGCCTTTCGGACTATGTACGGCGCCAGCAACTTTCCAGCGTGTTATGGACACCGTACTGGCAGGACTGAAGTGGCAGAGCTGTCTGGTCTACCTCGATGACGTCGTGGTGTTTTCCAGCGACTTCGACGAGCACTTGCGACGACTACGAGCTGTTCTTCAAGCCATACGGACCGCTGGACTCACCCTCAAACCGTCAAAGTGTCGTTTCGCCTATGACGAACTGAAGTTTCTAGGTCACGTGGTTAGCAACGAAGGCGTGCGCCCAGACCCTGAGAAGACTCGCGCCGTCGCGTCATTTCCAGCGCCGACAGACAAAAAGGCCGTGCGAAGATTCCTTGGACTTTGCGCCTACTATCGCCGCTTCGTTCGGGATTTCGCACGGATTTCCGCACCGCTCACAAACCTCACGAAGGACGCCGAGAGGTTCGAATGGGCCGAGGAACAGCAGCAGGCATTCGACGAGCTGAAGCGACGACTCCAGACGCCTCCGGTTCTTGGACATTTCGATCAGGATGCGGACACCGAGATTCACACTGACGCAAGTAACGCAGGACTTGGCGCGGTACTAGTGCAAGTACAAGAAGGCACCGAACGAGTCATCGCCTACGCAAGTCGGACACTGTCCAAGGCAGAGAGAAATTACTCCACGACTGAGAAAGAATGCCTTGCGGTCGTCTGGGCAATCACGAAGTTTCGTCCCTACTTGTACGGAAGCCCGTTCCGCGTAGTCACGGACCACCACTCGCTCTGCTGGCTTGCGAACCTCAAGGACCCGTCAGGACGCCTCGCTCGATGGAGCCTCCGGCTACAAGAGTTCAACATGAGTGTGGTTTACAAGTCAGGACGCAAGCACAGCGACGCTGACTGCCTGTCCAGGGCCCCTGTCGCAACACCTTCCGGCAGCAGCGACGACGATGATGACGAGTGCTTTCTAGGGGCAGTGAACACCGATGACATGGCACGACGTCAACGAGACGATCCGGAGCTGCGAGCCTTAATCGAGCACCTGGAAGGGCGCGGCGGTACCGTACCCCGTGTTTTCTCACGAGCCGTGCCGACCTTCGCCATTCGACAAGGTGTACTCTACAAAGAGAACTTCGGGGCAACAACTCGCCGTGGCTGCTGGTTATCCCGACCGACCTTCGAGGGGAGATCTTTCAAGCATGTCACGACGACCCGACATCCGGACACCTTGGATACAGCCCGACACTGGCCCGTATTCGTGAAAAGTATTACTGGCCCAAGCTCCCCAAGACCGTCCACCTGTACACACGATCATGCCACGAGTGCCAGCTATGCAAGAAACCTCCGACGAGGCCGGCCGGACTCCTGCAGCCTATTTGTCCTCCAACTGCACCCTTCCAGCAGATCGGAATGGATCTACTTGGTCCTTTTCCGCCTTCGACGTCGGGGAACCGCTGGATCATCGTCGCCACAAATTATCTCACACGGTACGCCGAAACGAAAGCTCTTCCTTCGGGGACTGCTGTGGAAGTTGCCAAGTTTTTCATTGAGTCCATCGTCCTCCGGCACGGCGCTCCAGAAGTTCTGATTACAGATCGCGGATCATCGTTCATGGCACAACTGACCCAAGAAATCCTCCGACTCAGTCATACCAGCCATCGTCGTACAACTGCGTACCACCGGCAGACCAACGGGCTGACGGAGCGACTCAACAAGACAATCGCCGATATGATCTCTATGTACGTCGACGTAGAGCATAAGACGTGGGACGAGGTGCTACCCTACGTCACGTTCGCCTACAATACGGCGGTTCAAAAGACCACTGGATTCACCCCTTTCCAGCTGGTACATGGTCGGAAGGTAACGACCATGCTGGACGCCATGCTGCCCCATGAGCCATCTGACAACGAGAGCGACGACGCCCAGGCGGTTGCTCAACGCGCCGACGAAGTTCGCCAGCTCGCCCGACTCCTGATTCAAGACCAGCAACGCGTCGACGCCGGCCGCTACAACCTTCGTCGCAGGGACGTCCACTTCCAGCCCGGAGATAGGGTGTGGGTATGGACGCCCATCCGTCGCCGCGGCCTCAGTGAGAAATTGCTGAAACGATACTTTGGACCCTACAAAGTGCTTCGTCGACTCGGGGATCTGAACTACGAGGTGATGCCCGACGGAGCACGGACTTCGTCACGCCGCCCTCCACGACCGGAAGTTGTCCACGTCGTGCGACTGAAGCCGTACTAAGCTCGATAGGACTGTGGACCTTATCTGTTCCAAATGACTCTTTAGTTTACCGTTATTTTTATTTGTTTTGCTTTCGGATTGTATCGGGACGATGCACTTTTTAAAGAGGGGGGGGGGGGGGGAGTAATACCGCGCGCGGAGCTGGCCAAGCAGGCAGCGCGCGCGTGGCCTAGCGGTTATCGCGCTTGCTTCCCGCGCTGAAAGCCAGGGTTCGATTCCTGGCCGCGGAGGCGCATTTTTGTTGACACTGTAATGTAAGGTTCTGGTGAATTCGAGAACCGCCTTGCTGCTTCGAGGTTAGAATGTTCCACACGCCGAACCTTCTACGCCGAACGATCCAGAAATCCACGAGGGTACATAAGGGATTCCGCAAGGCGAGCGGAGTCAGTCTCGCCCCAGCGTTCGACTCTGCTGCCACGCCGACTTCGACGCCCGCGACGCTCTATTATTATCTTTTGTACTCTTTTATTTTTGGCACAAGTTCGCCACATTAAACGTTTATTTCTTCCTGTTTACTTGTTATTTTTGGTCACCACCCGTGACAATATTAGAGTCCAGATAATGCTACGTAAATACGATTTATTATTTAGCCGTCTCAATATCTTATATTTCTGTCCGGCTGGCTCTTTACGAGGGAACTTCGCGATTGTTTCGGCCACTGCGACACGTCTGGCTGACCTATACATCTTATGGGTAGTAGTTGATTTGAGGTTTGAGCATAATGTAAATTGAACCTTCCGCTTTAAAAAAAAAAAAAAGAAAAACGATAAATTAGTATATCCTTCCCAAAGCCAAGAAGCCAAGAAGTCACGTTCAATTTTGATTGTATCAAATTTGTGGCATTGACCTATTGGAAACATTTCGTGGATGAATTTAGCGAAAACGAGTATAACGTACGGAAAAAATTTGCGTACGTAAACGAAATGGTATCGTCGCCACTGCGCATGAACCGAGTCCAAAACACGTGTTCGATTGGCGCACGGCGACGACGGTATTTATTCCGTACACTAGAACTCGCCGTTGTGAAGCTATGCGGAGCACAAACACGCGTCTTCTTCTTACGCAGGGGTTGCGGTTTTACGCCAGCACGCTTAACTCTGACATGATTGGACGGATAGTGGGTAGACCTCAAGGCGGCTAGCACCAGGGTCTACCCACTATCCTTCAAATCAGAGCCAATCAGAGCTCGGCGTCCTGACGTCATCGCAACCCCTGCGCAAGAAGCAGGCCAAGCACGGCGCAAGCCTGTACCGCCAAGTTCTAGCAGACCATTTAAGGATGAACTTGCGCCCTGCATACGTGTCTTCGTTGACATGGTGTTTGTGACAAATGAGCTGTCGGTGACTCGTTTGTAGAATTTAAGCTCCCCTAGCTCCCGGTGTCGAAGTAACGTCATCTTTTGGCGACGAGATGTTTTGGTGGAGTCCCCTTTACTGATTTTGTCTGTGACGTCAGAGCTAGGGTTATTGATTGCCAGCGACAATTTCGATGATGCATGAAAGCACGGTGGCAACTTGTCGTCACCGCATCTTAAACCAACACCGTCAAAATTAACATATGGACATTTTTTTTTTTTCGTAATGAAAGTAGATTGTATCCCGCTTAAAGGACGTCATAGTGAGCGCGCGCTCAATCATGAAAGGCCGACTGAAGCGAAGCTCTCGATCGCACACGTCGCCAGTGCTCGATGTCCCTTCAGGAACCGATGTAAAACAAGTCCGGCCATTTGGCGCAGTGTTTTAGGTTTTCAACAGTGGAACGACGCCTTGACACGTAGAGTGCACCGCTCTCCGTCTGGCGGTGGTGGGTTCTACGCTCCGCCCTGCCTTAAGTTGTCAGTGAGTGCGAGACATTGCAGTATTGAACCCGGAAACGCGCTCGTGACAGCAGAGTTTCGCAGTTAGTAAGTGTAGCAAGTACGGCAGGTACAAGACACACGTGTAGTAATTGCGCCTTGTGCCAGAGGTCTTTAATGGAAAAGGTATCAGACTTCGTTAATCTTTACATTATTTTTTTTTACCAATGAGTCTTAGGCGCGCGGATTACTTTTCCATTTCAGACTGTCCCTTGAACGATGGCAAAAATTACGACGAGAGCTTTCGTCCGAAAAGGATCAGCTACTATAAATATCAAAAGTAGCACGATAAAAATATCATGCCTCTCATTTTATTATCCGGCAGTGACAGGCTTCTGCTAATTAGCACTTTAAATAGAACTCAGAGTGGTCGGTTCCAACGGCTTCAAAAGCTAATCTGACTCTAACAACTTTCTTGTTTATCAAAATTAAGGATTCAAAATCCCCTTGCTTTGACATTAATAGGATTACCGTATACTTTTTTGTGTTATGTTTGGCTGGCTTTCAATGCGGAGATAAGTCAACAGACAAAATGACGCCCAAGGGAATGTCTGACGGACAGAAATTCGAACAGTCTTGCATACCGGGGGGGGGGGGGGGGGGGGGGGGGGGATGGCCGATGACTGCGGCGCTCTGTTGACAGCGCTAATTGGCGGAATTGTAAAGCAGAAACCATGCGGACTTGTTTGTTTAGGTGGTGAGCAATGGATTAGTCAAAAGGGCATGGCGACACTTTTCTTTAGACGACCAATGTAATTAGCGCTATATGACTAGAAGGTTAACGTTCGGCATCCATCGGCCTGGTTAGGAATAGACATTAAGCAAAAAATAGAGATTCTAACCAAAAGTCTATTAAACAGTAATTCCGACATTTCCAGACAGCAGGGCATCTTGTTCACGGGTGAGTGACGGGAAGAACACGCGCTTCTTAGCAGTCAAATAGCACTGGCAATCGTGCAGGTGGGTCAATGGTACGTAATGTGCTCTCTTTAATGAATGATCACGCAGTATAATCATTGCACGACCGTGTATACGCCACTATATAGGGCGCTCATCCAGATCGAAGCCTGGCAGTACCAACACTACTTAAACTCGTGGGCAACGTTCTGTCATCTTAAGCGAGTCAAAGCTGCGCAGGCGTGCCCCTCTTCCTCGTTGAAAATGGCACAAGAAGTTGTCCACGTACGGGTTTAAAATAATTGCTAAGGCCTGCGAACATCCTCTTATTCCTTCGTGGAACGTCATCACAGTCTGATAACGTCAACTCAGCAATTGGACACGAGCCGGAAGCCCAGCCTTTTTCGACGCGCTGATTGGACGCGAGCCGGAAGCCGAGCGTCCTTCGACGCGCTGATTGGACACGACGCCCAGCCGAACACTGACGCAGCACTCGTATTCAAAGATTGGTATAGCTCCATCTCACTGCGCTAGTGGCAAAAAAAAAAAAAGAAAAAATTTCTTATGAGATGTGGTCGTCGCAGGAAGAAGCAACGCGCTTTTGGCTTCTTTACTCTAAAAAAAGCCCGTGAGTCTGCTTTCCCGCACAACACTCGGAGAGCCAATCAGCGGAACTTACGGAGGCAGCTCAGCGAATGACGATGCCGGAGCATCTGTTTAGACTGAAAAACGCAGTCTGAGTTGTGACATTAAGCAATGCAAAACGTCACGCTTGCATTGCTTAATGTCACAACTCAGTCTGCGTTTTTTGGTCTAAACAGATGCTCTGGCATCGCCATTCGCTGAGCTGCCTCCGTAAGTTCCGCTGATTGGCTCTCCGAGTGTTGTGCGTGAAAGAAGACGCACAGACTTTTTTTAAGAGTGTTGAAACGGGTGCGTCTTACTAAAATAACATAGGGCTGAGCTAAGCTGCACTGAACGCATCGTAATTCGCCACAGGAAGGGGGAAATGAGTAACCTTCCGCGAGGAGCCGGATATTTTTTAGATGCGGTTCTTGTTAAGCACAAGGTGCGCACTCAGTAAACGCAGTCTCGAACGCGATAGTCTCCGACAGCGTTAGAAGCGTGAAAGGCTAGTTCCGAGCATCTTATTATAGCTCCTTAGCCAATGAAAATACGGCATCTGTTGATAAAAACGCCAAATAACCAATAACGAAGCACATAAAAAAAAATAACAAAATAAACCAAGCCCCGAGTGTTTCGAACGCAAGGCGTGCATATGCCCCGCACCATTTGACGGCCCTAGAAAGGTATACGCTCAGCAAAAGGGCATCTCATTCCATTCCAGTTTTATTGCAGCGCTGCCGCCATTTCATTCCCATTCTCGCCGAAGTGCGGAATAAGCAAGGGTGTGAGCGGGCCTTCGCTCCGACTCCGGAGTGGCAACTCTGTAACCTGATGTGAGTATTCCCCCTTACCGCAGCTCATGTGCCCTCCTCGCCTCCAGTTTCGCACCGTGTTATTTTGCATTGGAAGAAACGGCTGGGGGGGCTATGGTTTGAGAAATCAAAACTTTCTTGGCCTCGTGGAAAAAGTGCAAGAACGAGCTCAATCGGACGTTCGCCACGCAATACCGACAAGAAAACGACCAAGACCGAGCGACAACTCAAGGTCAAACAAAAGTGCTGCTAGGTCCGTTGAGGATGTCCCGCGACTAAATGTCCGCGACTCCGCGCCGACCCTCGGTACCGCAGAATAAAGAAGGAACTGGTCCGGCGGGGTTTGAACCCCTACCTTCGCGTGGGAGCCGCGTGCGAGGCGAACTGAGCTACCCACGCGATAATATGAAAACACCGTGTCAGTAGCTTTTTTAAGAGGAAACTTTCCTAAGATACATAACATCTATTTGCTGCACGCAGAAGGCAGGCAACATATGATGTAGTCAACAAATAAGAAGTTAATAAAAAATATATTTCTGACGAAACTTGAAATTATCAGAAAGTTACTGCTCACGCTAGAACGTGCAAGACATTAACAGGAATAAAATAACTCTGAGCTCACTGCAGATTGACCATGTCGAAATACCCGTGAACCTGCATCGTTCATGAACACACATCCCGCTTGTCCTGTACATCATCTTTCTGAAAACGGCTCTGCAAGATAGAACGTTAAGAGATATTTGCGTCACTCATTCAACAGAAGCGTTCGCGAATAGAAACAGTTTCGTTGTTGTTGCTGTTGTACTTTTTTCTTCTCGCGAACGAAAACGCACTTGTCTGTACTTGATTTCACCTCAGGAACCGTAGTAAAAAGTACGGCTCCTCGAAGAGTAATATCAATTTCTCCTTTTATGTAGAGTTGAGGTGTGTGTAGGCGAATTTTAGGTTAGACATGTGTTATCTTATCAAGACGCGTACACGCTTCGAAGGCCAAAAGCATCGCTTTTCCCCTGGACAAGCGAATCTTGTAAGAACTATTTCGCGTGGCGTATGAACAACGAGCAAAATTGTTTTTTTTTTTTTTTCTTCAGGTGAAAACGAGTATAGTCATTTAGTCTTATCTCTCTCACTCCGGTAACTGTTAGCGAGCGTTGCAAGGTCCCAGATTTCGTAGGGGGAAAAAAATCTATCCCCTTTCGTCCGAGCGCCTACCTCTCGCCAAGGGAAAGCAGTTTTCCCCTCGAGCGCAATATCTATATGCCAAGCCCAAGGCTCTGGGAAACAACCTTGGGCTTTCCGGCACCGACGGAATGTTTCACTCGGTTCCTTGAAACCGGCTATTCGTCTCCGTTCACCGATAAGCTGACAGTGCCGTTGAAGCTACGTGCTCTATGAACCAGTCTTAGGTCCGTCTTTCTTCCACGTGATTGCGCTCTTCCGCCCATACCCATGCGCAAAGAAAGAGATCAGCTGATAATGGGAAGTCGATTGATTGGTCCGGAGAGGCCATAGCTCATATAGCACTGTGAGCTCAGATGAGAGGAACAGAAATAGAAGAGAGAAATCAATAGAAGCAGCCACGATGCGCCGTTCGTCTCTTGTAAAGATCCAGTCTGAGATGCAATTGATTGGTCTTCGCAGGGCCTGGACGCCAATAATGGCCAGCTCCCGGCGGGTCATCCATGAGCGAAGATCAGCCCGGATAAATCACGCTCTAACTGCTCCCTTGCACAAGAAATGGGGCTTCTTTATGGTTGCTTTTTCTTTCGTTTCTTTGATATGATTTTGTTTAATTATTTTAATTTTGTTCTAGAGACAGTTTCTCGCGTGTTACTCATACGAGGTTGAAAGAGGTATATATCACTCGTCCAATATATACTGTATCATCGCTTCCACATAAAGCTTCTTTTTTTTATTGTTCATAACCACATATGAAGCTTTAGATTGAATGGCGACACCACACCTTTACTTTGCTGAACTACTATTATTAACCCTAATAATGTTACCACACCTCATACCAAATTTCTAAATTACTATTATTAATGTTTAGCGACTTCACCATACATTTTACCCTGCTGAACTACTAACTACAAAAAGTACAGTCAGTGCGCAGACGAGATGATGCAAGCGTACTATGATGATATTAGACCGAAACTGAAGCAGGAGGAAAAATGGTTTACAGTGGAAGAGAAAGAAACAAGAAGACAACGTCTCACTGTAATAAAAGAATGTTCCTTCTTCTACCCCAGTCCCGGGTTAAAATCATCACGGTATACTAAATAAAGTTAAATTTAACAAGACTGCTGCACACACATTCTATACCTGAAAACACTGAGGGCTTACTACTAATTGATATAACGCGCTAAAGAGTGTGACGAGTTTATCTGAATACATATCTAAAATAACTAACTAGGTCCTGTGCAAACATTCCGCCAAAAAAAAAAATGAAAAATGAGCAATCCAATATATGCATGAACTTCGCGTATAAATTTCTCGTCGACGGCAATACCAAGGCAGAAGCTGCTTCATTGTGTCGAACGTGGCTGTAAGAAGAGCAGTATCTTTCTTGGGTGCATGAGATACAACAAAATTCGTGTTTACCCTCAAAGTTCTCGTTCGGTGAAAAAGTTTCTGATATCAAGTAAACAAAAACCTTGCCATTGTTTTAAATCAGACAATGTTTGCCTTGTTATGCTTCCATGCCCCGAAGCTTGTATTGAGTCTTTTAGAGTTCTGCTGCTGTTGTTGTCTGGTGATGTTGAGCGGAACCCTGGTCCCATGTCAAAACCCCAAGAAGAACAATTACTTAGCTTACAAGAAACAGTCGATAAACTTAAAAACAGTCATGCTATACTTCAACAAGAAGTAAACCTTCTAAAAGAAAAACAAAAACAAAGTGAACAGACAGTTTCAACACTTGAAGAGCGACTTAACGAACTCGCGAGTGAACTCGACGCACTAAAGCAGAAGGATACTAGTAGCGCCGCGACTACTGAACCCCAGCTTACTGCAGCCTTAAACGAACTATCTCAGCTAAAAACACGTTGCGATGATGCAGAGGGCAGATCCCGTCGCTGTAATCTTTTATTTTTTGGCATCACCGACGCAGACAAGGAAACGTGGGCTCAGTCAGAGTGCTTGGTCACTAGCTTGTGCTCCGAAAAACTAAACGTGCAAGTTGAATCATCTAGGATTGAAAGGGCGCATCGCCTAGGAGCATTCGACCCTCAGAAATGTCGCCCAATAATAGTAAAGTTTTCTTCGTTCAAAGATAAAGATAGCGTTCTTTCATCAGCCAACAAGCTTAAAGGAACTCGCGTAGCCATCAGCGAAGACTTCCCAATTTCTGTACGGCTCGCACGCCGTCACCTTCTTGATTTTGCAAGGCCAAAAGGCACCCCCTACAGACTGCGTCATGATAAACTTTTTATAAATGATAAGTGCTACGTATTCGATGCCGCTCTTGGCGCCGTTAAAGAAAAAGACTCATAGCCACGCCAGCGCTTCTTCTCGTCGCCCTCTAGGAGTCGACTGGCAAAGCACCATGTTATCACTAACAAATCTTCAAGTCATTCTATCCTATTTACTAACATTAGAAGCCTAATACCAAAGAGAGACGAAATAATTTCAGTAATTGAAACGTGTAATGCCGCTTTTGTTGTGCTTACAGAGACGTGGCTAAGCCCTGATATATCTAACGTTGAGCTATTTCCTTCGCACCTAAACTTTCGAGTGTATAGGTCTGATAGAAAAACTAGAAAAGGAGGGGGCGTACTTTTGGCCATAAAAGACCATATACCATCTCGGCTAATACCGCTTACCACTGACCTAGAAGTTGTTTGGGTGTATCTTTGCACAACGCCTTCCGTAATAATGGGTGTGTGTTACAGGCCGCCGGATAATAAAAGAGATTTTGTTATTGAGTTGTATAAATGCCTTTCTGAGCTCGCATGTAAATATCCTAACGCTTTAGTTACCCTTTTTGGTGATTTCAATTACCCAAATATTGACTGGTCTACTATTTGTTCTAACTGTGCATTTTCTCAAGAGTTTATTGACCTTTGTTTAGATTTTAGCCTATCTAATGTTATCACTCAACCCACTAGAATTACCAATCGCTGCAGCAACGTACTTGACCTATGTTTAAGCAATGACCTTTCACTCTTCAGCAACGTCACATACTTACCCAGCATTAGCGACCATCTCGTCATTGAGCTAACATTCTCCATCACTACTCCTAAGAAATCACGTTATTGCAAATTCATTCACGATTACGCGAGAGCCGACTACGCATCTATCAACACCAACCTCGAAGAATTTTATCACATATTCTCAGTTAACTTCGCAGAAAGGACGGTCAATGAAAACTGGATTCTTTTCAAAGATAGACTAACATCCCTAATCAAACGTTTCGTTCCACTCACTCGAATTATATCCGATAACACTAACCCTTGGTACGACAAAACAGTTCATTGTCACTCCAACAGGAAAAAAAGATCTTATACGAGGGCAAAGGCTCATAACACTAACGCATCTTGGAACGCCTATCACGAATCCGCTAGGGCCTACAAATCCGCGATTCATGATGCCAAATCCAAATTTTATACTCATGACCTCCCCAACATTTTAACCAATAAACCTAAAAAGTTTTGGAAAGTAATTAACCCAGCACTCTCTCTTCCATTACAATTCGTTGACGAGTACGGCCTTCCACTTTCTGACGAACGTAGTGCTCTTGAAACTAACAATTTTTTTAGCTCGATCTTTACCAATGAAGACTTGTCAAGTATGCCCAACTTGTGCCAACCCCTTCATCCTCCTATGAATCCTATCATGATCGACCACTCTGGTGTACTAAAAGCCATTGATCAGCTGAAGGTGTCTTCTAGCTCTGGCGATGACCAAATAAACTCGAAAATATTAATAAATACTAAACACGTCTCTTCAACTTTCCTCTGCGACATTTTCTTGCAGTCTCTTCAACTTTCTGAAATTCCATGCGATTGGAAAATCGCTAACGTCATCCCCGTTTACAAAGCAGGTGATCGCCAACTAATCAATAACTATCGCCCCATCTCGCTCACCAGTGTGTCGTCTAAACTCTTAGAGCATATACTCTATTCTAACATAATAAACTTTCTAGACTCCCACAACCTTCTTTTCGAGCATCAGCACGGCTTTCGCAAGTCATACTCATGCGAAACGCAACTAACAGCTTTTCTTACTGACATTTACTCAAACTTTGATTCTAATAAGCAAACTGACGCCATATTTATTGATTTCTCCAAGGCATTTGACAGAGTCCCTCATCAACGTCTCTTACTGAAACTTAGAAATATTAATATCCATCCCTCAGTCGTCAAATGGATCTCCGAATTCCTCACAAATCGCACCCAGTATTCATCAATTAACAACACCAAATCTACCGCCTGCACTGTAACCTCCGGCGTCCCCCAGGGAACCGTTCTTGGCCCCCTTCTATTTTTAATATACATTAATGATCTCTACCTCAACATCTCCTCTTCAATACGTCTGTTCGCCGACGACTGTGTAATTTATAGACCTATTAATTCAAACCACGATAATCAAATTTTGCAGAATGACCTCGCACTTATAACTCAGTGGTGCCACAAATGGCAAATGACTTTAAACTTTAATAAATGTAAATCTCTATCATTCACCCGCAGTTCACATCTTTCATCCTTTTCTTATCACCTTTCCACTATCCCAGTAGCTACCTGTTCCTCATATAAATACCTAGGCGTTCACCTGACCTCTGATCTGTCATGGACTACTCACATAAATGCTGTCACTGCCGATGCTAACCGTACTCTCGGATTTCTTCGCCGTAACCTCAGACTAGCTACACCTTCAGTAAAACTACTAGCTTATACGACCTTGGTCAGAGCTAAACTTGAATTTGCTTCATCCATATGGTCACCATGGCAATCATATCTAACTAACAACCTTGAATCCGTTCAAAACAGAGGTCTTCGTTTTATTTACTCGGACTACTCCCCATACACTAGCATGTCAGGATTACGCAAATCAGCTAACCTTGACTTACTTTCTTTACGTCGAAGGGTGTCACGCCTCGCTCTTCTTCACAAAATCTTTTACCATAACAACCATCTAAAAGATTCTCTACTATCACCTCCCTACCGTATTTTCCCTCGTTTTGACCACTCATGTAAACTGCGCTCAATTACTTCGTCATCTGTCTCTTATAAAATGTCGACTTTACCATCTGCTATTGACGATTGGAACTCATTACCTGACCTCATTGTAAACATGACAGACACTAACCAGTTTGCTGCAGCCGTTAACCTCTTTCTTTCTGAAATACAAGTATAGGTTACAGCGTGTTTTTTATTAACTATTTTTGTTGATGTTTTTACTGTGTTCACTCCCTTGTATAATGCCCCCTGGGGCCCTCACGGAAAATAAATGATGATGATGATGATCAAGCTAAGTTGGACGCACCGAACGTGCAGAATCTGAAGCGGGCAAGGGAGGGCCTCAACATTAAAGACTGTTCTTGATAAACTAACAAAAACAAACTTCTAGAAACATCATACTAGCCTGCAGCCTACGGTTAGCCAAAGACTTTCTGCTTTCTGCACATTACGGCCCAATCCAAACCCTACCTTGTGAACACCCGAAAACACGAAGATTATGTGCTAAGGTGCAATGTTACGATCATCCGATGTCTGTCAACAGTGGCAGACCTCAAGAGCACTGACAGTCTTTGGATGTGACCACGAGTGTTTAAACCCAATCCTGAAACCCCCGCCTCAAGACAGGGGTTGCAGAACCCCAGCGGTATCTACCCCATCTCCAAACTCCAGGGTTTTAAAAAGTCACGTACAAACAACCCCTGTACCTGATTCCCCCGGTTTCCTTCTCCGGCCAAGTCCAAAACACTGCGGCTCTGTGCATTGTTCAAATATTGATGTGGCGAAGTATGACACATGACTTTAATTCCTACAACAAGGGCTGGAGTCGGGCAAGTTGGTTGAAAGGGGTGCTGAACCGGAAATTCTGGGTGCGATTATCTTGTGGTAGCAACTCAAACATATGTACATGCCATGCGTGCCGATATTTCAAGAAATAATGCAGTAAAAATATATTTAAAAGCGAAAACCGCGAAAAACCGAATCGCGAACTTCGTAATAAGACAGTTCTCCAACGCCTAAGGCAAAGCGGAAATCGAACTTTCCTTCGTCACATCTCGAAGGCCGGCTGTGGGCACAGCTGATCGCGATATTATTTTTTTTTTTTCTTTTAAGATATACAACGTTTTGTGTGAGATACCGTTGTATAAATGGCGTTTCTGGCTCCGTAGGGTCCAGTCAAGCATTTCTACTGCTTTTTTTTTAAATAAATTTGAATATTGGTTCAGCCTCTCTTTAACATTGTTTGGGAAAATAGCGCGAAAGAACTGAAGAATATATTTTTTTTTCCGCCTTAAGTCCAGGCGCAGCCGACGCTACAAGCTGATGGCAGTAATCAGACAGCGCCAAAATGGCACCAGCATGGTATTCCTCATGATTCTGTGTATGTTCTATCATCGCTGAACCCATTATACAAAACAAAAAAGTCCCAGTGACTGACGCTTTTGACGCTGCTTGATTGGTACCAGTAGCTCGTAGCAGCGGCTGCGTCTCGACTTAAGTTGGAACGAAGTATAAAAAACCGAGCACACAAACACAGCGCTGACTAGTAACAGCAAATTTTATTTCTGAACGGAAAAGAAAGTAAAGAAGAGACCACAAGGATAGAAACAAAGCAATTAACCCAATAAAACACTCTCAGCTTCCCAACACGTGCCGACACAAACGTGCCGCCCCTCCTGATAAACTCAACTTAAGACGCACAAAAACCGTCGAGAGGAAGTAACACACATGTTCTTCTTATAACTGGCAATAAAGAAGCACTTGTCAGTTTCTCTCCCTATCTTACTTAAAATCCTAATCTCTTCGAACAATGGCGAACACTCACGTCTGTCACAGTGAGCCGCATTTCTGCTTAAGACAGTTTCAACCGTATATCCTTCCCAGAACAGGCTCGGACCCGGCGGTGGTAGATGGATTTAAATATTGCTTTCAGAGAAAAACACCGAAATAGCAGAACTGCTTGGCGATGTGCAAAATGGGCTTTTTACTGAAAAACCGTGGTGCTCACTAAAGGGGGAAGTCATTCAGAAAATACAAAATTTGTTCCATCGCGAAGTGAATATTCAGGAGAGCTTGAAGTTAATCCAGTGACTTTGCGGTATTTAAGTAGCGTACACTTCTATGTAAATAGAGATCCTACAACTTTTCTTTAACTTTTCTTTACTGCTGAGCATTAAGTATACACTGAATCACCGGGGAAACAATGCGTCATAAATAAATTGAAAAAAAAACAAAAAAAAAACAGAGGCGATCAAAGGGATCGCGGCACCGGCGTAGCGGGGGAGTTGGACATAATGGTATGTTTCTTAGGTTTCTCGCCCCAGTCTCTGGGGAAGCGAGACAGATTTTGTCCATGGTGTTTTTGAGACACAAGGGAAAAGGCGCGTGGCACTCGAGACGGGATAACTACCATGGGGGAAACATGCAACAGCCGTATTAATACAAGGGTGCTGTCGTTACACTCCAAAAGTGGGGTGCCTCAACATCCTCGCACTGCCGATAGCACAAGGTAATCGCGTTTGCCATTTTGCTGAATTATCCGAAACTTGGGCGAGAAACATAGGCCACATCAAACCGTTGAGGGGGAAAAAAACCGGTAACAGGAGAACAAACTCTCCAAGTCGGCTAAAAGGTTACTCAGTAAAGTAAACCTTTCTTATTTCCATCTTATCCCCGAGGTCGCTACCCTTTGCACACAAAAGTTCAATCCATTTACTCATCTCAAACCCTGCTGAGAAAACCCAGAACACTTCGGCCCTGGCAGGTGTCCCTCCTTCTCGGAACAAAGGCAGTTTTCAGAGTCTCACTAGCAACCCCACAGACACCCTTAGAGACAACCGGGACTCTGCAAGGAAAGATGCGTCATTCAGCCTCACTTCAACATGTACCTCTTTCTTTAAACAAAAGACTTCTGGATTGTAGAATTACTGCATTGCTGGGCGCGCTTCGCTACTTCTGAGTTGGGCGCTTGAATTATGACGTTTCGTCAATTCACCTTCCTTTTTTTTTCACTCTCTTCCGCGGTCTGACGCTTCCTAGGTTTCTCGCCCGTCTCAGGTCATTCAACCAAATGGTAAATATACAGCAGCTTGCCTGCGCTCTCACTTAAAGTTCATTTTATTGTTTTGTATAGTTATCAGATTGTAAAGTTAGTCAGAACAAAATATGTCTGGTGTCTCCGCTATAGACCAAATATTTATCTAATGTAGTACAGCTGCTCGCCTGGCGGCTTTCAAGTGCAACACGCAGTAGTGATTACACGAAAATGCGCCGGAACGATGCTCATCCTGGTCGAAACGGGCAAAAGTTGGGAGGTGGCCAAAGATCCCTGGTTTTTGCAGCGCAAGCTGTCGCGCAACGGGATCCAATTAAGTTGAAGTGAGTTAAATAACTCGGGCACAGATCTACCACTGAAAACACACAATCACAGGAATAAGTGCTGGTTGTTACGCTTGGGACTGCTCGGAGAAGTAAAAAACCTGTTTTAAGCCTCTTGGGACTTCTGACGACGATCGTAAGACGGTCGTGGGGTTCAACAAGGGGATTTTAGTTTCTCCGATCGTAAGCAATCGTGAAAGTGCGAACCAGCCCTTAATATTGTCCTCGATTTGCCCGAAAACTTGTTAAACATACCAACAAACATCACTGATATAGTAACCGATATATTGGGCCAAATTAATTTTGTTCCGCAAACCTATTGAATTTACAATTTTGGCCCTCGTCGTGTTTCTCAAAGTGAAAGTCTCTACGGACAGCGATGAAAAGGTGGCGTCAGCGGAAGGCAGGGTTTCACTCTTTGGATTGCAGACTTTGTTCCGAACTGATTACAACCAGCTTCATGGTGTCGAACGAATGCTTTGGAAGCTCGCTCCAGCGCGCAAGCAGCAGCACAAACAAACGCTGGGCCACTCTTTTTTTTTTCCCCTTACACGCTCTATTTACTAGCCTGCGTTCCCCTTCAGGCCACTGAGAAGCGCGGGTGTGTTTGAATGTTGGTTTTGACATCATTTTCTCTTGCTGACTTCTCAACAACTTTTCTGAATTTCGTGAAAAGAATACCAGAAAGGGTAAATACCGGTGATTCCGAAAATGTAGTAAATTTGGGTAGCTCAGAAACGTCGCCGGAGTACCCCGGTAACACGAAGCAATAGCGTGTGATTAAAATGATGTCGAAACATCGATGACAATATAGAATGAAGCGTATGCTGTTTGCCAACGATGTGCCCACTCATACTGACCCCTAGGTGCCAAACGTCGATGGTTGTCGTAAGAAAGAACGAATGTGAAAGAGGTCAATCTTAGGTCAATCTTGGAGAAAACCGTTGCTCCGGCCACCGCTGCTAGCATGTCCTCCAACCAGGGCAATGGGTACAGCTCCACGTCCAGATACGGGATAACTGTGGATTTAGACGTACAGACCGGTCGTTCTTGATTACCGGAACGACTGGTGTGGCGTAGACACTTGCTTCAATGACGCCAGCCGCTTCCAGCCTTTTTAGATCTTCCTCTACAGCTGGCTTCAGTGCGAACGGCATGCTTTGAGCTTTCAAGAACTTCGGTGTCACACCTTCTTTCAAGCTTAGACGAGCCTCTTCCACTTTTATGCATCCCATCCTCGTCGCCATTGTGTATAGTATACCAGAGGGCCAGGCTGATGGGGTTCTTCGCTGTACCATGCTTATTGCAAGACTGCCGGAGCCATCGGGTGACCGGGGTGGAACGTTACGCCGGTAGCTGGGCATGGCGTCACAAGAACGGGGTCCCGAGGCGCGTGAGCACGCGCTCGAAGGTGCGCGCTTATTATATCACCGATACAACAGAGGCTTAAAGAAATGAGAAAGAAGGTGTGCCTCGCTCCTCTCCTGCGCGTAAGAAGGAAAGACGAATCTCTGGTTTCGTATACGAGTCGCACACGCAGTTTAAAGGGATTGTCCGGTCGAAACCGGAAGTACTTAAGTTCTTGCGCTCGTTACGTCGAGGGAGCCTTCATATAGCCAAACGTCATTTTTATTTTGATATATGATCTCCCGTTATTAATTAAACCTTTCATGAGCCTATGTACGAAACTGCACCCCGAATTTCGCCAGTGTCAATGGCTGACATCCGTAGGTGCTGCGTGACGTCACAAAACGCAAAGGTTTGTCGGATGGTCGGGATAACAAGCGTTGGTCGATGGATGTCTTGTATTTTGTTTCGAATTATATAGTCTCCTAGGCAGTACCCTACTGGAATACGGTTCTTTTAATGCAGTTCCCAAGCACGTGCAAAAGAGGTCACGCCTTTTAGCAGGATATTACTCGCACACAGCCATGAGCTTCGAGCAAACGTATGCCGTTTCGCGCAAACACAACTGCGACGAACGCCGATCGAACTAGGGGCGCTTGCAAAGCAAAGGCTGCAGATTTATACAGATTTCACCTCTGAAGCGGCACCTAGGTACACGAAGCGGCATCTGGGTACACATTTCGGCGGATCCACTGGATCGGTGATGAGGCTGCGGGTCATTCATTCCCTCAGAGGCGATGTCCGCGGGTCGAAGGCAAACGTTGAAATGCATGTCGCCACTTGACTTGGACGAGTTTGGTGAATCGTAGTCACGCTCCATTTTCACACGCGGGTCAAACACATTTCGGGCTGCACGCGTGCTAAATACAACTTCTGGTATCATTTCGAGATGGCCTAGCCGTTGGTTTCGGTTTCGCTGCATAATCAAGGTGATCAAGGTCTGTTCGATTCGGCCAGGAAGTTCTGAACTATAGTCGATTACAAGTCAAGAAGGCAGCGGCAAATGCCCCTCAATGGGAATCTTTGCATTTCGACGATAGGTTCGCGGCATCAGGATGATTTTGCGTCGGGAGTCACTGGCGGTAGCGCGCGATCGGTATACCGGTCACCTCCTAAGACGAAGGCCTGACGATAGCGTCTTGGCCAAGACAGTTATCGACCGTAACTTTGGCGTCACGTTGAAGCGAGAAGCGGCAAAAATGACGATTGTCGGCGTTTTCCCCAGGCCCGTTAGTGGTCGTCCAGATACCAGCGGACAAAGCATGCAGTATTATGCTCAGCTACGGGGAGATGCGAGTGTCAACGCACTATAAATTCCAGACCTAATGTATCGGAGTCGTCAATATGCATCCAAGAGCAACTGAAGGCGGGGACTATCAAGAGGGCAATACCTTTCCCGTGTCTGTAAGTAAGAATATCAACACTGTTGATCCCCAGATAGCATCAAAAAGAAACAATTTACGTGAGCCAATATTTCAATACTCACCACAGGGAGCCAAACCTACGCGAGGAGGTGCCTAAAACGCTTTCAGAATATCATAATCAAGCAAATTCCTACCCTCGGTTATGACCTCAATTTCGCGTCCACCGCATCCGCGGGTACGTTATTATCATAAATGAGAGGAAATGCAACCTCCGTATCGGCGTTATTGTTAAACATTGCAGACATTTGAGCAAGAGCTGCGAAAAATGGCACCGCAAGCAGAGACGGACGAGGAGTGTCGTCTGCTATCGCCGTCTGCTATCGCCGTCTGCTCTTGTCGTCTGCTTCTGCACGGAGCCGGTGCAGCGGTCGTGCAACTTCCGGTTGAATCGAACGCACCAGTTCCTGCACTGCTGAACTAGTTCAGCCAGTTCAGGCGAATCGAACAGGCCTAAATTGACAGATCCGACTTGGGCGAGGAGTGGGTGGACGTACTTTATTATCGTTGGCACAGCATCATACCTCAGCTTACAAGCCTTCTGTCCGCTTAGAGCTCAGCTCGTAGCTTTCTTCTGTGAAATGATTGCTGCAGAAGCGGGATCTCGATCTGGACGGGAACCCAGTCCCTACGCACGACGGCGATCCACTTTGCTCGTCACTGCACGTCTCGCGGAAAAGTCTGGAACGTCATGTCTTGGCTCGCATGTGCTGCCCGGTGGTTGTGGCACCCAACCGCACAACAAAAATCTCACCAACCACGAGACAAGTCGAGCACAACAACGAAAACGAAGCACGCTGAGGCGTTCACTCGCAGGCAAACGAGGAGACAAAAATGCTCGCTTTGTGTTTTGTGACGTCAGAGCCAACGAAGGCAGCGTTTACGCTAGAATGAGATTGGAGCAGTATAAATTCAATTACTCACGCAGAGGTGCATATAAAATTCAGATATTGCACGTACGATGTGTCTCGAGGCAATAACAATGATATTCAATTGTTTTCTCGAATACAAAATTTGACCGGACAATCCCTTTAAACTGCCAAACCTATACTGGTCGCGCGAGACGGAATATCCGCCAATTAATTGATCGTGCGTAACAAAGCCCGAGCCGAGCGATGACGTATGGTTGTGCCCTATAGTTCGGTGACAGGTCAAGAACGAAGTGGAAGCTCCTCCCACTCCTGTCCACTTCAGCGGAGCGAACGGTGGAGAGGAGGTCGCCTCCCCTGCAGCGTTCGCACTACTAAAGTGGAAAGAGGTGGGAGGAGCTTCCACTTCGTTCTTGGCCTGTCACCGACTATAGATTATGAGCCGCATTTCACTGTAGTCTGTGATTCTCTAACGTCATACCAAAACGCATTATAAGCGAAAGCTTACCAAGAGTCCAAAGCATGATCAAGGGAGTCATTATGTGGCACTGGACGTGTCAAGACCGAGTCCTCTTCGTAGCTTTCGAAAATTCACATCGGAAATCGGTAACACCAATCACGTAGTATCGCAATTTTATTTATTTTTTTGTAGCGCCGCTATTTTAGCTTTTTGCGATTTTTCTAAAAGGGAAAGTCGCAATTCTCCATTGGGCCAAAAGAAAATCAAATTCCGGGGTGCGTCAGCTTTACCGAAACGTTCCACTTCAAAGAGATCATAGTCCACCACCCATATATAGAAACTCCAAAACAAAACAAAAACACTCGCTCACGTCGTCAACGGGCAGAAATATATATATATTCCGCCCGAAAAAGCACACAAGTCGGTGACCGCGCGGCAGCCTTAGCATCCACCAACTGATTTTTTTTCCTTTCAAGTTATTGCACCCCAGAGGCAAATAACGCGCGTCAATTGTCCTCGAGCAGGAGCAATTGCCTCGTAAGCAACGAGCAAAAAAAAAAAAAACCGTGACCCCGAATTATCGAGCCCGTTTTGTCGTTTGCCCGTTCCTGCGATGAGTTCCAACCTTCGAACTTCGTTTCGCCTCAGGATGGACCGGAAGCGGAAGCTACGAGCCAATCCCAGCCAATCCAGCGCCGCGGAAGCTTCACCTGACTACACCCTATGCGGAACGCAAGTTCGTCTGCTCCTTTTTGCAAAGGGTTGTAATGACGTCAGAACGCCCAGCTCTGATTGGGTTTGAAAGTAGGATAGTGGGTAGAGCTCAAGGAGGCTTGCATTGAGCTCTACCCACTATCTTTCAATCAGAGCCAATCAGAGCTCGACGTTTTTCTGACGTCACCGCGACCCCCTGCGCATGAAGCAGACGACTTGCTCTCCGCAAAATGCCGGGGTCACACTGCTCATACGTCATACGAAAGACAGTCTGCAAACGCGAATCACCGCAATATCCGTGGTTCGAATGCCCCATGCCAAGTTTTCTGCTTGAGCTCGTTGACGTGCAGCACTCGAAGCACGGATCTCGAGGTGACTCGCGTTCGAATCTTTATGCAGACCGTCTTTTGTATGGTGTCTTAGCAGTGTGAGCGCGACTTCAGCGCGTAGTTGCGCCTCTTCCGGAGGTCTCGTGACGCACGTCGATGGATATATTGGCTTCGGTGGCGCGTAGCCTCCGGTGCGGTCCATCACGAGGAGAAAAACGGAGTACAAGTTCGCCGCCTTTTTGTTTAT
Organism: Ixodes scapularis; assembly: GCF_016920785.2. NCBI lineage: Eukaryota > Metazoa > Arthropoda > Arachnida > Ixodida > Ixodidae > Ixodes > Ixodes scapularis. The sequence continues at coordinate 42,951,795 of NW_024609880.1, read as the reverse complement.
GTCGGTAATATCGATCAGGGGCGGCGAACCCGCGGAGACGGAAACGTGCGCCGCGAAAGTTTGCGAAACAACAGCAGCCTTCGTGGACACGGACATCAAAAAGAGCCGGAGAGGGAGAGCGGAACGAAGGCAGGCAAATTAGATTTTGCGTCCCCTGTCACCCACGTGGGAACGCGAGTGTAGGGGCCGCGTTGACTGCTTGTCAGCCTCGCGCGCGTCCGTCGGCTCCGCTTCTTTTTACCTCAAGATAGACCGCAGCGGAGGCTACGATTTTTCTCGGCCAATACGGCGCCGAGAAACGCGTCACGAGGTCGCCTCACGTGACAACGCAGCCCGCGCGTCACTGCGCTCCTCCCGAAGGTCACGCGATAGCTCCTACGGTACTTTCGGAATCGATGGTTCGAGGTGTCGCCTCTTTTTCATTGTGGGGTGAAACGGAGTATACGCGAAAACACACCTGAAGAAAACACACCTGAAGAAAACACACCGATACGTGGCAAAAGGAAACTGAACGGTATGAGCCAATCGGAAACAGGCGTCAGTTGCACGTAGCCCGACCATAAGGTGCGGTGATTGGTGGAACACAAGGTGACGTAGTTGACTTTTGGCTTTTTCATTGGTCTAAGGGCTGTTCCCAGTGGTTCAGTGCATGGTTCAGCCGAAGCTGCCACCGCGAGTGGATAAGGTGATGCAGCTCCGCTGTTGTCGCTGTGGTAAACGAGTTGGGCGCTATTTACTTCGTTGTCAGCATTACGACGGACACAGGGGACGCCATACGAGGCATCGAAGGCCTATCTGATGCCGCGTGCTTGTCACGTGACCTTCGGAAGGGGCGCAGTGACGCGAGCGGGCCGCGTACTGACCCGTGCATGGTGTGCGTGCAAGGCGCAAGGATCTGCTGGGACGTGGCTCGTAACGTCGGCCGCGGTTCATCGCGAGGCGAAACGAAGCTTCAGATCTGGGTCAAGCTGCTGGGAACGAAGTGCTTCAACTTTGAGGGCGGGGTTTGGCGAACCGAGTGGCGATCAGCGACACACTCCCGGCGACGAAAAATGGACCGGAGGACCAAAGAAAGGCCCGCGAGAGTCGAGAATTTCGATATCGTACTCGGACTCCCTTTGTGGAACTCACGAGCCCAATCTTTCATACTAAACTGTTCTTTTTTTTTTTTACTTTTAGTGTTTTCTTGATTTGTTTTTTGGATTACTTTTCTTTTTGTGCGGAATTGAAAGCTAAAGTGACAGTAGGCCACACACGAGCTGAAGTGAAGGCTCAGATGGCTCTGCTTGGTGGCGGGGGGGGAGCGGGATGTTATTTTGTTGGTCATTGTTCGCAGCGCATGTTCGGAATTCAAATCTCTGACGTCACACAACTGCGGTGGCGCTGCTGCCGGCACTGCGCATGCGCAAATTCCTCCCACGAATGGGTTTTTTGAGCACGCACACGCGCGGTGCCCACGGCTGGAGTGGGCGGTCTTGTTTGTAAATAGGACGTTGGTGCATACACTGTTTCACCATATGGTCACGAGACATTCACTGAGCTCGATTGGTTTATGGCCAATTCTTGCGGTAGATTTGGAGCGATCCGAAAACTGCTCCATGCTCGCGCGTTTAGGGCAGCGAACGCCAGCTCGCGTTTCCACGTGCACAAAGATGCCAAGAAAAAAAAATGCTCCGTAACTGCTCCAAATCTACCAGCGGAACTTGCCATTAGTCAATTATAGAACACGTGAAACAAATAATAAACGCCATGTTGTTTGGATTTTGCCGTTGTTCCGTGTGTTCCGCTTGCTCTTAGTGTCATGTGTTCTCTGGCTTGTGGTGCAACGAAGTGTAGCTCCCGCTTATCGTCTGCTAAGGACAAAAACTATTCAGATCGGGTGGAATGCGGGTGACTGGGCATTCTTCTCAATAAGCATATTTGTTCTTCATAGAAGACGGGGGGAGTTAGTTCTGAGCACGCCGTGCGAACGAGCAACAATATGGCGTTTAGTGAGTACCCCTTATTCAAAGGCTCGCTTTCAGGCCTTGACTAACAGCTTGCATCGCGCTATGGTTGCTTCGAGAACGGCGTGAAAGTTAATACAGCATCATGGTCGCCATTAGTCCTTATACACCGACACGCGGGCTTGACGTCATGGAGCTGCGGCGGCGCTGCGATCGCGCCGGAGCCGGGGGGTGTGGGCAAAAGCGCGCACGTTTCGCATGGGCGTCATAGCATTTCAGCATGCCGCGAAGCTGTGTTGCCGTTAATTGCGCCAAAATGTACAAGAAAAGCAGCAGAGTGAGTTTCCACAAGTTCCCGGTAGACTCTGAAAGGCATAGAAGGTGGATAATATCCGTGGATCGAAAAGAATGGTCGCCTCGCGCGAACGACCGTTTGTGCGGCAAACACTTTCTTGAAGGCAAGTGCGGCTTCCATTTCAATCTCCGTCCCGAGGCTTGCTTATGTGCAGGGAAACCGTTGTCTGATCGAGATCACCCGGATTTTGTTCCCACGGTGTTCGCGCACAAAGCACCGGCCAAGCGCTCGTCGGAGGCTCGTTACGCCCGTGCTACCCAGCAGAAGGGGAACAGTGACAGAACGGCAGTGTTGTAGGCGTTACCAAAAAAAAAGTAACGAAATACGTTACTCGTTACTTGAAAATAAAAGGTACGCGTTAGTGAGCTACGTTACCTAAAAATAAAAAGAACGCGTTACGGCTACCGATAAAAAGTAACGCACGTTACTTCTGAGTTACTTTTTTAAATTATAATTTAACACATTTTACGGTTTTGACGATACAGGTCATATATCAAGCAGAAGCTGAACATAAATACTTTATCTCTTTTTATGGTTTCACCTAAATACTTACGAGAAAAAACGCAAGGAAAAAAAGGCTTGACGCCTAAAACACGGAAACAATTGAAGTGTAATTTCTTTAAGGCTTGGGAAGTAGTAACGACTAACGTAACTACGTTACTTGAAATAGTAACATAAGTACGTTACCCGTTACTGTGTCAAAAACGTAACGAGTAGGTTACTACGTTACTGAAAAAAGTAACGCGTTCCTGGTAACGCCGTTACTTGTAACCTGTTACCGCCAAGACTGCAGAACGGACAAACCTTTACTGGTTGTAAAGCCTTGTGGTCACGAGGGTATGAAAAATATCATACCTTGACTTGAAGACGCTCTGTGTATTTAATCAATTAATGAATACACACACTTCCGCAGACCCGCAGTCTGCTGATCCCGCCTGCAGTGAGGAAACCGACTCGATGTAATCGTAGGCCTGGAGAGACTTGTAGGCCTGCACCGTGTCGGCCGTGAACTGAATTGGCGAAAACTAAATAAACGACGACCTCAGCCGTCGACTTCCGTGGCAGCAACTTTACGTCGGAAGTCCAGCACTGTTTACGGCGTACGGATCCTCGTAGGCAACACCGTCCACGCACAGTTTGTTTCGATACCGCTACCGTTCAGGCTCGGGCAACGAGCTCAAATAGTCGGGCATAGCGTACGACATACGTTATGAAGAAATACGACGCACAAATAAAGGTACAAGCGTCCCTACAACGTCAACAACGAGCGCACGCCATAGAGCGCAATGGCGAAAACACGGAGAGGCGGGCTGCTTTTGCCCACATAGCTACCGCGCATGCGCGGCCTTCCGGCCGTGTTGGTAAACAGAGCCGCTCCGCGTGTCGGTCTATACGTATTACGTCAATAGTGGGTATACAGTGAAGATTAATAGATGAGTTGCACTGGATTTTCCCAAGGACTGGATTCCTAATATTGCCTTCTGGAAGCATATATACTATATTTGGCAATACTTTGCGTAAGGCACATACGATGATGAATGAACCACACTATGAAACTAGTACCCATGTTCCCATTAAGAGAGGGTACCGTTTTTTGTTTTTTTTTGGCATTGAATATGTATATTTGATGAATGTTCACAAATCCTCATTTTTTTATTTAAAAAATTACAACGTCTAGGCAGATTGACGTGCGACAGCATTCCTAACGAGAGATAAATGGGTTGTTCGACTACGCGGTGCTTGCGCTCAAAATGTAGGCTTCAAATTTGTTTTAAAAATTATTAGAATAATGTGTTCAGTTGCAGAGTGTGCAGGACAGTAATCACACTTCGCCTAACATTTATCCTAAAACAAAAAAAAAAATCCTTACCCTTCTGGACTATCAAATGTCGTAGTACAGAGTGCAGAGCGGGACGCGGGAAGCATAAGCAGGAGATCACCGATTTTTATTTTACCTTTTTCAGCGGCTAGGACAGCTGCGATACAAAGGGACGTAGAGGACTGCGGGTATGCGAGGCACACCTGAAATTCAGCAGTAAATTTCATGATTAAGCGCCAAAAACAAAACAAACAAAAATTACAGGGAAAAACAACTTTTGGTCCATCTCGAACACCCATGAAACATAAAAATGTTACTTAGGAATGCGTATCACCTCGACAAATACGAAGAGAGACGGGTGTCACGGTTCGGCCGGAGACGTTGCGAATGCGATAGAGGCGATGCCGAAAACGATTAATTTACAACCTATTATATTTACAAAAGGAAGACAAAGATGTAACGGAAAGCATGGGAGTATGTACACAGTAAAAGGGGAAATAATACACACACGGTTAAGCACATCTACAGTTCCAAGAAATGATGCTGTTCGGAGCAGGCCTTACAGTTGAAGTTCGTTGCGTCGACGAACCGAAGCGACTTGCCCAAGGCAGCAAAGGCCCTTGTCTCCTAGGTGTCTGAAGGGGAGTGCGAAACTCTCGCCGCGACAGCTTGTGCACAGCAAGGGTCGGGCGCGTCCTGGAGCGTAGCCATGGACCCCATCCGCCGCTTCCTCCCGGTCTCAGTCTTCGATCCTAACTCTCACGCCGTCCTCTTCTTTTTCTTTTTCCTCCTAAAATCGTTGTCTCACGTGGCATCATCTTCTTTCTTTTGCCCCCTTCAACTTCCTTTTATGTCATGCCTTAGAATCATGACAACGGGGTATATGTGCATCATAAACTCGCTCCCAGTCGTATACACTGCATACACGCGCCTGTGCCCCTATTACGAGTGAGGGTTTCGGGACAAATACTCGGGATGGCGGCTCTCAAAATTGACCCTTATCAAAACTCTATCAAGCAACGCTGGTGGTCGCAATTTTTGGGGGTACGAAGCGTGTGATTGGATTCCAGTCTTCGCCAAACGCTGGCGCGATTCCCTCGTGTTAATTGCATGCGAGCTCCGTGTATGCGGGATCAAACTATGGCGGACTCGAGTAATTCGAACAGCAGCTATTATGTTCATTGTTAAAGGGCCCGAAACACTCCACAAAATGGCGGAACAAGCGACACCAGAGAATGTGAGATTCTAAGACTACGCCAGAACTGAAATGCCATCCAACATTAGCGGGTTGTCTTTCGTGTCCGCCGTTGTGTAAGGAGGGGTTCCACAGCTTCCAACAGACGGCACACTTTTGAACGGGGGTCTATTGTACGTGGTGCTGTCAGGTGCACAGGCACAAAGGAAGAAGGATTTCAGACCCGTAAGGCGTACGTGAAGGACATTTTCTTCGGATGATTGATGCGCGCGCTTTATTAAAACAAGGACGAAAGCTCGATGCGCTACCTCTCCTGTCTCATCGGCGTCTTACTCGTCGCCAATTTTTCGTTGAGTGAGCGCTATGTTTATAACGCTGCGACGCGCGGTAATTCTGGCGAGGGGAACGCCCGTCCCGGAAGATTCTGTGTTCGCTGACAGCTTTTAAGAAAGGCAGGGCATCGCATATATTATAATCAGGCTTGTTGCTTCCTGATTGGTTCTTGGCGTTCTAATAGGCTTGTGCCGCGTTCTCATTGGCTAAGGATCTATAATGAGGTGATTGGGACTCGCTCGGCGTTTCTTAAACTGCTGGTGATCTTGGTGCCATATTTAGGGAATTTCGGGGAGCCCCTTTTGGCCAACTCCATACAATCGAACCGAGTGCCACGCTTTATCGCTGTCATACGACGTCCCGGCAGTTCGTTATTGCTTGCGTCCCTTCGATTGCTCGCAGAGAAAGCGTAAAGAGGTTTTAATGTAGGGTGAAAGGATTCACAGGAATTATTTCACCCTAGTTTCCCCTCACTTAAAAATCAGGGTAAAACAAGGGCAGACTGCCGGCAGTAGCGTTGTTTGCTTTCGTTCACGCGAAGCTACATAGTCACCGACAGAATGGGAACGACACGGCGTCTCATTCGAACGCTCGGCCTACAGCACGCGTGCTCCATGCCTTCCGCAGTGCTTTGGAAGCGCGTGAGATGGCGAAGCATTGTCGAAGGTCAGAAGCTAACGCTGGATGCGGGACAAGTGAAGCTCCTCCCTGTCGGTGACAAGTTCAACAGACGAAGTGCGCGACAGAAAGAATCGCTGTGGTCAGCCTTCTCTACGATTGACCAATGGCTCACTACGGCGTCCTGAGTATTATGCATCCTACTTTTACTAATGGAGACATGAAGATCGCTGTCAATTATGGCGGTGCTGTGTTTAAGGGCGTGGTTACTTCAAGCTGCCACCGTGCTTTTTCTACGCTCAGCAGAATGGTCATTTGGGCAAGTTGGTATGAGTGAAACACAGCGCGAAAGGGACAAGAACAAAAAAAAAAAAAGGTTACGCAGGATGAGCGCTAACTAACGACTGATTTTTTAAATTATTATTAGGGTGTGTAGATGCCACTGTGTACGCGCAGGTACAGGGCGCACCGTGGATTTTGCAGTTCTTTCTCGCTCGTTGCCCACTTCACGTGCTAACCAAGATCAAGGAAATGAAACTCACTTTTCGTTAAGGAGCTGTACAACGATTTTACCGTTGAAAGAATTTGCATCTTCTACTTTTGACATTGTTTACCTTGTCGCAAAAGACAGAAAACGCATATCCTTTCTTCGAAATGCTACGATTCCGCCGCGTAATCGCGATGCAAAAGTTAGAATATTTCCCGACCTGCAGCCGCGAGCCGCGGCCATGAGACCCACGCGGCATGACGTCAATGGGGGACTTGTAAAAAGATGTTGTGCAAATAGCTGCTCGATAAAAGGCAATGTTTCTATAAATCTTGTCGTTTCCACATAAATATAAATGCGTCAAAAACCTGGTATCATGAACAAAACTTTTAATATACGGAGTTTTAGTGGCGCCATCTATATGAGGTCAACAAAACCGTCAGCTCTATCTGCTACCGCGAACAGCCGCCAGAAGCCGGAGAGGGACGGGGGCAGAGCCGGACAGGGATGGCCGGGCCCGGATGAGACTTTCCTCCTTTCGCCATGTTGATCGCGCTATGGTGATCACCCGACCACGCCAGCACGTGGTCACGCGGTCGCGAGCGGGTGAGTTTTCGCTGCTCACTGATGGCTCTAGTGAGAGAGCTTCACCGAACCCCCACGCGCCCCCATTGACGTCACGGCGCACGTGACTCGGAAGATGGTGAAGGAATTAAGAGGTGCCGAAAACTTCAATTGTTGTCCATTTTTAGAATAAAACTAAGACATGCAGGCAAAAGCGGTTTTTTGTTCTTTAATTCAGAAAGGTCGAGACACCAACTCCCAAATTGTTTAAGCAAAGCACTAAAATTGTTGCACAGCTACTTTGAAGTCAGTGAAGGTTGGCTCAAACACAAGAGTCTGTTTGTTTGTTTTTTTGTTGTTTTTGTTACAGCGGAGCTGTTAAGTTCACCAAAACCCCACGCGTCCCCCAATGACGTTTCCCCAGGATCGTGTCCGTCCTCAGATGACCTGATGACACAGAACAGTGGACTGCTACCGCCGTCTATGAGCGACGGCGGCAACCGGACAACCAACTTGCCAGTTGTCTGGTTGTCGCCGTCGCTCATAGATGGCGGCAACCTTTCGAGCCTTTCCAGTCTGGCTTGCCGACTTGTGGTCGGCCATTTCTTCATTTCCACCATAGTACAGCTTCGCTGGTCTTCCTTCTTCACCAAAACGGAAAGGCTGAAAACTTTTTTTAATGGAGTCAGTTACTGCATAAAAAAAAAAGCGACCGTTCGTCCGTGAGCCAACCTTCACTTACTCTAACAAAATGCGAGTTTCATTTTCTTGATCTTGGTTAGCACGTAGAGTGGGAAAGAACAATAAACAAGTGCAAAATCGACGGTGCGCCCCAACGTTAGTGCGCCCTGTGTCTGCTAAAGTGTCTGCAACAAAACAGTGCCAACTACACATTTCAATAAAATATCAGTTTTTAGTCAGCACGCGTCTTGTGTGATCCTTCTTTCTTTTCTTTGTGCCTTTCGCGCTGTTTTTCACGTTGAACTTTTTATACACACCGTCAAACCTATCACTGGCAATCGATACTGCTGGTCATGACGCCACTGATAGAGACCATAAGAGGGAGCACCGAACCATCTCGTCGCCGATTTTTGGTGGCGCAAGCATCCGCCTGATTATACGGGCTCAGCCATATGCATATTCGTCTATTCACTCATCCGACCCCATCGAGAGTTTGTGTGCAGGTCACTACATTTTGCGATTGCAAATGTCTTTGATAATAATAACGGATGAAAGAAACACCATGGCCAGGTCAGCTGGGCTTAAGCCGTTGGTGCCGTCCTGGGGTGGGGGATGGGGATTAAATGAGCCTGCTTAATGAAGAGAAAGAGGGAGTTGAACAATTGTTTTTCGATGCTTGGGTGAACCGGATGTTCTGGTCCATTCCGCCAAGCTCTTGGGTCGTTGATCGTTGAGAATGGTTTGTAAAATTTCTTCTTTTTTTCACAAATGTTCATGCAGTCCCAGAAAACGTGAGTTTCTATATGTGCAAAAGATCTGCTTACTTGGTAGGCCCTCATCACGTGACCAAGGCAACTCGTTCGCGCCCGCATTTGTCAACGTAAACACCGAGTTTTGTCAGCAAACAAAAGAAAACCAGTAATAATAACCCGTACTTCGTTGGACGATCTCCTCCTTACGTGTTTACGACAAGAAGTTGGGGCGGCAACCCGAGACTGCAGGAAGCAAAAAACGACGCACAAACACACACACACGGTCTCCTTGTGTGTTATGTATAGACATCGCCACCAGCTCGTTTTGCGCCTTAACTTATTGTTCAAACTCCGTGTTCCCCATCTGGCCCGAAATTGTCGTCAACCGTTCGTTGCCCTGGTCAGAAACAAGCGGTTTAGGATTGTTGCCCCCAGAGCAGCACAATTGATGCGTGACAGCTTAATCCGTTTAAGACTCGCAAGAACTACGTTTCACCAATGACCGGCACCCAAACCTCGAGAAAAAGTCTGCACAGGGTAGGCATGCGGAACTTCCCAAGTCGTAAATGTAGGGGTCCTCTTTTAGTCGTAAAGGAACCCTTGCGTCTAACGGAGATAAAATTGTCCCCCACCCGTCTGTTTCCGCCAGTGAGGCAGGGCGAAAGCGATGGTGCCGATAAGATGCTTGTCTCTCTCTCTCTTTCTCTCCCCTCTCTTCCCTCTCTCTCTGAAGGATGTCACAAGTCTGGAGAGGCGAGTCATCTTGTTGTTTAACAAGCGGCCGTTAACCCTTTCCCAGAGGCAGCGGTCGTCTCCCTTTCTGTCGCAGGTGTTTCGCGTCGACATCGCAACCACTTCCAGCAGGGGCAAGCCAACCACGTGCGGTTGCACTCAAGTTCGCCGGAGACCTATGCTTGACAAAGACGCGAGGTCATCAAAGTGTCTTAACGTGGTGCAAACAGGTCTAACAAACAGCCGTCACCCGCGCATGCTTGAACCCCACGATACAAAAATTTACTAATAAAACAAGAAAAACGTTTGTTTTGTTGTTGTTGTTTTCTGTAGGGAGGTGCACCCCTTTTCAGATTTCGTCGTCGTCGGTCTATTTCGAGGAGTGGACCGAGCGTTCCTGGCATGCTTGGCTTCCTCTGAAATCTCGAAACGTTTGCTCGGCTGCGGTTGTCTGGAGTATAGTCTGGAGGAAAGCGGTAGAGAACCTAGATTTAAGAGTTAGAGCAACTCAAAGAACGGAGAGCGTTTTCACGTTAATGGAGCAGACATTTCCTGAAGAAACAGACCTTTGTGGAAAAAAAAATGTGCCGCCCCCAATGTATGCTGGACGCCTTGTGGCGTTCCGATGTACAGCACGTGAATTTACCAGGAATCAAAGACGAACTTGACGCTGGTTAATATATAATTATATTAGAACGCTGAAAAGGGGGAAGGAAAGCAAAACAGAGTATCTGATCGTGAGTTTTAATGACAAGATAAAATCCATCGCGCCACTTTCAATATATATAAAGCGTTTGAGTCGACAAGGGAGTACACCTGAACAGCCCCACTATCGCCCTCTCCAGGATGCCTCCTGAGATTTTCCGAATCTCAGGAGGCATTTATTTTTTTGCGCCTGCGTACACGTGAATGATCGCGTGGCGAGAAAGATAAAGGGCGAAAAGGTCGACCCTGCAGAGCTTGGAAAAGCTTGCAGACCAGCGATGCTATCCCCAAATACCTCACTTGGAGGATGCGTTCTACTCCGCTCATTTGCATTTGACAGTGCGTCTAAAGTGCCAAATGCTCCCCTAGTGGAGGGGACACTCCGCGTCCAGAAGAACTGTGGTGTCATCCTGACTGTTATCACGCTATTGTATCATAACCCACGTGTCCTACTAACTGACCCGGGCGCATGCCCACGTTCCTTCGCCTCGTATATCGGAGGCACGGCACGCGGCGGAATAAACTCGGGGCTTGTTCTGCTGGGAACTACGTCGCTGTCTGTTCTTTCGTCGCGCCGCAAGGCTCACGACAAGAACGGATGCGTTTCGCACTGTCCACGCTACCGCGCTGCTCTACGGAGGGGAGAGGTGCACCAAGATACCGGGTTCGCCAAGACACCAGAGATTGCTGTCAACCCTGTCTTAGCCACGCCCTCCCCATTCAAAGAAAAAACCACAAAGCTGCTACCGTCCAGCCGTTCCAACTACGCAAAACACCTGTCGACGCCGAGACCATTGAATTGTCACGAATTAGAAACTTGGTTTGAGACTGGTTACGACCGAAAAAGGCTTAAAACATGGTTTTAAACCTCTCGCGGCTTCTTACGAGCGTCGGTTCGATTGTAAGCAGTTTTAGCCGGTTTCGAACCTCTCCAGCCGTACGCAGTTGCAAATGTGCGAAACACTTGCATTTGACTGTGACAGACCGCGCTATACAGTTGCCTTTTAAGCCGCTTGTGACTGCTTGCGACCGGCTGCGCTGCTGGCTGCGAATGATTGTGCTGCAACCGTTTTTTCAACGGCCGCAGAGCACTGCAGCCGAACGTAGACCGCCACGGGCTCTTGCCCGCTTCCCTTCTTTTCTATATCCTCTCTACTTTTTACTAGGTTGCCTTCGTGTGCGCTGCGCACATGAAGGCTCCCTACTTTTTAGATTGCCCCAACTTGACTCCACTTGCAGCCTAGGAGAGGGGTGCGCTAAGACGATTATCTCCCTTGCTGAAAACCGAGGTTTGAAGCGCTGTCTGGCACAGTCAAACTCAAGAGTGTGAACTAGTGTTGTACGGAACTGCGTTCCTGGAACGCGTTCCTTTTAGGAGGAACGAAGGAACGCCGCCGTTCCATTTTGCATCGGACGCTGGAACGCGTTACCTTTTTACGGGAACGGAAAAAGGAACGGCGTTCTTTTTTTCCATCCAGTGAGGTAATTTTTATTTTATTTCTAAGAGGGAAATTCTAAACGTATAAGAACAATATCTTTACGGAGAGAAGGATCTCGTTAACTTTTTGGTTACTTATCTTAGGGTTTATTTTGTGTGGTCCTCGCTTGGTAACAGCCGGGTGCAGGAGAGCTAGTGAACATTGATTCTTTCAGTTCCCGAACCTACGATACAAAAAGCAAAACTTTTAGTAAAAAAAAAAACAGAAAGAAGGACGTTTCAAACTCAGCTATTTTCTTTGCTTGCAGGAATTCTCATACACTCAAAAATCTAAGCCAAATTACAGCCATCACTGAACTTCCACAAAGAGGCCTGCAGTTACAACAAATGAACAGGTTACCAGACATCGATCGCACCCTTGTATCCCGAACATTAGTCACTTAAAAGATACACGAAAATTAACCTTTAATTCTTCTCTCCTTGTCCCCCGCCTTCAAACTCAATAACGAATCCAACCTTCACGAAGAAGAACTTGTGGTTTTTAAGACTGATCTTACAAAACCCCTCCCCTCTTCTCCGCTTACTCGTCTTGTGGACAGCAACATTGAGAAGCAACTGTTGTTAATTTCGAACAAGGGACTTTGTTAGATTGAAACGTGTGGGGTTGTAAAACGCTCGTGCAATGTGGGGTAACACTACATTTGGCTCGTGTGAATCTTCCATCACAAATATGAATATGGTTAAAAGCAGCGATTTTTAAAGGTGAATATATCAACAGATGAAACTCTGGTTCCGCTTGCTTCCTTCGTTTGGTGCCCTTCTATCACGGCATTTAAATCCGTATGTTGCCACTTTACGGAAACACAAGCGTAACGTATATGTAACGATACGTTCCCTTTTTTAAACTGTAACGGGAACGAGTTCCTTTCTCACAGATGGAACTTGTAACGGGAACGCGTTCCAAAAATCAGAAGGAACGAAGAACTCGTTCCTTTTTTTTTAGGAACGTGTACAACACTGGCTGTGAACAAGCCAGGCCGACGACCAGACTCGAGATTCTGCAAGGCAGAATATCCTCCTCACCATGGGGAAGGAGGAAACAGGCAACGGTGGACGGGTAGAAGGGGAAGAAGAGGAAACGGGGGGAAAAGTGGAAAACGCGAACTGGTCGTCGGCCTTCAAGTTCTGTTCCCTCGTAAAGTATTTGTTGACGCTTTTGCCTCCCCCTCGCACATTGTATCGCAAACGCAAGCCACGTGACTCCGATCGGGCAGTTAAAACTCTCTCATATCTGGGCACACCAAAAAGCGGCGGCAAAGACGGCGACCGACGAATTCCTTGCGCAGAAAGATGATAACGTCGCGGCTATATTCACGCAACTTGTTGCTCCCAGTCTGCTATAAAGCACGTAACTATTTAATGTGACAACGTGCTTCTAATTTTAATGTTTTTTTATTATTATTATTTCCGGGTGATTGCATATATATTTGCTCAAATTTAAGGAACGTGTTGGCAATATTGTGGCTGTATTCTTGCACAAACTAAAGCCGCCAGCGAGTGTGCAAACATGACCCCATCTTGCTCCACACACAGAAAAAAAATCTTTAAACAGGCTTTCTTTTAAGTAATTTATGCGGCATTAAATACGGAAGTATCCTATTTAAAATCCTGCATAGCGAAAGTGTGCTTTTATCTTTAGAATAAAATCTTGAACAAAAACAAAAGTTTCCTTTGTCCTTGTCTCGTTAATGCAATTTCAGTATTTTTTTTTCTTTCCAAGTCAAGAACTAGTGTGCCTATATAATCCATTCTTTTCATCGCATTGTGATGAGACTTGGGAGGAGAATAGGCTGTTCGAAAGTCCTGCCCAGAAAAAGATGGTAAAAGCAACGCCGTAAAAATTGGCAGTTAAACCACTTTAAACGCACAAAAGACAAAATTTGACCGACAAAGGATCTCTTTGTACGGCCACGATGAATATGGAACACGTGCATGTTCGTTCGGGAGAGGTGAGAAGAAGGGGGGCGAGGGGAGGTCCTACTAGGCGCAATACGGAAGGACGTCATCTCTTCTCTGGAACAGCCGAGCGATCTAATGAGCTTTTAACAGCCGCTTGCCTAATACGCCGATGGCCTCAACCTCCTGAAAAACCAACGCACGAGCCAACGACAAAACATTAGGGATGCCGCGAACGTTTTTCGAATCGAAGTTTCGATGATCGAATCAAGCGGTTCGAAAGGTTCGAAAGATTTCGATTTTTCGAACTGTCTACATCGTAAAATTCGACGGAAGTTGAATTTTCGAACTTGTTAAGCTAAGAAGTTCAACGCTTTTCGAACCGTCGAACTTATTACGCTAAAAAATTCAATCTTTTTCGAACTTTCGAACTTATTGCGCTGCAAAGTTGGATGCTGGTCAAACTTCCGAGCTTGACTGACCAAAAAATTCTATGAATTTCGAAATTTCGAACTTATTTATCAAGAGAATTCGAAAACGTTCGAACTTTCGAATCCTGAAAAGTCGAAGGTCGACGAACTTCGAACTTTTAGGGTAAAAGTTCGACGTTCGTTGAACTTCGAAAGACCGGCGGACGGTTTCATTTGAATTCAAGTAGTGAGGTACATTCGTAATTTTTTTTCTCGAATTTTTACACGCGGTGCTGCGTTCCTTACGAAAGACAATGCCGTTTGTTTCAATGTTCTGGCATGCTTAGTTTTAAAGAAATAAATTCCCGAAGAGGCGAGGAAGGACGACAAGTTTTTGACGATTATCGTCTGTGCCAGACTTGAAGCGCGCTGTAGGCGAAGCTATTTCTGGTAGAGATGTTATACTTTTTTAAGAATGATCTATGTATAGCCTAGGTAAGTGCCGTCTTAAGATGTGATTATTGTTATTCAACGTGAGTTTCGAAGAAATGTCCAAACATGTATCTACATGCAATTATGCCCTAAACTTGGTATTTATTTTCGTCTAAGTTGTTTGAGGTATCGCATTTAAATTAACACCACAGATAGTACATATCATTGCCATCAGCAGAATACAAAATAATGTATTTATTGTTTTTTCACGTTAAGGAATAAATTAACTCATGGGAGAAGATTTCTAATAGTGTTCAAGTTCAGCATGTCATTAAAAGAAAAGATTTTTTTTTTTTTTTGCTTCACGTTCCTGGAACGTGTTTCTTTTAGCCTGTACACATTTTGGTAAAAGAAACTTCTTTCGAAGTTCTGAACCTCTGAATATGCAAGAATACAACACTTCCGGCGAATTCTTGATAGCTTTTTTTTTTCTCCAGCTTTTAATCACCGCATTTATTAATATTATTATTTTTTTTTATAATTGGCACAGGTATTTAGGTCGAAAAGACATAGCTTTCAACTTCCGAACCACTAAGCATGTGACGATTAGTGTCTTCTGACAACGAGTTCCTAACAATGACCATCTACGCGATCTTTTATGCGGTGAAGAGCGACAGTAGCAGCTATACATATGCATAAATAATTTCAGATTAAAATAAGCTCGACCACGCCCTCTTTCCCCGTATTGTCTTCTTTAACAGTCCGAAATATCTGGAAAGGGGGGGGGGGAGGAAACTGAAGCCCCCCCCCCCCCCCCCGGCTACCCTCTTTCCCCCCGTTTTTCCTCTTCCGACACCACTTGTATGGTAGAATCAACGAGGTAGAGGGGCTTAGAGTGATAAACTGGAAGTTTCGAAGTGGCACCCCCCCGGTTGCCGCCATGTTTTACGCAAATGTGACCACTCGTCACGTGACCTCACAAGAGCCGTGACGTCGAAGGTAAGATGGCAGCGCCCAGAGCTGGCGGATGCGAGTTAGTTCGGTGCGCGGCAGCCGCGGCAGCCGTGATGTGCAGCGGCTTTCCGACGATTTCGGGCTTTTTCGTGCTTGCTGACGCAGATATGATGTGAAAATATGAAGGGATGAGACGTTATACCCTTTTTGCGCAAGATCGCTCAGGATCATCTGGATATTAACACCTGTGAGACAGCATCAGCCGTATCGCCGCCGGTGCTCGGATTCCGGGATGTGTTCAAGGATCGATAGAACTTTGAGTGCTTTTAGCATGAAATTTTTGCGTTCTCTTAGCTTATTTTGAACGTTGAAATGTCTGAATCGACGCGAAAGGTATACGTCGCGTTAGGGCCTAGGAGAAGTTGTTTCAGGCCTGCGTCACCGAATAACCATAGCAACTTTTAGCGAGGAAGCTCCTGCGATCTTTAACCCTTTGTGCTAATCGACGATTCTAGATTCGATCGCCTTTCTTCCTTTTTTGGTGAGAGCGAAGTGCACACTTATTTTCAGCTACGAGGATGACGTTTTATTGAGTGTGGGGATGAATAAATCGTTGCAGGTAAGTACCTGCTTCAAAGCTATTCGACTTGCAATAAGAAAAACTGTTTTGGTGTATGCATAGATTAACTGCACCTTTTTTTCTTTCGTGGGATTTATTGCAGCAATACTTTTCTTCATCAAGAGTGCATTGTATTAGTCAGTCAACTATTTACTTGTTCTAATTACCTGGATAAGATGATTCATATTTGTGTTCATCCCTTGCCTGAAGAGCAGTCTTGTTGAAAAATGGTGACCATCCCTTTCGGTCTCTTCAATAGCCTTTTTTGAAAAGTGTGGGTTGCCTATACTTCGTATCATTGTAACCTGGAAAAGGACAACCGCCACAGCCCCCTCGTTCCAATCAGAGAGACAGAGCGAAGGTGTGTGACAAATCTGTGCAGACGAGCACTCTGAATGACATGTTGTCACGTGCCTCTCTCCAACGTGCATATTGGCTCACCGAGACTGTATACCTTTGCTGTTTGCCAAATTATGATAAAACAAATTACAGTAGCTACTACTCTAATTACCCCAGGCTTTCATACTTTGTTCATTTGTTCGACAAGAATGTTACGTCCGCCATCACTGTGAACTCGGCTCAGTGCCTATTGGACTCGAATGCTGCATTAGCATTTGACGTGAACTGGGGACCATTTGTGTGCTTTACGCCGAAAAAAAATGGTAACAGTTGTGTTGCTTCATGGGGTTCTGCAAAGGGTCTACGTATAGGAAGTGTCCTGCTATATAACAATGCATCAACACATATGATTAAAGTATATGCTCAGAGGTGTGTTCAGGAAAAGTGGAATGAGTGCAGCCCAATGCAACAAGTCTGCCGGTCTGGTATGTCCCATTAATTAATATTGAAGGGCCAGAGATGCGAGTGTCCTCAAAAGGACCTGCGCGTGCGGTGATCACAATTCTTGGTGTATAAACTCTCAAGGCGTAAAGGCAAGCAGAAATAGGTTTATCTGGTTAGTGTCTCAAATATGTTTATTTACACTGTATTACGTAATTATTAATTCTTAGTTAATGGTTCCAGAACGAGTTCCTTCTGCGACAGTCTCCTGTCAGGCGTTCGGTCGTAATGCCTGTGGACCTTGTTGTGGGATGACGCTCCTGGCACGTCGGTGTTCAGTTTGGTCCAGTAGCAACTTTAACCGACTGAGGCCATCTTGTAATCATACGTACATGTGCGCCCACTGACATCTGATGCACTGAAGCTGCAGGGCTGGCTTCTACTCCGCAAAATTTTCCTGGTAGTTTTCTGCATCAATGCAGCAAGCTCGGGCATGTATTGGTTATGTGGCTGTGCCTTTTGCTGTACCGTTGACTTGATAGCTGACAACAATGTTTGTGTGCTATCCAAGCCATTTCACTTCCATTTCGTAGTGGAGATTTATTGTGCATCCCACGACCACTGCAACTTGTGCAAGTCTTGTGTGGCAAAGTGAAGTCTCGTGATGCTTGCGGTCCACTTTTGAGAGCAACCAATCATTCTATTTGTTAAGGTCACTCAGCGGTATTCCTCCTCAAATTTGGAAATTGTGTGCTTTGTGGCGTGGACACAGATAATTAGTGTCAGCAAATTATTAGGTATTGTCCTTGGACGACAACCGACACCAGATCAACTCTCCTTGCATTGCCGCTCACCTGCTGCTTTGTCATGCTTACCTCCCGTCCAGATGAAGTAGATCACGAGCTTCGGGGTAATGTCGGCACCAGAAACAAAGACCACCGAAGATAATCCTCAATCTTCCCCGGACGCTCGTCAAGACGTGGTCGAGGGTCGTTCGGCACGAACCCTTGCAGGCCAATTCATTGGTACGGGCACCTCCAGTAGACATGGTCGGCCTCATGCTGTCGTAGCAGAGTGGCGCCGAAGTTGCAGCTGGACGGCTTGAGTGTCGCGACGCTGGGGAGTTCTTAATAGTGACATGCTCGGGCCTGCAGTGTACATTCATTGTTGGAAGCTTCATTGATATGAACCCTCCGACTGTTGTCGTGGAGTTGCGGACAAGGCTTCTGAAGGTGTTGTTCCTCACATGAGGAACATGGGAATCTTAGCTTCTTGTCTTCTGTAGCATCAGGGTTGGCGTGGGTGCTCGATCAGAAGCAAAACATCCTCCACGAAGGTGGTGATGCTCTCGTTGGGGCCGCGTCCTGGACAGAATCAGGAATTCGGCTCTCTCTCGTCAATGTTGGCTGACGAACATGCACTTCAGCTCGATCTTGCAAACTTCCCACGACGTTAAGGAGGATTCGTGGTTCTCAAACCAGTGCCTCACAGTTTCTTCCAAGAGAAGTATAGGTTCTGCAGGAGCTGGTTGTCCATCTACCTACTGCGGCGGGCGACACGGTCATATTGTTCAATCCAGCCCTCGACGTCTTGTGCACCTTGCGTGAAAGGGCATCGGAGTGCGAGGTGTGACGGGCATGCAAACGATGGTGGGAGCGAACGTGGTTTGCTGCGACAGGGTTGTGATTCTTGGCTTAGTCAGCTTCGGGTTTTCTGGCAAAAGACCTAATTCCGTTGGTTCTTGCTGGTAGCAGCGCCTGGCTCGGATTTCAAGTTCTTCGTGGTGTATCTCAGAGTTTCGCCCTTGTGGACTCGCTCGTCTTGCAATTTTGCTGCCGGGCTCGAGATAGGACTTGGTTCACGGCTCGCCGGGGGCTTAAGACTCGGGATAATGTGCCACCCGTGTCTCGTTATCGGGGAACTCGGCTGAGGAGCCGCCAGGGCAGACACAGAGTGAAGGGCTATGGGTAAAGTGCGCAGCACCTCCACCAGAACATACAATGACAGTTGAGCATGGCCTGGAACTTTCCAGAATAGTAAATATTGATAGAAAACAGGACTGGAGCAAGCATCCGAGACAATATAACAAAACAGACAGAAAAGAGTCTATCCTGACCACTAAAGAAGCTGCACTGCTTTAGTGGCATTCTGTCCGAATAAATCCTCTCCTTCGGGGTCTGGCAACTGCCGTGGACGAGCTGAACTGAAATCGATGTGAGACCACTATTCTGGTAATGAGCCGCTACAGACTGCCGTCGCAAAGCGGCGTGAATGGGTGGACTGGGTAGGTGACACGCGCGATGAAATGTCCATACAGCTTGCAATTCGCGTAACGAGTGTTGAAACTTTGGTGTCGACGAAACGTGCGACAGACCAGCGGAATCAATACCACCTGCAACACCTGTGCTCCGTGAAGGTGCACGTCTACGCCACAACAATTTAGTAGGCAGCAGAGCATCACCTAAAGCACGGCACAGGAACTACCAGCTTGGAGGAAGCTCTTCGGCGCGCCGCACACCTGTGCTCCGTGAAAGTGCACGTCTACGCCGGAACAATTTGGGAAGCAGCACAGTATCATTTAGCACGGCACGGGAACTACAAGCGGCAAGGCAGCTCTCCGGTGCACCGCACAACCAAAGTGAGCCGCCGGGCATTTGAACGAAGCGGCACCACGATTGCACACTGCCAAGCACGACTCACGCAATTTCCGTCGCTAAACTGTGTATCCAAATATATTGCACACGCTTTACTGCAGATCTCGAAGGTTCCGACGGTCAACGAGAGCACAAAAACGTCGCCTTAAATTTTATCCTAGCGGTATCCGAATCAATCTGAGGTGCGAGCAACGTAGGGCAGATTGTCTCTTCCGTGGCAATATCGCCGTCGGTCACCAGCGAAATGCACACCGTTCCTCCGTATTTTCACCTTGTACCTACGTCAGACACCACGCTGAACTATTAAGTCGCTGTCGACCGGCCTCATATGACGGCTTCTGCGTCTGAAATCAACACGCCGAGACGAACGACAACCAACAAAGCATCCGACAAGCTCCGGCTCAGCTGGGGCCAGCCGCTGCATGGGCGCTGCCATCTTTCCTGTGACGTCACGCATTTGGGTTGGTCATGTGACGAGTGGTCAAATTTGCGTACAATGGCAGCCGCCTTATGGGGGTCACTTTCGAGTGCAGACCGGAACCCCGGTTTATGGCTCTAAGCCCCTCTACCTCGTTGGGTAGAACGCTCCTCGACCTCGAGTTGTGTCGGCTTTTTGCGAGGCGATTTCTCCGTCCCAGAAAATAAACCTCCAGGACAATTACAAACTTAACTTACTATATGCCAGCGTCACTCGGGCGGCGTTCGATCGGATTACTACCAGCGTGCAAGGGGTGGCGAGATAGTTTGCCAGGTCGCTTCAAGGTTTTTCTGAGCCGCAGCCTCCTGCTCGCCCTTGGCCGTTTCGAACTGGATGAGTCTCGTAAAACAGTGTGTTCGTGTGATCACTACTGCGTGATGCAGGTTAAAGACCCCCCCCCGGGCTGGCGGTCACAATTACTGATCTATGGTCACACGTCACTCTGCACTGGCAAATATTCCAGCACATCCGGGACACTCGTCGTCTCATTTAATTGCCTGACCAACTTCGCAGAATCTAGATATCACACCCTAATAGCGAGTTCGTTTCACACCCACTGGCACCGTTTGAGTTCTCTCCCAGAATGACTCAAACGAACTTGAGTTCTCTCTCAGACTGGACTCAAACGAACTCGCCAAATGCACCAAGTGCAGAAGACTGATGCTGCCGCCATCTATGTTGTAGAAAAGGTACCGACCTCAAACCGAAACTAGCGCCTTTCTGTTCGGAGTGATGGGTGCGGATGCGAGAGTGCAGTCACTGCCAACGTTTATATACGAGCGTTGAACGCTGCAACCTGTAGTTTATAGTTGCGATAACTTCAAGCAACTCGGCTGCCGTAGAGATAGTTACCGACGGCGTAAATATCCGCACCCAGCTGTCTACAAAGCAGCAGGTTGCGATCTTTCGATTCTTATAACCGTTAACACTGAAGAAAACTGATGATGCTGTCCGAGCAGAAGCTTGATCCGTTTGAGCATGATATTATGCGTGAACCACTGAAAGGGTACAGCTTAAGACTAGTCTGTTGGAATATCGCGCAAAGCTTTTCGTGGGACTTTTGATATCGATCGTCATTGCAAGTGGATCATATATTAGCCTTGGTGAGGACGTGGAGAACGAGAGCTTTCTCGAACAAAATACGACGGGGCAAGTTAGCTGACGTAGGTAAATGTTAAACATGATGATGTTGCCCAAGCCTCGGGTAAAGTCACTATCTTTCTCTGATGCTTATTGGGCAGTCAGAGGTTTCTGCTGGGGGAGTTTTGTCGACAAGTGTTCAATTTTTCACCCGCACACGGATGGTGATAAACATCTCGGAAGCCGCTGATGCGGTTGTTCTGAGCATTTCTTGGTATATTTCAGCGTCTGTACGGCAATAAAGCACGGGATTTCAATTGCTTCCTTCATGAAATAGTAGATGCTCACAATTCAAGCTCTCGTTTGATTCCATTGCCCGCGGGACGCGATTTCTATCAGAAAATCTACTTTTTTTCCTTTCGGTTCCGCGACACATCGTAGCAGACGGACCCTCGTCGTCTGCTCCCGCTCCCTGCCGGCCTCGCCGGCACGAGGCATGACGGGATTGCATTTTGGCGCACGCCCGATTTTTTCGGTGCAGCGAGTGCATGCACGCGTGGGGTGCCGCCCACTACTAATAGAGATCAGTGGTGCCGCCGCTAAAACGAACGCGGAGAGTGCAACCACTCGTGGAGTGCCTGCCGAAACGAACTCTCTTACGCCGCGAGTGGGCACGCGTGGACACGAGTGCCGTGAAACGAACTCGCTATAACTTTTCTAAACTTGATTTTGTGAAAACTAGTGAGTCGTGAAAACGTTATTTGAAACAAACTGTGGAGGAACTTGAAACCCGTACTTCGGACTTTGAAAACTTGGACTAGAAAGAAATTCAAAATTTTAAAAGATTTTTTTTTTTTTCAAATTTAGCGTTAAAAGAGAATCAAAACCTTCGACCTTTTCAACCTTTATGCAGAAACAAATTCGAAATTTCGAATTGTTCGAACTTCATGTCTATAAAAATTCGAAGCGTTCGAAGTTTTCGAATTTTATTTCAAAAGAATTTTGAAATCTTCGAATATATCAAACCTGAAGAAAAATATATTCGAAATATTCGAATCCGAAATTTTAAAAACCGTGAAAGCTTCGAACTTTTCGAAATCGAAACTCCACTGTGATCGAAGGTTGCGAATTTTTCGATTTCGGACCTCGGTCGGTACGAAAATAGCGAAATATTTCGAAATCGAACCTCACTTCGCTTCGCAAATATCGAAACCTTTCGAAATCGAACCTGGGGTGGTTCGCGACATCCCTACAAAACATGCGACGCCAGGTTTCGTTGCATTTCGTCCATTGATACTTTTATACTAAACACGAACACACGCAGTCCCGTCATTAGCTAATGGATTTTAACTGTTCACTCACCTGATTACGCATAGAAACGAGGCTTTTGTCTGTGCGTGATCCTGGTGTAAAATACAGCGGCAAACAGTTAGGACTGCACCGAGTGGGCAGATAGGGCCGTCGGAACGAGAGCAGGTGACAGCGCTTAAACTAGAGTGCATTTCGGGATTAGAACGGAAGGGCATGCCTTTCGAACGCACGGGATTACGTTTAGAAAGTGATAAAATTATTTGTTCCCAATACCATTTTTTCAACTACCCCTCCCCCAGGGTTACCAAGTCTACGACTATTCCTTCACTACCGTTCAAAATAAAGCTGCTGCGATGTCCAGGTTATCAGCTTCTATATTATGGGAACAACAAAGAATGAAACGGTTGCAAACGGCCAAGAAAATGGCAAAAGACGTATTTTATCATTCACATGTAAGATACCTAAGCAGTCGGCATTCGGCAAGAATGCAAAATTTTCCGAACACAAGTTTCGAGTGCTTTCCTGTGTGAAGCTGCGTGGGCCTGGCACAGTCGAGTTCGAACGTTGCTTCGAGCAACGAACCTAAATCCTCTCTGCTCCCTTTAGCTGCAGTGCCCTATAGATAAAGCTCCCGAAACATTTTTTTTTTTGCCCATTGTGGCTTATCTTTCGCCCACAATTTCGTAGATTCATTGGTGGATGGATCCCTAGGGAATGCGTTAGCATGACACTGGGGAAACGCCACACACGTCCCCTTTTAGGAAACGCTAAAGCTGACCCGCTCCCTTTTCTGTTTTGGCTTTCTCTTTTGCTTCCTATACCTTTTCCTGCCTCTTTTTGGCTTTGTTACGGGGTCAGTGTTAGCGTTTCCTAAAGGAGGACGTGTGTGGCGTTTCCCAAGGGTCAGGCTAACGCATTCGCTTAGAATTCACCTATACATTTTCCTTTAATTTTTTTTTTTTTTTGCTGCCTACTTGGACTGGTGCTAGTACTTGGTTTACACTCCATTTTGCGGTGCAAACATACGCGGTCCGCGCATCTCCAAGTTCAGTCCCGCAGGGGGATCGGTGGCCGAGTGGTCTAGCGCACACTAGCTCGGAGCACGTGGAGCGAAAGCTCGCGCTGCAGAACCCAGGGATCCTGGGTTCGAGCCCCACCCCTGCCCGTTTCGATCTGGATGAGCATCGTGCCAGCGTGCGGTCGTGTATCACTACTGCGTGATGCACGTTAAAGACCCTAGGCTAGCGGTTCTACCGCACTGGCTAAATTTCTCATCTACAGCTGGGAGACTCGTCGCCCCTGTGAGGCAGACCAAGTTCTAGGCTGTATAAGCACACGCACAACCCAATCGCTGGAGCTCTGCGCGTGTGGAGCGTGTGGCGGCACGAGCCGTCTTGTGCACTGCTGCCTGCCTCCTGTATCTTACACCATGCCTACGGGTCGACGAGTCATCTGCCGGAGCCGCTGGAAACCATAGTGAGAGAGGGAAAGAGAGAGAGTGAAAAGCGAACTCTATCTGCACGTCGCGAGGAGCGCGCTGTCCTCACCTGAAGAGTATTATCTTCATACTTGGGTAGTAATTTAATTACAGTAATTAAATTATTGTAATTTAATTACTTTTCTTTGTAATTGTAATTAATTACTTTTGGCTAAAAGGAATTGCAATTGAAATTTAATTACTTTCTAGCGTCAGTAATTGCAAAATTTCAGGCACAATTACAATTACTTTTGCAAAACTTCGAGGCGCCAACGGAACAACCCTGAAAACCTCAGCGCTCGCACAAGCGGCCTAGCTCTAGGTGAAGAACTCGCATAAAGAGACGCACTCACACGAACACACAACATAAATAGTGTCGCATTGTTTCTTGTTTTGTTGCTTTCACTGCGGGCTGAGAAGCAATCCTCCTTGGAGCCTACCTCAACGGCGCCGTGCAGCGCCGTCAGCTGTGCGAGCAGAAAACAATAGAACAAAAATGTCACAATATTGAAAGAAAAAATATATCTTCAGCTTTCAGCCGAGGTTGGGAATTTTAATTTTCTATTAAGTTACTTTTTTATTCTTTGCCAGTTTTTTACGTCCCTCTTCTAGTTCTCTCGCATATTTGAATCTGTATTATTTTCAAGTTTATTTCCTGTTTGTTTTACTTTGAATGTTATTTGCATACGCGTTTCGGAATCTGGCCTCGCACCTGTGAATGTTGTCACCAAGGATTCGGGAGTCCCGATTCGGTTCTTAAGTATTTCTGAGTCATTATAATTTCAACGCAACGTAAATAATTTACAATACCATGATGTTTGTATGGGAATGCGGTCGTATTAGCGCGTCTGTCAACCCAATTTTTTTTAGCGATCTCGCGTCTTTCAGATTTTGAACTAATTTATTATTATTTATTAAAAATATAAGAGTGTAGTACTTCATCGCCCCAAACTGTCAAGTTCTATCATGAATTTAACAAAATGCATAAAAGGAAAATATACAACACGCGGCATTTATGCAGCGATGTTTAAGCCTCCTCAAACATTGGGGCAAGGAAGGAACAAATACGTTTCATTCTATGCAACTCGTTTAGTTATATGGCCCAGGTCGGGTCGCTCTCGGAAATAAGTAATTGTAAAGTAATTGCATCACTTTTTATAAGTAATTTCAATTGTGATGAATTACTTTTCACGTAGTAGTAATTGTAATTGTAGTTAAACTACTTTTGAAGCAAAGTAATTGTAATTGTAATTAAATTACATTTGGAAAGTAATTTACCCAGGTATGATTATCTTACACCTTGGCCTTAAAGAAGTTGTTTCAGACCCAGGAAACCGCATAATCACAAACTTTAACGAGGAAGCTTCTGCGATGTTCCAATTTTTGTACTAATCAAAGATTTAATGTTATAGCTTTTAGGATAAAATTTTTGCATTTGAAAGCGAATGTGACTCCCTTCGCTTTCAAAGCACACACGACGATTACGAATGCTACTTTCCGTCTTCCAGGAACATCACAGGGGCACTTCTCCGGTCACGTCTTCACTATGTGCTCGCAAACTCCGAAGCTCTATGCGAAGCTTCTCGCGTCCCGTCAAACCAAAACAGTAGTGACGCCATGCGTACTTGCCAGATTTTCTCCGGTCAAACAAAAACAACGAAAGCCAACCGGCGCTTGCTTCCAGCGTACATCGGCGTTACGCTTGCGCCGTGGCCAGATCGCCAGATCGCTTGCAGTTGAAGGTTGAAGCAAAAACAAAACCAACTGCAATGTCACGTGTTCACATCGAGGACACGTTTTTTATATCCATTTTAACTGTTTGGAACGAATAATTAGACCCATAACTTTATTGCAACACGGACTCCCTCGCCGCCATTAAACATTTAAAGCTTACCCGCGGCACCCTGAAGGTAGCTCAGGAAATTCATACCTTCTGCTCGTCTTATCCCACCTCAGTCCGCATTCATTGGGTGCGCGGCCACAACGGCGATTCAAACAACGAGCTAGCAGATTCCCTTGCACGCGCTCCAACCGCTACTTCCTCTTCTCCTACCCCTTTCCCTCCTGACCCACTCCTGGCTCACATCTCCAGCTCTCACCTCCTCCGCATGCGAACACGTGCTCTCATTCCCCCGTGCTCACATCCCCTCCCTCGTAACCTCACCCGAGAGGAGGAGACTTCCCTGCGGAGGATCCGAGCAGGCGTGGCGCTCACCCCCGCGGTCCGTCACCGCTGGAGAGATCGGACGTATTTGGATCGGACGTTACCAGCGACGGGTCATTGTCCACACTGCAGTGCTCCCGCTGATGCATGTGACATAAAACATCTCTTGTGGTCGTGCCCCGAAACAGCCCCTGTGCGCGATCGCCTGCTCAGAGAAGTGGGCCTTCGCAGCAATCGTCCCTCGGACTATGATGAATGGACTACAAACAATTCATACACTGACTCATTGTGCGCGTACCTGCGCGAAACCGGGTTGCATGCCTACCTATAATCTTTACTTCCCTAACCCTATCCCCCTTTCCTGATGCCCCGTGGCAAAACTGACGCAATAAAAAAAAAAAAAAAACTTTATTTGTGGTGTCTAAGAAACTGTTATCAGGACCCCTAAACTAAATACAAACACGGGCGACATGAAGCAAGCCGCACTGCCATCGACCAGAAGATGGCGGCGAGCCCGGTAAGCGTGGGTTTCGCCAACGTCCTGCGACATGGCGCAATTGCTTTTGGTGCATATCTGTCTCCGAGACATGTTTCTTTCCGCGGCATTTGTCTCGACGGTCCTTTCTAAGTGTGTCCCCAAGCATTCCGGTGCTTCGATAGCCGGCAATGCCGCGGTCGTCGCCGGGGCGATGCGTGTTTTCGAGGTCGGCTACACGGTTATGCGTGTATGACCGAACCAAAACACGTTTTTTACAACCTCGCTTGATTTCTGAACGAATTATCCGTTACTCATCGTGTAAATTTATGGTAATTTGTGTAAATGGCGTGTTTTTCACCCCAAATATTCGCCAAATACACGGGACTTGCTAACAGTGTAGCTTCCTTTGAACGTTTGAATTTTTGAGAATCGAAACGAAAGGTATACGTCGCGTGTACGGCCTTGGGGAAGTTTTCTGCCCTGGGTCACCGAATAATCACAACAACTTTTAGCAAGGAAGTTCTTGCGATCGTTAACCTTTTGTACTAATCGACAAATTTACGAATGGGCATTTCTGAAGATATTGATATAACGTGCTTTCGTTGCAATAGCTTGCATTTGATTGCAGTGGTTCTTTTTTCTTTTTTTTTAAAGTGACAAACTTGCGTTTGCTCAAGATACGTATATGAAATGTCCTGCTGTATAACAATACATCAATATATGCTATTAAACTTAGATGCTAAGATGTGTGTTCGTCTTTGTAATTAACAAGTTACAGGCATAATTATTTATTACGGGTGTGATATTTGTTTTCTGTAGCTGGGCCCGTTTTGTGCTCCTTAATGTCGGTGTGCTTTGAGTTTATCATCAGATGTGTGTTGTGCTAAATATCCTCTTTGCAATGCATACAAAGGCCAAAATGACGTCACCCGACCCAAACTCACGTCTTGGACACGAGAACTGCGTCACTCGGATGTATGCGCTCGTCAACAATCGATTCGTCGACGAATATTTGAATTCGCGTTCGTGGTCAGTGAGTGCCCTGGTGGAACTTGTCATCACCTGCCAATGCCAAGTTCTATGGTGTGCTTAAAAAGCACGGTGGAAGCTTGGGGTCATCGCACCGGTGCCATCAACGTCATCGCACCGTTCGCTTTTGAGTTGAGGATTACAGCTAAGGAATAAGTTAAAAAAATCATTTCATGGCCCCTTTAACACGTATATGCGTGCTACACCAGATTAAATATTGACTCTTTGAATGCCGGCAGACGCCCGGACGACCACTTGGCCTGTCAGGAGGAACACCCGATATCCGGCGTGCGTCTCTTTTGATGGCGTTAACAATCCTCTAGAGTCTACCATGCTGTCCTTCTTGGTTGAACCCCGTCGGCTGTTCATCGCCCAAACGTGGTTGAGACCGTCCTCGACATTTCTCCTCGCCAGTCGGTGAAAAAATCTCATCTTGAATGGATGATTGAGTCTTGAAGAAGTATGATGCTAACCATACATTCGCTTACTATGGGGCAGTCGAGTAGCAGTCATGTCCCGAGGCAATTGCCCTGTCGTGGCCAGCGTGATCGGATTTTGGTCCATCGGAGCGAAGTCCGAAAGTACTAGGACGGTACGTACGTCCCACGAAGCGGCCGCCATCCCGGCAGTGCGGAAAACCACTCGCCTTGTCTGTGCACCTACGATACCTAGCAGCTCCCGTCGCCCGACAGTCCCCGGACTGCGAGTCGTTTCACTTTCCAGAAGAAACAGGCACCGTTCCTTCAGAGGCCGGCCGTGCCAAGCGTCTTTTACTACATTTCAATGAACGAACGGAGACATCAACTGAACTAAGAAAGTTGCCACCCGGCGTCGCTTGCAGTATGGTTACCGGCAACCTCCCAGGCCCAAAGTGGAGATCACTATCGGCGCTCTTCACGTCGTGCATCCAGATAGTTTTGCGTCGTGTCGCTACTCTGGCAGATCCCTAGGTAAGGATTTCGTGAGTCAATGTTTCCTGGCAGCTCATGCCCGCAGTTAACCCTCTCTCTTGTTTTAGCGTACACGGTACAGCCAGCCGGCAAAACTGAGTTACAGTCCGCTGCCGCATGAGCCTGGCGGTGGTTGATTTGAAAAAAAGTAACATGACTCGCGCACTTAAGTTCAACAGATATCCGAATGCGCCTACGCCCGTAATATTGCACGGCTCAAGGGTATACGTCACCAGTCGACGTGGACGTGACCCGCTGCTCTGTGGATCCAATACCCAGGAAGAAGGCCAGACCTGGCCTCGCTGTGCCGACCCAGACTTCGTACACCTGCGACTCGTCTCGAGCGTGCTGTTTCTCGGAGATCTTGTACCTGTGCCGGCAATCTCAGGTCGCACTCCAGACCACGAGGGCCTCTGTTTGGATGACGCTAGGCGAAACTCGAGTACTGCCATCCATGCGTCATAGCGCCGGCGGTTCGGTAGGAAGGACCGTCACAACAGTGATGCCACCGTATCGTTTTTTTCAAGCGTAACAAAAGATAAGACATGTGTTCCAGGATGCTTCAGGTGGTTCACTTTCCTCGATCTTCAACGAGATCACCTACAAGGAAAGCACGTAGTGTCCTTTCATACAGCAGCTTGCTGCACGTGGGTAAAGTTTCATGTTCAAAACCACACCTACAGATACAAGAATACCGGTTCATTCCACCGTGACGTCGTGTGATCAATGTTGACAGGGGCAGCCCTATTGGACAGGAGCGTGGTGACGTTTTGATGGGATTGATTGTTACAGGAAACCTATTTAGATGTCGAAGTCTTTTCGGATCACTCGTTAGAAAGACAGAATGGCAGGGAACGGACCGCTGTCATTCCTTGATGGGACTTTTTTTTAGCACATTGAAGACTCCTCTTCGTCCGGAACCACTACCTTCAAGGCGAAGTGCCAAGGCTGCGCGAAAGTAATTTCGGGATCAAAAACTTCCCCTTGATACTTCAAGCTTCGTCTCAGTTGGCATCTCGAACAAACTTGAAAAATGTATTGCAGTATCAGTATTTCAGTATTTGTATTTCTGCCCTCCCTAAATGTAGTCCTGTATTTGTATTTCTAAACACTTTTTGCCTCTTTCTAAAGTGTATTTCCGATACGTATCGTAATACATGTTTACAGATATATTTTAGTATCAGTATTTTAGCTACTATTTTCATGTACCCCAGTATTTGTATTTCCAAATGCATTTTTTTAGTATTCCTGCCCAACCCTGGTCGTAGCCTCGTATGTTATCTTCTCTAACGGCTGGAACATGGACTCGTCCGCCAATTGATCAGCAAGAACGCCATTCATGGCCAGCTTGCTAGAACAGCGTCTCAGCTGAGATTGGGTGAAAGACAGCACTGCAGAGGCTGGGTCGCGCGGGAGCCTTGAGACGCGGCTTGAGTCCCGATCAGCTCGTACCGCTGGTTTTGGCAGCCCATTTTTTCTCTCAATTGAAACGCTGTATCTAGCAAGCCGGCCCTGCTGCGCTCCCGGCTGTAGCACCGGGACGCCGCACAAGCGTCGAAAAGTATGTTAAACTGGGTGAGACAATTATCCACGAACCCGAAGAAGACGACGACGGCAGCAACCGACATACAGGGGTAAATTACTTTTCAAACGTAATTTAATTACAATTACAATTACTTTGCTTCAAAAGTAGTTTAACTACAATTACAATTACTATTACGTGAAAAGTAGTTCATCACAATTGAAATTACTTATAAAAAGTGATGCAATTACTTTACAATTACTTATTTCCGAGAGCGACCCGACCTGGGCCATATAACTAAACGAGTTGCATAGAATGAAACGTATTTGTTCCTTCCTTGCCCCAATGTTTGAGGAGGCTTAAACAACGCTGCATAAATGCCGCGTGTGGTATATTTTCTTTTTATGCGTTTTGTTAAAATCATGATAGAACTTGACAGTTTGGGGCAATGAAGTACTACATTCTTATATTTTTAATAAATAATAATAAATTAGTTTAAAATCTGAAAGACGCGAGATCGCTAAAAAAAATTGGGTTGACAGACTTTTGTTAGCCAGGCAAATAAAAATGCGACAGTTAGTTATATATGAACATTTTACAAGTGTTAATATAAAATTACTCCACGCGCGCTAATACGACCGCATTCCCGTACAAATATCATGGTATTGTAAATTATTTACATTGCGTTAAAATTATAATGACTCAGAAATACTTAAGAACCGAATCGGGACTCCCGAATCCTTGGTGACAACATTCACAGGTGGGAGGTCATTTTCCGATACGCGTATGCAAATAATATTCAAAGTAAAACAAACATGAAATAAACTTGAAAATAATACAGATTCCAATATCGAGAGTACTAGAAGAGGGACGTAAAAAAGTGGCAAAGAATAAAAAAGTAACTTCATAGAAAATTGAAGTTCTTAACCTCGGCTGAAAGCTGAAGATCAATTTTTTCTTTCAATATTTTGACATGTTTGCGCTATTGTTTTCTGCTCGCACAGCTGACGGCGCTACACGGCGCCGTTGAGGTAGGCTCCAAAGAGGATTGCTTCTCAGCCCGCAGTGTAAGCAACAAAACAAGAAACAATGCGACACTATTTATGTTGTGTGTTTGTGTGAGTGCGTCTCTTTATGCGAGTTCTTCACCTAGAGCTAGGCCGCTTGTGCGAGCGCTGAGGTTTTCAGGGATGTTCCGTTGGCGCGTCAAACTTTTGCAAATGTAATTGTAATCGTGCCTGAAATTTTGCAATTACTGACGCTAGAAAGTAATTAAATTTCAATTGCAATTCCTTTTAGCCGAAAGTAATTAATTACAATTACAAATTACAAAGAAAAGTAATTGAATCATAATAATTTCATTACTGTAATTGAATTACTACCCAAGTATGGCAACCCCACAGAAGCGCACCGTCATTTCCGACATCTCTTCCTGAATTTCAGGAACACAGTCGCCATTCGAAGGACCGTCACTACCAGCTCCAGTCACTTCGAGCGCAGGCACTCAGAGTATGTCTTGGCGTTCCAAAATGCACATCCACCACAGATACAATAGCAGAATCTTACAGTCTTTCCATAATATATCTTCGCAACCAGGAGACGCTTCGGAATCATATCCGACATCGGGCACGGCATAAGACCCACCATTTAACGAACATCTCCGAAACATTCTTTCACGGCCATATTGCCCAAGTGATTCTTGACCACAAGCACGTTTTCCCAACGTCTTTTCAATGTCATAAGTTGCTCTCCATTCCCCCATGGACGCTACCTCAAATCAAAATCTAGAATACTATTCCGGGACATGCCAAGAAATCAACGGTCCCCGCTGTCGTCCTACGACAATTGTCTTCATCTGACATATATTATGAGCACCGCTCTACGTGTCATATATACGCCGACGCGTCTACAGCATTTAACCAATCCTCTATTCGTATAGTGACTCTCGCATTTCACTTAAAATAGGTTATAAACTTTTCATAGGATGCTCTCGGCGGCTGCTAAACAAGTAGCTATTCGCGAAGCGTTAAGACACATTCAGGCAATTCCCTCTCGCTCTTGGACAATAGTCACTGACTTTAGACCATATCCCTTCAATCAGTCCAATTTCCAGGCCTGAAGAGCCCAAACAGGACCTATTATTGAACATCCTCAAACTGCACTGGGACGCAATACGCAACGGTCATTCGGCATGCCTCCAGTGGATACCAAGTCATTGCGGAGTCCCAGAAAATGAATTAGCCGACGCTGTAGCAGCAGATGCCCGTAACTCCTTCAACGAAGTGCACGCCCATATACAATATCAAATATAAAAACAACAGTAAACATCCTAGGAAAGACCATAAACAAACACCTCTGGGAAGACGCCATCGAGCAAGGGACACGGCTACGCACTATCGATTCGCACCTATTGTTTCGCGTACCTCGAGGTCTCACCCGTCGGCGCCAAGCTGTGCTATATCGAATACGCCTGAAATTTGCTTACACAAACATATTCCTCAGAGGAAGACATAATCCGCCAGACTGTGTGAAGTCCCAGGCATGGACGTGTTTTTCTAATGGAGCCCTCGCGGAGGGCGCCGATGTAAATGTGAATTATGACCAGTGTTCGGCTGACTGACAGCTGTCGCCTGAGGGCCGCCGAGCAGGGAGGTCCCTGACAAAGACGTCGGCGGGGACCCGGCCGCGCCAAAGGGGCAAGACACTGTAAACCCAAAAAGTGCCTGAAGCGGGACTCGCGTCTGTGGGGGTTTTCGACTTTGGCAGCCGCAGTGACCCCAGATTCTAGAAGAACAATTAAGGGAGCCGGCGCCACGAAAAGACGAACGTCTCTGGGATCTTGGCGGCTTTCGCTTTTGGGGACTAGGTCGCCCTACGTAGAGGCGTGAGGAAAGGAGGGTGAAATAAGAGGGCGACCGTGGAGGTGAAAAAGGCGGACTTAAGCGAGACAGGAAGATCGGGAGGACTCTGAGGCGGGACGAACTCGGACGGTGCGTGCCTGCCCGGGGAGGGGATGACTGCAAGACATCAAGTTGCCGGGTCTGGGGGAGACGACACCGCGCCGTTGAAGCAGCGACGTGCTTCCTCCGGGGCAAGACGCCAGACGACCCCAACTCTCCGAAACTTCTCATCCACACTGCCGATCCCTCCCAGATACACCTCGTCGACTTGGCCAGCATGTGGAGTGCCAGCCAGCGGCCCCGAGACGCAGCGTGTTACAGGCCAATGTACCTGCACAGAAGGGTGAGCGCCCGCACCGAGCTCCCAATCGGACAATAAAAGTCCATATCGGAATTTCAGTGCCACAGTGCTTCTTCCCCTCTCCACCCTATAAGGGACCCCAAGAGTGGTTGAACCGCTACTCCCCTGTAGCCGTCATCACAACTACGCTAATTGCAACACTCCGGAAGGTTTGACACACATTATGCTGGATTGTCCCAACTATGAAACTGGACAGACACAACTAAGAATGGAAATTAAGTTATCCCCTCAAGAAAACCTCACCCTCAGCAAAACACTGGAACCGTGAAGAAACGAAGCCACCACCACACTTACGACGTCTCTTTTGCGATTCCTGACCACGACAGGTCTCTTCAAGAAACTCTAATGTAAAATAAGTTTGTTTCTTTTTTGTGTGTGTGTCCAGTTAACTGTTTTCCACCACTTTTTATCCTCCTTCCCCACCCTTACCAGAGTAGCCAGTCAGGAAATACCGCCCGGCTGATTTCTCTCGTTTCTCTTTTATTCCATCAATAAAAAAATAAAAATAAATCACTTGAATAGTATCGCGGAGCCTGCTAGCCTTATTCCTTACGTTGTGCTGTAAATTCGACATGCGTGTAAAGTGCTGCTAGACCCTCGGTGACTGGTGGTGAACGTTAATGTTGACACGCAATTCGACGAAAATACACCACTGGGACCACAAGAAACAGTCTCCTTAGAGCAACAGGGTTAGCAGGGTGAAACAGCGAGAAAAATGTGGTGTCAGCGCCCCCCTGCCGGAAGTTGCACATGCTTTCTCTTGTGACTTAAAAAGTTGTATGGAAAAGAAGCGCTTGAATCCAGCTGGCCGTGGTGTACAGTCCTCGGATATTACTACTAGGCAAGATTGTCATGCGTTGGTGCCCCCAAGAGGCAAGGCGCGCCTCTACAGTATACCTTGGCCGTGCAGGATCTAGTACGGAGTTCTCGTAGACCGCGTTTCCCCCTCCGTTAAGCCCTCTGCAACGAAGAAGCCGCTACTGCGCCTGCGCGCCCATGGCCTTGACTGTAGAGTTTCGGATATCGAAGCGGATTGCGGAAAGCGTTGCGGCACGGAAGGAAGGATCTACGAAAACTCGCTATTGAAGCA
The DNA here is from genome assembly GCF_016920785.2 of Ixodes scapularis. Classification (NCBI taxonomy): domain Eukaryota; kingdom Metazoa; phylum Arthropoda; class Arachnida; order Ixodida; family Ixodidae; genus Ixodes; species Ixodes scapularis. Next base: position 42,917,525 of record NW_024609880.1, on the reverse strand, counting down.
TGATGTTTAAGCGCGGGCTGTGGGTGATACCGTCACCCAGGGTCACGTCGTTATGTTTCCGTACCCCTTTAAGGCCGGTTCTCGGATACAGTGGAGCTCTGATACAGCTCTGTTTACCTGTCTTCAGTACGTATCGTCTGCCTTGGGCAAGAGTTTCTACTGTGCGATACAAATATGGTGAACGCTCCCGTCAACACGCACTTAACGCAAAGTTAGCGCTGTACTTATAGCGCTTTACACACTCCGGATTACAGCCGCCACTGTTGACCCCTCGTCTTACCAAGATGCTGAGCCGCCAAAGCGGGTCTTGACTAGAGTCACTAAATGAAGCTACGCTTTCAGAGTCGCCAAACTCCAAAACTACGCATCTGAAGCGCGTCAGGCGCCGTCATCTTGGATACACGCGCAGATGGAGGATTGACTCTAGCCGAGCCAAGCCGAGCTATAGCCGTCGCCTGCGCCAGCTGCCGGAGCCGCAGCTGTGGCAGCGGCAGCGAATCAAGGCCGTGTTGTTCGTATCTCGACGTAACACGGAAAAAAAACGCGTGGTGAGCGACGAACTTCAGCTTGCGCGCGCAGCGTGCGCAGTGAACAGCAGCAGGCAGAGGACCGCTGGATCCAAGAATGTGGCGTTGAGAAAACGCAATGATGATGACAGCGACTCATGTTACTGCCGCTGTCCAATGATGCCGCAGCGAACCACGATATTGTGGGATAGAACGACTGTATTGTCGGCAAAATGCCAAAGAAAAGGAATGCGGTACTCTGAAAGCGTAGCTTATTTAGTGACTCTAGTCTTGACCAGCCTCCACAAAGGCCTATGCAGGAGAGAAGGATGGTATGCAGTATAATCTAAAATGTCAACAGCCTGCCCTGCTGTGGTTATCATGAAGTGGAGTAGACAGAATAACACGAAAACAAAAGCTGAAGGTCGATTATGGCGGCGCCCCAGCACAGGCCTTAAACACGGTCGCGAAAACCAGAATAAACACAAAACTTACAGGCACACACTCACAAAAAAAAAAAAAAAAGAGCCGAAAAGTTTTGAGAACTTTTACGGCCACGCAATCTGTCGCAACAACGCTTTGATCTAGTTTGGAGCTCTACTCGTTCAAGTTAGCGGCGAAGCATTGAAGTCGACACGGCGACGCCCGCTGTCGAAACAACGCGACGTCGACGGTCCTCAGCAGCACGCCCCCCGTCGCGTCACCAGACACCCCATTGATTACGGGGTAATCGAAAAATAGTCCCAACAGCAGGAAACAACAACCACCCACCCATCCTTCTCTCCCCATTCCTCTCGCGCTTCCTCTGTCTATTGAAAAAAAGCACCGTTGGAGCGAAGCCAAACAAAAGAAGAAAAAAACGGCAGTTTCGGCAATGGCCAACAAAGGAACTACGCAGTCGCCGGCTGAACTTAAGATGGACTGTGACAAAAGGCGCCCAAACAAGAGGCCCCCTCAAAACAAAAAACATGCACTGTCATCACTCGTTACCAGGCCTTCCCTCGAATGGTTTGAAAGAAAGCTCGAATAAAATGGCATATTTGTTGCCGTCCATTGATCATGCGACCGACAAACGCACGCACGGAAACGCAGCATATTAGGATGCCCATGATGCATTCGACTTGGGCTTTGCAGCTTTCGTCCCGGTTCGTCTTGTGGCGAAACAAAGCGTACGAGTCGAATGAGAAATGATGCCTTCCTGTCGCCGAAAGGGCCACTCTTAAGTGTCAGTGCTAGCGAGAGAAGCGCTGAAGACGACTCCCATTAGAGGTGCTCCGATCAGCGGGAGTCTTCGGCGTCGGTGCAGTGTCTACACGTGCATGAGTTTTCGTCAGTCAGCGCACGTTGGTTTACACTTTAAAAAAAAAAAATCATTTCTGAACTATAGAAGTTGTCTCTTGTTCTTTGGCGAGAGTTGGAGTGGCTCTGCCGTATGCTTCGTCGTTTGCACGTCGCTTGAACATCCCGTGATGTGCTGCGTTTAAATTTCATTTTCTATGTGCTGCATGTGATATATCTATAATGCGTGGGTTGTTTGAGACATTTTGCATGTTTCGTGTCAAGCAAACTTCTTTAAAGAGGTCATGCGACAATATTGAGTATGAAGGTTCCTTTCCTTACACAAGCTGCGTAATTTCAATGATAGAAGGGGGCGTCTTTTTTCGGTCTCTCCTTCGCAAAACTTGATGACGACATCATGGGGATCCCGTGGTTGGCGTCGTCAACAATTTAATTCCCAGGATTTCGTCAGCAAGCTTTGCAATCCCCGCGGTGACAACAGGGGCATTTTGGCAAACCGGTACCTTGTTCCCCGTACAGCCAGTGGTTAAAGTCTCCCGTAAGTTGAGGGGGGTCCCTACAAGAAAGTAAGGGGGGGGGGGGGGGGGGGGGGGGGGGGTTCTGACGAGATGTACTAGTTGCGCATAAAAGAAACCCCGCTGACGACTCTATTCACGCTGTAGCTGCAACCCTCAAATTGCTAATCCCCCAATGACACATCACTGAAAACAAGCTATTTTATTGCAAGGTATGATTGTGATTTTACTAATGCGGGGGCTGTAGAGGAGGGTCTCAGACCGTCCTTTAGATTCAGTGGGGGAGGGGGGGGGGGGTCGGAGACCCTCTGAGACCCCCCAGACTTTAAGCCCTGCGTACAGCACTACCGGAGCCTTTGAAGTGGGGCGCGCGCTTAAAACCATGCTTCAAGGCTCCAGTAGTGCGGTGCGCGGAACACGGTAACGGTTTGCTAAAAGTCCCTAACATTTCTATGCGGCTCATACAGTGGACACATGAAAACGACGACAAAGTGATCTGGTGGAAAGACGCTGATTATTCTACTCCGGCTAATTCAGGCAAGTATAACAGATTACAAGCTCAAGGAAGCCACCTAGTTCAACACTTGACGACTTTGCGATGCCTGTGACAGGCCCGTGTCCAGATGCGACTGAATGTGAAATGAACAACAACCAGATGGACGATCTAAAGGCCTCATCGAGCGCCGCTTCATCCTGCGCAGAAACGTCTGGTGAGCTTGGCGACTCATCGGAAGCCTTCCAACTTTTAAAGCGCCGCAAGAGGCCAAGTACCGCCATCAGCTCCGTATCATCTGGTGTGACCGTAATCACAACAGCACCGCTTCAGCCTACTCTCACCATGATCCTGAAGCCCACAGATCCCGACAAGTCACTTGCGAAAATCAATCCTCTAAAGATCTCTGAAAAACTCGAAATGACCGCACCAGATGGCGGCATTCTTGTTAGGCCAAATCGAAAACTGAAACTTCTCGCTATTGACTGCAGAAACACAGAATCAACGAAAGCTCTACTTAAGCTTGAAAGCATCGGAGGAATACCCGTGCAAGCCTACGCACCGCACTCACGTGAAGCAGCCAAAGGAGTCATCTACGGAGTGCAGGAAGACATCAGTGACGTCCAGCTAGAATCTTCAGTTCGGGCAACAGCCCCCGTTCTGTGCATTCGGCGTCTTGGGAAGTCAGAGCGTGTGAAACTAATATTCAGCACTAACACCCTACCTCCCTACGTCACCATTGGATACACGAGGTACAACGTTGAGCCCTCCATTGAAAAGTCTCGACAGTGCCCGAACTGCAGTTCATATGGTCATACCCGTTAAAAACAAGTCACTGCAGTCGCTGCGGTGGAGCTCACGACAGGAGCAAGTGCGACACACAAGACCCTAGATCTATAAACTGCGGGAAAAAGCACGAACCCACATAACCTCAGTGCCCCAAATTAAAACTTGAACAAAACATATACAAGTACAAGAACTACGCTGGAGTGGACTACAAGCCCGCAAGATCAGTCATCCTCTCCTCAAAAGAAGAAGTGGAGGCAAACCGACCTGACACAACTGAACGTAGGCAACATCAAAACCACGTTGCTAACAACTCAATAGAAGTGGCCGGCACATCCTCTGTTAAGGGTAAACACAAACCGAGAAAACCTAACACAGAAACAGCACGTGGTATTACTTCAGATGACATATCAAACAGGTCTAACGCCAACATACGAGCTAAATAACGCAAAGGAGTTTCCAATCCTTCCCCGTCGCGAGCCTCCGGATAATATTAATTCCAGACACCAAACTAGAAGGTCGCGAGAGAGGTATCTAACGAGTCCCTCTCCCACGAGCTTGGGACCCACGCTGAACACAGTGGCCACGTTTATTCGTAGCATTCTCCTCACTTGGCACTCTCCTATAGCAACAGCTTCAATAACACTACTTCATTGCATCCTTCCACTCATTCAGCTATAGTGTCAATACGTACACGTCAATTACACGCCTCCGCCGACAGTTTCACACAGCAGGCCCATGCAGTCCATTCAAAGATTACGTAGCCGAGCAGCTATCTTTCACTGGAATGCAAGAGGTCTACGTAATCGCGTATCAAATTTGGACAGTTTGTGTTCAAATATCGTTTTCCTGTTATAGTAATATCAGAATCACTAATCGGCTGACATAAGACTATCAAGTTATGAGCTCTTTTATTCCCAGAGAATATCGGGTTTAAGCAGGGTACTTCTTGGAATTAGGAAAGATCTAACCCTCTTTTTGCATACTGTTTCACCGCACCGAACTAACGAATACATTGCTGCAAATGTCCGCAAAGGAGCGATTACTTTCACGATAATTGCGGCATACATTTTACCAGGTAAAGCATTTGACAAGCTTACACTAGAGGAAATAATTAAAGGACACCAAGCCCAGATATTCTGACAGGCGACTTTAATAGCCATCATCCAGTATGGGGCGGTAAAAAGGCTAATTCTCGAGGAAGAGCATTAGTCGATCTGGCCGACAAATATAATATTATGGTTCTCAATGACTGAAGTCCCACGTATTTCAAAGGGGTGACGACGAGTATCCCACTAAAAATTTCACTGGCATCGCCAATCTGGCCATTAAGATATCATGGTTTGCCGGAATCGAAACTCACGAAAGTGATCATGTCCTTATCTATATCACAATAAACAAATTTGCTGCGTAAAACTGAATACAAGTTTATAATACACTAACTGGAAAAAAAATTCCAAGAAAAACTAGAAAGAACGTGTCATGAGATCACTACTACTAAAGACTTTGCGCACGTCATTGCGTCCGCAAAGCCGGAAGCTAAAAAGTCGTACAAAATGGCGAATCCACAGGCTGTTGTTGATAGCGAATATGAACGGCTTCGCGCAATTCGCCGTCGTGCAGAACGTAGAGCCCAAAACACAGGCAATTCTGAAGACTTGAGAGCATCACAGCGAGCGCTAAAGCACGTTCAACGGCATTTAGACAAGCTCTCAAAGAGACGATGAAGAAATAAGAGCGCAAGCCTAGATTCCAGAAAGCCTCTGACACGCTTGTGGCCAATGATGAAAAGCATTTGTAATAAACCGCAGAAATTGCATTCCTTCCGATCCATTGCCTTGAGTAAAAAACTCTCAGAAACCGCCGCGGCTGATGAGTATTGTGCAAAGATCACCTGTTACTTGTCAAGCTCTAAATTTAATATCAGCATCACAGATCAAATAACAGATGCATGTAGGCAAATTAATGTCCCTTTTACACTAAAAGAGTTAGAGATCGCGCTTGCAACATGGAACACTAAGTCATCCTGTAGGGCCAGACGGAGTTGCTTATTGTGCCTTAGCTCATCTTGGTTAAAGAGCACGATGTCTTTTACTGAACTTTTATAACACACCATGGGAATCTGGCACTATACCAAATGAATGGAAGGTAGCTCGCGTCCTGCCTATTCTCAAGCCTGGAAAGTCGCCTCTTGACATTAATTCCTATCGTCCGATCGCACTATCAAGCTGCATTGGTAAGATAATGGAAAAAAATGGTGCTTACGCGGACCGAATGGGACCTTGAGAACAGGGTGCTATATCTACCGCGAATGTCCGGATTCCGCCGTGGAAAAAGCAGCATAGACAATGTACAAACTTTGGTTTCTAGTATCGAAGAGATGAAAATCTCAGAAAAAGAAAACAGCCGCTCTTTTTATTGACATCAAAGCGGCATTTGATACAGTGGAACACAATGCGATACTTCTTGACATGAAAACCATGGGCATTGAGGAACCTGTAGTACGCTTCAACACAAGACGGTGACACTGGACACCATGAAGTAAAACGAGGGGTGCCCCAAAGAGGTGTTTTTAGTCCTTTTTAATATATCGCTCATTGGTCTTCTCAAACTTCTTCCAGACACAGTATACATATATCTTTATATGCCGATGACATTTGTCATTGGGTATCGAGCAAGTCCTTGTTCATAAATCGGGCACGACTACAGAAAGCGATTAACATTGTCATAAGATATCTCAAGTGTCCACTGTTGCTTTTACAAAAAAGGATGCCAGCAAATATTCCATATATGTCGAAGGAACACCGATACTCTATGTTCCTGAATACACCTTTTTAGGTGTAACTCTTGACAAATTTCTCCCTTGGGGCCCTCTTATTAATCGACTCAAAAATAAATTGAGCTCTTGCACCCAAATAATCCGAATGATAAGCGGAACAAGGTGGGTTGTTCCGCCTCAGCAACCATGACCGTCTATAACTCTCTTTTTGTAGGACTCTTACGATACACCTTACCAGTTATGAGCGGAGCCTCAAAGACCGTTATGAAAGATCTTGAAAGTGTCGAGGCACGGGCACTGCGCTCTTGTTTGGTCCTGCCCAAGTGCACATCGAAGAACGGCACACTCGCTGATGGGCACTTCCACTTTCAGCCTTAAGAACTCAAGAAGCAATCAGAACTCACCTTCGACATGTCACTCGTAATAGAAATCACCAACTTAAGGACATTGTTTAATCTAAACCTTCCTCTTGCTTCTCCAAAATCATTACGTTGCTGAAAGACTATCTCTTTAAATTATGTGAGGCTGCACAGAATCCGACACTTCCGCCTTGAATGTATACCCCATTAGAAATTCTAGCGAACATTCAAGGTATAGGAAAGAAAGCAGAAACACCAATCGCCGTGATTACACAAATAGCCCTAGGATATATATATATATATATATATATATATATATATATATATATAAAGAGAGAGAGAGAGAGATAAAGAAAATATAGCGTAGGATGCCGAAGACTATAAAGTAATAAAGTCGCACTTCGAAACATTGTTGGAGTTTTAAAGCATTTAGTGAGTCGACGTTTCGGCCTGAGACAGGCCTTCTTGAAGAAGGCCTGTCTCAGGCCGAAACGTCGACTCACTAAATACTTTAAAACTCCAACAACGTTTCGAATTGCGACTTTATATATATATATATATATATATATATATATATATATATATCGAACCTATTCACTATCTGTGCATATTTATACGGACGGGTCTACCACTCTAACCTCCTCATCTATCGGTATATATATTCCATAAACCAAAACAACTATTAAAGCTAAACTAAGTCATACGAGGTCCTCGACTGCTGCAGAGCTCGCGGCGATCAGAACAGCCATGCAGCATAATATTCTCCAAAATCCACACCAATGGGTGATATTCGTCGACTCTAAGTCTGCTCTTCTAGCTCTTTCTTCACTCCGTAAACAAAGTCCAAACATTAAACTTATTCACGCAATCCTGGAGATCCACCGAAATGCTTTGGTTAAGGAGCACAATATAGTCCTCCAGTGGGTGCCAGGACGTTGCGGGATTACTGGAAATGTTTGTGGAGACAACGCAGCCAGAGAAGCTCACAAAGAAACTGCTACTTTCCTCATTATATTTTCAAGAACTGGTTCGAATACCGTCACTCGAACAATCGCAGTAAAATAACGTATTATGGACAGACCCACATTATACTACAAATACCGAAAACACATTGACCCCAAATTAGAATTTTGCATGCCACGAGGCCTCTCAAGAGCTCAAGAGACAACACTTCATCGACTGCGTCTCAACGTCGCATATACGAAGAAATACCTACATCTTATTGGCAAAGAAGAATCACCCATGTGCTCTTCATGTTCTTCACCTGAAGACAGTGACCATCTATTGTGTATATGTAAGAAATACGATTCTAAAAGAAAGACGTTAACAATACAGCTAGGACTAGGACCAAATGAAAAACTTGAACTGCACCAGCTTCTTGGGCCTTGGTCAACATCTGGAGACGCACATAAGGCCACGAAAACACTAATTAATTTTCTCTCTCATACTCGATTATTCGAGCTGTTATAGAAAGTGATGTATATAATGTAAACATGTACTATAGCATATAACTTTTTTATACCTGTTTTTTCTTTCTTTCTTTTTTCTTTTTCTCTCTTTTCTTTTCCCCAACCCTACCCCCGTCTCCTTTACGAAGTAGCAAATAAGCTTTTAGGCAGGTTGACCTCTTCGTCACTGTAAATAAACAACTATTTTCTCTACAGTCGACACGAGCACTGCGTGAGCTTTCAATTTTGGACTCGTGGCAATCAATGCCTCGACACGCACACGGGTAGTGGCTCGCGCCCATACATTTTGATAAAAAAAAAAAGCTGAATGTTAGCAATGTTTGGGATTAAGCGCGTTCCCTGTGCTTTGACAACCTCAGCACGTGGCCATGATCAAAACAGACCTTCCGCTAAATTACCCAAGCATCAAACAATGCTTGGAACGTGGGTAGACACGCTACACGTGCTCCCAAAATAAAGCGTTCTTGGAACGCCCGTGAGACGTGCCATTTGTTTTAGACTTTTGTTTTCGAACAGTTCAGGTGCAAGACGCCAGCACGCGCACCGCATTTACCTACGTTCTCGGCATTTTTTTTTTTTTTTATGCTTGGGTAATTTGGCAAAATGTCTAATGGTGGCATCAAGAGCCACTAAATAAGCTACGCTTCAGACTGATATTAGCCCATATTGTGGCTTAAAATCATGGTGGCCAGTTATCTGAAGCTTTATGTGATATCACAGGAAACGCTTTTCACTCCACCAGACGTTTCAAAAAAGGTCGCGACGGAGCAAAGCGGTACCACATAAGCTTAATAACACCGCACCTAAAGCTGTGGGAAGTCACATTTTTTTAATTGTGGCGATAGACAGTTCCGTCTGCTCTGCACTAAGTACCAAGATGGCGGCGACCACAACTGCACCGGGGAACAGAGTGCCGATACTTTGTAGAGGTATTACAATAAACCCTAGAGATTCATGTGGCGCTAGTGAGCTGTTGCATTTGGAAGCAGACAGCAAACAGTCTAAATTTGATTTTCGGTAATGCATTCCTATGGGAAAACGCAAATGCGTTTTCTCTTCGCGCTCGATTATAAGAGCAAAATTCGCTTAGTCTTGAGACAGAATAAAAAGTTTGGAGCGTTTTTACAATCGGATATTCAAAAATGTGTGAGTTAGAGCGTTTCTTTTTGGAATTCATGGCGTTGAACACTGCGCTAAAGTAGCCCAATACACATGTATAATAAGTGTTGATATGGCACGTATTTACGCACATAGTCCATGCTACGGAGCACACAGAGTGAAAAAGCTAGGCGAAACACTAAAAGGAAGCTAATATATGCCAAATCAAACAATCAAAACAGACAACAAGAATGAAGCATGTAGTTATGAAACGGAGAACACGTACTGGATGAGTAAAAAACTGTCCATTAGTAACAAACTGCGTTTCCGTCATCTCAATGCTATTACAACTTGAATAAACCCTACGCACTTTTTAACATTTCTTTTAGAGCGCAGCTCTTAGGCGCCCGTTTGTGGGTTGAGCGGTGTCGGCGTCGAAGTAACCGCGCGTTGCATTATTCGACGTGCAACGTCACACGTAACGTCATGTGACGTCACGCGCCAATATTCTCGCTAAATTTCGCGGGGAAGGAGGAGGCGCATGCTTTTCCCTCCGTACCCTCCCCTCCTTTTCCTGAAGAGCTGCGCTCCAATTCGGCGTTACAGAGAACTGTAAACTTATTTCATGATTTTTGCTTCAATTCATGCTTGTATTTGGCATATCACTCTGTACAGCATAGCCCTGGGCCTCAATTCTTGCCAAATTAAACATCGCTCAATAATAAAAAAAAACTATTAACTAAATAAATTACGCTTTGATAATGTGAATAAAGCTACATAGTACCCGTTACCAGTAATGAAACACGCTGATTTCTATTATTTAATGGCAAAGAGAAAAATATCACGTAGTACGTTTTCCCATAGGAATACTGCTTCAATTGGCAAACGGAAGTCCCACAAACCCTAGCGCCAGCTGACCCTCTAACGTTCATTGTAATAGCTCTAGGCGATACTCTAATCGTAGCTCATTAAGTGGCTCTACAGGCATCTAATCGGCTCCAGATTACGTGGCTATTGGTTCTGGCTACGAGTTGAGGCGGTGAACACTGCTCGATTCTCTCGAATGTTTCCTTCGACTATCATTGCGTTTAACAATATAACGCGTGTTTTGTGCGTTAGGAACGTCAAGGATCAGAACAGGGTGTTATTTATAAGTACAAAAATTGTTGCATCGCTCAGGTTTCGCTCGACGTTGCACGTGGAGCGCAAGTTAGCGCTGCAGAACTCAGGGATCCCGATTTCAGTCCCGATCCCTGCCAGTTTTAATTTCGATGAGCATCGCATACCTGCGTGCGATCATGTATCGCTATACTGCGTGGTGCATGTTAAAGACCCCGGGCGAATAGTGATACAGCACCGGCTAGATGTCTCATATGCAGCGCAAACCAGTGTCACCAACTAAGGCAGACCGATGACCTTACGCGATCTGAACACGAACGTCTAATTTGCTCAATTCTTGCGTTCTTTGTTCGTGCGTCTACCCGAGGCACTGAAAGAAGGCACCGGGTAGCACTAAAGTCACCGGATTCTTGGAAAGTAGCACTACTGCCAGTCTGCCTTCTCTGCCTGCTATACTTCCTCTCCCCCTACGATGGACTATAAAAGCAGAAGCTACGGACCGCCAGATCCAATCCCGAGCCACTCAGAAATTGCGTGGTATTTTGCTTCGGTAAGCATCTCTGTCCGCGTCTCGGATCAATCATGGGGATGGGCGTACCGTGGTTCGGATGGAATAGCACTGAGTGACTCAACAATTTTACATTGTAAAGAAAGCCACGACATGCAGGTGCTTTGCGGTGTCGAAGCTATGAAAGTGATGCAGCGCTTTTGGATTTGGAGCATTACTCGTGCACCCCTAATCCATTCTAAGCGTGTCATTGTTTAGCGCGGAAGGTGATTGGACCTGGAGGCCCGTGGCTTCGTCCTTTAGTCCACCGAAGGATGAGACAAAGCATAGAACGAGGGAGCAGATATTAACGTATACGGAAGATTAAAACATCGCTGGCGATTGGCTAATCGGTCTCGGTTGCATTGGAAATCGCCCACATCGGTTCTTCTTCAAATCTTGGAAGCTACAAAAGGGTCGTTTTGGATCAGTCGAGAATCAAAATCGGTAGGGAGGAGCACCGTCTCACTGGAGGCGGTCCTCGGCAATGTAAACGTGTTTGGCACTGCGTACGCAACCAACCTAACGAGCACGCTTATCTTCACAGATTTCTTACAGTGACAGCGTTCTCGTTGCTCATTTCAAGACAGAAAAAGAATTTTTCAATGACGGCAAGCACCAACGCCACATGGGGTGACGGTGCGAAAATGTGCGTTTCGTTAAAAGTGCATTGAGGAGGTTTCTGAGATCGCCTAAATATGACGATGACTAACTCTGCTGGCTCTAAGCATCATAGAAATACCTAAACCATGATGATACGCGGATAATTTTTCTAATAAATAAAGTAATCAAAGGTCGCCGAGGTCTCCGGCGATGACAGGAGCATGTCTTAAAACCAGGACCACTGTCAGCCAATAGCAAGTGCAGGATCCTCGCTTTCCCACCGGTGGAACCGCGAAGTGATATCTCGAATGTGCGCGGCTCGTTGCCCATACAGCCCGGCCTACGATTCAACCCGCCGAGCGCTCATGGAGAGCTGAAAACCGGACACATCACTCCCGCGAAAAACAAAAAACAGAAAAATATAGTGCGTTGTTTCTGGGACGATTATTGCAGTAGTATTATGTTCCCTTTCCGCAAAAAATTAACATTTTTCGACTACTCTTTTTTGCTTTTATTGTTTTCATAAGCATACACATTTTGTAATGAAAGACCAGCGTTTGCAATCTCAGCGAAATGTCGCGTTTTCATTGGTCACATATGTCGTCCTGGCTGCCGAAACAATGCTCCTGCCGTCGCCGGACATGACCTCGGCGTGTTCGATCTTCGATTGCTTTTTTACTGGGGAAATGGCCGCGCATCGCAATGATTTATGGATTTCTGAGGTGCTTAGAGCCCGCACAGTGAGTTATCGCCATATTTTGAGGTCTCAGAAACGTCCCCACGTAGGTTGACCAGACGTCCCGCTATGACCGGACAGTCCCGTTTTAGAGGTTAATTTCTGCCAGACTTGTACCGTACGCATTACAAGTAATCAAATTACTTGTAATCGATTACTTTTTGGAGTAATTTTGTAATCAGTTGATTACTTTTATTAAGCAGTAATCACAAGAGTAATCTAATTACTTTTTGAAGTAATAAAATTAGTTGTAATTGTTACAATTTGTCCACGGGAACCCCCCCCCCCCCCCCCCCCCCCGGCACACGCCTTTTTTTTATGAAATGACAAAAATAAAATTCGCTTTTTAAGTTCTTTTTTTTTTTTGGAACGGAAAAAAGAAAGATTTTTGCGGAGCTGTAGGAAACGAGGTCAATCTCTTTCTATGTACAGTTTCTGTGGAATGTCCGTTTTCTTTTTGTTTTGTTTTTTCGAGGTGGGACTGGGAGTGGGATGCCCCAGGGAAGCCACAGTGCGTGACAATGGCCATTCAGGGCGAAGTTTGAGGAAACAGAATGTAGCTTTGTGAGTCCTTCGTTCAAACTAGCCCCCTCACGCACACACACATATAAATAAAAAATAAAAAAAATCCTGCTTAGGGTATCTACTCGCAGCCCGTACGAGAACCAGAACCGAAGAATGCCTAAAGCGGATGCAAAATATAACAAAGGCAGTTGAAATATTTCCCCATTTCCCCTACGTGGTCTTTGTGACAAGCAAGGTTTCGAGTTGAGAAGTGGTCGGGGCGATCTCTTCCGCTAATGGATACCACACATGATCCGTTTCAAATACTGGAGCTGCTGCTCTTTTGTTAACATGCGAGCTCATCCACATGTGAATAATAAAATGAGCGACACAAACTTTGAGCGACAACCCTTGCTCAAGCTTAACAAGATCTAGAACCCCCTCCGCCCTCCCCCCCCCCCCCCCCCCCCCCCCACACACACACACACTGGCGAACGCCCAAATCATTAAACGTCTTCAAACGAATATTCTATGCTTGTGTCCGCATTGTGAAGGTGCGACGACCACGAAGAGGGAGCCAGTTTTTCTTCTTCAATACTTGTGCAAATGTGAAATATAGGTTGGAAGTAGTTCATTGTTATGAGCGCTAAAGATGTGTCTTCACGCAATAAAGTAATCGGAAAAGTAACGATTACTTCTCTAAGTAATGTCCAATTACTTTTGCCATCGAGTAATCAAGTAATCTAATCGAATACGTTTTAGCCAAAAGTAATAGTAATTGTAATCGTACACCAATGTACACCAATGCGAGAAATGGTGTGCGATGGCGCTTCAATACAGTGGGGTATTTTTCTATATCCTGAATTTGACATCCCTGGTCCCTTGCTTGTTTTGTTGTTTTTTTCTGCACGAGCTTTCTTTGGAACGCGCACGGCTGCGCCAGTTCTCGTGCAAGGGGGCTTGTTGCCTACGCTCCGAGCTCACGTCTCCAGCAAATGTGAGCAGAAATAAACGCGAAAATCGTCCTGAGCCAAATGGCGAGACACATGCACAACAAAACTACCGACGCATTGAAAATAATAAAATTGCCTGTGCGCCATTATCAAAAATTTCAGAGACCGATTACATATATTTCAATGTGATCACATTTATATTGTCACGAATGCAGTTGACGAGAGGACAAACAGTGAACTCTGAACTGTGAACTGAAAAATAAAGGTTTAATCGGCGAAGTTGTGTCATACAAAAAAAAAAAAGTAAAGAAAGAGCGTCGAGGCAGCAGAATAGCAGGCGGCGATTCGGCAGCGTAACAGAGAGCGAGAGCGAGTCTGACTCGACAAGGTCGCAGGCGGTTGCTTATCTGCAGTGCGTCACTATCTTGAAAATTTGACAAAGAAGGTTCGAGCGTCGCGCGCTCGCGGGGTGAGGATGAATCGGCACTTTCGAGAACAAGAAAGCAGGGCGAAAGTTACGTCTGGTGCAAGAATGAAAGCGAATCTTCTATACTTCGTTTCAGCTTCGGTCCGAGCGCGGCCGATGTTATGAGCCGAAGGGCCAATCAAACAGCGAAAGAGGCACAACGTCATAGCGTGCTTTCTGCAGTTGATGGGACCAGCCGGTATTCGCCGTTTCTCTGTGCGTGCTCCTCTGCCGGCTTGTTCCATAAAGCGCAGAGAGCCCGCCATGACGCTGCGCTTTTTGCGCTGTATGATTGGCCCTTCGGCTCATAACATAGGCCGCGCTCCGACCTAAGCTGAAACGAAGTATAGACGTCCGTGACCGAGCGTTGCTTTCTCGGCTCTGCGGGCGGCAATATGACGGGCCGGCACTTTTGTGGTGCTTGTGTTTGGCTCTTTGTGGATTTCCAGGAAAATGTGATGACATGAGAAACGGTTTCTAAAATTCTTGCTTGAGGAAATAACTACCTAAGAAATCAAGACAAATGAACTTTTTTTTTTTGGGCGGTCATGTGTCTTATTTAAGTAGCTGGGTGTTTATTTTGACCAAAACCACAAGACTGGAAAACACGCACAAAAAAAAAAAAAAAAAAACATGACACTCGAGTTTAGATGTCGACTTTGGTAAACCCAAAGTAGGACTGGTGCGAGAGTCTTAATAAAAAAAAATGCCGAGGTTAAAAATTAACTCACAGCAATAAATGATAAGGATTAATTTTAATACGAATCCAGTGGTAAATGCAATGACTGACCAGGCAAAGATTTTTTGTCTGTGGATAGCTTTTGCACATAGTTTAAGCAATGTACAGGGTGTCGCAAAAAAAACACAGTTTCTTTTTTTTTTAACCGCAAGAATAAACAGGCATTGCTGAACGCTCATTCTCCGCCCAAAGGTAGCGCAAGAGGTCACACACACCATATGTCAAAGTTTCAGCGCGATCCGATACCTTATTCAAAAGTTAAAAGTGATTTTTTGAAAAGTTCGATGGGAAAATGGCGGCCGACGGAGTTTTCGAATACATGGGGCTCTATGGCACCAGCAACCGAAAACGGGCAAAAATGGGCTCCATTATCCCATTGAAATTTTCAGAAAATCATATAACTTTTGAATAAGGTGTCCGTTCGGGCTGAAACTTTGGCGTCTGGTTGTGACCTTGTGCTATCTTTGGGCGGAGAATGAGCGTTGGGCGATGCCTAGTTGATTTTTGCGGTAAAAAAAAAAAACAAAAAAAAACTGTAACTTTTTTGTGACATCCTGTATCAGTTTTACTTTGGTGATTTATGCGCGCAAGTAGTGGTGTGTAAAAATTAAAAAAAGATGCATACGGGTACGATTCGACGTTGTATAAGATATAGGCTGTAAGCACGGACATGAAACGCTGATTAAGAATGAAACAGCCCTACATTATACACTAGCTTTGAGCGTATCGAAAGTTAAGGGTGCATCAAAAGCTAAAGCTTGTACACATATACTGCTCAGGCTGTTATCTTTGAATGCTCATAGTACTTTATTACCCTCAGATTTGGTGAGAGTTGTCTCCTGATTGCTCACAACAGAAAGAAGGAAACAGTCTAACTTTGGGCTGATAGAAAAGCTCCACCTGCTGATAGCTACCAATCATCTCGGCGCCGGTCATGAGTATTCACTGTATATCAACAGTCGCGTGCTTAGAACGGGTTTTTCCTACGTGATTTCATACAAGCGCAATTGTTCTTGACAAACAACATAGTTTACTCACGCAAATGTCTACATATGAAGTTTAGAATATTTTGTATTGATTGTGGCGCACGTCGCAAGTTGCATAGGTTTTTTTTTTTTACAATCTGCGAAATGGAATGCTCCTGGGTTACCTTAATTGGTCTCTAATTCTTGGAGCACACAGAAGAACACGAACGGGATCGCACGGGGAAACGAAAACCATAATGATAAACAAGCTTGTAATCACGCAAAAACTGAGGGCATTGCACATATACAGAAGGTAAACTTTGTTTCACTAAATACATTAGCAGCAAAGTATTTGTTTTATTGTGCGAGCGAAACGGAACATACAAGTGGGAGCATACTGCCCTCAACTACACTTCCAGTCAACAAGCGCACCATCCAAAGCATCGAGCTCGTTTTTATAGCTATTGGTGCGCTCAAACCTTTGAAAACACAATTATAATCAATTATATTATTTTAGTTATTTTTATTAGGTACGCCTATGTGTTTTTTTTTTTTTGTCTTTTGCGCTCACGTGCCATTTTCTTAGTTATATAATAGTTTTCCAGAAGTCCGACCACTATAGTCTGTTTCATCATAAGTAAGATCCGCATAATCAAAGATGTAGACAAAAAAAAAAAAAAAAAAAAGAACGCGAACACGCGGACACACATGAAAAATGCAATGTAACGGCGCATTCAAAATTAGTCGTTAGTTTTTTTAGAGAGCAGGAGTTTTGTAGGGCGACATTGTTACCCGTCGTGGATCATAAAAAGTGCAGTACAACTAACTGTTAGCTCGGGATCTCTAATGTGCATTACGCGGTATATGTGATACACGATCACACGACGGTATAGGATGCAGATGGGCGACAGAACCCAGGGTCCCTGCTAAAGCTCCTTGATAAAGGCTTTTTTTTTTTTTAAATACAGCCAACATTGTTGTGGCACCGGTTGTGTAAACGCGAAAGACACGTGCCACGAGCGGGTGCTCAGCCTTCATTCGCTTTCAAGGGCCAGTCATTTTAGTGCTGTGTCGCCATTTGTCCCCAAGGGCCGCTCGAGACACGGGCCTCGAGCACTGACCATTTTTTTTTGTGTACTTAAACGACCAACGCAAACACATCGAGGGGCTTTAGTCCCTAAAAGGCGCTACAGGTTCCGCAGCGTGAGCTCCGTGCTTTGAACGGAGCTCGCACTCGCGCATTTCTCCACGTGCTTTGATCTACCGTGCCACAACACACTCGGCCAACGATTCCCCGGAGCACTTGGTTTCGCCTGTGAGCCAAACCAAATGAGGTACGCTTAGAGTATCATTACTCTTTTGCCCGATATTGTTGTGGGCGCTGCCATCTTGGTGGTTAGTACAAATCAAACGCAACTGCCGAGCGTCATGATTCAAAAGTGCGACTTCCACAGCATTAGTTTCGGCGTTAAGGAGCTCACGTAATATGGTTTTGCTTTGTCGCGAACTGTGTTTAAACATTTGGGGAGGACGAAAAAGCGTTTCCTGTGATTTCAGATAAAGCGTTATGTAATTGACAATCATCATTTTAAGCACCAAGACGTGTGTGAAGCGTAGCTTATTTAGTAGCTCTAGTTTAGCCCGACCGCACAGGCTCAGAAAGAGAACGAACTACTTGACCTCGCGCTCTGGGCGCTGCTTCAGTGGCTACATCCAACGTTAGCTACATTAGCCCGTATCGCTGCACTCCGAACTAAGGTAAAACAAAGCAAATATTCAGATCTTAGGGTTTACAAGCCAAACCAACAAAAATCACTTAACACGGCCCAATAAAACAAAATTTCGGGTTTATTTTCAATAACCGGAGATATTTTTGACGTGCAACCGAAATCTCAAATTGGCCGTCGTCAGATGGTGAGCACTTCGGCGATGTTTAAACCCGACAATTATGGATTCATAGGCCAGCGCGTTGGCTCAGAAACACTGCGACGTTTAAATGTTTTGTGTGTTGTTTTCATACCATTGCCACTTAAGAGCCACATAGGTGGTTTTTGAAACGAAATATAGTCGAACCATTCCGACAAGCATAGTTTTATTGCGAAAATGATTTTTGAAAGTGACAAAAAAATTTAATGTTTTCGCATACGTAACGGAATCCCTTTCATGGGGCCCATTTCGTTTGGATCGCGTCAGACATATGTACCGAGGCACTATTGAACGCGCGCAAAAGCAGCTGTGGTGCACCCGCAGCCTCGCGCTTGTTGTTCTGACATTTCTGGCTCGCTCACTGCGGGCATCCAGGCATCAGACACCCTTACATCTGCCGCTTTTTTTTGTCTTTCACGTGGCGTTCCAAGCGGCACACGACGGAAAATGCACATCAAGCTGTTCTTAAACACGTGTCGCCATCTGTATTTTATAATAAGAAACTGCAATTTGCCGTAACTGAATGGGAAAAGTTTGACGTCTTATAACATTCTTAACGTGTAATATATCAATATGAAAATTCTGGAAAATGTAGTATCGAAGGATGCTCTATAATTTAATGTCTCGTTATTTTGATTAGTTGACGTGATTTCGTTTTTATAGCGCCATAAAAAAAGACATTTTAAACTTTATTTTTTATTTCAAAATATGCATTATCTGCACAGTTCGTTGCTTACTTTTTTAATTTATTACATCCAACCGATCGCTCACGTATAATATCGTGAAAGATGGGACGTTATAACTCGAGAAATAATTTGTTCAATATTAGAAACTGTGGTCCATTAAAAGCTGAATATTTAACTAACAACTAAAAATAATTGTAATATTGAGACATTGGAGTATTGTTGAAAAAGAGCTTTTTAATTTGACATTAACTTTATAATTCTAAAAAACATAGAAAGAAAGTTATACGGCGTCAAAAAAGCACCAAAATGTCATGCACGGTGGGGTTGCACCTTAACACTTGGCTGTCGCGAGCTTTTCCCCATTTACACTGATCAGTCAAAAAATTATGACCACGCCTGTACTGTGTGAATGAGCGCTTCTAACTAGCGCGCCATCCGCTGTAGTTAGTACCTATCAAAAGTGCTAGAGCGACGGTGAAACTGTTAGTAGACGCCGAGGCGTCGCACGTCCCCGCCTAGAACGGAGATGTCGAAGGTTTTCCCCGCTTGGTGAAGCAAAATAGACAGCTACCTCTGGCTCAACTGACATCTATAGATACAGTGTAGGTCAAGGTATCGGTGTTTCTTAGCACACAAATAGTCTGACTGTGTGTGACATGGCACTCCACAGCAGACGACAACTGTTTTGCATGCCAAAGGTGAATCAACACAGTATTAGGCACGTGGTGATAATGTTTTGGCTGATCACTGAAGAGTGTGATTTTCTCGTGCTCTAGTGCAAATGACATGTATCTTTGACAGCATTGCATGCTGCGCGGCATTTTCAGAACGAACGCGACATCCGCACTTTTCTCCCATTTTACTTCCAAAATTTTTTTTTTTTTTTTTGCAGCTTTAGTTTTGACACTTTTTGTTTCTGCTAAAATAAGCGTTTTTAATCACAGCAGTAGTCTGAGGACAAACTTTCGACTCTGCCATCAGCATAAAAAGTCAACCGGCGATTACTTGCTCCTGCTAACAGTGTTGCGCATTGTACAATAAGTACGAAACATATAGTATATTCCAGTGTGTCGAACCGAAAAAAATACGGGTTCGGTTACGGTTCAGGTTCAGGTAAATTTATTTTGTTCCGGTTCAGTTCCGGTTCGATTAATTCGATCTGCGAACCGGTTCGGAACGCTGAACCGGTTCGCGAACCGGTTCGGAAATTATAAATGACAAATTGCAACATCGAAATAAATTACAAATAAAACATCTGAAATCAGCACATACGAAACGGGATACATCGTAGTGTAAGGCTCAGGGATTTCTACCAGGAATGTTTTCTTTATGTGCACTCAAAGGTTACCTCACCGACGTTTACGCATTCGGACTTCATCTAATTGGGTCCGACGCAGTAGCTGTAAAATCCGCGACCTCCTTGCAAACCCACTTACAAGTAAAACCCGCTAACTATCCCGCCACCTCGGCGTGTAAGCAATTGAAGGAACAGTGGGGAGAAAATACAGCTTTCTTTATTTGAACTAGCCTTCGGTAACTCAAATTAGACCATTAAAGAAGTTTTCATTAAACAAGGTACGGAATATGAAAAACACTTCACCGAACGCAACGCCAGAAGGACGTAATAGGATAAATATTAAAATAGAACAGTTCGCTGTCTCACAAATATGTTAGCTTCTAAGTGCCTATACGAAACCGGATGCATTATTATCAAACTCCACAGCCTTTTCTTTTCTCATTCCGATGGAAGCAATCTTCAAGAACTCGCGCGTTCTAGAAACGTGTTATGAAATGAGCACACAGCAGCATTTAGGATTTACGAGAATGCAGGAAAATAAAATCCCGTGACGCGATTTTTTTTTTTTTTTTTTTTGCACAGATTTTTAATTCTTTTTTTTCCGTGCGAGCCGCGACGAGCGCAATACTGGTTCTTATGTCAAGATTCATGGATGCAGCGTTTGTCAAGATTCATGGATGCAGCGTTTATATTCCTAAGACTGAGTGGAGAAGAAAAATATGTAAGCGAGGTGTGTGTCAGTTGACGGCACTTAAAAAACAAATGGCATTGATAGCACATCCATTGTCAACAGCGCGTGGCCGAACCGTTTTGACATAAGCCGGTAACCGTTATTTTTTTTCCGGTTCAGTTCCGGTTCGGTTCATCGCGATAACAATATAACGGTTCGGGTTCGGGTTCAGTTCCGGAAAAAATACCGGTTCGGTTCCGATTTTCGGTTCGGTTCGGTTCCGGTTCGACACCCTGGTATATTCGATTATTTGTGTGAACAAACTAATTTGGATACGGTAATGAAAATTGTGGAACGACGCAAAAATTACAAAGGACAAGAAACAAGAAGTGCACAGACACAGCGTTGTCCTATATTTACAAGTGCACAGACAGCGCTGTGTCTGTGTTCTCCTTGTTTCTTGCCCTTTGTCATGTTGCGCTGCTCTACCCTGTAAGATGATAGACCAACTCGCCCAACTTTCTGCCAGTCTTTCAATGTAAATTTATTTGTTTTCACCAGTAATTTCTATACAAATTACATTGTTTGCGTGAGTATATATAGTCGCCTATACGAATTCTTGTGTTGACATGAGTAGTCACGTATCAAAGGCGCATATATGCAGGTGCCTTTGGTTTGCACAATATAACGCGACATGGAGTATATGGGCAATTTCCAACACGTGATTTATTTCCGGCTTCTATGGACTGTTTTGTTAGCCAAGCAGTGCTAACATTCGATGCTCCTGTGGGTGCGAGCGAGAACACGTTCGACAGCTTTGTACTTCAGTCACTGTTCGCCCTTTCTTGTTTGGTAACAAACTCAGTGGCGCCATATATCGGGTAACCCCGGAATACATTCGGTTCACGTATATTTTCTCATTTTTTACTCAGCATTATTTAACCTTAAGAGTGAGTTAAGTCTGATAGTGCAATAAGTGGCCATCCGCAGAAGGTAGCGTGCATACATTTGATATCGGCAATACTGCGAAACCCACCGTCTAGTTCAGAACCGAAAGTGGTTGGGGGCTATTTGTAAACTGGCGCCACCACGCTTCAACTCACGCGAGAAAGAGCGAATGTTTTCTTTCACAGCGCGGACACTACGAGCCAATGAGACTATGCAAAGAGCGTCAAAGGCGCAACGTCATCTACTACGTGTTCATCATGTCCCTGTGCGTACTATAACATGGCTAATCCAGTCATCTACAGGTCAGGTCGAGTGACTTGCGCTTTTAGTATATGTGCTCCTAATTGTGCACGTTCGTATGTACCTTCGACTGCGAGTTGACATGAACAATCAAACGGAGTACGGGGCATCCCTGAGAAAGGAGAACCGTGCTTTTCGGAACGGGTAAATAAACTATGCATAGCAGAAAACTCAAACTCCGTGAGAATGCGACGCTATAGCGTTCGAGATAGAACGCGAAAGTTTGGAAACATGCCGTTACCTGGGTCAAAAAATACTCGAAAATAAAGAGAATATTTTTTTCTTTCTTGTCAACAAGTTTCTTTTTTTTCTTTTTTTTCCACTGAAATAGATGTTACAGGAGCCCACAATGGAATTTCTTGTTTTGACGATATTAGGCTTAGGTGAACGAAGGCTCATGGGAAAATTTCGTCCTTCTCAGTTAATTTTCGGTCCAGGTAACGTTATGTTCTGAAACCTTCGCGTTCTATTCCAACCGGTAGCGTCACGTTATCACGTAGTCTGCTTTCTGCGATGCATAGCTAATCGATCCGGGCTGAAAAACACAGTTTTCTTTTCTCGGGTACGCTCTAAGATAGAGCAATCGGGGGCAAGCTTACAATCACATGTAAGTTTTAGTCATTTTTGTTTTCAATAGGATTTTGCGTATATAGCATACCCTGCACACACTGTTTTACGAATCATCTCCCGCGGCTTTGTGCATACACCGCTAATATTAGAATTAATTCGAACACCGTGAGTGCATTTACAGTTCCATTTTTTTTTTTTTTTTTCCTTTGAGCCGCTCAATGTTTTGATTACTTAGGTTTGTTTTATTTTAAGCAACTGTTGACAAATGCTGCCTACAGGCCACAAACGACATAATAATTTTTCTCTTTAATAGTTTCGGTTTTGTTATGGTTATTTTTTAATCTTGTTGTCTGGCAAAAGTCTTGCAAATTGAAAACAAGGCACACAGATAGTGGAGAAAAAACAGGTTTGGCGCTCAAGTACGCGGCGGCCAAGAACAGCGAAACGGTGGAAAATATGGGCAAGTGTTTTTCTCTTGCCGCTATTGTTTTACGATATGTGACCGTTTTATTTGAGGCTATTGTGTGTGCAGATATTATTGACATTTTATAGTGACCCATAAAAGTTACGCAAGGGAGCCATTTTTGAACGTTTGCCCGGTGTTGCCCAGAAGCAACAAGGCTATAACTTGCAAGTTTACCTCACGATTTTTTTAAATTTAAGCTATGTTCTTTTATTTTATCTTGTTAATCAATATTATCTTGAAAAATTAATGTTTTGAACACCTTTTGTCTAGAGTTTCAGAAAATCTCCATTTCATTATTTTTCGTTCACCTTCTAAACTCAGTGGCCGGCTTTGGTAAAAGATATTTTATTGAGAAGCGTTTCTGTCTGGTTCGAACAAAAAGATATGTACCATAACTATCATTAAATAGGATATTAATGAAATTGTATCCTCTTAATATCGTTCGTATTCTTTTGTACGTTCTTTTGCGTCTTACGGTCAAATGATATATATAAAGGATATCTTCAGAATTGCAGTAGGGTGACCCAATCTTCACCGATGGCAACATCGTCATGTTATCAGCTCAAAGTCCGGCGTCCCAAGAAACAGCTACAGGGCGATCTCTTCTTCTCTGGCTATTGACATATGTATCGACGAAAAAAGGCGAGAAAACGACGGCGATAGCGAGCGAAGCTTCAAATTGATTTTGCTGCGAAACTTCAGTGATGGCGACATATTGCTCGAGAACTTTCGTCACACGTGACACCCGCGTAATTCCCGAGACAAACAACCTAATAACTTTTTTTGTTACTTTTGTTTTTTACTATCGAAACGAACCATTCGGGAAAATAATAAGACAACATGAAGCGATGATCACAAACAAACTAAACAAAATTTCGAGGAATCGGCCTTGTCAGATTGAGGGCGCTGTGTAACCCAAAGCCCCCTGGCTTTCGTGGCGTCTCTTTTCACCCAGTCTTGGTGAGTGGCGACAGTTGTCCCCGCAATGTGGATCTCAACTTTCCTTACAGGCGGGGAAGAATCCCATCTATAATCTAATGACGCATTTCAGGACGATAAATCGACGACGCGGAATAGGAGAACGCGAAAACCGCGGATAAGTGGGACGCCCTTGTCTCATATGGCTGTAATCGTGCCTTTGCAATCAACACGACGGGCAGGCGCAACAAGTGTACGACGACCCGCGTTTCTGACGCTTCGCACCACTGGCGCTGCCGTCGGGTGGGCGCGCGCGCAGACGTTCCACTTTACGCGAACCTCGATTCTGCGTACAAACAATGTCCACACCTGGCGTGGGCGAGCGCGAACGTGTTTGTGAACAGCGTATTGAGCCTACGCGGAGAGCAAGTTGTCCGCTTCTTACGCCTTAGCTGCGGTGACGTCAGAACGACACTGAGCTCTGATTGGCTTTTGATTGAAAGGATAGAGGGTAAACCTCAATGCTAAAGCTGCCTTGAGGTTTACCCGCTATTTTTTTCATGCGAAACTATTAACTGTTTCATGGAGCGAAGCCGACGTTGTCTGTAACCGTCTGTAGCAGCGAAATGGCAGCTAAATTCCCATTGGCCAAAAGCACAGCAACGCAGATGCTTCGTGACGGAAGCCGTGGAGCCGGCGGGGTACACCGCGTGTGGGCAGTGGGGAGGGTGATGTCACCGCCGGAGCGCCTTGTGCGATAGAAGACGCGGCGTGTTGCTTGAAGGAATGCTTTCGCATTCCTACACGCACGCAGTCTTCTTTATTTTCAATCAGCCAATAAGAGCACGGCGTTCTGGAATTTTGGCATTCGCAAACCCCTGTGCAAGAAGCCGACGAACTTGCGCTCCGCAGATACACGAAACACGCGTATACCTGCATAGAAAATAATTAATAGAGATAGGCACTGGAACAGACTTACTGGAATTTGCGTGCGACTTCAAGCGTGAAGTTGTGTATGAATGTAGATGAGAGTGTACTCGTGTGATTTGTCGTCTAATTTATTGCGCAAGTTGTTATATATGTGCATACGAGTGTCGAGGTATCGGCTGAATGGTGATTTATGCAAGCTCGATGAACGCAGGTCGTGGCGAATTCGAGCCATCTTATCATCACTCTGCATCCGATAAGCGCTGCGGCACCAACAGATAAGAACGTCGAAGGACGGATCACAAACGTAGAAGCGTGAACGTAATAAACACGGACCTGCTTTTCTTAAAAGGGAAACTGAAGCGACTCTGTTTTGTGGGAAAACACTTAAATTGCCTTTATTCGGCCTATAGAGGATTACCAATACAAAAGCTAATTTTTTTTTTTTTTTTAGTTTGGTGCACAGGGGTTGCAGAAAGTAACATTCAAAGTAGCGCTGAAGCCCCTCCTTCCCGGGAACGTGACGTCATATTGTCACGAAGGAACAAAAGAGGAAACAAAGAATAACTGAGGAAACTGAAACGTTTAATGGGGCGAACTTGTGCCCAAGAAATAAAAGAGGAAACAAGATAACAGCAGAGCGTCGCGGGCGTCGAAGTCGGCGAAAGAGCAGAGTCGAACGCTCGGGCGAAAACTGAATGCGGCTCGCCACGCGGAGCCCCTTATGTACATGCGTGGGCTTCTGGAATAATCGGCGTGGAAAGTTCGACGCGTAGAACATTCGCACCTCGAACAAGCACCAGGATTCTCAAATTTGCCAGAACACTACAATGCAGGGATAAACAAAAGACACGTCGCTCCCAGGAATCGAGCCCTGGCCCTTCGCGTGGGAGGCAAGCGCGATAAGCGTTAGGCTACGGCCGCGCTGCCTACTTGGCGCGCGGCATTACTCACCCCTTAAAAAGTGCATCGCCCCGATGCAACACAAAAGAAAGCACATAAAAAGAACGGCAAACTAAATAGTCATTTGAAACACATAAGATCCACAGTCCTATCGAGCGTAGTACGGCTTCAGGGCGAACGACGTGGACGACTTCAGGTCGTGGTGGGCGGCGTGATGATGTTCTTGTTCCGTCGGGCATCACTTCGTAGTTCAGCTCGCCGAGGCGACGAAGTACCTTGTATAGTCCAAAGTACCGTTTCAGCAGTTTCTCACTGAGGCCGCGGCGACGGATGGGCGTCCACACCCACACCCTGTCTCCGGGCTGGAAGTGAACGTCCCTGCGACGAAGGTTGTAGCGGCCCGCGTCGACGCGTTGCTGGTCTTGAATCACGAGTCGGGCGAGCTGGCGGACTTCAGCGCGTTGAAAAACCGCCTGGGCGTCGTCGCTCTCATTGTCAGATGGCTCATGGGGCAGCATTGCGTCCAGCATGGTCGTTACCTTCCGACCATGTACCAGCTGGAAAGGTGTGAATCCAGTGGCCTCTTGAACCGCCGTATTGTAGGCGAACGTGACGTAGGGCAACACCTCGTCCCACGTCTTGTGCTCAACGTCAACGTACATAGAGATCATGTCGGCGATTGTCTTGTCGAGTCGCTCCGTCAGCCCGTTGGTCTGCGGGTGGTATGCAGTGGTACGACGGTGGCTGGTGTGACTGAGCCGGAGAATTTCTTGGGTCAGCTGTGCCATGAACGATGATCCGCGATCTGTAATCAGAACTTCGGGAGCGCCGTGTCGGAGGACAATGGACTCGAGGAAAAACTTGGCGACTTCAACCGCAGTCCCGAAGGGAGGGCTTTCGTTTCTGCGTACCGCGTGAGATAATCTGTGGCGACGATTATCCAACGGTTTCCCAGGATCGACGGCGGAAAAGGACCAAGTAGATCCATTCCGATCTGCTGGAACGGTTGAGTTGGCGGAGGAATTGGCTGCAGGAGACCTGCCGGCTTCGTTGGCGGTTTCTTGCGTCGCTGACACTCGTGGCAGGATCGGGTGTAGAGGTGGACGGTTTTGGGGAGCTTAGGCCAGTAATACTTTTCACGAATACGGGCCAATGTCCTGCTGTATCCAAGGTGTCTGGACGTCGGGTCGTCGTGACATGCTTGAAAGATCTCCTCTCGAAGGTCGGTCGGGATTACCAGCAGCCACGGCGAGTTGTTGTCCCCGAAGTTCTCTTTGTAGAGCACACTTTGTCGAATGGCGAAGGTTGGCAGGGCTCGTGAGAAAACACGGGGCACGGTACACACGCGCCCTTCCAGGTGCTCGATTAAGGCGCTCAGCTCCGGATCGTCTCGTTGACGTCGTGCCATGTCATCGGTGTTCACTGCCCCTAGGAAACACTCGTCGTCATCGTCGTCGCTGCTGCCGGGAGGCGTTTCGACAGGGGCCCTGGACAGGCAGTCAGCGTCGCTGTGCTTACGTCCTGACTTGTAAACCACAGTCATGTTGAACTCTTGTAGCCGGAGGCTCCATCGAGCGAGGCGTCCTGACGGGTCCTTGAGGTTCGCAAGCCAGCAGAGCGAGTGGTGGTCCGTAACTACGCGGAACGGGCTTCCGTACAAGTACGGACGAAACTTCGTAATTGCCCAGACGACCACAAGGCATTCTTTCTCAGTCGTGGAGTAATTTATCTCTGCCTTGGACAGTGTCCGACTTGCGTAGGCGATGACTCGCTCGGTGCCTTCTTGTACTTGAACTAGTACCGCGCCAAGTCCTGCGTTACTTGCGTCAGTGTGAATCTCGGTGTCCGCATCCTGATCGAAATGTCCAAGAACCGGAGGCGTCTGGAGTCGTCGCTTCAGCTCGTCGAATGCTTGCTGCTGTTCCTCGGCCCATTCGAACCTCTCGGCGTCCTTCGTGAGGTTTGTGAGTGGTGCGGAAATCCTTGCGAAATCCCGAACAAAGCGACGATAGTAGGCACAAAGTCCAAGGGATCTTCGCACGGCCTTCTTGTCTGTCGGCGCTGGAAATGACGCGACGGCGCGAGTCTTCTCTGGGTCGGGGCGAACGCCTTCGTTACTAACCACGTGACCTAGAAACTTCAGTTCGTCATAGGCGAACCGACACTTTGACGGCTTGAGGGTGAGTCCGGCGGTCCGTATGGCTTGAAGAACAGCACGGAGTCGTCGCAAGTGCTCGTCGAAGTCGCTGGAAAACACTACGACGTCATCGAGGTAGACGAGACAGCTCTGCCACTTCAGTCCTGCCAGTACGGTGTCCATGACACGCTGGAAAGTTGCTGGCGCCGTGTCCGAAGGGCATCACCTTGAACTCGTACAGCCCATCCGGCGTGACGAAAGCTGTCTTCTCTCGGTCCCGTTCGTCGACTTCGATCTGCCAGTAGCCGCTCTTCAGGTCCATCGATGAGAAGTATCGAGAGTGGCGCAGCCGGTCTAACGTGTCGTCGATGCGGGGAAGTGGGTAGACGTCTTTCTTCGTCACCGCGTTCAGCTGCCGGTAGTTCACGCAGAACCTAAGCGTTCCGTCCTTCTTCTTAACCAGTACGACAGGAGAAGCCCAAGGACTGCTTGAAGGCTGGATTATGTCGTCGTTCAGCATCTCTTGGGCTTGCTCCTGGATCACCTCCCTTTCTTTGACGGAGACTCTGTACGGCGATCGATGCACAGGGCGCGCGTCGTCCTCGGTAACGATTCGGTGCTTCGCAACGGCAGTTTGGCGCACCCTCGACGACGTCGCGAAGCAGTCGCGGTATTCGGTGAGGAGGTTAATCAGCTGTCGTCGTTTTGGGCCCGGAAGCTTAGAGTCAATGTCAAGCTGCGCTGGCGACTTACTGCCTTGCTGAGGTGGTGATGATTCTTCAGCAATCGCGGCGATTTCGGCGGAGTTCCGAAGCTTCTCGACGTGTCCCACAGCGGCACCTTTTGTGAGGTGTTGCGTTTCATTTCGGAAGTTCGTCACGAGGACCACAGTCCGCCCATCCTGAAGTTCAGCTACTCCTCTTGCGACGCCTATTCCTCTTCCCAGGAGCAATTGAAGGTTGCCTTCCAGGACAACTTCGCCGCAGGTAGCTGTATCGGCCACGACGGGTACGACAACACTTGTTCGCGGTGGCAGGTTCACGTGGTCGGCAGCGACTCGGATGGCGGCTGACGCTGTTTGGGGTTTCTCTGAAGGTGGTACAGGGGTTCGCAGCGTCAATCTGTTTTCACGAAGGTCGATGACGGCGCTGTATTCAGACAGAAAGCCCATGCCGAGAATGACGTCCCTGGCACAGTCTTGTAGAATGACAAATTTCACAGGGCACGTCTCCCCATGGATCTTGACGCGAGCGGTGCATCTCCCGACTGGTGTGATGAGATGCCCTCCGGCGGTTCGTATTTGAGGTCCATCCCACGGCGTCGTCACTTTTCGCAGGCGGCGAGAGAGCCTCCCACTCAAGACTGAGTAGTCCGCTCCGGTGTCCACGAGTGCCGATGCGTCGAGGCCGTCAATAACAACGTTTAGGCTGTTTGACACCGTTGCAGGGACGTCGGTACGATGCTGGGCTTCGCCGCTTCGGTAGAGTGGGAGCGCTCCGGCGTTCTTGGAGGCTGTTTGCTTCCGTCGTTTTCAGCAACGTCACCTCCAGGCGTTGCCGCACTTAGTTTTCCCGGCGACGCAGGGGAGATAGGCTCTCTCGGCGGGGTCGTTGCGCTGGGGACGCTGAACGTCGTGGCGATGGGGAGCGGGCTTCACGGCGGAGAGACGACACTGGGGAGGGAGAGCGTTGGAGGTACTCCTCAATGTCGCGAGGGCGCTCGTCGTATCTTGGGCGCGGGTCGCTCGGGTGGAACCCGCGCAGCCCCAATTGCCTGTAGGGGCATTGACGGTAAATGTGGCCGGCTTCACCGCAGTGATAGCACAGGGGTCGTCGATCCGCTGTCCTCCACACGTCGGTGTGGAGGACAGCGGATGCCCGTGCAGCGTTCCCCTCCAAGGGCCCGCAGTGCAAGTCCGATTCCAAGCCCGGTGAAAAGACCACTCTACTAGGAACCTACGACCTGATCGAGTCGCCGCACCCAAGGTCTACCCCCGGAATACGGACTTCTGCTACCCAGCACCTCCACCAAAATGTCACGAAGGAACAAAAGAGGAAACAAAGAATAACTGAGGAAACTGAAACGTTTAATGGGGCGAACTTGTGCCCAAGAAATAAAAGAGGAAACAAGATAACAGCAGAGCGTCGCGGGCGTCGAAGTCGGCGAAAGAGCAGAGTCGAACGCTCGGGCGAAAACTGAATGTGGCTCGCCACGCGGAGCCCCTTATGTACATGCGTGGGCTTCTGGAATAATCGGCGTGGAGAGTTCGACGCATAGAACATTCGCACCTCGAACAAGCACCAGGATTCTCGAATTTTCCAGAACACTACAATGCAGGGATAAACAAAAGACACGTCGCTCCCAGGAATCGAGCCCTGGCCCTTCGCGTGGGAGGCAAGCGCGATAACCGTTAGGCTACGGCCGCGCTGCCTACTTGGCGCGCGGCAATATTAGGAGTTTTCGGTATTTCAGCTCTCGCGCGTCTTCGGCGCCTATCAAAGCTATGCATGAGCACTCTTGCTATTTTTAAAAAAAGGTAAAAAGAAAGATGTCACGATTGGTGTCAGTGCGGGGGAGTATACCTGGCAAGCTAGCAATTGCACGCACTGCCCACACGAGGGACATGCGCTTGGCAGCCGAAAGATCCTTTTTTTACGTAACGGCTGGCCACAGGTTTCTCGTGTTTTCTCGCGTTTAATTACACCTTTGGGGAAAACGAATGTGATATTCGCATCTACGGGATAAAAATACTCAGGAATTCACCGCTAACTCATTTTTTTAGAACTTTTTAGCGTTTTTTTAAGCCATCTGCTTATATTTTTAGGAAGGGGTAGGAGGGTATTTTGTTTACATCTTTCAAAGAAACGTTGATTCCTGAAAACCTATTTCTTGATATAAATCAACTTCGACTAGAAACAAAACCAATTTAAACTGAAATGTTGTATCTAAAGATTGAATAACTAAGCTAATATATGTATACTTTGAAATAAAGGGGAAATACAGGGGGGGGGGAAAGAGGTGAAGTTTTTGTTTAATGGATTCCTTTTAACATAACGAAATACCGTTCTTCGGTTGTCCATCTTGTATTTCGTAACTCCCTGAGTCTTCACAAAAGACCGTCGCAAAAGCCATCAAGATTTTTTTTTTTCTGGGACGGAAGTTTTTGCTGATAAATAAAAGGTCCATAATAGTTAGAAAGCGTTTTTTTTTAACACACAAACAAAGAACTAAGAGTTTGTTTTTGATGACCTCAAAAGCTTTTGGTTCCATGTTTCGAGTTCTGCAGGCACCAACGAACCTTTCGGATAAAATAATAATATCGAATCGCAGAGACTTTTATCTCCAAAGTCCTAAATGCATGAAATGCAGTATTTCAGGGGCGATAATTTAAAATTATTTAGGAGACATTAAACTGTCGTTTCGGGGAGTGAAGAACAACCTTTAACTTAATCAGTTTCTTCTGGTACATCGAGAAGTGGGTGCGTTAAGTCACGTGGCGCCGATTTTCCTGCTAAATTTACCGGAAAAACTGAATTGGTGGATAGATCAGGTGACGTCAATTTGCCTGCTACATGTAGTGCAGAAATTGCATCGATGTGCCACGTGTCGTCAAGTCACTTAACGTCAATTTCCTCGCTAAATTTAGCGGGGAAACTGAAGGTATTTAGTTCACGTCACATCGATTTCCACGTGACCTACACAAACTGAGTCGGTGTACACTGTATGGGTCTAATGACATCAATTTTCCGCTAACTTCAGCGGAGAAAGTGAATTGGTGCATAGGTCGCGTGACGTCAGTAACGTTACGTCAATTTTCCGCTAGATGTAGCGGGGAATCTAGATTGGTGCAGAGGTCGCGTTACGTCAGGTCACATGGTATCAATTTCCCCGCCGACTTTGGTGGGGAAACTTAATTTAGCGTATAGATCACGCTGCATTAATTGAATTCACGTAAAACTCCCCTAAATTCCGAAGATTTCGGGATAATGAGTAATTTCGCATTAAGATCCCTAGTAAAAGACACTGCGTCCTTTGCTTGGCGAAAAATGGAATATATATTTTTATATCTAATTTTAAACTCGAGCAGAAATCGAAACCGAAACTTCGGCTCCGTCCATCAACATTGGCCTCGGGCCGCCAAGAACATGGCCATCACGTGGTACGAGATGTCACGGGATCCTCTACACAACGACGGGCGAGATTGGGGCGGGCATGTGCCAGGCGCAAGTGTCGTCTGCACCGCACTCTTCACCACGCTTGGGTGTCTACGACATTCGACGACGTCTGCACAGCTGCGGCATAAGGCTGGGCCCGTAGTGTCCGTATCATGGGCGCTCTAGTGGACACCGCTGAGCACCAAGAGGAAACATTGCTGACGTCACCCGCCACGCTCGCCCGGAGAAGTAAAAACAAGCAAAAGGGAGCAATGGTGACGACGTTTAGCTCAATGTTGACTACAGTAGCCTTGGCAGCGCTGTTAATTGTGCCTCCATTCGCCCGCTCGAGTCAGCCGGTTTCGGCAACTTGGCAAGTTGGAAAGTTTGCCGGACCGTTTAGGAAACATTTAGACAGAACTACGCCGCAATATTTGATGTGTGGTCTTCCTAGGTGATACTGAAAATGACTGCATTGTTTTTACAAAAACAAAAATGAGGCGTTTCACCGCTAAATTTAGCGTGAAATGCACAGACTGATAAAATTTTGGGCTTCCTTTCGGATCACTAGCAAGAAATGGACACCTCTAGCCATGCTCCTTCAGAAACCTGCGATTGGATTTGTTTTTTTGCTTTAAACGTCACCCACGATAATCCAACTAGCTCATTCTTTTGAGGCCAAAATTTGGCTTTTGAATGTCAGTTTAGTTCTCTGAGAGCCTAAAGACGCCAAAGTATGACCTAAATTGACATCCTTTCGTAAGAGTGAGTATTTTTACCCTAAACTGACAAACATTGCCAGAATTGGGCTTCACTGTAAGAACCCACTTTGGGTCTGACTAATGAAATGAAGCAAAAGATTAACTATTACCAGACTTGAAACAAGTTAGTCGATTCTCTACTTTGCTGCCTGGGATGTCAATAAAACTTATTTTGTACGAAACTCCACTTTGATTTAAGCTAGAACATTCATCATCAATCCAAAACAGCGGCCCCACGATGCTCTTGACTAACCTCCAAGCTCTGCAAAATCGCAAAGTCACGATTTTTTTATTGTAAACCATCGTTGCACCGCTAGTTTCTTGTCTGTGAAGACCACTTTATCCCTTTCTCTCCTTTCCTTAGGTTGTAAAATATGTTTTTATTTCATTTTTTTACAGACTAATATTAAAGCTTCACTAAAAAGCAAACTATTCCTTGCCCCTCATTCATTTTGATTTTGATTTTAAAGTCGGCACATCTCATTGTGAAACGTGTGCATACATCGACTCCTTCCGACCAAGAACGTCACCTGATTGGAATCACCTTCCAGCAGCTGTGATAAACATACCACCTATTGAACTATATAAGAAAACATTACCTAACCACCTTTGCTAGCAGGATGTATTATTATTTTCCAACAAAATTGCTTACTTCGTTTGTATTTTTATTGCGTTATTTTTTGTGTTAATTTATATGCCCTCTCCCTCTGTAATGCCGCATCACCTCCGAGGGTATTCAAAAATATAAATAAACAAATAAATAATCGAGAACTATACCTTGTCTCATCCTACGATGGACTAATGGCCAAAGCCACGGGCCGCCAGGTCCAATTACGTTACACTCTGAACTATGACACGCTTAACATTGATTAGGGGTGGACGAATAATGTTCCGAATCAAAAAGTGCGGCATCATTTCTATAGCTTCGACACTGCAATGAGCCTGTATGCCGTGACTTCCTTTGCAATGTAAAATTGATGTGTCACTCAGTGCTCTTCGATTCTCGAGCCACTGTACGCCCGTCGCCATTATAGATCCGAGACGCGGGCACCGATACGTGCATCGATGCGAAATACGACGCAACCTCTAAGTGACTCATGGTTGGATCTGGAGGTACGTAGCTTTTGCCTCTAGTCCGTCGTAGGGTGAGACGAAGTTATAGTCGCACAGCGCCGGACGTGGTAATGATTCGCCAGAATGCCATGAATATTATACTGCCAAATACTCTGCGATTTTCGAACGCGGATACGCTTACAAGAAAGTAAAACAAAATATGACCCTGTTGCGTTCCTCTAAAAAAAAAAAAAAGTGTAGTGCAGCTGAAATCATTACTTCCGCTCATAAAGTTCCGAAGTGAACAAGAAGTAACAAATCGAACCCGTTTCTATCGCTTCCGCTCTGGCTCAAAAACACTCCAGTTTTTTTTTTTTTTTTTTTTTTTTGTCTAAAGCAGCTTAGGATATTCATGTGCTTTTTGTATCTTTTTTTCCCTTGTCTTGGCTTTCGTCGCCTCGTTCGCGCCTTGCGGTTTTACCCCATGGCGCCGACCTCGCGTTCTGCTTTTCACCTCGCTGTCGCCCAAAATATACGTGAACCACTTTCTCGAAGCTTCGTCCTTCGGAACTTAAGTTGACGATGTCGAGAACAAGCTCAGCGCGCAGCGAGGTCCTGTCCCCAAGGGCGTTTTTTTGCTCCAAGAAAGCTCAGGGTGGCATAAACAAACTCGTGCCAGCCATGTATAAGAAATATAAAAGGTAGTCTGATGATACATAAAAAATAAACAGTCTTGCTGGCGTATATTTGTCCCGTTTCTATATATGCTCCCTTGTTTCGGATATTTATCGTTGTAAAGTGCACCTGAGCCAGTGTGACGCTAAATAATGACTTTTAAGCGCACATGTTTTGCATCTGACTGAAGGTATTTAAAGCTACACAGTGCTCCTTTGAGGGCGTGTTTTCGTAGTAGACCAAGGCAGTGGAACTTCGTAACTCCATACTTCGTACTTCGCGCTTCGTGCCAGCCATGTATAAAACACATAAGAGATAGCTAAAAAAAAGACTACACAATCTAGCTGGTAGTGATACAAAGCTATCGATAAATCGACTATCGATACTATCGATAGTTTTTCCAATACTATCAATAGTGTCTCAGAACTATCGATAGTCGACTATGGATAGTTTTTCGATAGTCGACTATCGATAGTTCTGCGACATTATCGTTAGTTTTATTACTATCGGTCGTCCGATTTCTGGCAACTATCAATATTATCGATAGTACTATCGATAGTTTTGCACCACTAGAGCGAACACAGTTGCCGCACCACCGCTCGCCTCCCTTCCTCCGCTCTTCGCCCAAACTCCCGTCTTCGGCATCACTGAAAGCTGAACCAAAGTTGGGATGGTGTACGCCCTGTCACACTGAGGCAACAGTTGGTCAACTCTATCCGGCAACACAAGGAAATCGTGTTGCCGGGGACCCCGTCACATCGCGGCAACCACAACAGTCGGGCAACATGTTGCTGCCGCCCGGCAACCGTGCTGTCCGATTTGTTGTCCGACAACCCTGTCACACCGCACTGACGGCGGGGACAACACGAGGGACACTCCACCATCTTGATTGTTTACCTTTGTTGGTGTGCGGCGCTCCGTCGCTGAAAATGTGAGTGCGAAGTGCTAGTGCGTTCAAGGGTTCGGAAATTACGACAGGACGGCATCAACCAGTGACTGTGATTAGAAAACTTAACACGGGGAGCATATTCCACCCTTTATTTTGTCAAAATGTTCTTTATTCGCTGACAAAGCAGATAGCCCTAACCAAGAAAAGTGACATCACCGATATATGTTCCGGGTCTGCGCTACCCGGTATGAA
Organism: Ixodes scapularis; assembly: GCF_016920785.2. Classification (NCBI taxonomy): domain Eukaryota; kingdom Metazoa; phylum Arthropoda; class Arachnida; order Ixodida; family Ixodidae; genus Ixodes; species Ixodes scapularis. The sequence continues at coordinate 42,882,057 of NW_024609880.1, read as the reverse complement.
GTGTTTCTGTCCGGTTCTTTCTTTTGTACAATTCATATTTTACTGTAAAATTGAGTAAGCACCGGCAGTACTCCAAAGCGTTTTTTTGTCGCGTGGTGTTGGGCTGAACTGACAGCGTTTCAAAACTGCGACACCGACCCGATCGGCCTTCATAACAATCGGTGGAATAAAGCTTTTCAAAGTTTTTACCTAGCGCCTGCTATGTGATCGCTTCATTCCCCAAAACGTCCTGGGTATTTTTGAAACAAATCAGGTGTCTGGTAGCGGCTGTTTCCAAGTTCCAAACATCAACAATCATGATCAGAGTGGTCGTTTTAATGCTTTGATTTTTTTAATCTTCACTTTCCAAGATTATTTTTATTGTACTTTATCAGAGGGTGAATAGGCATGCCATTTTATTTCACTAGCAGTAATGTGGGCTGGTCGCTCGACGGTTCTAATTTCAATACCAGTCTGAGCGTTCACGACCCTAGCTGTGACCATTTCGACAATCGCTTTCCGTAAATATACAGTAACACCATTCATAAAAATATTTTAGCTGCATGCCAGCCTTAAATATTATTAACTAACGTTTTCCAAGCCTCCATTTGAGTAAGACGTCGAAGCTATCTATGTTGTCGTGTTGCCGGCCCAAAATTCGCTCAGCCAGCGATCAGGGCAACACAGATTGCCCAACACAAGATGCTGCTGTTTTCGTTGCCGAAAGCTGTCATACCGAGGCAATATTTTAGTTGTCGTCCATGTTGTGCTGCTGTTTCCGCGATGTGACAGGTTTGTCGGACAACACGAGGAGCGAGCTACAAGTTACCCGACTGTCGGACAACATGTTGTGTTGCTGTTGCCGTCGTGTTGCCTGAGTGTGACCGGGCCTTAAGTGCTTGGGCTAGTTGATTGGGTATCTCATTTGAAAAAATAAAGCGAGAAAGCGAAAATGGGAGCGACGCAAACTACTATGTCGCAAAACTATCGATATTTAACCGTCGACAGTACTATCGATAGTTTTTCGATAGTCGACTATCGATAGTTTTTTTTACTATCGATAGTCAGATTTCTGGCGACTATCGATAGTACTGTCGATAATTTTGCACCACTACTAGCTGGTGACTTATGTCTGTTTGTGCCCTTTCTATGCGTTCGTTAGTTTCCAATTTTCGGCGTTTCAAAAGGGTCCAAAGTCCCGGTGTAACTGAAATGGCGACTTCGAAGTCGCGTTAGAGATCGTGATGTAGGTATACATAAATTATGTTGCACCTGACTGGATACTTTTTAGGCTACACGGCTTCCCTTCGTGGGCGTGTTTTTCTAGAACGCCGAAGCCACACCTTTTTTTATAAATAAATTATTGTAAATTTATCTAAAAACAGTTTTTTTCTTTCTCGTAAAATTAAAATTTAGAATATCGCGGCGGCCTGGTGATGTACGCTAACTACGGTTTCGAGAATGTTTGTCCAGCATTAATATTTATCATGTTTTTTTTTTTCGTTTTTCATTTGTTATACATATTCTTTTATGTTGTCTGATTTTCTTTTATGGTCTGCACAATTCCTCCTCCCCCCCCCCCTTTTTTTACTGCAATAGTGTCAGAGGAGCTGCAGTACTTGAAAATAAATTAATGAAATAGGTAATACATTAGCGAACCAAAGCGACGAAAATAACTTTCATACTCAAGAACACACGAAACGCGTGTTTTCGCGCCTTTTTATCTTACCCGAAGGTGCGAACATTTTTACAACAAAATCACGGCTCAAATGCAGCTAAATAGCCTACCCGCTTCAAACTCCTCCTTTGCTACTGCGAGTTGGAATTACCTGCCGAGAGACGTCACCAAAATCAGACACACCACCTCGCTTCAGAGATTACTGACCAACTGGCCTACTAACATGCACTCCCATGTGCGATGAATTATGACGGCTTTTTAATACTTCCAATGAATAAATGAAGTGGCGGAGCACTACTTCTCTACACAGATGGCGCAAAAAGTTCTCGAAACTAAAATAGAAGAACATAAACGAAGCGATACACGCACGGATGACTAAGATATCAGGACATCTATCCTTTTCCACGTTTTTACCTTCAAGTGTCAGGTTCTAGACGTTGTAAATCAAAACTCACTCGTCCCATAACAATTAAAGTTTTAACGGAAACGTACGATTTCTTGACTCCATGTCAGGTGCATTTTGATTACTTCCGCTGGACCAGTGCTGAGGGAGCTGCTGAAGATCTCGAAGTCATTTTAATATCGTCTTCAAAACTTCATAGCAGTGATTGGATGGTCACTGATTTGCCTCGAAATTGGTTCACCACTTTAATAGACTCGTATGAACTAGTCACCAAAATTACAAGATGCAATTATTATTATTATTTTTTGTTTGCGAATGTAATAACTTTTAATATTGGTCTGGGAGGTTCTATTGGCCACACTAAAAGGTAACAAGGAGTATGATCTTGCGAAATTAGTGCTGGGGATGTTCACGCTAGCAATGCGAAGACGAGCGCGCAAAATACTGTTCTTTTTTTTTAGCCTATTTGCTCGAACGGTTTCTTTATCCCAGGCAGGTGCTATGGGCAAAGTTCAATTCTCCGAATCGTGCTCGCGAAGCGTCACGTGTTCAAGGATACGCATTAACATCCTGCCGACAATGAATTTTTTATTAACCTGTTCAAGGCATTGTGAATTTCTTTGTTAGTATTCTTGGCGTTATTGAAATTTTGAAATTTTATTATTGTGTGTTGTTTTGAATTGTTTATTTATATTGTACGTTGGTTGCTGGCTTGTGCTGTTTGTGTGAGTTGCCAACGAATAAATGCGATCTGTACCCCACACTTCTGCTGTAATGCGCCGGCGCTGCAGAGTACAAATATATAAATAAATAAATAAATAGTCACTCTGAACAAGTTTATTGTTGCCGAAATTTATGGAGGCGGTTTATTTTAAACCGCTGTCATATACAAACAGTTAAACATAAAGTAACGACAAACTAACGTAAAAGTAACGTCCGTTAGTCATGGCAAGTAACGACACCAGTATTTCGTTACATTTGACAAATGGTAACGGAGCTCTGTAACGCATTAGCTTTTTCCGAAGCTCACAAGTAACACAATTTTTTTACTTATGTTTGGTAACGGGCACAACACTGATTCAAAAGCACCGCGTGTTGACACGTTAAGGATGGTTCGCACAGCCCCGCTTCCTTACGTTACGTTACGTTACAAAAGCTTAGGTACAAGTCACCGGGACATGTGTGCCTCATATTAAGCGTGGCTACAGGTTCAAGAGCCTGGCACGTTACATTCGAGACGCGAGTGTTTCAGTGGCGGTTCGGTGATTTAGCCAGTGCAGCGGTACTGCACTAAACGAGGCTTTTAAGTAGTTTGCTTCAGAATACGAAGACCATTTTTATGAAAGATCTGTGGAGTCAAACTGGAAATTCCTAAAAGACGAATTTAAGCAGTTGATGTCTCGATTTGTGCCTCAAATTGTGTTAAAAACGAATGCTGATCAACCCTGGTTTACGAATACACTCAGATAATTAAATAATAAAAAAAAGCGTCTCTTTGCCAAAGCTAAAAAAACCAACCTTGTATCTGATATGTCAAAGTACTTGAACTGTTTTAAAGAATTCAAAAATAGCATAAAAAAGGCGAAGAACTAATACTTCAAGAAAGACCTGCTAAATTTATTATTAACCAACCCTCGGAAATTTTGGAAAACAATATGTCCAAAGAAGGATGACTCTCTCCCTCAGCTGAGCAACGACTTCAACGAAGTATTAACAAACCTTGAATCAGCTACCGGTTTTAACAACTATTTTTTGACCGTGTTCACCGTAGAAGACTTACCAGTACCCTGTGATCCGATCTGTAGACCACTTAACATTTCTTGTGAACCTATTGTCTTTGACCGAAATGGTATCCTGAATGCAATCGAAAAGCTCTCCCGCAGCGCAGTCCCTGGCGACGACAATATTTGCCCTAAACTTATCAAAATAACAAAGCACATATCATCTTATCTTCTTTGTAGACTGTTTTAACAATCGCTTGACTCGGCGACCCTCCCGGAGGACTGGAGATTCGGGAGAGCTCTACCTATTTTTAATTCCGGAAACAAGCAGGACTACTCGAATTATAGACCTATATCGCTGACAAGTGTGCCATGCAAAATTTTTGAACATGTCGTCTACTCCCACATCATGAACTATTTGTCGGAAAATAAATTAATATGTAACAACCTACATGGTTTCAGGTCGGGATATTCATGCGAACCCCAGCTTTTTGAGTTTGTAACAGATTTGCATAACAGTTTTCACTCCTCTAAACCCACTGATGCCATCTTCATCGACTTCTCTAAAGCATTTGACACGGTTCCTCACCAGCGACTTCTATACAGACTTTCTGAACCCATCCATCTCTTATACTCTGGATAGCTGAATTCTTAACTAACCGTAAGCAAGCTGTTCACATTAAACATGCCAGATCACCAAGCGTGCCTGTACTGTCGGGCGTCCCCGAGGGCAGCGTTCTCGGTCCGCTTTTATTTCTTATATATATTAACGATCTTCCTCACCAGATAACATCATCTATTAGGCTTTTCGCGGATGATTGCGTAATTTACCGTCGCATCACTAACCCTGAAGATTCATTACTACTACAGCAGGATCTAAATGTTCTGTCTTATTGGTGTAACACGTGGCAGATGAAGGTCAATGTAACCAAGAGCAAACTTTTAACATTCACTGGTCAGCGATCTCCTATTGTACGTAACTAAACCTTACTAACACTGCCTCTCGAAAAAGTACCAACTTACAAATATTTAGGCGTAACATTTTCTGATGACCTAACTTGGAATACTCATATTGACAATATAGTGGCTAGTGCATGCAGATCTCTAGGATACATAAAACGTAACCTATACCCCACTCCCCGTTGTGTTAAACTCGTCCGATCAAGATTGGACTACGCCAACAATCGGTGCAAAACAAGGCCTCACGTTTTTTAACACACGATCGACTACTCGCGAACGTCAAGCGTAACTGCACTAAAATTCAACCTCGACCTATGCCCTCTATCTCAAAGAACTCAACTTGTTCGTCTTGTCCTTTTTCACAAAACTTACTATTTCTCTTCTGATTTTCGAAATACCAACTGTCACCCATCACCTCACATCTCCTTGCGCAATGACCACAGCCTAAAAATTAAACCTCTATTCGCCAGAACTAATAAATTCCAAAATTCCCCTCTTTCTCTCGCTATTACTAACTGGAATTCCCTTCCTGAATCCATAGTACATGAATCTAACCCTAAGACATTCCGTGAACTATGCAAGGCACACCTGAAAAGCGTTGATCCTTAACATGTTTATCTGTTAATTATTTTTTATACATGTTATGTTCTGATATCCGTCCTATTAGTTTGTAGTCTTTTTTTTGCGTTTTCGTATTATTTACCTTGTCGTCACTTTTTTCCATCTGTATATGTCATTTGATCCCCCCTCATGTAATGCATTTCATTTGAAATGCCCTTGAGGTACAATAAACTGAACTGAACTGAACTGAATTCCTTGACGATATACTATATGCCATAGTGTATCTGACTTCCATCCGAAACTCTCCCATAAACGACGGTTGTTGCCCACCGAAGTAACGTGACCTTGGCCATGAATTTCCGCCGTGAGATCCCAACGTCGTCCGTTCCGACCGTCGCCGTCGTTCCTCGCAAAGCCGCCGTCCGTCATAATAGCGGCTCAAATGGGGCTTCCGCAAAAATCGTCGCGTCGCGCGTAGCGACGGTTCCAAAGAAAAGCCCGGGCGGCTTAGCTAGACAAACGACCGGACCTTTATGAGGCCGATCTCCGACATCCCGCCCACTCCGGTTCCATTTTCAAGAAAAAGAGCGAAACCACGAAGAAGGCGGCGCGTAAACATCATTAGCCAACTTCATCGAGGGACCCGGGGCATCCTGCCGTATTGGGGAGAAGGAGCGACCGTGCCGCCCCAAGCGGTTAACTTTAGAACTACACGGATGGGGACAACAAATACAATGATTCAGCGCTCGGCCGACATAACCGAACGCGGCGTCAGCGTTCGGTTGGAGTTCGTGTTCTCCGGTGAGGGGGAGGAGAGGCTTTTTTGTTTCCACCCTTGCCTGCATGAACAAGGCAGCATGCACGGTCCCAGCTTCGCACAAAAGCCGAAGGAGGTCAAGCTCGCATTCTCTGAGGAAAGATCCGGCACTTAACGTCGCTTCGTCGATTGTTAGTATTTTTTTACATTAGACTGTGCCCCGCGCTCTATTGTAGAAGATGGCATGGACATGTCCATAAGGCCTGTTGGCATGTGCGCAGGCCTTGTGTTGAGTAAACACCGAGGGTGGGGACAACAAAGGGGCCAGAGCGCCCTTTGCTGTGAAGAATAGGGAGTTTTCGTAGATCGTTTTCGCCGTCCCGCAAGGCCCTCCGCAACCCGCTAGGATAGCGGGAACTCCACAGTCAAGGCTATCAGCGCACAGGCGCAGTAGCAACGTCTTCGTTGCGGAACGCTTAGCGGAGGGGGCAGCGCGGTCTACGAAAACTCCCTAATGAACCTTGTCCTCTCAAGTTTCCCTCTGTCGTCGGATGGTAAAAGTGAGCTCTGTGTAACTGCTGTGGGGGGTGTGGTGGCCCTGTCGGCCACTCGAACGCCACGCCAGCATCTGTTTAGCGCAAGGCGCGATCGCAAAATTAATGAACTCGCTGGTAGTGATAAATGTTGAAAAAAAAAACTTTTTTTTAGGGTCTGCAGTTGAAACAATAATCTGTAAGTGTCTTTGGACCGTTCTCGACCCCAAAGTTTATCCCCAGTTAAAAATTTAAGTTGCTACAACTATCACATTGTTCCGAAAAAAAGAAAAAGAAAAAAGACTTGAAGTGCAAAATGAGTGTATTGCTTTTTTGAAGCATGGATCGCCTCATAATTTTTGAAGCATTTTTGAAGCATGGATTGCCACTTCTAGCCAATGCAATGCACTTCGTAGAGTCAGCCTTGCAACCGCAATCTCGGTAGAGGATGCCTATAGATGACCGGAGACTGCTTTTTGCGCATAATGATGTATGTTATCTATAACAACCCTGAGACGAAGGAAAAACAAAAAAACGGACAGTACAACGAAGTCTCTAACACAGTTTGAAAATGTATTTAACAACCATCGTCTTATATACACGTCACCGACCTCCAAAACAGTTCAAAAAACCTCCTCGCCCACTTCAGAGAATACCCTCACCCTCAACATAAACCGACAAACGCACACAAAGCAAACATGCCCAAAACACAAAGGGACACTAACTCTTTTGTTCCCCTATCAAAAAACAAACAACGTTGTTTTTTGATAGAGGTACAAAAGAGTTTATAAGTGATGTTTGGTTCAGTCTGACCTTGCCAAGTGCGGAAGTTCCTGCATTCCCTTTTAGAGTTAGTGTTCCTTTGTGTTTTGGGCATGTTTGCTTTGTGTGCGTTTGTCGGTTTATGTTGGGGGTGATGGTATTCTCTGAAGTGGGCGAGGAGGTCTTTTGAACTGTTTTGGAGGTCGGTGACGTGTATATAAGACGATGGTTGTTAAATAAATTTTCAAGCTGTGTTAGAGACTTCGTTGTACTGTCCGTTTTTTTTATTTTTCCTTCGTCTCAGGGTTATTATGGATAGCATTCACCAGCTCGCCTGTGTTTTTTACCTTTCTTCACTTATGATGTATGTACTCTTATTGTTTGCCAGATGAGAGACTTATGGAGTGCACAAGTCCTTCCGTGCACGAAACAAAACAAGTGTAATGTTTCTTTGCGCAGCCTAGTTTAGAACTGGCGGTAGCCGGACAAAAGCTCACCGGACAAAAGCTCATCGGACAGAAGCTCACCGGACAAAAGCTCACCCGTTTTTTCACAGACCCGGACAAAAGCTCACCTGATTTTGTTTCGCTACCCGGGCAAAACACGGGCTGAAATAAAATGCGGACGCGATGGACATTGCACCATTTTTAGGTGAACTTGTACCTCATCCCACGCAAGGGTTTACTACGGTTGATCGAATTCCATTACGTCGAAACGTTTTTAAGAGAACGGGCACGTTTTATTGAAGCCCGGTTTAGAGAAAGCAGAGCCTCAGTTTAGAGATATGCCGTTTATCGAAAAGGGGACGCTATTTAAAAAAGGTTTTTCTACTTCACGCGTGTATCACTGGTGCGCATGTTAACCCAAGCCCCCTGCTTACATGTTAACCCAAGCTCCCACCGCTTCGCGGCGGCAGTCTGCGGCGGCTCATTACAAAAATGTTAACTCACTGACTTATCCGTACACGCCGCTTCGCGGTGGCCGAATTCGCTAAAAGGAGGCACATCGCCTTTTTTTCTAAACTTGGTTTCTCTGTAAGACCAACATGAAATTTTCTCTTGGTGAGCTTTTGTCCGGGTCTGTTGAAAAATGGGTGAGCTTTTGTCCGGTGAGCTTTTGACCGGTGAGCTTCTGCCCGGTGAGCTTTTGTCCGGGATTCAGAACTGGCTGTTCAGTTAATTGTCCTTTTTACAGAAACTAAAAAAACGCGTTTTATTTCGTTGTTTTTATGCTTGTGTGTGTGCGCACGCCGAGGAACCATATTATTTACGTTTACGTGTCGCGGGAAGCGCGTCCCTGTCTTCCCGCTGCCGCATTCCTCGATCTGACGCCGGAGAGAAGGTTTCATACCTCGATATTCGAAAACCTACCATGCGTTCCTTGTTATTCATATTAAAAATAGCCCAAAAACGACGGGACAAACAGATGAAGAAGCACACAGGACAAGCGCTAACTGGCAACTAAAGTTTGTTGAATGCTTCCAACTTCGCTATCGCCGTGCACCCGCGTAATCTCGTCTCAATAAAAACACGGCGTACTGCACGGCGATAGCAAAGTTGGAAGCATTCAATAAACTTTAGTTGCCATTTAGCGCTTGCTTGTCCTGTGTTCTTCTTCGTCTTTTTGTCCCGCCGTTTTTGCGCTATTAACGTCAATTACCAACTCGCCCAGTAGGCCAAGCTTTCACAATACGTTTCGTGTCCCTGTGCTCTTGTCCTCATGTGTTACGACCCGCAGGGACGGCTCGAGGATCGGATTAAAGTCGGGTCCTCGCGGTGTATAGCCGGAAACGGCGGACTCCGCGTCTTTCGTGTATACTCTTGCACCCACGATGCCTGTGTGTTCGGCGACGGTCAGGGAACTACGCAACGGCGCACACCAGTATCAGTGCTCGATATAAATCCGCACAAGAAGTATTTTTTGCTCCTGATTTTTATCAGATTGCTCTTCTCTCGCTGGAGAATCAAGGTCGTCAGCCTTCAGAGAATGAGATTATAGCGACTATTTTCGCCAGCTTATGTTAGGTAAGAAGAGGAGGGGGGGGGGGGGGGGGGGGGGAGGAGAGATACTTTTTGTTTTTAGACTTTGCTTCTAGTGTAAAATAATTGGGCGCCGACTGTGACCTTGAACGCTTATGTAGCGCGATGCTAAGGTAAGCACAGAGTCATTAGTAACGACCGTTTGCTCTCCGTTGGCTGCTCTATACATGGTGCGCATATACGTAAAGTAGCTCTGCTAGGGTTCGCACGTACCGCGGGGTCACTGTCTTGTCGCACGTTTCCAGTAGGGCACCACGGCCGGTCTTTTCTTTTTGTCTTCCAACGTTGTTGTTGTTGTTATTATTCTAATTTAAATCTTTTTAAACTTTTAAACTACAGAGTATAATAGGGGCAGGGTATCCTGCAAAATGGAGTCTGAAGACCTGCGACGAAGGTCCCTGCATGCTCCCATTTCTAGGACACCCCGTGACCATCACCTGTGGTATAAAGGCTTCTAAAGAATATTCAAAGCACATCGGTGTTTCCCCCTTAAACAACCCCTTACAAAGATAGGTATGGACGTCCTATGTCCCTACTTTTGCTGTTCTATTACCCCTTTGCCCATCTTATGGATTCCTGTAGACAGTTCTTGGACCCTTTATGTACCGCTGGTTTGCCGCAGAAGGCCACAACAACGGTATGCGGATCTCCGTGAAACAAAAAGTTTGGCATTCCTTCCTATTTCCTTGCTGTGGTCCTGGTGAGTCTATAAACATCTTATTTCCTCTCTATGTTGTGAGCGATAGATTGGTAGATTATTAAAGTGACACCGGGTAGATGTTTTCATTAGGTGTCGTGTAGGGAGCTAGGTGTCCGAGTTAAACAGTTGTTAATTAAGCGCCGGGTATCAATATGTTACATTGATGTCTGGAGGCATGTCCAACCTCAGGGCACATTCAATGTGGAGACAGAAGTGTTCAGTATGTACCGGAATAATTCCTTTACTTTCTCAGTGAGGTAGCCGTAGGAGTATGTGGGTCTCTGCGGACCCCGTAGATATATTCCCTGCAGACTGAGTGGCTTTTCTACAGACCCCATAGGGACTCCGTGCAGACCCTGTATGGCTTCTCTGCAAACCCCATAAGGACCCTGTGTAGAACCTGTATGGCTTCCCTGTGGATCCCGTAGGTACTCCCTGTAGACCTTGTATGTTTTCTTTGCAGACCCATAAGGAACCTACACTCTTAATAACGCTTTTACAAAGCACGTTTTTGCGTGAAAACAAACGAAAAAAAGCTATTTTTGTAGGAACATTTATTGGAGATTAGCACAAAATGACTGGAGCGTGATGTTTGCATCAAATTTTAGCTTATAGAGTTTTCTGGTACAATTAATGTTGTTCTTATGCAGCCATGTCTCACCGATGACTTCAGGTAGCAGAGGTCACAACCCGAGTGTGCCCTAACTTCGGCGGCAATTCGCGGCGCGTCCGCCTGGATAACGGGGGTTGACATCCCCGAAACTCCTTCTACCGTATAGACCCTTTACAGGAGCTGTGCATGGGCGCCGCCATAACCGCCCTTCAGTTTCTGTTTTCGCTTATATTTTTCACTCTGCTCCATCATTACCACAGGAGGACAGGTTTACTGTCATTTTAGATACGACGGTGTCTTTTTCCCCAGCAGCTGCCTTTGTGGAGGCTCGCCAAAGCCCGCTTCAGTGGTTTGATATCTCGGTAAGACAATAGAAGGTCGGCAATGGCGTCCGTAATCTGGCGCGTGTGTAAAGCGTCTATATGTTTCGGCGCCAAAATGGCCGATTAAAGCCCAAATGGAACAGACACACGCAGTCGAAAAACGATACTCCCAAACCAATACACGCGATCGTGTAGCTCTCCGCGTGGCCGCTGCGAGAGAAATGGCGGCGTTGCGACAGCAATTAGTTCGGTTCTCGAGTACGAATCGGTGCCACTTTTTCAGAGCAGGCTCCTTTGGGAGAAGGAAGAAGTTACCGAACAGCCGAGTCGCTGTCCTCTGTGGCTCTCAGATTTTCTCGCTAACGAATTGATTCCGAAGTATTTGCGACTCTGCAAAGAGGTGTAGGGGATGCTCGAGCCCCGAAAACACCCAGAAGTTCAACAACATGGAATGTGAAGCAACCCTACATCTCGACAAAGTAGACCTCACCCTGGCAGAGCCAGCGAAGCAATACTCGAATGACGACGACGGCAATCCAAACCCCTGGATCACCGTGCTACCGCGCCACTTCAAGAACCGAAGCTACGACACCGTAATCATCAAAATCACGGACGGCCTCAACCTCAAGGAAACATCAAATCAGAAGATCGGACAAGCGATCACGCTTGCCGCCCAATTCACACCGGGTGAAAGGCTCGAGACCTTTTTTAAAGTACGAGAAGGCCCTAACCTGATAGCAGCCGACACCTACCGCCCCTCGGCGAAAAGTAAACTGCTACGACTAACCTCGATTAACATCGACGGCGTCAGCAGACCCACATCGACCTACCTCGCCATGGGCAGAGACCAGGTCAGAAGGGTTATTCACGGTCTGGACAATCTAGACGATGGCAGCCTACAAAACAGTATCCAAAGTCATGATCGCACCATACTAGCAGCACACAGGATGGGAAGGAGCAACGCCGTGCTCATCACCTTCGCAGGTCTTCACCTTCCAAGGTATATAACGGTAGATAGAGTGGTCACCAAAATCTACCCCTACCGACCAAGAAGCATTCTTTGCCTATGCTGCCAGAAAATCGGGCACAAAGCAGAAGTTTGCCCTAAGAAAAAAACCAGCATCACTTGCCAACAATGCAGCCAGGAATTTCGCCTGGGCTCTGAGCTCGCAGAGGATCATCAATGCATCCCTTACTGCCACAACTGTGGAGACGAATATTCTCCTGCAGACCCTCAATGCCCGGCTAGGCTCAAGGCAGACAGAGACCTGAATCACAGCATGGAGATGAGAAGACAGATGCAATTTACGCTAAGGAAGAACAACGGACCACCACAAAAAACCACGCCAAAAAGTACCCCATCCTGCGGCCCAGACACCTCCAATCCGTACCAACTGCTTCAAGACAATGAGTTTCCACTCCTGCCTGACAAATCCAACCAAAGGAAAGACGCGGAAATGCACCTGCCTTCACGTGCGCCACGAGAATCGAGGACATCCAACAACACTAAAAAAAGCAAGATAGCTGCAGCCAAACCGAGGCCACGTGCTAGAAGTCTTAGCGTGTACCCAGCCAGAAGCGTGAGTAGGCCTTTACACTACCTCACAGCTCCAAATAACACACCAGCACGCACAGCACGCATATCACAAACGTATAATGAAGCGTTAACGCAAGCTAGACGCCGCCAATTGACAGAGAATTCAGACAAAGCAAGGGTTGACAACCTTCAAGCTAAAACTTCGCAGGCCACAATTATGGACATGGAGGAGAACGAGAGTGTCGCGCCGTCAACGCCCTCTCTACCTTCCTCGAGTACAATAACCTGCTCGAGTAGAGAAATCATACCTGGCTTGAACCCCCAAGCCAGCGCAATCATAATGCAACTTGTGAGGCAGACGGAAATTATGCAAAACCAGATGACTCTCTCCTAGAGGAACACATAAAAGGTTTAGACGCCAAGATCAAAATGCTATTGAACAGAAAAAGAAGTATCCTTGCAGAACCAACCGGCACCACTAAAGTAACACGCTCAGAAACCCCTGAGCCCCAACATGAATAAAAAGAGCAAAGAAAAGCAAGCAGCAGACACAGTAATATGGCAATGGAATTGTAGAGGCTTTAGAAGAAAAAAGGCTCAACTTCTTTTCTACATTCAACACGCGGCACGTAAGCCAGATATAATAATATTACAAGAAACAAATGGAGACTTCATTCTCTCTGGATATCAAAAATTCACAGAACCAAGTATTACACGCCTGCCAAAAACGGTCGAGTAAGAACCAAAACTCAAATGGACCTCAAACACCAACCATGACTATAACATACGTGGCAAATAGTATCCCCACAATACAGCTAGAAACGGAACAGTACACCTCAGACAAACAAGAAATGGTAGCAATAGAATGCCAGCTCCAAGGCAGCGACACCAAACTGGTAGTGATCAACACATACTGGATCCCGGGATACCATCATAGCAAAACAAACTGGATCAAAGACTTCAAAGACAAGCACAAGGGAAAGGACCTGATAATAGGGGGCGACTTCAACAGCCATCACACGGCATGGGGCTACTCTAACACCACTCCAAATGGCAGAAGGTTAGAAGCAGCCACGGGCAACAACAACCTGTCCCTACTTAACGACATCCATACCCCAACGCGGACTGGGAATGGCGTAGAGAAAGACACAAATCCAGATCTCACGTGGCACATTGGCCCCAACCTAACTCGGTGGGAAAACACATTAGAAAACCTGGGCAGCGATCACTACATTCTAATAACACAACTCACAAGCCAAAGCAAAAGAAAGAAAGTACGAGGATCAGGATCGCGAACAGGAATTACCAAATGGGAAAAACTTCGGGAAGACTTAGAAAGGGAAGACGCCTCGGAAGACCCCTCCACCTGGGCCGAAGAAATCAAAACGGCATACCAGAAGCACACAAAGCACATTACGAAAACCGAGGAAGCACCGCTTATCGACCGGCACCTCCTCGAGCTGTGGGACAAAAGAAGGAAAGTGGGTAAAAGGTTAAAAAAGAACAAGATAAACAAGCACTTAAAGAAAATATTAAGAAGCATTACAGAAGAAGCAGAGGGCTACGCCAGCAAGCTAGCAAACGAAAACTGGCTACAACTGTGCGACGGTTTGAACGGACTCTTACATACACCTAGAGTATGGCAAATCCTCCGATCCCTGCTGGGAGAACCCAAACCCAAGCACAGCCTACAAAAGTTACAGCTCAAACTGGACAAAAACCCACATGACCTGGCAGAAGACATTAGAAGACATTTTTATCCGCCGCAACCGGTAACTGACACCCTTCCCGACTACCCCCCAGACGAAGAAGAGAACAAAGAAGACGGCATTAATAGCCCTTTTAGCTTAAACGAAATGCTCTCGGCTCTACAGAACATCAAAAGAAGCACAACTCCAGGAATAGATGGTATCACCTACACGCTCTTAAGAAACCTTCCTAACAACTATCTGGAGGCCCTACTCAAGCAAATCAACACAGCCTGGGAAACAGGTCACCTACCAATGGAATGGAAAGAAGCTGTAATCGTACCCATACCCAAATCGGGTAAACCGTCTGACAAAATAACCAACCTAAGACCAATCTCCTTAAAGTCGTGCGTGGGGAAACTGGCTGAAAAAATGGTACTGCAGAGGCTTGAATGGCATTTCGAAACCAAAGAAGTACTACACCACACAATGATAGGCTTCAGAAGACACGTGTCCACGCAGGACACCATGCTGAGACTCAAAAACGACCTTTTTGACCACAAAAGCACGGCGCAAACCAGGTTATTGGCTGCTGTGAACATCCACAAAGCATTCGATATTGTGGCCCATTCTGCCGTATTAACAAAGCTAGCAGAAACAAAACCGGGGCAACGAATGTTCAATTACGTGAAAGACTTCCTCTCAAACCGGACAATTACAATCAAGGTGGGTGACTACATGAGCCCAAAATACACACTACAGGCCGAGGTTCCCCAAGGAGCCATTCTTTCACCGACTCTCTTCAATCTTGCCCTCAAAGACCTTCCGGGTCAACTCCAGAAGATATCGGATCTAAAGTCTGCATTATATGCGGATGATATTAGTCTTTGGTGCAACAGGGGCTCCCTAGCACAACAAGAAGAAACAACGCAGAAGGGACTCGACGTCATACAGGAATACGTAACATCTATCGGACTACGGTGTGTACCAGACAAATCCGAGTACATCGTTGTGATAGACAGTAACACCAAACATGCTGAGCAAACCCGCAACCTAATTACCCTTGAGCTAGACAATCACCTGATACCCAGACAGCAATCCATACGGGTCTTGGGGTTCTACCTGGAACAAAGCGGGAAAGCGGACAAATGGACCAAAAAATAATAGCACAAATAGATCAGATCACCCACATGATAGATCGGGTGACGCGGAAAAGAGCAGCAGTGAAAGAACACGAGTTAAGAAAGATAATCAATGCACTTATCAACTCACGACTCATGTATGGGCTCCCATACATCAGTATTACGAAAACCCAAAGAAACAAAATTAAGACGCATCTCAGAAAGGCCACCCGCCTCGCACTGGGGGTACCAAGATTCACCCCTTTGATCAAGATAGAAGAGACAGGCATCTTTAACACCTCAGGGGAGCTAACAGATCTACACAATACAGCGCAATATCAAAGACTCCAGACGTCTAAACAAGGCAGCAAACTCCTCCAAGAAATGGGACACGAAACTCGTGACCTTCCAGCTTTACCAGATCTGGCCCCAATATGGGATCGGATACCCCGAATTAACACCAAGCCCATACCCAACAACATGAACCCCGAAAAAGACAACGAACGAAGAGCCCGAATCGCACAGCGCATTCTCATTGAACAAGATGACATAACGTACTATTACACGGACGCCAGCTATGACACCCAAAGCAAGACGGGCATGACTGCTATAGTGGGCCAAGAAACGCAAACCACATACACACACAAAGACGCTCCATCTCCCACCAGTTTGGAAACCTTAGCCATAGCGGAGGCCATCAGGGACCACGCGACGGGACCACGCGACCAAGGGAGATATCACAATCAGAACCGACAGCCAAGGGGCCATACGCAACTTCAGGGACAACGCCCTTCCCCCACACATTACAACTATGCTAACAGACACCATGATCAACCATCCTCATACCACGGTGACCATAGAGTGGGTACCGGGGCATCAGGGCATAAAGGGGAACGAGCTTGCCCATGAGCTCGCCCGCGGAAACCTCAATCCGGGCGTCCCCCTTTCATGGCCCCATTCCTATGACCCCTACCTTCATAGGGCATCTATGCATAGACAGAGAAAGAGGACACTTAAAGAGCTCCGAGAAAACAAAACATTACTAAACAGCCCCTCTTACCTACTAAACAGAGAAGACTCAACTATAGTGCGGAGAGCGCAAACTACAAGCCTCATGACTGAACACATTAGACACTACATCAGCGGCGCACAAGGCACACCACAGTGCAGCACCTGCGGGCGGTACCCCAGCAATGCTCACCAACTATGGGACTGCCCCAACGTAGCTGTCACAACTAAAGCGGCACTACAAACACTTCCAGCTAGACTTAAGCCCGGGGGCTGGGAGGAGTGGGCCAATCCCCCTGCCGGGACCGAACTCATCCTCTGGCCGCTCTTAGTTCAGCACGTTAAGAACGTGCTGGGCGATGAGTGGTAAAAAAAATGACCCAGGACGAATTGTTGGGTGCCAATAAATGTTTACTCTCTCTCTCTCTCTCTCTCCTTTGGCAATTTCCCAACTGACTTGCTCTAGTAACGTTGGTCTCTGCGGGCGCCGTAGCTATACCCCCTGCAGAGTGAGTGGCTTCTCTACAGACCCCATAAGGACCCTGTGCAGACCCTGTATGGCTTTCCTGCGGATCCCCTAAATACTCCTTGTAGACCTTGTTTGGGTTCTTTGCAGACCCGATAAAGACCTTGTTAGACCACATATGGCTTCCCCGCGGACCCCGTAGGGACTCCCTGTAAATCTTGTACGGGTTCTCCGCGACACGCGGAGCGGCTCTGTTTACCAACACGGCCGGAAGGCCGCGCATGCGCGGAAGCTATGTGGGCAAAAGCGGCGCGGCTCTCCGTGTTTTCGCCATTAATTGTGTGGCGTGCGCTCGTTGTTGACGTTGCAGGGACGCTTCTAGCTTTATTTCTGCGTCGTATTTCCTGACAACGTATGTCATATGCTATGCCCGACTATTTGACCTCGCTACCCGAGCCTGAATGGCAGCCGTATCGAGAAAAACTGTGCGTGGACGGCGTTGCCTGGAGGACCCGTACGCCGCAAACAAGGCCTGCTGGACTTCCGACGTGCAGTTGCTGCCACCGAAGTCGACGGCTCATGTCATCGTTTATTTCGTTTTTCCGCCAAGCTAGTTCACGGCCGACACGGCGCACAAGTCTCTCGAAGCCTAAGATTACTTCGAGTCCGTTTCCGCACTGCCGGCGGGATCAGCAGATTATGTCTGCAGAAGTGTATTTATTAATTGATTAAATGCATTTTTTCTACCCTCATGACCACAAGGCATGACAAGCAGTAATGCTTTGTCCGTTCTGCATTCTTTGCGGTAACACATTACCAGTAACGGCGTTACCAGGAACGCGTTACTTTTTTCAGTAACGTAGTAACCTACTCGTTACTTTTTCGACACAGTAGGGAATTGTAGTAGACCGTTTCCGCAGCCCGCTAAGCACCCGGATAGCGCTCCGCAATCCGCCACAAGACCTTGAACTATGCAGAGAAGGCTGGCGGCGCGCATGCGCAGTTGCGGCATTTTCTTCGGGGATACCGTAGTAACGTAGTTACGTTACTCGTTACTACTTCCCAAGTCTTAAAAAATTACTCTTCAATTTTTTCTGTGTTTTTAGGCGTTAGGCCACGTGAATTTCCGAGTTGTTTTTACGTATTTGCGTTTTTTTCTTTTTAGTATTTAGGTGAAACCGTAAAAAAAGATAAAGTAATTATGTTCAGCTTCTGCATGAACATAATGTTTCTTGATATACACTGTTAGCAAGTCCCGTGTATTTGGCGAATATTTAAGGTGAAAAACACGCCATTTACACAAATTACCATAAATTTACACGATGAGTAACGGATAATTCGTTCAGAAATCATGCGAGGTTGTAAAAAACGTGTTTTGGTTCGGTCATACACGCATAACCGTGTAGCCGACCTCGAAAACACGCATCGCCCCCGGCGACGACCGCGGCATTGCCGGCTATCGAAGCACCGGAATGCTTGGGGACACGCTTAGAAAGGACCGTCGAGACAAATGCCGCGGAAAGAAACATGTCTCGGAGACAGATATGCACCAAAAGCAATTGCGCCATGTCGCAGGACGTTGGCGAAACCCACGCTTACCGGGCTCGCCGCCATCTTCTGGTCGATGGCAATGCGGCTTGCTTCATGTCGCCCATGTTTGTATTTAGTTTAAGGGTCCTGATAACAGTTTCTTAGACACCACAAATAAAGTTTTGGGTCTAATTATTCGTTCCAAACAGTTAAAATGGATATAAAAAGCGTGTCCTCGATGTGAACACGTGACATTGCAGTTGGTTTCGTTTTTGCTTCAACCTTCAACTGCAAGCGATCTGGCGATCTGGCCACGGCGCAAGCGCAACGCCGATGTACGCTGGAAGCAAGCGCCGGTTGGCTTTCGTTGTTTTTGTTTGACCGGAGAAAATCTGGCAAGTACGCATGGCGCCGCTACTGTTTTCGTTTGACGGGACGCGAGAAGCTTCGCATAGAGCTTCGGAGTTTGCGAGCACATAGTGAAGACGTGACCGGAGAAGTGCCCCTGTGATGTTCCTGGAAGACGGAAAGTAGCATCCGTAATCGTCGTGTGTGCTTTGAAAGCGAAGGGAGTCACAGGGTCCACGAGTTCGCAACCACAAGCCAAGGTTCACGACAGCGCGGCGTTGACTTCGGCGATCTCGTTCTGTTTGGTGCAACCCGGCGATGCGAAAAAGAGCTGAAACATTCGTCGTGTGTGGTGCGGTGCTTTGTATTCCGGGTCTGTTTGAACCACGCTTTTAACACGGAGCGCAAATTGTTTGTTGCGTGGTGGAGGTTCAACGGGTACAGTCCCGTCGTCGTCAGCTGATCCGGTCCAGCTAGTCCGGGAGGACGCAGCGAGCGTTTTTAAAAGTAAATCTTCCCTCGTTCCGTTTCGAACTGTGGAAGTATCCCGACACATACCGTGAGTAAGAAGCAGCGGGCGTTTTCAACAAAATTACGTTGTTTTAATTGAATAATGGACTCCGGATTGTTGTCTTAAATCTGCCGTTTTTTATGCTTCGTGTTGGACTGCGTTTGCATAGCGACGCACACCGCTCGAGTATGATTCGGTCCTGCAACGAGCTTGTTGCGGTAATCATGCGGCGTAAATAAATAAGGGCAAGGTTTCCTACCTGCCCACAGATGCATGTACTGAGACCATTTTTTATGTTGTGAACGTAGTGCTCTTTCTTTATTTTGGAAGACGCGTTGGTGCATTTATTATGGTACAATCACTTGAGAGTTGAGAGATTAGAGAGCGAGCAAGCTTTCTCAACTTTGTCTCTTTCTCTCTGGCACTGCCCTGTTTCAGTTTCAGTAGGCATATCTACTAGCAGGTACAAACTGCTCTAAAGCAGGTAAAAAACGGGAAGCTTAGGACGGTGCGGACTCCGTGTTTCGCGCTTTTCGCAAGGTGACAGGGTAAATGCTTTTGTGAGATATGCGGAATATGCAAGCGATTTTGTTACGCCCGTCGTTTGCGTCTCTCCAGCAAAACGAATAAGATGATCTACTACAAAGGCGCAATCCCAAGCCAAGATTTAAGATAGCAGTCGTTTGCTTCGGTGATCCGTGTAGCTGTATTTTACCCTGCTCTCTGCAACACCGTGTCATGACGAAGAGCTGGAATGGTCACGGTTTGTGCTGGCCTCCCGGTTGACAGAAACCCGCGTCGCCCGCATCGGCACCGAGTGCGCTTGGGCTGTTGATGCTCCAGCCTTTCATCCGCGGCTTGTCGCCAGCTCATCCTGCTGCTCAACGGTGAGGAAGCGGCGAGAGTAACCTCGGAAGTGAATGTAAATCCTCGTTCATTCAGTTATCCGGTGTCAAAGTGTGGAAGATGTCCAACGTGTACTGAGGGCGGGAACTACGAGCGTTTTGCCTTGCTTTTATAACCGAAACCAGAACAACGAGATAACTGCCTTGCGTACTCTAAAATGACGGAAGCAATAAGTTTCAACAGGTCGAGTACGTCACCGGGGATGTAGGCGAGACGGTGCACACTGTTTAAACGCTTGCAGTATCCACGAGTGGTACCAGGAAAGCGACGTCAACAGAGAAGGAGCTCGCGATTCAGCATAATACACTGCTACGGGCCCGTGTATCTTCAAAGTTCGGGGTGGTGGCAGTATAAAAAAAAGACGCATCAGCACCCCACACCAGTGTTCACGAATAACACCGGTCACAAACTCCCAAGCCCCACCGCTCTTCTCGACACCGACACGACATACGACAACAAACTGCATCAAAACGCCCCAAAAGTGAAGGCGTCTGCTCCCGTACTGCAACTGCTGCAACTAGCGGAAGTGAAGTGTTGGGCGGATGTCCGGATGTCCTTCACAAAAATATATAAAAAATGTTTTGCGCAAGGATCATTTTCATTTATTATTGTATACGTAATGACAAAATCCCAATAATTTGTTTTTCTATCTGATTCATGCTAGTCGGACTGCTCATAACACTGGTCAAGCAAGAAAATAACAAAAATTTGAACTTTTTCATGACCGGTTTAAGATTTATTGTTAACATATCATTATTTATTGCAACGGACTAGCATTATAGATTTTGCCTCTATACTTTTTAAATGCAAACAGTTCTAACACACGGCTGTCCATTGCGCCGTGTTTTGTGTATTCTTCTATAAATCTGTAATGGTCAGTGACCAAGGAGCTCACCCGCACATGTCAAGCTTATATGCGCCGCGGGGAGAAATGGATATCGAGTAGGAAGTGTCGGGCGTTGTGTTGGTTGTTGCGTTTGTGTATATGTCGGTGCCGTGTACCTGTGTGCTGTGTTGCCTGCGTTGTATGTAGGGTTGCTGTGTGGCCGTGGTCGTTCCCAGTGTTAACAGACTCGTCTTTTTTTTAAAAAACAGGCTGCTAGAAATCTCGATAGGTGGCGCAAGTTACCGCCCGATTCTAAATAGTTTGCTCAAGTTATTTATCCATGTGAGTTCGGCATTCGTTTTTTTTTTTTTTTTTTTTTTTTTTTTTTTTTTGTCTAGCGGCTCGTTGAAGCTATTAGGGAGTTTTCGTAGATCGTCTTCGCCGTCCCGCAAGGCCCTCCGCAACCCGCTACGATAGCGGGAACTCCACAGTCAAGGCTATCGGCGCGCAGGCGCAGTAGCAACTTCTTCGTTGCGGAACGCTTAGCGGAGGGGGCAGCGCGGTCTACGAAAACTCCCTATTGACGCCGCCGACCGCCGACAACACACGTACGTACCTTTGCAAGTAGCTACGTCCGCCGCTTGGAGACTTTACTGTGTATAAAAGACCTCGAACGAGAACTAACGCGCCCTGTGTGCTTTCAATTCGGCTGAAAGGCGCGCGGCTCGCTGGGCTCGTCTCTCGCCTGTTCTCGGCCGCTGGCCGCCATGCTTCATAAGGAACACGCTCGAAACGGTTTTGCGGAAGGCAGACACGGTGTAGCGTGTTAAGTTTACACAGCAACTCATGTGTAGACGAAAAACACAGATGGCCTCGTGTAAAACGAACACGTTTCGACGTGTCCGCTATGGGACAACGGTTTACACGTCTGGGCGTGTTATTTTTGCTAACAGTGTATGAGCTTATGCATACCTGTATCATCAAAAGAGTAAAACGTGTTGAATCATAATTTAAGAAGTATCGCAGAAGTAACATGCGCCACTTTTGATCGGTAGCGGTAAGGCGTTCCTTTCATATTTAGGTAACGTATCTCGGTAACGCGTACCTTTTATATGCAAGTAAGTAACAAGTAACGTATTTCGTCACTCTTTTTCGGTAACGCCTACAAATACCGTTCTTCCGTCAATCCCCTTCTGCTTGGTAGCACGGGCGTAGCGAGGCACCGACGAGCGCTTGGCCGGTGCTTTGTGCGCGAACACCGTGGGAACAAAATCCTGGTGGTCTCGATCGGACGACGGTTTCCCTGTACATAAGCAGGCCCCGGGACGGAGATTGAAATGGAATCTGCACTTGCCTTCAAGAAAGTGCTTGCCGCATAAATTTTTTCGCGCGAGGCGACCAGTCTTTTCGATTCACGGATATAATCCACCTTCTGCGCCTTTCAGAGTCTGCAAGCTTGTGCAAACTCAATCCGCTACTTTTTTTTTTTTTGTACCTTTCGGTGCAATTAACGGCAACACAGCTCCGCAGCATGCTGAAATGCTATGACGCCCATGCGAAACGTGCGCACTAGACTGCGACAAGAGAGCGCGGGGACGTCAGAATACCGAACTGACCGAATTCTCTCGTTGGAATGATGAGTGGGTAGATGCAAAAACTAGCTGCCTTTGTGTCTACTCACGCTTCGTACGCCGGACGCTGGTTTTCGAATAGTGAGTAGACACAAGGGCAGCTAGTTCTGCGTCCATCCCACTCATCATTCCAACCAGAGTTCGGTGTTCTGACATCCGCGCGCGCTCTCGTGTCTCCCTCTCCCACACCGTCTACTCGCATAGCTTTGTGTATTTTCAGTGTAGAAGTAATTAATAGTGCGCCTGAAAGAATAAAGCCCGGGCATTTCGAAAACATGTTTAGTTAGTGCGCTTTACCGGACACTGAATGTTGACCGAGCAGGAACGCGGACTCGCAACGCGGTATACGTTGCCCATCTTGCGCCGGTGCAATGAGCTTTCGCGTTATTTACCGTACTAGTCTGGACAAACAATCTATAGTGTAGGAACACGCTCTTTAGAAGCTCGACCGAGTTTTCCCACATCCATAGATGTGGGTAGTGTAACTGTGTGTTCTCCGCTTAATGTGTGGGAACGACACGTGCGATGGTTTCAAATGAGTTGTTATCTCATTTCGATGTTTACAAAGAAACCGAAACGTTTCAAGTGGCACGCTACCTGCGCCGCGCATGCGCGATGGGGTGTGGACAAGAAGCGCCACGTCCCGCGTCAACAAACCGTTGGAATGTTATGTTATCGGTTTCGGCGTGACTGCGCGTGCTGTTTTTCGCGTTGAAATCGTTTATGGTATACGTCTTCCTAGCAATGTCTTACTACTTTAGTGGCCTGAGCGAAATTAACGAGGCTCGTTACAACTCAAAAGCTTCGTATAAACTATTTGACGCGCGGTAATTCATTCCGCGTGAACGCCGCAGAATGGACGCTAAGCCGGAATCGCATGATACGATTCTGCTCGCAACGTTCAGACGCGACGTCACTCGGGCTGCAAAAGCCTGGACGATAGCTGGGATGCTCGGCGTCGATACTGAAAATCGCAAGCGTAATCGGACTAAGTGAATCAGTCGGTGATAAGGCTAATGGTAACAATAATCAACATCTCCTTGTATTTACTGTTCCCACCAAATCTATTTACCCCGAACAACCTTGATATTTAAGAGCACTTTGAGGCCTACACTTACCGAGTTTTCTGGAGTATGCATGCTTAAACGTTGAAATTTTACCCGGTGCGGACTATCTACAGGTGAGGACTATAGAAGGTTTTGTATGTTTCAAGATAGTTCCCTTTGACAAGACGTGAAGAATTTTATGAACGACAGAATATATTACTGTTAATTTATATATGATACAAACTTCTTTGTGAACTAATACAGCAGGCATTTCTCAAAATGAGCTGTATAGAATTTTTTTTTTTTTTTTTTTTTGCGTTTAGACTAGGCACTAAGTGCGGACTATGCCTAAGTGCGGAGCATATGTACCGGATGCTGATCATCTAAGCAAAAACTTTTATTTTTTAGCGCAAATTTGCTTCTGCGGAAAATCCGGAAAATGGGTACTTCGTATAGTAATTCGTTTGATCTACTGGCCGCCGTCGTTTGAACCAGTTTGAAAAAGCAGACGAAAGTTTACAACATTTTGAACGATCAGATGACCGTTTGAACGTGAAGGCACGCTGAACCTGGTCCGCGGGTGATCCGGACAAGTTGACGGTTTTCCCGCCTTCGCGCTGGAACGAAGCAAATAAATCTGACGATAACAAGTATTCGTGAATTCAAACCAAAGTGCTCTTCGTTACAGGCAATCATGGTTCGACGGTGACTGGTTTTTCCTTTTCACGACACTTATCCACGTTCTCGGACGAACCGAGCGGGCAGAAAACACATGAAAACGGATCTTCAGACCTTTCCCGACGGTAAAGCCTCAATCGCGACGTTTCTGACAAGAAGGCAGGTTTCCAGTCAGAGGAATTCTTCCAAAACAACACAGGAACGCCCGTCCCGTATGGCGACTTCCGCCCACACACCCAGACCGGAACTGCGCCCGAGGCGCCACCGCCGCGGTCGAAATGTTCCGCTAAAATCGCAGCCAGCCACCGCTTCGGTCTATCTTACGGATAAGCATGCTTACAGAGGGAGAACGGCAGGGCGCGTCATTCAAACGCCCGCGGCCTCCACAGCACGCGCTCCGTGCCTTCCGTCGTGCTTTAACTGTGTGCGCGCGCTCGAGGGGCCCGAGACCCCGAAGTGTTATCGAAGCTAGGATGCTCGCGCTGGAGGCGATAATCTCACCTTGTCAGTGGTTATGCGGTACGCAAGTTCGTCTGCTTCTTTCGCAGGGGTCGCCCTGACGTCAGAACGCCGAGCTCTTGATTGGCTCCGATTGAAAGGATTGTGGGTAGACCTCAATGCTAGCTGCCTTCAGGTCTACCCACTATCCTTCCAATCGGAGCCAATCAAAGCACGGCATTCTGACGTCACCGCAACCTCTGCTAGCTGAAGAAGCAGACGAACTTGCTCTCTGCATAGTCTTAAAGGGGCCGTGCAATCATATTTAAAGGGGCCATGAAACGAATTTTGGGCTGGGATGCATGATTTTAAATTGGGACTTCACTAATCGCATATCGTTTAGTTGGCCAAAAGAAAGAGGTTAGAAAGTCAAAAGCCAGCTTTTCGGTACGAACATTTGAAAATATAGCGGACTGTTTTGTACCTTCTTTCCTTCGAAAGCTCTCCGCCTCTTAACTATGATACATCCGCGGTTCCCAAAGCGCGTCAGCGGTGCCACCCTGACGTCAGCCGAGCCCAGCTCACGCACTGGACACGAGAACTGCGTCACTCGGACGTATGCGCTCGTCAACAATCAATCCGTCGACAAATATTTGGATTCGTGTTCGTGGCCAATGAGTGCACTGGCGCAACTTATCGTCACTGGGGAATGACAAGTTCTATGGTGCGCATAAAAAGCACGGTGGAAGCCAGGAGTCATCGCTCCGGTGCCGAAGAATATCACGACGACGTGATTTCACAATTTTCATTTGAGGATTAAAGCTAAGGAGGAAGAAGTAGGAAAATCGTTTCATGGACACCTTTAAAGGGATACTCCACCGGTTTTTTCATTGTCTCCGATTTGCTTGAAATTTTGCTAAACTAACCAACAAACATTGCTAAAATAGTGTCCCAAATATTAGATCAAAATATTGTTTTTTCGCGAAGTTATTGAATTTACAGTTTTGGTCTTCACATGTTTTTCAAACTGAAAGTCTCTACTGGCAACAACGAAAAAGTGACGTCAGTGGAAGGCAGGGGTTCACTCTTTGGGCTGTAGATTTTGTTTTAAACTGATTCGAAGCAGTTTCATGGTGTCAAATGAATGCTTGGGAAGCTCGCCGCAGTACCCGCGCACCATCACGGAACAAATGATTGGCATATTCTATTTTCTGGCTGCTTGCTCGACTGGCAAGCTTGCCTGCCACTGACGTCACGGCACTGAAAAGTGCGCGAATATTTGAATGTTGGTTTTTGCACCATTTTCATTTGCCGATTTCACAATACCTATTATGAATTTCGCGATGCTAAATAGCATACCGGAAAGGCTAAAGGCCGGGGAGTCAGAAAATATATTTAGTTGAGGTAGCTCAAAAAATCGGTGGAGTACCCCTTTAAAAGCGTCTCTTTTTTACGGTTTCCACGTCCCTCGGGGTTCGGGTAAGTCAGCGGGCACGGAGAGAGTAACTAAATATCAGTGCGTCATAATTTAACCGGACGACGCGGAAACGTCCTCCACCTACGAGGGCGACCCGCGGTGCCGAAAGCACGCGATATGTGACGTCTTAGGTCCTGGGCTTGCTACTGGTCGGAGCCGCTAAAAGCTTCTTTTTTGTCGAAATACAAAATATAAGTGGCGCGAACCGTTTCAATTATTTATAAAAGTAGTTTTTGTTCACTACTTTAGATCAGAAAAGAAACAAATGCAGTTTATAAAGTACGGAAACAAGAAATGACTCGCCAACATACCCGCCACCAAGCGGTGGAAAAGGCGGCGCATGCTAGAAAGGTGTAGTGGGATCAGGCGCCAAGGAGCCGCGAGCGTAGAAAGGTCCCGGATGTACGCGGCGGCGCTGCGGTCGTGCGTATACTGGAGGATTTTACCGGTTCCGAGCGTTCCCAAGGCCTTCGGCGAGCACCTTTGGCTTGCGGTTTGGCCTTTTGGCGGTATGGCAGCGCGAAGTGGCTCAGTGGCTCCCGTTCGGAACTGATCTTTACCCCGTGTTTGCTGTCGTTTGTGGCCAGTTAAGGGTCATGCCGAATTAGTATTTAATCGCGCCGCAAATGCAATCCGAGCCGCCCTGGCTGCCCGCTTCATTCAGCCTATCCAGAACATGCTTTAGTGGCGCTCTCTCGAGCCGTCGACACGGAGTGCGGCAGCCGTGACCGCTCGCTCAGCTCACTGCCCCTAGTTCACGGCCACCCAAGCAACCAAGGACGTCATGAAGGAGGTTATTTTTTGCTTGTTTTTTGTAATTTTAATTTGCCTATAGCTTCTAAAATAAAGCGAAATACGAGAAAATAACAATTTCATTAAGTTACTACGTTCAGTGCGCTCAGGGTCGGTGCAAATTAAAAACCAGTAAAAAAGTGAGAGCCGTTTACAACTCCCTGTAACGCCGAATTGGAGCGCAGCTCTTGAGGAGGAGGAGGGAGGGGTATTGAAGGGAGGGTAGACCCCTCCTCCTCCCCTCATTCTTTAAAGGAGCTGTGCAACGATTTTAACGTTGAAAGAATTGGCATTTTCTGCTTTTGATATTGTTCACTGTGTCACAAATGGCAGAAAACACACCTCCTTTCATCGCAATGTTGCGATTCCGCCGCGTAATAGCGAGGCAAAACTTGGAATATTTCCCGACCTGCAGCCACGAGCGGCGGCCATGAGAAACAAGCGGCGTGACGTCACTTGGGTCGTTGTAAGAAAGATAGCAAGTTGTGCGAATACCTGCTCGATAAAAGGTAACTTTTTTATAAATCTTGTCGTTCCAACATATATATAAATGCGTCAACACCCTGGTATCATCCACAAAACTTTTATTATACGGAGTTTTAGTGGCGCCATCTATCCTAGGTCCACAAAACCGCGAACAGCCGCCAGAAGCCGGAGGGGGAGGGGGACAGCGCCGGACGGGCAAGGACGGGTGGTCACGCGGTCGGCAGCGGATGAGTTCTCGCTGCTCGCTGATGGTCTAAAGAGAGAACTTTTCCGGAACTCCGCGCCTACTCTAGTGACGTCACTGTGCACGTGACCCGGAAGACGATGCACGAGTTGAGAGGCGGCGAAAACCTGGATCTTTTTCATTTTTTTAAGTAAAAACTAGGGTATCCAGGCAAAATCTGTTTTCTGTAGTTCACTGCAGAAGTGTCAGGCATCAACTTCCACAATTATTTAAGCAAAGCCCTGAAATTGTTGCACAGCTCCTTTAATATGCTCCGGGGGGTCACCTGACCTCGGGGGGAGGGGGTCACGTGACCTCGGGGGGGGGGGGGGGAGTGTCGCGTGACTTCGAGAAGGGGAGGGGGGTCACGTGACCTCGGGGAGGGGGGCCACGTGACCTCGGGGGCCACGTGACCTTGAGGCGACTTTGGAAGGGGTCACGTGACCTGGGGTTCACGTGACCATGGGAGGGGTTACGTGACATCGTGGTCACGTGACCTTAGGGTGACCTTGGGAGGGGTCACGTGACCGTCACGTGGGGGTCACCTTGGGTCACATGACCTTGAGGTAACCTTGAAAGGTCACGTGACCTTGGGGTGACCGGGGGGTCACGTGACCTTGGGAGGGGTCACGTGACCTTGGGGGGTCACGTGACCTTGGAGTGACCTTGGTTACGCCGACGGCGACGGCGACGCCGCTCAAGCCGGAAACGGGCGCCTAAGAGCTGCGCTCTAAAAAGTGAAAGCCGTTTACTACTCCCTGCAACGCCGAATTGGAGCGCAGCTCTTGAGGAGGAGGAGGGAAGGGTACTGAGGGGAGGGTAGGCCCCCCTCCTCCTTCTCCTCCTCCTCCCCTCATTCTTTAATATGCTCCGGGGGGGTCACCTGACCTCGGGGGGAGGGGGTCACGTGACCTCGGGGGGGGGGGGGTTGTCGTGTGACTTGGAGGGGTCACGTGACCTCGAGGAGGGGGCCACGTGACCTCGGGGGGTCACGTGGCCTTGGGGGGTCACGTGACCCCCAAGGCGACCCCCAAGGTCACGTGACCTCCCAAAGTCACGTGACATTGGGGTGACCTTGGTTACGCCGACGACGACGCCGACGTTGACGGCGACGCCGCCCAAGCCGGAAACGGGCGCCTAAGAGCTGCGCTCTAAAAGGTCCTTGCAGGCCCCCTTTCAAGAGGCCATGAAACGATTTTTCCATACTTTCATCAAATACTACTCAGAATCACTCCCTGACGCTAATGACCGAATAAACTTGCATTTGTTTTTCTTTCTAAGCAATGGCAGTCGGCAAATAAATTCGAGAAATATGAGCGTCGTTCACCCCTCAACTCCGAGCCAGAACAAGCGCTGCCATATGGCCTCGGTGCATATCCTACGCCGCCAACGTTAATCATACCCTCGCGCTGGGGATGGCAAAGTAGAAAGCGCCTGCTGAGCTCCAGGCATTGTTAGAGTTCGGCTAATCACATCACTGCAGTGGTTGAAAGCGAGCCACTACCCGAGTGTTCCGTCGAGGCATTCATTGTTACGAGCCGAAGTCAAGTGCTCACGCAGTTCTCGTGTCCACTCCATGAGCCACGCTCGACTGTCGTCAGGCGATTTGTTTCAATCCCACAATTACGTCATCAAGCTTTGCGAAGGCAAAACTGAAAGAAATAGTCCCTTTTTATTCTCGCGATTTCACCACGACCGGGAAGCTTCTGAATCAGTGGCGGCCAGTGCGAGTATACTTGGACTAGACTAGGAGTACACCTCCGTAAAGTCGTGAGCATTTCAACCCGATATCGTTTCATGACCCCTTTTAAGAGAAGCGGAAGCAGTTTTAAATATGATTAAAAAAAACTTTAAAAAAAACGAGAAAGGTAATTAGATCTTAGCCAACACGAATATCGTAGGTTTTTGGTCATTTCATGTGCGGATTAACCAAAAAAAGCGCCTTCAAAGTATCACTGAAGCCACACCCTTCCGCCGAGGCAGAGGGAAAGGGGTGAGAGGAGGAAGCTCGTCCGCCGACGTCACAAAAGGTCCGGCTGCCGCGGCTGACCGCGCTTCCCTCGTACGCTGCTCCCGACTTCTCGAGCCGTCGCCGTTCTGCCGCTGCATAGCCCTTGCTTTTATCCTTTGACCAGTTGTGCTATTGAATCACTCGCCTGACATGTTGATTATTTCCTTGTTAGTTTACGAATTTCTGGAATTTTCGTGGCGCCGAAGCATTTAACTGACTCTCGCTGTTACACGATGCCGTACTCATGTGTAACCGTCGGCTTGCATGAACAGCGCTGGTCGCAGTTGTTTTCCCCGCCTCTTCGCTACGACACCGAGATTTCAAAGGGATGGATTCTTGCTATGCAAACAGACCAGTTTGAGCAAGTACACTGTTTTTGCAGACATAGCAGTAATGACATAACTATAATTAGATTACAGTAATTAAATTACTTGTTGTGGTAAGCAGAAATGTAATTATTTACTTTGCCATGGTGGTTATTTAGTAATGTAATGAATTACATTCAGGCAGAAATTTCGACAAAATTACTCACTACTTTTGAAATTACTTCTGTCCCAAAAGACAGTACGTTTGCGAGCTAGAAACAAATTATTTCCAGTGGTGAGAAAGAGCATACAAACGACGGTTATCTGAGCGCAAAGCTGCGTATACGAAGAACTCGACAGACGCACAAAGACGGACTGGAAAGGCGACGAAGAAAGGTGTTCGTGTAAAGAAATCGCTGGAAGGTCACGGCTCACGAACTCCAGACAAGACAGATTCACGGTGTCACGTCATCATGACGATACTATACTTTGTTCATCCCTAAGCTGACAATGCGGTAGCAGCTACGAGGTCACCAGAACCAATCAACCATCTTTCTTTGATCACCTGACCCGTCCCTTTCTCTGAGCGTGGGTATGAACCAGAGCGGAATTACGTAGCGAGAGATAGACGTGTGACTGCTCCAACGAGCACGTAGCTTCCACCGCACTGTCAGCTTAGGGATGAACGGCATATAGGCTACAAGGCGAAGAGCACATGGATCACCAGTGGGGTCAACATATTCTGAAACCTGAGAGGACATGAAAAACAGTTCCCTAGCCTTCTTGCTCTTTCGTCAAGCAAGGTCAAACCGTAAGCTTCGACCATTGTGAACAACAAAGGACCGGATTGAATAGTTATTCCCAAATTAAAGACAGGAATCGAGCGAAGCATGGGCAGCGCGCGGTATGTTTCGCTGCTTGGGAAGTTCATTCGGGACAAAGCCTGCGAGTAGATACCGCCACTCGTTTGTTGGGAAAACACACATTTCAGGAAATTTCGCCATCCCTTTCCTTAACTGGCGACGCTTTTGCCTAGAAAATATCCAGCCCCCTTGTGTGGCAACGCGCAATGGCTTGGGCTCTTCGGGTTTCTGGGAACAATACTTCTTGAGAGGAATGATAGGGAGCACGTCAGCTACGCTTATGGTCAAGAGGTCCAACGAGTCAAGAGGTCCAATAACCACGTGACAGCCGTGTCAAGAGGTCCAACGAGTCAAAAGGTCCAATTCGAGTCAAGAGGTTCAACGAGTCAAAAGGTGCAATTTGTGTCAAGAGGTCCAACGCGTCAAGAGGTCCAACTAGTCAAGAGGTCCAACGCGTCAAGAGATCCAACGCGTCAAGAGGACAATCGAGCCTTATATTTATCTTCTCTGTTTATAATTATATTGCTATTAATGGCTGCTTGTGACGGTCACTGATTGTTTGACCTATTTGCCTGATTTTTTACAATACAATTACTACATAGCTATTGACAACAAGTAGACAGATACTATTTGCCACAATGTATATGTATTTGAGTGTAAATATTGAATAGTGTCTGGCGACATATTTTGGACTAGTAAAACTTAGTATATCTGTTCCAGTCTCTCTGTTCTAGGACACATTTATGACATTTCTACGAAAGTGTATCTCAAATTCCCGAGATATAAAATACAAATGTACCTTAGCATCTCGCGTTTAGCCTTCCCTTTCATGCACCTTGGTATTTGTGATCGCAAATACTTCCTTCGGTAACTTTGTCCAGTCCCGGGTTCTCGTATGTTATATTGAAAATATGATGTGCTAGTCTTTTATGCTTTAGTTTTTATTCACCGAGTTCGCCGAATCACTAAAGAGGAAAATAACACAACATGGGAAGAAGCTCAAATATCATTGGAGGGCGCCTTTAAACAAGCCCAAATTACACCACTTGGCGTCAAATAGAGTGTCGCAAATAAATGCGAGCATTGTCTTCTCGAAACGTTATGACCGGTGCAAGCTAGCGGGTTAATCTTTGCCGTTGGCTTACTCAAAAGCACGGAGCAGCCACTCATGTTAGCGATATGTAACTCCTTTACTGCTCTTTAATTCTGAGAATGCTGTGAAATAAACCATTAAACGGAACGTTGCATGATTAAGTATTCTTGACACGAATTACCTAACACTTGTCTGTCGATATCATTTATTTTTAGTTGAAATTACGCGATGTGTTAGTGGGGTGGAATTGTAAAACGGTGGGTTGGTTGCTCAATCATTTTTAGAAAATTGAGTCATAGAGATTGAGATCGATTGAAGAACTGTTCATATCGAAAAGCACGTCGATCTCTGACGCCGATAGATCTAGTAGTGTCCAGTGCTAGGCCACGGCGAATGGAAAAATGACTCACTTTACATGCCATGTTGCGCCAGGGCAAACTGTCTCTTCAAGTTCTTCGAAGACCAAGGACTTCGAAATATAAAGGAAGCTATTTGACGGGACGTGAACAAATTTTAACAATTGCTACAACTTTTGAAAATGATGTCACAGAAATTAAAAAAAAAAAAAAACTATCTTCAGTTATTTTGACGTCAAACGCCGTAATAGTGTTTAGTGTGATGGTAGACGTCGAAATAGCAAATAACTATGGACATATCTTTCGTATGTTACGAAAGTTGTGTTCAAAGTAGTTTTACAATTATTTTTGACCCGGATATTGAAGTAGTCACTACCTAAACAAAAAAAGGGCATCTCAAATCATGGAATGTTAAGACCTCTCCGGTGACGTGTTCGATATTCGCGGGGGAGAGCAACACGGGAGGTGCAGATTTACGACTTGGTGGTCAGGGGTAGAAAAGCAAAGGCCCACAGCCTTGCAGGGCTGCATGTCCCCAACAAACCAATGTTGCTATAAGCTTGATAATTTATAACAAAAATGATTTTCAGTGTTTAAAAATCTAGTGCCCAGCATGCAATTTCCACAGCCCAGCGCGCGCGTATTTGTCGCTTCAGAAATTAAGCAAATCACGTGTCATACGCACGAACACTGAATACATCACCGGACAGAAACGATGTATCAAAGCCGTGTTCGTGAGATCCCCCCTGTCGTGTGGAAGTCTTCACAGCTTAACTTTTTTTTCTCTTTCCGGCGTTTTTCTTCTCCGCCTTGTTTCGTTAGCATCTCTGTTGTCTGCTTTTTTAATGCGTCATGATTACCTGGCTCAATCAGCGAAAAAGCCGTCGGCAAAATCTGTCGGCAAAATCCGTGACTTGTCCAACACAATAAAAAGAAAACTCTGGTGACGTGATATCTCTAGTCACGTGATCTTTCTGGTCACGTGACCTATCTAATCATGTGACCAAACCGGGGGAAAAAAATCTCTGGTCACGTGACCCCTCTGGTCACGTGCCCAATCGAAAAACAAATCTGGCCACGTGACCTCTCTGGTTACATGAGCACGAGTTTCGAACCTAGGCCTGGTTTCGAACCTAGGCCCTCTTGATCGTGAAACTAGTGCGCGATTCATTGCGACAGCACAACTCGGGCAAAGCTATAGACCATTCCATTTAGCGCTCTCTGGGCGGCACCATTTTGTTCGACAGCAGCGCCCTCTCCATACATCCGGGAAATTTAGCGGGTTCGGCGGGGTAAAACGAGAGAGAGGGCACGCGCCCTACTCCGCTAGCAGACGACAAACCGGGAGGTTGCCGTTCTCCATCTTTTGGTACGTTTACACCTGAGAAGAAATCCGCTGCCGCGGGAGCGGATCCGCTCCCGGCGGCGGCGGCGACGAGCTGGTTGTGTTTACATCTATTTCCTTCGAGCAGTGGCGGCAGCGCCGGCTGTGGCAGCGGTTCCCGTAACGTCTCGTCAAATATGACGAGAAAGCGCGAGAGTTCCCGCCTCGGCTCTCTCTCTCCCGGGCGTTGCTGCTCCCGGAAGAACGCGTACTCGTGACGTAGGCAGCGTCGCGCTGCGCAAGAGTGTCAACTCCGGTCAGCGAAACGCCTCGTTCGGCGGCAGAAATAGGTCCCGGACCTAAACGGCTCGCTGCCGCGTTTTCCGCCCAGCGTTTCGCCCCAGCGGCAAAAGCTGGGCGGATCCGCTAGCGGATCCGCTAGCGGATTCGCAAGTGTAAACGTACCAAATCGGCGGGCTGTACGGAACATCGAACTCTCGCTCGTGGCTGCCGTTGTGAAGTGGTTCGCGTTCTTAGAATAGTTATGGCTACTCGAAAATCAGCCTGTAGCTCTCTGTTGTTCTACTTCGGTAAAAGATCAACTAGCATATCTTTTTTCCGTAACTTAAATAGCCGTTGAGTCAGCCCGCAGTACTACCCTCAACTACTGCGCGTATTGCGGGAGGAGAGCACGTTTTATTTATTATTTTAGACTTCCACCCACGCTCGCTAAAGGCTTACACCAGTACAAACTTTGTATAGTAAAAAGGTACAGCAACCGGATTTTCTTTTCGCCAGAGAGACCGGCCAATCTGACACAGTTTTCCCTATTTTTTTTTTTTTTTTTATTTGCACGCAGGTAACAGCGCAATTGAACCCTGTTAGTATTTTTATCTAGCATAGTATTACACGACAACTGGCATGCCAAAATCTGCGCATCTGCGCTTGGAATTTCCAAAATGACGCGATTTTAAACAGAGTTTGCGCGCCAGCCGGATGCCAGGTACTGCCCACTCGGCGGAGCAGACGACGTGCGGGGCGAGAGGGAGAGGGCATTTTTTCTCTCTATTACCCTCTCTGCTATGACCGTTGCAAGTCAAGAAGGTAGCGGCAAATGCCCCTCAAAGGGAATCATATATCCCTCCGCCACCTCCGCATCCAATAGCGTCCCATCGTTTCCGTGACGTCGCGGTTAACGCGCGAGGAAGGTCTTGCCTTTCTTTACATATTTCCTTTATCTTTCGACTTTGACTTAACATTGTGGAAGCCACGAGAGGGAGATTAAAGTTTTCCCCCTCCGATGGAAACAAATACGACTTTCGGGGTTTAGGTTCCCCCTCCGATGGATACAAAGGCTGCTTTCAGGGGCTCGGTTCCCCCTTCGATGAATACAAAGGTCTCTTTCTTAAAAAGTGGGACCGGAGACAAGTTGGCGTCACTCTGTAGCCAATATCTATCCATCGAATCGACACAAGGAGCGTTTCCAGTGAACTCTTCTTTCGACTGCGGAGGGATTTGAAACGGGCGCATCACCTTTGTGGGAGGAGCCTCTCTTACCTTCTTGACTTGTAACCGGCTGTAGTGCTCACGCTTTCCCACATCATGACAAAAAGCTTAAATGCCCTCGCAGTTTTTTTTTTTTTTGCCTGTACTTATTTTACATTCCTTGCCTGTACATATTTCACACCAAGATATGTAACAAGTATAGATATCCAATATTGGACCTCTTGACACATCGAGGCACGAGTCGAGAGATCCAATGCAGGTCAGAGGTCCAACGCGTCAAGAGATCCAACGAGTCAAGAGATCCACGGCGAGTCAAAAGGTCCAACGCGTCAGAAGGTCCAACGGGTCAGGAGGTCTAATATTAGACCTCTTGACTCGTTGGACCTCTTGACGCGTTGGACCTCTTGACTCGAAATCCGTCAACTAGTGGCCTTGGGTGAATGCGGAGGGCAAGTTCGTCTGCTTCTTGCGCAGGGGGTAGCGGTGACGTCACAACGCCTAGTCCTGATTGGCTGATCGCGACCCCCTATCTGAGCGTCGTCTGCTCCTTTGCAACGTCGTCTGCTCGCAACGTCGTCTGCGTCTGTCTTACCTTTCCTGCGACTTTCGGAAGTGCAGAGGCCAGATTCACGAAACGATCTTACGCCAAAAATGTGCGTAAGACATACCTTAAGAACAAATTCGTATTCACGAAACGAAATTTTCGTAAGTTTTGCGCAGGTTACAACGAAATCCTACGACAGCTCCGAAGCTGTCTTACGCACTTGTTACGATCAAATCAGCATGGCCGACAGCGTCGCGGTCGCGACGACCCACGGACGTTTATTTTTCTACGGGCGCTTCTCACGCGTCCCTACTTCAAGCAGCAAGAAAAAAAGTAAAAAGTACTTGAAACAGACCACGACGAACAAGGACGCTGGATCCACAAACACCCGGGAAAAGCTCCAACGGCCACGATTCCACCGAACGCGACCAAGCGAGCACGGCAGTTAGGCCTAACAGGCACTTCGCGACTCGGCGACCCTCTGCCCACGACCGGCTGGCGTTCTGAATGGAATATGACCGCGCGACCCTTGTGAACCCTTCCCGTATTATACTTTGATCGCTGACCTCAATTTTAGATTAAGAGGTCAATTTCTTACTCTAGTTATCTCCTTGTTTCCCGAGGCAACGGTGACTCTCGCCGGTGAAAAAGCGGTGAATCTCCGACAGACGCAGGAAAGGTAAAGCAGCCATCGCTTTGACTAGCAGACGTAAAGCAGACGACGTTAACTGCGCCAACCCGCCGACGCCGTTAAAGAATGAGGGGTCTCACCGCACACGAAAGGAGGGAAAATGTATTTGGGGGGGAACTTGCGGACACTAACACGCTCACCTCTCGGTTCTTAGTAGGGATGCCGCGAACTTTTTTCGAATCGAAGTTTCGATGATCGAATCAAGCGGTTCGAAAGGTTCGAAAGATTTCGATTTTTCGAATTGTCTATATCGTAAAATTCGACGGAGGTCGAATTTTCGAACTTGTTAAGCTAAGAACTTCGACGCCTTTCGAACCGTCGAACTTATTACGCTAAAAAATTCGATCTTTTTCGAACTTTCGAACTTATTGCGCTGCAAGGTTCGATGCTTGTCGAACTTTCGAACTTGACTGACCAAAAAATTCGATGAATTTCGAATTTTCGACCTTATTTATCAAGAGAATTCGAAAAGTTTCGAACTTTCGAATTCTGAAATGTCAGAAGTTCGACGAACTTCGAACTTTTAGGGTAAAAGTTCGACGTTCGTCGAACTTCGAAAGACCGGCGGACGGTTTCATTTGATTTCAAGTAGTGGGGTACATTCGTAATTTTTTTTTCTCGAATTAGTACACGCGGTGCTGCGTTCCTTACGAAAGACAATGTCGTTTATTTCAATGTTCTGGCATGCTTAGGTTTAAAGAAATAAATCCCCGAAGGGGCGAGGAAGGACGACGGGTTTTTGACGATTATCATTTGTGCCAGATTTGAAGCACGCTGCAGCTGGAGCTATTTATGGTATACGTTTTTAAGAATGATCTATGTATAGCCTAGGTAAGTGCCGTCCTAAGATGTGATGATTGTTATTCAACGTGAGTTTCGAAGAAATGTCCCAATATGTATCTGCTTGCAATTATGACCTAAACTTGATATTTATTTTCGTCTAAGTTGTTTGAGGTATCGCATTTAAATTAACACCACAGACAGTACATATCTAATAGTGTTTAAGTTCAGCACGTCATTAAAAGAAAACTTCGAAACGTCAAGAAAAAGAAAACTCGTAAAACAGTGTGTTCGTGTAATCACTACTGCGTGATGCAAGTTAAAGACCCCCCCCCCCCCCCCCCCCCGGGGCTGGCGGTCACAATTCTGCACTGGCAAATATTCTAACACGCCCGGGGCACTCGTCGTCTCATTTAATTGCCTGACCAACTTCGCAGAATCTAGATATCACACCCTAACTTTTCTAAACTTGATTTTGTGAAAAATCAAGCACTCGTCGTCTCATTTAATTGCCTGACCAACTTCGCAGAATCTAGATATAACACCCTAACTTTTCTAAACTTGATTTTGTGAAAACCAGTGAGTCGTGAAAACGTTATTTGAAACTGAAACTGTGGAAAAACTTGAAAATCGGACTTCGAACTTTGAAAACTTGGATTAGAAAGAAATTCAAAAACTTCAAAGTTTTTTTTTTTTTTTTTTTAATTTAGCGTTAAAAGAAAATCGAAACCTTCGAACTTTTCGAACTTTATGCAGAAAGAAATTCGAAATCTTCGAATTGTTCGAACTTCATGTCTGTAAAAATTCGAAGCGTTCGAAGTTTTCGAATTTTTTTTCCAAAGAATTCGAAATCTTCGAATTTATCGAACCTGAAGTAAAAAAATATTCGAAATAATCGAATTCGAAATTTTAGAAACCGTGAAAGCTTCGAAATTTTCGAATTCGAAACTCCGCTGTGGTCAAAAGTTGCGAATTTTTCGAATTCGAACCTTGGTCGGTACGAAAATATCGAAATTTTTCGAAATCGAACCTCAGTTCGCTTCGCAAATATCGAAACCTTTCGAAATCGAACCTAGGGTGGTTCGCGACATCCCTAGTTCTTAGCAAACAAACCTCGGCGCCGTCTGGACACCTCGCCAGTGAGTCCTTTGACTTCTCGCCTTGATGCACGTTTGCTAGTTGTTAGACAAAACAACGTACCGCTCGAGTTATTTTGTCTGCCCTCTCTGAAAGGCGAAGTCGAGCTCGCTCGTAAAGAAGCACTTCCGAAAGTCGCAGGAAAGGTAAGACAGACGCAGACGACGTTGCGAGCAGACGACGTTGCAAAGGAGCAGACGACGCTCAGATAGGGGGTCGCGATCAGCCAATCAGGGCTCAGCGTTCTGACGTCACCGCTACTTCCTTTCTCATGCGCAGAAGACGAAAATGAGCCCACTTGCGAGGCGTATATGATTCGATTGCGTCCGAGGCGGAAGGGAAACGTTTCACGTGACGACTCAATGTAAGAACGAGCTCCCAACATGCTGACACGGAGTATAACTTGTAAGTCAGGAAGACGGAACCATATCACCCTTTAACTGAGGTCCTTCGCCGTTGAATGAACAACGAAACCGGTGAGTCGACTGTCTTTGAGTCACATCTAAAGGTCCGTTCACACACTTCCAACCGCGTACGACTGAGTGAGACAAGACCGGTTTTTAAGCCTTTTGCGACGGTGTAGGACCGGATGCGCTACTGCGGAGCAAGTCCTAAGCCGTCGCTAGAGGTTTAAAAACCGGTCTCGTCTCAGCCGGTCCTTCTCGGCTGCAAGTGTGTGAACGAGCTATTCATCATGTTTAAACCTTCGTGCGCGCCAGCAATACGACTATTCAGTGTGATTCACTTTGAGGGGCATGAGGCTGCTGCGGTGTAAACGTGCATCTGTTGTAAAAGACCTTGGCGTGTATCTGGATAATGCATTCAAGTTTACTGCTCACGTGTCGTTTATTGTTGGTAGGACGACGAGAATGTTGGGTATTATATGCCGCATTACTCAGCCATTCAAGAACCCGGCCTCCATTATTCGTTTATTTTGTGCCCTAGCTAGGTCTAGGCTTGAGTTCGGTTCTGTGGCCTGGAATTCATTATCAAGAACACAAGCAATGACCATTGAAAAAGTACAACACAAACTAATACGTATTGCTTATGATCGCTACTTCCAACACCGTTTCTATTTTGACTACACTTTTCAACTTACTAGGATTTTGTTGATACCACTGAGCAATAGAAGAGCAGAGCGCGATTTAGTTTTTAAGTACAAAATTGTAAATAGCGTATTTGACAGTGCTTCGCTTTTACGTGATTTAAATATTCATGTCCCTCCTCGTTCTACTAGGACTCGCAGTACTTTCATCATTCACACCATCTGTAAACCATCTCCTCTGTCACGGGTACAGTCTATGCTTATCAATATTGAAAATGCTGAACTTGATATATACAGTGACATTAAGGTGTTCAGGAACCAAGTGAAAGTGCTTGTTGCCGAACTGTAAATACTGTGTGTTTGCTGCTTTGTGTTTGAAACCTGCAATTGTGTTTTCTTTTTCTGTTTATATTTATATATTTGTGCACCAAAGAGGAGACCTGCATGGTTGTTTCGGGCACGTAAAATAAAATAAAATAAAAAAAAAGTTTTGGTACATATTCTGTAGATAAAATGTAGCACGAATTACTGCCTCAATGTATTGAAAAGTAATGTCAAAATAATTTCATTACTTTTGGAAAGTAATTGTACTGTAATGGTATTACTTTTAGTCTGTGGAAATTTGTAATGTAATTTAACTATATTTTTGCAGTTTTCTGCAAAGTATTTGTAATGTTATTCAATTAAATTTTTGCAGTTTTTTGCAAAGTAATTAGTAATGTTAATAAATTACATTTTTCTTCGTCTTCAGTAAAGTAAATTGTAATGTAATTTAATTATTTTTAATTAATTTTGCCATCTCTGGGGGTTTTTTTTATGAGGAGGTGAGGAGGAGGGACCAGGGGTATACCTTCCCCTCAGTACCCTTGCATCCTCCTCCTCCTCAAGAGCTGTGCTCTAATTCGGCGTTACAAGAAGTTGTAAACGGCTTTCATTTTTTAATCTACTTCGCTATCCCATCACTTGGGAGAGAAGGGCTTATAAGCCCTCCTTTCCCAGTTATTACACGTATGTTGTAATAACTGGTCAAGGAATTCATCATGCGACTTTCACTCTGCAACTTATTTCAGCATGAATATTTTTTTATAGTTGCTAATATTAATTGAGGTTACCTATTTATTAAACGTAAACACAAAATATTGTTAACTTTTCCTTCCATAGGTACATATCCCCTTCAGGGTCGCTTTTTGGAGATACAAAGCATGTGACATTCTGCTGTAAAGTGAGTTCTTTTTCTTACAAGTAGTGCAGTGTTTTGCGTATAAAGTTTGTTTGTCATGCAATGATTATTCGTGCCGTAAAAATGCTATCGGACGACGATCACGCACGGTTGTTGTCTAATGCATGGTCAACAAATCTTGGGAGAAGTATGTGAATGTAGAGGCCCAGGAAGCTTCGACATCGAATTCGACATCGAATTGGGCAATTCGACATCGAATTGGGGGCTGCCGGGCACAGAGCTCCGCTTTTTCTAAAGCTGTAATGGCGTAATAATTGGTGGCAAACAAATAAAACGCAGAAGAGGGTACCACTATCACAAGGATGGACCTTCTGCGCAATTATTCGCGTAGTACGCAAGGACATGGCGGTGGTCGAACGGCGACCCTGTCTCATCAACCGTCTCATCCCAGGGGAATGAGCTGCGAGCCCCTGCAAGTAAGACCCGCTGTGCGCCT
This sequence comes from Ixodes scapularis, assembly GCF_016920785.2. NCBI lineage: Eukaryota > Metazoa > Arthropoda > Arachnida > Ixodida > Ixodidae > Ixodes > Ixodes scapularis. Next base: position 42,840,985 of record NW_024609880.1, on the reverse strand, counting down.
TTATTTTTTTCCCCAGCTGTTCATTGAAGTTGGGAGTTTTACTTTCCTCGGAAAATACAAGTACAGTGCGCTGCAATATGAAAGACCCATGGGGAGCGCGTGGCCGAGGCGGTGGCTGGCGGGGGCGCTGCGAGCGCTCCGGGCAATTCCATTCTGCTTCGAGAAGACGCTCATTTGGGGCTCAGCACAAACTGATAAGCGCTGAGCGCGTTGCGCTCTAGCTGAGCCCCGAAAGACCGTCCTCCCCTCGAAGCAAAATGGAAATGGAATTGCCCGGAGCGCTCGCAGCGCCCCCGCCAGCCACCGCCCCGGCCTCGCGCTCCCAGTGGGTCTGTCATATTGCAGCGCACTGCACATGTTAAGAGAATTTACTTCAAGTAAAGTACAATTTTTCTAAACAGTAGTACTTTAAGTACCATATACATGGAGTACTTCCCAACACTGCTTGTTTATTATTTTTTATATAAAAACGTTGGGGGAGTTACTACAGGTATCTCGAGCGACCTTTGAATCTTTGAAGATTTGCATATTCTGAGTTTAGGGAGGAAATGCAACGCAAAAAGGTCATGTTTGCGTCACCCTTTAGCACACGATTCTTCGAGTACAGCACAAACTACGGGAGCACCAGATAATTTTCAGAGCAGGTGCTGCATTTTGGTGCCTCCTTTGAGTGAGGATGCTGTGTGTGCACCTTCTGTAGTGGGCGAGAGTTTCTACGTTGGGGAGAAGCGGGGAGCAGCCGTTTCTTGAAATGGGTCAAGTCTTCTTGAGCTTAGGGACACAGAGAAATGCCAGTCATCGGCGCTAATCCCGCAGTTACTCGGCCTCTCTTGCGTCGTGTATGATCGCTCCCCGCGCCTCGAAGCAGTGTTGTTGCAATGAGGGGGGGAGGGGGGGGGGGGGGGGGGGGGGGGCTTGGCTTGTGAAAATTTGGGGGGACGGGGTTTCGGACTTTCCAAGCTATCCCCCTCCCCCTTCCTACGCCCCATGCTTCCCTCTCTTTGCAAACATCAGCTGATCTTCCAACATCTTATCTCTTTTGTGCAGGAATGTTTATTGATAGGCAAAACAACCACTAAATTTCGAAAGTCATTTGTAACTTGAGTAGAAGTTACTCGGAAAAAGTAATTAAAGTAAACTACTAATTATCGAAATCAAAATGTAATTTAAAGGTACTAAACTACTTAGAAGAGTAGTTAAAGTACATTAACTTGAGTAGAGTAATTGAACTTAAAGTTTCCAATAATTAGTTTCACTCAGTCCATCTGTGTGAAGAACACAGACATTTTCCTCGTTTGGCCTACTTTTCAACTTCAGTATACTGCTTGTAAATCGGGGAAGCATATTGATTCTACAAAATTTTTCTGTGTAATCATTTTTTCTCTCTTACAGCCTGTTTATGGATGCGAGAACCAGCTAGCCGTTTCCATCAGTTTTTGCTTACAACTATAGTTAGTTACAGGTTAAGAAAAGTTTTAGAGGGAAAGGAGGGCAGGGGAGGAGGAAGCAGACGGAATACTGGAGAGGAGGAGGAAACCCCCTCCCCTCTTCAGCATTCTGTCTGCTTCCTCCTCCCCAGCCAGAAAACTTTTGTTAAGCTGTTAGTCTATGTTTTGCTTCATATTTATTTATTTACACGAAACCTAAGCTAGTTTATCACTTATATTTAGTGAGAAAGTGAGTAGGATTTTAGGGAAAGCCCTACTTTTCTGTGTTTTATGTTTGTGTTATCGCTGTAACGTCTTTTGCAGTTTCTCTCATACTTCTAGCACAGATTAGTTCAAGTTTAGCTGCTACATGATTATAAAGCTGATCACTGACTTTCAACTTCCGCACGAGGTGTGGGCACTGCGCGTGCGCAGAGACCGGATTCGCGTCAAGTAGAGCGTTTGCGCATGCTCCCTGCCAATACACGTTTGCGAGTCCGGCTTCAGGGCGCTGCCATCTTGCTCGTTGGGGTGCACTTGGACGCGTCCTAATCTGATTACGAAGCCTTGCTAAGGCGTCATAATCGGATTATGGCCGCGCCCAAGCGCACCCCACTGAGCAAGATGGTGGCGCCCTGAAACCGGACTGCAGTGCCCGGAAACCGGACTTGCAAACGTGTATAGCAGCGCCACCACAGGGGCGGGACGTCAGCACAGCGTGTTGGTCCGTACGCGCCTCGTAATTAAGCCACCAACTAAGTGTTCGTTGCTTTTAAATTCAAGAAACAGTCCGCGTCTCCGCGACCGTACGGAGTGCACAACTCTCGCGAAATTGCTGCGGTAGACAAGCATACCGCATGAAGAGATGGCGTTGGCCACCTGCATGCCAAATGAAATGGAAAACGCACAACGCCGTGACACAGGCAGCCATTCAGGATTCCAAAACCGGTCGTCCTTGAGGCCACTGTCAAAAGGGGCCGTGCAAGGACTTTTGCAGCGGAGCTGTTAAGGGCTAGTTTCCCCAGGATCGTGTACCGGCAAAGAAATGTCGACACAAAACTCTGGTGACCGCCGTCGCTCATAGATGGCGGTAGCTGTACAGAGTGTTGTGTTTGCCGGTTGTCCGCTTGCCACCGTCGCTCATAGATGCCTCAACCTTTCGAGCCTTTCCACTCTGGCTTGCCGACTTGCGGCCGGCCATTACTTCATTCCCACCATAGTACAGCTTAGCTGGTCTTCCTTCTTCACCAAAGTGGAAAGTCTAAGAGTTTTTTTACTTCGAATCTTTTATACGGGGAAGGCGTGCGGGTGTGGCGCGCGGAACACCAATTCCTGCATTCTCCTTGTTGCTTGGGTAATATAGCAAATGGCCTGTTCCTTGCGGCCCCAGCAGCACCTATTCTGCGCATTCTTTAGGTTGTCTGTTGATTGGCGTGCACCTATACTTTATGTTTAAATCTGTATAGTTTTCCCGTGACGTCGTTCTGGTCATTATGCCCCGAAACTAAACGTCCCATTAATACAGTGGAAGGCATGTTGCTTAGGTTATCACTGTCCAACGCTGCAGGTGTTCAGCCAGGTCACCCTCATAAAGACGGACTTGCGAAACATGACGCCGATCGGCCGATGGAAACGCTGGAGAACATTTTGTATGTAAAATTCAGACTGTGGGGCAAAGGGCAGTGCAGCAAGGACTATGTTCCTTGCTGCACTGCTCCGACACGCTTTAATCTCGCAGTGATGTACCCGTGCTCTGCCGTTGGTTCTGCGTACTGGTGATTCTTGTGGAGTGAATATTTCTATTTGATGTATAAAAATGTATTATGTGTCTTTTGTGTTTAAAGGGATACTACAACGAAATTTCGGCGCTCATTTTTTGCTCTATATGTGTTCAAAAAAGCACCATCAAATCGAACATACCAATATCTTGCTAAAAAAGTCACGAAAAGGAATTTTAAAACGAATTAAACGATTAGCAAAGAGCACCTGGCGGATGTCGCTAACGCCTCGCTTGTAATGCCCGTCTAGGAACCTTGGCAGCTAGTGACGGAGGTTGTCTCGCCTCCGGCCACGACGAGAGAAGAGGGGCAGGAGGAACTCCCCTCTTCCCGAGAATGCCTTTTGTGTGTCGCAGAAGTCGCTATTGTCCCCCTACAAGATTATAGAAGATTAACCCGTCACTCAAAATTTGTACAAAAGCAGACGCTTCGGTGGCTGGAGCGACTAGGCCATCCTCTCGACGTCAGCCTCGCCGTAGCTTTGCTCGTTTTGAGACGACCTACGTCACGATTGCGTTGGATGTCACGTGGTCTCCGTTGGGCCTTCTCCGAGCGCTTGCCAGAGTGGGCCGTTTATACACCAACTCATGTTTACAAACAAACCGGAGCGCCCCTAGCGGACGCCACCGGCGCCGCGCATGCGCGATGGGGGTATGGGCAAGAAGCTCGCCGTCGCCCAAAAACAAACCATTGAAATCGTCGTTACCTACTTCTTTTGTCCCCGTCTTTCGGCGCTTCTTTCCAATCATGAACAACCAACTAGCCCAACTTAACATTCTGTTACATTGAAATGCGATGTTGTCGGCGTCGGTGTGAGTCCCCCTGGCCTTTTTCGCGTTCGAATTGTTGATTCTACGTCTTCCTGGCGATGTCTGACTAATTTGGGCGGCGTCAGCGAAATTACCGAGGCTCGTTACAACGCAAAACTTCGTGTGAATAATGTGACATGTGGCGATTCATTCCGCGTGGACGCTAAAGCCTGATTTGCATGATGCGATTTCACTCGCAATTTTCAGTCGCGACGCCGCTAGGGCTGCAAAAGCGTGAACCGTAGCTGAGATGGTCGACGTCAATACTGAAAATCGCAAGCAGAATCGGACCAAGTGAATTAGGCATAACAAGTCGGTGATGGTGACTGGTAACAGTAATCAACATATCTTCGTGTCTACTGTTTACATCGAGCCTGCTTACCAGCCTTCAAATTTAAGTCTTTTGAGGCCTGCACTTACTTCTTATCGCAAGTACCGGGCGTCTACGGGCCGGCGTCGTCTAAGAGAGCAGACGACAAGCAGAAACGTTTGAAAAAGCAGACGACAGTTCGAACGGTCAGGCGGCCGTTTGAACTTGAAGACGCACTGAACGTAGTCCGCAGGTGGTCCGCACAACTTGACGGTTTTCTGGCGTTCATGTTGGTACAAAACAAATAAATCTGATGACCACAAGTATCCGTGAATTCAACCCAAAGTGCTTCCCGTTCAAGCAATCGTTGTCCGACGGCGTCTGCTCTTCCCTTTTCACGGCACATATCCAGATTCTCGGACGAACCGAGCACGTGAAAACTGACCTTCAAACCTTTCTCGACACTTTTGGTACGGCCCCAGTCGCGGCGTTTTGACGAGAAGGCAGGCTTTTGTCTGGTTCCTTTCAAAACAACGCAGGAATACATGCTGGCATGGGGACTTCTGCCCACAGCCCCAGACCGGAAGTGCGACCGACGCGCCACCACCGCGCCGTGACGTCACAGAGTTGAGTTCGTGTATAACGAAAAATACAGCCACCAGGCTTAAGCTACAAACGTGCGATTGTCATTTACGGATATTGTGGATCATATTCAACCTATTTTTGAACACGACGGGAATATTTCAAATTTCGTTGAAGTATCCCTTTAAAATAAACCTTTCAAATGGTCAGTAGTTTTTTTGTGTTTTTTTTTTTTTTTTGCTATTTTTGTGATATTATTTTGGATCGACATTTGGCTATTTTGGTGCTATATCTCGTAGAAATTTGGCGGGTTAGAGTACAAACACCTGGCAACCCTGCTTCTTGCTCCAACTTTCTTCGCCCTCGAAGCCCTTTCCCCCCTTTCGGGTTATTCGGACAGGGAGTCAAGAGGTCCAACTAGGGTGCCTTTATGTGCGCTTCGCATAGGGTGATGCCAACTGCTTGTTTCCCTTTCCCACACCCTCGTCCAACTCCATTTTGTTCCTCTGCCGCGCGCGCAGCTGGCCAAGTAGGCAGCACGCGCGTGGCCTAACGGTTATCGTACCTGGCTCCCACGCGAAAAGCCAGGGTTCGATTCCTGGGAGCGACGCATCTTTTTGTTTATTCATGCAGACTAGTATTCTGGTAAATTCGAGAATCCTGTTGCTTGTTCGAGGTCCGAATGTTCTACGCGTTGAACTTTCTACGCCGATTATTCCAAAAGCCCACGCATGTATGTACATAAGGGGCTCCGCGTGGCGAGCCACAGTCAGTCTCGCCCTAGCGCTCGAACGTGCTGTTACGCCGACTTCGACGCCCGCGACGCTCTGCTCTTCTTCTTTGTGTTTTCTTTGGTTTGGGCACAAGTTCGCCCCATTAAACGTTTAGTTTTCTTCAGTTATCAACGCCTCACCAATTGTCATTCGTGACACCTCATTGTTTCCCTGTGCGCCGGAAAGTGGCCTTTGTGTCCATCGGTCCTCCCATCCGAGGGGGGAAATGCTAATCCTCCCTCCGTGGGTTCCACAACGCTGCTCCGAACTTGTGAGATAAGGTGCTTGTTTCCGGGAGGGTTATAAGCCCACGGATTATCGCCGAGGACCAAAATGGCTGCTGGTTTGTCGGCCAGTGGTATTACAAAGGGTGGCATCACTCTAGCAAAGCGCACATGAAGGCTCCCTAGGTCCACCGAGTCAAAAGGTCCAATAATGGATCTTTGGACTCGCCAAACACGAGTCAAGAGATCCAAATGTGTCAAGAGGTCCAACGGGTCAAGAGATTTAACGAGCCAAGTCAAGAGGTTCAACGATTCAGAAGGTACTAATAATGGATCTTTTGACTCGTTAGACCTCGACACGGAATCCTCCGACCACCCACCCAGCAAGAAACAAAGAAACACACACACACAACAAAGGGAACTTTCTCACGCGTTTCTTCAAAGCATAGATGGGTGGTTCATACAATTTCCGTGAATTGATGGTGGATTGTGCAAAGAAAGTAATTCTTTCAAAAGAATCAATTGTGTGAGTCAAACGATTTTATTTTTCCTTGTCTCAGGGTTTAGATTATGATGTTTTATAACCAGCTCGCCTGCATATATATTATATCGCTCCTTGAGAAAGTTCTTTCTGGAGTGAATTATTGTTGTTGTTGAGTGGGAGGAAAGGGGGGGGGGGGGGGGGGGGTACTCTTCTGCTCGGTTCACATAGCGTAGATGGGGATTATAATAGGGAGTTTTCGTAGATCGTTTTCGCCGTCCCGCAAGGCCCTCCGCAACCCGCTACGATAGCGGGAACTCCACAGTCAAGGCTATCGGCGCGCAGGCGCAGTAGCAACTGCTTCGTTGCGGAACGCTTAGCGGAGGGGGCAGCGCGGTCTACGAAAACTCCCTACTGTCGGGTAACTTGGCGGCAGGTGCCTGCTGGTGGTGCGGTGTCTGGGGAGGTCAGTCAGTCTGAGACTGACTCAGTTCCGTCAACTTTGCGGCAGCATGTCTTTTTGTCTTCATTCTTTTCTATTTTCGTGGAAGGCTATCAATTGCTGATCGCCTAAAAATAATCTCAGCCGCATTTGGCATTTTGTGTCCACGTGGCCGTTATTTTATTACCGTCTTGCGTCATAGTTTAGATTATTGTTCCCTAACAATGCTCGCCTGCATACTTTCATTCTTTTCATGGATTTCTTTTGTCACGTCCTCGTTTCTTATAGATATCGAATCAATTGATGTAGGCTGCAGGCATCGAGCGAAGTAGGCTGAGAAGAACTATGCCCGATGCGATGATTGTCCGTCAACTTGTAAACTTAGAACTGGAGCCGATTGCACCGACTGAGTACTTCAACGAAATTTGAAATATTCCCGTCCAGTTCAAAAATAGGTTGAATATGATCCACAATATCCGTAAATGACAATCGCACGTTTGTATTTTGATCCTGGTGGCTGTATTTTTCGTTATAAACAGCCCACTCTGGCAAGCGCTCGGAGAAGGCCCAGCTTAGAGCACGTGACGTCCAACGCAATCGTGACGTAGGTCGTCTCAAGTCGAGCAAAGCTACGGCGAGGCTGACGTCGAGAGGATGGCCTAATCGTTCCAGCCACCGAAGCGGCTGCTTTTGTACGAATTTTGAGTGACGGGTTGATCTTCTATAATCTTCTGCGGGGACAATAGCGACTTCTGCGACACACAAAAGGGATTCTCGGGAAGAGGGCAGTTCCTCCTTCCCCCCTTCTCTCGTCGTGGCCGGAGACGAGACAACCTTTGTCACTAGCTGTCAAGGTTCCTAGACGAGCATTACAAACGAGGCGTTAGCGACATCCACCAGGTGCTTTTTGCTAATCGTTTAATTCGTTCTAAAATTCCTTTTCGAGACTTTTTTTAACAAGATATTGGTATGTTCCATGTGATACTGCTCTTTTGAACACATATAGACCAAAAAATAAGCACCGAAATTTCGTTGTAGTATCCCTTTAAAGAAGTTCACGCAACGCAATGCAAAAGTAGCAGATTTTTTAAAGTTGCAATACGCTTTTTTTATCGCTATATTTTATTTTTAAGAGTTCATTTATTTTAAAGTAAGGCTAACTTTATGGTTACGTAAGACCGCTCATCAGTCCTGTGAACTGTAGCAGCGAAATGTCAGCACATACCTTATGTCATCGTCGGCGTATATTGCGTCTTTCTACGACGAATGCAACCTTCGGGGAAGCCTGTCGTCTTGCACGGGAGCCGAGACCACGGATAATATCAAGTCCGTTGAACCAAATCGGCAACTGGCGCCTGTGAATTTCACCACGCGCCAGATGGTCGCACCCCTCCTCAAAGAACACGCCAAAAGCTTCCCAGGAATTTGACAACCCCTAGGAAGTACTCCGCATGCTTCGTATTGTTTTTTTTGTATTTCTTTTTTTGTCACTTGTATTGCTTATCTTTCGACGGGGAGGTGGGGGTCCTGAGCTAAATTTGGTCACCGAACTGTGGGTTGCGTGTGCAACCCGATCCGAACAAGAACAACAGGGCGCCCCTCGCGGCGAAATGGGACAACCAAAGTCACGTGGTCCTGCGGAGGTCGTCTGCACTGTGCTAAGCCTAAAATGCTATCACACCTCTGTGTTGGCTTATCTTTTGCACCCAGTATTCCACCCTTATGCATTGAATGAACTTTTGAGGTAAGCGATAAGCTTCATTTGATTAATTAAAGCTCCTTAACGCTTCGCTACATATCTACCTGTCGCGCGTAAGTTGCTTTAGGCGGCGCAAATAAGCACGTATCATTGCGTAGGTTGCAGTCAAGTTGGATCTGCCAATAAAGAGGATTTGCCCGTTCCGTTATCGAATTCAAACTCAGAAACAACTGCGCATAGAATGTAGATCGCAGTTTTTAACCCATTCTCGACTTGTGTTGTCGTGATCTAGCATAAACCGTGTCCGATGGTGGGGCGTTGTTGCCCCCCGAATACGCAACATTTAGATATCAATATTACCTACTTTCCGGCGTCCGCAGCAGCATTGCAGCAGCAGTACGTCGTTCACGGAACACAACGCTGTGATTAAGGAAGCGTTACCTTCCGCTTAAAATTCGTGTTCGTGGCGGTGATGATCGCGCGATACCAGGCTTGTCACTCTCTGTCGAAGAAGGACACGCATTATCGATCAGCGCAATGCTAGAAATGGTCCGATTCCTTTTGACCGCTCATCGGTTCACAATTGCGTTTCCCGTTTTAGGTAATGACTTATGATTTGACGGCTTCAATTGCAGTTAATGAGCGCGCGGAGTCGCAACCCAAGGAAATAATTTCGCACTGAACGATTAGTTCGGCTTTTGTGCTTGCCTTTTGTACTTGTCTTCACATACACCATCTTTTCAGCCTAACTGTTGAGTTTAATAATGAAGTCTTCGTGTAAACTCTATGCGGGCATTTTACTTGGTACTACCTACCACCTTATAGAGCAGAATTGGATGTTTTACTATCTTTATGCACCTGCTTTATCTAAGCCATTATTTTTGCGAAGCTGAGAATAACGAAAACTGTGTCAGATGCTCGACATGTGTTTGTAACTTTGTAACAATCTGAAAACATTTCTCTATCTTTGCCACATTTATGTTTGTCGTTATTTAGCCAAGAGCTGAAATTTAATTTTGCGTACTAGAATGAGGACTTTGGCTATAATCAGTGACAAGGCGAGAATGAGAGTCACATTTACTTGTAAGCTATTTACATCCTTATCTCCACTTGTGTATTACATGAAGAAGGTACGGAAGGACACTGCCTGTCTCGCTCGTCTATTAGTTCTCGTAATTTTAACGGTTACTGTCATGCTCCACTTTTTAATAAAAGCACGACATATTGGGCTTTGTTATTGCTTTCTTATGTGTCACTTTTTTATGAGTGCGAGCAATGTAAATCAAACAACAGGTGTCGCGAAGATTCTTAATTGTGACCAGCTCCCGTTAGCTGGAAGCATGGCACCGTAATGTGTTGCCAGCATTAAATACATATTGAGTGCAACTTTTGCATTGTTAATGAGTATGGTTCATCAGTATGAATCCTCAGAAATAGCTTCATATTTAGTTAATTTTTTTTGTACAGCTAATTTCTTTGACGTCACGCAATTGAGTATGGATGGATGGCATTTCTTTATGTTCACTCTTGGTGCCGTGGCACCGAAAACGAGAATAGCATGCCCATCTTTGTTTGCCTATTTCTGATGGAAGCTGATACATACTTGGACTAAGTGGCAATCCTCTTGCCTAGTGACTTTTATAGACAGACTTTCTGGTAGCCGTGAGAAGTTGTCACCACTCATCTCTATGACAATTGCTGGATCGCGCTTCCCTGCTTCGCGAATGCAGCCACCGGATGGCCATCTCATGCCAACAGGAAGTCGACCGGTTGGAGCATTGCAGAGGCTGGGCAGCAGCGTGCTGAAGACAGCTTTTCTGGTCGTTCGCCGTCAATCGTCGAAGAAGTATTTTAAAACCTTGTGTAAACAGCGTAGTTGCCTTTGAAAATATGCAATGCGGAAAGTTTTATGAAGGCGCAGCACCGCAGGAAAACGGTACAGCTTGTCAAATGCAAGTCTTGCGGCGGCGTCAAAGCACATGCCTTGGCCTGCCGAAGTGCTGCTTCTCTGCCTTTGCACGCTTGGATACAAATCAAGAATCAATGCCGTTTGGATGATTTTGAAGATGTGTCACATGTCAAGGTGTGTGTGCCTCTGCAGCAGCCTTTTCTTTACTCTGACGTCTGTATTTGTAACTTGCAGCACTCGCATGCCAGAAACGAGTTTGATTCTGTGCCGACAGAACAGAGGGACAGCGTTGTGGCGGTGTCAATTGTTCTTTGCCTTCGAGACTATTCTAGCAATCAATTCAGTAGAAGGGATTGGAAATCTATGTTTCTTGATCTTTTCATCTTGTGAACACTTCTGACGCCCCTTTTCCCATTGTTCAAATGTGGCGATGTGGTTTGTAACCCACACTTTAACTGCGTTACTCTATTTGCGTTCATAAGACTTGAGTAATTCGGATCCATACGAGTAGATTTCGAACATTGGTAATAGTGCATAAAAGCAATCACTGATCAGTGCAGCTGACCGGAACAGCTGGACGATTCAGAAATTTGCGACCGATTTGTTTACGGCAAAGACGTCTGCGTGCAATACACCTTTAGAACTTTCCTGAAGGGTTTACGTATCCAAACGTTGCAAAGGCAGAGACGCAGCACTTTGACATGCCAGTCCTTTGATGACGCCGCGAGACCTGCATTTGTCAGTTTGTGCCTTTTTTCTGCGGTACTGCACAAATTCCTTAAATATTTCCATGCATTCCCAAAGTAAAATGACCAGACGTCCTGGTTCAGGTGGGACAGGTACCACTTTTCCGTCCGTGGTCCTGCTGTCCTGCAAGCGTGCTTGCGGGACAGTGTTTTGTCCTGCTTCAGCTTCCCAAAGCCTGAATAGATAAAAGGCACGGTCAGACGAAAAAATACCAGTGAGGGTGTGCTTTCTCTGACCAATGAGCAAGATTGGCTTGGCAGTGAAGATGCTGATACTATGGACATATCTGCAAAAATAAATACATTAATACTAAAGAAATACTCCAACCAAATGTATTAGATGTGCATGAAAAGAAATGTTTATGGTCTATATGAAATGCTAAAAAGGTGTGATTTATTACTGAAATTTAAAGTTTTCAAGCATCACAACATTATAATCCCCCCAATATGTGCCCCGCTTTGGGGCCTGAGGAATACAGTCACCTTATCTCAAAGGCAACTGCGACCGTTTACGCAAAGTTTTAAGAAAACTTCTTCATCGAATGACGGCAAACAAGCAGAAAACGCGTCTTCCGGCATGCTGCCACCCAGCTTTTGCAACTCTTTGAAGGTAGACTTCCGGTGGTCCCAACATGGCCGATGCAGAACTTCTGGTGGTTGCATTCATGCTGCAGCGACCAAACAGGGATGCGTGATCCAGCAAATGTTTATAGAGATCAGTGGTCGTCGCACTGTCACGTCGAAACTACATGCTTCGACGCATTTTTAGGTGCATAACCTCAGACTGCACACCAGAGATGGAACATAACCTCCAGTCAAAACATTTCGCACCTAGCGAACTTCTTCAGCAGGGTCTAGGGAGGACGGCACTAAGTGATCTCCTCTACGGGGAAATAATTTTGTGACCTTTGTTCCGATCGGTTTTCCAGACGCGCTACTGCTTTCCGCAGTTGACCCAAAATGGCCGCCGAATCTGGAGGCACGGGAAGTTGCGGTTGGAGCCAGAGCCGTCAGATCCAGAGTGCTTTCACGAGCGACAACTTTGCGGAGGACGAACGCTCGTCCGTGACGTCGTGTGGCGACGTCAGCACGGAATGCTCGTCGGAGTTCCCCTGCCCTCCATTCCTGGAGGTGGACTTCAGCGACCTGAGTTTCCACGAACGGTGCGGCGGTGGGGCGTTTGGAAGTGTCTACAGGGCCGAGTGGAAGTCGCAGAACATGGTGGTCGCTGTGAAGAAGCTGCTGGTCCTTGAGAAGGAAGTGAGTGGAACCCTGCATACTTATTTATTCATTTAAACATGGCAACCTCTTTGATAGGACCGATAATGCAGAGAAGTCTGAAGAAGTGTTACTTCATTTTTGGTACCTACGTGACAGCGAAAAGCTGACGTTGTTCCTCTGTGGACAACACAGTGGAAAAGAAGGCGCGCCGTGTAGGGAGGAGGAGAGTAGTGAAGGACAAAGGCGGGAGGGAGGCTGCGTCACAGGACGGAAGCCAGCGTGTGCGCGGGAAACCAGTGGACAGCAAAAGCAGCTTCAAGCAGCGGATGCCGCTGCTAAGCGTGCAAGGCGGGCGAATGGGACGGAGGAGTGGAAGCGGTGCCTAGCTCGGCTGGCTGAGATGCGGCGCAAGAAGCGACAAGCCAACGCGGGTCTGCCTGCGACAGAGGCTGGGGTTACGCAGGCTCGGTGAGCCCGCTTTTCCGGAAAAAATTGGAGGAGTATCCATTGGTGGATCCTTAGGGAATCCGTTAGCATGACCCCCTTGGGAAATGCCACACACGTTCCCCTTTGGGAAACGCTAACACTGACCCCATAACGAAGCCATAAAGAGGCAGCGAAAAATAGAGGAAGCAAAAGAGAAAGCCAAAACAGAAAAGTGAAGGGGTCAGTATCCACATTTCCTAAAGGGGGAGAGACGTATGTCGCATTTCCCAAAGGTCATGCTAAAGCATTTCCTAAATGTCCACCAATAGATCCTCCTTTAATTTTATTCTAAGACGTGCCAGTTCTCTTGATTTAGTGATGGTGATGATTTTTGGGATGCCCATGTTTAACCGGAAGATCGCTCAATTGATGGTTGTAGTGGTGATTCATTTCTGTACGGTTCTTGCTCTTTTTTTTTTTGTTAAAAAGACATTTCTGAGACAGCCCAAAAAAATTATCAGTATTGTAAATAAATAAGTAACATTATCACTGGTTACCTGATCGATGGCCATGGCAAGGGTGAACACTACATACCTACAATGACAATGCGATATGTGAATGGCACTCAATTAAAAAAATCCAGCGATATAAACGGCCAGGTGCAAAGGAAGTATGTGCAGCGGCCGTAAGAACCAGCATATTTGACATGCCTTGCAAAATTCAAATTTCAAAGGTGCCTACCCGAAATTGGGCATGCAGACGTAGTTTCGCAAAAAGTTTTATTTGTATCTTTTCTTTCAGATCTCAATTCAGGTGGGAAAATATTAAGAATAGAGCAAAATCGGCGGCCGTGCATTGCCTATGCCCCATACCGTCATCTGCACACTGGTTTGTAAGCTTACTTCCTGGGCGGTCATAGTTATATTTCGTTAAAAGTATTAATTATTGTAATTATCTCGCTCATCTTGGTTCTTGGCATTTTTGCTTTCAGTAAGCCACCCGAGAGCGAGCTCGTAAACCTATGTGCAGACCACTAAGAGGCTGGTGTAGGACATAGGAAATAGACAAGCTCCGATTCTGCTTTATTTTCAAGATATCACCACCTCCGAGTTGAGCTCTAAAAAAAAAAAAAATAGACATAAACTTTTTGTGGAACTAGATTTGCATGCCTAATTTCAGGTCTACGTTTGGAATTTGAATTTTGCAAGGCGTGCCAAATCTGTTGGTCCTTACGGCTGCACTCTGTACAACAAACGAAAATCAACGTGGAACATTATTGGTTCAACTTGAAACTTATATTCAAGCAACATAGTGAAAAATGATCAGCAGCGCAGTACGAAAACAACATTCAATGCAACATGTGCACCGATATGAATGACTTAATGTGAAATGTTACAACAGCCAGTGAACAGCATGAACATATGATTGGTATGTTTTTTTCCGGCTTTGTCTGCGTAGGAGTGACCTGCAAAGTTTTCTTCTGTTCGCTAGTTCGAGACAGATTGGAGCATGGCAACGCCAAGTTTTCACACTGATTTGGGGTTTTGTGCGTTTGATACATATTAAAAGTAGCCCCCGAGCCGAATTCATCAAAATCGGAGGGAGGGAAACCAAAGACCCCGGAACTTGAGCTGTCCTTTTACAAAGAAAACCAAATGTTCTGGAAGGAAATTTGTATCTATACAGCTTTATTTACTGTTGATCCGGAATACAGCCTGCCCTGAACTGTTTGCAGCACCGTTTTCTTTGTTCAAAGCCACATCCATTATCTCATTTCCCATTACGTTGATACTCGGATGTTTTGCGAGTATCTTGGGTTTCACACACATCTCCCCGGAGCTTGGGGTGTCCCACGGTCGTGTCCCGTTTTCTTCGATGGAGGCCCCGATAAGATTTAAATCTGTGTCCGACACTGAGAAACACAGAAAAGGTTGGAAAAGAAATAAACGCCGCAAAAAAACTCCCCCAAGTTTGACGAAAAATAGATGCCGAAAACAACACAGAACCCCAACTATAACCTACAATTATTGGCAAAAACTGCCGACTGAAAGAGTGCGAGTATAAATGGAGGAGCAGGGGAAGTACCAGGGCAACCTTTACCGGGGCAACCTGTTCCAAGCACGCATCAATCAAGTTCAGATACTAACAGTGATAAAGTACTAAACTTGCAGAAGCCAGTCTTTTAGTTTAAGCAGAATAGGCATTTATTTCTCTTATAGTAGTTGCCCAGTCTTTAGTTGCCGGTGAACAATTACTTAGCTCGCCGTTTTTTTTTTCTTACGTCAGTTTCGTGTAGTAAACACGAAACTGACGGCTTGCGTAACCCTCTTTTCCCGACTCCTCTACCCCGCAGGCCCAAGTCCTCAGCGTGCTGAGTCACCGGAACATCATCAAGTTCTTCGGCGCCACGACAAAGGCACCAAACTTCTGCATCGTAACCGGTGAGAGGTTTTGTCTCCCCTTGGTGCCCTTGCCTCAGCTTTCGGGACGGTGAAACGTTCCTACAGCCGTCAGCAGCTCGAGAAACTCAGGGAGGGGCTTATTACATTCTTGTGTTTGCTTTTTGGCACTCTTGCCGGTTCGCGCCGCAATCTCATCGGCCATGGAGCAACAACACGACGCTCCTGCCTAACCTAACCTATAGTAAAGTAGTAAGCTGGGCGAATTGGTCAACGTTGAACATGATGAAAAATCATGCACAAAGAGACAAGGACAAATGAGGAAGGAACACAGAATGCGCCTGTCTGCGTTCTGTGTTCCTACCTCGTTTGTCCTTGTCTCTTTGTGCCCAGTTTTTCATCATGCTAACCCACGGTGTAGGAAGGCTCTTTAGGTGTGGAGACTCCTCTCCTCGCCCCGTCGGAACGGCGAACACATCACGTCCCCTCCTTTCCTATGTTTTCTCCACCTGCCCCTAGAGGGCGCCAAAACGTTCAGACCGCCCGGTCGCCGGCCCTCCGCCGGAACGTGGGCTAAGTCACCCATTGCTTACGCTGCCTCTACTTGTTTCCAACTTTTTTTAATTTTTTTTTTTTTCAATGGTGAACCGAACATAAAAGAAATGTAAAAACCAAAGATCCAAAGCCAAACATTTGAAATAATGCGCCGACTGCTCTCCAGCCTGGGGAAACGTAAACATTTTAGAAAGGGAAAACAACGACATGAAAATATTAGTAAAAGAGACGACCAGGATAAAGACGTCTACCGAATGGATCAGTCACATGCTCGGTCGTTGTTCTCTCCAAATTGAAGCAGCCTTGTAGGGGATTGTCTTGCATGCGGTAGACGCAGACACAACAGACTGCCCATCTGTTCAGGGTCGGATTCTGTCTGGCGTTCTTGTTGATTGCAGACGCCTCCGTGGAAGGCAGACGCCTCCGTGGAAGGCAGACGCTTCTCCGGTTTCAGTCGAACGTGCAAAAGGGCTCGGATCGCATGATAATGCGAGTCGCGACAGGACTGCAAAGGAAAAAACCGAGATGCAGAGAAGCAGTCTCGAGAAAAGAAGGAGTCCCGACTGTGCGACTCGTAATTTGGAAAAGAACTCCAAAAGCAGCTATAGAGTGTCCCATACATTAATGTTTTAACCGCTGTTTTTTTACAGCGTTTTTTTTACAGCGATATTTTTTTTTGAAGTTTGTGATGATATTATTATTATACTTATATCAGAAGTGCCATTAATAAAACCAGTTTGCTTTACTTGACGAGTGTGGTTACTATAATCTTTTGCTGCAATCTGCTACATGCAAATGTAAGTGTAGTAACAAAGTGAACCTTTCAAAGAATGCTGCTTTTATTAATGTCTGCATGCAAAATGTGTAACTTCGTGCCAATTCGGCCAGCAGTTCAATTTAGCAGGACTCAAAGGCTGCCTTAAAATGTAAAAGAATAAATGCGTTAGCTGCCCCACATGTTTAAAAAAAAATATTGTTTTTTTTAATAGTCCAGTTGAATCAACAGTAATTTGCGAACCCGATATATATATATATATTTTTAAAAAAGTCATGTGAACGGTGCTCAAAGCAATTCAGTTCCTTATTATCCGTTAACAAGGTTTGTGTTAATCATTCTTTATTTTTGTGCATTTTTTTTTCTTTCGGTCGCACTCAAGTTATCGCTACCTGTGCTACAATCTGAGTTTATTTATTTTACAAACGCTTTTCGACGTTGCTATTGCGCTACTGAGGAAACAAACGACGGAATGTAAGCTAGGCTAGAAATTTTCTACAGGAAAGGGATATTTCTTTTTCACTCGTAGACCGCCGCTTCGGCTCGTATTAGGGAGTTACTCTTTGTCCGTCTGCCATTTTTCGGGTTATGAAAACTTCAGTTTGCTGAGAGAGATGATAGTTGAATGACCCCACCTACATACCACATCGTACGCGAACCCGTAGCCACCGGAAAGCAAGCTGCACTTCGAGCAGGCAGCTAGCACAGGCGGCCCGGTGCGCTGCCGGATGGCCTGAAACTTACAGCGCCATCTAGGGGTGGCTCCGTGAAGCCAAGCGCGCGGGGTGTCATTATCTGGTCGCGGCGGAGAGCGGAGTCTCTACACCTAAAGAGCCTTCCTACACCGTGTGCTAACCTAACCTAACCTAACGTTTTATCCTTATTTCTTGTCTAATTCAAGAACTTCACATTTACTCTTAAAGGAGACATGCAAAGGAAAAAAAACTTGTTTTTTGAACAGACTAGATGGAAAAAGAATATTAAAAAACAAATTTACAACGAAGAAAAAAGAAAATTTAGAGCTATATTTTTGGGCGCAAAACAAATTTGTAGTTGGCGTCCGTGGGAGCCGTTGCTGGTCACGTGGTAGGCCTGTACGCCGCCGCGCTGCGTCGCTGCCGCCGCACGCTGAACGTTGTGCGACGCCGCTTCAATGCGTTTCTCCACGCCGTTGTCGCTGCCGCCGCACAAGTTCATCTGCTTCAGGGCGCTGCCACCGTCATCTGAGTGGCGCACAGGTCTATCACTTCTGCTTGTGCTTTTTCAGGAGTTTCCTGTGGGCTCTAAAAGTTACTCATATAATCTTAGTTTTTTGTTCTACTTCAAACAAAGATGAAAGAAATGAAAGATAAACTTAACAAAAGACCATGATGAAAGGAATGAAAGATAAACTTAACAAAACCGAGGGCCAGATAGAGAAGGTTAATAAATTACTGTCAGTTCAAGAGAATCAAATTCGGCAACTTTCTGAGAAAGTCCAGGAGTTACACAACAAGAATGTTGACCTTGAAAATAGAAGTCGGAGACAAAATCTAGTTTTTTACGGAATCGAAGACAACAGTCACTCCGAAACATGGAATGAGTCAGAGAATATTGTCAAAGAAATCTGTAAACAAAACCTGGGAGTTGAACTTAAAACCATAGAGAGGGCGCACCGCGTTGGCCGTTATAACCCAAAGTTCAAGCGACCAATCATAGTGAACTTCGCTTCATATAAAGAAAAACAGAATGTTTTGTTAATGCCAAAAAATTCAAGGGTTCGCCTTACAGCGTTGACCAGGATTACGCTTTTAAGACTCGAGCCACGCGGAAGAGGTTGTGGGAATACGCGAAAGAAAAGAGGAAAGATAGTACTAGCCAAGTGAAGCTAAATTTTGACAAACTAATCATTAATGGGAAGGCTTTCACGTGGAATAAAGAGACTGAAGAAGTTGTTCCAGTAAAGAACTACTGACGCCCAATCAAGCCGAAGAAATGTATCCGACATGAACTAATCGCTGTCATAGTCAACTGCAGAAGTATTGTAAATAAAGTTGATAAATTTGCTGGACTTATCGAATCCGTAAAAGCTGATATTATTTTCGGAACTGAGTCGTGGTTGAGACCTGACATCGCTGATAGCGAGGTGTTTCCGAGAGATTATAGCGTTTATCGTAAGGATAGGACTCGTCTCGGGGGCGGGGTTTTTCTACTGATTCATTCTTCATTAAACTCATCCTTACTAGATCTGGGGCACGTTGACGTTGAATCGATATGGTGTAAAATCACCTTAGCAGATAGTTCCTCGTTTGCAGCCGGTGTGTTCTACCGACCACCAGATTCTAATTTAAACGCATTACAATTACTACATGAGATAGTTTCGGAGGCCTCTGGTCAGACTTTTGTACTTGCTGGTAATTTTAATTTGCCGGAATTAATGTGGCAAAATGAAATGTGCCAATGCAAGGTAAACAGCCGTGCTAACCTGGAAATGAAAAGTATTGTGGATACATTTGGGCTGTCGCAATATGTGAAAGAACCAACTCGAAATGATAATATCTTGGACCTTTTGTTTTGTAACTCTCCTAGCTTTGTTAACTCTGTCGTAATTATCCCAGGCATAAGTGACCACCATGCTATCGTTGCGAGTATAAGAACAAAAACCAAGAGGCAAAAATCAAACGCGTCAAGGAGGGTGTTTTTATTCGAAAAAGGTGATTACAGTAATATCTCTAAGGCGCTCCGTGATCATCTGCCTGTTTTTGAGTGCCTAGCTGAGGATTCTGACGTCCACAAATTATGGAGCCTGTTCAAAAGTAAGCTGCTTGACCTTGTCGAAAAATGCATCCCAAGCATAGATTCCACTAGGCTTAAGAAACGAAAGAAACCATGGATGACATCAGCTATTCTTCGATTAAGGAAAAGAAGAAGGCGAGCATTTATTAGGTACAAGAGAACCAAAAGTGATACGCACTTGCAGAAGTTATCGGAGATAACACATGAATACGATTTGAATGTCAGAAGCGCAAAGGCACAATATTTCGAAAAACTCAGCGACTGCATGAAAACTAACTCTAAACTTTTTTGGAAATATATAAAGAATTGTGGTTCGGATCCCATGGGTATCAGCGAAATTGTGCAAAATGGCCAGGTAATTTCAGATGATGCAGAGAAAGCCACGTGTTTAAATAATTACTTTCAGTCCGTTTTTTTGGCTAAATGCAGTTACCAAAGTATTTCATACACTAGTGGTGTTCCCGAAATGCCACCAGTTGAATTTAGTGTAAGTGGCATTGAAACCTTATTGCAGAACATCGATGAAACCAAAGCCAGTGGTCCCGATGGCATCTCACCACGCGTTTTAAAAAGGTGCGCTCAGGCAATCTCGCCCTATCTATACTTAATTTATACCCAGTCGCTGGCTACGAGCGTTCTACCGGATGACTGGAAAGTTGCTCACGTTGTACCTATCCACAAAGGCGGTCCGAAGAAGGATGTCTCTAATTACAGACCTATTTCATTGACGTCTATTTTATGTAAGATTATTGAACACGTTTTTTATTCACAGATAGTGTCTCACTTAAACGCAAACAATTTGATTATCAGTGAGCAACACGGTTTTTGTAAGGGATTGTCTTGTACAACACAGCTTGCGGAATTTTTTCACGAATTAGTATCTGGTATTGATGAGCGCAGACAAACAGATTGTATTTTCTTAGACTTCCGTAAAGCATTTGACACGGTTTCACACTCGCTTCTTCTCCAGAAACTTAAGATATTTAATTTAGATTCAACTGTTATTAGGTGGATTGAAAGCTATTTGTCCCAGTGGCGTCAATGTGTGGTTTTGAACGGCAAGCAGTCTGATTACGTTGATGTTACATCTGGAGTCCCCCAGGGCTCCGTCTTGGGACCCCTTTTGTTTTTAATTTATATTAACGACATTTCTAGCCAAATAACATCCCGTATTCGACTGTTTGCTGACGATTGTGTTTTATATAGAAGCATTACGAGTGAGCATGACGCAGAACAATTACAGAGTGACCTGGTACGTGTTGAAAACTGGTGTTGTAAATGGAAGATGAATTTGAATCCAAAAAAGTGTGTCCATTTAAGTTTTACTAGGAGTAAGAAAAAAATCGATACTCAGTACAGTATAAATAATGACTTCATCAAAACAGAATGTACGTACAAATATCTGGGTGTTATATTATCGAATGACTGTTCATGGAACGCCCAAGTCGATGATGTAGTCTTAAGGGCCGGCAGGGCATTAAACTTCATTCAGCGAAATTTAAAATGTTCCGAAACAAACTTGAAGAAAACGGCATATCTGACATGTGTTAGACCAATTCTAGAATATGCATGTGTTGAATGGGACCCTGCGCAGAAGTATCTAATTGAAAAACTAGAAAAAATTCAAAATAGGGCAGCGAGGTTTGTTCTGGGACGATATGGGCAAAAGGATAGTTGTACTGACATGAAAAGAGAATTAAATTGGGAATTACTCTCAGCCCGACGGAACAAATTAAAACTGAAATTTTTGTTTTCAATATTTAATGGTCGACTGGGCATTAACAAAGACGATTACCTAAAGCAACCGCACTATATTTCAAGCCGGACCGATCACTGTTTTAAAATACGAGAATACCGTGCCAGAACAAACATGTACGCTAATTCTTTTTTTGTCAAGACCATCCAACAATGGAACAAGCTGTCGGAGGAACAAGTGTGCTCTGCAACCGAAGAATTGTTTTTTTCACGTTTGTAACCCCCCTGCAGTAACGCCTTCGGGCAATGCGGGGTAACTTATGAATAAATAAAGAATAAATAAGTTACTTTTAGAGGCCATAGGAAGCTTCCGAAAGAGCGCAAGCACCACGTGACAAATATGTACCAGTCACGTGACAAATAAGATACCACTTTTCCGCGGCACCCGCGGGCGCCAACTACAAATTTGTATCTCGCCGTAAATATAGCTCTAAAAATGTTTCTTTTTCATTGTAAATTTGTTTTATGACTTCCTTAACCCAACCAGGATGTTTAAAAAAAATGTTTTTTTCCTTTGCATGTGTCCTTTAAGTTATTGTGCTGAGCACAGATATGAGTTCAATATTTTTAGGTTTTCAGGTTGAGGCTTTCAAAATCACAAGTGTTTTTGCCCAACTTTTATTTACAATACCCGTGTCAAAATATATGTCACAAAGTATGTCAGCATGTTCTACAAGCGTAGAACAGTGCATCAGAACCGTCATTTTAATTTTATCACCATTCTAGAAAACGTTATTGTGAATTAAACATTTCTTGCTGATACTTAGAAATCAGTTGTTAAAGTCTTGGCCAACTAGGACATTTTGTGGTTAACATTTCTTAGAAATAGTAGACTCGTTGCACTCTCTGACTTATGAGGTATGAAACCCTGAAAAAGGTTTTCTCGTCCGAGTTCTAGATCCAAAGATACGGTAAGCAAAACTTTGTGTTGTGACAAAGAAGAATTTATTTATCGAAAACAGGAAAAGCTTCTTAAATTTGCTTACAAACAGCTTGGACGTGAAACTTTGAATTGAAGTGCCTATTTAAATCTTCACTTTCTGAGTGTAGTAGGTGCACATTTCATTCACATATAATTTGCAAACAGCAATACATGCTGTTTGTAAATTATATATATGAAAAAAAAACTTTAAAAATAACTTTTCAATTTCTTTTATTTTTGTGTTTCAAGATTAGGGACTTTCTAGCACTAAAGTGGATTTAGACATTTTATTTTTATGGCGTAAACTCAACCAACATGCCCTAAGCATCCCAAAAACCCAAAATGTACAATCATGCATTGCCCTTTTTCCTATTAAAAAAGCGACTAAACATGGCGACTTGCCTCCTTTTTCTGAGGTTAATCTCGGGAAAATGGGGCGTGTCCCGGTGTATGGCCGCGTTCCTATGTAGGAGAAAGATCACGAGTGATTGTAACTTTTGAATTTCCGGGGTGCGGGGGCAAAGGGACACCTTACAATGCTTACATGATTGTAAGTTTCGGTTTCTTAAAATGCTGGGGGACGTAGGTTGAGTTTGCGTCGTATAAAGACAATCTTGAAACCCACTTTAGTGCCTCTTTAAAAAACAACTTTGGTCAATATTTTTTTAATTTGGGTGGATGATTGTTTTCAGCTAAGGCAGTGCCCCTGAATTAGAAGGCATAAGTTTTTTTCTCGATGTGTGTACCCTAGTTTTATAAAAATAACGGCTCGAAGTTTAGTTTCGGGCATCTACGGCAACACCTAAACTGCTAGAGGGATGGAAACGCTAATCATCAGTCGTACGGCCGCGACGGGACATCATGAGGCTGCACTACACGGTACAACCAATCGACCGCAGCTCCACCGTGATGTGACATTACAGGGGTGCTGTGCCAGTGTTCCTTGACTAAAAGCTAACCCGCTTGCCGCCCATTAAAGAGCAGCTGGTCACATCTTTAAGATTGGTTTTAGTGGAGTATGCGGCTTCACTTTGACATAATATTTCGACTGTGATCATATTTCGTGGCACTAAAGCTGTACCAGTCATTTATTTTGGTTTTGCTTTCGACCAGAGTTGCCCTTTTAATGGACACTGACAGGGTATTTATACCTGCTAAGGTTTTTATTTGTACATGACATATGAGAGCCCAACTACCCAGAACACAATTCTCGGTTGGAAATTAATTTTCTTTCTACTTGAAAACCGCCGATCGAGAACTGACCGGCTTGAGTCACGCTCACTCTCTTCTCCGTGGTCCCGCACCATTTTCTATGGTTTCGACACAACCACCAAAAATAATCATAGTCATCGAAGGCACACACTCAGTATATTAGAAATGGACAAAAATATGATACCCATTTTTTGTGGCTCCTAGAAAGCTGCAAATACGTTGATTGAAGAAAAAAAAAGTTGCACAGCCACGTGACTTCCGGTATTTTTCTTCTCCTCTTTATTTCTTATTCCTCCCCAGTTCAGTTTCAGTTTCAAGGCATTGCATTTTTTGAGTTTATTAAAAATATACTTGACACTGTAGAAAAATATTGATTGGGTAGTCTTTTGACACCAAAATAAATCACCTAACAAAAAATTTTAAAAAAATAAATTTGGGGGGTGTTAGTGTTTCTTTAAGTTCGAAGCTAACGCACCGACACGTCGAAAACTGCAAGCGTTGTGGAGAGGGCCGTCGGCGACCGTAACACATGTTTTCCCCTGCCGGTCCCCTTCAGAGTATGCAGAGCTGGGGTCCCTGTATGCATTCCTGGCCAGGCAGGAGAACGACTCCATGCTCAGCTTCGCCCAGATCCTCCAGTGGAGCATCCAGATTGCCTCCGGTGAGGACTTTCTTGTTCCCAACGGCATTCGACAATTTTGTTGCGGTGCTTGTATGGCACCGCACAGACAGAATTCTGTCATGCCAGACTTTCTATGTCGAGTAAAGATGTGTCAATGGGACGCGACTGTTGCGCTGGCGATCGGCTGGGACTTCTTTTTGCCGATTGGACGCTGATCTGCCTACAAAGCACTCTCATTCAACCCGCGTCTCGCGTTGGTTTCTCGTATTTGATGTGGGAAATCCAGCACTGCAGCCTCGTCGCCTAGGACGTGGTGACATTGTGGGAGTTCCCTCGCTGCTACCCATCTCAATGAATGATGCGACGCACTGGTTCAACAACACATAGACATTTACTGACCGTTTTCCACGACATGTTTCGCGACTATAGAGACATTTTGTTTTTGGTTGCGCCGCAGGGATGCACTACTTGCACGAGGAGGCTCCAATCAAGGTGATACATCGAGACTTGAAGTCTAACAACGGTGAGTTTTCTCAATGGACGAATATGACGTGTTGGAGCGAGTTCCGCCGCGCCTATTCGCGCGGTACTGTGTGTTTACGTTGCGCCTCATTATGGGAGCTTACATCTGCCTTGAGTCACGACCTCGAGTCACCGAGACGTCCGCAGTTCGTACAAAGTGTGGTACCCAAATCTAGTGATAGCTTTGCATGTGGCGTACGAAGCATGGTTGTGCCAGCAACTCGAAGTCGTGTCGTAAAGTGATGTAAAATAACCTATGGAAAAATCTCCCGTTCGATTGGGCCATTTCCCTCCTATGTCGAGTAGTTTGCTCATTTTTGGGACAGAAATCGACAGGAAGTTAGTCGAACGGGGGAACTTTGAGACCGACTCTCAAACTTGGATCTCTCGGAAGCTCGAACCTTTACCGTGTACTTAATTCCTGTAGGATAGCGAGATTCACATTGTTACAAATGACCTTTGACGAGGTGACGAAATCTTGGAGCAAACTAAACGTTTAATAGGGTGAACCCGTGCCCAAACGAAAAAAGAGTGAGCGGACGATAACGGGCGTTGATGGGGATGTAACGGCATGACTGAGCGCGGGCGAAAGACTCTCTCGTGCGGCACGGTGCAGCTTCTTTTGAAGCCTTCCCTGGGAGCCTAGAATATTCTGCCTCGGTCCTTCTCGAGCTCTTATGTTCTGAAAGTGAACAGGCTAGACGGTTCTCCAACCTTCTCAAACCTTCGACTTGCATAAAGAAAAGTAGAAGGACATGCAGTGGCAGGAATTGAGCCCAAGCCATGTGCGTTTGAGCACGGCGCACTGCTGACTTAGCTACATAGGCGCACAGCGTTATCGGCAGCTTTTGGGATTAACTGGAAGAGAATGTACTGTGAGCCATTTGGGGCAATGATTTTGCGATGGAAAAAGTTGGCGGTTTTCAACACGGCATTTTTTCTTCGCATTTCTTTACAATGCTCATTTTTTTGCCGGCTTTTGCCGGCTATGCTTTTGCTATTTTATACCTTTGGAAATACTTAGCCTCATTTCATTTTTATGAGTGGAACATGCTTTTGGTCCTTACAGTTGTCATTTGTTCTGACTTCACGTGTAAGGTGAGTTGGCAGAGATTTCTTTTTTCCTCAACCATTTGAACTTCAGTGGTTATCAATATAGTATATATTCTTTGGGAGTTTTGAGGTTGGGCAGCTTGCATAAAAGCTTTAAATTCTCCAATCAAAGAAAAAGAGAATTATATAACTTTAGGAGAGTATTTTCTCCCAACAGTGGCACATCCAGTATGTCCCATGTTTTTTAAGCAACTCCTTTCTACATACTGTTGTTTAACTTTATATTGCCAGATATGACTAACCTCGCCACTGACATGGCAAGATTGGTTGGTTTTTTTTTGGTGCGAGGTGGTTGAATGGTTTTGAGTTAATTTTTATATAGTCAGTTATTTTATACAAAGCAGAAACTCAAACCGAAACAACAGAGGGTTACCACATAACAGGGTACCGAAAGAAGTCAGTCACAGTCAGTGGCGTTCGATTTCTCACTCTCCCCACAAGCGTGCAAAGGTCTTTTTATGAATTTTGAGTTTACAGTAAATGGAACAATAAACAGTGTTATGTGACACCCTTTCGTTATTTCGGTTAAATTTTCTTTTATCATTAAACAAAAATACTACCTACTTGACTTTGTGGCAAAAACTTTTTATTGGGGTTATCTTGACTCCACATTTAATTGCCTTGCACAAAAAAAAAAGGAAAAAAGAAACATGTTTTGTTATGTTAGTGGCTTTCTAGGGGAACTGTGAAGCAATTTGTGCATCATGGACTGGATAATTATCAAAATGATCCTTCAGATTCACAAAGTTTTGAACAGAAATAAGTTTACTTCACAGAAAGTAGTTCTTGGAAGGAAAAATATTTTTAACCCTCAACTTGCTTGTCTTCTTCTCAACCCATACTTCATACAAAGTAGTTCTTGGAAAGAAAAAATGTTGAACCCTCAACTTGCTTGTTTTCTTCTCAACCCCTTTTTTCTCCCAATGTTGAAATTGTGTGTATGTGATGTCTCCATGGGTGATTCAGGCAAGCATTTTTTTTGGAGCGGAACTGAAGCGGAATTATCTCTTTTTTAATATAAAGAAGTCGGTACCATATTTGATGCACTCACTCTCTCCAGATTGAGAGCTCATGTTATCGCTTTCTTTTTATCATGGATTTTCTGCTCATTTCATCTCAGCACCTAGGAGGAGGAATGACTAAAATAAAGCTAGGCTTTCGAAGCAGTAAAAGAAAAGACAGAAACATTTCTTTAGCCAACAGTCGCCTATAACACATAGGCATCACGAGGATGTTCAAGTTAGATTATTTGTGAAGATGATGAAGGTCGTCTGACTTTTGCAAGAAGTAACCATTTCATGGCACCATTGTAGGCATTCAAGAAGGATTTTGTTAGTAGAGGTATGTTTGAAGGACTAAAATTTCAACTTAAAGGGGCTCTAAAGTACTTTTTGAGAAACTCCATCTACAAGCTCTAAGCATCCTAAAAAACCCGGAATTACATTCATGCGCGGCCGATTTGCATATTAAAACTATGATCAACGATCCCGACACTTACCGTAGGCGCAGAACGACAGGAGGCGCTACCAAACCTTGCTGAATAGGGTCGAACGGCGGATGGCGCTTGTCAGTCCATCGCGAGCTACGGGTTCCCGCGTGGGTGAGCGGCTGACCGATCCGGCTCGTCCACGCGGGAACCCATAGCTTGTTAGGGGCTTACCAGTGTCGTTCGTCGTTCGACCATGTTCAGCAAGGTTCGGTATTGCCTTCTGTCGTTCTGCGCCTACAGTAAGTGTCAGGAATTTTGATCACAATTTAACGTGCAAATCGGCCGCGCATGAACGTACGTATGTAATTACGTTTTGTTGGGGAGGGATGCTTAGAGCTCGTAGATTAAGTTATGACCATAGAACAAGGATCTCAAAAAGCACTTTGGTGTCTCTTCAAGGTGGCTGGCTTACATTGAATCATTATGTTTGACTCGTCGGATGTGTTTTCATTCCATTTCGCTTGTCTTCCAATAACCAGATCTGCGACTTCGGAGCATCCCGCTTCGCCGGCGGAACCACCCGCATGTCTCTGGCGGGCACGCTTCCCTGGATGGCACCCGAGGTACAACGGCTCTCTTTCCCTCTTGCTAGACTAATTTGGAAAGGAGCACTTTTTTAAGGGCTCTCCGTTAACCTCTCCACTGCTGTTTTTTTTTCTTTCTGACCGCTCCTCACCTCCTTTCAAATTTCTTTTTGTGTTTTGGTTCGGCGGACATTTTGTGCCAGTAATTCGGCAATGGCGCCCTTCCCTGCACGAGCCGTCAGAATTATGACAGCCAAAAGTAGGAAGAATTCGTATGCAGTCGCATCTGTCCATCGGTGCATACGGGATTGGTCCACCGACGTAAACGCAGCAGTTACTTGGCACCGCACAAGGTCCGTCTGTTTGACAATTGCGTCCACGGCGTCCCCCGTGAACAAGCCGCTTAGACATGCTGCTTCATTGTGGTCGCTTCCATCGGAGTCAAAATTGATCAAAAGTTAGTAAAGCGCTTCATCGTTGTCGCTTCCATCGGAGTCAGAATTGATCAAAAGTTAGTAAAGTGTTTCATCCTTCAAGGAGTAAACGCGCGTGCGACGCTGATGCGCCATGGTTGCCCTGCCGAGATGAAGTGACACAATGGACGAACAAACATGTTCTCCACTGGTTGCCTACAATTTAACCTACAAGTCCTTTGTGTTTAGGTAGGTGGCCTCTTTATAAATTGTGTGACAAGCTAGCATTATTTCTTTTACATGAGTTGCCTCAGGAGTGGCAGGGAGTCAGTTTAAAATGCAAAACGAGTACAGTCGATTCTCGTTAATTGAAACTCTCTTAATTCAAACTTGCAGATAATTCAAACTAACATGCAGGTCCCATCCTACGCGTCTCCCGGTAGTTCAAACTTTGCTTTATTCAAACAAATTTTCGGTCCCCCTCAACTACAAATTAAAGAGATTCGACTGTAACACTATACTCGGGCATAGCAGGGGCTGTGTGTTATCTCTGCAATGGCAGTAAAAGGGTTAAGAAGAATGCTAAACTCTCAGAATCCTTAATTTTTTTACGTGTGCGTTGATAGGGCACATGCCGTAAGATACCGCGGAGGCACCCACTTCGTTCAGGTGCCCACTTATTAACCTGTTCCAAACTTGGGAATTCTGCAAATTATACGTTAAAGGGTCTCTGACACGTCAAAAAGATTCAAAGTGCCCGCCAGTGCCCTGTGATGTAACAATGTACCGCAAGGTGTCGGGGCGGTCAGAAGGGAGGCATCGGCCTACGCCACTAAAAGTGGGTTTGCCGAAAGTCACGTGAGTTTCACTCCTCGTGCTCTCCACGACCGTACCTAAGACTTCTTTTTTTATTCTCGTCTTCTCTACGAGCGATCTCAGAAAACAAAATTTGAGTTCCACTAGCTTTTTATCGCTGCACCGTTGGTTAGTTTGCGTGCTGTAAAAGTTGACGACGAAGAGTCAGTGGATCGACGTGATGGAGGTCAATGATTAAAGCATTGCGAGTACAAGGTGGTGTATGAGTGCATGCCATCAGTCCGTTGATGCAGAGCCATACTGGGCACAAAACAAGCTATTGAGTTTTGAAAAAAAAAAATGTAGAACGCACGCAGAAATTAGGATTGCTAGCATACGACACGCCCGATTGCATTCCTAAAGGTTCAGACACCGAGGTCGTCGAATCATCAGATACTCTCCAGGCTGAAGATGCCTACCGTCTAGAGACAACGAACCGTTGAGTTTTCAAAGTACAAGTAAACGTCAAGCATAAAGTATGTGTTTTGTCTAGAACATGAATAGAACTTGTTTACTAGGCTCCCTGACTCCTCTTCTTCCACCTCTACAGCAACATTAGGCGATGAAAAGCAAATAAAAGAAACCTTGTCTGCTTGGATTGCTCGTTGAGGTGCGGAGAATAACAAAAATATTAAAAAAAGATGTACACGCGGTCACGGTTAGCACGAGGAGTGACACAACTCCCGTGACTTCCGGCGATGCCTCCCTTCTAACCACCCCGACATCTTGCGGTACATTGTTACGTCACAGGGCGCTGGCAGGCACTTTGAGTTGGGCTTCATATTTCTATTTTTTTATGAAAAAACTACGCAACTCTAAACTGAAACAATTTTTTGGTGATGTCCTGATACACCATTTTAACGCCTAGCATGAAAAACAAAAAGAATTTTTCGCGTGTCAGAGGCTTTTTAAGGGCCCGATTTGACCAGGGAAGTGCCCATGTCTACATTAATCCACTTTTCAATGCAAGTAGGGTGGGCGCTTCCCTGGTATTTTACGGTATGTGACACAACATACTTTAGGCGAAAAGAAAATTTTTCTTTTTTTAGACAAATACACGGCGTACTGCTTTAAATCGCAACTCTCTGCTCGCGAAATTCTCCCGGAACCGACGCCTTGTGAAATTCACAAAATATTAAACCAGCGAAAATTCAAAGTCAAGTTCTTTCTTGATCCCTGAATCAGAGAAAGGAGGCAGAAAAAAAAAGCAACTGAGCAAAAATAAAATCGTTCACACTAGTTTTCTTGCAGGGCTCATTTTGTGCCAGTAACTCGATTCAATTTGAGTTTGGAGCGATTGCGAAACATGCTTTTACGTATTTCGAGACATCGACAACCACAATGTGAACACTGCCGCCTAGATCCCACTTTGGACAGTCCGCATGGATCGGGCTCTTATTGTATCGCACTAGGATTTACTACAGAGGTGGCCGAAGGTGCACGTGGATGCTTTCTCTAAAATTGTGCAAAGATGGCCTCACCCGAGCAAATCACGAAAAATCTAAAGCTATGTTGTCCCTACTCTTTGCATGCACACTTGTAGTGTTTTGTGTCACTATGGCGCTTATTTGTACCAAATTAAGTGAAAAATAGGTAAGCCAATTGTATTTTTTTTTTTTTTTTTCATTTCACCGATTTTTAGTTGTAATAAATGCCAGAATGGCCCAAAACTATTTGTTTGGTGATTTTGTAAAAAACGGCTTAGCGATAATTTTTCAATAGACAAGACCAGTTTTCGTTTTCTTCCTTTTTAACTCCGGAGGTTTCATGTATTCATATCTCAATGATTGCATGCACCACTTTCGGGCACCTCTGTAGTAAATCTCAGCGCGACACATTGAGAAACCGATTTTTGCAGACCTTCCAAAGCGGGATCAAAGCGTTAGTGTACACGCAATATATAGAAGCACGTTAGGGATTGCTTAAATTTGTTGAGATGTAAATATTGCCCTAGACATTTTTTCTTTTGGGCGGAGAGGACGTTTTGTGACATGCATGTTCTAACTGGGTACCTTAAAAATAAAAATTGATTTTCCGTAAAAATAAAAATTGATTTTCCGAGTTCAGTGTTTTTCAAGTGTGTCTTCGCTAGTTTTAATGGCTATTTGCAACAAAACACTGGTGTTTCTGTTTGCTAATATTTTTATTGAGACAGACGCATTGACCCCTTGCTACCGGGAAAGAAGATACTTGCGGCTCAACATTTGGTTAATTTTCGCGCCGAAACTGCCGGTCGAGAATCGGAGGTTCAGATCTGCTCTCGCCGTCTTCCGTGGTCACAGGCAGCAACTGCATAATAGTGTAAAAAAATATTTTCGGTCCTGGGCCCTCGAGGCACTGGACAGAAAATCTGTGATTAAAAGTGATAAAATCTGTGAAACAAAACTTTCTTTACCGCTGAAACACGTTGGTCAAACAAAATTTTGGAGTGCCTAGTCGTGGGGAGTCACATCCCGTGTTGGTCCTCTAGTTTCTGTTTGACTTTGTTAGTTTTTTCTTGCTAATTGTTGGTACAAAGAAGAAAGCGTAAAGCGCAAGAAGCCAGCGGTGAGAGCGCGAGAGAGATGCACGGAACTGATTTTGGTTGTCCGAATTCTAATGCCTGCTGTGGTGCATCTGCATGACTGGCAGTACATCTCTAAATTTAATTGTGTTAACTGAGGTGAATACTTCAAAAGTGAATCAATTAATTCTAGGTACCGTATTTACTCGCATAATGAACGCACTTTTGTTCCCGAAAAATTGACACATATTTGGAGGGGTTGTTCATAACACGGGGTAAAATTTTTGCATTTACACAGTTTGTGCAAATGTCATATTAGGTGCCAATATGACACGGCAAGCTACTGTGGCACGTCTCCAGTGAT
Organism: Ixodes scapularis; assembly: GCF_016920785.2. Lineage (NCBI taxonomy): Eukaryota > Metazoa > Arthropoda > Arachnida > Ixodida > Ixodidae > Ixodes > Ixodes scapularis. Next base: position 42,809,360 of record NW_024609880.1, on the reverse strand, counting down.
GGAGGTGTACCCACGGCTGGTCGGGGGCGCACCACTATAACCATGCTTTATAAATTGCAAACCTTTTTAGGGCGCTTTCGGGGTGCCTTTTGCCAATTGAAAAGTGCCGTACGAATCTCACTCAGCACGAAAAGCAACACGACACAACCATTCTTAGGCGATATATTTTGCTAGTATCCAGCGGGCACGCTCAGGTATAATCCGCGACTATGCGTGTAAGAACTCGTACGAAGTCCAACCCCCCACTGCCGAAGCCCGCTTGCATGAATCAAGTTTCGTTCGAGACAAAAACTCGTACAAAATCCAACCCCCGCCCCCCCCCCCCCCCCCCCCCCTTTTCGAAGCTTGCTCGCACGGATCAAGTTTCGTTCACAGAGAGGCTACCAGACACACTCAGCCTACAGCGCAGCGTGCACCTCGCTGTGCTGTTCTGTTGCGGATTAAATAAACACATTTACCCGGAGCATGTGAAATTTGGCCTAACCACTTTCAAACCACTTTCACGATTTCACTGTCCGAAAGCGGACCACAGACGACAGCTTATTTGTTGACATCAATGCATCCGTTAGGCGAAGAATGTCCGGGGCTCGGCAATTCCTCGACCCAAGCTTCTTCAAGTGTGTGTGACGCTCGGTTTTAGGGTTGATCACTTCCCTAACTACCGCAACTACGCACTTGCGGCCATTACGAGAGCCTTGACTTGGCTTGACTTGGCCTGACTGCTTGTTGGCAAAAGAAAACTGGCTTGGTGGCTTGCTAAATTGGACGCAATTCGAGACTCATGGATCCGAAAATTGGAAATGCATTGATTACGGGAGGAAAAAAAAGAAAGTAAAAATATTGATGCCCATTGTGGGGGGTGCGTTCATTATGCAAGTAAATACGGTAATTCACGAGATAATTGTCGCTTTACACTCATATCCTGACGTCCGCCTCGCTCGGTGACACATTATCCTGAAAGAATGATTGCTTTACTTGAAGCGCCCTCCTGTTTTTTAAGTCATTCTTAGCCGTCGGTGAAACACCATGGATAACTCTGTGGTGTAAAACATTTGCCGTCCTGTCCGTACATCCCAATCTAGCACTTCGCACGAAGAAGGTAAAATTCTTTTTTGGGGTCTTTGACGTCCCTTCAAGACGAGACATACTGAAAAGTATTATCCAGGAAATTGTGAATATACCCAGCTTATTTTCTTTAAATCTTATAGCTGATGAGATTCTTTATTTTTTTTAGCTCACTAATTTGTTTTTATTTTTTTAGCCGCACAGTTTGTTTCAAAACTCTTCTACTCTGCACTTTCTGACTGAAAAAAATTAAGTCAACATGACATGGTGGGTTCGTGGCCCTGCTTCATCAGTCAAGCCCGGCAATAAAGGTTGCCTTTTGTTCAGATTGAGAAGAAACATTTCAATTTTCGTGTAGGTTTTTTCGTGTGTATGTCAATAAGAAAAGTCTACTTCACCCGACCCCTTAGTTTTATCCATTTATTAAATAATTATCATAATTAACCTATACCTTTCCCTTCCCCTCACCCTGACCAGGGTCCTCCATCATCTCCGCCAATTCACAAGGGCTCCACAAAGTATCAGTCGTCAAGAACCACTGCCCTAGAGCACGCTCACGGATTCCCCAAACTCCCGAATCTTCTTGATTACCCCTAAGTGAAACATTTCTAGTTTAAGCACCATTTCGGCAGATCCGAGCCCACGCACTGGCACTTAACTGTTGCTCCAAACACTCCTAGTATGCGCGTCGCTGTTTACGAGATTCGTAAGCTTCTACGGCACTTGGTTATGCCGATTCTGGGGCCAGGAAGGCCTCTGCAGCTGTTGGTCGAGAGGGTCGGGTGTTCCTCGAGATGAAAAATTTTGAGAGCCCCTGCTCTACTATGCGGAGTTCTCAATGTGGCGGCGGCAAACGCTGCAGGTGATCCAGTGCCTGCCGTCTTCGGAGACCTGCGACGTCTGGTCCTTCGGGGTGGTGCTCTGGGAACTGCTCACACACGAGGTTCCCTTCAAAGGCATCGAGGGATTCCAGGTGGCCTGGGCTGTGGTGGAGAAGGAGGAGGTAACTGCCCTCTGCTCTCCCTCTTGATTGAGCAACATCTCTTGTACCGCAGTCGGACGGGCACATTTAAAGGCGAATCAGCTCACGGTCTCGCGCTTATCGGCGTGCTCTGATTTGTAGACCCTTTAAAAGAGTTTGTTCTGAAAGCCTTTAACGTGCTCATCTGACAGAGGTATTATGCTCGTTGTCAGATCAAGAAAAAAGGAAGTTTTGCGCATTATTCATGACCTGTGTGAAGTAGTCCTTACGAGATTTGGTTTTCTAAGGAAGAAACCATGCTTTTGGCATTTGTAACATACTTGTCTCGGTGAAACAACATAATGTCTAGCCTAAGATACACCTACACATGTCTTAGGTTAACGCGTAAAGTGGTTAATTTGTGATGTTCTGTGAGAGGCCAGACTTCTTTTTACTACGGTTCTTGACATGAACACGGGTATAGGTAACAAGGCCATTGTGCTAAATTTTTTGTCACCCAAACTTTTCATATGCGTAAATGCTGAATATGCCCAATTTTCTATATAATTTTCTTTAATGATCTAGTATAATTTATAATAATAATTTTCTCTACTTTTATAATAATTTTATGTAATTTTATAATTCATTCCATATTTTGAATATAACTTTTTATAATTCTCTAAATCTGCGGAGTTCTCCTGCAGAGTTTTCTGTCGCCTGAATTTTCTGTGTAGTATATAAATGCTGAATATGTCAAATGTTTTATATAATTAAAAAAGAAAATCCTATAATTTTATGACAATAATTTTTTATACTTTAATTATAATTTTTTATAATTTTATAATAATTCTTTATTAATTTTTTAAATATGCGTTGAATTTTCTGTGTACATAAATTAAGTGGCGTCTGGGTCCGGAGGTCAGTGCAAACTGGATGCGGGTGCTGTGTTGTCGTTCGGCTATGGCTCGCATTCTCACCGGTTGATCACGAGGCCCAGCCAAATGATAGGATACAATACAATATTCATTTCGGCTCCGGAGAGCTGCAGCACCGCAGAAATACAGGTCACCCATACCGTGGAGGCCCTTGAAGAATGATAAAATGGTATTGCACGAGTGAATTAAAAAAACAAAAAAATGGTGACCATGGTTTAAATGGAACTCGTGGGCGAGGATGAGGGGTTGACGTTGTGGCTGAAGAGGGTGAAGAGCGTTCAGTCTAGCGGCGGTCTTCACGGGGTCGTAATGAGCTGCTGACTTCTAGCAGGCCTGTGTTGAGCGCCTGGCGAGGGCTCCCAGTGTGCCCGGCTTGCAGACAAGCTTGCCGAATTTCCGGCAACGCGAGGAGTCCAGCGCCCCCGTGGTGGGACTCCAGGTGTTGGTGCCGGTGTTGACCGGGTGGCGGTCTTTGTGAAAGCGGGTCTTGGAAGTCTCCCAGCTGCGACGAAAAAAATTATGAAAATATGCTGAGGTCTTTAAATATTGACATTCACGTTGTGTTCAGTCTATCGGCTTCCAGCAGGTGACGCCGAAGACCGTTCGGCCTTGCCGTCTAGGCCAGGGGTCTCAAACACGCGGCCCGCAGGCCGCATGTGGCCCGTGATTCGCTGGGACGCGGCCCGCAGGCAACTGGCTACGAGTCGCGGTTCCGATGTCTCGAGCGCTAGAAAATGCATGCGGCTTCGTGATCTCTTCTCACCGATTCATTTTCGCTCGAAAAGTAGCGCTTCTCTTTTATAGTTTATACTTATCTGTGTTTATTTGCCCTATGTTTTGCTTTATTTTTTGCTCCCCAGCTTTTTTGTAATGGCCCGTGATTCGCTGGGACGCGGCCCGCAGGCAACTGGCTACGAGTCGCGGTTCCGATGTCTCGAGCGCTAGAAAATGCATGCGGCTTCGTGATCTCTTCTCACCGATTCATTTTCGCTCGAAAAGTAGCTCTTCTCTTTTATAGTTTATACTTATCTGTGTTTATTTGCCCTATGTTTTGCTTTATTTTTTGCTCCCCAGCTTTTTTGTAATGGCCCGTGACTCGCTGGGACGCGGCCCGCAGGCAACTGGCTACGAGTCGCGGTTCCGATGTCTCGAGCGCTAGAAAATGCATGCGGCTTCGTGATCTCTTCTCACCGATTCATTTTCGCTCGAAAAGTAGCTCTTCTCTTTTATAGTTTATACTTATCTGTGTTTATTTGCCCTATGTTTTGCTTTATTTTTTGCTCCCCAGCTTTTTTGTAATGTACAACTGTTCCGCTACCAGGCCGCAAGCGCAAGCTATTCGTTGAAGGGTGCATCTCGGCTGCACAAACTTTCGATCAGCTGGAGCAACAGCCAAAAATAAAACTACGAGCTCAGGATCCTTGCCTTGAAAAAATGTCACAATTAAAAGACAAGTATTTGCTAAGAGTGTTGTAATAAAAATCTTAAGGAAAGCAAGAACTGCCAAATACTGATTGTTCTTTTTTTTTTTTAGAATTATGTTTAGAGCTTGGGAACGACAGTGTACTTCTTCCCTTGTTCTATTAAAATGGCAGCATGTTGACGGGGCGGTGTCATTTCAATTCTAGTTTTCACATCACGGCAGGGCCCAGAGTAGTCATCAAACACATAAAAGTGAAAGACCTCACTGGCAAAACTGTGATTTTACAAAAAGCATAGAGAGCGAGGTCTCTTCGCTATAAAATTGTATGCCCCCCCCCCCCCCCCCCCCCTCCCTCCCCCGTCTTAAATTGGCTCGCGACCTTTCCAGTGTGGGCTATTTGGCCCCCACACTTGAATGAGTTTGAGACCTTTGGTCTAGGCAGTGTTAAATAGAGTGACACTCTTAACTCTCGAAAGCCGTTTCATTCAGTCCATCCGTCGCGAGTCGTTTAGTTCTGGTTACAAGAACTGACATTAGCCGTCCGACTGCCAGAAGACATCTGTGTGGCAACGTGACGCCTTGTCGTCTGATAAAAGGTGAGGAGGCTCATGCGCAATAGAATGAGCCTCGCTCTCTCGCAATTAGAACATTTAGAATTTGGATCTGGAGCTGGTCGGACCTTCCTGCAAATTGGTGACCCAGACAATCTACCGATTGCTTGGCCATGCCCCCACGTCGAGCTCAACAATGCCAAGCGATCGTGCAGCAAACAGACGACACAGAGGCCGCTCTCCTTGAATCAAATGCAGGGATTGACAATGCCATTGGACCACTTCCGTTAGGCCTACCACCATTCTGGCCCAGGAAACCCCAGGTTTGGTTCGTACAGGTAGAGGCACACTTTCGTCTGCAAAGAATCACTGCACAAATCACCCGCTCCTACTACGTCGTTGCCTCCTTACCAACCAAAGTTGCGGACGAAATCAAAGACGTCCTTTCACAGCCCCCTCCCTACAACGCCTATGATGATCTCAAGAGTGTGTCCCTGGCTCGCACAGTGGTGCCGGAACACTCCCAGATTTGGCGACTGCTCACAGCATAGGAGCTTGGCGATCGTCGCCCGTCGCAGCTACTTCGTCAGATGCGTCAGCTCTTGGGCTCGCGGGATCCCGACAGCCACGACGCCATCCTACGTGAGCTCTTTCTCCAAAAGGTTCCGGAGGGGACGATAGTGACACTTACCGTCGCTGAAGACCGCACCGTTGACTGTTCCGCTCTCACTGTTCATGCTTTCACAAGGCGCACCACTCGGTCCTGGGAGACTGCGGCCGCTAGGGTGGAATCAGAAATAGAACAGTCGGCTGCCACTATCACCGCCTCGAGGCCTGCTGAGCCCCGACCCACTCAGTCGAGGCAACACAACCCCTTTTGCCACGCTTCCAGCTCAGGCTGCTGCTCGATGTGGTGGTACCATCGCACACTCGGCGACCAAGAATCGCACATTCGGCGACTGGGGGTTCTTACAATCTGGTTAACCTACATTCCTTTCAGCCTGTTAGCGATTCTTTTTTGAGTCCACATTGGCAGCTGTGACATGAAAGTTTTAGTCAAACGGAGAAATTGATTCTGCTTCATTTCACTCGGAGTGTAGTAGTGAAATCGGGGCTCCAGGTCTTATAGGTTCTCTTGCCTGCACTTCTGAGATGCATTCCTAGGCACGGCACTAACACTATAGCCCGGGCTCTTTTGTGCGGTAAGGTGAGACTAAGTGCACGCGCAGGAGGCTAGGATCTCATATTCGCAGCCTCCTCGGGATTGCTAATAAAGTGTTTGTAGATGAACGAGCCTTTGGCGTGGAAGGAGGTGACGAAAACAAAGTTTTGGGGGGGTTTATGCGTGAGGACAACAAAATACGTCCCTTTTGTTTCCGGATAGCAGGAGCAGATGGGACCGTGCATCCTGCTCTCTCTTCTCTCCACATTCTTCAGGGTAAAAGTGAAAAGTGGCCTAAACAACACGCAAACTTACGAGGCTTTTTCACACCACTGGGAGTGTTCATCTTTACTTTGCGACATTGGATCATTCAAAGCCTACAAACAAGAATTACGCATTGGAGGCCATCGCTCGATTGAAGCAAGAGCTAGCGCGAACTGTACATTCTTTACTGATTCGGTCCTTGGGATATTTTATTCGAAAGCAGTGGCGTGGTGGGCAATGAGGAAGCTTTCCTAGTCGTGTACAGTTAACATGAGTCCTAAGGGCTCATTAAGTCCATATCGCACAACTACGGCATCAATTTTACAATGTTTACTACTATATTAAACTCGGCGGATGATATTCCGTGTTTATTTTTTTTTGTTTGAGTACAGTCATGTCTGTTTGGTATGGATGCCCCCGTTCCCCAGAAAAATCATCCATGGTGTAAGTCATCCATAATAATGAATCGGGGTGACAGAGGCGAGTCACGTGACGGCCCTTACGAAAAAGTATGGAGGTGACAGCGTAGGTGGCTCCTGCGTAACCGTCAGAGCAGTGCGGAAGGAGCAACACGTATCCGGACCCTCTTTCGGATGGCCCAGACGTCGCTTTGTCCCCCCCGGAGTCTGTCGCTCAAACTTTGGACAAAAGCGGCATTCTTCTCTCTCCCGCTCGTGTCTTTGACAGCGGTGCGTGCACCCAGTGAGTCACGCGTCTCCCTCCGGCATGCTGATTGGCTCGCTTGGACTTAACCGTTTGCCAAGTTACGGTGAAACGGAGTATAGGAGAAATTAGCTTCGTAGGTCCAGAGCTTCCCTCCCATTCCCCAAACAGTGACAAGGTCTACGGTGAGGTGACCCTAGCCGCTTTAGGCTTCATTTTTCTTTGTTGTAGGTTGTACACAATCTTGAGCGAAAATAGAATGCAAGCGGTAATGACTCGTTTTTACGTGAAAGACAAAAGCAAAGCGTCTTTTGGAGTGCAGACCTTATTACAAGACACAGAACGAACGTCCGGGTGCACGCTGTGACCTATCGAATTCTCTGAAATCTCAGGGTGGGAAGAGATTTTGGACCTTTTTTTTTTAAGTGGGTAGTGGTGTTTATAATAACTAGGCAAAAATGCCTCTATTTACCCAATTCGTCCCCAAAATAGCTGTTCATAATCAAGGCTGCGGGTTTCCATACTAACAGGGCAAAATTACTTTGCGAAGATAGGTCGCTGAAATGTTTGTTCATGATGCGGAGTGTCTTTATTAACGAGACATGACTGCATCGGTGTATTTCGGCAATTTCTTTCGGATGGAGGCTAAAAACAGTGATTATCGGAGAAACTATTTCATGAAAAACTAAGGGTTCAAGTCTTAGTGGCGAGGGTATTGATAAAAGACAGTCCTAGCTAGAGCAATATTTTCCAGAAATCCACATTTTTCAACTTAACTGATATTGTATTTTTTGCACCAAGCGACGTTTTTCTGTGTTTTTCAGTTTCAACTGATCTCGTATCCTTCATGCCAGTACATCTTTATCGGTGTTTTTTAGTTTTAACCAATTTCATGATTTTGTCACTGACAAATGTTTATCGGCGTTTGACAGTTAAAATCGGGAAGCCTACGGCTTGCACATAAATGAGTCATAGATTGAGGCATCATGAGTCATGCTCTCATTGACATATGCACCATTGTTAACTCCACCCTCCCCTGCTTTCCTCGTCTGGTTCCAGAGACTGACCATTCCGAGCACATGCCCGTCTGCATTTGGAACTCTCATGGGGGCATGCTGGAAGACCGACCCCAAGGTAGGCTACGACACAAAAAACGCTACTAGTACAGTGGGGCCCCGATTATACGACTTTCGCGGGACTACGCAAAATCGTCGTATACTGAAAACGACTTATTTTTCGCGGGCTCAATATTTCGCGATTTAGGTCAAAGATGAAGTTTTAGCATAATTCGCAGGTTCTAATTTTCGTGACGCGGCGGAATGTCAATATAGATTCCAGTGTGTTTACATTTTACCGGAATTGTTTGCGGGACCTATTTTTCGCGAGTAGTAGGCGAAAATTAGGTTCTTGCGAAAATAAAGTCGTTTACAGTAATCCGTGAGTCGTATCATCCGAAAAAAACAATAAGTATGGATACAGTGATTGGCCTCGCGCAAAAAAGACAAGGGTTGGTTTTAAATGATGTCTAAGTTAATAATCTGCTGTACTTTGGCGGGATGAGCGGAGCAAGGACGCAACGCAAAAACGCCGAGGCACTTCACAACCCAGGAAGGAGGAGGGAAAGTGCTGCCTCCCGCTCCATCCCGGTGCTGCGTCTGTCTGGGGTTATCGGTGGCGTGTTTTTGGACCCTCCGAAATGGCGCGCAGGCACTCCTAACTCCTCCACCTTGCCGCACCGCCACCTCCCCCTCCTCACGCAGCCGTCGAATTCGTTGCGCGTCTCCCGCCGAAACGTCGTAGGACGCGTAGAATCACTCATCATGTAAACCTATCTTTTAATACATTGTTTCATCAGGGAGATAAACCAGGGATGTATAATCGTGGTTCCGCCATATCAACCTTTACGTGTCCTTGTGCACCCGCTTCCCTGGTGCGCCCGCTTCCTAATCCCTGGCGTCGTAGCGACAGTCAACGTGATCGTCGTTCACCCATCGAAAATTCTCCTGAAGTGGCAACAAATGACTCCATGAAAGGTGCAGCCTTGCGCCGCCGGATGCCGCGACCCTTGCAGTGGGGTGTGGGAGTTCCGGAAAAGTGTGTGAGAGAATGCGAGCATCGCCGTCCTCGCGACGTCCCAACTCCCTGCTGCTCGGGACCGTTGAGCCGTTGAGTGAGCCGCGGCAGAACGGGCATCTGCCACATTTGCCACCACTGCAGCGACACTGTCGGCGACTGCGCAATGCTTCCGCGAAGTCGTCCGACGGAAATCGAGGGACCACTTCTTGTAACACAGTAAAGACTCCAGTCGGAGACATGATGTACTCTGAACCACGGAAGGCCGACAAGTTTCGTGCTCTCGTCACATTTAGGCTAGTGCCACTAAACAAGCTACGCTTTGGAGTAACGACACTTACCCATATTGTGGCCTGAAATCGTGATTGCCAGTTATCCGAAGCTTTATCTGAAATCGCAGGAAACGCTTTTCCGTCGTACACAAATGTTGAAACAGTTCATGACAGAGCAAAGCAATATTACGTGAGCTTCCTAACACCAAATTTAATGCCGAGAAGGTTGCACTTTTGAATTGTGACGATCGGCTGTTGCGTCTGCTCTGCACGAGCACCGAGATGGTGGCTCCCACAACAATGTCGGGGAACGGAGTGCCGACACCCTAAGCGTAGATCATTTGATGGCTCTAGTTTAGGCGGTTGCGTTTTATTGTATTGAAAGCCCCGGCTACGCGACACCTCGGTAACATTGCTGCTTTTGTATTTGGTGAATGTAACTCATGCATACGGACAGCAGTGACGATCGATCGTGCTGTGTTTGCATTATTTCAGGAGCGGCCTCCTTTTTCGGCTATTCTGCAACGTCTCACTACAATGAGCGAAGACGGTAAGACTTGACTTTTTGGTACCTAAGCCCTTTACATTTTTTTTTTCTTTTTTTTTAGAGCGCAGCTTTTAGGCGCCTGTTTCCGTCTTGAGCGGCGTCGCTGTCGGCGTAACTGTGCGCAAACCTCGTGAGGGTTACGAGGGTTACTCTCACGAGTGTTACTCTCACGAGAGTTACGAGTGTTACCCTCAAGAGGATCACGAGGGTTACCCACGTAACCCTCGTGAGAGTTACCCCCGTAGCCCTCAGGAGGGTTACAAGGGTTAGTTACTCTCAAAAGGGTTACCCTCATGAGGGTAACGGGGGTCACGAGGGTTACCCTCACGAGGGTCACGAGAGTTACCCCCACAAGGATCAAAAGGGTTACCCTCACAAGGGTTACTAGGGTTACCCTCACAAGGGTTACTAGGGTTACCCTCACGAGGGTCACCCTCATGAGGGTCACCCCCTGAGGTCACGTGACCCCGCTGATGTCAAGTGACCCCCCCTCAGGTCACATGACCCCCCCCCCCCTCAGGTCACGTGACCTCAGGGAGTCGCCTATCCCTCAGTACCCTTCCATCCTCCTCCTCAAGAGCTCCTCCTCAAAAGCGGAGACTCCCTGACGTCCTCCTCCTCAAAAGCGGAGACTGTCAGGCGATGCCTGACAGAGTCTCCGCTTTTTAGGGAGAATTTCCTACTAAATTTAGTGGGAAAATTTCCCTGCTAACTTTAGCAGAAAACCTCCCATAATGCAATGCGCGGTTACGCCAACGGCGACACCACTCAAGCCAGAAGCGGGCGCCTAAGAGCTGCACTCTAAAAGCAAAAACTTATCTTTAGAGTTCGAAGAACTGAAATTAGTAAATGCTAATCATTTTTCTACTCTGAACACTAAGGCAAGAACCTTTATCTTTCAGGGTCCACACGTAATCTAGATGTACTACTTACCTATATATGAAAAAGAGAAGGTGTAGAAGCAATCTGTTTAGACTACTAATTTTTATATTTCTTTCTCTACGGAGATGTTTTGCTTTCATGTCACGTGGCTTATAATTTTCTGTGACCAACTTGTTTCATTTCACCTCATCAGACTTGCTGTGCAACCTTGCCTCGGCGTACCTCAGCCAGCGGAGTGTCTGGAAGTGAGTATTTTCATTTTCCTTCCATTCTGAGAACACTCTTTTCGTTATTACCACTCGCATTTTACTTTTACATGCTATGCTTGCAGAAGTAACGCTGTTGTAAGTAATTGTGCTTTGTGTATGTTCGGACAGGGGGAAGTTAGCCAGCCTTAATGGACGTCTGGTGTCTCTGCTGTAGATAAGAAATTTAGCCAGTGCAGTCCCACTGTGGGGTCTTTAATGTGCACCGCGCAGTGGTGATACACGATCGCACGCTGGTACGATGCTCATCCAGATCGAAACGGGCAGGGGTGGGAATGGAGCCGAGGATCCCTGGTGTTCTGCAGCGCAAGCTTTCGCTCCACGGGCTCTGAGCAGTGATGTGATTGCTGTGCCAATTGCGCCAAACTGCACCAAGGTGCTAACCCTGCTACATCCTGCTACATTTTGCCAAAATATGAGTAATCTGCACCAAGCCTGTGCCAAAAACCAATTTCGGTCGCCTTTAAAAACCGAAACTAAACTGAGTAACGTAGTTGAGCATATGTGCGTTATGTGGCAGAAGCAGCCGCCCGACACAAAGTACCCTGCATCAATTGTCCAACCGGTCTTGCATGGTTTTCCCGCCGTCTTGCATTTTGCACTCTCGTCGTCTTGTAAATATCGTCTCGCGTTTTTTTATTTTTTTTTAAATATTTTTAACAATAGATGCGGGTGTGTGCGAACGCTCCGACGCTAGCATGCCGGGTAAAAGCCATGCCGACATGCTGTGAAACGAAACCACGTTTTTGCGCGGCTGGAGTTCCTTTGTGAGCTGAAGCACTCGCTCCTGAAAGCAACGGCCGAGGGACAACTATTTTTGGTCCCTGGCTTCCAGTCACCGTGCTTGCGTGAAGTCGGGTGTTGCCGTCCCCACGTCGCTGCAGATAGGCATTTTTAAAATGAAACTGAGTACCGCTGCATGTTCATTAGCATTCCTGTTCTTGTTTAAATCATACATTACTACAAAAATCCCCCCTTCAACTCATCTTTCGAAGTATTGATTACCTAGGTTTCTCTCCGTCGGCTTTTTTCGAGAGGAACCCCGGTACATGTAAAATTTGCCGCAAAAGAAAGTTGGTGAAGAGAAGTGAGCTAAAGCAAACAAGGCAATGTCTGTATGCTGAACACACACAGCACGCTTGTTCATCTCGAGTTCAGTTGTTACACAAAGCGCTCCAAGAACTTTTTGACCCTGGCTCGCAATGTCTTGCATCGATGCGGTAAGGTTCTTTCTTGTGTGCGTGTGTTTAGCTTGTACCTTGTTTGCTGGCCTGGCAAGCGCGCGCCACTGGACTGTTTTTGTCGTATGCTGGACAGTTCCTGCTGTTGCAGTTGCTGGACAATTGCTGTACACGCTCTGCCTCCAATCTTCCTAGGTTGTCATTGATTGTCACAAAAAGTTCTGTGTGCTTTCATTTGCATCATCACTGTTCAATTGTAAATACCCTTTTTTGGGTTCCACTTCCTTTTAAAGGAACTGATATCCTGCCTGCTAATTGTTTGGGATCGATTTGTGCCAGCTAAGCGCAATGCTTTTTTGTGAATGTGCATCTTGATAATGTTCCTTAAATTTTTCTATCGTCAAGTAACACCTAAAATCCAGAACAAAAATAGAAAGTTATATTATGAATTTAACAAGAATTCATTTAAACCTCGGTATCACACCCCTTGATGTTACGAAATTTGCAATAAAGTATAACGAGATTTACTTTGTACGCCCAATTCAAGGCCATATATTTGCCTTAATTTGGTGAAGCTGTCTCGAGGTGCAGTTTTGATTTAGAAACTCGTTAATTGTGCACATACATAATGGCCAAAACCATCAAAAACAAAAAAAAGAATGCTGCTGAAACCTGTCTACACTGTACGACATTGCGACTGCAAACGTGAGATTGGCACCACCTGCATTTGACTGAGATGGAGTATTGATAATCACCAATCTTCATGCTCACTTTTTAATGCTAACAGCGGTGCGCTGTGTACACGAAGTGGGAAGGACATTAGCTAAAGATGCGTTTTTACGGCGGAGCTGTTAAGGGCTAGGTTCCCGAGGATCGTGTCCGGTACCAAACAAATGTCGGCACAAATTCTGGAGCTACCGCCATCTATGAGCAACGGCGGCAACCAGACAACCGGCTTGCTGGCCTCGCTCGTAGATGGCGGCAACCTTTCCAGCCTTCCCACTCTGGTTTTCACCAGAGTGGAAAGGCTGAATTTCTCTAGGCGTTGTCCTAGATTTCGTCCTTGAGGTTGTCCTAGGAGTTGTCCTTGAGGTCGTCCTAGACGTTGTCCTCGAGGTCGTCCTAGAAGTCGTCCTTTAGGTCGTCCTTGAGGTTGTCCTAGACGTCGTCCCTGAGGTCGTCCTCAAGGTTGTCTTAGAAGTCGTCCTTGAGGTCGTCGTAGACGTCGTCCTCTAGGCGTCGTCCTTGGGGTCGTCCCATCATAGTACAGTTTCGCTGGTCTTCCTTTTTCACCAGAGTGGAAAGGCTGAAAGTTTTCTGCTAATACACGTAATATTTTTTTTTTACTCTTCACTTAAATAGTTTCTTTCATGTCAAGTGACCCACACCTGGCACGAAATGAAGCGTACATAGGTGCTTAGGGACACCCTAATTATAATACGCTAATAACAAAGTGTCCCACCTACCCACACCATATCCTAGTTATGCAGTGAACCCCCGTTAACTCAAAGTCATAAAAACCGTGAAAAATTTCGAGATAAGCTGAGTACCGAAATTTCCGAAGTACCAACCCCGAGTTTAGAAAATCTATCGCTGCTGCCAAGACGAGACGGGAGGCGGTTGTGGTTGGGGTTGAACGAAGGCGACGCAACAACAGCGGGGCGACCACGGGATTGGGAGAGCCGATAGAACGTCACAAGCCAGCCCACTAGGTCGCGGCCACTTTGTCCGCGATGGAGATAAGCTTTCCTCTTTAACCCCATTGTCCTTTCAGGAATATTTCTTTTTTTTGCAGGCAAAGTTTTGAGATGTACGATGCCCGTCTGGGAAACCTTTCGAGATAAGCGATGTCAGAATACATGGTGCCTATGAGGATACATTTCGCAACGCACGAAATTTCCGACTTAACCAGTCTTTTGAGATATCTGTGTTCGAGTTAACGCGGGTTTACTGTAGTGTGGCAGGGGGTAGAGTGTACCCTGTAGCTCATGAAGCATACCAAGGGACATCCTAGTTGCTAGCGACGAAGTGCCTCGCCAACCCGCCCAGGCAGGAGATTGAGTCCACCCTGGAGCTGATGAAGCGTGCCGAGCGAGACCTGAGCCAGAAGCAGAAGCAGCTGGAGGAGTGGGAGAGCCGGCTGCAGCACAAGGAGCAGCTGCTTGAGAGGCGCAAGGGATGCATGGTACGAAACCATGCACGGCCATCATTTGTCTGGATCTGGACTTCGTCAGAATTGCCCAAAACACCTCTGCTACTGCCTGTTGCAGCCATAAAAAAAACAAAAAAACTGCCTGTTCGTTTGGTGAATCCCGAAGGTGCTCTAAAAATTAATGACATTTATGGGCCCTTTGTGATATCAGTGCCATGTGACGTCACAGTGTCTTGTGACCATCAGGAAAGCACATGGCAACGTGATCTTACGTCACGTGACTACCGGGAATGCACGTGGTGACATGCTCTTACGTTGCATGAATGTCGGGAAAGCATGTGGCCACGTGATTTAACGTTTTGTGAATACGCATGGTCATGTCGGGTCATATGACATCGCAGTGTCACATGACATTATGGCGTGACATGGCGTCATGTGCCGTCCGGTTACTCTTTGTAATGTCATCTGAGGTCAAGGTGTCACTTGACGATCGTCACGCGGGCAATGTCACACGAACACCGTAACGTCATCATGATCTTTACATGATGACGTTACAGCAAATCTTCTAAAACGCTCGTGACGTAACGTGAGCGCCGTGTTGCATTGGTATGATGTCACCATCGAGGCGACATGCCATGGACACCAAAATGCTAAAAGCTGGCCCTAAAGAGGTTTTTACATTTATTTGGGCTATAACTGCTTTCACGTGCCTCTGTCGATTTCGGTACCTAGCAGAGGGAAAAGCAAACTGAGGCATCATGTTGTTTTTCACTGCAGGAACTGTATGCCCATGATGTCAACACGTGGAGTGAAGAACATGTGGTAAGTCGGTGCCTGTGCTTGTCTGGAATGTTAGCCCCCTGATTTACTTTTAGTGTGTTAGACTTTATTCATTTCAACATTGAGCCATCTAATTCTCCATGTTCTTTATTACATTTCAGTTTCTATGGATACAGCAACTGGCGTGCGATGGTGAGATTTTTTCTAGCCTCTCCTCGGTCATTTTTTTATGCCATTAGATCTCCACCAAAACAAGATATTGCAACTCTCCTGCGAAGCACATTTCATACACCTCGTGGATGGAGTGACTGCAAGAAGTATTTAAAGATAGGTGACCAAACAACAGTGTGACTCTGTAGTTGAAGCTTTAGCACTTAGCAAATTTCAAATACCATAATACCCCGAAAGATGCCCAACCGCCGAAAATAACTCAGCCATATTTTTTTACATGATTTGCTTTTTGTCTTTTATAAACTCCAACAGACAACTTACCTTTAGTAATTGTAGCACTTTGGCCAGCACCTTGGTGACCTTGGCCGAAATGAAGTTCTAGTTACCTATGGCGGGAGATAAGCAAACATGGCTGAATGGAGCCACGTTTACACGAATGCAACTTCGGCGCATTGTGTCCTATTTTTTTTCAAACAAAGCCGACACGTCAGTGTTTATGTGGATGTGCATCAATTCCTATGCTAAACTGGCACCACGCCGCGTAAAATCTCGAAGTTAAAGTTGTGTTTCCGGCACAGGCCACAATCACGCGACCATGTTTTCCGGTGCTTTGCGTGCGGAGACTTTTTGGACGCTTCCAACGAATGTAAAGATTGTGCCCGCCGTTTTTGATGCCGCACAAAATTACTGTGAAAGTGCCTTTCTCGATCAAGTGCCAACTATTAACGTGTTGCAAACTTGGGAATTCTGAAAGCTATACTTTAACGTCCAATTTGACTGGACAGGCACCTTTTCTAGATTAATTCAGTTCTCAGTGAAAGTGGAGTGGACACTCCCCGGGTATTCTACGGTATGATGGTAATAAAAGCTGGGGTTTCTTCTCGCGAGAAAACTGCCAGAAACCGCACAAGACCGCTTTCCGCTGTCGCCGACGAGATTTGCTGCCGCCACGTTCTCGGCTATTCACTCGCTCCCGCAGCAAGCGTCTTTCAGTAATCCTCCCCATTCCGAAATGCGACGCGACCTCTGTTCACGTGGGCCGAATGAGTGCGCATTCGTCGTCTCGATCAACCTACGTCTAGTGACTCGAATGCGGTGTGCTTTCTTCACACATCACGCTGTTTACGTGACCGCATCGAATGTGATGACTGGATTCGATGCGACAAAGTCGCATTCGTGTAAACGCTGCTTGGGAAGGACTTTTGTCTGCGCTCCTTTGCCCCTCAAGTTAAAAACAAGTTTGGCAGGTCACAGAATACGAAATTAGCATTTTGTTTTCAATTTGCCTTATTGCATGCCGAAAGTTAGCTTTCTTCTTATTTTCAACCAATTTTCTCTGTTTTCTAAGTGGGCTATCTCAGGATATTACGCTGGAACAAAAATGGAGGTTTACGAGGGAACCAGCGGAGGCGTAGAATACTACTGTCACTAAGATTCTAATACGGTGGCATTGACCTAATATTTTAGGGAGGGATGCAAAGCCTGCTTTCAGTTGTTATCTATATTGGCATTTCAAAAGTTGTTGACACTAGCTCTTATACATATTTCGGCATGCCTCCTCTACGTACTATAAGGCATAATCTTCCAAAGTGCTAAAAGTGGATTACCAATTCTGATGAGGTGACAATGAAAAAGGGATCTGTACGCAGCTAAAGGCCAGTTGAGACATTTGTGTCTGAATGTGACCAGGCACACTACGAATCCTCATGTTGCGTTGACCTCGGTTCCCATAACGACTGTCTTATGGTCAGCTGCAGGCTGCATTCTGGGTTGCCTGCTATGCCTTGTGCATCAATAAGTAAGACAGCTGGCGTCACTACGTTTGCAAGCGGACAATTCTGAAACAGAGTTATTCAAATCCAGTAGGCCTAGAGTATAATTCTGCGCAGTTAGATTAGCCGGCGCTTCTCTTGTGTCGCAGAAGCCCTGAAGGATCTGGAGCAGTATGCGGAGCTCTTTCGGGGGGAGCGCATCACGGGAAAGCAGCTGCTCCTGCTGACTGCAGAGCATCTTAAGGACATGGGCATCGGTCCCTTGGGACACCGCTTGGCTTTGCTGGTGAGCCCGCTTTTTTCCGTCGTCTTTCCATTGCTTTCCGGGCCACCTTCTGTCATGCAGTTTGTTGATTAACTTAAAGAGTATGGTGATAGCAGAATTCTCAAACACGAATCATGCCCGTAGCTTGCTCTTGGAGTGTCTCTATTCGAGACCAAATTGGGCCAGAATTTTAAGGCCTGATCTGACACGGCCCAATGAAGTCTCGACCCGGTGCGAGTCTGACCATGGCTTGTGGACTTCGGCCCGAGGTTGACCTAACCGATAAGTACCATATATATTGCCGCGTATATGTTGACTTTGAATATTGGCCTAAACACCCCCCATGCATGGCCAGAATGCACCTCCACCTAAATTTCATTTTGTGCCATAAATATTACGCTAAAGCTTGTTTACACTCGGAGGAAAATGTTTAAGGCGCAAGTCTTACTTGTTTTATTGAGCGAAAAATCAGAGTACTAAAAGGACATAAAAACATGTTTGTGCGGCATGCACTGCTCAATGGGCGACTTTACTTGTCCCGTTACCTTGGCGCCGTCCTTGCGGTCGACCTAGAAGTTGTCCTAGACCTCTAGGACAAGCTCACTTCTAACATTACATGAAAAACAAGCGGTGGCGGCATGGTTGTGCCCGAAAGATAGCCATAAAAATATTTCGTCGTACATCATCTGCGTGATGTCACCGCCGGAGCTATTTGTGCAAAATGTGTGCTTTAGACTTCATCTCTGCTCGTTGTGTGCTTCATGCGATGAACTGTGAGGCGACCGCATCTACGTCTACAGCCTCGACATTGGCAGCAGCATCTACATCTGCGGCAGCTTCTGCAAGCAAACTTTGCCGCCCACGGAAATATGCCACAGCCTCCTTACGTGCCCTCCTCTAGGGGGCGTTCTCTGTGTAGTCCTAGACGTCCTCTAGGCGTCATTCTCGACGTCGGCCTTGAGGTCATCCTAGAGGTCATCCTAGATGTTATTCTTGAAATCCTAGAGGTTGTCCTGGAAGTCCTTCTCGATGTCGTCCTAGAGGTCGTCCTAAACGTCGTCCTAGATGCCGTCCTCTAGACATCATCCTAGACGTCATCGCCTAAGCGTAGTTCTCGACATCGTCTTTGAGGTCATCCTAGAGGTCATCCTAGATGTCGTCCTAGAAGTTGTCCTAGACGTCGTTCACAACGTCGTCCTAGAGGTTGTCCCAGACGTTGTCCTCTAGGCATCGCTCTCGACGTTGTCCTAGACGTCGTCCTTGACTGGCTTTTGCCTTCCTACACGTAAACAGTCTTAAGTGTACTCATGTAACTTTTTTCTTCGTGACCTACCGTACAATAATGTTTAATCACCCAATATTATCAGTTTTTAAACTTGGGAATTCTGCAGATTATACATTAAGCGCCCAACGTGACTGGGCAAGCTCCCGTGTCTAGATTAATATTTAGTCAGACAGGTTAATTTAGTGCACTTCAACCAAGCACACTTCGCCTTCAGTGTCATTTCTCTAATGTGTCGTGCGGCTTCTTCCTAAAGAACGCACTGGCTTCAAGTGAGTTTGATAAACTCACTTTACTCGACCGAGTGCGTGGCTTCGATAGCAGTTTTTCAAGAGTAAAACATAACAACACAGAAACCTAAAACATGCCATACATTTATTCTAAGAAGAATTAGAAATTCATGAAAGGAAGGACAGAAAGGAGAGTCACTGCAAAAAAAAATAGTAGACTTAGCTTTACAGTTTAGGCTGATCTGTACCAAGGTTAGTGCCGTGGTGAATTGATGAAAGATGACTGTAGGGGACCGCGTTCACGCTTGCGTGGGTGTGCGACGCGAAGAGCATGGACAAAGAGACGACATCTTTGGGCCAGTACGAAAATATATTAAAGCGTTAAACACTAGAGAATGAGAAAATTCAAAAAAATTAATTATCGGAAAATCGAACACTTAAAGGGTAATTGGAGTACTTCACATAGTCCGTGAAGCGGGTCTGAGTTCTGATCATGGTTGACACACTGAAGTCTTGATGCCAGGTAGATTGGCGCGTTGGGGCTGGGTAGTGGACGACAGTGTGGCTTGAAGAGTGTGGCCTGAAGTAGCGACAGGGCAGCCTCGGAGGCCAGCTGACCAGGCCTGTGTTTGTGGACGACGAACTGAAGCCGTGCCGACCACGCCTATCGTTGCGGGTCGGTTTTTTCGTCCATCAGATCCTGCTCGCTTGTCCTGTTCGGTCACTTCCAGGCTTCCTTCAACTTCTTCTTTTTCCACCACCCGCCACTCGCGCCAAATTTTCTCCGTGCACACAAACACACAGTCAACCAGCCACATCAGCATTCCTTTTTGTCGTCGTCCTCTTTTTTCTTCTCCATTAAAATCCGAAATCACCACAATGACAATGAAGTGAGTCATGCCTATCTTGGTTAGCAGAGAAGGATAGGGCCTATATTTGTTTTAGCGTGTAGCTGTACGAGACAACACAATAATCATGATTTAATAAGGCAGTGTTAGGGCCTTCTCGTAGACTTCCGCCGGACAAACGCCAAGGTTGGATCTTCTTCTTCTTTATCTTGGCTTGCGACGATCATTCAGAATCATCCAGTTGGCAAAAAGATTGTTCAGTATGTAACATTGCTTTGTAATGTCTCTCTCTTGAATGGACAAAATGTTGCTTATACATTTGTGCCCTTTAGCATTTTACCTGTCTAATGGCACTTTACCCTTTGCTATTGCCATCATTTCGAGTGACACTAATGTTTCCCGCGCGGCATTGAAACACTTTAAGTGACATTCGGTAAGCTGAAGTGTACTTGGTTGAAGTGCTCTAAGTTAGCCCGTCTGACAGGGGTTTGTCCCAGTTTCCAGTGAAAGTAGGGTGGGGGCTCCCCCGGTATCTTCGGTATGTGTCCCACTTTGGCACTCCAGAAAAATTGTGCCTTGGGACTTCTGTGTTTCTTTAATATTTTGTTCACTTTAAAAACTAGATTTAATAATGATAACAATAATAATAATATTTATTTAGAATGCCCAGAAACGTATCGTAAAAATAAAATTTTATGATATGAGCCATGTATTGATGCATAATTACAGTAAAATCTCGTTATAACAAAATGGGATATAACAAACTAATGAATATAACAAAATAATCATAATTCCCCTTGCTTGCTAATAGTGGGAAGAAATGGACAGTGGCTATAACAAACTAATGGTTAT
The DNA here is from genome assembly GCF_016920785.2 of Ixodes scapularis. Taxonomy (NCBI): domain Eukaryota; kingdom Metazoa; phylum Arthropoda; class Arachnida; order Ixodida; family Ixodidae; genus Ixodes; species Ixodes scapularis. The sequence goes on along the minus strand of NW_024609880.1, from coordinate 42,788,763 downwards.
AATGAGATAATTATGACCGCTCCTTCAACTTTTTTATAACGAGGTTTTACTGTGCTATGTGCTAAACACTGTAATATGTGCAGTATTGGGCATTTTGTTGTACAACATTACAAAGAGCAGTGACCGTTCATTTTGTTTAAAAATGCTAGACACAGTAACACTTGTGTTGGGTAACTCCTGTTTTTCTCAAAGGTGACTCCTGTCATGCTTATTGTGCAGGATGAAATAGAGAAGCTTGGGCTACGAAATCGGCGTTTATCTGATATGTCTTCTCAACGTGAGGTGAGTTCTTTGCGCGGCAGTTTTCCTGCCCACATTATTTCTGACATTCCTACTTTCGACGTAGGTTTTCATTGAGCTATTTTTATTACTGTGTCGTACCTCTGCATATTTAGAACAGCTTGCTGTCTTTAGGCCATAGCTGCACAGTTTGAGGGACATCTTGGAAAGCATCTCAGACAAAACACTTGTAGATGTTCTTAACACTGACACCTTACTGTCTAGCTGTCACAATCACTTGTCGAAGTTACATAATGCCAGGCTGTGCAAGACAGCAGCCTGTTAAAGGATACAGGGCTGTTATTTTAACCAGGAGAGTTATGCAAAGCCGCGTGAAGAATGCATCACCTGAGTTTTGATTGCAATAAATTTTTGTTAGTTCGACCTCGGTTAATTCGACTTCTCGTTTGATTTGATCGTGTTCAAAAGTCCCGTGGAGCGCCCATACATTTCTATGGCAGGAAAAGCTCGATATAGTTCAAAATCTCGGGAAGACTCCACATCGGATAATTCGTCCCGAGCGAATGCGCGCGGGCTCACATTGCATGTCACCACAACAGAAAAACCACCAACGTACGGCAAAACACGGGCCCTTTGCTGCTAAGCCGAACGTGTGCAAATATGCGCCTGCTCCTCTATGCCGTTGAGATGAACCGTAGCGAATGACACAAGCCAGTGCAACCAGTCTGGCATGGAGTAGCGCGGGGAACATAGCACGTGGTCAGGTGCGGAGACAGCGCTCGCTCTCAAAGCCCTAAAGCGCTTTTCTGTAGCATCGTGTACGGTCCATCTTGCGCGCCGGAAAATGAGAGTTCTCTTTTCCTTTTTTTTTAATATTTTTCTGTCGCCCTCTGTCTTTTTTTTTTATAGCCGCTTGGTGCCAAAGTCGGCTCGTAAAGCTTTCTCAGCGAGTCGCGCGCTCTCAAAGCGCTTTTCCGTAGCATTGTGTGCGGTCCATCTTGCGCGTCAAAAAACGCAGCTTCTCTTTTTCCTTTTTTTTTGTTGATACTTTTCCTGTCAGCCTGTAAAACTTACTTTTTTTTTTTTTTGTAGTGCGCAATTTTTTGGGGATGTGACATTTAGTTACGTTGCTCTCCGGAGCATGCTTTTGAGCAAGAGTTTTAAGCGCAGACGGTAACAGACCATCCGTGAGTACTTTGAACAATAAAAGGAAGTTTAACTTTAAACGTTTCTCTGTCCATTTTTTTAATTCAATCGTTTGGATAATTGGACCAAATTTCAAGGTCCCGTCGAGGTCGAATTACGAAAGTTTACGGTAGTATTATAAATTTAAAAGAACTGCATTTTTAGTCTTTTGATTGCAGTTTTGAAATCAGCACCAAAGAGGGCACATTCACAGTGGTGGCTTTAGAGGGAGGGTCAGGATGTCCTGACCCTTCCCTTGAATTCCGCATTTGTAAAAATTTAGGGCTGGAAAAGGGGGAGGGGGGCTATTTTTTTTTTCAAACGCCTGATACCCCCCCTTCTGGAAGTACCTGCACCCACCCCTGCGCATACATGCCATGTATTGACTAGGTGCACGTGTAAGTAAAAGTACTGGGAGTTAAGAATTTTATGAGTTTTTTTTTTATATGACACTGGACATTGAAGTGCAGAAGCTGGGGATGGTGCTCCGGACAACTGAGACTTTGGCTGTCCGCTCAAAATTCCCAGTCAGTCTAAATTAAACCCTAGTCCTTCGCTGGGATGTCCAACATGCTGCAAGAAATGGTGTCTCGGCAGAGCCGAGTTCTTCCCTGCCGAGGCGTCTTTTTCTGGGACATTCATCGCTGGGGCATCCTTTGCTGTTTGCCCCTTTGATGGGACATCCTTTGTTAGGGCCTTTGCTAGAATGTCGTTTGCTGGCACGTCCCTTGCCGGGACATCCTATGCTGGGGCATCTTTTGCTGTGACGTTCTTTGCTTGGACATGCTTTGCTGTTTGATCTTTTGCTGGGACGTCCTTTGTTAAGAGATCCTTTGCTGGGACGTGCTTTGTTAAGAGATTCTTTGCTGGGGCGCCCTTTGCTGGAACATCCTTTGCTAGGTTATCCCTTGTTAGATGCTTTGCTGTTAGGTCATTTGCTGGAACATCCTTTGCTGGCACACATTTTTCTGAGGGGCATTCTTGCTGTGTAGTCCTTTTTTAAAAGACTCTTTGCTGCTAAGTCCTTTACTGGCACGTTTTTTTGCTGGGGCACGCTTCACTGTAACATTCTTTGCTGGGACGTCCTTTGCCGGGACATTTTTTGCTGGGACATTCTTTGCTGTGATGTCACCTGCTGGGCCGCTCTTGACATGCTTTGCTGGGATGTCCTTTGCACAGACATCTTTGTAGTGGCGTCAGAACAGGGGACATTGCCCTCTGGACATTTAAAAAATTTAACATAAACAATCAGGAGATAGGGGGCAAAATTTTGTTTGCTCCCCGCCGCCACCCACATCGCCCTCCCGTCCCCCAACGGTTCCAACACCTCTCTGTCTTTGGCCTCGTACGTGAACCCCCAAACCCTTGGTCGTTTGTCCACCGCCGCCCGTCCGCTCGCCAACCGTCCCCACCTCGCCCTCCTTCCCAGTCGCCGGGAGGGCAGAGCTCCGCCGGCCCATCGTCGCGTCCCAGCTCGCGCCTGTCGACCCAGTCCGGCCGGAGCGGGGCCGTGCCGCGGCAGGTGACCCTGCGCCTGACGCTGCTCTTCGGGAGCCATGTGCGGCTGGGAACGGGACCCCGGGAGCACAAGTGGAAGGCCTTCGTGGAGTTGGACGCGGGTGACGCTCCCTGGGCACACAACCTGGCTGCCGTGTGCATCCGGGACGTCTCCTTCGAGTGCAGCCAGGCGGGCCTCTTCCTCACCCGCATTGCGCAGGTGGGCCGGCTTCTCCCTTTCTCTCTGGGCGAACGTGCATAGAATGAAATGTACCGCGTGAAACTGTCGGTGCAAGCATGACGTCGGCGCTTTTTGAATGCCTGGCATCTATTGGGCCGGCTCTTAGCATTTTCATGTCTGTGGCCCGTGGCCTCAACGGCGATGTCACACCAATGACGTCACAGTGTCCACGTGATGGTCGTCATGTGACGCCGCAACATCACATGGCACTGACCTCACGTGACTCTACGATGTCATGTCACATCACGATGCCACGTGACACCATGGCATCATGTAACGCTGACCTCACGTGACTCCATATGTCACTCGACACCGTGACGTCAACGTGATGTCACAACCAGGATGTCGGGTGATGCCACAATCTGACATTTTGACGTAATTCACCGGACTTGCATAACGTCACGACACTGCGACATGGAGGTGTCACGGGGTCATGTTACGTAGCATCGGGTGACGTGACCCCCCGAGGGGTATCACGAGGCCCCCCGGACCCCCCCCCCCCCCTTCCCCCCCCCCCCCTACCCCCCCCGAGCCGAGGGGTGTCACCTGACCCCCCTGACTGCCCCCCCAGGGGTGTCGTCACATGCGTGGACATTTCGGCACGGTGCCAAAACGTTGATGGTGGTTACGCCGACGGCGACGCCACTGAAGCTGGAAACGGGCGCCCGAGAGCTGTGCTCTGAAAGCAAATCATTGTATAGTTCGCACCTGTAGACAGTCCGCATCGGGGAAAATTTCAACTTTTAAACATGCATAGTCCACAGACTATGCACCGGAAAACACAATAGTGTAGTTCATTGTATGAAAGAAAAAAAAAAAAATGCGGGAGCACATGGTTGTCAAGTTTTTCCGATTATTTTAGTGGCCAAAAATAGCACTTTGCACTGCACTAGTAATTTTTATGAGAGCGGGCTTGTTCTAAGAAACAAACAGAAATCACTACACTAGTGGTTTTAAATGGAAAGCGCCAGCAATTGCTCGTTTGCGCTCACATTGTTGCGCTGTGTACCACAGTCAAGCCTGCTCATATTTTATTTATTTATTTATTTCAAATACAGCCTACCCTTGCGGGTTATAGCAGGAGTGGATACAGTAATATACATCAATGAAAATACAGGTGACACAAGAAATTATACATCATTCTCACAGGTGCAACTACTCGTCAGCAAACCAGTTCATCAACTTTTCTTCAAATTCTTGTACAGAAGTGACGTCTGAAAAAACACTTGGGGATAATTTGTTCCATTCTTCATTTGTTTTGACAAGAACTGAATATTTAAAAATATCAATATTGGGCATAAATGGGTCAACTGACTATTCATTGTTTAGTCGTTGAGACCCTCTTCCAGGAGATCTGACATAAGTTTGCATGTCAATATAGAGATACTTAAAATACAACAATTAAAGAAACTTATGCTCCCCTCAACAACGTCGAAACAGACTCTTGTCTATCGTATTTAGAAAGGATAAACCTTGCTCCACTTTATCTATTTGAGTTTGTGCGTGGAGGTCCCATATTATCAATTCATATTCCAATGTTGGGCGCTCTAGAGTTTTATAAACGTTGGTCCGGATATCAGAGTTCGTCCCTCTTAGAGATTGCCTCATAAAACAGTTTCCTATATCCTGAATTACATACATTTTAATGTGCGTATTCCAGCTGGGGTCACCCAAGATAGTAATACCAAGATACTTTATAGTGTTAGATTGTTGCAAGACTACACCATCTGTTTCATAAGAGAACATCAATGGAGACTTCTTTTTTGGGTATGCTTAAAACAGTAGTTTTATCAAAATTAATTCACATATCCCATTTTTCACACCAGTGAAATATAGTTGTCAAGGAGTCATTCAATAATTCTTGATCATCTACAGTTATTGCGGGGATGTAAACCAAACAATCATCAGCAAACAAATGCACTTCTACGGCTGGGTCGGTATATTGAGTGATATTATTAGCATAGAATAAAAACAAAACTGGCCCCAAAACAGATCCTTGGGGTACTCCAGACATGATTAGTAAAACAGATGACGCATGACCGTCAATTTCAACGTACTGTGTCCTATCAGATAAGTATGATTTAATATAACGAACCAAGTTCTTATTGACACCAAGAAGCAATAACTTTTCAAGTATCTTTGTATGCATGACTCTGTCAAATGCTTTAAGATAAGTTGATAGATACAGCTTCGACTTGGCCACGGACATTTAGCACTTTTCCAGACTGATCAGTTGATTCAAATAACTGGGTAATAGTCGATAGCTTCCTGCGAAAACCGTGTTGTTTATCATAAAAAAGGTTGCTGTCTTCTAGAAAATCAACGAGGTGTTTAGAAATTATGTGTTCGAGCTTTTTTCATGTTGTTGATGTCAACGATATTGGCCGGTAGTTTTTAACTTCAAGATAATTGCCCAATTATGGCACCTCCGGCGCCAACGGCATGCTCGTGCGGTGGTGGTCAAGCGTTATAGGGCTGCAAGTGCCTGCAGCTCCACCGCCATGTGCCAGTGTATTGTCGGGAAGCCTGCCGCACACCTTTGGAGTGCGTACAGTCTATTTCGGGAAAGTTCAATCTTTCCATTATGAGTTCGATCACGTTCGATATAAAAAGTTTGAAATGCTTGGAATTTTTATCAGGATTCTACAAAAGTTTGGCACAGGCAATAATTCAATGTAGCACCCGCACTTGATATAATGGGGTTTGACTGTGCCTGGTGCGACGCTGTTAGTGTGGACGAGCAAAAGCTGGATTTTCTCTGCCATTCTTTTCAAAACGAAATGGTGTGAGGGGGGTCAGAGGGTCTAACTTTGTTCTTAACTTCTTTTTTTGTTTATTCATCTGTCATGTTGAAAGTTAGTATACCGATGTATTCCTCAGCGGCGATTTTAGATATGCAACTACAGTCGAGCCCGGTTATATCACACGGGTATTTTGAATTACTGTTTATATCAAACAGTCTAAACATCCCCTTGAAAATCACATGTAATCGTATAGAAGCGTTGTCTTTTCGTATCCAACTCCCATGGTGGAGACACTCGATGTAGCGAACGATGCCTGGTTGCCCGTTGCTTTTCCCACAAACCGATTGTGCCCATGGCGAGCATATCAAGCACATCGCTTGCGTTGCCTGACTGGCAGACTGCCAAGCCATCATACATGCTGGAAGATACACAGCAAAGGAGCATGGAAGATACACAACAACGGAGTGGTTGTTAGAAAAGAGAGACAATGAACCGTAAAAAAAACAGAAAAAAGTGGGGGATGGCGAAAGCAATGGGAAGGGCACGTCCGTGCGTGTAAGGAGAGCAGCAAGTGTACGCTGTCAGAATGGTAGCCTGCACCCTTTCCCCTAACACTACTGATGCTGCGTGACTCCCTAGCCCCAAAATAAAATAAGCAAAAAAAAAGTCTTCGGCAAGTTGAGTGTTGTCCACAACGACAATTGTGCAATCGCACTTTGAACAGCTTATCTTTGTTTACCTTTTTCTTTTGCCGTTATTGCTTTGCCCATTTTTTTTTTGCCTTTATTTTTTGTTGCCTGAATTTTGTGAGCTTTTTCTTGTTGCTTGCTTAACTTTTTTCCTATGGATCAAAAGATTTTTAATGCGTCTCGCTTTTCCGTTTTTTTTTTTTCGTGTTTTGTCGTTTATCTTGTGTGAGGTACCAGCCAGGTGCGCATGTAAGTGCGGCGATGTTTGCGGTCTCCGCCAACTACGCTGTTCGGTATTTAAGGCTCTTGGATGCTCTATGTGGTAAGCGCCCGTTTGTCGCAACCTTCGGTATTAGCAGAGATGCAAAAAATTTCAAGTCGAGCTTAATTTAATATATATTACTGTGGAGCTGTTAAGGGCCAGTTTCCCAGGATCATGTCTCCCACGAAGAAATGTGGACACAAAACTCTGGACAGCTACCGCCATCTATGAGCGACGGCGGCAACCAGACAATTGGCTTGCCGGCCTTGCTCATAGATGGCGACAACCTTTCCAGCCTTTCCACTCTGGTTTTCGCCAGAGCGGAAAGGCTGGATTTCTCTAGGCATCGTCCTAGATGTCGTCCTTGAGGTCGTCCTATAAGTCGTCCTTGAGGTCGTCCTAAACGTCGTCCCTGAGGTCGTCCTAGGCGTCGTCTTTTAGGTCGTCTAGATGTTGTCCCTGAGGTCGTCTTAGAAGTCGTCCTTGAGGTCGTCCTTGACGTCGTCCTTGAGGTCGTCCAAAAAGTTGTCCTTGAGGTCGTCTGACCATAGTACAGTTTCGCTTGTCTTCCTTGTTCACCACAGTGAAAAGGCTGAAAGCTTTTTTTTTGTATATCAAATTATTAATATATCAAACAATTTTATGATCCCCTTGGAATTCAATATATCTGGGTTCAACTGTAGCGTGCCCTAATCCTGGGTGAAATTGATTTGCGGACAAGTCCAGACACCAGAGTTGACCCAATGCCCTATTCTTGCAGCCGCCGTACGTCATGGACAGATGGTGCATTGGCATTACACCAGAGACGGTCGTCACATGCGTCGTCAATTACGAGGTCAGTTGGATCTTGGTGTGTTTTTTTCTCTCGCGTGCATTTGCTCAGCGACTTGTCTTGGTTGATGAAGGTACAGCCGACTCCTCCAGATATGTAATCTCCACATCTGTTCCAGCAGAAAACTGAACCATAGGTGGTGTGGGTATATAGCCAGAACATGAGAGAAAGTAATTTCAATTAAGCTAATTCCTTGCTTAGGAATTCCTCTCATCGTTTTGTTTTTATCTTTTATTTTAGAAAATGTAGAAAATATTTAGAAACCAGTTTTCTAATTTTGGATTGCAGCATCGTTTATATGGTGTCAATGAAACTTGAGTTTCAACAGGATTAGAAATGACAGTTTTCCAATGCAGGTTTTGCATCTTATAGCACTGTTTTATCTCACTCCTATAAATTTACAATTATTAGAGTGGTACAATCATTAAAGTCGTATTTAGTTTTCTGCCAAAATCCGCTAGTCTCTCGGTCATACCGGTTCTTGGCAAATGTGGCAATGCAGAGAACAGTTTACGGTAAAAGCCTCTAGTATTTTACTATAGACAAATCTCTCACAACTCTCTGCGCTTGACCCGGGCACAGGTCAGACGTCGTATGTACACCCAATATTTATTGATTTCACTACCCCCTGGGCCTGGAGGCATTACGGGGGAAAGAGCACACTAAAATAAAATAAAATATAAAATAAAAACAAGACAAATACGCTTAGAAAATACGAGTGGTCAGTGTTAACAACAGCAAATATGACCAGTTATTGCTCCTAGATCCTGGATTTATTTATTTATTTATTTACCTTCAAGGTACAAATTACACCCCAAAGGGGAGTGAACACCGAGAAAGATGGCAATTAAAAAATATATGGCAAATCACTGGGCAGTTGTGTTGCATACGTGAAACTTTGTTGCATCACTTGACATCAGGTGACGGGACATCAATTTTCACGCTGAATTTAACAGGGAAACTGAATTGATGCGTTAGTCATGTGACATTAATTTTCGCGTTAAGTTTAGCGGGGAGACTGAATTAGTGTGTAGGTCACGGGACATTAATTTTCCGGCTAGATTTAGCGGGGAAACTGACGTCATGTGACCTACACACCAATTCAACTTGCCCGCTAAATTTAGCGGAGAAACTTAATTCGTGTGTAGGTCCGCAAAATCCCATAATGCAGTGAAAGTGCCCTGGACGAGCTGAGCTCGGCGGCCATTTTTGGGCTAAAAATGCCATGGACGAACTCAGCTCGTCCAGTGGTTTTTTCGGTAGCCCTCAATTTCACGGACGAGCTAGGCTCGTCCGAGTAGTTTCCAGCGCTGATCGTAGATGGCAGCACTCGTTTTAGTTGGCGCATTTGTTTTTTCGCTGCCGATAAGTTTTGTGTAATAAGCTTTTTGAAATTTTATCTGTATTACTAGAGGAATAAAACTTCTAAATAATAAAAGTATGGGACTTTTAGGTTACTTTCCAGAAAAAAAAAAAAAAGGGGCACTTAAGGGGTTAACAAACCATTGAATCGATAGTGGTTAATGGCACCTCGATCCCAATTCGACTCGTGAAAGGGAAGTAACGAAATGGGCCAGCTGCGACCAGTGTCCCCCTTCCTCCGCCCCACAGCCCAGCGTGGCGCAGCCCCGCTTCACCCTGCTGAGTCATCGCGTGACCCCGGAGGGAGGGGCCCCCCAGCAGACAGAGGTGGTGCTCGTGCTCTCGGAACCAGGGGTTCCCTCGTGGCCCGACGGGTTCGAGGGGGCGGGGGAGCCTTCCCAGCCACGGGGCAGGCAGGCGCGTTCCGCCCCCGCCCGCCGCCTCTCCCAGGAGTTTCTGCCAGAGAGCTGGCGCCGCCAGAGCCTCTTCTCCGGCCTGTCGCCGACGAGGCATCCGCACCATCGTCGATCACGTGCGTACTTGGTGCCGACACGTCCCAGTAACGCAGGGTCCCGACACTGCACCCAACGTTGGTCCGTAACGACACTGATGGGTCCTAGCACCAATGGGTCCCAACTGTCCCAACATCAGTGGGTTCCAACACCGAGGGATTAAAACGCGGTCCCAACACCATTGGGTCGCAACACAGTCCTGAGATCAGTGGGTTCTGATATAAATGGGTCCTGACACCAATAGGTTCCAACCTGGTCCCTACGCGAACAGGTCCCGATACGAGTAAGTTCTAACATGGTCCCAACATTGGTGTGTCCCAACATTATGAACCCCAGTACCCTTGGGTTTAAACATGGTCCCAACGTCGACGGGTCCCAGCACCAATGGATACCAACATTGCCCCTACATCGACGGGTTGCAACACAAGCAGGTCCAGTCACCAATGGTTTCCATCACCAGTGGTTCCCATCACCAATGGTTTCCATCACCAATGACTGCCATCACCAATAGTGTTGTCCTCAGTGTTGGACCCCATTGTTCTTTTTTCAGGAACAAGCACCGTCTGTGGAGTTGCCTTCGAACTACAAATTAATGGGAGCTCAGCTTGCCTCCGCCTGTCACAACACATTGGCATCGTGCCGTTGTGTCGATCTTCATTGCCCTTTATGCCCCATACTAGCGTATACTCAAACAAGAATCGCCAAAACCGACGAAATACGCACAAAGATAGAGGCTGAATATGTTGGTCAACCGGAACTTCGCCCTTTGAAAAGGGTGACAGTGGGAAGCAAGGCCAGGGGAGGCAGTGTATGCGTGTGCAGAGGCTCGCTGGAAAGAGGTTCATTGACCTGGGAGGCACAGGAAAGTGCATGAACTTAAAAACAGATTATCTTTTGTGTTTTGGAAACCTCGTGAACAAACACTGACCATCTCGGGGAAATGCGTGGGATGTAAATATCTCGTTGCAAAAAGAGAAAAGGGCAACTACAAGTACAGTACTGCTGAGCATGCCATGAGCAGTTGGCTTTTATGAGTGCTTCGGTCAAACAAGCAGTCGCCAAAAACGCGAAGGCGGCTTTCGTGTGAGTGGGATCATCCGATACCTCGCAGCCAGCTTGCGTCTAAACAATTCCTTTACAACTTTCTACTACACCTCCAAAAACAGTGGCACTTAAGGTTGTACTTATATTTTTCATTCGAAAGGACTGATTTTAGCGAGTGCTAAAAGATCAGCCATCGGAGAACGCGACGCATCAGGGGAGACGTGACGTCAACTGGAGCAGCACGGGCAAAGCCGTTCGGGGACTGGCATGATTATGAGATCCGCCACTTGGCGCCGTCACCGCGTCACGACCCGACTGTTTTAGTTGTCCCTCCTCGCTCCCCGCACGAGTTGAATAAGCCGGGAGAGAAGGAAAATTCGGTTCGACAGGGCTCGCGTACACACCTTGCCGCCACACCTCCGCGGAGCGGCTCCACTTTTAGGTTTAGGACGGGGTGCCGACATTTGGTTCATTCCTTTTAATGCGAAAGTATTAACTGTTCCATGGAGCGAGCCGACGTCATCGGCCGCTCCAAACGGCAGATAAATTCTTGAAGCCGTGATCTGAGGCATTTCAGCTTTGAAAGCACGCAGAAAGCCACACAAAATGGCAGTGATGTGAAGCTGCCACACGTCAGTTACAGTTAGCGCCTACCCATGACGCTGCGTGTCCTCGAGGCAGCGGCTCCACCGCCCCACGCCCAGGGTCAGCATGCAAGGAGAGAATGCGCACTTCATCGTCGACGCAGGTACCCCGCATTCGAAATAAGGGAGCAGAGGAAAGGCTTGCATGCTTTCGCATTCACAACTCATAAGTAGTGCTTAGGTGTACCTCAAGCTTTTTAAACATTACTTTGGTGTCTCTTTGAGAGAACAAAATTTGTGTCTCCGTGCTGTGGTCAGAACATCATTGACATTTAGACGATAAAATAGGTGCTAGAATTTTGTTGCAGTATCCTTTCAATCTTTATGCGGGTGCGCAGACTCTGGAGGTGGCGGCAGCGGCTCCTGGTCGTCGGTGCTGTCCTCGAGCAAGGGCCTGTCGCTGCGCCCTTTCCGGGAGGGCTTCACCTCGACGAGGGCGACTGGCCCCCTCTCGAGCGACGAGGAAGAAGGGGTCGACCGGCTGGCTTCTGAACTGTCTTCTTCCGGGCGGCTCGGCTCTGGCCGGCGGCATCGGCTGGCCTTCTCGCTCCGCTCCAGCTCTTCGGACTCGCTCAGCGACCAAGGCACTGCCAACGACGGTATGAATTTTGCTCCGTTTGCTATATAGGGCAGGGACGCGAATCACCTTTCCACTTTTGTTAACTCTTGTTAACTCGATGAGTATGACCGTGCACACATTCGGGCCACATAAACCCACGCTTACCCTGCTTTTTATCTTTTTCAAAGTTGCCCGAGCAACTTTGGTTGTCTTTGGGTGGGTAGATGGGCCCGGCGTCAACCGGGCCTATCTAATCCACCTACGGGTTGACTTCTTTGTCGTCGGCTCGCCTTAACTTCTGAATGAAGACCGGTACATATCAAAATCAAATGCTAGCTGGTGCACTTTTAGGTTTCCGACCGCACTGGACGGTGCAGTCAATCACGACCTGAAAGAACTCGATTGAGCTTGAAAACACTGCCTCCATGCATAGAAAGACATGGGGAGGAAGCTCACCACTGTGGCGCTTGGTGAGATTCGGAACCAGAAGTTGGGGAGGACACAAAAGAAACCGGATTTATTTTTGCACGTTCAGATTTCAGTCAGCTCTAAAGTAGCCTCCGCCTGACGCAATACACTTGTTGAGACATTTCTGCCAATGCTCAAAACGGCCTTTAAAATCGTAGACGTTGGTGCCTTCCAGTGCTTCTGCCGCTTTTTGTTTCATCTCTTTCACATCGGCAAACCGTTTCCCTCTGAAATCTTTTTTCATCCAGTGAAACAAAAAGAAAAAAACATTGCACGAGACGAGATTGGGCAAATAGGGAGGGTCATGCCACTTTTGGTCAGAAACTGCTTAACACTCAGTGTGGTGTGGGCAGGATGACAACCCGAGTTGTGGCAGACAGGAGACTGGTTTGTCCACCATCAGAATGTGCCTGCACACATTTCACAAAGTTTTTAGCAGTTTGGGCCAGAAATTGGTCTAGTTACTCTTTGAATCCATTAGAACAGTCAGAGACATCTATCGTTCTATCTACCCACTAATCATTCCAATCAGAGCTCTGCTTTCTGACATCCCCGTCTGCTCTCGTCTTGTCTCGCTCGACTTCTACCGAAACACAGGTGTACTTCCGAAATTCTGTCCCTTGATATCGCATGCGGGAGCCGCCAGCAGTTGAAGAGCTGTCTTTGGGAAAAGCAGCTGAGTGTTTGGCAGGTACCTCTCAAATCTTGGGAATTAATGCTTTTGACTGCGTTTAACCGGAGAGAGTGTTTGACTCTCGCGAGGTGTGTAGGACGAGGATGAGAACAGCAAATATTTAAATGCCGACGGGGATTCAACAAAAATAGGCACAAGTTTAAACTTTTTTTGGCGATCTTGATTCATTGAACTTACTCAAGAATCTAATCGAGGTTGCACCTTTATTGTGCTTCTGAAATTCATTCTGAAGTTCCATACTTTGAACGTCTCAGTTCATTCGCAAAGACCAAAAGACAATGCAGACTTGAACATGCGACGAGAATGCCAATCTCGCTGCAGATCCGTCCACCTCCCTGGGTTCCACTGGGGAACATCGCCACCGCCGCAACAGCACTCCGACCCGACGCCGCGACCCCCGCAAGTACCGCCACTCCATCAGCGACAGCGGCTTCGCTTCGGACACCGCAAGGCGGGTGCTGCACGTCGAGAAGTGCCACTTCAAGCTCAAGAGCAGCACGGGCGGCGAAGGCAGTGCCACGACGTCCCGCGTGGAGAACGTCGGCGCCATGCCAGCTGCGGGCCTGGAGTTCGGCCTCGGGTCGGGCCTGAATCGGCTCAGCCTCAGCCTGGAGACGGACGGACTGAGACTAGGACGTCGGAGACGTAGGCTGGGCTCTTTGTTGGACCGGGTTACAGGAGACCTACACTGGCAGCGCATCGGCTATGATGGCACCATGTGAGACCTTAGGTCGGCTGCAGGTGTAGAGTTTGGTGTTGGGTTGAGTCTGAATCAACTCGTCCCGAGCCTGTACACCGAAGATGTTGGTTCCATGCCAGCTATGGGCCTGCTGTTGGTCTCGGGTTGGCCCTGATTCAACACATCCTGAGCCTATGGACTAAGAATGTGGGCACCATGCCGGCTAGGGATGGCACCACACCGGCTGTGGGCCTGGAGTTCAGCTTTGGTTCGGACCTCAATTGGCTCTTTGAGCCTATAGAAACGGGTGGACTTAGACTTGGACCGGGTCAAAGGAGACCTACACTGGCAATGCGGTGGTTATATCAGCACCGTGTGAGACGAGACTGGCTGCCCTGTGGCAATGGCTCTATCTGTAATCAAGTGCTGGCTTTTTGATTGGCAAGTGAGGCGCTGTTGTTCTGATATGATGTTTCGGTGAGGCGAGTGTAAAGATGTGTGAAAGGTGTGTTTCCTAAAATGATTCCTGACTTTGATTGGTCGTGTGCTGAATGAAGTTTGGCTGTTGCTCAGCCCTATGAGAGCAAGGTATGCAGATCGGAATATAGCCTGCTCGATGCCAATTCGAATGACGAGAATAATTTGCCCCTCCAGGCACACTGGAAAGGCTACTTTGCAGCTTATCAAAGATTTCCTCTCCTACAGTCTGTTGATGCTGAGGGCAGGAGAAAAGTCTTCACTTCCGTAGATGCTTTTACACTTCAACACGCGATTGAATGGGCAAATCCAAACCCCCTGTGATTCTTAAATGCCTACAACGTCTCTATCAAGAATGATGTTGCTTTTGAAAGATCTAATCACTTCCGATCTCGTGTCAAGCGAGCCTGACCACTAAGTAAACGCAAATGCTGCACTGCATGTGTTGTACCACACATGGAATGGGGAAGGGGAATGCTTGGAACTACCTTTAGCTGCTCTTTTAATGCCTCAGCTCTCGTCCTAAGCTTGACTCCTCGGCGGAACTTGTGCAAATGCATTGAAACAAGTTTGTATTGAACATAAAGAAAAACTTATAATTTCCACTTACTACATCGTGGCATATGTGGAACTTGGTATAGAAGGCTACCAAAATTTGATCAATAACTTTTATTTTCTGCTTCAAACCACTTGTTTAGCTTGGCCACCGCACTTATTTGAGCCATGCATTAATTTGGTCCAAACAATCTTGTCGTTCTGTCTAATGTTTATGGGGGCTGTATATTGAATTGGTGCAATCAACAGAGCTTGCAATCTTGGTAAACTGTTTCATTGCAAGAATGCAGGGAGGGAGAAGGGGTAGGGGGAAGAATGCCTTGAGGCTAAGGAACATTGTTGATGTAAGTACACGATAACTATAAAGGAAAACACCCATGTCTTTCATCTATTGCCCTTCTGTCAGTAGACTTTAGGAGTGCACTTTGAGGCCACGTTTTCAAGTGTGTCGAGGGAACAAACGTGGAAGCCTTTCATTAAAATGAAGTGTCAATGGGACGTCGCAGTGCCGACAAAGCAATCTGTTGATAAAGTGACGTTCAACAAACTGATTGCCGCCAGCTTGACTCACTGTTTTACTTCTGTTCTTACAATTTTTCTGCCTATTTATTTAAACTCGCATCTGCAGTTAAGCCTTCGCAAAGATGTGCATCTCTGGTCCTCCACTGTGATTGTGTTGCAAAACTGATTTGCCTCGTGAGTAATATTAGTAATAGTATGCCATGACGCTATGACCCTTGGTTACCTCAACTGTACAAAACTAGTTTTCAATTTCATAAAGTATTAGTACCTATATGGTGAAGTCAGTTTATGAAATATATATAATCATTCGTCAGAGGCTCATTCCTATGAAAGATGCACTCCTGACTGAAACTTGCAAATTTTTTTGGTTGCATCTAGTGTAGGCCATAGTTTTATATGTGTTCAGGGTCTGTACACTATTTGTTTGAAGATCAAGTTTTCTTGCAGTTTCAGGTGTGGTCTATATGCTTGTTTTCTCCTCATGAACTATAGTAAACAAATTTTGCTCGTCTTGCAGTATTACTCAAATACGTAGTACAGTCAAACCCGTTTATAACGAACAGCAGGAAATGCTAGGATAAGTTCGATATAGCAAGTAGTTCGATATAGCAAAAAAGCATTTACAACAAACTTCCGCGATGGGTTCGTTGCAAGGCGAGAGTTTTTCTTTCTTTCTCATCTCTTAACTTCCGCCTTGTAAAAGCGCACTAAAAGGTTTTTTTTTTGCATGCCTGCGCAGTTTTTTTTTGTTTTTTTTAGCTCATCTCTTTTTCTGAATGGTTTCTTTTCGTGGGCAACCGTTGGGATGATTTTTTTTGTCTGTACGTCCGTGCAGAGCGTATTTTGTAGCTTTTTTCCCTTCTGAGTCGCTTCTCTCTGTTCAATTTTGTTTGCCACACAGAGCTTTTGGAATTTTCCTTACTTGCCTACTTCTTTTTTGGAGGACGGGACAGGCTAGAAGGCGATTGTTTTCGCGTTTTTGGAACCCTTCCCGGGAAGAAAAAGTTTGATACAGCCAATATGTTGTTCGTTGTAAAACATACTTTTTACAGCGTTTTTATTTAAATTTTCGTGAGTTCGATATCGACAATAATTTGCTGTGCGTGGGTTCGTTCTAAACGTGTTTCACTGTAGTACTCTTATATGCCTTTAAGGTTAGCTACTCGATATTTTATCAAAACATATGCATTTTGTGCTCACAAGTTTGTTTTTTCTCTAACAACTCAGTCTTATAAGAACTGTTACGGCTCATGAATTATTTTGCAAAACTCGTTTTTTTTCTTTAGGTGTCAATGAGTTTAATGTCCTCACAAAGTTTTTTGGGGGCACCTGTTTTTTTGTGTTTTTTTTTTACATTCTAATGTTATTCTAGTTCCTGTGCAAAGCAGTATGCATCAATTTTGTGTTGCCTAATGTCAAAATTCTCTTGCTGACTTTATAGTGATCCAAATGCACTCCATGCTTGCATCTCTAGTGCAGTAAATGTGAGCGCATGTTTGCACGCACAAGAAGATACTGTCAGAAAAGTGCTCCAAATCCACTATGGCAATTCTCTTCAAGTTTTGCTTTCGCTGCACCGTTGGTTGTGGCTGGACAACATTGCATCTTTGGTTGTGGCTGGATAACAACCAATTTTTACTACTTGCTATGGTTGGTACTAAGGCAATGAACTGCTAATCGCATTTTGTGCCTTTGATGCTGCGTGTCAGCAGTATGCTTTAAAGGGGCCCTGCAATCATATTTAAGCGTCCACCTTTTTTGCGGTTTCCACGTCTCTTGGGGTTCGGGCAAGCCAGCGGGCACGGAGGGAGTAACTAAATATCAGTGCGCCACATTTTAACCGGACGACACGGAAACTTCCTCCACCGACGAGGGCGACCCGCGGTACCGAAAGCGCGCAAAATACGACGTCTTTGGTCCCGGGCTTACTACTGGTCAGAGGTTCTAAAAACTTCTTGGTCGAAATACAAAATATAAGTGGCGCAAACCGTTTCAATTATTTATAAAAGTAGTTTTTGTTTACTATTATAGATGAAAAAAATAAAGAAATGCAGTTTATAAAGTATGGAAATAAGAAATGACCCGTCGACATACCCGCCGCCAAGCGGTGGAAAAGGCGGCGCATACTAGAAAGGAGTAGTGGGATAAGGCGCCGACACGGAAAAGTCCCGGATGTATGCGGTGGCGCTGCAGTCGTATGGACAGGAGGATCCGACCGGCTCTGAGCGTTCCAAAGGCCTTCGGCGAGAGGCTTTGTCTTGCGGTTTGGCCGTTTCACGGTATGGCAGAACAAAGTGGCTCCCATTCTGAACTGATCTTTATCCCGTGTTTGCTATCGTTCATGGCCAATGAAGTGTCATGCCGAATTAGAGTTTAATCACTCAGCAAATGCAATTAAAGCCGCTTTGGCTGCCCGCTGCATACAGCCTATCCAGAACATGCTTTAGTGGCGCCCTCTCGCGCCGTCGACACGGAGTGCGGCGGCTGTGAGCTCTCGATGAGCTCACTATTCCTCCTCTAGTTCACGGCTACTCAAGCCAGGACCTACGACGTCATGAAGGAGGTTATTTTTTGCTTGTTTTTGTAATTCTAAATTGCCTATAACTTTTAAAATAAAGCGAATTTCGCAAAAAGAAAAGTTTCACTAAGTTACTACGTTCAGTGCGCTCAGGTTCGGTGCAAATTAAAAAACAGTAAAAAGTCCTTGCAGGGCCCCTTTAAGGAGGATGGTCTTCGCTGTAGAGGCGTTTGTAGTGCTTATACTACTGTGTAATAAGTTTGTCAGCAGTGCCTATCTTTAAAATGCTACTACTGAAATCAGACTCTATTGAGCAAATTTTCACAAATGTGATCTCTTGGAAGTCGTAGAAACCTCATGATCTAAGGATACACATTGTGGCAGTACTATCTAATGCTACTAATTCTCGCTCCAATACTACACTTTCCGTCCATGTGATTTCACAGCATGTAACTGGGGACTTCTGAAATGCATTAGAATTTTGATACTATAATATAACTTTGCTGGCAGTCTTTCCAATTGCTCGTAAGGTTAGTTATTTTTTTCTTCTCGTGTATCTCATTTAGCTGCTTTTTACCTGAGATACCTTGCACACAACTTATAGCTTCTGCCATGCACGTTGTCTGCAGAATGAGTTTTTCTATGCTGCTCAAAATGTTTTGAACGACCCTTAAGGGCACTATGAGTATGGCGCGGATTCTCTGAATGTTATGCAGCATGGACGCTCTAGCGAATGTTTGTATCTCTGGGTAAAGAAAGTGGACGTGGTGGCAGAATGATGTGCAATTAACACCAAAGTTGGGAGGCTCCTCAGACGCCGAGCGCACATTGCAAGCTGTCGCTCGAGATTCGTGCGAGCTCAGCTCCATGTGATTTGTTCATCAACCTCATTATGACCAGTCAAAACTGTTATTCGGATCTTCTGTGGTTTTCTTTTCGCTTATGGGTAATGCCCGAACTGCAGTACCTTAAAAGACCAAGCATGTGCACATCCAGTAGGTCCGAGAGCAGAAAAGCAGAGGACACACATGCTAAGCTGGGCCCTCGTCTGATCCGACAGAATGGTATAGAAGCGGTACAGTGGTCTAGCAGAACCCCTAAATTTTAAGACGGCTACGCCGCTCTCATTTAGCCTGTTTTTCACCGGCTCTTTTGCATCAAGCTTTACACCGGCGCACATGTGTAAAGCTTTAGCGGTTTCTTGTAGAGGCGGCTAATGCAAAGTAGCACTTCGTTTAGCTCCGTGGGTTTGAATGTCCTCTGCAATTTAAGCAGTGTCCCTTGCTTATATTTCGAATGTTTCGAAAGTAAGGTATGGGCACTTATTGCAGCATGGGCGCATGCTCAGTATTTTACTATACGTGTTCCCAAACTATGCGTGCTTTTAGTTCTACCATTTTCATCGTTTTGTGACGTTTATAGAATTTGCAAGGTGTGCTTGGTGGAGATGTGAGAGTGCTTGATTTGATTGATTTATGATTGATTTGACTTGATAGCATTAGTGAATATGGATCTGCGGGGGAAAATACTATATATGTTTTAAGTTTCCGATGTGTACAAGACCCTTGTGCTTGTTTATTTCTGTTTCGCTGCTGTCTTTTGGTTGGCAGAGCCGGCAGCATGAGCTGTGGGCTTCAGAACACTAGTATATATATCTTTTGTTGCATGTACAGATTGTGACTTATTTATTTGTTTATTTATAGGAAATTGTTAGGTATGATGACCCTTGCCGGGGACTCTACGGCAGGCTGTATAGGTGAATGCTATATCATGTTGTTTGATGTTGATAATTTAGTTTTTTCTGGCGACGCTTTTCAATGTTGAGATGCTTGTTTTGAGATCTGTAGTTGTGAGAACCTGGCTCTGCACAGATATATATCCTTGTTTAGGTTGCTTGAACTTGTTTCATTTCCCACGAGCAAATGTAATTGACTCTGCAGTTTATTTTATAAAAAATCGTGACACTTTGCCGATGTTGTGCTTTCCTTCAAAACCGGGCATGTTTTGTATGTTTTCATGTGGTGCAACTGAATTGCCGATTGTCTCTGTTAAAGCACTGGAAAGGTTATAAATACACAGAATGTTTTTACTTGTGCAGCCCTGTCTCTTTTGGCACTCCTGTATTCTGGCTCAATTTGCTAAAAGAAGTTCTTATTTATTTACGGTATTTGTTTTGCATATATTATCGGCCCTTTTTGGGGCCCTTATTTAATTCGGTCTTGGCAAAAAGGCAAAGGTACTCGTACGATTGATTGAGCTGTACTGCAAAAGACTACCAATAAATGACACTGGGACTTGGAGGACAACACGACATACACAAGTAAGTGCACTAGTGTATGTCATGGTGTCTTCCTAATCCCAGTGTTGCTCATTGCTAATCTTTTGCAGTGCATTTCAATCGAACAATGAAAAACAACCAACTATAGCCCAGTCCCAAGCACCGTTGCTCATACTGTTGAGACCAGTTATAGCAAAGTAAACGGGAATCGGAAATCACTTCGCTATATCCGCTATTTCTTTATAACCGACTTCGGTTATAACGAAGTGCAAAAGGGAATGGGAAATCGGGGTTGCTTCGCTGTAACAACTATTTCGTTATAACCGACTTCGATATAACCGGTCTCGGCAGTACAAGTACTGAATTTCGAGTTTGGAGAAACTTGGCGTTCATCAGAGTTTTTATTTTGTTAAATTCTCATTTCTCCAAACTTACGATTAAAAAGGAGACCTCTGTCTACTCCCTCTTCGAACGCGTTTGAATGCCAGCATCCGGTGTTCACATTCAAATGCATTTACACAGTGAGTGGAGACAGAGGCAGCTAGCTTTATGTTTACCCACTAATCATTCCAGTTAGAGGTCAGTGCTCTGGCATCCTCGCACGCTCTCATCTCCTCTTCTCCCCCAGTTTCTACCCGTATAGCGTGATTACTCATAGAGCATCCAGGATTAACAGGGTGTGGCGCTTGTCAATGCATGACAGTGTAATCTCCGCCCCCGGCGGGAGATAAGGCTCTCGTGCAAACCCAGTGCCGTCTGGTGGTGGGTTTAATCAGTGGCAATGCCAGTATCGTATATTTTTACATCTGAAAGCACCAGGTTAGAATCATCAAAAATGGGTGATTAAACACAGTTCAAAGCTATTTGATGAAACGGCTTTGACGAAACTGCTTTCAACAGAAACTGTGCTTGACAACAGCTTTATGGCCTACTGATATGTAATGGTGTCGGTATTAAAGATGTGAAGGGAGAGGTACAATCGGTTTATACACCCAGCAACTTTACCAAAACGCATCTCTGCATGAGAGAGGAGGCATGGAAAGTTACGAGAGAGAGTTCACGTAAGGATGTTTGACGAAGCTGTGCCCCCACGTGCAGCATTTATTTCTTCGGAGGGTATAGTGAACGATGGGGTCGCTGCCACAAGTTTGTCAAAATAAATAGTGAATTTTTTTAAGTGCTTCCTTTTCCCTTTCTAGAAGGCCCAGTTTTCATACTGAAAGAATTGCCGCCGGATTTCCGACAGGACAGCCACCGAAAAGGTGAAGCAGCCATTCCATAATAGCAGATGATGCCACATTTGATTAAATGTGGCATCAGGGTCTGGAACGGGTTTACTACGGTTGTTCGAATGCCATTTCATCAAAGCACGTTTTAGAGAATGGGCTCGTTTTTTCGAAGCACGGTTTAGAGAAAGCGGAGCCTCAGTTTAGAGAAACGCCGTTTATCGAAAAGGGACACTTTTAAAAAAAAAGGCTTTCCTACTTTTCGCGTGTATCAATGGTGCGCGTTTAGCCATGCCCCCCGCTGCGCTCCCGCCGCTTCACGGCGGCAGTCTGCGGCGGCTCATTACAAAAATGTTAACTTACCTGATTTGCCCGTACACACCGCTTCGCGGCGGCCGAATCCGCTACAAGGAGGCTCATCGCCATTTTCTCTAAACTGGGTTTTCCATAAAGGCATTCGATAAACCGGGGTTGGTAAAACGGCGTTCGCTAAAACGAGCTTCTCTAATCCGCATGCCTCCGGCCTGGAACCGTGATGCGACTGCAACCTCTGTGCAAGGGGCACATTGGGCAGCCAAACCTGCTCGACGCGTTTGTCTTTTTTTTTTGCTTTCCGAATTCCTGATTTGAGAGTTTTGCAGTATCAAGTTGTGTGGGTGTGGCACGAGTGAGTGTGAACATTTCTTTTGAGTCACAATGCCAAACATTGTTTTTGTGTCCATTGTGACTTAGCTTTTGCAAGGTAATATCAAAGTAGCTTCTCCCCTCCCCTTTTTGCTGGTAACATTTCTATCCCCAAGTTTCCTGCCAATAAATCCTCGAACCAAGGCTCCCTCAGGGGGCTGCAGTTTTTTTGCAAGAGGTTGATTTTTGGACACCTTTGACTAGGGGTGTCGCGAACCGGCCGAGGTTTGAGTTCGACCAGGTTCGACTTTTTCGAACTTTAGTGGAATGTTTGACGTAGAGCACTATATAGCTCCTACAGAGCAGAGCAGCGAAATCCTTTGATCCGCGTGTTGTGCCGACAACATGGCCGACAAAGCGGCGCGGCACGAGTCACGTGGTACTCGGGGTTCCAGGAGGCGGCCCGCCCTATGGAAGAATACATAGAGATCGGCTCAACACGGCTGATTAAAAAATAAACACCAAGTTCACACTTTTCAAAACTAGTCTGTCGTAAAGTTGGTAAAACACTAAACACTTTATCAAAGTTTTCATAATATTGAATGCGTGTCAAAATTTTGAGAAGGCAATTTACAAGGCAATGGCGTTTGAAGCAGACGAGTTTTGTATGCAGCGGAAATGGACTTCTTGGGTTGGCTGGAGCGGGTCACATGGACAGTGAGATGTCTCCGTGACGTCGCCGTGTCGTCTGCTACGTGATGCCGCTCAGGCAATTTTTTAAAACATTACGCACTTGCATGACACGCAACTTAGCGCAAATTATTCTAAAATGTTCCTTTATTATGTCAGAAACTATTGACGTTCCATACATGCCCAGAATATTGAAGAAGCAGCGATTTTCTCACGTTCCCCATGCATTTCTGATAGGAGTTGGAACTCCCGGGCGTTCGCCGCTAGTCACCAAAAGATGGCGTTCTAGATTGCGCTACTCTGCTCCGAAGGAGCTATATAGTGCTCTAGTTCGACTATGGTGGCTGGATCGCGTCTTCGACTTGTGTTTAGCGTCCTATCCCGCCCATACATCAAAAGTGGTCACAATGTGGCAACAAATGACGTCACAGAAGCCGGAGTGTCATGCTGTTGCCTGTCGTGATCCTGGCAGTTGACCGTAGGAATGCTTGCGAAAAGCTTGAGCGAACGCAAGTGTCGCTGTCGTTACGGCGTCCCAGGCGTCCCAACTTCCGGCTGCTGCAGCTTCCGTGGACTGTTATTGTAGAGAGCGACCTGCAGCAGAACAGGCATCTGCCATATACACCACAACTGTTGGGACGCCGCCAGGGTTGCGACCGGCGACAGCATGACACTTTTATGTCGTCAACAGGCGGAAATCGAGGGACCACTTTTTTGGAGGTGGTAAACACACCAGTCGGAGACGCGTTCCAGGCACCATACAGGGTGATTCAAGGAGACGCCAGGCTCTTTAAATCGACCGCAAAATTTGGTTTCTTAACCTATCGCACTACGACTTTGTGCAGCGTTGTCCACAGATGGTGCATTTTTTTTGTAAAATTTGCAAAGAGCGAATTTTACCTGAGGAAAAAGTAAAGAAAGGAAAAGGCTTAGCTCCTATGGAAACGCAGCGACGCCACCAGTCTTCAAACAACACGGCCCCGTTTCGCACGGGAGACAAGAGATGGCGCAACGAACGCCGCCAACGAACGAGCATACGGTGCCAAAAGCCGGCGTCTGTAGCAGACAATCTTTTTGACTCAAAAGCGGCATGCGTTCGGCAGGCAGTGACAGTCGCAGAAACAGAAACAGGCGCGGTAACAACAAGAAACTGCAGTTCCTTGTCTGCTAAAAACGCCGGCTCTCGGCGTCGTATGCTCGTTCGTTGGCGGCAGTTGGCGTCGCGACCGCTTGCGCCATCTCTTGTCTCCCGTGCGAAATGGTGCCGTGTTGTTTGAAGACCGGTGGCGTCGCTGCGTTTCCATAGGACCTAAGCCTTTTTCTTTCTTTACTTTTTCCTCAGGTAAGTTCGCTGTTTGCAAATTTTACAAAAAAAAATGCGCCATCTGTGGGCAACGCTGCACAAAGTCGTAGCGCGATAGGTTAAGAAACCCAAGGAGGCTAGAAGTATTAGGAGAGGGCACGTTGCAAAATTGGTGAAGCCTAGTCATAAAAAGTTTAAACGATGTTGTGGACAACGTGACCGTAGATGTCTCTGGCAATTGGTGCACGTGACATGTCACGTGTGAGCAGGGGGGGATTTAAAAGGGGGGTCCGGATGTCCTGACCCCCCTCTTGATTTCTGCATGTGTAAAATTTAGGGCATAAAATAAAGGAGAGGGGGAGGGGTTCCTAAACATATGGTATGCTGACCAACACCTGACCACCCCCTCCCCCCCTCAGGAAATTCCTGCATCCGCCCCTGCGTGTCAGATAGATGGTTGATTGTAGAAGGACTCCTTGCAGGCTTGCGCACGCTCCGTCTGGTAGGTTTTATCAGATCGAAAGCTAGACTGTGGTGTATATACTAGTACCTCATGGCTAGAAGAAGGCTAGCTACGGTCACATGATCTGGTCACGTTACCCTGGTAAGTGAGGAGAGTAAGGAGGAAAATGAGAAAGAGGCGAGGCGTCAAGGGAGCATGGCTTGTGGAGGCTATGCGGCTGGTGTCATGCCCTCACCACCCTTCTATCCTCTTTAGAGAAACCGAATTTTGCGGTCGATTTATAGAGCCTGGCGTCTCCTTGCCTTGTATCACCCTGTAGTTCGACGAACCTTGTATTGAGGTTCGACTCAGTTCGACTCGTGTGCGCATGCGCGACAGGCTGGCCAGTTGACTTCGGATTGGATGGTGATGGCTGAGGGAAGGGCAGCACTGATTGGTTATTTCAGTTAATACAGTACAAAAAAATAAGTTATGAACTTCTTCGGTGATTAGAATTGGTTTATTTTAATTGCAACTGCTCATAAAATAAAAAAGAAACCTTTTCATAAAAAAAAATTCTCCAAACCTAGCCAGACTGTCCAAAAAGTCGAATCTGGTGAAAATGGGTGAAAAGGTCGAAGGTTCGTCGACCGGTTCGACGCAGTCAATGTTGAACGCAGTCGAACCTCGAAAGTTTGACCTAAAAATCCGGTTCGACAAAAGTTTGCAACACCCCTACCTTTTGACTCGTCTCTGTTTCAGTTTAGAATTTAAAAAAAATAAAAAGAGAACACCATTTAACATGTTGCTTTTTTACGTGTACGAAACATTATTATTTTTTTTTTTTATCCCACAGGTTTTGAAACTATGATGCTATGATCGTGACAATTTCGAAAAAAAAAAAGTGGATTTTACGCCCCTTACGCATTTGTGGAAGTGAAGCAGATATTTGCTATTAAGGGTGTCGCAAACTTTTGTCGAACCAGATTTTTAGGTCGAACTTTCGGGGTTCAACGGGGTTCGACGAACCTTCAAACTTTTCACCAGATTCGACCGGTTTGACTTTGTGGACAGTGTGGCCAGACCTTGATACAAGCATGACTAGGCTTGGAGAATTTTTTTATGAAAACGGTTATTTTATTTTATAAACAGTTGCAATCAAAAGACACTAATTCTAATCACTGAAGAAGTTAATAACTTAAAGGGGTCATGAAACGATTTTCCTACTTCTTCCTCCTTAGCTTTAATCCTCAACTCAAATGCGAATTGTGAAATCACGTCGTCGTGACATTTTTCGGCACCGGTGCGATGACTCCTAGCTTCCACCGTGCTTTTTATGCACACCATAGAACTTGTCATTCCCCACTGACGATAAGTTCCGTCAGGGCACACGCAATTCCGAATATACGTCGGCGGATTGATTGTTGACGAGCGGCGTACGTCCGTGTGACGCAGTTCTCGTGTCCAATGCGTGAGCTGGGCTCGGCTGACGTCAGGTTGGCACCACTGACGCGCTTTGGGAACCGCGGTTGTATCATAGTGAAAAGGCGGAGAGCTTTCAAAAGAAAGAAGGTACAAAATAGTCCGCTATATTTTCAAATGTTCATACCGAAAAGCTGGCATGTTGACTTTCTACCCTCTTTCTTTTGGTAACTAAACGATATGCGATTCGTAAAGTTCCAATTTAAAATAATTTATCCCAGCCCAAAATTCGTTTCATGGCCCCTTTAATTGTTTGTACTGCCTTAACTGAAATAACTGGGGGCGTCGCGAACCGGCCGCGGTTCGAGTTCGACCAGGTTCGACTTTTTCGAACTTTTAGTGGAAAGTTCGTCGAACCTTGTATTGAGGTTCGACTCGTGTGCGCATGCGCGACAGGCTGGCCAGTTGGCTTCGGATTGGATGGTAATGGCTAAGAGATGAATTAAGTGCAGTGCTGATTGGCTATTTCAGTCAATACAGTACTAAAATTTAAGTTATTAACTTCTTCAGTGAATAGAATTAGTTTCTTTTAATTGCAGCTGTTCACACAATAAAATAACCCTTTGCATAAAAAAAGAAATTCTCCAAACCTAGACATGCTTGTATCAAGGTCTGGCCACACTGTCCACAAAGTCGAACCGGTCGAATTTGGTGAAAAGTTTGAAGGTTCGTCGAACCGGTTCGACCCAGTCGAAGCCCGAAAGTTCGACCAAAACATCTGGTTCAACAAAAGTTCGCGACACCGCTAGAAATAACCCATCAGCGCTGCCCTTAATTCATTCCTTAGCCATCACCATCCAATCCGAAGCCAACTGGCCAGCCTGTCGCGCATGCGCACACGAGTCGAACCTCAAAACAAGGTTCATCAAATCGCTAACTTTTGTCGAACCAGATTTTTAGGTTGAACTTTCGGGGTTCGACTGGGTCGAACCGGTCCGACGAACCTTTGAGCTTTTCACTAGGGGTGTCGCGAACCGGCCGAGGTTCGAGTTCGACCAGGTTCGACTTTTTAGAACTTTTAGTGGAAATTTCGACGAACCTTGTATTGAGGTTCGACTCGTGTGCGCATGCACGACAGGCTGGCCAGTTGGCTTTGGATTGGATGGTAATGACTAAGGGATGAACTAAGGGAAACGCTGATTGGTTATTTTAGTTAATACAGCATAACAAATTAAGTTATTAACTTCTTCAGTTATTAGAATCAGTTTCTTTTATTTGTAGCTGTTCACAAAATTAAAATAGCCTTTTGCATAAAAAAAAATTCTCCAAACCTAGACATGCTTGTATCAAGGTCTGGCCACACTGTCCACAAAGTCGAACCGGTCGAATCTGGTGAAAAGTTCGAAGGTTCGTCGAACCGGTTCGACCCAGTCGAACCACGAAAGTTCGACCTAAAAATCCGGTTCGACAAAAGTTCGCGACACCCCTACTTTTCACCAGACTCGACCGGTTCGACTTCATGGACAGTGTGGCCAGACCTTGATACAAGCATGTCTAGGTTTGGAAATTTTTTTTTTTTTTTTATGAAAAGGGTTATTTTATTTTATAAACAGTTGCAATTAAAAGAAACTAATTCTAATCACTGAAAAAGTTAACTTAATTTTTTTGTACTGTATTAACTCAAATAATCAATCAGCGCTAACCTTAATTCATCCCTTCGCCATCACCATCCGATCCGAAGCCAACTGGCCAGCCTGTCGCGCATGCGCACATGAGTCGAACCTCAATACAAGGTTCCTCGAATTCAACGTTACTAAAACACTCAGTTGGGAAACTCGCCGTCGAAACCTGGGCCGCTGGCGTCCATCGAGACCGAGCTAAATGCGACAACAGCGCCACTCTTCATCGTTTGTCTGTACTGTGGTCCCTTTGAGCTTTTTGAAAGCCTGTTTTTGCGTAAAAACAAACGGAAAAGACTGTTTTTTTATGAAATTTATTGGAGTTTTGTACCAAATGAAGGGAGCGTGATGATTTTATACTCTTTAGTTTGCAAGGTTTTGCGGAACAATTAATATTGTTTTTATACAACCATGCCTCACCGGGCCTTTCAGGTAGCCCGTCCCGACCTAGGTGCATTTTAACTTCAGTAGTTCGACGCGGCGCGTCCGCCGGGGAGACGGGGGTGGCACCCCTGTAACCTCTTCCGCTGTATCTGTTCTTAGAGCCAAAATAGAAGTCACGTGCAGTTC
Organism: Ixodes scapularis; assembly: GCF_016920785.2. Lineage (NCBI taxonomy): Eukaryota > Metazoa > Arthropoda > Arachnida > Ixodida > Ixodidae > Ixodes > Ixodes scapularis. The sequence continues at coordinate 42,760,805 of NW_024609880.1, read as the reverse complement.
CTCGAGTGGCCGCTGCGGGAAAAATGGTGGCGTTATGTTCGTCATTAGCTCGGTGCTCGGAGACAGATTGGGGCCACTATTTCAAAGATGTCTCTATGGAGTTTCCCAACTGAGTGTTTTAGTAACGTTGGTCGAATTTTTTCACTAAAAGTTCGAAAAAGTCGGACCTGGTCGTACTCTTTTTGTTCCTCCGGTTTTAATTTTGGTGAATTCATTTCAACTTTAATAATTATAAAACAATTCAGTTAGATGAAAACCCAACAAATAGGTTGACAGTTGACAAATGTGATAAACGATTGTAAACACCAGTTTTAGACATTTCGGCGCTTTCAGTCTGAAAACACTGAAAGCAATGGTCACGTGACTCCGTCGTCTGCACGATCGTCGAGGTCACGCACACGCAGAGCACGCTTCGTCCGTTGCCGGGCTGCCGGAGTGAACTTTTTCGTTCCAGTTCGGAATTGGGCGTCTTCAAGAAACGGTCAGCGAGGAACCTGTGAACCCAAAACTGTGAGTTATGTCCAGACACATCAGCGACCTCCTCTTTGCGCACTCGCTCGAGCCGGCCGGGTTTGGCTCGTCCTAGGGTTAAACTAAACTATAGCACAAATCGATGTCATTATAAGACACACGTGTGTGTGTGTGTGTGGTCGCTGTACTTTACGCCACAAGTCAAAAACCATGCCCCCCCCATAAGTTGGGGTGTAGTTTATCCACGAGCACGGTCATCGTTCAGACGTAGGGATGTGCCGGCAACTTCTTTCGGCATCGCATGTCAGAAAACCAGCCGTTTTCTCGCGTCCGAGACTCGGGAGCTTCCGCTTGGTTTTGAATCTCCGGCGTACCGCGCTATCACTCTCGTAGAGGCGCGATACTGTTGATATTTTGATTGGCGGGGATTTATTCGATTTGATGATGGGGCTTCGATCGGACATATAAGGCGCGTTTCTCCGATTACTGGCAATGCTCCTACGCGCATTTTAACGACGTCAGTTTTTCAGCTACCGCGCCCAACCATGCACCACCCAACTGCAGCAGAGAGAGGTTTTTTTTTTCTTGTTTTTTTTTGATGATGTCGCTTCTGTGTCTCGTGTTCGTCGTTGCGTGACCGATATTTCTCGGTCTACAAGGACAACTCGAGCGGCTGAAAAACAAACGGGAGCGTACGGGACCGAAGGTCGTTCCATTTTGCCGGACGCGCTCTCGGATTGTATTGGAATTGATGACTGCAAATAATAATTCCAACTGGAGACTCGACGCACGCTTGCGGCACTGAGCATATAACCTCGCTTGTCATGTTCTTTTTTTTTTCTTTCTATTTTCCGCATCCAAATTTCGTCATCGCTTATGACATACACGTATAACGTCACACGTTCACTTAGTCTCTTTCATTTTTCTTTTCTTTTTAAAGCACCTGTAAGCTAAAAGCCGATATCTTCGATGATTCAATGCTGGCGGGAGCGTTCGACGTATGATCCGCATTCGCGATTTTCCGAAATTATTGTATCCGCGCGTTCGATCCGCATCCGAACCGCACCTGCAAAATTCAGAACCGTATCCGCAAAATTCGTAACCGCCTCCGACCCGCAATCCGCGCATTCATTTTGCATCATGAAATCAGGCCTGAATGAAAAGAAAAGGCATCTGGATGATACCTTATAAGCCGTCTGCTTCTCTTAGTACGAGGAACTCTTCGAAGCAAAGTGATATAAAAGTCATTTTATTGTATTCTGTTTTAACACATATTTATAGACCTTTGCAAAAACAGCGCTCTGGCCGCTGCCATTTTGCGAATCGAGCGACCCCTATCAGCCAGAAATTTCTGGCACCCGCCTGAGCTGTGGAAACCCGGTCAGCATGACTCCCCACCTGCATTTTGCATTCGGAGTTCGCCGGCTTTTCTTGGAAGTTTTTACTTTATTCGCCTGTTTAGGATGCTTACCCTTTGTATGTTATCTTCCACTGAGAACCAGAGAATACCAGGTCTCGTAGCCTGCTCGGTCTTCGCAGGAAATGAACGAAGAGAGCGAACGTCAAGCAGCCCGTGACACAGGCAGTTCGACGTGCTTGGAGGATTATTTCCTTCGAGATAATCTCCAAAAAGCCTTCCAGGCTGTGTTCCGGGACTTCGCAAAAACTAGCTGAGAAGGTTGGGTCCGGGGTGTGGCGACGGAATAAGCATGTTCGTTCATTTGCTTTGAAGCTGTGCAAAAAAGGAGCTCTCTTCTACATGTTCCCCAAAACATGCCAGATTCCGTCCGATCGTCGTGAAGTGACTATCGTCGACACTGTATATTGGATATGCTGTGTTATTTGAAACCTTTCTCAAATCCTGTTTGGATTACGCGGCACCGTGGGGTACGTACAATATATTTTTTGTTCGATTGATGAGACATTGAATTTTATGTTGTGGGCGGGGAATATCCATGCAGTACGGATATCCTGTGTGGTCAAATATTTTGACCTTTATAGACCGTTTTACTGAAAGAGGGCGAGAGAGAAAAGGGGAAAGGGCTAACGGCGCTTTCCCCCTTTCTGATTGTGTAGAAAGAGTGAAAGTCCCGGATGAGAGGCTTGGCCGGTGTTGGGTGTCTGCTGTGCCCCAACTTCGTTCGCGCTTTGTTTTCTGTTTTGAACTCGCAAACTTAATTAGAGTAATGGGCTTCGATGGCAACAGTTCCCCGGTCATCGGGACACCATTGCTCGGTCATAGCGTGCACGAATAACGACAGAAAGCGTCGAATACTGTCCGAGGACCTATGTAGCTTGCAATGAATCCGGCAAGGCGAGAGCGGCTGCAATTAAGCTCGATCGCTTTCCACATGACCCCGGTCTTGGCGGCAGTGGGTTGCGTTCGTAAACGGAAAAGACATTTCCTCAACACCATCTTCTCGACTGTGCTCAAAACAACTTGTGGATGAAGCGCGCACCGAACGCTGTACCGCCGATGAACATGGGGTACGCTCGCAAGGTGCGTGCCAGTTTTCTCGTGATAATTGCTGTTTCAGCTTGTAAATTTTGTAACTGAATTTATCCTAATATTGATAACTTGCAGTGGTGACTGACTCGATTTCATAATTTACAACACTTAGTTGAAGGCTTATTTCCGCCGCCGGGTGAGGCTAGAATTTGTTGAAAAGGTAGTTCTATCGGTTTTCCTGAATAGCGATCCCCTGTGCGATACGCCGATACCAGAGAGCCGGCAAAAGCGCTCCTTGGAGTGCCGCTGGTGGGTTTTTGGGGTTGTTTCCGTTGATTGGGCACTTTGAAGCGCTGGATAATCGCTCGAGGGTACGACTCGTGAGTTGCGATCTGCGTCTTCGAGCCCAGTGTGTACGTTTCTTTGTTCGAGTCATGGAATCCGCCAGTGCGGCAACGGGGGCAACAGCGGCAGCGAACGTGTCAGTGATAGAAATTGGAGGTTAGTACTCGAAATATTGAATCAAATAGTAAAATAATTCGTGGCTGCTTTGACGCTTTCTGCGGTTCGATATAAGCACCTCTAGAACGTCTTCGTCGTTCATCCACAAGGAAATATGAGAACACGGATACGCAAGATAAAAGCAGCGCAGCAAAACGATATGTAGCAGCTCCGGGTGTTCACAAAAGTTAGTTGAGGTTCCCGTTTCGTGTATCGCTTGTTCATTACTAAAAACGGCTGCGTTGAAATGGGCCTATTGCAAGCAAAAATTTATGAATGGTTCATCATTTCCAGTCACACGGAAAGCGGTGGAGCCTCAAAACATTGCAGCCGCACCGCACGTGCCTTGCCGAATTCCATGCAAGCTACGAGGTCCTTTGGGCGGTATTCTATGCTTTCTGTTTTTATTCGTGCACCCTATGACCGAGCAATGGTGTCCCGATGATTGGGGGACTGTTGCCATCGAAGCCCGTGGCTCTAATTAAGTTTGCGAGTCTAAAACAGGAAAGACAGCGCGAGAGAAGTTGGGGCACAGCAGACACCCAACGCCGGCCAAGCCTCTCATCCGGGACTTTTACTCTTTCTACACAATCAGAAAGGAGGAAAGCGCCGGTAGCCCTTTCCCCTTTTCTCTCTCGCTCTCAAAATGGCGCTACCCACGATAAAACGGTCTATAGATTGACACGGCTGAGTGTACGGTGCCGTAAAACAATGAACATAAAATGAAACAAACATTCCAGTTGCATTTGTTGTGTCGCACACGGACTCACCAAAACAGCTTTCACTTCTTTGTTTTCGTTCCCACAAATAGAGCACTGCTCTTTTAAAGACCTCTATAAATTATGTTCGCCACAGAACACAATATAAAAAAGAAAACGCGGCAATTCAGCCGCCACCAGCGTCCGGAATTTTTTTCAAAATTTGGCGTACTTTTTTCGGTGTTTATTTTAAAATACAATTTTCATGTTTTTTTGTTTTTGTTTTTCTGTGAATATAAAATAAACACCAATGGGACACCCGATCAGACGATCCTTGTACGTAGCTCTGATATTTGTGATCACTCGAAGAATAACGGCACAGATACATTGAAAAAGAAATGGACACTTCATTTGGCAAATCTGTGCAACTGTAAAAGAAACAAGAAAAAAACATAAGTACAAACAACTCCGATATGAAGCCTATGCCCAATAAACATGGAACTTCACCTTCTGTACATCAGGATTACGTGATCTCATTACAGTACACACACATGTACTTGCCCAGGTTCTCCTCCTTGATCCGCACTCTTTCCTTCCTGTTAATATGACCCTGAGCTTCATGTTCCGATCGATGATGCGCACATTAAACTAAAACGTCGTGATGGCATCCGTGTATCCCATACATTCGGACATGTTTCGATCGACACTGTCGTTCCACTTTTTCGCCACAGCTCTGCTGTTTGACTGGAAGATCAAAGTGACCTTTTCTGGTTCAGACTGAATTTTAGGAAATGGACTCTACAAACTTTTATTGGTTTAAATCGAAAATGTTGAACCTATAAACTGACCTTTTTCGGTTAAAACCGAATTTCCGAAAATGAATTCGGTGTACTTTTATCGGTTTAAACCGAAATCTCCGAACCCTAGTTATAAGCGATCATCCTTCCAGAGACATTTGTGTCGCTGGAAAGATAATTGCCCACTTTAAGCAGACACATATTTTTTAAACATGAAAGTTAACAAAGGACAGACTTGTTCTAACGTTATGGTATTTTATTTGGGTCAAACAATAAAAAAAGTGTGACAGCAAAGTAGTTGCAGCAAAGTACTTGCATATGGGTGGTAAGGTGCTAGTGCACCAATGGGAAAATATTCAATAATGCCAATAGCTCTTATTGGTTTTAGTGTTAAACACGAACTCGCATCTGCGTGCTCCGAACCATGCCAGCCAATTTGCACTGCAATTGAATATTGCATCTCCCCAGGTTTAACTCCAACCAATTGAATGCTTTGCTGAGGCCCTTAAAAATATTTACTGTTGCCATTTTGCACATATATACAAAGGGACGGCTTAGAGCATGATGACAGCTAGCTAGAATTGGTTATAATTCCTGACACAAAAAATAATCATTTTTAGTTTTATGACGACGTTTGCTATCATCAGACAAATTCGAGCCTATCTTTCCAATTAGTTTTACACTGCGAGCTTTCTTTCTAGACAGGCCGTGTATTTTATCTCTTCTCTGAAGACACCACCACTTGGGATTGACAAGTGGTAGGCCTCTTTTTTTCTTGTTGCATCTGTTTCTACATCTTGTTTTGGTTGCAAAACATCTTTCATCAGATATTGCAACACCAAGGCACTTGACATATACTGCTTCTTTTTTTTTTTTTTTTAACACAATACTTTGCGACTTATCTGACATGCATGCTGCTGTTTCTGATACGGAGAAAAAAAATTGCTTTTTTCTGGGGCGGGGCGTGAAAGTAGGTCGTCCAGACTTAGCGTATGTCTTCGAGTGTTCTTTTGAGTATCGAAAGAAAATTGTCTTGTTAATATAGACATCTCCGCTCCCCCCCCAAAGACCTTCTAAAATGTGAGTTTTCTATATGTGTCAGAAATGCATGTATAGTACAAGTATTTACCCAATGCGTCCTAGGGTGCCTACATGTTTCCGCTCAGCTGAGCGGCGGGAACATGTAGGCACCCTAGTGCGTCCCAGGAAATTTTGTCCATATGGTAGGGTATATTCATACTAAACGAGACATTGCTGTATATTTAAGAAGGAAATTTAAAGAATGATAGAGGAACCTTTGCTATTTACTGCAGATTACAGTATACATTTTTAATTATTTTTTTAAATTGCATAGTGTGCACAAAGGTCATACATGAGAAGAGGCTTGTACATGTGGGACATGGCAGTTTCTATACCAGTTTTCAGAATCACTCGCTACGAACTTAAACATTGGAGAACTTATGTGTACTTGAAGATATAGCTGCACGCACCAATATCCTGCCCCCCTTCACAGATTTTACAGGTGAAGCAAGGCTCATTCTAGAGATGCAATAACAAAACAGACATTGCAGTAGCCTCACTATGTACTCCGTTCACCCCTAAGCTGACAGTGCAATGGGAGCTGTGTGCTCGCGGGCCCATTCAACCAACTTGGCTATGGGCAGGAGCGTGATCTTGTGATGAAGGATAAACATATCTTTTGTCGCATGATCATGTTCCTGCCCATACCCAAGCATCATGTGACGAAAGATAAACATTTCTTTCATCACATGATCACATACTAGCTTGTACCCTTCGGGCAATCGAGTTTGGTGTGACACATTGCGTCCATCTAACTCAAAATATTTACAACACTGAGAAAGCCCTTACGCAAGCCTGCTTGCTCGTGGGGCTGTTCATGCATCAATTTGAAGGTGTTGATTCGCACGTTTTTGGCCTTTTATTTTTAACATTGCTATCTGATATCCCAGAAACGTAAACACTGAAGCTGTAAACCCGGTTGCGTACCGAACTGTCGCAACCCCAGAAGCTTTGCAGGCGTGAAGCTCCGCAAATTTCCGCCGAGGCCGTGGAAAATACAACGCCGTCGGAGATGAATAAATGCCGTAAAACGTGTAAAGTAAGCCCGTTCACACTGCCTGACTTGAGATGAATTTCTAAATGCGCTATTTGACTCGATATTTGAAATTAATGCGGTCGAAGCCCGGCCTTATCCTTGTATTCGATGTGAGAACTCTAAAGTCAGATAAGTCCTTTGACACTCTCACTGCTCTCTGCTCCACAGATCCATCTTGATTGAATGACGTTTTTTGAGTGTTTGATCGTAGTTGCCGAAAACCGAAGTGAGCGTTTTCTCCGCTTTGTCGATTGCAGAACGAACTGTCGTTTGTGCCTTTAGCATAATCGCGTAGCTGCCCAAGATGGTTGCTCTATTTCAACCCGTGTCTATGCGGTCCTAACTTCATCCCTGTCGCGAGAAAAGTCTACCCAAGAAATAATAAAAAATATGTACTTACCCCACAAGAAAGGTTATCCATGCGGCGTTCATGTGGGTAAGGATGAGAGGGAGGAAAGGGGAGGGGGGGGGGGCATTTTTTGTTCCGCTTTTGCAGTGCGCTTTTGTAGAGGAGGGAAGCTCGACGAAGTTTTTGCTTTTGTTATCTTGAGGCATGCGCAAACAACGTAAAAACGAAACCAAAAAGCCTGTCCTTGTTTATTTGCTTTCATTTATATCTGGCCGTAATATTATGATGTTCAATTTAGTTCTTCTAGCTCCCGTTTCGGGTTGTCTCTACCTATTGAGGAAGGCACCTACTAAAACTCCCTAATGCTAGAATGACACAACCACACACAGATGCACATTTACATATTTAACGTTTGATAGATTCTTAAAACAGTCGGTAGTGTAGCGCGCGACAACACAACTCTCGGAATTGGTAACAACATAATCTCGCAAGGGTACGCCGGTGGCGCTGCCGATTTTAAACATCCCAGTGTTACCTCACTTGGCCACGGAGGCGCTGATGATCAACCGATGGTGGCACTCTCTGGAACCCTGCCCAGAGCCTATGGGGGAACAGGGGCAGTTAAAAATTTGGGCACCAATAATTATATAGACCTGCCGGACTCTCAAGCACAATTTATTTCATTTTTCTCTCTCTCTTTGCCCTCTTAAACTTCACATAAATGTGTAAAATTATACCTTGGGGGTTTGCATCTTGACCAACGAAAGCATCAGGGAGGCTTTACCGGGGACCGACAATACATTTAGGCCACCTGAAAATCTTGACCCGGAACCCACATCTCACTTGCTTGGCGCCCGGGCAACAATAGGCCCTTGTTAGATTACGTGGAGCAGGCCATCATTACCTTGGCTGCCACTTGAGTTCAGTATCACTGAGAGGACTGATAAATAAATAAGTAAATCAATATATGTGAATGTGTATAAGACTGGTAGGAAATTCCATACATTGTTGTTGCATGTCTGTGTGTGCTGAAATAGCGTTCACCGACCTCAGCTTATTTAACTCACTTTGCTGTTGCCCTACAGCTAGGCTGACACTACATTTTTTATGGGTCTATACAAAAATGCAAAAATTCAAAACTTTGAATTATGATAAGGTAGAACGTCAAAGCTGTAAAGTCACAAAGCTGCAGTCACTAAGCTGTTAAGATGCTCAACTGAGAAATCTCAACACTGAAAAATTGTGACGATGAAAAATTGCAATGCTGAAAAACTGTGCTTAAAAATTGTGACACTGAAAACTTGCAGTGCTGAAAAATCTCAACCCTGAGAAGTCGCAACGCTGAGGAGTCGCAACGCTGAGGAGTTGCAACGCTGAGGAGTTGCAACGCTGAGGAGTTGCAACGCTCAGGAGTCGCAACGCTCAGGAGTCGCAACGCTCAGGAGTCGCAACGCTCAGGAGTCGCAACGCTCAGGAGTCGCAACGCTCAGGAGTCACAACGCTCAGGAGTCGCAACGCTCGAAAATCGCAACGCTCGAAAATCGCAACGCTCGAAAATCGCAACGCTCGAAAATCGCAACGCTCGAATATCGCAACGCTCGAAAATCGCAACGCTCGAAAATCGCAACGCTCGAAAATCGCAACGCTCGAAAATCGCAACGCTCGAAAATCGCAACGCTCGAAAACCGCAACGCTCGAAAACCGCAACGCTCGAAAACCGCAACGCTCGAAAACTGTAATGCCAAAAAGTCAGAATGTTGAATATTTGAATTGCAGAAAAATCGCCATGAAAGCACTCGAAACGTGCAAAGAAGGTTTAATAGCTGCCATGGACAACCAGGAGAAAGTTGACGTATTAAACTATCTTCGAGAAAATGCCCACAATTCGTCAGTTTGATGTGCAGTAAACAAGAAATCCCTCTCCCATCTGGTATAACAAGCAAGAAGTGTTTTCCAGTTTCCAGGTTTGAACCATGCAGAGAGAAGTTCAAAGTAGATGGTACATTGCAGGCACATTGCCAGGATTTTGTTTCGGGGGGGGAGAGGAGGCTCCAGCAAAGTGGAAGATTTCGGGGTGGGGGGGGGGGGAGGGGGGCGGGGGCTGGGCCCCATGGGCCCCTCCCCTGGCTACGTGCCTGGTACATTGATGTACCAAACATATCTTTTTACGGACTTACAATTACTGCTGATCGAGAGTAATCTGAGCACATGGCACATGCTTAGCAGCTTAGCATGTATTGCATGCTCACTATTGCTGCATCAATGTTGGGTTTAGATTTTGTTCCCCTCCTTCATATGATGATGTCATGTATAAGTCGAAAGAAAATTGTCTGTCGTCTTTGCATGCGTTTCGAAATATTTGTTCGCAGCAATTTATACTATATTATTTGCGCTAAGTTGCAGCATTTCTTCATTCTTGTTATTGCTGTAATGCTTTCTTGTTTGTTTGTTTTTAAATTTTCTTTCCTCAAGTACACTTATTGTGTACCAGCCCAGATACATTTTGAACGTATATATACTGTACATTATTTCCTGTATCTTATTTTTTTTGTCTCTTTGCATTTTTGTATGTTTATTCTTTAAAAGTGGTTCCTCTTGAACAAATTTGAGTGTACCACACAAAAGATTTTATGGCTGTTTGTGGCCTGTTTGTTGGGATATAATACGCCATATTTCAACATTTTCTGTGTTGAAATATGTTGTGTTTCGATTTTGCTGTGTTTTGGCAGTGAGAGTTTTCGCCTTTCAAAGTTTTTGGCGTTTTGAACTTCTGCATTTTGAGTTTTTGCATTTTTCAAAGTTGGCATTTTGAAATTTTAATTTTTTAATTTCGGCATTTCAATAATTCGGTGTTCAGATTTTTGGCACTTCTTTCTTTTTCAGATGGATTTCAACGATGCCCTTGCCGGCGCTGGCGACTTTGGCGTCTACCAGAAGTTGCTCATCTTTCTGCTGGTTGTTCCCTCCGGTGCTCTGTGTGCCCTCGTCTACTTCACCCAGTACTTCATCATCCTGATCCCAGATAATTACTCCTGCAAGTTGCAGGTGTGTGGAGCACTATGGCATTGACATAGTCTGTTCACTGGCCTCAGACCTGACTGAGATTGTCTCATCGACTGGTATGCTAGATACCGTAAAATCCTGAGAGATGTCCCACCTAAAATCAAAAGAAAATTGGTTGAAGATAAGAAGTAGGCTAACTTTCGGTATGCAACCAAGAAAAGTGGAGGAAATGCTACTTTTAGATCATGTTTCTATATCAAACTTGTTATTGCAGCGAGGTGCAATGAAGCAAAGAGGGCTCTACTTCCCAGTCAGCAATGTTGGCTTATATCCCGCTATAGCTACCTAGCCGCATTTACGCCGAGGTCATCACTGATCCGAACATATGATTACTTGGAGTGAGCTATCTTTCTGTGTTTAAAATAAAATAGCAAATTAAGCCAAAAATAGGGGCAGCTTACCTTTTGAAGGGGGGGCATCTCTCTGGATTTTACAGTAGTTTTGAACCAGTCTACCTGCAGTGCCTTGTTGCAGAGGTAAAAATAAGCATGATAGGGTGCCGAAAAGGATGAAAGAAGTTGGTTTCAGCTCGACATGGACAAGTATTGAATTCTTGCTGGAACAATTGATGTCTGTATCTTTTATGAGCTACAGGATGCAGCAATACGAGATAGTTGAGTGGCATTCGGACCGGAGCGGTGACAATGCCCTGCTAAGAGCTTCGGGTGCATTAGAGGGATGCAGAACTGAAATCTTAAGCTCACAAAACCAGGCTGGGCAGATAGGCAGGATGCTGCAAAACCCAAAAACGTCACCCTTACAGTGATATCTCTAACGGATCGCCATATTTTTTTGGAAAAGAAGTGCGCAATTGAACACAACCGATGGGGCCAGTCACGTTACGCTTCTCATTCCCTCTCCACCTTGCTACGTCCCGTCAAGCTTGTGAACCGAAGCGAGGAGGAGAGAAGCGAGGCCGCTTCCATTCATTCTCAAATTTTCCAGGGGCACAATGACGTGGTAGCCCTCACTTGATTGTGCCCTTCTTTTCTAAAAGTATGGCCATCCGTTTGAGATATCTATGTACGAGTGACGTTTTGGCGTTCGTAGCGTCCCGTCCGACACTTCTGCGCCTTATTTTGCAAAATCGAAATTTTGGATTTTGCTTATGCTTCGGTTTCGAGCAGTTAAGTTTTTTGCTTTTATTATATGCGACTCTGGAACAAAATGTTGCTTGGGTGCCTGACACCATATTAAATCACCGGGCAAAAAAAAATATCAACATTTTTGAGGTGCTTCAGTGTCCCTTTAACCTGCACCACGCAGTAGTGATGCATGACCACATGTCGGTACGGCGTCCATCCAGATCGGAACGGGCAGGGGTGGAAATTGAACCCAGCATACCGGCGTTCTGTAGCGCAAGCCTTTGCTCCATATGTGCTCCAAGCTTCAGTGTGCTAACACGCTCAGCCAGTGATCTTCCCTGATGGGGTGTGACTGAGGCAAGGGTCATGTGCAGGTTCCTCCAGACGATCTTCTAGCAGCTTCCAACATGACGCTAAAGGCCCTGAGACAATTCGCCCTTCCCCCCGACCCCAACCGAGGGGGCGATCTAAGCCGGTGCCACATGTACGACGTGAACCTGACAGATCTGCTCGCCACCGGAGTCGGAGAGGCCAACGCGAGCTGGGCCGTGGTTCCCTGCAAGGATGGCTGGGATTACGAGTTTGGCAGCCTCTACCCAACCATAGCTACTGAGGTGAGCGGCCATCCTTTCAATGTGAAACGCGTTCCAGGTTTGGGCGCTGAGCCCAGGGTGTCACAGGATGGCGTAACAAAAAAAAATGTCTTTACAAAAGTCTGTGTTTCTTGGCGGGAGTCAAAACAGCTGACCTCTCGCTTAATAATCTGCAGCGTTATGAAGTACTTCAAGGGAGGGGACACTACCTGGAAATGTAAACATTTCAACCGCTCACTCAATCAACATGGTATTTCCAGGTGGTGTTTGTAGCCATATAGAAGGAGGGCTTGCAAAGTTTCAGCCCTGTGAACCAATCTTATGAGGTACCATACCCCCTGAACGAAGTAAAGCATGAAATCTGCTCAATGAATTTATCGTTGAGAAATAATGTTGATAATGACATATTTCTCTCGTGGACTGCATACTGGAATGCCTGTTGCTGGTTGCTGTAAAAATAAATAAAGAAATAGCATTTTTCAGATAAAAAAAATGTATGAGAGAAAAAAAATTCTTGTTTTCACATTTACTATGTAACTTACAATTTTCCATAATAAAGGAACATGAAAATGCAAACTCTTAGCTCATAGTAACCGGCTCCATAAAAGTTTGGCACATAAACCACAAATATTAAGTCTCTCGATTGTTTCATACTGAAACAATTTTCGTAAAGTGAAATTTGTGCCAAAAAGTGGAATGGAGAAAATTGCGTTCAAAGTGCTCCAACCTCTGTCTTTCCTTTAGCATCAGTGGACCGAAAATAGTGTATAAAAAATTAAATTTGCAGTGTAAACTAATGAACCTTTCTGAGAATACTTCCTAGATGTTGGTGGATGTAAATATCTTTTTTTCAAAATCAACTTTTTTTACAGAAATTTTCTTTTCTGAGTAGTGTCCTCCCTTAAGGAAGCACACTACCCAGAAGTGTTAACTTTTGAACCTTCGACTTAATATGAATGATATTGGCAGTATATATTGGCAGTTGGGACCTCAAGGCACGGGGCACGGACCTCGTGAAGCCACACTCCAGTGGCTTTTTGTCTGCGCTCCCGACATCACCATCCTTGTACGATGTGGTGTCAAAAAAAATTGATTTGATTTGATTTGAAGGCACTAAAATGGGCTCGCTGATTTTTTAAGAATTTTTTCTCACTGTGCTCCGCAGCACTGCAAAAAAAGGCTGAAGCAACATCTCAGGTGTCGCTTCCCTGCAGTACACCTGTGCGGAGGGAGGAGCGCACACAGGTCTATGCTTCGCTCATGGCATGAACAGGACCTAGCGCAATTCAACATCATAAAACATTTTTAAACATTATTATCCTACTTGGAACTTGAATATTTGCCCATGCCTATTTTTTTTTTAATTGTATGTACCCTCCCAACCCTTGTGTGATGATGCCCTTAAAAAAGGGCCCTCAATGAGGGAAGTAAGTGAATTCCTTGATCGAGTGATTGTTTTGGTTCTGCTTGCTGTTTGAGGATGCAGCTGAACATGGTGTGCGACCAGGACGAGCTGTCGTACTACGTCCAGGCATTCTTTTATGCCGGCACCAGCATCGGATCGGTGGCCTTTGGATTCATTGCTGACAGGTGAGTGTCTGGCATTCTCCTCCTCTTCCCTCTTGGTAGGCTGGTCGTACTGTTGAAAAACTTTAGAATGGGCTGGAAATTAAAATACAAAACACACTGACCTAGAAAAAATTTAGTGTTTTAACTTTTAATGGAACATGTATGTCACAGAAAACACTAACAGGAAGGAAAAATAATATATATTTGTGCAATGTTTGGGTTGCGAGACTCGTTTCAAGTACTGGGACATGCGTCTATATTTGATGCTTTTATTATAGGACGACATGCCGGAATAGGAGCACGTTTCGGAATCTCTCCTTACTCAAAATGAGTCTTGCGACCTCAAGGGCAACGACCAGTTTGCACTGTCCACTTTTCTCTCGTGCTCTTTTCTTCCTCCTTCTAACCTTTCCACCGTTGCCTGTTTTCTGTTTCCCCTTTCACCCCCTTTCTACCCGCTCGTTCCCTACCCCTGCTGCGCTATGCCCACGTTGGGTAGGACATGGACTCCACCTAAAAAAGAGGGGTTAGGTTACAAAACTGCAACCCCAACAGGATTGACAAGCAAGTCCGTGAGTTACAATGCCATTGAAGGCTGTGCAGGTTTTTAGTCCGCTTGCCGTGCACTGGTATTTCTTCATACAGGGTGTTCTCTTTTTAAACTTCACAAATTTGCGTAAGAAAAAGCCGTGAAAGCTGCATTTATGCGGTTTGTGCTGGTGAGTTATACGGCCAGGGGGGACAAAGTGTAGGGGGCTAATCGTAACGATCAGTCTGCTGATTGAGTAAAATTTGCTAATTAAGTTAATTAGGGAAAATAGCCATATGGTTCCAATTAGAAACTCGCTGAGTGTCGTCCAAAACCACTAAACCAAAAATTTTTAGAAATATTTTGAGAGCGTGGGGAGCGTAGAGCGCACTAAAGGTACCACTTGTGCAACAGGTACAAGGCTGGGGCTCTGATAAAAGACAAGAAAATCGCGCGAGTGCCTTATCGCACTGGTAACCTTGCTCCTGCTGCACAAATGGTAACTTTAGTGCACTACTGCGCTTCTCATGCGCTCATTCCTTAGGTGAATAGCTGATCTAGTGGTTTTTGATGATGCTTAGCAAGTTTACAGGGGTGGAAGCGCTGCGCCAATTGCGCCACCCTGCGCCAATTCACTTCCCTGCGCCAGCCTGCTCCAAAACGCCAATTTCAACTTTTTTTTTGTGTGTTTTCTCTAAATTTAGCGGAAAACGGTTGGCCACGGGCCACCATGAGGTGTGTACTTTTGGTTAGGTGTCACCGCGGGGGGAGGCACTCACTTGATCGAATGACGTTTTAGCGAATGCCCACGTTTCATCGAATGACACTTTAGTAAAGTGAACTAGAGTCCTCTAGTTCACTTTAACTTTAGCGAATAGTCGGACGCCGCGAAGCGGCGTTTTCGGGTGGGCCAAATGGGTTCACATTTTTGTAATGAGTTGCCGCAGACTGTCGCCGCGAAGCGGCGTAAAGCGCAGCGCGACGGATGGGTTAACGCGCGCCCCCGTTATTCGCTAAAACGACCATTCGCTCAAATGTCGCCGTTCGCTAAAATGTCATTCGCTCTTGTGATATGGACCCACACATCGGTTTTGTTTCGGGCATAGTTGGTTGGCGCGGTTGGAGCGCGCATGCAGTTGCCCGTGGTCCCGATTTGCCGTGATCGTGGGAGTTGGTGCCTCGGCACCGGTGGGCTACCTTAGCCATTAACATGAGCAGAAGTAAGTGGTCTTTACTAGCTTTACCTGTTATTTAGTAGCCTACCATATTTGGACACTTAGCCGTGAAGAATCGCGAGCACAGGCACATCCGTTCTCGAGCTCAATTTGTCTTGTCAAAACGAAACCAAAACCATCATTGTGTGCGCGAATGTGCACGCTGTCGTGTGTTGTCTCCCGCCGTCAAACCACTGGCGAAAACAATGCCCGCGATCTTAAGCGAGTTGGTTAATTGGCAGTGCTACACACTTTCTTGTTTCTTTCCTTTAGCGTGGAGGAGTGGGGGTTACATCAGAAATGCCGTACAACACTCCCGCGCTGCCGATTCCTGTCAAGAACGCACCTTAACTTGCTATAGCCACTCTACTCCTATAAGTTTCTGGTTTGGGGGGGGGGGGGGGGGGGGGGGGGGGGGGTTGGGGGGTTGGGTAGGGTAGGGAGAAGTTGGTGGGCTTTTTGTCACGTAAGAAGGCAGCCTGCCCCGCAGGGATCAGCGCCTGATCAGCTACAACTCATTTTCAGTCTCGTTCAAACTGTCTTCTCTTAAAGCACTTCTACTGAGTGCACAAGAACTATTAAGCAAGGGTGAGGCAGTTAAGGACATGGGCAAGGTGGGGAGTGGACACCTCCTGCTAAGAGATGTGAACTCTATTAAGTGCCCAAAGTACTCGAGCGCATAAAAGAAATTGACTCTGCTCTTCAAACTGTGAAAAAAAGGTGAACTTCAGTTGTATCTAAATTACACAGATTCAGCTTAGTCACAACCCTTTTTTTTTGAACATGGAGCCTGTGGGCTCTTCTAGTCAGTGTTTATGCTGCATATGTATTAGTGGCTGTGATATTTTTAAGACAATATATTTTTCCATCCAAAGTAATTAGATATAGCTTTGTATGTTAACTTGGGTGTAGGGATTACTGTATTTTATGAACAGGGATTAAGAACATTTTTATTTAATGAAAACAGGTCAGCAAGGACTGCTTTATTCTGAAACATGTTGTGGTACCTTAATTTTTTTTATGGAGACACGCAATGCACAGCATTTTATGGAGTACATAAGGTTGCGTTGCTCTTCTAGTCGATGCTTAAAGCTGCATATGTACGAGTGACTGTGGTAGTCTAAAGATATAAAATACACATTTTATTTTGCATCTGAATTTTTGTCAAATGTCAGTAGCCTTGTATTTTGTTACTAAACTTGGTTATAGGGCTGTTTAAGTAGTGATTAAACATGTGTATTCTTTATTAAACAAAAACTGTAGTCAGCGAAGGTAGTTTATCTGACTCCTTGCAGTGGTTTAGTTTTCTGGATACATGTTTACAATTGGTCTATTAAGTAGACGGTTTTGTACTGGCGTGGCTCAAGTTAGGCTTTTATTGTCGGGGCCTGCCATATAAAGTCTATCATGACTCTGCCTGCTGCCGGAATGGTTCTCAAAGCCTTTCCTTTGCATAAATTGCCAATATTCCATATTTCAATGCAATAGAAATAGAAAAATGTGTATGTATGTTGCTTGAAAATTATTCTGGGATGTGCATGCATATATTTTTGCTACATTTTCACATTTAGAAACAACAAATCACTTTTAGACATTTGTTTGACTTCCGTGACCTGCTCCAAAACCTACTTCTACGGCTACAAAACTTATTTTTGCTGCTCCCGAGCTGCTCTAAAGCGAGCGTTTTACTGCTCCAAAACTGCTCCAAAGTGGGACTTTTGCTGCTCCCAGCCCTGATACAAAAGGTTCTAGCCCGCTTCCACCCCTGAGTTTATGATTGGAGCCATATGTCTCTTTTTACTAATTAAAAAGTCTACTAAAAAAAAGCCTCACACAGACGCTGGTTCAAAAGTTGCGAGTATAAAAAACATGCGATTATATGTTCGAGCGAAATAAGCCACGGCCTCCCGAGAAGGGGAGATAGATCTTGCTTCCTAGATGCAGTGACCTGCGAGTGATTGAGTTCACTCACCGTATCCTTTGTACACATTGTAGCTTATTCGCAGATTATATTTCGCCCCAAAGTTTGTACAAAGAAGCTTCTTCACTCTACGATCCTTGTGGCCCTCATATTTTCATACCAATGCATTTTGTTCCAGGCTTTCAACAAGGGGTAGCAGTCATTTCGAAAAAAAAAAACGTCAGTTCACATAAAAAAAATGCCTCGATGAAAAATGCACTAAGCGAAGACGTACCGTGCGGTGCGAGAAACAGACTTGGTTCTTGTTCCCTGGTCATGGAAGATTCCTTCGCTAATCCTCTGGCACACAGATTGCGACGTGTCTGTTGAGGGGACACCCTTTTTTCAAGCTTATCTTCATTCCCGTGCTCGTGCAATAGATGCTCATTTGCTTGACATTGAACCGCCGAGCCATCCGAAAGGCGCACGCAGTAGTGATGCAAAACTATCGATGAATCGACTATCGATACTATCGATAGTTTTGGAAAAACTATAGATAGTATCGCAGAACTATCGATAGTCGACTATCGATAGTACTATCGATAGTAATACTATCGATAGTTTTTCGATAGTCGACTATCGATAGTTTTTCAATAGTCGACTATCGATAGTACTATTGATAGTTTTTCGATAGTCGACTATCGATAGTACTATCGATAGTTTTTCGATAGTCGACTATCGATAGTTTTTCGATAGTCGACTATCGATAGTACTATCAATAGTTTTTCGATAGTCGACTATCGATAGTTTTTCGATAGTCGACTATTGATAGTTTTTCGATAGTCGACTATCGGTAGTACTATCGATAGTTTTTTTACTATCGGTAGTCAGATTTTTGGCAGCTATGGAGACTATCGATAGAACTATCGATAGTTTTGTACCACTAGAGCGAACACAGTTGCCGCACCGCCAATCCCGTCTTCGTTATCACTGAAAGCTGAACCAAAGTTGGGATGGTAAGTGCTTGGGCTAGTTGGTGTCCCATTTGAAAAAATAAAGCGAGAAAAAGAGAAGAGGGAATGACTGAAACTACTAGTGTCGTAAAACTATCGATAGTAAACTGTCGACAGTACTATCGATAGGTTTACAATAGTCGACTATCGATAGTTTTCCGATAGTCGATGAACAATAATTTTCCGATAGTCGACTATTGATAGTACTATCGATAGTTTTTCGATAGTCGACTATCGATAGTACTATCAATAGATTTTTTACTATCGATAGTCAGATTTCTGGAGACTATCGATACTATCGATAGTGCTATCGATAGTTTTGCACCACTAGCGCGCAGTCTCATGCCCGACTTTCTTGGTCCCTTCTTTCCATCCTTTGCTTCCCTCGCTCAAAGACGTGGCAAGGAGGGAAGCCTTGCAGAATCTCGAGTCTGGTCATCCGCCTTTAAGCATTGCATAGACATGCGCGAGTAGTAGATTTTAAATTTGAAGCAAATTTTTTTTTTTATTTATTTAATATACCTCAAAGCGCCCTTTCGGGCATTGTATGAGCGGGGAGTACATGTTTTTGACAAAAATATTCAATTAATAAATTTCGTACATATTTGCTTAAGGGGACACACCCCGTGGGAGGGTCAACTTTTAAACCCTTGGCTTAAAATTAATGAAATTTACAGGGTAGGCTAGTGGTCGTGCTAGAGGGTGAATAACAAAATGTCAGGTCTGTCGGTTATGTGGGAAGGAAATTAGAGCAGCTTCTATCAGCAACACGCCTACATTGTTTAGTCAATCTATCGTCGGAAAACTATCGCAATATTCAAGATTTTTATTCACTAGATATCTAGCGGAATGCCTAGGAGGTGTGGCTATGGAAAGCTTTTTGTAAAAAGTAATTTATTTCTATCAATTTTCTCTTCTGCAAAATTGGTCAACTTTTTGGTTTTCTGTGTCTTCGACAAAATATCAACATTTTTTTTTTTATAAGAGACATCCGTAAAGTGACAAAAAAATTTCATAGCCGCATTCTTTATTAAATTTCAGTCAGGTAAAGTGAAGAACGAGCCTTCCCTGTATTGCCATTATCGAACGATAGATTGACTAAAATTGAATTTATACCAAAAAGTGGAACAGAGAAAAATGTGTTCAAAGTGCTCCAAACCCTACATTTTCTTTAGCTTCAGTGGACAGAAAATAATTTATAAAAAATAAACTATGCAGTGTAAAACAGTGAAAATTGCAAGGAATACCCTCTAAATGTTGGTGGATGTAAATATGCAATTTTTCAAAATCGCCAATTTTTGCAGATTTTTAATTTTTCTGGGTGGTGTCCCCCTTTAAAGAAAAGAAACAATGCAAATATACCCACTCAAGAAAAAGTACCAAACGAAAATAACATAATATACCCACTCAAAAAAGAAAGAACACTCGTACACAAACGGGGAGCATCGTGCCAACCAGGCTACCGGAAAAGAAATTAAACTATCTTCACACATGAGAAACAAAAAGGACACCATCCTATGGCTCATTCCTGGGAAAGGTGGAACAAACGTTCACATGTAGACTTGAATTAATTTTTATCTGTTATATTTACAACGTTGTGGGGCAATGAGTGTCTTCTGTATTGGCAAGCTGTAATGGCGAGTTGTGGAATTGGTTAGTGCGGCAATTTGATAAGCAAATTTTGTGAGGATGATCATGTCTGGGAAGGATGCAATGAGGTGGAGGCAATAAGCGTTCCTTAAGGTTAATATAAAAGTATTAAATATTCTGGATGAACGCCAGACGGGAGACTTTGCGCCTGGCGTCTAATAACGGTAAATTAGCCCTTTGTTTCAGCGCTGAAACGCTCGTGTAAGGTGAATAGTCACTATATATGAAGTGCGTGGCTTTGTTTTGAATTTTTTCTATTTTGGAAATTAGGTAATCCTGGTGGGGAGACCATATGATGCTGGCATATTCAAGCTGAGAACTGACAAAGGACTTAAAAGCTAGTAAATGAGTTTCAGGGGGAGCTAAATACAACTTCCGTCTGATGAATCCCAAGGAACGACTGGCTTTCCCAACTATGTAGTTAATATGATTGTGCCAACTAAGAGTATTGGAAATGAAAACACCCAGATATTTATATTTATTTACCTTTTCCAGAGGGACACCATTGATAGCGTAGTTGCAACTGATTGATGATTTTTTGTTGTCACAGTCATACATTTTGTTTTGTTGATGTTAATTCTCATCTGCCACCTGTTGCACTATGAAGCAATAGAGTTCAGATCGCTTTGAAGTGTACAGGTGTCGGCTGTATGTACTATCTTTTTATACAGCACACAATCGTCTGCGAAAAGTCGAATCGATGAAGAAATGTTAACAGGGAGATTATTTACATATATATGAAAAAGAAGGGGTCCCAGCACGGAGCCCTGGGGCACGGCAGACCTAACATCAGTGCTTGATGATAACTGATTAGAAATTGCAATGGATTGGGTTCTATTGGTAAGGAATTGTCTAATCCAAAATATAAGTGAGGGGTCCATATTCAACGTTTCCACTTTTTGTAATAACCGCTGGTGTGGTGCGCAGTCAAATGCCCGAGAAAAGTCTAGAAATATGATGTCGGTCTGTTGGAGTGAATGAACGTTTTTGTAAAGATCAGTTCGAAGTGAATAGCGCTTTTGGCTGAACATTTTCGAGTCGAATATCAAATAGTTTCCCCAAGGCCTTTCACTAGTACTGTTGCACCATGCTTAAACAAAAACCCAGCTAAATTGAACACCTAACGTAACATAACTTAACCTAAGCTAAGTGAATTTTCATTTAACCATATTTATGGACTGTGTCATGTGAACAACACATTCGTCGCAGCTATCCCAGTCGAGGAGATTTATAAATCCACAAGTCATTTGCGTTTCCAACTCGTTACTTGCCCTCCTTGGCGGAAACGGGAAACACTCTAGGGAGGATCCCTTGGCTCTGCCAGGCAGGCGTGGCAGAACTGCTCGCGATCACAGCTCGATAAAAGCCATTTCTGAGTGCAAACGACACCTTTCACTTTCCCAATGTAGTAGCACTGCAGCCCGTATGAGATTGAACTGTACGGTTTCACCGGTTTTTGAACGTTGACAAAACGTTTTGCTGTGAACGTACGTGCAACCGGGTGGTCCTTTCTTCGAATTGGAAAGGCCGAGATTGACCAAATGATGGCATGTAAAAATTAACAAAGATAAATGTTCTACAAAATTTTCTTGATTTAAAAAAAAAAAAAAAAAAAAAAAAAGGAATCTGTTTTTTGCTTTTTTTCTTGGGTCGGCGGCAAACTTGGAAGATTTGCTGGTTGCCAAAGGTCGCAACTTTGATAAAACCATATAGTACTGTACCCACGTGGATTTGCTATGCTAACTATACTTGTTTTCACCTTAAGAAAAAAGGAAGTTTTGCTCATAAGCCGCTCCGATAACCAAATCTTCTTGACAGATTTGGTTATCGGAGGGAGAACCGATGCTTTTGGTGTTTCAAACGGGTATGTCTTGATAAGATAACATATATCTAACCTGAAATTCCCCTACATATATCTTAATTCTTCGCATAAAGGGAAAAATGAGTACTAATGCTCCACAAGGAGCCGGACTATGGTTCCTAAGGGGGAACACTGTTCTTGGAGCTTTTTTCTTATTTTATGACCAAATCCAACGAAACTGCACAAGCTTATTCAACTTTTTGTGCTGATTTCAAATACCTGGTAATTTTCTCAGTCAGTAGAATTTGTCCTCAAGATAACTAAAGCTTGCCTGCCTTTGTGGGAGGAGTAATAGGGAAAACTCTACTCTATCCTCTTTAACACAAGGCTAGATACTACGAAGTGCAGACAATACAATGTTTGAAGCACTTTTAAGATAAACCCATTAGCGATTTTATTACACATTGAAGTTCAGTGCTGAATGTGTGCCTAACAATAATAAAACAAAAGATGAATTTAAAATTTCTTAAACCTATATTAAGAAATCTGCTCTCAACAGCGCTGAGTAAGCGTTTCTTTCTTTTGTGTGTATGTTGATTTGAATGACTGTTCTCCGGGTGCGCTGTTCCCCTTGTACATCATGAGCAACCAACTCGCCCGAACCTCTGTGTGTTCACACATTTAGCTACATGTTTCAGGAAAAGTTATATTTCTATCTGCCCTAGATGATGAGATATCCCTCCTGCAAATTTTCAACAAATCCAAAAATTGTGTTTAGGGAAAACAATGTTTTAGAGTCGACTTCAACACACATTCAGTCTGCATAGACACTATAAATTGATTTATAGCTCTAAAATTCAGCTATGAAATTAAAAACCTGGTAGTTTAAAAAAAAGCAACAGCTGTAGAGGTCAACATTGCCGTTTTCAAAAGAATGAAGTGTTAGGAATCTTTTGCCTCCAAAGACCCATGTCCCCCCCCTTTTAAAAGGTGACAACGAGTATAGAGAGTTTTCATTCATTTTAGACTATTTTTACTTAACAAATTGTCAATTAAAAATGCTACACTGTGTGACCTGTGATGATAATTTGTTACATTGTGCGATAATGCTACACTGCATGGTGATAATATTGTCACAGCTCACTGCAAAGGTTGGTCAACCTTTGCTATAGGTTGGCCAACCTTTGCTATACTAGTGAACCTAATGCTGTGATATTTACTAAAAAGCTGCTCATTCTCATATAAATTTTAATATGTGCAGTTTGGTTCTTATTTATCTATAGCGGGTACATATAGGTATATGTATAATTTAACTGAAGCATTGCAAAATGTGTCATGTCATTGGCATTTCAGTTACATGTTGAAAGACTTCCAGGTGGTCTAACTTAACTATAATTTGTTTACTGCGGCGAGCAATGTGCCCTTCAATTGTCCAGCACTTAAAACAAATGTTTTTAGTTTTCTAAGAATATCTGCTTCAAAATCCACTCTTGCCGCTCCAAAACACTGTTTTGGCCGCTCTGAAAGGTGCTCCGAAACGGCTTAGGCCAATCACATCACTGTGTTGAGCATGCTTCTCACCGAGCATCCATGCATTGCGGTGAAGCAATACCCGCGGGGCCACTGAGCTCCGCGATCATTGCTTCCCTCCTTGACAGCTCTGCCATTCACGTCTGCCCATCAGTCGGGGTTGTTTTGTACAGAAGAATTTTTTTGATCCTCGGTCGATGTGTATCGGAGGTAAAGCGTCAACGTACAGATCATCAGTTGGCGCATTCGAATCCCGGCCGAGGTTCCCGCGATTTGACGGAGGCTTAATGCACAACCAAGATATCGGTTGCAAGTCAGAAGAGCCTCGGACGGCCCAAATGATTCCCCAGTACCTTAGCGGGGTGTGCCAGGTGCCCTTCGTCGGTTTGACTTAATGGAAACCTCAAACTTTGCTTTGACGCACCGTCTTCGTTCTGCATCAGGTATGGCCGCAAGCCCTCCATCATCCTTAGCTACGCCCTGGCCTGGGTGTCGGGCATCGTGTCTTCCTTCATGACCAACCTGTTTGCCTTCATGATCCTGCGCTTCCTCGTCGGCATGTGCATCATTCCCCTCTCGGAGGACCCCTACATACTCAGTGAGTCCTGCCTTCGTGCTGCGCAGCACGCGGATCCTTTGTGAGCTCGCATAATTGAGAAACAGCTAAGAGATTCTTGAAAAAAAAAAAAAAAAGAGTTTGAGATGTGAATTTTTGCGTATTTTTGTCCCGTGAATTTGAACATTGCGAGCATTTGACCCGAACGTATCACTAGACGAGAGGAAAGCCAAAAAACTGACCGCTGGGTGCAACATCGTACCTAAAGGTTTTGACTGCTTTGCGTGTGCCGCTCGTGGAAGAACAATTGAAGGTCGCCATTCCCTCCTTCCACCGAACGCGCTGGAAAGGCTCTGATTTGAAAGCGCTGTGGTGGCTACTTGGCACATCAGTCTGAAATTCATAATACTGGAGTGCAAATGAAGAGGATTTAAGTGTTTTTTTTTTTCAAGTGCAGAACTGCTTCACTTTCCTTTTAACTCTTTGAGTGCCGGGTCTTTTCCCCTTGCATGTCGAATGTGCAAAGTTTTACCTCATTAACACTAGCATGCTTCGTGAAGAAAATTTATTTTACAGTAGACAGGCTATTTCGTGGGCAAAAGCTTAATCGATGTCTGCATGTCTCCAGCCTACGACACGTGTCTTGCGTTTTACTTTTGAGGGCGTAATACTGCGCAGCGTCACCTCGACCTCGCACCCCGGAGTCAAGCTTTCGAGCGGCCTCGCTCACCCTTTCTTAATTTGGCACCGTAACTTCCTGGTTTTCGCGATCGTAGAATATACCGAGTTTCTTAGGCATTCCTGGATCTCGGAGTTTGCCGTGAAGTGCGAGATCAAACGACATAGATTCACCATTTTGTAACAACGAAGGAGCACATTAAAACAAAAATCGCTCAAAAAAAAAAAAAGAAATGATATGCGATTAAAAGGTGACATTACAAGATAAAACATTATTCTTGTCGCTCGCTTGTGCGTGCCACTGCACATAAAAAAAATGACAGCCCACTTGAAGAGGGCAGGAAGCAAACAGAAATGGAAGCCCCACGGCAATGTGCCCGATTATGCTCGAGCGTCGCACTCAATGGGTTAATGTGCCGTCTGTCCTGTGCATTCCATCTTGATGCCTCGAATAGGCTGATCGAATCTCAACTTTTACGGCGAATGTCGTCTGTGGCCCATTACCCTGGCCGATTGGTGGTGTTTGATCGTCTTTGTAACCAAATAGCTAAACTTGACAAAAAAAAAAAAAACATTTCCTCTTTGAATTTGGCAGAAAAACTCTTCCTGCTTTATCTAGCCAAGAAATGCTTTGTTTACGTGATGCCACAATGTTGAGTGACACTGCGAAATCGTAGCATCATGTGCATGTCACGTCACGACCTGATATTGTGACGTCGCAGCGTGAATGTACGATGCGTCGGAAGGCGCGACTGCCGCCACCGCAGACACTTAATTTCCAGGATATGGCAGTAGGCCCGTAAATTCTTTTAGGCAAAATTTTCGACTCTAGTCTTAGGCAAACTGCATTACTTTGTCTGCTAAGGCAGAGGACTGCAATTTTGAGCTGTTTTTCTTTTCTGCAAGGTAGATAATCCTTTTACATTCTTTCTCTTGCTTTGATTATGGCTCTACGTGGCCCTGCTCGAAGAGAAGAGTGTCATGCTCCAAAGGGAAGGGGTGAAATGGGATGTAACATCAGCCTTTATCTCAGACTTGTGACTCGGTGACACACCTTTTTGGGGCAAGTTTAGAGTGATTTGAGTTTAATGCAGCGGTACCTTTCTTTATATAAATTCTCTCTGGCACCGACCAGTCGAAAACACGACTTTTGGGTGAGGCACAGGACCTGATAATGATATTGATAGTATTTATTTGCAACTCTGAGAGATGCTGGTGGTTGCAAAGAGACTGAAGGTCAATACCAGATGCCCGCAGCACCAAAAAAAAAAAAAAAAAATGGGTATAAAAAGTAGTAAGGGTGATTGTGGGCTGATAAAACTTACAAGATGCCTGACGATGTTGAAATGGAGCTTGTCGTATTGTAATTTTTGTAATAATTTGCGTTGAAGGGGCAATGACCGAGAACAAAAGAATGTATCAACATTTACCTATTTTTCGGACTGTGGTTCATGAACTCTACATCTTCAAAAGCTGCAATTTGATGTGGCACGGACTGTGCAAGATTGTGTTCTTTCTACGTCCATCATTACGGCGAGAGCCGACGAATTTTGTGACGGACAGAGTATGTCAATGGCGATTTATATATAGTACAAGCTTTTTCGTGAGCCGATTAAGCGGATCCCTCATCAAGACGTGCTGCGCGCGAGAATTTTTTTACGTGCGAACTGTTCACCTGGTGCAGAACCTCCAGAGAAAAGTCAATTTTCTTCGGCCAAAATTTGCCCCTGCATATGGACCGCGGTCCGGAAAATACTGTACTTGACCCCCTCGGTCTAATTGGAAGACTGGGAAGCGTTTCTTCCCTCGACGACTAATTCTCTACGGGGGCGCTGTTGCCACTGGTTTTCCATTGCAGGTCTGGAGTACATTGGGCCCCGCTGGCGCACCGTGCCCATCGTGCTCTGGTCGGCCTCCTACATAGTGTTCTCGATGGTCTGTCCCTGGCTGGCGTACGGCATCTGCAACTGGACCTACCTCAGCATCGTCACCAGCATGCCGCTGGTCATGGTGGTCGTGTTGATCAAGTGAGCTTGTTTTTCCCGCCTAATGTCTTTTGGGCTCTCAGTCTCCTTGTCGATCGACCGCCGCCACGCCCGAAAAGATGGAGCGTTTTTGGACGAATCTGCGGCACTGTTGCGGCGGCGGCTACAACTTGCGAGACCTTAACGCGGTGGTTCTCGACCGTCAGTGTTTCGCGGACCCCCTTGCGAATCGGCGGAGACGACGGAGGACCCTGTTCGTGGTGAGGGGAAGGGGAAGGTAGAGGTCAGTTATGATGACAACTTAATACCGTATTTACTCGCGTAATGAACACACTTTTTCCCCAAAAATTGACATATATATTTGGAGGGGGACCTTCATCACACGGAGTCAAATTTTTGCATTTACGCACTCTGTGCAAATGTCATATTAGATGCCAATATGACACGGCAAGGTACTGCGGCACGTGTCCATTGTTGGAGATGCACCCACGGCTGGTTGTCGGGGGCGCGCCACAGTAACCATGCTTTATAAATTTTGAACCTTTTTAGGGCGTTTTCGTGGTCCTTTTGTTGAAGGAAAAGCACCCACAAAGCTCACTCAACAGGGAAAGCAACACAACCGTTCTTAGGCGATATGTATTGCTAGTATCCGGCGGCGCGCTCCGCTTATAAGAACTGCGTATAAGAACTTGTAGGAAGTCCAATCGCCGACCAACCGCCCAAGCCCGCTCGCACAGATCAAGTTATGTTCACGGAGACAAGAACTCGTACGAAGTCCAACCCCTGACTGCCGAAGCCCCCAGCATGAATTAAGATTCATCAAGTTTCGTTCAAGGAGACGGCTGTTCCCAGGTCTACCAGACACACTCAGCCTACAGCACAGCATGCACCTTGCGGCGCAGTTCTGTTACGGATTAAATAAACGCATTTACTCGGAGTATGTGAAATTAGGCCTAACCACTTTCACGATTTCACTGTCCAAAAGCAAACCACAGACGACGGCTTGTTTGGTGACATCAATGCATCAGACAGGCGAAAAATGGCCGGGGCTCGGCAGTTCCTCGATCGAAGCTTCGTCAAGTGTGCGCGACGCTTGGCTTCCTGGTTAATTACTTCCGCAGCTACGCACTTGTGGCCATTACGAGAGCGGCTTGGCTCGGCTTGACTTGGCCTGACTGCTTGGCAGCAAACATAGAGTTATTATAATGTACGCTAGAGAGTTAACTGGTGCTAATGTGCTTCTGGTGTGCGTCTGGTAATGCATTTCTATGGGAAAAAGCGAGTGCATTTTCTCTCTGCGCTCGATTATAAGAGCAAATATCGCGAATGATTTATATGTACTAGGCTCATTGAAACATCTCTCACTGACGCAGATGAAAAAAATATGTCAGATACGGCGTTCTTATTTGAAGCTCTTGGCATGAAAGACGGTGCTAAAACTGCTTCGTACATGTATTTATGTGCACTGTCGTACACTGTTAGCACAAACATGGTGTTGGCACTTTCCAGCATGCGGGATATACGTGCCAAACGAACGAAGGACATGTGGAAAGCCACGAGAGACGGCAAGAACTATGCAGTAACACTGGATAAGTAACTCCTTGTGCATGCAGACGATCAAAATAAATTGAAAGCCACACAGTATAGTCCAATTTGCAATAAATACATACTGCTTTATTCTTTCTGCTCATGAATATGTGCGAATATGCTTGTTCTGGGTTAAAGTCATCACCTGAACGCTCCAAATCTTTGCAAGTAGGGACAAGCCGGAGAACAGGTGCCCAATAAAAACTGCCCGACCTAGGAAATAATAAAAATACACACCTTTCGTAGTCCACTTACTTTATCTGTTACATTTAAATGTTTTTTTAATCGATCGTAAAGATGCATGACGGAGTCATTTTCATATAATAATAATATAATAATTATTATTATTATTTGCATACAAAAATATGACTGGGTGGCGTGCACGGCTACGCAGGAAGGTTAAAACCCATACGTGAGTGTGCCTGCCAGCCCGCCACTCATATTGACAGGACGGGCATAGTGCAATATATAAGCGCCACCGGAATGCTAGCGAACCTTGAACACGCACTAAATTCCTTTAGATTGTTATTTTGCTTAGAATTGTTGCTCAATTTTACATACCTGCTATGGAACAGAGGTTTTGGCCTGAAATATAGTGAAGTTTAACATCGTTCTACTAGGCCATTTTAAGTGTGTTGCCGTATCTCATGTGTGCACAAAAACATGTTTTTTTCTGCATGTACATTGCGTCAAGAACCCAAAGAAAACAACATCTATATCAAATCTAATACCAGATTTATAAGCAAAAAATTAAGCACCATAAACTGCAAAAAAAAAATTTTTTTTCAATATTGTAAATAATAATAAAAAATATTTTCCTCTGGCACATGTTGTGGTGTATTTACAAGAAAAACGGGTTACAGAAATCAGCCCAGTTAGAACACGGCTGCATGCTGTCGCTTGGGTAGGCAGTCAGTCAGTTCACGCGATAGTCTCGCGTGCACGCTGCACGTCAAGGCACGAGCACTGCCACAGATATAACATTTCCCCCGGCGTAATTGAAGAAACCAAAGGAAAACACACACTGCACACAATGCCGAAAACGTTATGCGTCGTATCTGTCTGGAGGACGACGATGTCTTGTGGGGTAGCGCTGTTGCACAGCGGGATTGTCGGTTGCCCTCTGTGGGGTGGTTGCAAACTCACTGACAACAGGCTCGTCGACGCCGTTCTCTGGATCCCTCAGGTCGGGCAGGAATCCGTCTGATGTGACTTGCATCGAGTTTTCACGATGATGAAGCATCTGGTCTTGGTGACGGCGCCAGATATATATGCCCCGAGCAGTCGTGACTCGAACCTGGAACGACACTGGGCCAGATTGCTTCAGAATTGTGCCGGGAATCCACTTCTGGGAGCCTCTATAGTTCCTCACGAGAACATTGTCGTTCACACTAAAAATCCTTGTTCGCGCCTTTCGCTGCGAGGTCTGGACGAACTGTTGATGTCCTACTCTTCCCCCAACGGAAGGCTTAATGGCATCGAGTCTTGTGCGAAGTCTTCTGCCTAAGAACAAACTGGCAGGTGTTTCTTTCGTCGTCGTGTGAGGGGTATTGCGGTACGTCAGAAGAAACGTTTGTACCGTCAACTCCAGGGAGTCTTGCGGTCGTCCTTTTCGGAGAGCAGACTTCAATGTCTGGACAAACCTCTCCGCGAGGCCATTAGTACTCGGGTGATAGGCCGCGCTCAAGATGTGACGGCCTCCTAGATTCTTAATAAAAGACTTGAATTCTGTTGAGACAAACTGAGGACCGTTGTCCGTAACAATGGCCTCAGGTACACCAAAACGACAAAACAAGTCCTGAAGACGTTGGATCGTGTGCTGTGATGTCGTCTTCTCCATCACATAGACCTCGGGCCACTTTGAGTGTGCATCTACGGCGACCAAAAACATCTTCCCCTTGACTGGACCCGCGAAATCCAAATGCACCCTTTGCCAGGGTGATGTCGGCCATGCCCAAGGGTGGAGGGGCGCGGGGACTGGCTCGTTCCGCTGTTGATAGCATTCTTGACATGCTTTCACTTGCTCTTCCAGGTCATTGTCAATTGAAGGCCACCAGATGTAGCTCCTGGCTAATTCCTTACTTCTGACAATACCTGGATGACCCAGATGTATTTCTTCAAGCAGGAGATTGCGCAGTTTTGGTGGTACGACTACCCGCATGCCATACATCAGACACCCTTGATGCACAGTGAGCTCCAGACGTCTGTCAAAGAAAGGCTTCATTTCCTTGTCAGTGATGGACAATGGCCAGCCCACGTGTGTCAAGTCGAGTACTTTGCTTAACAAAGGGTCGTGGCGTGTGGCACGAGCAATGTCACGGCTGGTGACAGGTAGCGTATCTAGACGCAGAGAATAGAAAGTTTCGTTTCCTTCGGTAGATTCATCTACCACAATGTCAAGTGGCAATCTTGACAAGCAGTCTGCTTCAGTGTTGTCACTTGATTTCTTGAACTGGAGCGAGTAGCTGCACGGATGCAGCGCTGGGCAGTGACGCTGTCTACGTACAGCTACTCGCTCCAGTTCAAGAAATCAAGTGACAACACTGAAGCAGACTGCTTGTCAAGATTGCCACTTGACATTGTGGTAGATGAATCTACCGAAGGAAACGAAACTTTCTATTCTCTGCGTCTAGATACGCTACCTGTCACCAGCCGTGACATTGCTCGTGCCACACGCCACGACCCTTTGTTAAGCAAAGTACTCGACTTGACACACGTGGGCTGGCCATTGTCCATCACTGACAAGGAAATGAAGCCTTTCTTTGACAGACGTCTGGAGCTCACTGTGCATCAAGGGTGTCTGATGTATGGCATGCGGGTAGTCGTACCACCAAAACTGCGCAATCTCCTGCTTGAAGAAATACATCTGGGTCATCCAGGTATTGTCAGAAGTAAAGAATTAGCCAGGAGCTACATCTGGTGGCCTTCAATTGACAATGACCTGGAAGAGCAAGTGAAAGCATGTCAAGAATGCTATCAACAGCGGAACGAGCCAGTCCCCGCGCCCCTCCACCCTTGGGCATGGCCGACATCGCCCTGGCAAAGGGTGCATTTGGATTTCGCGGGTCCAGTCAAGGGGAAGATGTTTTTGGTCGCCGTAGATGCACACTAGGTTCTTGTAATCTCAACAAGACGGCTTCGAGATAGCTGAGGTGTTCTTGCTTTGACTTTCCGGTGATCAGGATGTCATCGAGATAGCAGCTGACACCCTTCAGGCCCTTCAGCATATTATCCATTATCCTCTGGAAGATGCCTGGTGCTGATGAGATGCCAAAAGCAAGACGGTTCATGGCGTACAATCCCTGCCTAGAGGTGGACAGGTATCCCATACCACGTATTGATGAGCTGTTGGCGACGAGGATGTTCGGGTGCACGGGTTGGATCATCGTCTGACTGCTGGGGGCTTGACTGGAGCCAAGGATTGTCCAGCCTCGGAATCCTGGAGCGGCCATCAAGCGGCAACCCCTCAGCGAAGACCATGAGTCGCATCGGGCACATCGAGTCTTTCGACGATACGACGAGCGACTGGCGCTCCTATGAAGAAAGACTGGCGTCATACCTCCTGGTAAACGAGGTTCCCGAAGGTAAGAAGGTCCATGCCTTCTTGAGTCTCATCGGTCCGAAGACGTGCGCTTTGTTGAAGTCGCTTACGGCCCCGCAGTCACCGTCCGAAAAGTCGTTTACCGCGTTACTCAAGCTTCTGGGCGATCATCTTGCGCCGCAGCCATCCGTCATAGCGGAAAGGGCGAAGTTCTACAAGCGTTCGCAAGAAGAAAGTGAGTCCATCGCCGAATTTGTAGCGGTACTTCGAGATCTAGCACAGAGCTGCGATTTTGGAGGCTTTCTTGATGAGGCGCTACGCGACCGTTTTGTGTGCGGCCTCCGCCGAGAAGATGTGCAGCGCGTCCTCTTCACAGAAGACAAAAAGCTGACTTTCCAGAAAGCGGTAGAGAGGGCTCTTGCTATGGAAATAGCAACTAAAAGTGCAGCGTTAACGCACACCAGCGGTGCATCGGTCCCTGACGTCCACAAGGTTCGGGTCGACCACAAAGCGCGGATCGACAAGCAAGTACCAGAGCAGTCAAGTTGTTTCCGTTGTGGCTCGACCAACCACCGCAGTGATGCGTGCCCCCACGTCGGTGACACATGTTTCAAGTGCAACCGGAAAGGGCACATTCAGCGCGCCTGCCGTTCGGGTAACAAGAAGCCGACAAAATCGAAACGACAAAGGCAGGTGAAAACGCTGACGTCCGTTCACGACGCGGTATCTCTGCAGTGGTCAAGGCTGTGGGCTTGGAACCAATCACCGTACACATAAACGTTGACGGTGTGAAGCTTACAATGGAACTTGACACAGGCGCAGCTGTGTCCGTTGTCTCCTTGGCTGAATTTCGGAAGCTGTTCCCAAGAAAGCAGCTACAACCTACAACGCTCACACTTCGCACGTATACAGGAGACTTTGTGAAGCCGAAGGGTCGGGCCTTGGTCTTTGTGCAGCACAACGACCAAAGTAAGGAGCTTCCACTGTACGTCGTGGAAACCAAGGGCCCGGCATTGCTTGGCAGAGAATGGCTGCGAGAAATTCGGCTAGACTGGAAGAACCTGGTCACTGTCAACAGGCTCGACACGTCGGAGAGTCTCAAACAAAAGTTGGACGCCTTGTTGGAGAACCACAGCGACCTGTTCAAAGATGAGCTTGGCACCATTTCTGGAGAACAAGCCAAACTTTTTCTTCGTGAAGGTTCACAGCCGAAGTTTCTGAAGGCTAGAAGCATTCCATTCGCACTGCAAGCAGCAGTCGAAACAGAATTGGCAAAAATGGAAAAGTTGGGAGTCATCACGCCCGTGGCTACCAGCGAGTATGCGACACCCCTTGTACCTGTAGTAAAAAAGGATGGCAGTATACGCCTCTGCGGAGATTTCAAGGCTACGCTCAATCCCATCCTCATCGCCAATAAATGTGGTGTATTTACAAGAAAAACGGGTTACAGAAATCAGCCCAGTTAGAACACGGCTGCATGCTGTCGCTCGGGTAGGCAGTCAGTCAGTTCACGCGATAGTCTCGCGCGCACGCTGCACGTCAAGGCACGAGCACTGCCACAGATATAACACATGTTTCCTTAAGCGTGTATAGTCCGGAAAATATTGTATCATCCAGAGTTCTATATATTTTTGCTTATGATATAGGCAGCACCTCAAAAGCTCAGTCGCTGGTCTCCATTCATGCTCGTTTTATGAGCATGAGCTTTTAACCTTCTTTGGGTGCTCTTACCATAAGAGCTCCCATTCCAAGTTAAAAAGGTCAGATGTTGGTTAAGTGGGACACGGTTTCAAGATGGGGCTGAATGCTCAAGCTGTAATAATGGCTACCTCTTGCTTCAGGTTTGTGCCAGAATCTGCCAGCTGGCTGCTGACTCGTGGTCGCCACGACGATGCCGTCATGTATCTTCGTAGGGTCGCCCACTTCAACAAGAAAGAGATCCCTGAAAATATTGAATTGAAGATTGCAGAGGTATGCATTATGCTGCTAATTATTTCCCCAGAGTCTGGCACCAATTTTTTTTCGTCAAAACTATTTTAGGGTATGGCTACGGACATTGTGGCCGAAGTCCATGAATTTTTTTTTAGAAATCGGAGGTGGTCGAGCGCAACGTCTGGGACGTTTCACATGGAATGACCCAATAGAATTTTTTGCAAGCTCCTGCACTCAAGATCAAAGTGGCAAAAACAGTGTAAAAGCACTTCACATTAGTCTGGGTAAAGTGAATGGTCGACCTGGTCGCAAGGAGTGGCCACTTCAATCCTTCTCCTCGGACAATTTGTAAAAAAAAAAATGAGGGTGTTTTACTGTCTTTCTGTAATAGTCAAACCCGATTATGTCGAACCAATTTACATGGAATTATCCCTTATATCGAACAATTTTTGTGCACGGTAATGTTACAGTCGTAATATATAGCAATAACTAGGGTTACATCGAACAAAAATAGCAGCCGCTACCGATATATCGAACTGCCAAGAGCGCCGCTTTGCTCTGCAAGCTGGCTTTCCCCCAATGTGAGTGGCTGCATTGGGGGAAGGCCAGCTTGCAGAGCATGCTAACTTTTTTTTTTCCGAATTGCCGCGTCAACCGCTCGGAAAAAAAAATCCTTTGCGGAGGGAGTGGAGAAAGGGTGCTGCGTGCTCCTCCCCGCGCTCCGCCCGCAAAAGAGAATATTATTTTTTCTTCTGGGCGGTTGATTAACACCTCCTAGGAATAATGCTGTAGTGCTCTTCTCGCAATGTTGCAAAGGAAGGCCATCGGAGGCACACGTCGAAGTGAAGGCAACGCGTGTGGATCGTCCGTCATAATGCGCTTTTAGTCACATAAAATGAAAGCTGCACATAGAAACGTGTCTAGAAAACATTTTATTACATGGGCAAAATATTGCACCGCTAAATAATTGTTAGGAAATGGCATGAGGTATGCACATAGGATGTTTATAGAAAAATGTAATTGTTTTTTTAGTCAAAAACATCGAGTCACGCAATTATTGCTGTAGGAATGCATATTTTATACAGAAATACTTCGACAAAATGGTGAGACACGCAGTGATTGAACACAGCAAAACAGACCACAGTTAAAAATCAGGTAGATGTAGTCAATGCGGACACAACTCGACAAGTGTCACTGACGATCATGAAAGCGATGTTACCACGTGCAGTCACTGAATTCTTGCATCATACCCCGGCCACATGGCAAAATTAATGCAATTTCGATCGAATGACATTATGGGGTCTACAAATCAGCTTGCGACGCTCGTATAATCACTGAAGACCGCGAGCTGATTAAGTCCCATATCATTTAATGAAAATATAATAACTTTTCTGTGTGGCAGGGGTACTAAACTTACTATTTACATTCAACTAATTTACTTCTCCCTATGGGCTCGAGCTGCCTTAGAACAAAATATTGTATTTTGTATACAATATTACTATTACCTTAATACAGTTAAGATTCTATTATAAATGTGGTAAAGGCAATAAAATAACATTGGTATAAATAAACACAAGCACAAACAATGCACTTTCAATAATCACACAAACTTGTTATTCTCCTTCCAGTAAAAACTAGAATATGTATTACCACGCATATTTACAAGTGTCGACGCAATAGCACACGGATAACGACAAAAAACAAAATTCCATTATATCACAAGATTTAAAAAAAAAAAAAAAAGACTGCAGCACTCGGTTTGTGTCTTACATGACCAAGAAAGCCCGTAAATAAATTATGTCTCAGCTGTCGATCGTATTCATACGTCCGACAATATCCGTGACGAAAATATTAGAACACAAACTGCAAGAAGTCTCCCTGTTAAGAGAGAGGTCTATCAATAATCGACCAGTGTCATCCTTGACTGGTTGCCACACACGTCACTCAAACTAGCAGGACTTGTTCCACGAATTCATGTAAATGTCGTATTATCAAGCGAAAACAAAAAAACTACCCAAGACTGAGGTGACGACAGAAAAACGACGGAAAGAAGTAAGCAAGTCTAAAAAGAACCACACACGAGGCACCGGCAGCATGACGAAAGGCTTAACATTTTCGACCCATTTCTTGCTCGTTTGCGCTCCCTGCGGCGATGACTGGATTTTTTTTCGGTTCCCTTCCCTTCTGAAAGTGGCAGCGTTCCTTTTCAGTCAATCAGCAGCTCACGCACAACGTAAATTTACCAGAATCGGAGCCCATATGAGGGAAGATGTCGCATCGCAGCCGGTTGATTCGAAAAGTGTGGGGAGCTGTTGGGACTGCACGTAGTCCTGCGGTTACGGGGATAATTCTAAATAAGAATTTGGTACTTTCAACCTTTGTAACGTGTTGTATATTACATTTATATTATATATATAATAAATTGGACAAGACTGCACTTTTAAAGCATAAATTGATGTCATAGAAACGCGCACGAACACCACTGCACCGCTCGACAAGAAACATTTTTCACTCCGATACCAAATATTTTCTCTCATAGTTGCACCATGGCATTCCTTCTTCGGCATTGTGACGTAACCCCTCGG
Source organism: Ixodes scapularis (assembly GCF_016920785.2). Classification (NCBI taxonomy): domain Eukaryota; kingdom Metazoa; phylum Arthropoda; class Arachnida; order Ixodida; family Ixodidae; genus Ixodes; species Ixodes scapularis. The sequence goes on along the minus strand of NW_024609880.1, from coordinate 42,724,613 downwards.
AGCGCTACGGCCGTATTTCTAGGAGGCTTTGGGTTGACGCGGCCGCCCAGAAGGAAAAAAAAGCCAGATTGCTCTGCTAGCTGGCTTTCCCCCAATGCAGCCGCCTGCCTTAAGGGAAATCCATCTTGCAGAGCAAAACGGTGTAGAAAAATATTGATATCTCAGAAGCAACGAAGAAAAAGCAGCAGAAGATGCATGATCATTTCATGGTGTAATATGTCAGCAGAAAGTGGATTTTTGAGAGTCAAATTCAATAAAACTGTTGTATCGAATTACACAATATATCGAACTAATTCTTGTTTTTTGGTGAGTTTGATATATGCGGGTTTGACTGTATGGGTCAATGTTACCAAATTTCTGAACCACCGTAAAAGCCACTTTAAGTGTGTGATGGTGCCATTGTTCCATTTTTGAGTTGTGCACCTTACTGAAAGGGGGACGAGGCAATGGTTTGTAGAAGTGAACACAATATCCTGCGGACTCTTTTTTTGCTTTTAACTAAAATGGCCCTTTCTATCTTTTGATGAGCATATTTGGGGATGTTGATTAATTATTATTCATAGGTCTGGAGGAGTTTGAATGCTATACACATATTAAATGTTTAATTTCTGAGAGTTTGAAATTTTATGCAAGCAAAGAGCAACAAACACCAAACTTTACATAAGAAAGGACCCCCTCCCCCCCCCCCCCCCCCCCCCCCCCCCAAAAAAAAAAAAGAAAGAAAGAAAAAGACATTCTAAATTCGATCCAAAATAAACCCTTCACCTTACTAAATGACACTGCTGCAGTCATTGACCCCTCTTTAATGTGCAAATATTCTAGAACAAGAGAAAAGGTGCCAGCAAGAAAGTGACCTTCTTGGACTTGTTCAGGACACCAAGAATTCGCAAGCACTCCATCCTGATGCTGTGTGCCTGGTACGTAATTGACAGAGTGGTTCGGTGTCTCGGTTAGTACAGTCCCACTCAAAAGGACAAGTCTAGACTCGTTGATTTAAACTCCAGGAAGCCACGAATTTTGTTTTAATTATCAGACATGCATCTAAATGACGCAAGAGAAACTAATGATTTGCCTTAGGAATGGCTACACATACAAAGCAGATATTTGATGATTTCCTCTGCATAGGCCTACTGGTCATAAGCAGGTATGCCACACATGAAACATTTGTGAAATGTATAACATAAGTTTATCTCTAAAAAAACGTTGTTCATTGTGGTCTGTTTAGACGGCACGTGACAACTCAAAACAAAATTATGTTTGTTCATCAGGCCATGAAGTTGTCTATTGTGAATTACTAAACAGGAAACATATGAGCAATGAAAACAGGCACTGCACGGCAGTTTTCATTACAACTTGCGCAGACACTGTGACAGGGACTTATGCCATGCTGCCACTCCACAGCGTCCACGCTAGTTGCTATGGAAATTTTTGCGTCCTTCCCCTTTTGGCAGTTTGATACTTCGGACCAGTGGTTCTCAACCACTGATGTTTTGCGGACCCCTTGTAGATTGGCGGAGATGATGGAGGACCCCGTTCGTGGTGAGAGAGGAAAGTTATAGGTTAAATATAAGAATGATTTAATAAATGGATATAACTAAAGGCTAGTGTGAAGTAGACATCTCTTATTGACATATACACGAGGAAACTCAAACCAAAATTAAAACGTCTATTCTCAATCTTTAAAAAAGACAACTTTTATTGTAAGGCTCGTCAAATTATAAGGTGCTGGAGAAAACCAGCCTTCCGCGTTGGGTCCTTATTTCACTCTTTTTGCTCGCGTTCCGCCCATTGAAGAGCATGCGTGAAGTGCCTCAGCAAGCACCTTGTATCACTGTGCCGCAGTGTTCTTCCGCAGCATAAAGGCCGTCTGCTTTCATCACCATCACAGATGCTGTCCAGCCGGACAACATCTGTGGGACAACAACTGTCCATGTTGTCGCTTATGTAATGGCAGCTAGAGGCCAGGGCAGTCTTGCGGGAGCGGTAGTGCCGGAACCCATGCTGTGAAGTCGGAAGCAGCTGAAGACGATCGAAGTGGTTGAGTAGGAGCTTGTCGATAATCCGCTCGAAGTTCTGACAAAGGATGGAAGTGACGGACACAGGGCAATAACTGGATACGTCGCTCGAGGACTTGCCTTTTACCCTCGAAAACCAGAGTGACCAAAAACTGCTGCCAGCTTTCCAAGAGGGCCAAGTTCTTCGGAGGATGTTGGTATTTAGCAAGGAGGGAGGGCAGAACATTGGGCCGAATCATTTTGAGCAGGATGGGAGGGACACCATCTGGAACAGCTAATGCGGACGGTTTGATGTGGCATAGGGCGTCCTTATAGCCTAATGGAGGGATAGCTAGAGAGAGACGACAGGACGTGAGGATTTGGCGGCAAGAATGGCGTAGCATCAACACGCATGCATAGAGAGGAGGTGGAAGCAGGTGAAAATACCGACTCAAACTGGTGGCCCTACATGCTGGCGGTCTCTACAAGTGAAGTGACGAGCTTGTGGTTGGCGATGAAAGACGGTTCCTGTCGGGTAGTTTGAAGCTGGCTGACATGCGACCCAAACAATTTGTTCTTTGCGTGCCTGTAGTCCGATGGTCCTTGGGGCAACTGCACCTTTTTTGACAAGATGCGCTACCATTTCCACTCTCTCTCCTACCACATTCCCCGCTGCTGCTGCTTCGAGGTTTTGGGAAATTGTCTGGTACATCTACAATGAACGTGCGGCCCCAGGCAGCACTTTGTCATTCCCCCCCCCCCCCCCTCCCCCCTCCCTGAAGACATGGCCAAACCACTCAAAATTCACTCTCTGAAGCGAAGCGAAAGCAAATCTCCTTGAGCACATCGTGCAACAGCTGCCGCCATTATCAATCGCAGCACGCTTTGTGCGGTCGTTTGAAGTTTTTCCTCACGTGGGGACCAAACGAATTGGTGTTGTTTCTTCTCCTAGGTTCATCACTTACTGCTGCTACCACACCAACGTGTACAACACCTCCTTCCTGGGGACCAACGTGTACCTCTCGTATACCCTTGGCTCCCTGGTGGAGCTTCCCGGACTGCTGCTGGTCCTGTTTGGTCTGGACACGTTGGGCCGACGCTGGCCCATGATCATAGTCACTGGCGTGGCCGGAATCGTCGGGGTGGTTGCCATCCTCTTCCGCAACGGTGCGTTTCCCAGAGATTTGTCTCGTTGCTGAAGGGATGAGAAGAGCAGAGCGGTGACTCGGTTGTCCCGCCTCGTGTCCTACCTTCCCTAATGCTTCCACATTAACCTATTGACTACTGCGCATCGCACACTACCGGACCGTTTGTACCACACAGTTTTCTCCCTAAAATATGGCCACCTTAGGCGTGACTTTTGTTTGGATCATAAGCTTTTACGGTAAAACTCAGCACAGTAAACAAGCAAACATGTTTCTTTACATGCTTAAGTGGTTTGTTCGAGTCTAAAAATCACTAGGCACTCACAGATTCTTCCTTGTATGAAAGATATTGAAGCACTCCATCCTCGGTCGCTTAGGCACTGCACAACCAAGGCTATCTTGTCGTGATTCTGACTCAGAACTGCTGTTGGAATCGCTCCCGTCGTTGACAGAAGGCTCCGAAAAGTCACCATCCTCACCAGACGTCCCGTCATCATCGCTGTCGATGAGATTATGTATGATTTCGTCGTCGGAAAGGCCACGTCGACTACTCAATACTGCCATCTTCAAGCAAACAGCGATAGAGCGGGAAAGACGACGCACAAAAGAACAAGCTCAAACAAACGCAGCAAACAAAACGACTCTTGCCATTTGTAGGCAGTGTACAGTGAAAGCTCGTTAATTCAAACTTCAATGCTTCCAATTTATGAATAATACGAACTGTACGACTTGGTTCGGCCAAGCTCCAAAGAAGTCTATGTATAAAAAAGCCCGTTAATTCGAATGCGAGTAGGTTTTGCCACGGATAATTCGAACTACACGCCACCGCACCGGCGGCTTTGCACCTGGCACACGGCCAGAGAAACGCACCCGCTGCGTACACACGAGGCTGCGTCGCCTCCGAAACGGAGAGAACGGCGAGAGAAGGCAAAATCAGGAAAAACCTAACTGGCGCGAAGGCGGCCAGAAGTGCCAGAAGGCAGCGACGGCTGCTTCCTCTCAGTTCTACGTGGCTGCGTGCACGTGACCTGAGAGACTCCTTGCCTGCGCCTATCGGTCAATCTCGGTGACTTTGAAAATCTCCGGTGCGCACACACAATTGGCGCTCTCCTCCCCTCCCCCTCTCCCCTCCCCCCTCTTTTACAATGCCTACACACACACTCACACACACATCTGTCTTGGCGGAAACATGCAAGCACCCTAGTCTCGGCGGTCCCCGTCGGGCGTCTCGTTTGTTTTCTGCTTTGGGGGTACCGGCCGTCGCGATTCTTTGTGGTGTTGTTAAGCCTCGGCTAAAGTTTGTTTCGGCGGACATCGGGGGTGTGGCGCCGGACCTAGAGCTGCGACTTGAAGATGGCATGTGCCTACGGCAAATACCATGCCAAAAGGTTGCAAGAGAAGTGTGACATCCTGTAGGAAGTGGATGCCGGACTTTTGTCTAAGCAAGAAATTGCAAAGAAGTGTGCAATACCGAAAAGCATGTTATCTACTTACATAAAGAATAAGAGGGCTTTTGAAGACTCTTTGGTGGCAGAAGTTGCCAACGAAATGAAGAGGATGCAGCCCGCAAGGTATCCGGACCTCGAGAAAGCGCTTCTGCTTTGGATTAAGGACATGCGTGCACAGGATATTCCACTGAGCGGCCCTGCCATACTGACGAGGCAGCAGACTTCGCCCAGCAGCTGGATTATGACGACTTTGCTGCTTCAGATGGGTGGCTGCACCGATTCCGCGAGCGTTTAGACTTTGTTTTCCGTGCTGTGTTGGGAGAAGGAAAGGCTGTTACATCACTTTTATTTGTTTGAACTTTCGTTAATTCAAACTGAGGCGGCTTCTCCTTGCGGATTGAATTAACCAGCTTTTACTGTATCTGACTACTGTACACCAGAGCCGTATATTGGGAGAGTTTGGCCAGTGGGTGTGGCGACGAAGGCGCCGGAGAGGAGAAAAGTAAATGAAAGGGAGGAGAGCGCCGAAGGAGCGACAGAGAAAGAAGGGAGCAGAGAAGAGACGACCGCCATTTTTTAGCAACGCTGTCGGAGACTGGTCGGAGAAGAGCACTGCTGAGGCTACGCGTCGTCTGCTACGGGCCGACTTCTTTTTCGCCTGATTAAAAGTTTGTGGCCATATGCCGAAAAATCTTCACTTATTAGCTTTTTAACCCACCGAGGAATAACGAAATGTCATTTTCTTGCCAGAGCCAGGGACATAAAAGGCAATAATCGAGATTTAGATGTCGATCCCACGCATTCCGCCGGGAGAATGATCGAAGATGGCGGCCCTCCCCACTCAGCTGGGAGCAGCCGGGAGTTCACACGCATGCGCTCATGCCTCTCGCTCTGCACCGCGTGCTGATTGGCTCACTCGGGAGGAGAGCGTTTCGGCGGCGAGATCATAGACTGACCAAACTCTCCCCGTATATGGCTCTGCTGTATACCAAGTCCGATAGCACGCCATCTATGAACGGCTTTTACAGCGGAGCTGTTAAGGGCTAGGTTCCCCAGGATTGTCTCCGGAATGTCGACACAAACCTACCTGGACAGCTACCGCCATCTATAAGCGACAACGGCAAGCACACAACCAGTATGGTTTCCGCCGTCGCTAGTAGATGGCGGCAACCTTTCTAGCTGTCATAGGAGATTGGATAGTTGGGCACGTTGGTGGGAAATCATCGTAGGAAACAGCGCGAAAACGGACAACGACGAAGAAGAAGCACACGTAACGAGCGCAGCGCTCGTCACGTTTGTTTCTTCATCTTTGTCTGTTTTGCGCGCTGTTTCCTATGCTCCTATGCTCTTATTAGTTTCGGTTTGGACTCGCGATGGGTCAATTGTGCTCCCTTTCGGGGAAAGGAGACAGGCTGCGTAAGGAGCGGCGACATACGCAGCAGCGCGAATGGGTCCGCAACCGCCGCAAAGCCGCTGTCGCCTCGACTTCCACTGCGTCCAGCGCTTCAGATTTTCTTGCCAAAGAGCACATCGCTTGCCTGGAAAGCCGCCGCCGAGAAAAGAACTAGCGATGTAAAGGGCGCCGGCGGGCCAACGCCACGGACGACGATCGTGCCACGGAGGCCAAGCGCAAGCTCAAGGCCCGGCAACGACTGCACTCCATGCTGGCTAAACAGTTCGCAGGTGCGACAGCAAGGTTCCGAGGGAGTTCATGGAGAACCCGTCTGGCGTCACGTGCGCCGCGTATGATCGACTCGGGTTCGCCGGAGACGTATCCACGATCCGCGGCGTGTCGGACAAGAAAAAGCGGGAATCGGGCACGTGCGTGTCGCGGCAGTGTATCGAGTACAACTTTGCTGGTCCTCCTCCTTCATGAGAGTGGAAAGGCTGAAAGTTTCTTAGAACAGAAATACATGCTGCCCAGCGAATCGCCGGCTTTGGGGCGATTAGTCATCTTTGAGTGTGAATAGGTTAATGCTTCAGCGTCTGGGGTCTGATTGTGGTCGACGCAAAAGCGAGATCTAAATCGCCTCTCGCGGAGCAAGCGAAGATGGTGCACATAGACAGCCCGTCTGCTAACGCGAACGAAGAAGGCGGTTTGTCCAGTGTGAAACGTCGTTCACAGGTGGAAATAAAAGGCGAAAACATTGTATAGGTCATCTCCTAACAAACCTGGAAAAACGTTGACCGCCCGCCACAGACCGAGCGCTGCGGCAAAGTGAGATCGGAACCAGGTTGAAATTGTGGTTGTCTGCTATTTCGCGTTGGAAGCCTTTGACATCCCGCTCTTCGTTTACAAATGTCTCATTGTTTTGCTGCCGTACGCAAGCTGAAGTCGACCGGCGAACAGAGGAGCACTTAGGATGGGCACGTCGGAAGTCGCGAGACCTCTCTCGCCATTTGTACGCCAGTAAGACGTTCCCGCCAAAATATTCCCCCTTTTGGATTCTCAAACGGGTCAACAACTTCTCATTGGTGTATTACGCACAAGCTGTGGCACCGTATCCAATCGGCGGCCAAAATGCTCTCGCCTCGACCGAAATCGGATCTTCAGTGAGCCTCAGGCATGCATGTGCAGCTAAGGCACGGCAAAAGCCGATGAGCGAATACGGGAAGCCGGGCATTTGAAAGAAGCACCCTGCTGCCCCCCTCCCGTTGACGACCGTAAGCACGGCCTACAAATGGCTGGAAAACGTTTGAATTGGGCGTGTACAAACTTAGCAACATGAGCGCCAAATTCGTGGTCCTGGATTTTGACTGAATGGCAGACTTTCCTGTTTCAACTGTGAGCTGTGAGGAGAGCCAAGTTAGGGAAAGGTAAAAAAAAGATGATATAGGAAAGAAGGAGGCGGGCAGAAATGAAAAGCATGAAGTACCATATTTACTCGCATGATGAACACACTTTTCTTGCCGAAAAATTTACACATATTTGGGGAGTGTGTTCATTACACAGGGTAAAATTTTTGCATTTACACACTTTGTGCAAATGTCATTTCAGATGCCAATATGACATGGCAGGGTACTTTGACTCATCTCCACTGACAGGCGTACCCATGGCTGGTCGTGGGCCAGCCATGGGTGCGCAGGAAACCATGCTCTATAACCATGCTCTATAAATTGCAAACCTTTTTTAGGGTGCTTTTGGCATGCCTTTTGTCAAAGAAAAAGCACCCTACGAAGCTCACTCAGCACGGAGAGTGGCGCGACCATTCTTAGGCCTAACCACTTCTATGATATCACTGTCCGAAAACAGATCACGGACGATGGTGTGATCCGTTTTCTCTAGGTGTGTGCTTCTTCGCTAGGTGTGTGCACCGCTCCGTTTCACAGTTGATCACCTCTGCAACCATGCAATTGCGGCCATTACGAGAGCGGCTTGGCTTGACTTGGCCTGGCCGTTTGGCGGCAAAAGAAAATTGGCTCGGTGGGCTTGGTGGCTAGCCGGCTAGTCAAGTTGGATGCAGTTCAAGACTCGCGGAGCTGAAAATTAAAAGTGTGTTCGTTGCGTGAGAAAAAGAAAAAAAATCCAAATATAATAATAATGTTTATTTTCTCCATCAAGTACAAGTGCATGATGGAAGGGAACTTCCCGTGCATCCCGCGCGGAAGAGTTTGACTCTGGAACAGAAAGTCAAGCTGATCCGAGAAGTGGAGAAAGGTGGTTGACTAAAGTTGGAAATTGCAGAAGAATTCAACATCCCGGCATCGACGCTGTCGACGGCTTTTCTCGTAAGCGTGTGCTTGATGGGCCAGCAGATGACACCAAGGTCTGCGACGACTTTTACAGAACCGTGCACGAGATCCTCGGTGAAACTCCTAAAGACTACTTTGACTCGTTTGCGCTTGTGGATGCGGACATCTCGGTTGTCGCTCCCGTCACGGATGCGGAGATCGTGGACCTTGTGTGTGGCCAGGGCGAAGACGAAGAGCCGTCGGATGAGGAACCCCGAGAGGTACCCACGACTGGAAAAATGGGAAACATGCTTCATCTTTTTCGCAACAAGGTGGAGTGCAGCAGTGGCGATGACAGTCTCATGCGGTGCTTGAGGCAGTTGGAGGAGGCTTTTTTAATGCCTGGCAAAAATGCCTGGCAAACTGATCTTCCATCTTTTTTCATGTCTCAGTAACCCTGGTTAATCAGCAAGGTTTGTTTCATTGAATATATAATTGTAAAAGCCTTCCACACTGTTCCTGTGTACTTTCAAGGTTACTGTTACTTTTTTTATGGCTCTCACATTTTTATCGAATTACCGCTTTTATCAAATTTTTTTGCCATCCCTTTGACTTCGTTATAACGAGGGATTACTCTACCTTGGAACACTGTTTAAGAACCCACCGTCTATGGAATGGAAAAAAAAAAGCATGCATCCCTGAAAGTATGAACACCAGTACCGGTATTAAATAACCTCTAGTTCTCTTTGTTTTCGTGTCTCCAAACTTTTCGGCGACGTCGCGGACGCGGTGGCAACTCTTCCAGGGTCCCACGTGAGCATCCTGGTGCTGAGCCTGCTGATGCGGGTGTGCCTGACTGCTGAGTATGACACCATCATGCAGTACTCGGCCGAAGTATACCCCACAGTGCTCCGGGGCAGGGGCCTGGCCTTCCTCCGCTTTGCGGGCACCCTCAGCCTCTACGTGAGCCCCTCCATTGTCTACCTGGTGAGTCTGGCAGAGTCTTCTCTGCTCCACAAGACGCAATGCATCTCTCTGGCAGTTAGGCTCTGAGGTTTGAGTGAGAAGTCGACTTACCTAATTGATATGTAGTTGAACGTGCCACTTCCTCTCTGCTGCCCTTCAGGAAACCTAATAAAAAAATATAATTTCTGCATCCCTTCTAGTTATTTTCGTAATTGTAGTTGTTTATCTTGCTTTGAGGCAGTAGCTCTCTATGAGAACCTCCCGGGGCCTGTGTAGCCCATGGAGGGTTACCACAGAAACGGTGCACTATTGCTTTCCTCACTCCCCTCCCCCTCCACTGAATAGGAATAAGGGCTGTGCAGTGGTGTAGGAACTGTATACAGATAAAGTAATCTAGTTGGTGCAACCGCATTTCAGAGAAAACGATTCAGTGCCCCAAAGGAAGGGTGGCGTGGACGAAGAACAGAACTGTTCAGAATTCCTCTGTCCTCGTTGCACGTCGTACCGACAGCGAGTGCCGCTTGTTAAAAGCCCCATCGAGCGTTCTCACTCCTCTGTTACTTTCGACGGTACATTTAAGCCGGCAATCTCACGGCGACCTATGTCATTGGCCGTCGCAGTTCCGCGACATTGCAGTGTCGTGTGAACACCATTCACTAAACTTAGCGGGACACAAGTCTGCTCAGTTTAGATGCGGCAGAGTAAGTGTTTGTGGCAGGACGTGCAGCACCCTTGCTGTCGTTGCAGTTCGCTCGCAAGAAGCAACGAGACATCGGGCTTTTTTTTTTTTCCTCGCCTGCAGTCCCGTGTGAACCCGACGTACCCTATGCTCATCACGGGCCTGATGTCTCTGGTGCTGAGCGTGCTGTCCGTGTTCCTGCCAGAGACCAAGGGCCAGCCCATGCCCCAGTCGCTGCAGGATGGAGAGAGCTTCGGGGCCGGGCAGCGCCTCCTCGACTGCCCCTGCCTTGCAGACAGGTGAGCCGTGCGCCCGCTTCGCTTTGGAGGTCGCCTCGCTGGGCACCGTCCTTCGTTTCACCTTAAAGGAGGCACTCAAGTGCTTTTTTGTAGAAGCTTGTTTTTGATAGGGTATTGTTGGGCTTTAGCTAATAAAAATGACCAATTCTTGATTGAAAGACATCCTAGTAAACTCGCAGCAATAGAAATACACGGGCACTATTTCGTCTTGTGGGGGAAAGGGGGCGGGACGGGACAGGACGGGACAGGACGGGAAGGGAAGGGACGGGACGGAACGGGACGGTATGGTACGGGGAGGGGAGGGGAGGGGCGGGGCAGGTGGTCGGGCGTTTGGGCAGTCATCCTCGGGTCCCCACCACCTGCATAAAATTTTACCAACGAAAATAGTTATTTCAAACATTACTTTAATTGCTCTTTTAGGCGCGTTGTGCATTATGTTTTAACAGAAACGTCAAATCCTTGGGTATAGGAGATGTAACGCAGCAATTATTGTTCGAAGACGCCGTCCAACGGTGTCCCCCGGTCTGCTCCAAGGTGCAGAAAGCGGGACATGTCATGATCTTTGATTAGGCTTTTAACAGGAAAATCCACCGCCCACGAGTGTAATTTCGGGTTCTTTTAAGACGCTTGGAGCCCGTAGATTGAGTTATCCCCATAAATAGAGAATCTCAGAACTCACTTGAGTGCCCTTTTAAGGCCAGTTCACTTGTTTACGTTTTAGCCTTCTCGAGTCAGCTCACGACGGGAGAACACTAGTGTTCTAGATTTTAAAGTGTTTCAGTCGCACCCGTTTATAACAAAGTCTGTTATAATGAGATATTGGCTATAGCGAAGCGATCACAAGTTCCTATTCCCCATTGCACTTTCTCAGTGTATTTGTATGTTTTTAGCGAAGGAAATTCAGTGACTCCTGTGGATACAGCGAAGACACGTTTTGTGGTAATTCAAACAATAATCGGGTTTGTAATTGAAGTTTACCAAGTCGCAGATCGCTGCACTTCGCGGCCGCGGCCAAGCAGCCATCTTGAGTGGGCCGCAGACGTGCCGCAAAGGCCGTGGGTGGCAGCCTCTGCATCGCCGTCTGCTCCCCGCTCTTTATCTGGGAAGTAGCTTTTCCGCATCGCACGCGGAGAAGCCGTCGTGGTATGCTAATAAGGGCGTTTGGAGAGCTAGCGACAACATACCAATGGAGCAAAAGGAACGACGGAGGGCCTAGATTTAAGAGAGTAGGGAACTCCAACCGTGGAGAGCATTTGCAATTTAATGGTGGACGCCTCCCAGGCAGATTGGCGCAAGCGCGTCTGCATCTGATTGTCGCGCGGCCAGCTTAGCAAGGAAACTGGCGGAGAGGCAGACACGTTTACAGGCTGTGAAAGCGTTCAAATACAGAAATCATTAACATAGTCTGTCCTTCAGTCCTTCACAAAATCTCTCATGTCTCATCACACTGAATCGGCTTCAAAAAACAAATGTTTGTTTCATCCGCACCTGTAGATAGTTTGCAGCACGTAAAATTTTAGTTTTAAAAATGTACCATAGCATCCCGAAAGATGGCCCACCTAAAATCGAAGGCAAATCGAGTGAAAATGATGAGCAAGCTAACTTTCGGCCTGCGATCAAGGAAAGTTGAAAAAATGCTACTAGTTTTAGATTCTGTGACTTGCGAAACTTGTGATTGCTGAGAGGGACGATGAACCCAAGACGACTGTCCTTCCCACTCAGCATTGTTAGCTTATCACCCCTCGTGGCCAAGTAACACCATTTTTGTCGAGGCCACCATTGGCCAGGGCCCTGCAATTACAGTGGACTATCTTTTGCTGTTTCTGAGAAAACAGCAATTCATGCTAAAAATAGGTGTGGGTTATCTTTTGGGGGTGGGGCATCTCTCGAGATATTACGATATAGTCCACAGACTATAGCCCAGAAAATACTGTAAACTATAGTCCGGAAAGTATGGTAGACTATAGTCCAGAAAGAATGGTAGTTGCCTATAGTCGGTGACAGGTCAAGAACGAAGTGGAGGCACCTCCCACCCCTTTCCGAACGGTGGAGAGGAGGTCGCCTCCCCTCCAGCGTTCGCTCTGCTGAAGTGGAAAGGGGTGGGAGGCGCCTCCACTTCGTTCTTGACCTGTCACCGACTATAGTGCTGCTTGAAAGAGCCTCAAAGACATTGAAAAATATTCCCGTTTTTGTTCTTCTTTAGGGAAAACAGGCAGAACAAGGCTGCTGCTGTCCCCGTGGCTTCCTGCTAAGCGGTTGGGGAACAAACCTGTCGTGCGACACAACCTACAGATGGGGAGAGGGGTTGTCTTCCTCACATATTTTGGTTTCTCCACGGGAACTAATTTATTTTATTTTATCAACCTTAAAAGAGGGAACGCATTTCCTCTGTGTGAAACAAACCGCTGGCAATGAATATGTCGCAATATACTCGTACATATCAACGACGGACACTTGAGACACAATAAGACAGTATGCTCTTAGTAATTCATCTCTTTCAAGCTGTGGCCACAGTGTGTGACATCATTCGGTTGCTGCATTTCTGCTTTGGTGTAGATGTTACTGTCGGGTACGAGAACAGTCTAGGTGTTGCACTTGTCATTGTTCTGTTTTGTTGTCTTACTTGTTCGCTGGTGGCATAGCCATCGACTCAACCTGCCTTACACCACGGTGTGACCGAAAGAGCTTATGTCGATGTTTGCTGTTGTCTAGCCCAGCACTTGGTTGTGTGACCTTGTCCCTCAACCATCTCGCCCTCCATTATTTGGCATGTTTCTGGGTGTCGGTTGCAGAGGCCTCAATTGGAAAAACGGTTGTGGACAATGGCGTTGGATGCTTGATGTTGTGTCGGTTCTTCTGGGGTTTGTTTCTTCCGGGTCTTTGCTTCCCAGCAAAGCACTGGAGGTTTTTATTCAAAATGTGAGATTGTTATTTATAAATTTATATTAGGTGGTTCATTGCAGAGTCGGGAGACACTGCTCAAGAGTTGTGTGCATAGTTTAAAGCATAGACCACATATCTTTGCCGGTGTTTTTTTCTTGTAGTTAAAGCGTGTATTGTTTCATTGTTAGGTTGAAAATTTTCCCTTTACCAGCGAGGCATAGGCACTTCTTGATGGGCTGTTCTCTTAACAGGATCACAATTTAGTATTCTAACGCTGGAGATGGTCTGTGATGGCCGGTGTAATAGATTGTTTTGTTCTTTGAGAGCCACTTTGGCAACAAGCATTTCCTGCACCTCCAAGGATTGGTCATGCAAGCATAGGCACATTGTTAATTCGTCAGTTTCTCTCTTAGTCATGTTGTGGTTGCTTTTTGACCCATACCTTTAATGCTCCCCTAGTGAGTGTTTAAGTGTTTGATTTCATGATAACTTATATATAGAGGAACCCAGTTATAAGCAGCTCTCTTACTTCATACCAAAGCTCTGGATCCTATTAAACACTCATTTAAGGACATATTGCCTATACTACTATAATATGTCTTAACTTCATTTATATTTCATGTAAACTATGGCTTCCAAATGTACTTCTACAAATCTAACTTCTATTTTTTTTATTATTTTTCTGAGTTGTGAGATTTTAATAAGATCTGCTCATTAGTGTTGGGAAACGCATGTAAATCCTCAGAACAATTTTGTTTGTTTGTCATATTTGGCTAGTTTTCTGCCAATGACTGCAGATCTCTTTGAAGGCAACAAGTATTTTTGTTTGATTGTAGGCCATCGAATCAACATTCTAGGGACCATGAATGGCCTCTGAATTTTGCAGTTGTATTGAGCTGTAGTTTTGCACTGACTTTTACAAATTAAAAATGATGCTTTTTGCCAACCTGCTGCAGTTTTATTCAACGATGTAACGAGAAACAACCACTATTTTTTTAGTACATTCGGGATTGTTTGTGTATAGAGAAATTCAAGGTCTTTGTTTTGGTGTCGTACTTTATGGCTACCTTTTTCCAGTCTTGGTTATTGTTCTAAGCATATGCCTGCTAGCAGTAACAGATGGTGTAGAACACAGTATATTTCAGGTTAAACATTTGATGCAAGAACCATTTTTAAGTTCCGTTACAACTTTTGATTGGGCGTGTTCGTTCATACTGGAAACCAGGGTGTCAAATTGAACTAAAAGCCTGAACCGAACCGTTATGTTTAGCCGAACCGGAACCGAACCAAAATCTTTGCAGCCATCTTGGAACTGAATTGGAGCCGAACTCGGTGATGGAAGTGCTGCGCCATTTGCGCTAAATTGCGCCGTGAGCGAAAGTCTGCTACATCTTGCACCAAGGTGCCATTTTGGCTAAGAAATGTGCCACACCTGTGCCGAAACGGGCAAAACAAAAAATTGATATATATTTTTTTATTGGTCGACTCTAATATTCAAAGAGCTAGGAAGAAAGAAAAACGGTAGAAATATGTATTTCACAGTCTCTACTTACCGTATACGTTGTTTCATATCAGGCCAGAGCACAGTCGAAGGCTCGAACACGTACAACACGAACACACATAGTAAAAGCGCAAGTTACGGGACATTCGCTGCATCTGATTGGTTGAATCGATGAAAGAACAATTACAGGAAGATGGTCGAATATCTCTATTTGACCACCTTCTTTGGTTGATCCCATTGGCTCGTAGCGTCGGCTGCGCTTTAAACTAAAGTGAAGCGAAGTTTTAACTTTGCTCGTCCACCGCACTGGCCGGTTGATGCGCTGTCGGCTTGATCGCTGACATCCTCTAAGCTTTCAGACGATGTCGGCGATGTGGGGAGCCAGAAGTCGCGAGAAAACATTGCAAAATAGTAGGATAGCGGCTACTGCGATAAGACAGAACCAGGCTCTTGTACTCCTGGTGAGATCACTTGATTACATCTGCTGTATGCTTCCGTGGCGCATCTCACCAGCCCACGGGCGTCGAGCTTCACCGCCTTGCACCGGAGTGCTAGGAGTAGCGGCTGACATGGGTGAGCGTCTGGTTTACCACATTATGCATGTAAATTATGCTCAGATATTATTGCAGGTCCACATTTTTTGGTCTCGATTATGTGATCTCAGTTTCGAATGCTGCGTCGAGAAAGAAAGAAGAAAATAAAGATATACGCGGTGCTTTATTTGAATTAATGTAAGCGCAAGAGTAGTTTTTCATAATATTTGTGGGTGGCTGTTTTTTCCAGTTTATAATATTCAGGTCTTGAGTTTGGTAACGATAGAATTTGGTAGGCACATTTTACTGATAGACGTGTGAGCGATTATGTTGGTTTTCGGTGGCAAATCAAAAGCAAATTGTTGTATGTCTGTATCGCCGCGGAAGTTAATCTGCCTCGGTAGGCATCTGGTGTCTTAGCTGTAGATGAGCAATTTAGCCAGTGCGGTACAACCGCTAGCCTGGGGTCTTCGCCGTGCACCACGCAGTAGTGACATCGGTGGCATTGTACAGAAATTATACATACAGACTAAATAAATTGTCGGGTGTAATAGTGGGAGGGGAGGGAGGCTTTACCAAAACTGAAGTGTGATTCATTTCTCATCAATTTATTTAGTACCCATTGTAAATGGAACCTACTTTGACCAGAGCCTTGTTTCTAAAAAGAAAGCTCTGTGTACCATTTGTGCCCTATTTGTTCTTATTACAAAGGGTAACAAGTAATATGCTCCAGTATCAAACGAAACCCCTCAGCCATTATCAAATATAAACTCGTTTAGTGGTGCAATCAAATTTTTTTTCAAGTGACATGTTAACAGACGTTGGCATCTGCTCCAAAAGCAACAGTGGCTGCTCCAAACGAATATTTTGCTTGCTACAGAACCCGCTCCAAAACGTCAAGTGCCGCTTCCATCACTGCGGAACTGGGAAAAAATATAAAGGTAACCGGTTCAAAATGGTTCAAGGTAATTTTTTTTCTCTTTTGTTAGTATCACAAAATTATTGTTTGGGAATAAAAAAATTGGCAGCTGTATTTCTAGGTATTGATCAAATCGACATGTAGAGAATTGCAATGTATGATAAATTGTGGGTTTTCGTGGCGCTTCTGTATTGGCACTGTGATTAAACATGTGTTACATGCTGCCAAGTATTGTCAGTGACGTCACGTGACTCGCTGCGTCAAGTCGATTAATTTTGATAAAGCCACTAGATTTATTAATCTTGTTGACACCGTGATGTAACATGACATCAGAACTTTTGCACTTAGAGTCAAGTGACACCGCGATCGACCTACGCAATTTTCATAGCCTGGAGTCAAGTGCTCGGGTTCACGGCAATCAGCATCGCCAAGCATTCGGGTAACGACTCGTGTTCAATTAAATGTGATAATAGTCCAACTCTAACTATATCTGAAGCTCAGCACAAGCTCTTTGATTTCCAAACCCCATCGCATGACTATGATGAACACTGACGATATATAATTAGTGTCAGATCACGTGACCGCTTGTTCTAATTGCGGGGTGGTTATCAGTTGAGCCCGTTATCGTTTTGCCCTTCTCACTTGTCCCTTCTCAAAACAACCACTCCCAAAAAGATCTCGCTTTGACCTTTTGCATTTAGTCCTTTCCCGTTTCGTGCTATGCATCTCAACCCTCCTCATTTGGGCCAGTTCTTGTTTCGCCTTTCTCACCTGGCCCTTTTTAAAGATATCTCGCTTTGAACTGTTGCATTTAACTCTATCCATTCCAAAATCGTTTTTTTTTTATGCGAAAACATTAACTGTTTTATGGAGCGAGCCGATGTCATCAATCCGAAGCGCGAAAATGGCACCTTAAATACTTTCTCCAAGTGTAGCCAGCTCCCAGCTTAGAAATCACATGAAAAGCCGAGACACGGTACCTACGTTCCCCGATCCCGAAGGAGCGAAGTAAAGCTGATGAATTTTTGGCTTCGGTCCCGTTTTCTGGCGCGCGTCGACGAGGCTCTCATTGGCCGCTGCGCATCAGTTTGAATGATCGCTCACCCGATGGCGCTGCGTGTCCGCGAGGCAGTGGCTTTACCTAGAGCACTATATAGCTCCTTCGGAGCAGAGTAGCGCAATCTAGAACGCCGCCTCTCGGCGACTAGCGGCGAACGCCCGGAGGTTCCAACTGTGGTCAGAAATGCATAGAGAACGTGAGAAAATCGTTGTTTCTTCAGTATTGTGGGGTTGTACGGAATGGCAATTATTTTTGACATAACAATGGAACATTTTAGAATAATTTGTGCTAAGTTTTGTGCCCCGCAAGGACGTGACTTTTTTTTTAAAAATTGTCTGAGCGGCATCATGCAGCAGACGACACGGCGACGTCACACCATTCACGTGACCCGCTCCGGCCAACCCGAAAAGCCCATCTCCGCTGCGAGCAAAAATCGTCTGCTTCAAACGCCATTGCCTTGGAAATTGCCTTCTCAAAATTTTCACACGCATCCGATATTATTAAAACTTTGATAAATGGTTTAGTGCTTTGCTAACTTCACGACAGACTAGTTTTGAAAAGTGTGGACTCGCCGTTCATTTTTTAATCAGCCGTGTTGTGTCGATCTCCATGTATTCTCCCATAGGGCGGGCCGCCTCCTGGAACCCTGAGCACCACGTGACTCGCGCCGAGCCGCTCTGTCGGCCATGTTGTCGGCAAAACGCGGGGTTCAAAGGATTGCGCTACTCTGCTCCGTAGGAGCTATATAGTGCTCTAGCTTTACCGTTCCACGCGCAAGGTCAGCGCGTCGTACGCCGCAGACGAAAAAGGGAGCGAAGAGCGGTGTGCGTGCTTTCACATTCTGCTTAGGTGTACCTCAAGCCTTTTTTTTTTAGGAAAGTAAAATTTATTGATGATAATAAAAATATATTCAATTACTGACTGGAGATTTGACAACATAAATAAATGGCAGATTTCCCTAAAGCAACGCACCCTCAAATGATCTGCAAGATGCTCTGTAAATCTTCCGACGTTTTTATCCTCGACAGATGGTAAGTGATATGGAGAGCCTTACACAAATTACTGTTTTAGAGCGCAGCACTTAGGCGATCGTTTCCGACATGAGCGGCGTCGGCGTTACCGAGCGGTGCATTATGGGAAACGTCTCATAACAACGCGCAGGTCTCTTTAATGCCTACTAGAACTACAAGGATTGCGCGTCTCATCCGTGACGTCACGCACCTTCACCAAGTGTTCGTTGAAGTGGCTACTGCCGCCAGCTAAAGTAACGCCTCAAAAAAAAAAAAAAAAATGGAATGATGTAGTTTGCGTCATTTTTTGCCCCTCGTGTTCTTCATTTAGTTTAGGAGCCTTGACTAGCTTTCAGAGCATAAAAATAGTTAAAATAGATAAAAAAAAAAAAAAGCATAAAACGTGGCGTCTCGTAACTTCCCTTTAGAGTGCTTTCTCTCAGCTTGGCCGTCTGGCGGGGGCAATTTTCTGTGGCATAAAGATTAAAAGGTGACACAACATACATTTCGTAATGCACGTCTATTTTTGTCCCTGCGTGCACTGAATCACTTCAGAGTTTGCAATTTCTCTGATGCACTGCAGCTTTTCTAGGCCTCAGCCTGCAATCATATTTAAGCGTATACCTTTTTTGCGGTTTCCACGTCTCTTGGGGTTTGGGCAAGTCAGCGGGCGCGGAGAAAGATTTTAAATATCAGTGAGTCATATTTAACCAGACGACGCGAAAACCTCCTCCATCTACGGCGGCGACCCGGAGTGCTAAAAACGCGCGATATTTGACGACATCGTGACGTTTTAGGTCCTGGCCTTTTTACTGGCCAGAGCCGCTAAAAGCTTCCTTTTAGTCGAAATACAAAATATAAGTGGCGCCGAGCCGTTTCAATTATATATAAAAGTAGTTTTTGTTCAGTATTTTAGATAAAAAAACAAAACAAATGCAGTTTATAAAGTACGGAAACAAGAAATGACCCGTCTACATACCCGCCACCAAGCGGTGGAAAAGGCGGCGCATACTAGAAAAGTGTAGTGGGATCAGGCATCGACGAGCGGCGAGCGTAGAAAGGTCCCGGATGTACGCGGCGGCGCTCGACCATCCGACTGGTTTCGAGCGTTTCGAAGGCCTTCGGCTTGCAGCTTTGGCTTGTGGTTTTGCCTTTTGGCGGTATGGCAGCGCGAAGTGGCTCCCGTTCTGAACTGACCTTTACCCCGTGTTTGCTGCCGTTTATGGCCAATGAAGTGTCATGCCGAATTAGTGTTAAATCGCGTAGCAAATGCATTGCGAGCTGCCCTGGCTGCCCGCTTCATACACCCTATCCAGAACATGCTTTATGGTGCCCTCTCGAGCTGTCGACACGGAGTGCGGCAGCCGTGAGCGCTCGCTGTGCTTGCTGCCCTTCCCCTAGTTCACGGCCACTCAAGCAACCAAACGTCATGAAGGAGGTTATTTTTTGCTTGTTTTTGTAATTTTAATTTGCCTATAACTTTTAGAATAAAGCGAAATTCGAAAAAAGAAAAGTTTAATTAAGTTACTACATTCAGTGCGCCCAGGTTCGGTGTAAACTAAAAACCAGTAAAAAGTCCTTGCTGGGCCCCTTGTAAAGGTGCGACGGACCAAATTGTTGTTTTGGTCCGCGGGCCGCGCATCACGTGATCTTACGTCACCGCTTTTCAAGGTCCGCCGGCGGTCCGCGGCCCGCGCTTGTGAGAAATGCCAAGCGCTTTTCTTGCCCGGACCTTGGCGGCGGACCGCGGCGTTTTTAGTATAAATGAGTGCTAAGTCTGGCAACAAGCTGACTTTTGTTGTTTAGATTGGAATCCAAATCCCAAGTCGTGTTCTTTAGGCGCCAACTGTTGAAGACAAAGAAGACGAACCCTTTGTTGTGCGACGATGGCGGCATGGTGCGACGATGCAACTTTTTACTTCATCGCGCTCGTGGAGCGATTCCCCGCTCTGTGGGACAATAAATGCATGCCCTTTTCGCTTCACCTATGTCCTCCTCGTCCTCAATAGTCAACGCCAGGGCCACCACGGCCAAACGTCTCTTTCGTTCAACCTCCATCTTGGCTCCTTACAAATAGCCTCAAAGCAGCTCGCTGCATGCGTTTGGCGGAGCTGTGAGGTCGAGGGTTAGACCGGCCCGTTCACTCTGTCGTCTGCTCTTTTGGTCCGCCGTGTGGATGCTCGTTGCAGCCGGGCGGCCCGCGGGCCGCGCATCACGTGATCAATCGGTCCGCGGCCCGGTCCGTCGTGTGGATACACCTTAAGATGTATAATCCGCGGACTTTAGCTCGGACAATACGGTATACCTTTACAAAAAATGCCGATAAATATAAGGGCTAGGTTAATTGTAACGGATTAGGCACAAGTCGCTAGGCACAGGGTGTCTAGCGACCGTAGGGTGGCTAGAGAGTTGGATGTGTCGAGTGCGCCGGCTCTCCCATGCATCGCCGCGGCCGGTTTGGAAAATCACCGTCAGGGGCGCTCTACTCAGCGTGTATGTAGAGCAGAGTTGCGCATTCAGCCTCGGCGCGTGACTGTAGCGCCGGCTTTCCCGCACGAGCTGGATGCTTTGCTCGTCACGTGACTAAATTTGGCGAATAGCGGCGCCGTGCGCGCCGCCGCGCATGGAAAACAGGAGAGGAGGAAAAGGGGGCGGAAAGCAGGGAAACATACGCCGGGGCAAGAGAAACGTCGGTGGAGCGACCGTTATGGCGCATTCACACTGGAAGCGGATCCGCGTTCGCGAAGCGGTTGCGGATGCGGTCTGCGAGCGACCCCGTTCAGACACACCAAGAGGCGGTTGGCGGTTTCTCGGCGATCACGCGTGATCTTTCGAGACTTGCGTTTGGCAACCCTGTTTTACAATCCACTGACACCCCCCAAAAAAATGTTTTTATTTTTTGCCAGGCGCTTCATTATGGTGTCGGAGGACTACCCAATTAATATTTTGCAACAGAGTAGCGTATTTCTTTAATAAAGCCAAAAGACGCAACTGCTCGAAACCGAAACCGAAACCCGACGGAGGTCGGAGAAGTGGAGAGAAGAGAGTGACTGGCGGAAGTCACGTGGCTACACCCGACCGTGCGTTTTTTTTTTTTTTTCTCCTCTCCGGTAGCAGACGACACCTGACGACACGACATGCGGCGTGCGATGCGGCGTGCGGGAACTGCTTGCCGTGCGATTCTTTTGCAGTTATGTTTGTTCCGCTCGTTGTTATGTACTCCAAGATGAGTTGTTTTGTACATTGAGGAGTTGGAGATGAGTAGTGAGCGCCCGTGGTGAATTTCCATGATCGGCTCCGAAAAGAATAAACACAAGATGTTGCGTGAAGAGCTGGCTCACATGTCCTGCATCCGAAAAAAAGTGGCATTGTCGAAAGATCAACGGGATCGGGACCAATGGCTGGCTGCAATTCCTGTAGAACATTTACGGGCACCTCGGAAAGCGGACGCTACCTGATTTATATGCTCCTTGCATTTTGTGGAAAGTGATTACATTGAGTTCGCAGGTGTCAAAACGGAAATCCCATACTGTTTAATTCAGCGAAGTATCGTCCACAACATGTGTTTGTTATTTTTTTGTTTGTTTCTTCAGTGATGATTGTAAAGAAAAGAAAAAGATATGTAAACATCAAAAATTGTTTGCAAAAAAAAAAAAAAAAATTCACGGGGGATCGAACCCGGTCCTACGGCGTGTGAAGCGGACGTCTTTCCCACTGAGCTACTGGGGCATCTCGTTCCTGGTGGATCTCTTTCCTTAGTAATAATTCAGCTGGTAAACTGTAAGTTTGAAAGTTTGCTGTCGAGTTTTCTCTAGCAAATGCACTCCCGGGTCGAAGTCGGGAAGCACCACGCTTTGGGGACATTCGCACCTAGTAAAGAAATCGTACGCGTGCATATTCAACTCGAAGTAGACACGTCGTGCTTGACCTTTGCGCGAGCGATGTCTTCAGCCACGAGAAGGGAGCGACGGCTCGGCGACGTCTTCGTGCAAATCGGCTTGGTGGCCGGGCGTGTCGTACGGGATGAATACCAATTCTTTTGATCGGTCCCAAATTTCTCTTTTAACGGTAGACAGAATTCGCCGGTACCGCGAACGACAGTTCTGAAATAGAGGTCCCACGCCCGTCGTCCGCTGCCATCGCCGTCCCCGCGAGTCCCACGATACGCGAAACGACGAACGCACAGAATGCTTCCGGTTGTCTGTGGAACTTTTTTTTTCAAACAACGTATTTACAGCTTTTTAGAAGCCACAAAAAATGGGTTTCATGTTTTTTTCTATTTTTAATATTGAGTGTGTGCCTTCAGTGACCCACGACTTTGATTAAATTTGGTGGTCGCATCGATACCTTAGAAAACGGCCCGTGACCGCGAAAAAGAGAGTGAGCGAGACTCGAACCGGCCAATTCTTGATCGGCGGTTTTCGGGCGGAAAGAAACCGAATTTCGAGCCGCAAATTCTGTTCTGGGTAGTTGAGCCCTCATATGTCACGTACAACTAACAACCTCGGCGAGCATAAACACCCTGTCAGTGTCCCTTTAATCCACGATGCAAAGCCGAACTTTTG
This sequence comes from Ixodes scapularis, assembly GCF_016920785.2. NCBI lineage: Eukaryota > Metazoa > Arthropoda > Arachnida > Ixodida > Ixodidae > Ixodes > Ixodes scapularis. Next base: position 42,701,939 of record NW_024609880.1, on the reverse strand, counting down.
CTGTTTTGCCACTCTGAAGATTTTTCCCGCGATGTTCGCTCGCATCACGAGTTCAGGCGGCGAAAATAGAAGCATGGACCCGCCAAACTCGCCTGTGATTCCCTCGACTTTGCCCACAAGCAAAGCCCAGCTAGGCGCGCCTTGCTGACTCAGAACAGGATGCCCCCAACCTTTTCTTCGAAGTGGACCGTTCCCGCACGAATAGCTGACCTTGTTTTCGGGATAGAGGGCCAGTTTTCCCCCCTCGTTGTTCGCTCTTATCATTTTTGAAGTTGTGACTGAGCGGTGGGGTGGACCGTGCTGCGGGGAATGTGTTCGGTGCTAGCCGGTCGTGGCTTCGTTGGTGGCGGACTCTCCTCTCGTCACTCGCACGTCGATCGAGTCTACTGTTTGTTTGACATTAAGCTCAAATAAACGCCGTATGGATTACCTCTGCATCGTCTGGTACGTACACTTTATTCCTTGGTTAGGTTCCCTTTCTTTATTTTGTTAGTAGGAAACCTTACAGGTCGAGCTAGCGCAGGTACCCTGCCCGCTCCGCGGTAGTACGTTGGCTACGCAATCAAGCTCACGACGTCTCTATCGGCCTTCGTGGTGGTCACGCACGGTGTCAAAAGCTTTCAATAATTCACGCGACTATCTTAGTGGATAAAAAAAAAAAACTGACGTTGCGGTCGATCAGGGGTGGGTTCCGACGTTCTACGGGCAGAGACTAACAAGGCAGCGTAGCGAGCTTGGGCTCTGGCACCCGGAATAATAAACAAACTCTTACCCGAACCAAATCACCGCTGCGAAGCCCGTTAAAATTGCGACTCAATTCTTTTCGCGGCGAATCCAAGTGACAGACGTGAACATCACGTTTCTCCGTTGATTTGTCGAAAGCTAGGACTACAGTGCTAGGACTACAGCGCTTGGACGCCTCACCAGCGAAGGGTGCCATCTTGTTTCGCAAGTCACTGACGTCACGTCAGCGTCGCGTTGTGATTGGTTGCCGCTTTGCGGTTCGTGAAAGCGGTTGGGAGAAATCGGTCCCGAAGCGGTTAGCAAAAACGCGCTCCAACCGCTCGATCCTAGCCGCTTTGCGGTTGAGAACGCGCGGATCCGCTTCCAGTGTGAACGCGCCTTCTTGCACGCCACCGGATGCTTCGCTCCTCACGTGATGGATCTCGGCGAATAGCGGCGTGGCGGCGCGGGGAAAACAAATGCGCAACTCTGGCTCCCGTATGGCGGATTCACACTGGAGGCGGATCCGCGTTCGCGAAGCGGTCGCGGATGCGGTTCGCGAGCGACCCCGTTCAGACACACCGAGAGGCGGTTGGCGGTTTCTCGGCGATCACGCGTGATCTTGTGAGACTTGCGTTTGGCAACTCTGTTTTACAATCCAAAATCCACTTTAAGTCAAGATCCAAAGCCAACGTTTTGCTATTTTGGCACTCGGAATATTTTTCTCCGGGATGTTCGCGCGCATCACGAGTTCACGCAGGGAAAAAAGAAGCATGGACCCGCCAAACTCGCCTGTGATTCCCTCGACTTCGCACACAAGCAAAGCCCAGCTAGGCGCGCCTTGCTGACTCAGAACAGGATGCCCCCGACCTTTTCTTCGAAGTGGACCCTTCCCGAATGAATAGCTGACCTTGTTCTCGGGATAGAGGGCCAGTTTTCCCCCTTCGTTGAATCGTTGTTCGCTCTTATCATTTTCGAAGTTGTGAGCGGTGGGGTGGACCGTGGTGCGGGGGAATGTGTTCGGTGCTAGCCGGTCGTTGCTTCGTTGGTGGCGGACTCTCCTCTCGTCACTCGCTCGTCGATCGAGTCTACTGTTTGTTTGGCATTAAGCTCAAATAAACGCCATATGGATTACCTCTGCATTGTCTGGTACGTACACTTTATTCTTTGAGTAGGTTACCTTTATTTATTTTTTTAGTAGTAAACGTTACAGGTCGAGCTAGCGCAGGTACCCTGCCCCTTCCGCGGTAGTGCGTTGGCTACGCGATCAAGATCACGACGTCTCTATCGGCCTTCCTGGTGGTCATGCACGGTGTCGAAAGCTTTAAATAGTTCACGCGACTATCCTAGTGGGTAGAAAAGCTGACATTTCGGTCGATCAGGGGCGGGTTCCGACGTTCTACAGGCAGAAATTAACAAGGCAGCGAGCTTGGGCTGTGGCACCCGGAATAATAAACAAACTCTTACCCGAACCAAATCACCGGTGCGAAGCCCGTTAAAATTACGAGTCAATTCTATTCGTGGCGGATTCAAGTGACGGACGTGAACATGAAGTTTCTCCGTTGATTTGTCGAAAGCTAAGACTACAGCGCTAGGACTACAGCGCCTTGGACGCCTCACCAGCGACAGGTGCCATCTTGTTTCGAAAGTCACTGACGTCACGTCAGCGTCGCGTTGTGATTGGTTGCCGCTTTGCGGTTCGTGAAAGCGGTTGGGAGAAATCGGTCCCGAAGCGGTTGGCAAAAACGCGCTCCAACCGCTCGATCCTAGCCGCTTTGCGGTTGAGAATGCGCGGATCCGCTTCGCGAACGCGGATCCGCTTGCTAGGCGCGCGTAGCTGGCGCAGGGATTTGCGTGCGGCAAGGCGGGTAGCGACGTGTTCACGCCCGCTTTCATCTGTTCTTCAGCGCTCATGCGAATTTATTTCAACCGTTCCTGCATGCCCGTCCGTCAGGTGACACGTGGAGGCTATGGGCGTTGCCCCGTCAACCTCCGGCGTAAAGAAAAAGCAGCGAGCGAAGCACTGCTTCGTTCCAGGTTGCACGACAGGCTACAGGTCTGCGAAAGAAAAGCACACGTGATTCGCCGTCCCGAAGGACCCAATTCTCTTCTTTCACTGGGACAGGAATATTCCGAGGGGAGACACGCATCTTCAGGAAAACTCCGGGGTGTGCGCACTTCACTTCGACGAGCGGTACATCGAGCGATACTTCTCTAAAATATCGCACGATCCGTTCCAAATATCGCTGTATGAGTGGTGTTTTTGGGTTTAATAATAATAATAATAAGTTTATTCACAAAAAAAAGCATACATACAATTTACTCAGTCTCACAAAAGCACTTGCATGTTTTGTGCGTGAGTACTTACGCACAAGCACGTAGCGTCCCGCTGAACACGTCTGCGGCCAGTGTTGGGAAGTACTTTAAGTGCGTTGTACTTGAAGTACTACTTACATTAGGCTTAGGAAACTTGTACTTTACTTGAGGTACATCCTCTGAGTACGTACTTGTACAAGTATTCTTTTCTGCTACTTTCCGAGGGAAGTACAATCCCCGACTTCAAAGTACATTCCCCAAATTTGGTTTTGTTAAACTTGTATCACGAAGTGATGCCTTGTCAACTCCGAAGAAATACTGGGAGGGATATTCTACTTTCACCAGAAACGGGAGCAGACGACGCATCGCCCCGTTTGTACTGGGAGCGGCTTTCTCGTAGGTCTTTGAACTCTTGCTTGCTACTTCTCAGTCGGTCAGCGCAAGCGAGGAGGTTTAAAATATTAGGAGAGAAAAATAATCATAATGTAGCACCTAAGTCTGCATGTGGTGCGAAAAATTAAATTTTCAAGTCTAAGTATAAGAGACAACAGAGGAGAACGTTGGTTTGAGACATTCTCTTTTGTATTTTTCTTCTATTTGAAAGTTCCTTAATTTTTTTCGCACCCCAATCGCAGGTGTCACATCATGATTAATTATCACCAGCACGCTTGCACACTTATTTTTTATTTCATTTTTTATTAGGGAGAGGGCATTTTTCTACGAGAGGATTGCTTGCGGAAGCTACGGTGCTGACGTCATGCTCTCTCCTAGTACATTTAACCCCCTTGGGTGCAACAATCCAGGGCAAGGGGCGCCAAATTCAGAAGAGGGTCTTCTGAATTTGGCTTCATTCCCGAAAAAAAAAAAAAAAAAAACTATTCTGTGGTTGCTTGACTTTATCAAATATTCGCCGTTGTTTTTGAGGTCATGCTTCCTTAAATACCCCTGGTAATGCTTACCAATTAAAAAAAAAATCTGTGTACAGGGTAATGAAAGGGCATCATAAAAGATTGTGTTAAAAAAACTTGTACTTTACTTTGAAAGCACATTGTATTTACAGTACTTTATTTCAAGTACGTTGCTCCCAGTGTACTTAATAATTTACTTGTAAATAAATTATTAAGTACACTGGTACGTGAATGAGACGTTATAACGTCTCATTTACTTTGTCCTTTACTACAAGTACCTTTTAGATGTACTTTACCCAACTCTGTCTGTGGCCATATTTTCTGAAATCCGAATTTCGGTTCAGCATTCCTTTAAGCTGGTTGCATGCACGTAGCAACACGTCTGTATGAGGCTGGCCTTTCGCACAGAGTTGAATGTGCTTTATACCATGGACTCTCCATGAAAATTTCCGTCGCAATGTCACAATGCATGTGTCCACTTTTGTTAATGGAAATTTCTATGCAGCGACATAAAAATCTAGCGGAGGTGTCATCATTGGACTGTTCGGTGTGCCTCGATATTCAAGAGGTTATATTCGGCTAGGATAAAATATGCTTCCCCAGACTCGGGCTGTCTCTGTCCTTTGTGTTCTGTAATAACCCGTTTGAAGTTAAGTGACCAAAGTGCGACGGTACCTAATAACTGTTTGCGGTACTGTCATTCTTGTCCTGATAGACTTTAAAGCAGAACGCTGACTGCAAGATATGCCTTTTCATGGTACCATGATAGGGTACGTCCATTCTCCGAGTGCTTGTGGGTCTTGCCAATGGCTGTAAAGATCCTCGCTGTACTTCGATCCTGTGTTCATATATACCTATGTCCTGCCTAAAACAGCGTGATCCCTACAATCAAACTGCAGTCATCTGGTGAGGAGGCACAATATTTTTGATCGATTGAAGATATGTCTTTACTCATTGAAGACAAATACGATCACTACTGGTTTCTGGGTGCCCTTAAATCTGCTCTAGACGCAGCCTTGAAAACCTGTTCACGCATGCAGCCGAGGATACCCAGGACTGCCTTACGATGTTCAGTAGTGTTACGATTATAGTGCCGAAAAGAAGGTACACACGAGAAAGATATATTTGTTACAATGTGGAAGATCATATGCCATAAGCCATATCGTAGGGGGTTAGCACAAAAGTAATGTTTAAGTGCTTTTTCTTGAGAACTTTTAATTGCCAAAGTTACGACAATTGCATTGCCTATTCCTGAATATTTCGTTCAGGAATGGTTCATGTAACATGTATAACATGTTACTTCGCTCACTCTTTTTTAAAATCAATTTTGTATTTCATTGCTAGTTTTCCACGTTGAATAAAAATGTAAAGTGCCAAAAATGCATTGTTTGCTTTGTGTCATGACAACTTTTCGCGCTGCTTCTCGCCAGCCATGTGTGCTCTTGAATCACAGGGGAATTGCACCAGAAGTATCCAGTGCCCTCAGACATATTTTAATGTTAAAGTGCCTGCGCAGTTCAGCGTCGATTCATTTGACAGACGTGACACATGCCTCTTGAAACGCGAAATTTCGTCACGGCTGCTGATACCTCGATGGACGTTTCACGTATTTCGAAAACGTAGTACACGAAAGAAAATTTAAAAACAAATTCCCAATTTTTTATATTACTTCGCAATCGACGCCTCCGTTACGCGAGCGAGAACGTTGCGGTGAGAATAGAACGACTTCAAGTGCGCATTTACCTTCGTCGACGCTCCCAAATCGGGTCGACTATCGAATCCAGGTTTATCAGACTTTCATTATGCCACGCCAATTAATTCTGAAAAAAACACTGCCGACAAGTGACCGCGTAAAGGTGCGCACGCAGCGCATTTCGCGCCCAGCGCAGCCAAACGCCGCGGTCGGATAGCATACAGGCCTACCGAGTCGCCTCCTGGCGACAGCTTTCCCTTTCGGTGCCGGACCTCTCGGCAATCTCGACTACAGCTGCGGGAAGGCGATTTCAGTTCAGTGACGTTTTGGGCAAAAAAGACTGAAAGAAACGTGGTGTGTGACAATGTGCAATGCCAACTTTATATCGATGGTCGACACGCGATGAGATATAAGACGCTTGTGTCAACAAAAGCTTGCGCATTGACGTGATGAGGTACCGTATTTACTCGCAAAATGAACGCACTTTTTTTTCCGAAACATCGATGCAAAATTGGGGGGGGGGGGGGGGGGGGGGCGTTCATTACGCGAAGTAAAATTTTTGCGTCCGTATTTACTTGCATAATGAACCGACCTTTTATCCTGAAAAATCGAAGTAACTTCTCATCTCTTCGCGCTCGGCGCCCGACCCCGTAACCAAACTAAGCTGCGCAAAAAAAAAAAAAAAAAAAATCCTGTTTCTTTTTTTCTTAGCTCCTTGGGTTTTTTTTTGTTTGTTTTGCCGCCTTTCGCAAGCTGTTTTGTTTGCTTAGGCGAGGGCTCTCCGCTTATCTTTCTTATCTCCTTGCGCGCGGCATGGCGCGGCGCGCCACGCACGACCCCCCGTAACCAAACTCCGCTGTGCAAAAAAAAAAAAAAAAAAAGAAAAAAAAAGTTTTTTTTTGTTTTTTTCTCAGTTGTGTGTGTTTTTTTTTTCTTTTTTGCCGCCTTTCGCAAGCTGTTTCGTTTGCTTAGAGGGCTTCTCCACAGTGAAATCATAACCAGTGGTCCCACTCAAGGCCACTTCCGGTAATCGCGCATACACAGCGCTCCTCAAGCCGGATGGCGACAACTGAAGGTGTAAAAAAAAAAAAAAAAAAAAAAAAACAGGGTCAAAAAGAATCGCAATTGACTAAATTAAGTGCGTTAATGTTAATATTTTTAGAAAACATAATAAGCTAGGTAATAATGATAAACCAATATGGAAAGAAAAAATCGAGCAGTTACCGTTAGCTTTAAAAAGTTCATTGCCCTAACCGAAGCCATGTTTTTAAACGTCGCCGGTCGCGTTGTCGGCGTTGTCGGTGTTGCTGTTGTGCGAATTTCTTTCCTAGTACATTTCCCTTTAGGTTATATCCTCGCTTGGCGTTTTAATGTCACGTGAGTTACCGAATCACGCTATGAATGTGTTCTAAATGGGCCTGCTCAGACAAGAAGCCAAAAAGCCGGGGACTCACTTCGCCGTTCGAGATTCCGGGATTCCGCTTCAAGTTCGTTGCTGGTGAGTGCATACATTTTAAAGTGCTCGTGCTGTCCTTCGCGTCAGGCCATGGTACGATCGTCTTTTCTCCAACGCAGTGTATGTGACTCGGTTAATTTCTTAGTCGTATGTACTACGTCGGACGTGAGTTGTAAAACGGTCGAACGTAATGAATTGCTCGTTCACGCGCGACCTCCACGTATCGAAACTTTCACACCACTTTACTGGAAAAATATAAATATCGTGGCAAATGACGCGGATCAGGATCGAACCTGGGATTTGCCAATCTGTAAAATCATAATAGAGAAGTTGGCATCATAGCATAAGATATAAAAACAAAACAAAAAACACGCAACATTATAGGAAGTAAATTTACCAGTTATATATTTGCAAACAGGCTAAGCAAGTTGACTGGGTACATTGAACATAATTCTGAATTAACTAGTCTGATGGATGTCCTTTGAAGGGAATTAACGGGAAGGCGCCTTTAAAAAAAGTGTTGCTCAAACATGCCGATTTCCTGGACTCACACCTGTCTTCTCTCTCTCCTCAGGATACCCTGTGGGTATGGCAGCATCTGGCACCTGTCGTTCAGCATGCGTCGAGACCCCCCCTCTCCCCGTCAAGCTCCAGACATCATTTATCTCCGCTTGGCACGTCATGCAGTAAGACCCACAGTACTTATCTAATTTAGAAGTATAAGCAGGGACAGATCCAAGGGGGGGCGACGGGGGCGACCGCCCCCCCAAACAAGGTCAAACCCCCTCCCCTTCTCCCTTCTCGGAGGGCAATTTGAAATGGCTGGGGACCCCCCGGTGCACACGAAAGAAGGGGAGAATAGTATCCTTACAAATTTTCTGCACCCCCCCCCCCCCCTCCCCAAACGGAGTTCTGGATCTGCCCCTGAGTATAAGGTGTGTCTCACTTCGTCCATTCACTGTATGCTGTTACTTTCTGGTTCCAGTACGATGGTTCCTCGGTGAATCAAAGAGAATACCACAAGGTCGACAAACGTGTGGAGGCAAGCTGCAAGGGCCGGACACCAGAGACGAGGACCATCAGTAACCAGGGGGATGAAGTGAGAAAGCTCAAGAGGCAGCTCATCATCTGGGCCACAAGAAGAAAGTCTGAGACCGTACGCTGGGAAATTTGTCGACCCTCATCCTTGGGTGGCATGAGCATTTTCTGGTCATATTCGTACGTGAGGTGAACTGTTACTGGAACTAGGTTGAATCATCCTTCTGCAGCTTACAGGGCATTACCAAAGCTACGGCACCAACGAGACAACCGGAACATTTGGCTGAGGGACGGGACAACATATTGTGGTAGTATACTCCTCCTACGGAGAGCTCTCACAAAACTTGCTTCGTTGCTCTGATTAGCTCCAAAGGGCGGCAGTGTTTTTTTCTTTGTAAAATTAGACTGAAACAGATTATAGCTGTAATGTGGCCACCGAAATCGACATTGCGGCATAACATTCCTTATGAGGGTTCTAGCATCTATTCTATGATCTCTTATGCAATTATGAATGTCGCAGCCACAAGTGATCACTTGACAATAATCTGCAACTCGTCATATTACAAACTGCGTAAATGGGTGGGTAAGTGCAGTAACGTCAGTTCTGATATCTGGGAAAAAACAGCGGCTGGGAGGGCTCTAGCTCTTCCTCATCACGATCCGTCTTAGGGAGGGCTGTCTTGAAAACCCCTTTCAAGTCACTAGTCTGAAAGGGAGTTTCTGGGATACCGCTGACGCATAGTAGTTTCCGGCATCTATGAGACTTGAGAAGGAAAACCTTATGGGGTTGCAAGCTGCGAACCAGGTTGCAAACTGTGAGGACGACTTAGATCAAGTCCTGCTTTGTATGAGTGGTCTCAGCATTTGGCATGCAAGCTGTGGAGCAGTTCTGGCAATTGGAACTTCAAGCTCTTGAATAGTGGAACTGTTCCCATCAGCACGACAACCACAGCTGGTTGTCGTGCCAGTAGACCTCGTTCTGAAGTCGCCGGAAGAAAACAACAATAACCAGTCGCTGCCATCATGTTGTGTTAGCCAGTGGTCAAGAACAAGATTTTTTCTCTTGCACTTGGACAAAGTGTTCTTCAATTAGTTTTCTCAAAGCCCCTTTGACATGCAATGGGCACACATAACCTATCTCATTGAACACCCTACCTGTTAGTAGTGTTTCCAGATTGTGCTAAATCATGAAAAGAGCTCTTGAAGAATAAGGTAGTGTTGTGAAAAAGTAAATTTTTAATTCCTCATTGTGGAGATTATCATCTGTTGGAGTTTGGATAGGAGCAAGCTGTGGTCTGCACTGTTAAAAACCTTTCTGAAGTCTTAATTGGACGATCTGGGACGGAGTTCGGTTGTCGAGGCTGGTGCTGAGTGCATGGGTGAAAGCTGCAAGGGCCGATTCGCAGCTCCTGCCGGGTGGAAGCCGTATTGGTGGGGGCTGCATTGTTTGGCATACAATGGAGGTTATGTAGATTGGTCAGTATGAGTGGATGTTAGACTTGAAGGGGCACCGTGTCCCTTTTTGATAGGCGTTACTGACGCAACTTTCCAGGATTTAGGAACAGAGCTGTGGGAGAGAAAACCGTTGAAGAGGCGAGTGAGGACGGGGGAAATACGGCCAGCACAGGATTTAAGCAATGCAGGGTGGAGGCTGTCTGGTCCAGGGCGTTGAGAGGAGTTGACACGGGCAAGGGCTTCGTAGGTTTCACTTTGAAGAATGACTATGGAAGAGTGTGTGGTTGCAGGTGTGGCCTTGACTGGCAGAGCTGTGGGTTGGGTGGGACAAAGGTTAGGCGCAATAGGGTCAAGTATTGCTACAGCTTGAGAAAAGTGGTAAGAGAAGAGCTGTGCTATGTCGTCAAGATTAGAATGTGTTGTGTGAAGACCAACGCGTGGAACTTTTTTTTTTTTATATAGTGAAAACATGGCCCAAGAGTTAGGGCTGGCAGGTTTTTTTTCTCCTAGTTGCTGTAGGTAATCATTATGGGAGATATGGATAAGGTGCTTGACTTTGGTACGTGCCTGGTGGGCTTGGTTAGGATGAGTGGGATTTAGAGGCGCTTTTTTGAATAGTCAGTGATTACGTCTGATAAAGTATGCAATCTCCTTTGTCATCCATGGAAGGCTGCCATGCCTCCTGTTGATCCTTAGGGTGAACACATTTGTGCTGAATTGCTGATATGTTGAGCGAGAAGTCGTCGGCCTTGCAGCCGATGGGTGATGAAACACGATGAACCAGGGAGTGAGGTGGATGAGCTGATTGAGATAAGGGGAATCGGTTTTTCAGAACTGCTGGAACTTCTTGGCTTGATGACCTTGCTTAGGGGCTGAGCAATGGATATTGGTGAGAAGAGCACTGCGATCACTGCCTGGTAGCTGGATTTCACTGTGCAGCGGTAGGATAAGGTGGGATTATTGGTGCGGACGAGGTCAAGGAATGTAGCGTTGCTGTTTTGAGAAATGTAGAATGAGGCGTCATGAAGTTGGGTGAGGCCAGCAGTTTCCAATACGTCTAACAGCATGTCATCAAGTGGATCAGATGAACAGTGCAGAGAACTTGCTGGTGTCGACGCGCTGTAGGCTCTCTTGGAGGAGGGCGTACGATTGTTCACGGAGAGAGGGTGGGCAGTAGGTAGACACCAGAAGAAGCTTTCCATGTTTGCAAAATACCTCGACAAAGATGGCTTCTAGACCCGGGGTCGAGACGTTGGCAGGGCAGGTGTTTTGGCATGGCGAGGACGGACGCCTTTGCCCCAAGGAGGGATAGTCTTGCTGGAATAAAGAGAATTGTGCGAGATTGATTAATTCCCCATTAATTACCCATTGAAGACAGGCGTCCAGCCATGTCTCGCACACAGCGAATATTGTATTCGGAGAGATTGCTTCAGCGCTTTAAAGTCAGGAAGGTTGTTCTTTAGGAAGCGAACGTTGGAAAGCTTAACGTGACTGGATCGAGTCTGTAGACTCTGATCGCGCATTTTTCAACGCGGAGTTGTCTTGCAAACGGTGAACGCTGCCGATGTCGCTCGCCGGAGGCGGGTCGGAGAACTACTTGGTAGAGCTGGCGATGATGGTGGGGTAAGCAGGGGCTTCGTGCTGCTTAGGGGATGGAAAGAGGTTGCCAGGGGTGGGAGCTGGCACGCCGTACAGAGCCACTCAGTTGATAATGAGGAGACGCGTCTATACAAAGCGAGAGATACATCTTCACATTTCTGGTGGAACCACAAATCACAAACGTCGCATTGGAGAGTGGCGACATTGTCAAACACAGACAGGGAACAGCAGGGGCAGGCGGGACATGAGCCGGAGTTTGAAGGTACACCCGTGAACGATGTGAAGGTGAACAGCCCTCTCCTTGTTTTTGACGCTCCTGCAAGTTTTGGAACAAGCTCTGTTCCGGAAGAGGGCTAGAACGCAAAGTTTAGACCCCAAGCCACGTACCATTTGAGACGTTGAGAGTTAATATAGCTTTAGGGAGCCGTAAAACAGGCAAGAATCCAGGTAAGGTGTTCACCTTCATATTGCCGGTGGGTGTGCATCACCAGTGATCAGCAATAATGGGATTTGGTGAGGTTGTTGGCGGGGGCGACGAGTGAAGAATGCTCAGCCAGGAGGTTGCTTCCATGGACGACAATGTTCGATGGTGATGCTGCAGTCAGAAAGTGGCATTCTAGGTGCTTACGGTTTGTCGATGAGAAGTGATATTTCTATCGAAGGGCCAGTAGTCCCGTTAGGCAGATCAGGAGACAGAGAATTGTAAAGGTGCGCTGTCATCGAACCTAACAGCTAAACATTGTGCTGAAGAAATTGACTGGCTAGATCCAACATATCTCGTAGAAAACTGACCAGGGGGGCGATGTTCGACAAATGTCTTGTTTCTCCCAAGAAGAAAGGAAAGTGATGGAAGTGACAATATCGCGTTTGATTGGTTAGAGGCTCAAATGATGAAAGAGGGAACTTTCATCATTTGAGCCTCTAACCAATCAGACGCAATATCGTCACTTCCGTTTCTTTTTAGGAGAAACGAAACATTTGTCGAACATAGCCCCCCCAGGTGTGTTGAACATTAGTCTTTTGGGGGGGGGGGGGGGGGGGGGAGGGAGGGAAAGGACGGGCAGGTCAAATGCACCTCCAAACACAGCTTTATTCTTTACCACATTAGCCAGTAGTTACTGTTAAAGGAACTGGTTTGTAATCGCACTCGTTATGTGAAACAGTGTCGCGTCTGTGCAGTTTTTTTGTTTTTGCATGGTTTATGAATAGCTATTTTGAAAGACCTTTACCGCGACTTTACCTCTACCTGTTTAGACTATGTTTGTTGATCTTAGGTTTATAATGTTTTATGCACATAGCTTGACGGCTGACATTCAAACTGTTTGTACTACCGTGTCTGTTCGATAATACCCGTCAGCAACCGCATCGTTGCATGTGCTGTTTGTAACGTTTTCGTATAAATTGTACTATGTAGAGCGAAAATAAACATTTGCCTGCTTGAAATAACTCTTGTGTGAATAAATTACCTGTGATTGTCGTCCAGTGGAGCGCACGTCACAATAAAGCGAAAACGCAACGCGAGCGGACGCGAGAAGCGGGTACACAAAATGCCATGGGGGCCGCCACCTTGAAAAGCAAAACAATAAAAACGAAACATAAAATGTAGTTAGTTACCCCATCCGTGGTGAGAGGGCGCTTTTACGAGTTTAAATAAGTGTTTAAGGAACTTTCACTCTTTTTGATTTATTTGGTTATCAATATAATTTGTGTTGTGTGAGTAATATGTAATGAGTTTAGTTCTACATTGTACTTTTATTCACACAAGGCCCTCGATCACGTAATTAGCGATTACCACAGGCTTATTCTACAGTGGGCAAACTGTGTATGATAAACTGTGGGCTTCTCCGCTCCTCTTCCTTACCTCCTTGCGCGCGGCAAGGAGGTAAGGAAAAAAAGCTCCTCTTTGTTTTTGTTTCTCTTACTTCCGTAGGTTTTCTTTCTTTTTTTTTTCTTTGCCGCCTTTCGCAAGCTGTTTCGTTCGCTTATGGCGCGTTCACACTGGAAGCGGATCCGCGTTCGCGAAGCGGATCCGCGCGTTCTCAACCGCAAAGCGGCTAGTATCGAGCGGTTGGAGCGCGTTTTTGCCAACCGCTTCGGGACCGATTTCTCCCAACCGCTTTCACGAACCGCAAAGCGGCAACCAATCACAACGCGACGCTGACGTGACGTCAGTGACTTTCGAAACAAGATGGCACCTGTCGCTGGTGAGGCGTCCAAGGCGCTGTAGTCCTAGAGCTGTAGTCTTAGCTTTCGACAAATCAACGGAGAAACTTGATGCTCACGTCCGTCACTTGAATCCGCCGCGAAAAGAATCGACTCAAAATTTTAACGGGCTTCGCACCGGTGATTTGGTTCGGGTAAGAGTTTGTTTATTATTCCGGGTGCCGCAGCCCAAGCTCGCTGCCTTGTTAATCTCTGCCTGCTGAACGTCGGAACACGCCCCTGATCGATCGAAATGTCAGCTTTTCTACCCACTAGGATAGTCGCGTGAACTATTGAAAGCTTTCGACACCGTGCATGACCACCACGAAGGCCGATAAAGACGTCGTGAGCCTGATTGCGTAGCCAACGCACTACCACGGAGGGGGCAGGGTACCTGCGCTAGCTCGACCTGTAACGCTTTTTCCTACTGACAAAATAAATAAAGGGAACCTAATCAAGGAATAAAGTGTACGTACCAGACAATGCAGAGGTAATCCATACGGCGTTTATTTGAGCTTAATGTCAAACAAACAGTAAACTCGATTGACGAGCGAGTGACGAGAGGCGAGTCCGCCACCAACGAAGCCACGACCGGCTAGCACCGAACACATTCCCCCGCACCACGGTCCACCCCACCGCTCACAACTTAGAAAATGATAAGAGCGAACAACGAGGGGGGAAAACTGGCCCTCTATCCCGAAAACAAGGTCTGCTATTCATGCGGGAAGGGTCCACTTCAAAGAAAAGGTCGGGGGCATCCTGTTCTGAGTCAGCAAGGCGCGCCTAGCTGGGCTTTGCTTGTGGGCGAAGTCGAGGGAATCACAGGCGAGTTTGGCGGGCCTAAAGTGGCGGGCCCATGCTTCTTTTTTCGCTGCCTGAACTCGTAATGCGCGCGAACATCCAGGAGAAAAATATTCCGAGTGCCGAAATAGCAAAACTTTGGCTTTGGATGTTGAATTGAAATGGATTTTGGATTGTAAAGCAGGGTTGCCAAACGCAAGTCTCAAAAGATCACGCGTGATCGCCGAGAAACCGCCAACCGCCTCTCGGTGTGTCTGAACGGGGTCGCTCGCGAACCGCATCCGCGACCGCTTCGCGAACGCGGATCCGCTTCCAGTGTGAATGCTAGAGCGCTTCTCCGCGTCTTTTTAGGGAGTTTTCGTAGACCGCGCTGCCTCCTCCGCTAAGCGTTCCGCAACGAAGTTGATACTGCGCCTGCGCACCGATAGCCTTGACTATGGAGTTCCCGCTATCGTAGTGGGTTACGGAGGGCCTTGCGGGACGGCGAAAACGATCTACGAAAACTCCCTTTTCTCACCTCCTTGCGCGCGGCGGCGCGCGAACCCGAAGTTCAGACTGCGCTGTGCAAAAAAAAAAAGCTCCTCTCCATGCTTTTTTTCTTGCTTCCGTTGGATCTTTGCGAATTTTTTTAACGCCTTTTGTAAGGCGTTTTGTTCGCCCACGCTGCCCATGCATTCGCGACCTCGCCGCACCAGGATAGAAAAGTGCGTTCATTTCGCACGCGTGGGGGGAGGGGTTCAAAATTTTGACTCCGGGTTGGGGTGCGTTTATTACGCGAGTAAAAAAGAAAAGTCGAAATTTTGAGAGCCGACTTGGGGGGTGCGTTCATTACGCGAGTGCGTTCATTGTGAGAGTAAATACGGTAATAGCTATTATGAAATAAGCACAAGCGTGACACTTTCCCGCGAAGAGAGAGGTACGGTAAGCACATATTGAATTTCATTGCTGATACGCTGGATGTACGGTGATAGTTATGTATAGTATGAATCGAGCAGAGCGGTTTTGGATGGCTTCAAGTGATGATGCAAGTGTTATGCCAGGGTCCCGGACAGCTGCGGCATATTCAAGTTTACTTCGGACCAAGGGCTTATAAAGCAGTAGTTTTAAAGAGGTGGAAGCAAGAGAGAAGTTTCTTTTAAGATAGCCTAACATGCGGTTTGCAGTATTGATTACGTATTGAATGGGAGTATCCCAGGAAAGGTTATTTGTTATATGCACGCCGAGATATTTATATGAAAATACAGATTCAAGGACGACGCTGCTAATATTGTAAGAGTGGCATGTGTTAATTCGATGTGATAATCTCATGTATTTACATTTGTTAATATTAAGTTTTATGCCATGTGTCACACCACCGTGAAATATGCTGTGAAGGTGTGACTGAAAATAATGAAAATATCAGAACCATTGGTGATTTCCCTGTAGATGGTACAGACATCTGCAAATAAGCCGATCGATGAAAAAACATGAGTAGGTAAATCAATAATATAAATAGGGAATACAGGACGACCTAGTAAGGAACCTGGGAGAACGCCTGAACCTACTGGTGTATGGACTGAGTTACAGCCGTTGACATGAACAAATTATAAGCAATTACCGTATTTACTCGCATATTGGTCGATACGTCGTATAGGTCGACCCCCTAACTTCGGGACCCCCGAAAAAAAAAAAGTTGAAAAATATAATACCGGGATTCGCGTATTGGTCGACCCCCCAGTTTTGATGAGGCGATTTTTGAAAAACAGGTCGACCTATACGCGAGTAAATACGGTAGTTAAAAAGGAATCAATCCAAGCTAAAACATGTTCTACGTTAAGGACAGTGAGTTTGTGAAGAAGCCCGTGTAAAACCTTGTCATATGGTTTTGAGAAATTGGAAAATAAACAATCTATTATAAAGAACGATCAAGGGCGACGCGTAGATAGTGAGTAAATGTTAACAATTAAGATTCGCACGAGAATAGTTTCCTAAATCCATGTTGAGTAGGGGTAAAAAAAGACTTAAAATCATGGAAAGCAACAAGATGAGAGTAAATTATGTGTTCCAGAAGTTTGCAGGGGATGCTCGTTAGTGAAATTGGACTATAATTATTAAGGCTAGACGTATCGCCACTCTTCTGGGCCGGAATTACCTTGTCTACCTTCCAGTCCCCGGGAAGAGTATCAAGATTAATGAATTGCTGCAAAAACATAGAATAACAGAATAGCACATTTTAGTGTTTTATAAAAGTTTTGAGTTTATAGTATCAGTTCCAGACGATGAGGATAATTCAAGGCCATCAATAATATGCCACCACATTTTATAGTTTTGGAATCCATAGCACAAAAGCTTGATGGGAGCAAGTCAGGGCAGTCAAGTATGTTTGAGCTGGAAAAGGAGTCGACGAACGTTTCATATAACGTGTGTGCACTCTCGCTCTTTGGTACCTCTTCTCCGTCCGAGTTGGTGAGCCTTACACCAGGTTTCCCGCAGGGGTTTACAAAATTCCAAAACTGTCGAGGATTCTTGAATACCTAACATTGCTGGCAAAGTACTTCCGAAGAAACGCTGTTCGGCTTCACTGACAGCAGTTTTATATATAGCAGCGACGGAGCGATATGTCACCCAGCGTACATCCGCAATTGATGAAGCGGATAACTTCGCAGAGCGAAACAGCGTTTTCTTTTTGTTTGAAAGCTTTCTGAGCGCTCCGTTGAACCATGTGGATCGAGCGGAAGATCAAATAGTTTCCACAGTTGTTGGTTTCATCTCAAATCGTGCAGGTAACACGGTCTAATTTTTAATTTGGACAAAATATAAATGATGAATGTTTTGGAGGCATTTCTTAAATGGAGGAGGGTACAAACCGCATGTTCCCCAGATTTTTGTTGTCGAGTTACGAAGCGTAGAAGCCGCAGTGACAGAAACAAGTGTTTTCGCCTGCCGTCGCAGGTGGCGTGTTTGACAACCTCTGCTGGCGCTGGTTTTTTTCCTCCACTCTTTTAACTTCCCCCCTTCATTTAGTAGGTAGCGTAAAGACATCTTGGCGTATTAAAATATTTTTAGAAATTTTATTGTTTTCTACAAAAAATGCAAAACTCGCCACTCAGGTCGATTTTCGGTCATCTTTGACAGGTCATTACTTTCTCTGTACTTTAGGTAACTTTTCATTCTGTAGCTCTACAGAAAGCCCAAAGCATTTCCATTATAGTTTGTGGGCTCTGCGGCCCATCATGGGCCAAAAAAAAACGTGTGCTCTGCGCCCGGCGCGCAACGTGCGCGCGAGGCACGTTCGAGTCTCGGGGCTCGGCAGTCGGTTGACTGAAACCAGGAAGTAAAGGTGTGTTTTTCGGAGATCTGCCTCGTTGGTCCTTCTTGCGGGTGAGCAGTAGCACCGAACCCTACATTATTTGGCGCCCAACGTGGGGCCTACTGCTCGCCCGCGGGTTGGACCGCAGGCTTTTAGCCCGTTTTAGGCGTGTTCGCCCGGTTTTCTCGCTTTCGCCATCCCCGATAGGCCTACGTGGTCGTTCGACTAGGCTTCGGCCACCGGACGCCATCTTTGCCATCGGGGCTTGGCCGTTGTGAATAGTGTGCATATTGTAGTATATTGCGTGTTTTTCCGTTCTTTTGTGTTTCGTTTTGTTCTGTTTTTTTTGTTTGCTTGTTTTTCTGCGGTTGCTACTGCGATGCAGACCCGCCATAGAGCCGCAGCAGACCAAGGCGAGACCGGAGAAGGGCCTGACCCGACGTCCATGGACCTGATGGCTCGGGTGGCCAACCTGTGCGACACGGTCGCGCAACGCCTGGTCCTGGCTGACCACGGACCCCAAGGGCAAGGGCCACGACCCCAAGTGCCGGTTCCGTTGTACACGGGCTACGACGACCGGAAGTCCGTGGCCGACTTCCTGGCCGAGCTGGCGGCCTATAAGCTCGCCACGGGAGCCTCGGACGAGTACGTCCTTGCGCGGGTGCTGCCCGTGGCGTTCCAGGCTAGCGCCGCCCGCTGGTGGCGCATCGTGGCCCCCTTCCTCACCTGGGAAGACTTTCGGCGGAAGTTTCAAGATGAGTTTCTTCCACCTGGGTACCAGTCTCGAGTCCAGCGAGAACTGGAGCGCCGGACCCAGCACCCGGACGAGACCCTCGTCGAATATGTACGGGTGATGCAGGAGCTCTATGAAAGAGCCTGCCCAACGACGTCGGAGTCGGACAGGGTTGCTCGGGTGATGCAGCAGAGCCACCCAAGATTCCGGCCCTACCTGCATGGCCGCACGTATTCCACCCTGGAGCAACTGGCCCGGGACGCTCACGGCATACAAGAGACGCTCCTGGCCGAGCTGCAGTATCGGCCCCCGCCACCGCCTGAAGAAGCTCTTGAGCCGTCCTGTGCCTGGCGAGCTCCCGGGCCCAGAAGAGGTCCGACTCAGCGCCAAACCCTGGATGGCGCGGTCTGTCCCCCCCGTGCGCTGGACTCCTACGCCTTCGGGCAATGGGAGCGCGGGAGACCACTCGATGGTTCGGACCCCCGGCTACGTGCCCGGCCGGCTGGATCGAGACTACGGCAGGGTGAAAGCCGTTTAAGGTCCTTCCCCCGCAATGCCAACCGGGGCGCCGATCGCTGGTCCAACGAGGGACACCAAGAAGGGCCGCAACGACAAGCGCAGGCAAGCCAGACGCACGGCCCTGACCGGCGCAACTCGGTGCGGTGCTTCGGCTGCGGTCGCCATGGCCACTTCCGGCGTGACTGCCCCGACCTACTGCGCAACAGCAATGCAGCCTCGGGAAACGAGTACGGCCTACGGCCGGTGGCGTTGACCCCTGAACGCCTGCCGGCCGCGATGACCATGGACAACTCGGCAAAACTTCCATCGGTATGTCGAATTCAGCCTGACCTTGAGCTAATTGAGCCTCGTATGACAGTTACAGTGCTCGGAGTAGCTGTGGCAGCGCTGATTGATACCGGTGCGAGTCTGTCGCTTATTGGGGACTACCTGATTGAACGCTGCAAAGAGCAGAAAGCTAACCTGCGCGAGACTAACGTGCGCTTACAGCTAGCTTCAGGACCAGAAATGCTCGCGAGTCAAGCCGTGAGGTTACAGATCGGGTTCAACGAGAAAAAACGGCGTCAGCGCTTCGTTTGCTTACCTGGTCTCACGGTACCGATTATTTTGGGGCGAGATTTCATTTTCGGGGAGAACCTGGTTCTGGACTTTCCGAACAAAGGCTACCGGTTGGGTAGTGACGCGCAACTGATTCCATTTACCAGACGAGAGGATTGTATCGTCAGTGTCGATAACGTTGGCGTTAGAACGCCTGCTTTGCGACTCCCATGTGCGGTAAGCGATTCTTTGCAGAAGTGTCCTGCTACGGACCAGCAAAAGCGGCGTCTCCAAAGACTCCTTGAGGAGTTTTCGCCGATGTTCACGGAGAACCCCGGCAGAACCGGTGTCCTAAAGCACTCAATTGACACCGGGAATACACGGCCTCTACGCTGCAACCCTCGACCAATCAGCGTACACAAGCGAGCCCTGCTGGACAAGGCGCTCCAAGAGATGATCGACACGGGTGCAGTACGTGAGTCACAGAGCCCTTGGGCCTTCCCGATCGTCCTTGCCCCCAAGAAGGATGGAACGGCTCGGCTTTGCGTCGACTACCGGCGCCTGAATGCGGTAACCGTTCGTGACGCCTACCCGTACCCCTCGATTGAGTCGATCATGTACAACTTGGGAAACGCGAGTTTTTTCACGACTCTTGACTGCAGTCGTGGTTTCCTCCAGATAGAGGTCGAGCCCGCTGACATTGAGAAAACAGCATTCACATGCTACAGAGGGTTGTACGAGTTTGTGCGCATGCCTTTCGGCTTGAGCAACTCTCCTGCCACATTCCAGCGTCTTATGGACATTGTGCTTGGAGACGCACGGCACAACTACGCCATGGCATATATGGATGACGTAGTAGTCTTTTCACGCACGTTTGAAGAACATCTTGTGCACCTTCGGACTATACTTGAGCGCATGCAGAATGCTGGTTTGACAGTTCACCCGGGAAAAATGCAACTGGCAACATCTAAGATTAACCTGCTCGGTTTTGTAATCGACGATGGATCGCTTCGCCCTAATGAGGACAAGCTGAGGGCCATAACTGAGTTTCCTCCCCCACACGATGCAAAGAGTTTGCAGAGATTTCTTGGCATGGTTGGATTTTACCGTCAGTTTATTCCCCACTGTGCAGAGATAACGCGGCCTCTGAACGAACTGCTGCGCAAAGGCGTCAAGTGGCGTTGGACGGAGGCACAGCAAAATGCTTTCCTTCAACTGTCCAGAGCTATTGCTGAGACAGCATCTTTGAAGCTCCCAGACCTCAACCGTCCGTTTGTGCTGCAAACCGATGCGAGCGGCTACGGTTTAGGTGCTGTGCTGCTTCAAGACTTTGATGGTGTCTTACGACCCGTAGCGTTTGCTAGCCATACGTTGACAGCAGCTCAGCGGAATTACAACGTTTGCGAGCTTGAGTGCCTAGCCATCATATTCGCCCTGCAGAAATTCAACACGTATCTTGATGGCGCGCGCTTTGTGATCCAGTCGGATAATGCCGCCTTGTCTTGGCTTCAGCGGCTGGAAAATCCGGCAGGACGATTAGCACGCTGGGCACTAACGCTTCAGAAATATGACTACACTATTGTGCACAAGCCAGGCTCACAAAACAAAGTTGCAGACGCTTTATCGCGCGCTCCGCTCGGCGAAGAGCACGTGCCTGAGGATGCCAATGTTGTGGCTGCGATAGATGCTGGCTCGCGCTGGGGTACTTTGATTAGCCGAGATGAGCTTCGTGCTGCACAGCAGAACGATGGACTTTGTCGCAGGGTCTCTGAGTGGTTATCTTCACGTGACCGACGTGGCAACAGAGACGCTGACATGGGTTTTGACTCGTACTTGCTGGCCGAAGACGGTCTGCTTCTCCGGTACATACCTCAGATCGACGACGAGGAGGGTGGCTCCACAGACACTCCATTTCGAGCCGTGATACCTCGCCGACTTCGCACGTCCTTCATTAGATACTGCCATGACTCTGCTTTGGCTGGTCACAGTAGTGGCTGCAAGACTTTTGAAAAGTTAAGCCGTACTGCAACTTGGCCAGGAATTCGTCAGGACGTGCTCAGGTACGCTCGTTCATGCCCGGTTTGTCAGAAAGCCAAACCGCGCGGTGGTCAGCCCCCTGGTCTCATGCAGCCAGTCGTGAGTCGATCCCCATGGGAATGCGTTGCTGTCGACGTCATGGGCCCTTTCCCACGCAGTCCGCGTGGCAACCAGTACTTGTTGGTTGTCACGGATCACTTTAGCAAGTGGGTGGAGCTATTTGCATTACGGTCGCTGACGTCCAAAAGAATCTGGTCGTGTCTGATGGAGACGTTCACACGCTTCGGATTTCCGGCGAAATTGATTAGCGACAACGCTACCTACTTTGCCAGCAAAGTGTTCCGAGACTCTTGTGCCGCATTGGGCATACAACACAAGCGGACGTCTCCCTATCACCCACAGGCAAACATCACAGAGCGGGTGAACCGAAACCTAAAATCGATGTTAATAGCTCACACCGAGTGTCACCCTGACTGGGACGCAAAGCTCCCAGAGCTCGCGTTCGCAACTCGCACGACCGTTAACCGGTCTACAGGTTTTACGCCAGCTTGCCTTAATTTCGGAAAAGAGCTGACTTTCCCGCTGGAAAACACTTGCACGACCAACAACCGTGGCGCTGCTCGCTCATACGGTCAGTTTGCAGGAAGCCTACGATGCAGACTGAGGGACATCGTCCGTGATGCCCGGGAGAGCTTGGACGCCGCACGGCTTCAGCAGGCTGAGCAGTACAATCGTGTCCACCGGGACGTGCAATTCGAAGTTGGAGATCTTGTACTCCGGCGGACACACCCACTTAGTGACGCCTCCAGAGGTTTCACAGCTTCCCTGGCGAACCGGTGGGATGGTCCGTATCGAGTGCGAAACAAGGCCTCACGCCTTACGTACACGCTTGTTCATTGTGAGTCTGGTCGACACGCCGGACCTGTTCATGTCACCAACCTCAAACGGTATTATGAATTGGATGACGAACCTCTCTCGCAGGTGGAGAGTGATGCCGATCCGGGTTATACTTAATTCTGCGAGGACTATACCTGATGTTGGTGACGAAGACGAAGATCTAAGAAGATGCGCGTTGCAATAGACTTGAGCGAGAACTAGTGCTCTCCCGACTGAATTTCCGCGGGGTTTTGTGTGATGGACGCGCAGACGCGGATAGTATCCTCGCAAATTTAACTTGTCTATTGCCGCGCCCAACGTTATGAACGTTTTCTCGTAGAACAAACCCCGGTAGAAGACCACTCACGGGCCCTTTTTTTTTTTGTTTCTCTCTGCTCTCCAAGATGCCTCGCTACCACCGACGGAGACGCTCAGCTTTCCCCCCACCGCCACCACTACCCTGGGGACACCATGGCCGTCGCCCTCCGGCTCCGGGACAACATCGCCGCCGGCCCTTCTACCGACGCCGGGGCAACTCCGCAACCTGGACCGTGCTGGGCCCCCAGGGCCTAGCCATCTCATGGACCTCGAACCTGCCCTGGGAGGTCCAGCCCCGGCCCCTGACCACGGACCCCCCGGCCGATGTCCCGGAGCCGTTTCGGGGAAACACCCTTACCGACCGCCATCCCAACGACCCGGTGCAGTTCTACGATGAGGAGGAGCGCCGGCTCCTGTGCCCCCTCTGTGGGGTGCCCGAGATCCACAGGGGCACCCACCAGGCCGGCGCCCTCCACCGGGCCCGGGAGTCAGCCGCCGCCGCCAGGGCAGCCGTCTTGCGTCTCGCGGCCATAGACGAACATAACCTCCAACGGGCCCTGGCGGTCGTCCGGCGCCTAAGACCCGCCCTCCTCCGCCCCCCCTCGCCGGCCGACATCGCAATCAACATTGACGAAAACGAAGACTTCTAAGCACCCCGTCAACGAACTCGGGGGGGCGGGGGGGGGGGGGGGGGAAGTTTGTGGGCTCTGCGGCCCATCATGGGCCAAAAAAAAACGTGTGCTCTGCGCCCGGCGCGCAACGTGCGCGCGAGGCACGTTCGAGTCTCGGGGCTCGGCAGTCGGTTGACTGAAACCAGGAAGTAAAGGTGTGTTTTTCGGAGATCTGCCTCGTTGGTCCTTCTTGCGGGTGAGCAGTAGCACCGAACCCTACAAGATATAGTAATATAATTACAATCTGCTGAGTAGCCGCTCTATTATCTTCAAGTAAACGTTGTGACGAATAACGAATGTTGAAAGTTTGACGTCGATTTTCTCAAAATCCCATTTTCGTAAATCTTATTTTAAAGTTATTTTAGATATAATAGTCGACTACATGAAAAAAGACAATCTAGAAATGTAATATTTTAGTTGTATGTTTTCTATTTGAGCCGCAATCGCGTGAAATGTGTGCTCATTTGACTAAAATACAGCAAGCTTACTGTCATTCGCCTTTACGATTTTTAAAAATATGTCTTGATTTTTGTCTACGTTTTCAAAAAGGAACGTAAAGTAGGCGAACTTGTGATATTGATTGTAATTTAAAACTTGAAATTAGAGCGAAACCACATAAGCGCACTATAAAACAATGAGTAACAAGTATATAGAAATCAGAAGGGAACGCAACATGTCAACAATTCTTTCTATGCAGAACGGTTCAGATTAAATGAGGGTGGCTACCCATCACCCAGCCTATTACGATCGAATGATACATTCTTACATCATTCAAATCTTTTACATAAATCTTCGGAAAATATGCGCCGGGCTTTGTTATCCTCACATCTTGCTGATCGCCGACGGTTGACTGCGCAGTTCGTGCACCTCAGTAATGTAGAAACGCGCTCGCAGAACCAGTAAAAAACACAAAAACATCGATGGCACATTTTTCGAAATCAGTACATTTTTTTAATAGTTCGACGTAACTGTGAATCAGTTTTCATGCACTGTATAGAAACCACGCAGTCCACAGTTGCAGTTTTGAACATCCCGGCACGCACTCACTGATGATTTTCTAAATTTCGGGACACAAAGCGCCACGTACAGTACGCCTCAAACTTAACGCCGCCACGAGATGGTTCGGTTTCTTCACTCTTTGAGCTATTTCTGAACATAGCAGTCAAAATGGTTGGTAAAGATTTGCATCCCCGATGAAAATTTAACCAGGGGAA
This sequence comes from Ixodes scapularis, assembly GCF_016920785.2. Taxonomy (NCBI): domain Eukaryota; kingdom Metazoa; phylum Arthropoda; class Arachnida; order Ixodida; family Ixodidae; genus Ixodes; species Ixodes scapularis. The sequence goes on along the minus strand of NW_024609880.1, from coordinate 42,677,554 downwards.
GGTATTCCAGCAGCTGCAGCGATCCATTTATGTTTGGGTAGCATGCAATAAAATTGAATGGATCAATATTTGCGAAACCGAGTGGCGACGTTAAGTTTGAGGGGCACGTACATGACTTGAGACATGTATGCAGTTACTCTGTGCATTCGCAAATCTTGTCTAGGGCAACTTTCAAGGCGCCTTCCTCCAGTGTCTTCCTCCAGACGTGTAAGGGTCGATGCCCCTTGGTAAATTTACCTTCAAATTTTTTTTTTGAGCTTCTGGAAACGCTGAGCTTCTCTTTGGCGATTCAGAGTGGAACAATTCCTTTGACCTTCGGTCTGAGTGCCTCAGCGAGCTTTGCGCGTTCTTTATGGAGTACAATGTTGTAGTTGTCAAGTCATACATGGATGCCTGGTGCTTGAGCTCTCCGCCCACTCGATGACACGAGCTTTTCCCATGCCCTGATGCGGAGAATATCCGCTTGGTGACGGCATTCCTTTTTTGGAAATCGTACACTTAGTGCCTGTTTTTGAAGTGGCTTGGAGCACCGTCTGAAATATAAACGAGTTGCGTGAAAATAGGCAATACTTCCTCCAGCCGCCCTTCGACAACGTTGAGCGCAAAGAGCACATGGGACGAGTCATGAACCATCGCTCAATACGCCGAAGCTTAACATTCGATGTTCGGTTGCAGCCACGCAGGTAAAGGTGAAAACCAACTTGCTCTTCCAGTGATGTTCTTGCACCGACGCTGCATCACGACACTCCAATTTTCAGCAAAATCGAAGTGCTAGATGACGGCACGTTGACTTCACATGCGCTTTCTCGAGCCATGTCGCTCTTCGCTGGGCGCGTCTGATGAAGAAGTGGGGAATGTATATTTTTGTCCACTTTTGAAACCCGTTAAAAAAATTCCAGAAGATTTATGCACAAAATTTGAATGGTGTGAGAATTTATCATTCAATCGTAATAGGCTGTATAATGAGTAGCCACCCTCGTTTATTTTGTACCATTCTAGAGAGAAACAATTTTTTACAAGTTCCGTTGCATTTTTAGTCTGCCCGATTTGAGATGAAAGCACCCGCAGGGATATACATGTTCGTAAGAGAATTGACTTTATTTTTAAATGAACACCAATCAGCTTTCATGTAACGCTCGGAAAAGTTGCGCAGATATTCCACCAAAAATCAACTCATATCGTTGTTGTTTGCAGTAAAATCAGCATGCGCATAGTCATGTATGCGTTTAACACTTTTCGATGATTGACACTTTGGAATATTTAAGGAGGAGAGCAACAAAGAATGATCCCTAAGACCGGGTAAATGGGTGAGAAAGGAAATAAGTTCACTTGACATGGATAACAGTAGGTCCAATATAGTGCAACTAGTTCCCCGTGTAGGCTGCATAACTGTTTGCGAAAAGCTAAAATCTGTACACGGAAGTTTAAAAAAATCATTACTCTCCATGAAAAATGGGTTAAGGAAAAGGCTGTCACTTGTCCACACAATGTTTGGGTAATTGAAGTCTCCCAAGAGTTTTTCAGGCACATTAGAGAAGCGGACATGGATAGCGTTAACGAGATCGTGAAGCTCGGTGTCAAAACTGGCGATCCTTGTGGGAGGGCGATAGCAGACACCCAAAACATACTTGTTATAATTTATACAAACAGAAACCCAGATTATCTCAAGGTCAGTGACCACATTAATATAGAATGGCGCAATAGAATTGGCGACAACAATACGAAAACCGTTTCCATCCCCGCTCTGTCTATTTCGGCGAGATATCTTGAAGTGCTTTTTACAATGAAAAATTTCAGAGTTGCGGGTTTCGCTTTTTAATCAGGTTTTGGTTAGAACTATGTCAGCACTAGATGAGTCAATACTTGAACATAAGTCCTCCTTTCTGGGAACAACACTCCTGATATTGGTAAAGAGAACGGAAACGTTCTCACAAGGCAAGCGTTCAAGATGACTACCACCCCCCGCGGCAGGCTATTGAAGATTTATGGAAGGATTTCTATTTACTTGGTCATCGAAGACAGGTGCGATGGAATTGCTTTTAGTTGCTAATTGAATACTGTTGGTGAAGTGATCATAAATTCATAAATGTAGCACTCTCCGTTGACGAAAAGCTTGTTGTTCCTCAGCTTGAAGGTTGAGTTTAGAGATATACCCAATTCATCAAGCCTCGCCCCGGTACCCCGAGACTCGACCATGAAACGGCAAATTAGCGTTTCATTATGCATGAGCCAAGGTCAAATGCAAGTGCTTGTCAGCGTCTGTCGATGTGCGGTAAAATGCGACCGAAATACCCAAGAAATTCAACAAAATAAATATGCAGTCCTTTTAGCTTTTAGGTTTCTGTTGTTTTCTTGCATAGCGTCTGCGAGCTATGTGTGTAAAGGCCATGACGCACAACTAAAACGCGACCTAAAATATTCGCAAAAATAGCGCGATGTTATTTTGTATTAAAGGTGTGAAATTTAATATGCGCTGAATACCTCCCACTAAAACAAAATATTCAAATGAACTAGGTTTATTATATTCTATCTGTAATGTGGCTTAAACGAAAACCATTAAACGTAATATGAAAGTGTTGTAGTGTCCCGCAAAGTACTGTACATTAATACGTTATTTCATTCTTTTGCATTAGGCAATGAAGGGCAGCGTCAGCAATCTGCTAAACACGAAAAAATATGTAGCAGCTTCGGTGATACAAACAATAAAGATAAATCTGAAGCTTCCAGCGTCAACGAATTAAGACTCAATCGCACGAAGACAACGAGGAATTTAACTCCATTGGCAAGGGGTTGATTTTATATTTTAGGTAGAAAAATAGAACGACACCGAAAACCAGCAGGCACTTCCGTATACGTGCTGTTTTGACGCAGTGCTCTTTTGGCACGTGCTCTTCTGTCGCTGTGCTGTTTTGACGCCGTGCATGCCGTTTCGGCGCGTGCTGTTTTGACGCGTGCTCTTTCTGTCGCTTGCTGTTTTGTCGCGTGCTGTTCTGTCGCGTTTCCAAACTCCCTGCCCTACGTTACACGCCTATGTCCTGGGAGGGCTGTCTTGCCACAAGAAAAGATCACCAACCTGAACTACTGCCGCTCCTGCCGTTCGAGAGGAGTGGTACAAATACTCTTAAAGCACCGGATGGGAAATTTGTTCAACAATATTATTGATGAATTTTTTTCCCGTTCTCATCCAGGGACGTATTTCTTTAATATTTTGTTTACAATAAAACTACAAATAAAAAAGTTTTTGGAAAGCTTTTTTTCTTTCTTGATGCTGATCTGCTTCGGTAAACTTTCTTCAGCAGTTGTCGTTGTGACAAACTTTTAAGATTATTATAACGATGTATTTGTTATTGTTACGTTTTTTTTAAAATAATTGTTGCTAGTAATTGCTTCCAGGCAAGACAAATGAGTTACGTTTCTATCTTTGGTCGGTTAATCATACTAATGGCTCGGTCCACAGAATTCCTCACGGCCGCAGTGTTCTGTTAGTCTACTGGTGTTTTTGCTAATTTTACTTTTTGTTATTGTTGTACTTTGTGGATTTTATTAATATTTAATAAAAGCATAGTTTTTACGCATACGATTGGTCGCTTCAGCATCTATTCCTTACACTCGACTTCGACATGTCTTCTGTCTATAGGTTGAATCTAGTTCTTCTTTCCTCTTTATACTTCTTTCCTTTTTCCTTACAGTGCTTTGGCGAACATTTAAATTCCAATTCCTTTGTAGCACACCTCTTAGACCGGATTGTATGGACTCTCAAATGATACATATCCATTCAAAATTGGAGACGATCGGTCGCTGCGTTGTGACTTTTCAATTAAACGAGCATTTTTTATTGATATTTTTTATTTTTATTTTATTTAGATTTTTGTAATTATTATTTTATTTGTTTACACATAAAGGTTACTGTTTATCACGATAAATTCAATCAATATATTTATTTTTAAAAGGCAGGTGTATTCTACATATTTTATGAAAAATATATCAAGCACCTTCAAATTACTTTTCAAAGCAATAATCATTCTCGAAGTCTGTATCGGTGGCTCAGCACTGCCAAATATAGTACTGAATTCTTAACTTACCCAAAGGTGACATTAATTATTCAATGTAACAAAACACTTTTTTCTTACACTTGCAGGATGGTAACAATTTTCAGCAACACATCATTTGTAGACAAACGAACGAGTAGCTGCTTTTTGTTTTTGATTATTGTCGGTAAGGGGCACTACACTGAGAGAGAAGACAGCCCGTGTCAAGGTCGCATTTTATTTCAGCCTCTCCGTATCGCGCATCCGGGGACAGCTCACATTACCACACACTTACACCACTCGTTCCTAAGCGATTGTTTCCGATGTACAGATTTTTTTGTTGCTTTTTGCTTCAGCTTTTTGCATATATAGTTTGCTGACAGGGACCTTGTTTTTATCAGACGCGTCAAGAGCTAAGTCTTCTCGCTGAGGTCGGGTGTGAGTCTTCCGCACATTCTCAGTCACCGAGCACTTGAACAGTGACTATCACTCGCTTTTCTTGTCTTCATAACCCCTGGACTCCGTGCCTACAAGTTTTCCGCCGTTGGACCCGTCAAAGAGCAGTGATGGAGACCCCAAAGGTAACCAGACCGAACCCGCTCATCTCTGTTGTGTCCCTTCGGGACCCCCGGACCAAGAACTGGGAAACCCTGGAGAATCCGTTTTACGTTCTTGTGATTTTGGCCTCCTACCTCTCCGTATCCAAGTATCTCGGCCCACGCTACATGAAGCACAGAGATCCCTACAAGCTCAAAGTTGCCATCATGATCTACAACCTCTTTCAAGTCTTGGCCAACATGTACTTTCTCTCTCAGATCATCTACCACTCGTTCTACGCGGCGGGTTACAGCGTCTTCTGCCAGGGCCTCACGTACAGCACGGACCCACACGCCATCAGCCTTCTGAACGCGCTCTACTGGTACCTCTTGGTACGCGTAGCCGACTTGCTGGATACGATATTCTTTGTGATGAGGAAGAAGTTCACGCACGTCACAATCCTGCACGTCTTGCATCACAGCCTGGTCGTGCTCGGCGGTTGGATGTTCCTGCAGTTCGGCGGTGACGGGCAAACCTTGTTCGGCGTCTGCCTCAACTCTTTTCTCCACATCCTAATGTACACGTACTACTTCTTGGCCTGCCTAGGACCCTCAGTGGAGAAGTACCTCTGGTGGAAGAGGTACCTGACCAGGCTGCAGATTGTCCAGTTCGTCGTCATCATAGCTCACGCGTCGATACCCATGTTTGTGGACTGCGGTTACCCACGGGTCCTCCTCTACATCGCTATACCTCAGGTGATTCTCATCCTGGGACTCTTCGTCAACTTCTACGTGCAATCGTACATCAAAAGGCAAAATGCCGGCGCAGACAAGATGACCAAGACGTGCTTCGTGCAAGGTGGGGCACATCTGAAAACGATAAACGGCGGGCCAACGACGCTGACAAAAAGAAGTCCTAGACCCTCTGTGGGGAAGGGTGGTCATCTGGGGACGTTTAGCGATAATGTGGTAGGGGACAATTTAGACAAGCGGACTGCCCGTGCTAGCTGACGACAATTAGTTTAGTTAAAACTATTGACCACTTGAAGGGCGGCTGTAGGATTGGAGAACACGCATTAGGGGTCATCCGGGTCTGCACTGTGACGCTAACACTCTCTTGAAACCTCGAAGGCAGCTTTGATGCCATTAATGCCGTCGTATAAGAATGGCATAATGTGTTGGTTGCATGAAAAAAAAATCAAGAAAAAAACAACTTAAGAATAGGTTGCGTTTCTTGGAGTGTGGTGTGGTTAAAAATAACTGACTATTGTGTCTTGTTAGACTGTTGCGCTTGGTATTTACACGTGTTAGCCCAGTTGGGACTGAGGAGTTCTCCAGTATAATGAAAAGGCAGGGGTCAGGCCAGGCTTGAAGTCGAAGAGGTATTCCGGGCGGAAAACTCGGGAACCCGAGGAGGGTCTCTCTATAACTCTGTTCATTATATATCTACAGCAGTATATACGAGGTACAATCATAAAGTTCCGAGGCAAACTTTTTTGCGTAAAAAATGGGAACAGCACTGTAAGGCGCGCGCAGCTGTCGAAGGCATGCCCCTTCATGTACCATTTTTCCGAATGGCATCACTTCGTGAACATTTGGAGCTGCGCTAAACGAGCCTTTGCTGTACGTGCTTGCGCACAGCGGCAATTTCAGCTTGGACGGCAGACCAGAGCCAGAGCAAACATCAGTTCTGAATTAAACTGGACAAACGTGCAACAGAGATGTTTGAAAGGGTTAAGCCGGCTTGTGGTGAAAATGCAGTGAGTCGTTCGAGGTGTTTTGAGAACGCTCCCTCTTCAAGAATGGCAGAGTATATGAAAAGAGATAGGGGTCCTCGCTCGACCGCTCTGTTTTCCAGTGATGCTGTGCCGTTGGTGAAGCGGAAATGCCACTGGCAACACCTCACTCAATTCGCTGCTTCCTGACATAAGCCTGCTGAACCATTTGAAAGGTCATTGTTCCAGATTTGCCGAGTGGGACGCATAATTGATGTTCGCTCTCGTTCTGCTTTGCAGTTCACGCTGCAATCGCCATTGTGTCCGTGCACGTGGTACCAAAAACTCGTGTAATGCAGCTCGAAATGTTCACACAACGACACCTTTCTGCATAAGGGCACATGAAAGACGATGCCTTCGACAGTGGCCCGGGCACCACCGTGCTGCATTCTTTTTTTTTTTTTCTACAAAATAAGTTTTGGAACTTTTTGATTGTACCTCGTAAATCGTTGGAGAGCGCATAGCGGCTCGCTTGCCGTATTAGAGTCCCTTTTTCCCACGTCCGGAAGAAGGGGTTCCGAGCAGCAAGCTCCTTAACCAAGGGGAGTGAAGCAGCAGCTCCAATCTTTCGAACACCGCCCGTATCCTTGCACGCGCTCACGCAGATCATAAAGCATCGTCGCAGACGTCCCGACGTCCCGTGTCTTGGTGGCGACCGACGATGCATAGAGCGAAGAATAAAAGAAGAGCCTGAAGGTGGAGAGCTAATTTCCCGAAGTGTAGACGTTTCGGCTGTCTTGCCAGGAGAAACTAATCGATATTAGTCCCTTAGCAGGAAGAGGCTGGCTGTTGCTTCGTTCTGCGTTCGCGTCCCGGCGACAACGCGGCACCGGAAGGCGTTGCCGGGCAGTAGCGGCAGACACGTGCCAGTCATATGCTGGTTGTTGGTATTGTAAATGTAAAGGTTGATTCACATGCTTGCTTCTGGTTGCAACCGAGTACGCTATAACCAACGTTATTAGATTACCTCACTTACGGAACTGCTCATTGACGCTGCATGCGCAAACAGTACCCACCCCCCCTCCCCCTCACTCACCACGACTCGCCTGGCGTCGCTCGACGAGCCGACGGACGGATGCTTTGGTAACTGCATTGTATTCTATTGGAAATGGGATACGTACGTTTCGAATCACGGCTTCTAGATGGCGCTTCAGCTCTGCTCTTTGGGACGCACCCTTATGAAACGAAAATATAGACTGCGCTTCAAACGACGGCAGGCGGATTGAAGTGAGTGAGGGGGTACCCTCTTCCGTGGGAGTTCCACAACTGAGGTAATCTAGTAACGTTGGCTACAATCAATTTCTCAGCCGCATTGGGGCTGCTTATGATCGGTTGCGAAGCAGCGCAACCTGTCGTAAGTCGCAAGAGATTTGAAAACGGTCAAAGCTCACCCAGTTGGAACCGAACGCAAGTGTGTGAACTATCCTTAAAAAGCCCCTGAAAAAAAAAAAAAAAAATATATATATATATATATATATATATATATTTAAGCAGTCTGGTTGGGTCACGTGCGTCAAAAAGTTATTTTACACGAAAAAAAAAAAGGAAGAAAGAATAGAGCAACATTGACGGCGCGGGACGCGTTTTAGTCGGTAGTAATCTCCTTTCCACTTTTTTTCACTCGGAATTTTGCGCGCGTGGAGGAGAGGTGGGTAGTGCTAAAGACCATCTCGTTCAGTTCGAAAGAGCGAATGACCATTTAATGACGTCATGTAATTTGCGCGCAGTAATTCAAATAAATTTCTTGCCGTTAATATTGGTCTATTTTTTATTCGCGTAAAATTTATTTGTTGACACGCGCGTCCAAACCAGAGTGTTAAAAAAATTACATTTGTTTTTCTTTTTAGGGCCCATTAAAGGGCAACTACGGTCGAAAATGAAACCACAATAAATGGCTGGCATCGCTTTAGTTACAGGAAATATGATCACTGTCGAAATATTACGTCGAAGTGAAGCCGCGCACTCCAATAAAAACGACCTTAAACATGCGACCAGCTCCTCTTTAGCGGGAGGCAAGCGGGTTAGCTTTTAGTCGAGCAACACTGTCGGAGCACCCTTGTGACGTCACGTCACGGTGGAGCTGTGCTTGATCGGTTGTACCCAATGTTACTAGATTATCTCAGTTGTAGAACTCCCGCGGAAGGGGGTACCCCCCCCCCCCCCCCTTCCTCTCCCACATCAGTACACCTCCCATCGTTCGAAGCGCCATCTAGATTTTCGTTTCATAAGTGCGTTTACCATACAGTACTGTGCAACGCAATCTAGACGCTGCGCTTCAAAACGTATGTATTCCATAGAATAGACTGCAATTACCATAGCAGCCGTCCCCGGCGCGTCGAACGACGGGAGGCGAGCCGTGGTGAGCGAAGGGGAAGGGGGGGGGGGGGGGGGGGGGGGGTCTACTGCTCGTGCATGCAGCGTCTGTGAGCAGTTTCATAAGTACTGAGCTAATCTAATAACGTTGGTTGTATCGCGTACCGCACCACCAGTGTGACGTCACATCACGGCCGTACGACTGATGATCAGTGATGCCAACCCTCTAGCAGATAGTTTCGGTTTTGCCTTAGACGACCGAAATTATAAACAAAATTGGTTTGCTCTTTATGTGTATACAGCCTTGATGGAGATGCGCCACGACGGGTAATCGGTCTCTTAGCTGTAAATGAGAAATTTAGCCAGTGCAGTACAACCGCTAACCTGGGATTTTTAACGTGCATCACGCAGTAGTGATCACATGAACGCGTGCCGGTACGAAACTCATCCAGATCGAAACGGGCGGGGGCGGCGGGGATCGAACCCAGTAGGTTCCCAGCGCAAGCTTTCGTTGGCCCCCCATTGGCCCCCCCATTGGCCGCTTACTGCTTTGCGCAGTCTGATGCCCTCACATGTATGCCATCTCCTGACGAAGCCGAGCCTCTCGGCGAAACTGTCGTAATACGTACAATAAACTCCTAGCATAGCAACTCCGCAAGTACGGATCTCTGACTTATTATATATATACATGTATATATCTATGTAACGAACATATGCAGATGAATGAAGCTAATGGCGACGGAGCCATTAGGGTCATTTCAATCATTCATTCGTCAGTTTCATATATACAGGGTGTTTTTTTTATTCTTACACATTTGTTAAAAAATACCGTTAAGGCTACACTAATGCGGTTTGTGCAGGTGGGTTATACGGCCAGGCGGACATTATGTGGGTGGCTAATCTTTGCGATGAGTCGGCTAATTAATTAAAATTCGTTGATTAACTTTTTAATTAGTGGAAATAGAGATATGGATTCAATTAGAAACTTGTAAAGCATCGTCGAAAACCACTAAATCAACTATTTTTGGAAGGACATTGTCGCGAAGTGTTGCTCGCGCGAGTATTTATTCTAGCTTCACTTCATGTTTTTTGCCTTCTCCGAGAGTTCTTTCCGTCTACACGGGACGGCTGTTGGATTCCACCGGAGTCGGGGGACCTCAACTGGGGGCGAACGTGAACGCTGTAACGCTACACTTAGTTTACAGAACCCCGCGTTGGAAATGTTTTGTCTTGTGTATGTTTGCATTTGGGCTCGCTACTTCGGAGGTGGTTTTGCGCTGTGTATGGGTAACTTCTCTGTCTACGTACGTATGTGCTTTCTGTTGTTTATGACTGCTCTTGTGAGCTTCGTTTGGAATGTGTTCTGTTTTGTGTATGCGCTTGTTTTTGGAATGTTCGTATTTGCTTTGGGCTCCGAGCCTTTTGATTGGTGCTAAGAAAACCCCTCTTGATTGGTCCTTCCAAACCTTTCTGATTGGTGAACTGGAGGACCCCAGAATGCTGCTGAACTCAATATGAGCGGCCACCGAAAGGCTGCAATAAACGTATTAACCAACCAACTGTAAGGCACTTGGCTCCCGGATACCAAGCCTTGGACATCTCCCTGCCTCTGGAAGCCAACCTGCACGTCCGACCCCCCTTCGGCTGTGGAGCCGTCCGGCCGCTAGTTTGCAAACTTGGTCCCCCTTACGGCTGTGGAGGAGTTCGGCTCGCCCGCCTTTGTGTGGAACCTTGTTTGTCGAGTTTGGCTGTGGTCGGGGCCCCCACTGAGGGTGTGTGTGGTCAAGGAGGACGGCAGGGAAAGTTTCCTTAGGTTAGGATCATTCCCTCAACATTTGCTGACAAATTGATCGTATCCGTTGTAAAGATTTTGATCCTATCTCTTAAATAAACAGTTGTACTTGTTAACATCAGTATCGTTCATCAACGGAGAAGAGAAGTCCTTAATTTCTTCGCGACAATATAACGCCGGGGAAGCAGTTTACGGCGTTCTGTAAAAGCGTTCCATTTGGACGCATTTCTAGATTTCGGTTTCTTATCGGAGCGCATCACCGCGGCCGTGGTCATGCTCCCCAGTGGCTGAGACGTGACACACGTGCGCCGTACTTATCCCATTCTACGAGGGAGGCAAGGAGGTGGTTTCGCGCCGCGACCACCGGGGAGCAGGATCGCGGGCGCGTAGATGCGCTCCGATAAGAAACCGAAATCTAGAAACACGTCTTAATGGAACGTTTTTTACAAAACACCGTAAAATGCTGACCCGGCGTTATATCTTGCTAAAAATAGTTAATTTAGGGGTTTTCGATGATGATCAGCAGGTTTCTGACTGAAACCATATGTTTATTTTCAGTAATTAAAAAGTTAATTAACGAATTTGAATTAATTAGCCGACTTATCGTAAAGATTAGCCACCCACATAATGTCCACGTGGCCGTATCCCACCTGCACAAACCGCATTAGTGTAGCTTTCACGGTATTCTTTAAACGAATGTGTAAGAATAAAAAAAACACCCTATATATATATATATATATATATATATATATATATATATATATATATATATATATATATATATAGCTTCCTGACGAAGGCCGGACTCCGGCCGAAACGTCGAAGATTAAATCGTCCGTTGTTGCTGTTTTCACTAAGGGTTTTTTTCTTCTCAGTTTTATATATACATATATATATATATATATATATATATATATATGCGATCGGTTTAAGCCTGCATGCGATCGAGTCAAGGGGAATATACACTCGCTCAGAACCACTGCAACCACGCGCGCCCACGACTGATCGAGTATTGTCGCCACATATAAAAACCTCTGCAGAGTATAATTCGTGGAAGTACCAGACTATATTCTGCCAACGTGCTTTGATGGTACAAAGCTCTTTGATGGTCCATCGCCCCATGATCTGACGGACCATCAGGTGCCGTTATGAACTTCTGGCGGACCGTCAAATGCTTGTGATGGTCCACCAAGGAGGTGTGATGGGCCATTAGCTGCCATTGGAGCCCCCAGACGTTCTCCTTCTCCAGGAAATATTTTCGTCAATCTTGTCAAGCTCGCTTGCTCATTTGCATTTAACTGCCTCTCAGATGTCTTGCAAGAATGATGTGCAGCTGCTGTAGATGTAGATACGCGTGGCTGTCAGGAAGTCTCGACCAAGTGTCACGTCGCGGCATAGGCCCGGCATATTGATAAAGCGTTGCTTGCGGCATCCACCGGACCAATGAATCCGGCATCTGATGGATTGGGTGATGTTGTACCATTCCGTCGCTAACCGGTGGGAGTGGGTCTTCTCTCCAAATCTTGCACCAATCGCTCGGAATGCAGCCACAGCCCTGTCTCCAAACAAACTGACGCTGGATCCCGTATCGAAAAAGGCATGAAAAACCCTGTCGTTTATAGTTAGCTCAAGTAAGGGCTTCTTCCCTCCGGCTGTTGCTGCCACTTGTAGCGCAGTCTCGTAGACGCTGGCCGGGGAAGCCTTTACGTTTGCCCGTTTCTCGGGCAGTTGGCTTGGAGATGACCTCGCTGGCTGCAGCGGTAACAGCGGAGCATGGTTACGTGGCCTTTCCGTGGCGTAGTACCGGCCTCGTGCCCCGCGCCTCCACAGCATTGGCGCTGCTGGTGCTCCCTGCTATACTCCGCTTCATACATAGCGTGGAACGCTGGGAAAGCTACTGAAGTTGTGCGCATGAAAGAAAAAAATGTGCTACTGCGCGTGCTTCGTGGACAAGTGGTACAAGGCGCTGCTCTGACGATACCGACGTCTCGGTGGCGGTAATTCGAAGTTCGAACCCACTTGACGCGCGTTTTTTTTTCTTTAGGCATATTTTTTTGTCAAAGATTTTGCGCATTGCGGGAGTGCATATCTAAATTCCTTTCTTTCTTCTTGCCTTTCAACATTTTTGCCATCAACTCTGCCGCTTTGCAAGTGTTACTTGCCTCCAGCACCGAGTTATATATTTATTTTGTGCAGCGTGGGATGAGGAATTGCATTGATAGAAGCCTTGTCCCAAAGTCTATGAGACGTTAATCGACAATAGTGGTGGCCTGTACAGTTCATTTTGAAATAGCTGTTTTTATTTGTGTCCACACCTTTCTTCCATTGGGTGCTTCATTACATACCGAAAACATATTTCCTCACACAAGTTACTGCTGCGAGGTCTGGGCAAACCTTATTCTCGTGTCTTGATGTTGTAGACATAATTGGAAAGTTAGCACAGTTTGTTGGAGATATTCTCCCATTTGAGGCTTAATTTTATAGCTCCCCTCGCATCATTGTAGAAAAGAATGTAAACAACTAATAAAGAAGAAATCATGGTAAAACACTTTGGCATTGAGCGTGAACTCGTCATGCTTGATGATCCGCGTGCTCGAAACTTGCACGTTGCGAGGTCTTCGCTTCGGTGACGCCACCATGCCAGAGAAACTGCGCCCTGTACTTCGCGACAGTACGGGCGCACACTCCAGTGTCGTTACTGACCGTCTCCAGGACTTCACGGACCGACTTCTCCGGGAAACGCGTTCTTGTACTCGCGTACACGTTGGCGATCACCTGCTTCCACTGTTTCGAGATCTGCGCACAACGAATCTTCGAAAATATCCGAGCAGGAGAGGTACTTGAGTATGCCATCTTCTTAAAACTGGCGAGGCAGGGGCAGCCGCACAACCAGAAAACCCACAGCGGCTGCCGCACGGACGAAAACGGAAAACAATTTCAAGAAATTTACAGTATCTTTTTCTTTTTATTGAAAAAAGAAATCTGTGTTCCGTCGAAATCATAACGCCACTATATCAGTTACTAGCTCCGAAGATGCACATTTTTTTACTTTTTAGTTTATTAGCAGGGGACGCACTATTTTCTGTGGCGAACGTACTATGCACGGCCGGCCGGTCGGCAGTGCAAACCGGTGCGCTAGCTTTGACTGCGTTGCATGCTATGTATGAAATGGAGTGTAGCAGTGTTATACACGTTCCTCAAAAAAAGGAACGAAAGCTTGTTCCTCGTTCCTTCTGATTTTTGGAACGCGTTCCCGTTACAAGTTACATCTGTGAAAAAGGAACTCGTTCCCGTTACAGTTTAAAAAATGGAACGTATCGTTACATATACGTGACATTTGTAGTTTGCTAATTACTATATTTAGTTAAATCAAGCAGAGCTTTTTTTTTAATCTATCCCATTAGTAGTGAACATACGAGTTTGTACGTCGTCATGGAAGGGCAACAGGAGAAGAAAACAAGCGGAAGCAGGGTTTCATTTGTTGATATATTCAAGTTAAAAATCTCAGCTTTTAACCATATTCATGTTTGTAGTCGATGATTTAGACGAGCCGTATGTACTTGTTGTTGGATTCGACTTGCCTTACTGCACCACGAGGTCGATCCCACTCCGTAGCTCGATGTTGAGGACTGCTACGGCCGGGTCCGTCCGTAGGCTGCCGTGGACTCCGAGGAAAGGATTCACTCCAAAACACAAAGATACTGAAGAAGCGGGTTTATTTGGCTGCTGTGCCACCACGCTGTGCCCGTCGGCAAAACTAATAAAAGAAAAGAACGGAAAAAGGTCGGCGCTGTCGCATTAGACAGATTCACCTGGAGCGGGCCCACGCTGCCGCATTAGGCAGATTCGCGGAGAGGGGAAAGCTCCAAAAAGAACGAGGCTCCGTGGCCCAGAGCCTTCGTCGACGAGACCCAGGGCCGCCGTTCGCGGCCGCTTATCTAGCCAGCGGAAAGTGGACGCGCCCGGGGTAGGTAGTGTGGCTTATCCCGCAGATGGGCCACGTCCACAATCATTTCCGAAGGGTGCGCCGGAGGCACTTTCACCCAAAAGGGCGAGGGAAGACGCGCCCTCTTCGAGGAATGCGGCCTTACCCCCGTATCCGGGATGACGTCGCCATAACGCTCCCACGGCCTGCTTGTGCTAGGCCTAGATAGGGAGACGGGAAACACGTGGTTCCCACATTGTTTACCCAACATTGCACGAGCGTTTAATAACAACCTCACACGTTTCAATTGAACAAAGACCCTTGTTCGAACCTAACAACAGTTGCTTCTCGATGTTGCTGTCCGCAAGACGAGCAAGTGGAGGAAAGGGTAGGCCTTTCGGAACGTCAATCTTAAAAACTACAAATACTTCTTTGTAAGGTTGGCTTTGTTGTTCATTTTGAAGGTGAGGGACAAGAAAAGAAATACAGTTTTTTTGTGTGTATCTTTAAAGTGACCAATGTTCGGGATACAAGGGTGCGTTCGATGTCATGCAATCTGTGATCTCGTTGTAACTGTAGGTCTCGTTATGGAAGTTCACAAGTGGCTGTAGTCGGCTTTAGATTTCTGGGTGTATGAGGATTCGTGGAACCAAAGGAAGTAGCTGAGTTTGAAATAACCCTCTTCCTTTGTCTTTTCCTACGACTAAAAGCCTTACTTTTTGTACCGCAGTTTTGGGCACTCAAAAAAGAATCTATGTCCACCAGCTCTCCTGCACCCAAAATTGTTAGCAAGCGAGGACCACACGAAATAATCCATGAGACTAGTAGCGAAAAAGGTAACGAGATCCTGCACTTTGTACTTTCAAAATTTTCCCTGTTCGAAATAAAATAAAAATTACCCCACTGGACGAAAAAAAAAAGGAACGCCGTTACTCTTTCCGTTCACGTAAAAATGTAACGCGTTCCCGTTCCAGTTCCAGCGATGCAAAATGGAACGGCTGCGTTCCTTCGTTCCTCCTAAAAGGAACGCGTTCCAGGCATAGAGTTATTATAATGTACGCTAGAGGTTCAACTGGCGCTAGTGTCTATGCCACTTCCGTGACGAAAATTGAAGCAGACAGCAACCAGCCTACTTTTGCGGTGCTCCTGTGCATTCCCATGGAAGAACGCGCGTGCATTTTGTCTCTTGGCCGAAAAATAACACGTAACACTTTGGTTAAACAAGGCGGTAAGTTGGGCTAGTTGGTTGAACATCACTTGCCAAGACGCAAGTGATGTTTTTTTGTTTTTTTTTTGCGCTGTTTTCACGTTTGACAACACTTTGGTTATTTGAATTGTGCCGAATAGTATGTACCTTGATTAACATCGTAAAAGTGTAATTACTTTAATTAGCACATTTTTCTTCATTAGTGAACTATGTTTAACTTCGCTACATTTCAATCCCAAACGTGTGTTCTGCAGCACGCATGTAAAAACAAGCGACAATTAAATGCAAAATTACAATCGAAAGGAATATAGAGTGTGTTCAAGGCTCGCCAGCATTCCGGTGACGCTTATATATTGCTAATATGCCGGTCCTGTCACTATATGAAAATGACCCCGTCGTGCATGAGCGGATAAAAGCATTCAGAGGCTATGAAAGGTGTCTCTTCGTATTGTTTTCTCTGCCGGGCAGCTTTTAGCGGGCACTTGTTCTAAAAGATTTCGATCGTAGTGCTGATATTTTGAACGTAGAAGTTCGCACAGAGCAGAAAGAATTAAAGCGGTACTTACTTATTTTAAATCGAAATATATTACGTGGCCTTCAATTTATTTTTATCGTAGATGCGCGGGTAGTTACTGATCCAGCGTTACTGCGTAGTTCTTGCCGTCTCCCTTAATTTCCAGATGCCATTCGTTCGTTTGGCACGTATATCCCTCATGTTGGAATGCGCCGACGTCGTGTTCACGCTAGGAGTGTCCGACAGTGCACATAAATACACGTACAAAGCCGCTTTAGCACCGTTTTTAATGCGATGAATTTGAAAGAAAAACGCCGTAACTGACCAATTCTTTCGTCGGCCTGACTGAGACATGTTCCAAGCTACCTAGTACGTACGAATTATTCGAAATATTTTCTCTTATGATCGAGCTCAGGGAGAAAATGCATTCACTCTTTCCCATAGGAATGCATTACCGGAAGCCAATTTTGGACTGGTTGCTGTCTGCTTCAATTTGCGGCAGCACACTAGCGCCACTTGAACCTCTAGCGTACATTATAATAACTCTATGGTTCCAGGAACGCCGTTCCGTACAACACTGGAGTGTAGTGTGCGCCGAGGCCCATGGCTGGGCCCACTGTGGTATCGGTTGAGACGTGGGCTAGGATGGGGCCACGACTGTCGGTGCCTGGGCCTACTGGAAGGTTCACAGTGGTAGTTGCTGTGTTATGGGCGGGAAAGGGGCAGAGTCTGTGGCTAGCTGCTGGGTCTTACAGTGGGATGCCTGCACTGTTGCTGGGTCTAGGGGCTACCATATGATTGGGTACCGATGCCGGCACTCATTTGTGTTGGAGCTGGTGGGTGGCTTTGGGCCAGGGCGGCAGCATAGCGGTTGACGCCGGCGCTCAGTGCGTAGCCCGGGTTTGAGGCGACTGGATGGTGCTTGACGAAAGCGATATCCTTGGCCACCTGGTTCGTTCTTGCTGGTGGCGGCACATACTTTAGCCAGTGCCACGCACGCTCCATGTCGGCACTCGCAGCTTTTGCCATTTCCGGCAGGTTCGTGAATTTAACGCCCCTCACACAGTGTGGCGTAGCAGGAAATTTGTTCAGGGGGTGTTATTCTTTGCTCAAAGTGTTCAACATGCAAAAAAAGAAGCAAAAAAAGAAATTGCATAAACACAATTCAGTTACCACTGTCCGTTTTCTTAGAACAACCTTTTTGCCACATCTCGTTCGTTCGATTTTTAAAGAGGGAAACTTTAATGGTGAACGACGAAAACATGCAATCATAGTATAACAATGGGCTTTGAACAAAAAAGTCCAGACAGCTTCACAAGATATTCCGGTGCGTACACTTCTCTGCGAAACACTCTGGTATCCAATGCCTCAGAAACTACGGAAGGGTGCCAGAGAATAGTGAAGTTTAAAACACGATTAAATATAAAAACTGCTATGCTCACTGGGTCAATGAGCAAGAAAAGCGTCACACTCATTGTTCCTGAGCGGATCACATTGATCAGAAATGAAAGTGCTAAGTCATGCTTTGAGTTCTTTCCGTTCTTCAATGTCGTTTTACTAGAAAGGGGCAAAGAAAAGTATTAGTTTCTATCACTTTGTGGTGTCTAAACATTTAGTGGAACCCGCCGTCGGTCGATAGAAAGAAGCGAGAGGACACTTTCGGGGCTGACTTGGATGTTCTGATGAGTGTTCAAAAGCGCAACCCCTTGCAAGCGCTCCTGGGACGTTGAAGCTCTCAGGTATGACTTGAGTCTTCGGAGTCTCGAGAACGAACGTTCCGTTTCAGCGGTGCTAACGAGCATGGTGGCCAGGATTTGCCGCAAACGGTCTACATTAAGATACAAGGCCTCCGGGCAAAGCAAGTTGCCTGTACCGCTAAGACGCACTAAGCGATGCGGTCCTTCCACATCTCTGTCCAAACCAGAACTTCCCCAGGCAGTTTATTAAACGAAACGAATGCTCCGCACAGACTTGAGATTTGCTCGAAGTCGAGGCCTGAGACATGAAGACCGACGTCGTTGGCCGCAACACTACCCTTGCCTAGGGAGGATGATGCTGCCAGACGTGAATGTGCTAACTGTGTTGGAGACCTTGATGACACGCCTGAAGTTGTAGGTCAATGACCATTCTTGGAAAAAGCGTCAAGCGACAACTTCACAATTGAACTCATTACTTTCACTACTCACGTTCTGAACGGAATATTAAAAACATTACCTACTGCAGCGATTAAAGAAGTATATACGTATATTAGGTACGCTTTGAAACCAAGGCATAACGAGCATTCCAAAGTTGCTTCCACGGTGCACGTGCTGCCACTTTTTTCTCCCGCTTCTTATTTTGTTTTGTTTTTTTACTAAGGGGGAGATGTTTTTTTGTTTTTTTTTACATTTCGGTTGGTGCATTGCTGGAAATAAAGAAGTCGGTAAACTAGTAAAGAAGCTAGTAAACTCTAAAAAAGGGGAATACGCACGAGAACAAGGGAAAACCCCGCTAAGCTGTTTGTCATTTCGTCGTCATGTTTTAAATGTAGGGTTTGCTGCCCTGAAATTGTCGTCGAGTCCTTGAGGCTTAGAGGGTAGAGGAACTTTAGTCAAGCCAACTGCACTCTCCAAGGCGAGGCCAGCGCGTCTTTCGAGGTCAGGATTTCGCGCCTTTTGTGACGTCGGGAGCTGAGCCATACGCATCTACGAGCCTGAAGAAAGGCTTCGATTACACGGTCGAGTTTGGGCGAGAGCTCTTCGGAGAGCCGGACTTACGTTTTTCATGCAGTCCACGGACAGTGTCGTCACATTCGTTTTCCTTTGGAATGATGTGAGCCCGGCCCCTCGCTGTAGTGCGTTGTCGAACAGAAAGGCAAACACATGATTCTTATTGTTTTGGCAAAACAACGAAACACACACACACACGCACGCACACGCACACACACATACACAAAAAAAAAAAAAAAACTGACACCGTAAAGGGGGAAAGAGAGAAACTTTAAAATATCGGGGGGTGTTTCGACCCTTGAACACCCCCCCCCCCCTGGCTACGCCATTGCTCGCACAAGTCCTGGAACTTGGAATGCATTTGCCTGGGGACGCTTGCAACTTTTTTCGCGTCCGACATGGATAAAGTGGCTCAGGCTCTCCTGTGGGAACTGTGGAGGACGCTCGGAAGATGCCGGAGCCGGAAAGTGAACGTCGCGGTAGGCGGGCGTGACTAAGACAACTGTTTATTTACATATTACCGAGGCATTAGCTCTATGATCCCTTGCAAAAAATTTATATCTGGCCAAATCTGAAGGTCGGAAAATTGACCGCATATAACCTGATATGGTATGTCTGCCAGATATAGCCTCATAATGCCAGAGACAGTCTGATGTCCCCGGCCAGGTAGGGAAATTCAAGATCTGGCCAGGCATATCAAAAGGACACAAGCCTGATATCAGCACCTTATATATTTTATTGTCTACAATTCTTCCAAGTGCCCCGGCCCGCACTCAAGGAATCATGTGAACGGTGATCCTTCAGCTCCAGTGACCGCTAATTTTGACAAATTTCATGGTTACACAATTTCGAGCATAATTTGTAGTCATCCTGAACAAGCGTCCCATAGAGCTCAAGGACCTGTCATATCAGTTTTACAATTTCTCGTCAATGGCAGCGTTTATGATACTGTACATGCGATCCACCTTTCAACCTGGCCTGAGCCGCAGAAATCTCTTACAATATTATCATTCTCGTGATTGTTTTTTTTGCAGGAATTGTTGTTTTAGCAGGGCAGGAGCCGAGAAATCACAACAACCAAAACCGGGATTTAGCTCAGATTCAGCGGAGCTGTTAATAGCATTTTTAATTTTTTAGCGTTTCTAGCTTAATATCAGCGTCTTTGAAGCTGTAAGGGGATGATAGTAATGTAAGAGATGCCTGCAGCTCATCCAGGTTGAAGATTGGACAGATTGCTCAGTACTGACATTGGCGAGAAATTTTAAAAGTGATATGACAGGTACTTGGGTTCTATACGACACTTGTTCAGGGTGACTCTGAATTACACTCAAAACTGCGTAACCATAGAATTGGTCGAAATTTCCGATCACTAGGCAGCCGAAGAAACACCG
The DNA here is from genome assembly GCF_016920785.2 of Ixodes scapularis. Classification (NCBI taxonomy): domain Eukaryota; kingdom Metazoa; phylum Arthropoda; class Arachnida; order Ixodida; family Ixodidae; genus Ixodes; species Ixodes scapularis. The sequence continues at coordinate 42,657,365 of NW_024609880.1, read as the reverse complement.
TCCCCATGATTCCTCGAGTACGGGCCGAGGAGCTTGGGGGATTTAGCAAATTGTCTATTGGGGAGTAATATTAGCACTTCTAAAGAATTAAGCTACATTGAAATCCTCTTGAAAATTAGCACAAATAATCCCAAACTAAAGCTTGCCAAAGCTGAAGTTTGGGATTATTTGTGCTAATATTTAGCTCGCAAACAATGAGCCATTCAGAGTTTGCTAAGAAAGCACCTTTTTTTTAAACTTTTTTATATATTAAAAACCGGCCGCCAGATTAAGCTGTATGTACTCAAAATAACAAAGGATATACCTCAAATAAGGCTGTATATATACCACATAAGGCTGTATATATGCCGGATAAGTCTGTATATATGCCAGATTAGGCTGTATATATTCCAGATAAGGCTTTATATTCGCCAGATACCGTATATACGCCAGATAAGGCTGTATATACGCCAGGTAAGGCTGCATATATGCCGTATATAATCATATAAGGTTTGATATAGCCTGATATGACCAGATATGCCCCCCCCCAAAAAAAAAACACGAGTCTATATAGTAGGTACGCTTTGAAACCAAATGACAATGAGCATTCCAAAGTTGCTTCCACAGGGCACGCGCTGCCACTTTTCTCTCGCGCTTCTTATTTTGTTTTGATTTTTATTAAGGAGGACGTTTTTTCTTATACATTTTGGTTGGTGTATTGCTGAAAAAAAAATAATGGCTAATAAGCTCTAAAAAAGGGAAAGACGCACGAAAACAAGGAAACAGCCCGCTGAGCTGTTTGTCACATCATCGTCCTGTTTTCATTGTAGGGTTTGCTGCCCTGAAATTGTCGTCGAATCCTTGGGGTTTAAAGGGCAGGGGGAATTCAGCCACGCCGCCTGCACTCTCCGAGGCGAGGCCAGCGCGTCTTTCGAGGTCAGGATTTCGCGGCTTTTGTGACGACGGGAGCTGAGCCATACGCATCTTCGAGCCTGCAGAAAGGCTTCGCTTACACGGTCGAGTTTGGCGAGAGCTCTTCGGAGAGCCAAAGCCGGACTTACGTTTTTCACGCAGTCCACGGACAGTGTCGCTCTAGTGGGTTGTCGAACAGAAAGGCAAACACATGATTGTTATTGCATTGACAAAGCAACAAAACATAGACACACACAAAAAAGAAAAAAAAAAACTGACACCGGAAAGGGGAAAGAGAGAAACTTTGAAATTTCGGGGGGTGTTTCGATCCTTGAACACACCCCTGGCTAAGCCATTGCTCACACAAGTCCTGGAACTTGGGATGCCATTTGCTTGCGGACCCTTGCAACCTTTTTCGCGTCCGACATGGTTTCGCCTATGCTGCTGAAATACTCCCGCGATGACTTAATGAAGTGGCTCAGGCTCACCTGTGGGAGCTGTGGAGGACACTCAGAAGATGCCGAAGTCAGAAAGTGAACGCTGCGGCAGGCGGGCGTGACTAAGAGAACTGTTTATTTACGTTTCACCGAGGCATTCGCTGTATGACGCTACAGTACTGTACGCGAAAATTTGTGTATTTGCTACAAATGTTTGTAGCAAAAAAAAAAAAAAAAAAAAGAACGCCGAAAAATAGATTAAAACGTTGTTGGACGGAGGCGCGTGCTCATGTGAAGAAAGCAAATAAATAAACGGGACGGCACTTTTGCGGTACCTCACCGGAAGCTACGTAAAAATTCGATAGCATTGCTTGTTTTTTTTTTTTTTTTATAAATTCCGAGGATTAAATTTCGACGAATACTTAGCATTACCTGTCCATATCTTTTCTGTGAATACAAAGACTTCTACTTAGCATATTCCCGCTTTCGTTGAGCTGCCTCCCCTTGAGTCTACTCCTTCCTCTTCCGATGCATTGCACAGACTGTGACTCATCCAGTAAGCGCCTCCTTCTGCGACCCGCCCATGAGCGCGAGAAGGAGAGGAGAGGCCGCATCAAATAGCTATCGTTTCACGTGGCTCCCCCTTGGCTCAATGGCTGAGCGTTGGGTTCAAAATCTGGGGATCCTGGGTTTGATTCATTTTAGGGGACATTTCGAAAGAATAGTTTTTATCTTAGTTTATCCTCTTATCATTCTCCCGGGCATGCGCGTCTGTTTCGTGTTACCGATGAGCATTTGGCTCACCGGTAATTTAGCCTCATGCTGCAATATATCTATACAGTTTTTTTTTAAGCTTTACGGATTTGTTACAAAGAGCAAGGAAGGCCAATGGGGCATTATGTAGGTAGTTAATCTTTGCGATAAGTCGGATAATTCATTAAAATTCGTTAACGTTTTAATGATTCGAATATACATATGGTTCCAATTAGAAAGTTTCTGAGCGTCATCGAAAACCACTCAATCAACTCTTTTTAGAACGACTTGCAGCTCGTGGGAAATTCGGGGGTGCACCAAAGCTACCCGTCGTGCAGCAGGCGCAAAGCTAGCAGTGGCAGAACGCAGATAATTAGGTTATCATCGCGTTCCGCCTCCGACTGAAAGGCAGCAAGAGGTCCACGACTATACCCACAAATTTCAACGACAATAGGGGGACGCTTAGCAAACCGTTACCGTGTTCCGCGTTCCGCACTACTGGAATTCTTTGAAACATGCTTTTAAGCGCGCGCGCCCCCGGATGATAGTCCTGTTCGGCTGCCCAAAGGGCGCGCCGGAGCAATAGTAGTGGCGCCGTTCCCTGGCCCAAAACTGCTTTTCATAGCTGTACGGGTCCAATAAAATTCTGCTGCGGCCGCTTGCAATATTACTGTGGCTTTCTACCTGTTGACATACGAGAAATTATTTTCTTTTTAGGGAGGCAAACCTCCCGAAAGAGTGGTTGCCGTGACTGGTCTCCGAGGTGGAGGAGGTAATCCTGGCATAAACACATTCTTCGACAGCAAACTAAGTCTCATAAGTGCAAGACAGCGTCGCCTATGACATCTGACTCAAGATATATGCTGTTTTTTTAATATAATTTCGCTCGCTCTTGAAAGTCAGAGCTATTGGACAATGACGAAGATGCTATACGCGTAATGTTCAACTTGCCTTTCGCGCACAGCTGCGTTGTCGCACACACTGCTTGAACTGATGGAAGTGCTCGTAGAAAGCCGGAGTTACCGACTTCTGGAAGGGTGCCTCGGCTGTTTTAATACACCGATCTCACCAGCCAGTTTTTCTAAGCCACCGCTGCCGCAATGCATTGAGGGAACTTTTAGTCTTTTTGCATGTGCGACAAACTCGCTGTAGCTTTGTGCCTGTAAAGCACGAGAAGGCACGAGCCCTCGCGTGCGTGGCCGTCTGCTTCCTGTGAACCAAATTCATGGCGGCGTCACGCATGCGCCAAACGCTTAGTGGGATCGGTCCACTCATGCGAACGAAATCAATGAGGAGGCATGCACTGTCAGACCGCACCACTTCAAGCTGTATAGACATTTTCCGCTTACTCTCGCCCCCGACCGCCAAGTAGGCATATCCGGTATGGGCGACGAAAAGATATTAAAACGTTTCAACCTGCAAGTAGTGAAAAAAAAATAAAAAATAGAGGGGAGACAAAACGAGAATGGGTGACGGTTACGCTTATCTCCTAATTGCATTCTATTGGCGTGGCGACGGCAAAACAATGTTTTCACCCATACTGGAAGTGACGATATTTCAAGATGGCGGCGTCCTTTCGAAAAAGGTCTATAGAAAAGCCGAAGCGGGATGAGAATACGGCCACAGCTCATCTGTTCTGTTCCCTGGCATTTTAAACAAGTCAAACAACAACAACAAAAAAAAACAAAAAAATAATCCACGCTGTGAAGGCGGTTGGGCAGCGAAACTGTGGTGTCACTTGCAATCATTGCCCACTGCACTATAGATATTTTTATGGAAAACGGCACCAGGTGGTGCTACAGTCTTCGACGTCCCAGAGAACTTCCGGTTAATAAAGAGAATGACGGATAGCCATGGCAACGAGACCACCTTAACACCGCGGCTTGAAATGTAAATGTAACGTTTAACCACCAATTATTCAGGTGAATGTCAAAAGAGCGAAGGAGTGGGAGATCTGTTAAAATGTTTCGAGTATTCTTGTAAACTAACTTGCCTCCTCCAAGATGTAATATTGTACAGCCGAAGGCCCTAGTTAAATCTTCAACTTTGTAGTCCGTGTAGCATTTATGCTTTCTAGCATTGGTGGCATAAGCAAGCTCAACAGGCTTGCAAAGACGGTGCGAACGGAAGTCGGTTGGGAGGGGACGCAAGCGGCAATTCATGTTTCTAAACGGCAAAAGGGTATATACTGTGTCACTAGTTACGTGCAGTACAGGCGAAGGCTACGCCAGGCGAGGGGAGAAAGGGCAGGCACTAGGAAGGCTGGGAACGGGGAGAGTAACCTTCTCTCCTCTCCAACGTTCCTATCTTTTTTTAGTGCTCTCTCTTTCTCCCCTCATCCTCCACTAATCTCCTCTCCCGTCCCGCCTTCCTAGTGCTCGCCCTTTCTCTCTTCATCTGGTGTTTCCTTCGCCTGCACTGCACGTTGCGTTGTGGACAGCCCCCCCCCCCCCCCCCCTTCTCCGTCCCCCTCCCCCTCACTGTTTTCAGTCCGCCTCCTGCAGGCTCTGGCCTCCTGTGGATTCAAGCGCCATCTATATTTTTGTTTCAAAACTGTGTGTTCCATAAAGTACGGTGAAATGCCATCTAAAGGCTGTGCTTCAAAACATATGCATTCCCTAGAATACTCCGCAGTGTCCATTAGCCCCGTGCGCGACCGAAAGCGTCGCTGTGGTCGGCCTTCCACGATTGGCCGAATGCTGACTATGACGTCGGAAAGGGGATTTATCATCGACGGAAATAAGAGGAATGAAAGAACTTTAATTTTGACGGTGTTGGCAGTGTTACTTTGAGAGAGCAATGATTTCAAGCTTCCACCATGCTAATTACAAACACCATGGAACTTGTTGTTTGTAAGGTAATGACGTCACAAGGGGGAACCATAGGAGGGCGCCACCAAAACATCTCGCCGCTAATAGCACCCCTAATCGTAACGGTGGAGCGTCAAACGACGGCAGGCGAGCGATAAGGGAGAGGGGTGGTGCTGCTCGCGAAAGCAGCGTCTATGGGCAGTTAAGTTACTGAGCTAATATAGTATTGTTGGTGTTAGGTAATACCATTACGTCACGTGACGTCGATTTCTCCGCTACAGTTATCAGGAAAATGCATTGACTTACGGGCGGACGGCCGAATCAAATGTCTGGTGGTAGAGAGTTCCACTAACAAAAAATTTCATGCTCCCCCTCAAAAAAAAAAAAAAAAAAAAACATTTAGCCTAAAGTGGTGTTTACAGGGTTGGGGCGCAAGAGTGAAATAATTAAACTTCGTCTAGTCTTGGAAAAAACACGTAAATTATCTTTTTAAAGGCTTAAAGGACACGTATAAGTATTACACGTAATTTTCCTCGGAAAACATTTTTCCGGAATATTTACGACGCCATAGCAGCAATTTAGGTGGGGTTCACTAGAGTTCACCACCAGCCCTAGGTCATGCCATGGAAAGTGGCTCGCCCATTACTACTGGATTGTCTCGTCTGCCCGGGCTGAACACGTTCGCTAGCTCGATGTCTCTCTTTTCGCAACGCCCGGTGCCTCTAATCTGCCCTCTGATACCATCTGCCAGTTATGCAAGCAGACGCGCTGCAGCGTACGAAGGCGTCTGCTATTAGAACCCACCTGACGACTCTACTACCTAAACATGTAACGCCCGTAATATGCAGCCATGATAGCGGCGCGTCCACGTCCTCCGTCGCTTGCGCGGAGGTAGGTTACGTGCTAGAGAAAGAGGAAAGCCTCTTTTCTGGGAACTCTGGGTGACAGGCTAATCTCGGAGGGATAGCAAAGGGATATGGCGTTCACCAAAAAAGAGGTTCTAAAATAGAGGCAATTTTTCTCTTCCCCTCGCTTTCAACTGCTCGGGTTACGATCTCGCCTTTCTACCTTTGGCAACGCTGCGCCCAACTGGTAAGATGCGACGATACCGAGACTCGACCATGAAAAGGCGTTTTAGCGTTCCTTCGTGCACGAGCCACGGTGTAATACAAGCGCCTGTCAGCGTCTAGTTGATGTGCGGTAAAAAGCGACCGAAATAACCAAGAAATTCAACAAAATAAATCAGTTCTTTCAGCTTCTCTGTTCTTGTTGTTTTCTGCATAGCGTCAGCGAGCAAGGAGGGTGAGTGTCATGGCGAACGATTAAAACGAGACCTGTGGACGAGCAGACGACAAAGGGAGTGACGAGCAGACGACAAAGGGAGCAGACGAGCGGCTTGCATGTTTTCGCATTCACAACTCATAAGTGTTTAGATGTACCTCGAGCTTTTTTTTTATTTTCGAAGAGCAAACTTACCTGAGAAAAAAGTAAAAAAAAAAGCCTTAACACCTACGGAAATGAAGCGAAGTCACCGGTCTTGAAACAATAGAGCTCCCTATTGCTTGAAGACTGATGGCTTCGCTCCATTTCCGTAGGAGTTAAGTTTTTTTTTTCTTTCTTTATTTTTCCTCAGGTAACTTCGCTCTATACAAACTTTACAAAAAAAAAAAAAAAAATGTTGGCAACGTTGCACAAAATCGTAGCGCGATAGGTTAAGGAACTGAATTTTGCGGTCGATTTAAAGAGCCTGGCCGCTATTTGGGACACTCGGTAGTTGACTTGGGACGCCAGGTTTACGCCAGTCTCGACACGAAAACAAGCGCCCGCACAGCGTTTCCGAAGGCGCTTACTTGCGACAGTTTTTTGTTGCGAACTACGTCGGTTGAGATCTTCCGCTAAACACCTGTTCGAACGCGAAGCGACTCGCACTCATAAAAACAGGTGAGCTGAACGAGCCACGTGCTCGCCGCTAACGCCGGCAGCCATATCTGTTCTCATTTGAAACCAAAGCGTAAAAGAAGATCTCGTGATATTTTTGAAAACACTTATGACTCTATCTATATAGTTTAGGTGTCGAAACATTAAAAAAAATCGAATAACACCCCCTGCCTGGAACGCGTCTCCAGAAAAGTGGTCCCTCGATTTCCGCCTGATGACGCCATAGAAGTGGCATGCTGTCGCCGGTCGCGACCCTGGCGGAGTCTCAATAGTTGTGGTGTATATGGCAGACGCCTGTTCTGCCGTAAGTCGCTCTCCACTGTGACAGTCCGCGGAAGTTAAAGTAGCCGGAAGTTGGGACGCCTGGGACGCCGCGACGACAGCGACACTCGCGTTCGCTCGTGCTTTTCGCAAGCATTCCTACGCCAACCGCCAGGATCACTACAGGCAACAACATGACATTCCGGCTTCTGTGACGTCATTTGGTGCCACTTTGGGACCACTTCTGATGTATGGGCGAGATAGGACGCTAAACACACCAGTCGGAGACGCGCTCCAGGCACCATAGCACAGGTAATCAATACTACAACGAACATTCCAGACGTCAGTCATCTTTCCAACCAATAAAAGCCGAGAAATAGGAGCGTATACGTAGCTACGTTACTGGGAGGGGCGTAGAGCGGGCTACCTCTACATAAATTGCGTTTAACGGCGTAAATATTGCACGGAATGTGTTTCGTAGAGTTGAAATACGCATTGCAAGTAAACAATTTAAAAATATTTGTTCATGTTATTTTAGTGTTTTTAAGTTTTCAGGGCACTAGAACGTCTGTGTGAATGCTTTATTTGAGCTCCAGTTGAAAGTCTATTTAAATGCAGGGACGTATTTGCTACCAAGAGAAAAAGTAGCTAGTTAGAAGTGAGGTATATACACACGTATATTTTACTCCTTGCGGTGTGAAATGTTATGCGGAGCGCGCGCGCGCAGAACTTTTCTTTTACTTTGTGCTTGATTTTCCAGGCTGTCTTTGCCGTTAGCTTGAAAATAACAAACAAGCAATAACTTAAAAAAAAAAGAAACATAAACAACCTTAACCCTAAAGCGTTTCTTTTATTTTGTCTGCAAATGTATGTTTGTACATTGCTCCTTAAAAAGAAGCTGAAAAAGGGACCTCTAAAAGAAACAAACAAACGAATTAGAGGTGAATTTTAGTCCGTTTTTGTATTGTGAATGCGAATGTAACATGCATTTGACCCGAACGTATTCGTAAACGAGAGCAAAACCGAAAAACCAACCAGTGGGTATGACGTCATGCCAAGATGTTTAAACGGGTGGTTCTCATTTGAACCCGTTCGCATTTCTACCTTCTCGTTTTTACCTTCTCATTTCAACCCAGCGCAAAACAACTTTCGCGTTTCTCCCTTTCTCATTTAAACCGTTCTCAAAACAAACTTTCGGGTTTTGACCCTTCTCAAAACGACTTTTCTCATTTTAACCTTTCTCATTTCAAATTTTCTCAAAACATACTTTCTGGTTTTGACCATTGTCAGAAAGTCTTTTCTCATTTTAACCTCTCTCATTTCGAACCCAAATTAATCCAACATCATGATCTCGCAATTTTTTTGCGGTATTTATGGCAAATTCGGGTAATTATTGGCCTTCGAGCCCTTGCCTGTGGCACCGGCGACCAAAAACGCGCCAGCGGCGCATCACGTCTCCACCCGAAATGCAAAGCACAATGAACTGGAGTTTTTATTTGACTGGGTCGCGAGTGAGCTCTGTTAACTTCTTCTTCGATCACTCTATGGTACCATGAGCACGCTGCATACGCCAACAACATAAATCACGACTCTTTGAGATGTGTGTAAACAGAATCGGCTTCACAAAACTTTTCAAAATATTGGCATTACCACAGTCCGTACATCTGACAGAATATTAAAATATAAAATCAATGAAAGGGCATATGTATAAATCAGTGTGATGCTGCCCGCACGCGCGTCAAATTTCAATAAACTTCGTTTGGATTTTCGATTAACTGTTGCCACGGAGGCTTGCCAGCGTCGCTTTTTATATCCTGTTTACTGTTAGTAGAGAGTTTTTGTAGATCGTTCCCATGACTCCGATAACGATACCCGATACTCCGCCACCGCCTCCCTTGCCCATGCATAGTACCGTTATCGGGGCTATCGGGGGTATCGGAACGATATACTAAAACTCTCTAGTACCTTTTTTGGAATCCTCAGTCTTCTCATTGCACCCACCCTCCTTGAAATTGTAATGCGTGTTCAAGTTTCAAACTGCATCACTATGCATACTTTTTTTTTCAGCGGTGTAATACCTTGTTATTACAGAGTTGTAAAATAAAGTGATGTATGATGCAGCCCGTGTCTCAGAGCAAACATAGCTTGCTCAGGCTGGATAAATTTTTCCAAAAATGTTGACTTTCTTTGAAACATAAATTATCTTTCTCTTCGTTGTTTTTGCTATCTTGTCTCAGAGCACAAAAGGGTGCCTGTCTCGATGGCTTCGTTTGCCACTCGAACCCGCTATTTGCCGCCGCAGCGAGCATTGTTTCGTTTGGTTCCCTATCCCGATTCAGATGTGACGATACCGGATACAGTCTGGCAGACAAGCTGCCCGACCTCTTGGAGCTCGGGAAAACTTCTGCTGGTAAATTGCCGGTACACGCCTGAGAAGTGCACCCGAAAAGCTTGCACCCGCCAGCCTTTGACCACGCGAACACCCTTGCCGAAGATATGGGAAAACTTTTTTTCAGGGAAAATGAACATCCGAATTGACCATCACAAGCAATAACACACGACTAGCACAATGATCCATCCGCTCCAAACGACGACATCTTAACGACATACAGCGACAGAAGAGAAATGAAGTACCAAATCTGCGCTAGCACTTTTGAAACCACGTCACCATCTGACCACGTAGCTACGTCAACAGACTCGGGGTGGCACGCAGGCATAAGGAAAATTGTTTCATGTGCTATGCAAGAGATGGTGCCGCTTCGCTTCATCTTCAACCTTCATCCTTCAACTGTTTTTCCTTCTTTCTATACCTTACTACGGTGTTCAAATGACAACGGGTTCAAATGAGAAAGGGTCGAAACGCGTAAGGTTAAAACGCGAAGGGTGTTTTGGGAAGGGGTTCAGACGAGAAGGGTTCAAATGAGAAAGGGTTCAAATGAGACGGGTATAAATAAGAAAGGGTCGAAACGCGAAATGTTAAAACGAGAAGGGCGTTTTGCGAATGGGTTCAAACGAGAAGGGTTCAAATAAGAATGGGTTGTTTCGAGATACACCCGTTTCAACTGCCTTGCTCGTGTCGTTGTGAGGGAACGCGCGTAGCGTTTTTGACTGCTCGGGTAAGGCTTGTGGAAGGCGTGGAAAGTTGAGAAGGGAAGAAGGGGATTCAACGCTATTTGAAAGCGCTGTTGTGACTGCTTGGTGCATCAGCCGGAAATATAATTTAAATATTCGTTATGCTAGAGGCCAAATGAAGACTTTTCACGTATTTTCTTTCTCAAACGCAAAACCGCTTTAACTTCCCCTTCAAAAAATATATGAAGGCTCCAATCCACGCTGTCAACATGGTTGGACAGCGAAGCTGTTTTATCACCTGCAACGATTGCCCACTGCACCATAGACCCCTTTTAAGGGGAAACGCCACCATTTGGTGCTCTAGTCTCTGACGGGCCAGACAACTTCCGGTTTGTAAAAATATTGAACAAAGGCCACCTTAACACCGCTGCTTGAAATGTGAGTGAAAGGATTAACCACTAATTTTCGAGGTGAACGCCAAGAGAACGAGGGAGTGCGAGATCTGTTATAATGTTTCGAGTATTCTTGTAAACCAACTTGCCTCCTTTAAGATGTAATATTGTACAGCAAACTTTGTTGTCCGTGTAGCATTTATGTTTTCTAGCACAGGTGACATAAGCAGGCTGAGCAGGCTTGCGAAGACAGTGCGACCGGAAGTTGGTTGGGACGCTAGCGGCAGTTCACGTTTTTAAACAGCAAATGTATGTGTACCAAATGGTTGACGAAGAGAAGTAAATGCGCTGTACCAAAACGTTTTCATATATAAAAGACTTCGTACGCTGCCGTTTCCGCTGCAGCGTATGCAACCCAAATCTGTGCCGAGGAGCGCTTGCGGGGAGTGTTACGTGCTTCGCATTTTTAACGGCGCTAGTGACGTCACTCCACACTTCTTACTCTTTCGTTGCTGCGGTGCTTATGTAACCGCAGTATTTACCGAGAAACGCATGCAAGGAGCTCTACGTGCTTATCATCGTTCGCGCGCGCCTTAAAATCTATCGCGTGGTTTTGACCCTTGTTTTGTGGTTTTCTTATCGAAACAAGTGTCAAAAGCACATGATAAATGATAAGACGCGTGTGAATGGTGATAGGCGTGCGCGTGGGTGTTCTGCTGACGTGCGCGAAAAAATCTCACCTGTGAGTAATATACAGCTTCGCTGTAAATAAAAAAACTGCGCAACTTGTATTTCGTTGGTTTTAATTGTACTCGTGCTTAGTTGAATTTACTTGTACTTGTACCTCGTTGATTTTACTAATATTTAATAAATGTATAGTATTTTGCGCACACGATTGGTCGCTTCAGCTTCTATTCCTCACACTCTTTAGTCCCCCCTCCCCCCCCCCCCCCCCCCCCATTCTTCATAGGCTAAGTGAGCGCATTTTACGCTGCGCGCTAACTCGCTCACGACTCCCCTCCCTTCCCTTCCTAGAACCTACACTCACTACCGTACAGGGATGCCCCTCCCCTCTTGCCTCACTTCGGAGATCTTTCCAACGCACGCATAATAAGGGGATGTCCGCATGCTAGACCACTCATATGTGCAACTTTACACCAGTTCCCTCCCCTACGGCAGTCTATTTGTTGAAAAAGCTAACTTGTTCTACCAAAAAAAAAAAAAAAAAAAAAAAAAAAAAAAACCACCAACCTGATTTATTGCCGCTCCTGTGGTTTTTTTTTTTTTTATTTCAGTCAGTTTAGACGATACATTTTGTCTGCAGTACCAAGGCAAAAGACCAGAAGGTCTGGCGAGGCCTCGGTACCGCTACATAAATGAAATATTAAAAGGACAGTGAAACTCGTCGACAGCTGGGCACACTAAAACAAGAAGTGTTCTTAAATAAACTGTAATGCACAACAAAATATACATATGAATGATATTTATATAGTACACATTTTTGATACTATAAAACTATACAATAATACAAGGAAGCACACAGAAAAGCAGAGATAGCAAAGATTATAAAACCAGATATTTAAGATCAGTGTGTAACATTTGTGGGAAACCGAGTTTTTTTTCCCCAATGTTTTGTATGTGTTTAGTGTTACATTTGATGTAATACCTGTGTGAAGATAACCGATATCTTGTTTACAAGATGTCGATTAATTACCAGCTCCCCTGCACCCTCTCGCTGCTTACAATGAAGATAACTGTTTGTATTAAGGAAGTTTGGAACTTGATAGGAGAGTGTTTGTCTGCCCATGTCTGTCCTGATATTGGGAAGTATATACTTGCCATTTCGAGTGTTGTAATGTTGGTCGGGTCTAGTGCATGCAGGTGGATAGCTAGGTTGGTGTAGTGTATACTTCTCAAAGAGCGGAGCTGCATGTGCATCATAAGCAGAATTGCATTAGACGGTAAATATAGATGTGTGATATTTTTCTTTGTTGTCTGAACCCTGTTGTCAGAACCCAGACAAGAAAGCAGTAGTAAACCTTGGTATATATCAGCGCGTAATATAGTTGGTACTTCAGCCAATCCGGTAAAAGATGTTTTGCAGGTTAAATTAGGCCTACTGATTTTGAGATTTCGTTTCGTATTTTATTTACATGGTGTGTCCAATTGAGGCGTTCGTTAAAGCACACTTTAATAAACTTATGATTATTGATACGCTCAATTAGTGGTCTTTCGAACTGCAGTTAGATATGTGTATTGTGGGCGCGATTTATTGATAAAGATATTACATATTTTTGTCTTTTCTGTATTTAGAGATAAACCGTTAGCCACCAGCCAGGATGAAAGTCCAATTAAATATTTTTTTTTTATTGTGGTCTCTAGTTCGCTAAGATTGGCCCCAGAAAAACATGCATTTGTATCATCGGCATACAGTATTAAATCTTCAGTAAATGGTATATTATATATGCCATTTATATAGACGAAGAACAGTAAAGGACCCAGTATTGAGCCTTGTGGTACGCCATATCTGAGAAGAGTGTCAGAAATATTTTTACAACGCCGGACCGGGAGTTCGTTCAACAATAAAGATCGAGTTCATTCTCACTCAGGGACGTATTTCTTCAATATTTTATTTACAATAAAATTATATCTATAATATATCGTTGGAAAGATTGTTTTCTTGTTGCTGATCTGCTTCGTTGAACCTTCTTCAGCAGTTGCTGCGGTGACGGACTTCTAAGATTATTGAAACAATGTTTTTGTTATTGTTACTTTTTTTACAGTTATTTCCAGTAATGGCTGCCAGGCAACACAACATATTTATGTTTGTATCCTTGGACGACTAATCGTACAATTGACCCGGTCCACACAATTCGTAACGGCCGGAACGTTCCTTTAGTCTACTGCTGTTATTGTTAATTTTATTTTTATTTTGTTGTACTCAGTTGATTTTACTAATATTTATTAAAAGTATACTTTTTTACGTATACGAATAAACGCTTCAGCTTTTATTCCTCACACTCGACTTGGACATGTTCCCTGTCTACTTGTTCAAGCTAGCTCTTTTGTCCTATTCTGTTCTTTTCCCTTAAAATGATGTGGCGAATTTTTGAATTCCCACAATTCCTTTATGGCCCACTGTTTAGACCGCACTGTATGGACTCTCAAAAGAGACATATCTATTAAAAACTGGAGACAATAGAGAGTTTTAGAATAGAGGGCCCCAAAGCTTGGGGGCCCCAAAGAAATAGGGGCTCACCACTGCGTATGCGTAGAACCCAAACTCTGTTTGGGGCTTTGGGTTGGCGCTTGGGCCCCCAATCGCTTGGGGGCAGTGGCGTCGGCAAGCATGGCGGCGCCCTTTCCGCTCGCTTCGGAGCAAATTCGTCATGGTCGCTGCAGTATTAGCCCAACTGGCTTTCGCTTTGCTTTATCTCGCTCAAATCACAAAGAATGAGCAGTGGGTCACCCCATTTTAAAGATCGTCCCCGATTCTGGCCGTTTCTAAGCCTAAACATACGCGGTAACCGTTGACATGGCAACATATTGCTACTCTGTGGCCCCAAGGGGGGGGGGGGGATGTGGTGTATAAAACGGGAAAGGGGGTTCGTTCGTGGCGCGATACCTGCAGCTTGAAGACAAGTATTTCAAGGCTTCAAAGTCGCCCCAGCTCAGATCTAAATAGTGCAGCTGCGCGCAGAGTATGCGCGCTCGCATTTGTCTCAGTCTCGGCAGTTGAAGGCCTAAATCTTCGGCTGCAGATGGTCAAAGCGCACACGAACGCCCAAAAAATTCAAGAACGAGCCATACCTAAAACAGCGCGCAAGCACAGGAGGAAGGAAATAGAACACAGGAAAGAGCGCTGACTCCCAACTTATGTATTGTGAAAGAGAGAAAGAGGAAGCTTCAGACATGAAGCCCACGCGCACCAACAACGTAAAAAGAAGAAAGAATAAAAACATACATTACTAAGTTGCAGTAGAAAAGGAGAACGCTGACATTATAAGGTCACGACGAACAAAGATGAGAAAAAGAAGAAAGGAGAAAAAAATGAAAGCCGCTTACAACTCCCTGTAACGCCGAATTAGAGCGCAGCTCTTGAGGAGGAGGAGGGAAGGGCACTGGGGGGGGGGGGGTTAAACTAACCAGGGGGGGGGGTCACGTTACCTTGGGGGTCACGTGACCCCCAATGCCGATGATGTCATCACTGACGTCACTGATGACGTCATCAGTGACGATGACGATGCGGGTACCGATGACGTCATTAGTGACGTCACTGATGACTTCACCAGTGATGATGACGATGACGATGCGAATGTTGGTGACGTCATCAGTGACGTCGCTGATGACGTCATCAGTGATGATGACGATGACGATGCGGATGCCGGTGACGACATCAGTGACGTCACTGATGACGTCATCAGTGATGATGACGATGACAATGCGGATGTCGGTGACGTCATCAGTGATGATGACGATGACGATGTGGATGCCGGTGACGTCATCAGTGATGATGACGATGACGATGTGGATGCCGGTAACGTCATCAGTGATGATGACGATGACGATGTGGATGCCGGTGACGTCATCAGTGATGATGACGATGACGATGCGGATGCCGGTGACGTCATCAGTGATGATGACGATGACGATGTGGATGCCGGTGACGTCATCAGTGATGATGACGATGACGATGTGGATGCCGGTGACGTCATCAGTGATGATGACGATGACGATGCGGATGCCGGTGACGTCATCAGTGATGACGATGACGATGTGGATGCCGGTGACGTCATCAGTGATGATGACGATGACGATGTGGATGCCGGTGACGTCATCAGTGATGATGACGATGACGATGTGGATGCCGGTGACGTCATCAGTGACGATGACGTCATCAGGGGGTCACGCGACATCGGCGGGGGTCACGTGACCTCGAGGAGGGGGCCACGTGACTTCGGGGGGTCACGTGACCCCCCACGAGGTCACGTGACCTTGGTGGGGGGCTCGCGCGGTGCATTATGGGACATTTCCCATGATGCACCGCGCGGTTACGCCGACGGCGACGGCGACGGCGACGGCGACGGCGACGCCGACGCCGACGGCGACGCCGCTCAAGCCGGAAACGGGCCCCTAAGAGCTGCGCTCTAAAAGAGTACATCTGAAGCTTCCTCTTTCTCTTTCTTTCACAATACATAAGTTGGGAGTCAGCGCTCCTTCTTGTGTTTTGTTATCTTCCTCCTGAGTTTGTGCGCTGTTTTATGTATGTATTCTAAGTACCAGCTAGCTCAACTCTCTATGTTACTACGAGAACAAGCGCCAAATTAGAGCGCTACGGATTGGATGGTTTCGGCTACACCCGAAGCGGGATGGCCTAACGAGTCGAGGCCTATCCAAGGCCAGAAGAAAATGGCGGAAGAGAAGGCTCCCGCGCGCGTTCGCTTCTCGATCGACGATGACATTTATGTGCTACGCGAAGTCTACGCCCCTAACCCATTCCAGGATTCCATGAGATAGACTTCAACGGCCGAAAGGGTCTCCGAAGCAATCGGAAGAAATTTCTCTACGCGGGCCATCCGCGACCGGGTCGACCTGCTGCTGGCACAGTTTAATACGAAGCACACATTTCCCGGTAACTTTTCGTAACGTAACGAAAAAAACAAAATAAAAAAAAAAAAAACAAAAAAAAAACAGGTCTGTGTGAACCGTGGTGTGACGAGCCTTTAGCCACGGAGTAGCAATACGTTACCATGTCAACAGTTACGACGTATGTTTAGGCTTAGGAACGGCCAGAATCGGGTACGACCTTTAAAATGGGGCGAGCCCACCGCTCATTCTTTGTGACTTGAGCGAGATAAATCAAAGCAAAAGCCGCTTGCATTATTCATTGGCAATGAAATTGGCAAATACTGCAGCGATCATGACGAATTCGCTCCGAAGCGAGCGGAAAGGGCGCCGCCATGTTTGCCGATCACAACCCGGCCCCAAGCAATTGGGGGCCCCTCGCTATTTTTCGAATTTCACGTTGAGGGCGCGCGCCAACCCAAACCCCCAAACGGAGTTTGGGTTCTGCGCATGCGCAGTGCTGAGCCCCTATTCCTTTGGGGCCCCAAAGCTTTGGGACCCCCTACTATAAAACTCTCTATAACTGTCGTGCTGCTTCAGCTACAGGATGGGCTAAAAGCAAGCTACACCCACCAGCGTCGTGCCTGCGACCGGTGAATGGCACCGTCGAGTTCGCAGATAATTCCATTGGCGCACATGATAGCTTGGTATTTGACGGCGTGCACTCTCTTGTGACCAGAGAAGTAAATCTTTGATTCAGAGACGGTCGGCAGATATGGGTCTTGCTGTGCGTTCCAACTGGCGTTACCCTCCTCATTATTTGAACCGCCCAACACGCGGCCCTGACGTCACGCAGCTGCGATGGCGTTGTCGACACCACTGCGTATGCGCAGACGCTTCACTTCACGCGAATTCGGTTTCTGCACACGCGCAGTGCCCACACCTGGTGTGGGCAAACGCGGGCTTGTTTGTAAACAGCGTGTCGGTCTATAAGCACGCTGCGTGAGGTGTCGTTGCGTTGGGTACCCCGAAGTGTTGGGTTTCCCAAAGCGTTGGGCCCCCCTATTCTAAAACTCTCTAATATGTCGCTGCGTTGTGACTTCTCCTTTAAGAATCTATGTTATTTACACATAAAGTGTACTGTTCATCACTATGAATGCGAATGAAGATCACTGAATTGTTATCAGAACAGTAAATTCAATCAGTATTTAAAAAAAAAAGCCAAATAAGTGCGTTGTACGTTTACGAAAAATATACCAAACACCTTGAAATTACTCTGTGAAACCGTAACCGCTCTCGCAGTCTGTATCCGCGGCTTAGCGCTGCTAAATATAGTACTGAAATTGTAACAAACCTAAGGTAAGATTAATTATTTTTTGTTACAAAACAGTATTTTCTTTCATTTGCAGGATGGTAACGAATTTCAGCAACACATCATCTGTAGACGAACAAACGAGTAACTGCTTTTTTAAACTTATTTTTGGTAAGGGACACAACACTGAGAGAGAGGACAGCCCGCCTCAAGGTCGCATTTTATTTCTGTGTCTCCGTAACGTGCGTCGGGGGAGAACTCACTTTACAGCCCACTTACGCTACTCTTTCCCGAGTGATTGTTTCGTATGAAGACTTTTGTACAGCTTTTTTTTTTCTTCAGGCTTTTCCTATAAAGTTTGCTGACAGGGACGTACTTCTATTCAGACTTCCGTCATGAGCTGAGTCTTCTCGCTGAGGTTGCGCGTGACTCTTCCGCACACTTTCAGTAACTGAGCACTAGAGCAGTGGACACCACTCGCTTGTCTTGTCTTTAAAACTCCTGGACTCCGTGCCCACAAATATTCCACCGTACGGCCCGCCACAGAACAGTTATGGAGACCCTAAACGTAACCACGGCGAATCCTCTGATCTCTGTGCTGTCCCTTCGGGACCCCCGGACCAGGAACTGGGAAACCCTGGAGAATCCGACCTACATTCTTGTCATTTTGGCCACCTACCTCTACGTCTCCAAGTCTCTCGGCCCACGCTACATGAAGCACAGGGATCCCTACGAGCTCAAAGGAGCCATCATGATCTACAACCTTTTTCAAGTTCTGGCCAACATGTACTTTCTCTCACAGATCATCTACCACACGTTCTACGCGGCGGGTTACAGCCCCTTCTGTCAGGGCCTCACGTACAGCACAGACCCGCACGCCATCAGCCTTCTGAACGTGCTCTTCTGGTACCTCTGGGTACGCGTAGCCGACTTCCTGGATACCATATTCTTCGTGTTGAAGAAGAAGTTCACGCACATCACCGTCCTGCACGTCTTGCATCACACTCTTGTCGTGTTCGGCGGATGGATGTTCCTGCAGTTCGGCGGGGACGGGCAAGCCGTGCTTGGTGTCTGTCTCAACTCCTTTGTCCACATCATAATGTACATCTACTACTTCTTAGCCTGCCTAGGACCCTCAGTGCAAAAGTACCTCTGGTGGAAGAGGTACCTGACCAGGCTGCAGATTGGCCACTTCGTCATCATCATAGCTCACGCATCGATACCCATGTTTGTGGACTGCGGCTACCCACGGGTCCTCATCTACATCGCTATACCTCAGGTGATTCTCATCCTGGGACTCTTCGTGAACTTCTACGTGCAATCGTACATCAAAAGGCGAAATGTCGGCGCGGACAAGACAGCCAAGACGTGCTTCGTGCAAGGTGGGGAACATCCGACAACGATAAACGGCGTTGCCAAGGACGCTGACAAGAAGAAGTTGTAGACCCTCTCTGGGGTAGGGTGGTCAACTGTGGACATTTAGCGATAAAGAGACAGGGGACAATTTAGACAAACGGACTGCCGGTGCTAGCTGACGACAATCAGTTTAGTTAAAGCTATTGACTACTTAAAGGGTGGCTGGAGGACCGGGAAAACAAGTATTAGGGGTCATCAGGGTCTGCAGTGTTAAGCCAACGCCTTTTTTAAGCATCGAGGAAGCTGTGGGACCATTAATGCCGTTCAGTAAGATTGCCTGCCATCTTTTGTCCTTTGCACGACAAAGAGCAACAATAATTTAAAATTGCTCGCGCTTCCTGCATTGCTACGTGGCTAAAAATGACTGACTACTGCGTGTTGTTAGACTGCTGAGCTTGAGATCTAGGCATTTTGTTTTGGGACCGAAGAGTTCAGCATAATTATTAGAAGGTAGAGGTCAGGCCAGGCTTCAAGCCGAAGAGGTACTCCGCTTAAAAAACACCGGAACCAGGAAGGTCTCTCGTATATCTCTGTTCACTATATACCTACAGCAGTATACACGAGGTACAACCTATCTACAGCATGTACCTTTATGTATCATTATGCGGAATGGCATCATTTTGTGAACATTTGAAACTGCGCTAAAGGGAAGTTTGGTACCACGTGCCCGAGCACAACGGTGATTTGAACAAACTTAGTTTCGGAGCTCTTTGATTGCACCTCGTACAAGGACCGAGAGCACATAGCGACTCGCTTGCCATTTCAAATCATCCTTTTTTTCCCCACGTCGGGAGGAAGAGAATGACAGTGACGCAGCAGCTCCAATCTTTCGAGCACCACCCGTATCCTTGCGCGCGCTCACGCAGATCATAAAGTAATGTCGCAGACGTCCCATGTCGATAAACTAATCGAGATTACTCCCTTAGCAGAGGGAGGCTGGCTGTTGCTTTTGTTGTGCGTTCTCGTCTCGGCGACAACGCGGCGCCGGAAGGCGTTGCCGGGCAATAGCTGCTGAAACTTGCCTGTCATATGCTGATCCTTCGTATTCTAAAGATTGGTTCATACGCTTGCTTTTGGTTGCAACCGAGTCCGCTACAACCAATTTCTCAGCCGCTTTAGGGCTGCTTATGACCGGTTGCGCAGCAGCGTTCATAAGCCGCTGCTCCGCAAACGCAAGTTTGTGAACCAGCCTAAAGTCGCACACCTGCCGGGGAGGAAGATACTGAAACCTGTACAGAGGCCATTCACAGCACTATAACATGTGCACCGTCACGACGCTTCGTCTTTTTTTTTTTTTTTTTGCGTTTTCAATCGCCGGATAAATCAATCGCACAAAAAAACAAAAAAACAAACAAAAAAAAAAAACTCAGGATTTAGGGGTATGATTAACGAACACTGTGACGATTCACTTTTAGCGCTGCTTTCTATTGGCTCAATCGGATCGTAGCCCGGCTTTGTTTGGACTTGGAGCAAAACGGTGTATGCCTAGCGCAAGTTCGTCTGCTTCTTTTTGCAGGGGTTGTGGTGACGTCAGAACGGTAGTGGGTAGACCTCAATGCTAGATGCCTTGAGGATCCTTCAGATCAAAGTCGATCAGAGCTCGGCATCCTGACGTCACCACAACTTCTGCAAAAGAAGCAGACGAACTTTCGTTCCGCATAGACAGGAACCGAACGCCGAAGTTCGGCTTCTTCTGATTCAGTAATATCTTTCTTGTATACTCGCTGTCGTAGCTATGCTCCTTTGAAAGCTACGTGCTCGTTGGGTTAGTCGCACGTGTAGCCTTTGCCAAATGATCCCGCTCTCGCCCATAACAACGCGCAGAGAGCTTGGTCAGGTGAAGGAAGGAAGGCGGAATGGATTGGTCTGGCGAGCGTGCTGTCGGCGTAGAAGTTGCTCCAATTTTAGTGACAGTAACGGACAGACTTTTGTCAGCCTCCGCGTGTGTGGATATCGTAGAGAAAGCCAAATGTCGCTTCGCAGGCAAAGATGTACAATATCCCTTGAACTTTCCCCACTTTACTACTATGAGGGGTATGGAGTAATTGCCCCTGTCGGTTATTCTTGCTTCGCAGTTGTAGAGACATATAGTAGTCTCTTCTCTCGTGAGAGTTTTTGGATATCTGCTAGACTTTCTGCTCTCAAGAAAGATGGCCGTGTAATCTTTCTCGTGAAAGTAATCTGTTTTTGATGATTGTAATGATTGTAATCTGTTTTTCGCAAAGAAAACGTATGTAGATAGATTGAATACCCGTAATTGCGTTATACATAATTTCGTGGCTCCATCTCAATTGTGTGCATAAAAGATGATGTAATCTAGATGTGGGTTATATATTGTACCTTGTTAAATACATCTGCCATTATTACTATATCTTTCTTTCTTTATTTCTAAATACAATTATTCCTCATCGGGACTATTACAGGAGTGTGAATAAAAATCAACAACACTCCAAATGAGAGAAAAACGGCATAAACAATCAGTTTACACCTACTTAAATACATACAGTAAAATAGTAACTTTGGCTAGTTGGTAATTCAACATGATAAAACAGTGCACAGAAATCGGAGGAAGAGAAAGGACAGGCAGAGCGCAAGAGCACTGACTCCCAACTGATTTATTTTGAAACTCTCACGTGGGGTCCATTTCTATAAAAATGGACCCCGCGTCAGGGTTAATACGAAAGGGAAAAATTAAAATAGGAAATATAAACAGACATGATTGATTTGAGAAAAGAAGGAAAAGGAACAAGAAACTGCAAGGCTCGCCGGTGAAACAAGAAAGAGGAAAAAAAAAAAAAAAGAAGAAAAGAATAGCAATAACAGAAAATATAGAAAACGGAACTTTTTCACTCCCGGCCAGCCAAATTTACTTTCTCGTAGGCGCTGGCTAAGAAAGACACCTCCTCGGCACTGAACCACAGAGAAGGATGGCTCACGCATTGCTGTCCTATTTTTTGAGCCTGATAAGCCTCGAGTATCTCTCGGTTAGTTCAATCTTGATATCTCCCGAGGATAGTTGTGTCACTAAATGTCGGTGAGCACAGGCAGCTGAGACAGCGCGTCTGCAGCTGCTCTTCTACCCTGCCGTGAAGAGAATAAAAATGCCCCTTAAGCCGGTCGTTGAGGCACCTTTAAGTCTGGCCTTTGTAGCAACCAGCACACGTTAGGGGGATCTTGTAAACTACACCTTCCGTGCAGAGAACAAACTTTTCTTGTGTTTCTTCTGCCATGCGGTTCGTGAACGATTGCCAATTGCGGTGCCCGCCTTTGTGCAGATCTTAGCTAACCTTGGCGGGGGGGGGGGGGGGGGGGGGGGGGCAGGAAACACCACTGCAGTGGAACATCATAACTGTTGGCTAATTGTTTCAAATTGTGGGACAATAATACGAGACTACGACCTGGCGCTGTTTTTAAATATTTGTCCTGCTGCAGCTAACCCCTTTTACCTTCTTCAACAGGGATTCCATAACGTCTAATGGAACTGCCCGAGGAAAACCAGATTCCTCAATGCGTTTAAGCTGAGATCTACAACTGTGCTTAACGGCATGATAACAGGACTTTGCCAGGGCAGAGCCTAGAATGAATGTGGCCCTGCCCCTTTAGACAAGCTTGGGATGAAAGGAAGTGTAAGGCAGAATGCGTTTCTTTGACGGAGGAGAAGAGTACCAGCATAGGTGACTGACTTAGGACGATAACAATAGGCCTAAAAATTGCGGGGTCCCATCCTTGGGTTCCTCGAACGTAAGCTTTAGATCCGAATCGCACCGAATGAAGGTTTCAAATACTACATTTACAACATCACTCTTCACCCCTTTCTCTATGCTTCTTTTCTTTTTCTTTCACAATAAATCGGTTGGGGGTGAAGGTTTTTTCGCGCCATTTGTCCTTCTTCCTGCGTGTTCTGCGCGTTGTTTTATCATGGTGAAATACATACAGATGATGTCACATCTCTTAATTTTTAAGAAATACGCGTAATAATGGGGCTAACTTAGGGAATGCTATTGCGATCAAAAGAATGCATCGGCGAAATCTCGATAGCCGTCGATCTGCCTTATAAATGGTTCAGCAGATTGGCCGACACATCTGAAATGGTAACCCAAATTACACGTAAGCGATCTTTTTTTAAATTTTTTTAGCGAAGTTATTAAATTTTTAAATTTGGTCTGAGAGTATGAGAGTCTACTGAAAAGCCTTAAAACGTGACATCAAATGTAATATGGGAGCAGTGCAGATTCTTCCCGACGCATTACAAGAAGTTTAATTTAGGCTGTCAGATGAATGCTGGGGAAGAGCAAGCCAACAAAAAGGAATAAATGAACTAGTAAAATAATGTTTCTTTAGAGTGCCTGCTCGACTTGCAAGCTATACACAACCGCATGTGACGTAAGTGAACTGGAAAGCGCGCGAACATTTGAATTTTGGTTGAGGCATCAACTTCATTTGCCGTTTTCTCAAAAGCTGTTTTGAATGTAAAGATAGTAAATAGCGTGCCGGCAGGCTGGAAGGTAAAAATCAAAATGATTTAAATAGTGAGTTAAACCACGATTTAAATAATGCTTTAGAGCAGGTCGTTTTTTTTACTTCACAACCCTAATCCGAGCTTTCCCGCAAAAAACAAAACAAAAACATTCTGGATTTTTTTGCCGATTGAATATGATTTGTTGTTTTCTACGTAAATTTATCTTATATCTAAATGAAGGGATTGTCGCGCAAGAAAACTTTATATCAGGTTGTAGTTGAACACAAGTACAAAGCGGTGGTCTTCTGAGCAAATCAGAAAGTCGAGCTTTCTCTCTACCGCCCACTTCTTTCGTATGTTACGCAGCATCCTATTGTAAGCAAATAATGACACAAAAAAACTAACACCAGAAAAGTAATGCCTAGTATCAAGGAAATCAAATCTCAAAAGAAAAAGGAAAAAAAAAAAACTCTTCACTATACTAAAAATCGCAAGTTTTTTTTTTCTATTACAACGGGGTCTACTCAATAAAGGGTAGTTAATTAACCTGTACAGTACTTCTTTATTCTGCATTGTTTTCAGTGATTGGACGGCTTGTAAAATCGATCTGTCATGCTTAAAAAAATATGCAGTGATTGAAAAACATCTTTTTACGGCTAGAGTCATTTAACTGAAAATAATCTGATTTAAATATTATAAACCTAGTTTAAACCTAATAAATATGATTTAAATCAAATAAAACGAATTTATGGGATAAAAACAAATGAGAATCTTTTATTTTTTGTTTGGTGCATACCACGAAGAAAAAGAACTGGGTATTTTGAATATGTTTTGTTTAGCCATACATGATGTTTGAAACCTGAGACTGTGGTCTGAAAAATGGAAAACTCTTGAAGGAGGAAGAAAAAAAAAAAAACAGAAAACGTCTCAAACTTAGCTACAAACAAAAAAATTATATTCCCCTCTTTCGAACGTCGCCACGAGCACATCGGATGATCGCCGAACCGCAGACAATACACCACAACCACAATGCACCGAACCGCAAACAATATAACAGAACCAAAGGGAAGCTTGCCCTATCGTTTCCAACTTTACGCAGTACACCGGGACCAAAACAGAAACCAGAAACACAAGGTCGTCACCACCGCACCCGAAAGGATCCCCAACCGGACAACGCATCACAAGCACTGGGAAAATACAGAGACCTTCACCCCTCCATCCCAAAAACACTCATCTGAAACATAAATCACACACAGGCGCCATCACTGCCCCCCGTTTGATCCCAAACAGAACAATGGCAAAACAAGTCTGCGAAACAACCCCGCTCCCTCCTAACTTCATCCCGCACAAGGGTTTACAGTCGAAGGCAAGCTTTGGACTCACTTCCAAGTTGCATTAACGCTTGACTGACGCAATTTTTGCGACGTTTTTATGCGGACAGTTGCTCGCGCAACACGTCTCACTTCCTTACGCTCTTTGTGTACGATTTCCGTGTCTGACCAGATCGCTGTACATGCATGACATTCCTGGAGATGCCTCGCTAGTTCAGAGTTTGCGGTTCGGTGCGTTGTGGTTCTGGTGTATTGTTTGCAGTTCGGTGATTATCCGTAGTGCTGGGGGCGACGTTCGGAGGAGGGACATATAAAACGTAGATACATTAATGTTTATAGCTGAGTTTGAGACGTTGTGTGTCCCTTTTTATTCCCCTTGCAAGAGTTTTTTTAGTTTTTCAAACCACTGTCTCAGGTCTCAATCATCATGTATAACTTACACCGGCTTGTCTGCGTATTAACCGTTTTTTCATTAGTTTAGCTAGCTCGCAAAACCACCTGGGTTTTTTCTTTAAAGAGGAAACTTGGTTATTCTCGGGGCTAATGTGACCCGAATGACGTTTCCCTCTCTCCAAGCAACGACTGGACGTGCGTTTCCGCAAAGTGGGCTATTGTCTTCCATGCGACGCGTGTCCGTGATTTCTTTATTGTTCGTGGCGCTACGCCTTTTAAAGCACGCGCCCTCGGCGTGCTTTTGTTTTTCGCCGCGTCAACTTTTGTAAGTGCTGCGGCCTTTTCCGTTACACCGTTGGTCATGTTCCAGGTTGTTTTTTTCCTCTTCCTTTTCTAAACTTTGCTTTGCATTTTTGTGTGTTACATGCTGGGAGGAGATTCCTTAAAGTGAAATTTAAGCGAAAAGAACACAGCACGTATCAAAAGACACTTGGCGGTACACCGAGGGCGAACAATTCAACTCAAAACGGTGTTGCCAAAATTTCTCGTCCCTTTGTGTCAAGGAAACAAAAGCCCATCTAAGATGCATCGTCGGCACCTATATTCTGCGTTCATTATGTCTCTAGTAACAACCGGCAGGCCTATTGTTAAGACGGGCGAAACATTCCTCCATCGTATACCTCAAAATCACGCTGACTTTTGCTCTTTCATATGTAATCGTACGCTCTCAGCAGGGAACAACAACTAGCTGTTAGACACAGCGAGGACGCGAAAGTGGTGCCTTCGTCGCGGCAAGTCAATTCGGGTCACTATAGCTGGCGTGCGCTGCTGTACTCGGAAGTAGCCTTGATTCCAGCTGGGCGGTTACGCGTGCGTGGGGGTGTCACTCATTTGGCGCCGAAAGCCCTGCGCGCATCTCTTCTCTCGTTCCATCATGCACGCCATCCCGCTATCCACCCTCGCACCCTTATGAAAATGTGTAATTTGTCATTGTTGTTACAAAAAAAGGGGAAAAAAAAAGAACACTTTGTGGCGGAGTTGGCAACGGTGTTGCCAATTCAGCTGTTTTCCCAGCGTTTTTATGAGTTTTATAGAGGGAGATATTGTCGTTTTGTGGTTGACTGGATTTTTTAGCGGATTTGGAGTCATCTGAGCCTGTGTTCTGGCGATCTAAAATCTTCTCCAGCTTAAATTTATCAATCGTGTATAGCTTTATTTCTGTGCTAAGTTAGTGTTATGGCTTCGTTATTTTTGCTTTGTCCCAACAAACGTGTTGTCAGTAAGGATAATGCTTGCGACACATCGCTGTTAAAACGGTCAGCGAGTTTTCAGGGTTCCTTTAGCGAGTTTGTATTTTTGAGTAGGCAACACTGGTTGGCAATGCATGTTGCTGCCACCCGGTAGAGCGGGGTGTGAAACGAAACCTAAGCCAAAAACCAAAAAAAAAAACACGTTATTTTGATTGAACCGCGGAACAAGACCCTAGCCGAAATCAAGCATTTAATAAATAATTTTAGTGAACCGTTGTCGTGTTTTGCGTACTGCACTACTGGAGCCTTTGAGGCTTTTAAGCGCCCACCCCGCGGTCACGGTATCACTCGGGCGCGCACTTAAGAGCATGCTTTAAAGGCTCCAGTAGTGCGATACGCGGAACACGATAACGGTTCGCTAAAAGCCCCTATTATGGAGTTTTAGCGAGTCGTTTTTGGAGCGCATGGTTCCGAAATCATGAACGGTGCAGCTGGTCTCTCCTGTCAAACCGTACGTGAAATTTAACATATTTCAGCGAATCGTAAAACTGGCGCAATCGTGTAAACGGTGATGATGATTTCCTTTAACCGGCAGCGCCATCGTCTAGTAAACACGTGAGATATTTTGCAGAAGGGCTGCACCCAAGAAGAGGGTGCCGCGTTGCTTTGTCCCTGCATTGTGGCCTATACGACCGGTGTTGTAGTAACGCGTGGTCACAACAGCGACTTTGTCGCAACTCGCGGCTCCAGGAAAGACATTTTGTTCGCCTACAACTTTTCTATAGTAGGAGCCGCCACCGTCATTCTTGAAGGAGCATGAGCCAGCCAGCCAACCAAACCCTCCGCCACCTTAAGTGCAGCAGTGCTGTTTCAAGAGCCATTTTGACTGTGCGCTAGCGCTATACGCTCCGTGCGGGAACTATAGGGGGTGCTTTGAAAAACGCGCGTAGCGCCGCTAGCGGAGGAGCTGGCGTTCGACAGTGAGGCGCGCGCAGCAGCTTCACTGTCGAACGCCACAGCTTCGCGTGCGAAGCTGTGGCGGCGGAAGCGCGCAAGGACGGAACTTTTGCTTTTTGAGCCGATACGTTGAGGGTGACGTTGCATGAGTGCTGGGGCAGATTTAAGAAGGGCATTTAGCTGTTCTTCGCTTCTTATATACTGAGTTTGAGTCGTTATTAGGGGTAATTTCTTTAGTTGCGGTCGAAAAAGGGGTTTGAGCAATTTTCTGAAAAGCAAGACGGCTGCCACCACAATTGCTCTGTGGGAAATTAGTTTCGCTCATCGCTGTAAACGTATACAGGACTGCTGGGACGATGATATCTGGAGGCGAGCGAGATGTTCACTAAGTTTGTGCACTAAGTGGGCCAAGTTTTATTAAGACAACAGGTGTGAAAGTTATGGTTCGAACGAATAAAGGAATAAAGCTGTGAGGAATATCCAATACTGGACCCAAAATGTTGTGTTACAACCGGGCTTTGCGAAGTGCAGATTTGGACACACAGGTTCTTGGATATGACCGTAACTTGACACAACAGTTATAATACCGAAAATAGGTGGCATAGGGAAACCAGGTGGAAATTTGTTTTGGGCGGCATAACTGAATGAGAAACGGTTTTGACCGTGAAGGACTACCAAGAAAATACCACTCGTCGTGGGAGATGGAGACTTTACAGGTAGGAAGGGACTAGTGCACTGTACTTCCAATTGAAACAACCATACGAAAGGTGGTTTCAAAGCCGAGAAAACCAAGTTGCCGGCCAACTCACGGTTTGGCCGTCAAAAGCTTTTGCGGTCAGCTGTAATCTGGTTGTGCGGGGTGCTGATTTTTGGCACACAGGTACTTTTACAACCGTAACTTGACAAAACACTTATTATACCTAAAAGAGGTGGCATAGTTTAACTAGGTGGAAATATTTTTGGGCGGCGCAACTAAATGAAAACCGGTTTTGACCGTCAAAGGCTGTCAAGAGAATACCACTCATCATGGCCGGGAGGTGCACACTTTACAGCTATAGGAAGGGACCAGTGGACGGGTACTTAAAGTTCGAACAACTTTGCGATAGGTGGCTCTAAAGCCGAGAAAAAAAAGATTGTTGTCTACAAGACTCGGTGTGTCAGCGTTTCCACATCCAAAAGGAGGCTGATCAAAAAAGAAAGCACACCACTTAAACTTCCACACTCAAACATCGATTGTCCAGTGTTTCCAAGTTTCATTGTAGTTTTCCTTAGATTCATATTTGTCACTTTTTGTACCGTCCGAATCTTTCTTCATGAAGTACTGACTGCGTACCATAATGGTCCGGAAATATCATCGACACGCACGATGGGGACGAAACTTCTTTGGAGGGCATTCCTCCAACGAAATGGGCACATACCCGCGAGTGTGGGATGGCATTTCAGTTCGTCTCATCGGCGCTAACACATGTAGGCGTTACTGGTACGAAAACAAACGCAGAGCGCAAAGCGGCAGTGTAAATATGTCAGCCGTGCCGACACAGTGGGAGACATGATCGGTAGACCAAATTTCTTGCGTCGTACGGTACGGGTTCATCGTTGTCGCCGTCCCGCAAAACATCGGCGAGGTGAAAAACTGTGAAACTTCGTCCCCACGAGATACGACGCATAACTATTGGAGCACTTAACGACGCAGCAGTTCATGCTATCAACCCAGCGCAACCACACCGCTCCGACTTCAATGCGTACCAATGTACGCGGCGTGGTTTCGTTTCGCTGGGGCTCTCACTGCCTACCTTCGGCAACGGCCGCGCGGCGGCGCGCCGGTCGCGTCGCACGGAGTGTATACGTCAGCAGTCTGTAGACCCTATCTGAAGACTGACACAGCCCTTGTAAGAACCGAGGCCATTCCATTGCCACTCCATACCGGGCAAAATGCATATAATTCCATTCCCAGCCATTCCTCTTAGTGCTGCCGCCATTCCATTCCCATTTCATTCCCAATCCGTTCCGACGTCGCGGAAGTGCGGAGTGGTTACCACTTTGCGACCAAACAAAATTAAACTGTAAAAAAAAAAAAAAAGCTGGTCGAGCACAGTTTTTATTTTTTGTGTTCTTCATTTTGCGGGTTGTGCGGCTGAAGTTTTGACATTATTTGCCGGGCATACACCCCTCCTCCCCCTGGCGAAACGTGCCCGTACTTGTTAGCACTTAGCAGCACGAGGAGCAGACGACATGGGAGGCTGGTGCGCTCGTTGTGCTGGCCTCGTAAATAATGTCCCGAATGCACAAGGGCAGGGCACCAGGTGTTGTTGTGTAGTCAAATGCCACAGATAAATACGTGTCTCCTGAAACGTTTTATTTGGTTCCTTGGACGTGATTCAAGAAAAATTGCCAGAAGCATGAATAGCCAGCTGCGCGGAAGACAGCGTTGATTATTGTTTCTCTCTTGTCGCATAATTCCGTAGTGCAGCTACGTTTCCTTGTCCCACTAATAGGGAGCTTTCGTAGATGAGACGCAAGAGCATGCAAAAGGTTTGCGCTGCTTGGGGTAGCCGTCACTTTGAGGGCGGGCTGAGTTCGCGCCCTCAGGGCCTGCAATCTGCTCTTGACGCTCTACGATAAGTCCCTAATGTACGGGGCTACGATGGTTCCCCGTGGGTGTCGACAAAAGAAACCTGAATATGTAGTTACCACTTAGAGCGCTGCTCTTAAGTGCCCGTTTCTGTGTTTCGCGGCATCGACCTAACCGCGCTAAATTTAGCGGGAAAATCGACGTCACGTGACTAAATTTAGAGGGCGATTCCCCGCTAAATTTAGCGGGGAATCGCCCTCTAAATTTAGTCATCTGACGTCAATTTTCCCGCTAAATCTGGTGGGGAAACTTAATTTGTTCATAAATGACGTGACACCAAGTCATATGATGTCATTTTCCCCTCTAAATTTAGCTGGGAAACTGAATCGGAGGAGGAGGGGATGGAGGAGGAGGTGGAAGAGAGGATGAGGGGAGGGTGGTGAGGAGGAGGGGCATACCCTCCGCTCCTCCTCCTCCTCCTCAAGAGCTGCGCTCTAATTTCGCATTAGAGATTTGTAAACGCCTTTCATTTTTTTTAAACAAGCATTTAGAAACCAAGCTCACTTTGTTTACCCGCCGATTTTGTTCCTCCAGGGTTACAACAGAAAGCGAGTGAGTGGCGAAAGACTAGGTAAAATGAGGCACGTAATCGTGGCCCCTGTTGCGTACTGACCTGAAGGCATAATTTTTAAGGTATAATTACTTTCCAAGGAACTCTAAAACAATTAGGCACTAGAACATTCCTGGGTCGACCAATTAGAGCGTGTTGGCAATGTTAGATTCTTAAAAGAAAACTACATAAAGAAGACCAGGACAGGACACCTCATAACGATAAATACCTGGAAATGTATGGCTGAAATTCAAAATTAATTACAAATCTTGCACAAACAAAGGAGTAATATTAAATGTGTTTTTTTGGTGGAGGGGTTCTAGTTATTTAAAGCATAGCTTGCCTAAACAGCAAACAAAACAAAACATAACACAAGAAAGGTTTGAAGAACACCTAAGACCTTCTTATGAATTGCGAATGCGAAATCATGAATGTCGTTCTTGCGCGCGTCCTCGTGAAGTTACCGCGCCTCGCTGACATGGGCGCATGATTCCGTGCCACCGCTCTGTCGGCGGCACGGACCAACACCTCCTAGATAGATTTCAAGCCTGCACGTCACGTGACATGACATCACGTCCCGAAGGCCTGCACGGGCGCTGATTGTACGCGAGTACCGCGTCACCGTTCGAGTGGGACTCGTTTCCTATCATAGTCCAACGAGAACGCTGACGCGGCACTCGCATCCAGTCAGCGCCCATGCAGGCCTCCGGGACGTGACGTCATGTCACGTGACGCGCAGGCTTGAAAGTTGTCTAGAAGGTGTTGCGCGGAATCGGCTGTAGGGATCGGCTGGTGCGTTTGGGCGGCCATACGGCCTCCCCGAGCGCGCCAGCCGATTCCTCATGGCCGGCGCGCGGGCACGCAGCGCCGTAGGGTGGTGCTGATTGAAACTGACACGCGACGGCCTCCCTCGGCTTCATTTAATTGCCGTTGTGCGTGGCTTTTTGGGCGGCTTCAAAGCTGGGATGCCTCATGTATTTATGTTCCGTTTGGTGCGGCTGATGACGTTAGCTCGTTCCATGGGATCAGTTAATGCTTTCGCATTAAAAACATATTTGTAGTCAGCCGCAACTGTGTTCAAAATTATCATTCTGGGGTAACATAAAAGTGTTCCTCCCCCCAAACATCAGCGCTCATTAGCTTAGAAGCAAGTGCGTCGTACCGTCTCCCTCGTGCGACTAATTCATAAATTCTATTACAGCGATTGCTATGCAAACATCAGTGTTGGACAAAGGGTGTAAGAATACACCTTTTTTTAGAGTGTAAGGTTCTTATACCGTAGGGTTCTTCACACAATCTCAGGAGTCACCTGTGGCGGCAGCGTAGCCAGGAAGGGGGGGGGGGGGGGGCAGGAGGGAGCGTATGAAGCTCCACACCCCACCCTGAAATTAAGTAAACCTTATATGCATACGCATGGCGCCAAAATCCTACCCCCTTCCGCTGTTTCTGTTATGGAGATCCCACCACCCTTCCCAATTCCGCCCCGACTTCTAAAAAAAAGAAAAACAAAAAAAAACCTTGTTACGTTGGTTTTTAGGGCTCCATCAAGGAGCTAGGGTTAGACGATTCTTTTGGAGTAAATAATCAAAATGCTACTTGGAGGACTTTTTCACGCACGGTTCATAGGTAAAAGCCCATTTCGCGCAGCTTTTATACAAGCAGCTATTTACCGTCTCTTTGAATTAATTCCTTATAGTTTCTACCCTTGTTTTGCGAAGCATATCAAAGTCATTAACATACCGTAAGACGGTCCTAATCCTCATGTGAAGTTCATTTTGTTGTGTTTTCTGTACAATGTTTGGAACATATCGCAAAAGTAAGCCACCCCAAATTCGTTGCACACACCATATTTTTGGAGATACTGTCGACCTTGATGTGACACCAATGTCGCCGTATTACAAACACCAAGTAATTTCAGGGAGTCGCTAAGGTTCATCCCAGCAGCGTTCTGGTATGCTATGGCACATCTCTTATCGACTGAACAAAACGTCAGCGATAGTCTTGTCCGCGGTATAGAATAATGCAGATCCTGGTTGTCGATCGAAGAAGCCGGTAACATCAAATTAATTTACCTGAACATAAGCCATGGCATGTCCTGACTTCTGTATCTTTCAAGGATCAATGCATTGTACCAGAGACAAGTACTTTGCCAAGAACACTGACGAATGGGCTTGCAACCGCCCCTTTTTGACAAAATGGTGTAAAACAGTATCCCCAACCTCGTATGTCTTCGCCGAGAAAAAAACAAAACAAAAAAATGAAAGCCGTTTACAACTCCGTGTAACGCCGTATTAGGGCGCAGCTCTTGAGGAGGAGGATATAACGGCACTGATGGGAGGGTATACCCCTCCTCCCTCCTCCTCACCTCGTCATCCTGCCGGCTACTCCTCCTCCCCTCCTCCTCCTTCACCCCCCCCCCCCCCGTGGCCCCCGTGAGTTCACGTGACCCCTGTTACGTCACGGGGGTCACGTGACCTCAGGGAGATCACGTGACTTCGGGGGGGGGGGGGAGGGTTCACGTGATTTCATGGGGTGTCACGTGACCTCACGGTTACGCCGACGGCGAAGCCGCTCAAGGCGGAAACGGGCGCCAAAGAGCTGCTTTCAAAACATCCAGGTGGAATACCTTCGTTTTTGTAAATTTGTGCTCAGGTTATTTAGAAGGATCTTCTACCCCAGAACGGCTTGATTAGTTCCTTTTCTGAATTTTTCCTGGCTATGAACGAAGTTCTTAGCCGTTACAGCACTGGCTATCTTTCTCTCCTTATGTCCCCTAATCAAGGGCTGCAAGACCACCTTCTTTATCCGGGACACAGGGATTGAGAGCTTTGCTTCGTAGCTCATGCACCGTAGAACCAAAATACATACCTAAGCGTGATTGGCTCGTTTGGCTCGCGAGGCAGTCAATTTTCTCATTGATGATTTGTGATGCTTTATCACTATGAACTCGGAACTCAACGTTTCGAACCAATGCGACCTTGTTGACGGTCTTGAGCAGTAAGGGCATCAACTTACAAAACTAGAGCCCACTATACATTGGAAGCTTTAGTTTTGGATATTGTCTTGTCTTACTGTGAAGTAAATTTTTTATATAAGATGCTTATACAGCGACCGTGCGCGACAAAGCATGCCAGTAAATAAAAACACACGCACAAGAGATGTATACCAGTTCCAAGACCTAGACTAAAGTGCACAAATTGTACACAAACCCCTACAATATTTTTGCAAATAAAATTATAAAAATAAAAATTAGAGCTCGTGGCGTATAAAAGAAATGCTTAAGGTATAAAAAAAATGCAGCAAAACCTGGACAAGAAATCTAGCACCACTTAAAAGTTAACGGCTTCAGGACCGGCGGTATATGAGATCAACGATAAAAATAGTCCGCGTGCAGGCCATCTGCTGATAATTAAACTTAATGTAACGCCTGAAACTCTTGCGCTTAAACTTTTATAAAACATCCAAGTTGAAGTAAAAAACAACAAAGAAAAACGAGGCGTTCTTCTTTGTTGTCTTTGCCTTCGACTGGAAAGTATTTTTTTTTTTTTTTTTTGCATAACAGTTTGAGGCGTTACATTATGATTAGATATGTGCGAGGCTGTCCTTAGATCGAGAGACAACGATTTCTGCGCGGCTGGGAGCTAAAAAGTGTTTGGTTAATTAAACTGAAAGGGGCAGTCTCATATGCTTTTTCTGTCTATACCAGCCCCAACTCTGCACTGCCGTACGTTTTCAAGTATACGAACGTTGACGCTTGGTGTAGTGCAGTCGTGAGCATAAATCCCGTAACATTGACACGTTTTGAGCCAGTCAAGATAATTACAGCGAATCACTGCTAAATAACGCTAGGGTGTATTAAAACAGCCTGCAAATAACAGGACGCTTAAATACGACACTGAAATCGTATGCAAAATTTATGGACGACATTTACATTACTCCCCCAGACACAGAAACAGCTGCACCCGTCATAAACGAATTTTCTGGCAGGCAAAGAAACACAACGACCTCGGCCACTTCTTCTGGCCGACATAACCTGCCCATGGGAATGCTGGTCAAAATGTTCTCGATCTCCTCGCAGTTGTGGCCCGTACGCCCCATCGGAGTGTCCAGAAAGGCCGGCAGGACGGTGTTGACGCGGATGCCCCGCGGGACACCAGCTCTTTGGCCGCCACTTTGGTGAGCGCCTCCACGCCAGCCTTGGATGCGGAGTAGGCACTTCTGCCAGCACGAATGACCTCGGTCAGCATGCTTGAGATGCTCACGATGGCGCCGTGTTGAACGTTGCCGGTCAGCATGGCTCTCGCTGCAGCTCTTGTGATGAGGAAGGTACCCTAAAACAATGACGTGGCGAGGTTCTCGAAAACCCTCGAAAATGTGAGAGCTGAGGGATCCCATCATAGCGTATCGAACTATTTCAAATTTAGGCTTTCTTTATTGTAGGGGTAGAAAAAAATAAGTCAGGTCAATTAGAAACCTTAATCCTAGGTATCTAAGCCTTGCGAAAGAATCATATTGATTCAGAAGGGACGGAACAGCTAACGAAATACTGAAGCCGAAGGAACTTTACGCTCCAGTATTTCGTTAACTGTTCGATTACATCGACTTTATATTTTACTACGGGGAATTGTTTTGAATTAACCAGTACTTGAAATATTCCACGTAACGTTTTGAGCTTACTTTTACCAGCTACAAAAGTTGCGCAACAATTGAAGCTTCAAGAAAGTGTGCAGGCGAGCGTTTTAAACTTGGATATTTGAGTCGGTGCGGGGTACAGAAGACATAGCGAAGCACGAGAATTAGGTGATCGCAATTGGTTTCTTCAAGTCGCTCATAACTTTGGGAAGGGGGGGGGGGGGGGGGGGGGGGCTAGCATATTTATATATTGTAGGTTCGAGACGTACGAGCAAGCATTAATTTATTGTAAATATATATGGCGGAAATTAGCTGTTGCCATGCAGGCTCGTAAGATTTGGTTTTTCGCCTGTTGTTTACAAGCATCTCTGTGTTCTCGGTAAAGCTTAGGTCATGTGGTACATGTTTTATATTATTATTATTTCATGCGATGTTGACTTTTCTAACTACGAAATATAGAAATCAATTTCAAATTTATTTACGTTTACACTTGAATGGCAAATATTGTTTTACCTAAGAAAAACAGATCGTATTCATTGCGGAAACCAGATAATATTATTAAATGTCTGTTTAAGCGGTCCAACTTACCTTCAAGTTAATTCGTATTATATCGTCGAATGACTCTTCGGAGATATCCATCAATCGCGTGCTAGGAATATTGATTCCGGCGCAATTCACAACAAGGCTTGCCGGCGCAGGGCAGGTGCTTTCGATGAGCTCAAAGAGTAACTTCACAGACTCCGAGCATCCCACATCCAACTTGAAGGCTTGGTGTTGTGACAGCCCTGCGTGATAACCACATTGAAACGGTTAGTATTAAATGTGATGACAAAGTTCAAATAAATAATGTTTTTCTGCATTTTAAATGTTCTTTGTAGAATCCTGTTGTGCTGACTTTGCATGTTGAGACCGCATGAAGATAGTACCACTTGACGTTTGACATATTTGCTGTAGATGAGAAATTGAGCAAGTAGAGTAAGTCTGCGCTCTTTAACGTTTGTCAAGTAGTAGTAATATACGACCGCACGCTTGTACGATGCTCATAGTGCTCGAAACGGGCAGGAATGTGGATTAAACCCAAGATCCTTGGGTTCTGCGGCGCGAACTTTCGCTCCACGTGCTCTAAGTTGCGATGCGCTAGAACACTCGAACACCGACCCCAATTGACACTTACAAGGGCATATCGATGCAGTGCTTTGTTGTACCCATGGTGTAGAATGGTCTGTTGCAGCTTAAAAACAGGAAAAAGCTCTTCCCGCCTAACCCTCCCATTTTTCCTCTTTAGGAAAGAGTAAATAGCTTTGCGGGAAGAGCTTCCGGTGCGGTGTCTACACTATTAGCGACATGCACGACCAAAAGCGTCGCTTTCGTTACAAGTCGCGGTTGAACAAACGCTTACTGTGATGTCTTGACCTGGACGAATCTTTTTATTTTCATGGACGGTAATCGGCGCTACGGCTTAGTGCCGGCTGTGACGACGTTAATTTACGAATGGTATGACGCAGATCTTTCATCATCCTTTTTATTCATACCATCGAACTTGTAGTTAGCAACTGATGATAACTAGTCAAAGTTTACATCTCATGACGTCATGGCGAGGAAAAGTCCGGTCGTGACTTCACAAACGGAAATGACACGGGGGCACCACCGAAACACCTCGGTGCCATTTCCACCTACCTTACACTATGGTTTTCGCCTGAGGTTGGAACGCAGCTAGCGCCACGAGCCGACGAGGCCGGCCAAGTGCGCCAGAAATGCAACGTGGCAGCCTTCGTCGTCCGTCGAGGGTTATACGGCGAGCAAGTCGTCTGCTTCTTGAGCAAGGGTTGCGGTGACGGCAGAACGACGACGAGCTCTGATTGGCTTTGATTGAAAGGATAGTGAGTAGACATCAACGCTAGATGCTTTGAGGTCTACCCACTATTTTTTTTTTTTAAAATTATGCCAATAAGGACTTGGCGTGTTGTCATCATTGCAACTTCTGTACAAGAAGCAGACGAACTGGCGCTCCGCATACGTCATTCCTAAGTAAACCAATCAAGCGCGAGGCTTGCAAATTTGTGGTCTTGCGCTTTTAGCAGGGTTGGGCGGTATCGCGATACAAATGTATCGCGATAGTATTTCAGAAATACATTTGGTATATGTATTTCTGTATCGCGATACATTTTTTTCACCAGTATCTGTATTCCTGTATCGGAATACATTTTGAATGTTCCTTTGTATTGCGATAATAAAGGTGAAATGCATTTCGTTACATTTCTTGAGAAATACTCCCCCCCCCCCCCCCCCCCGAAAAAAACAAAAAGAAGTTTGAACGCTTTTTTTTTTTTTTTACCTTTGAGGGCACCAGGGTCAGGCAGGTGCTGGGGCATTGTTGCCCATGCTGACCAAGTTTCCTTCCGATTCTCCGAACTATTTTCCTATGCGTCCTCTTCTCTCTTCTGCGAAGTGTTCCGTAGTCGGGGACTCAAACCATGGTGGCGTGCCAGGAGTGGAGTCAGAACATCTTCTGTCCTTAGGTAGGAATTTCTTGAGTTATTATTTGCTGGCATCTAATGCCCGCTGCTAACCGTCTTTCTTGCCTTAGCGTACGCAGTACGCCCAGCCGGCAAAGCTGAGTCACAGTCCGTTGCAGCAAGAGCCTGGCGGTGGTTGACTTGAAATAGTGGGATGACTCACGCAGTGAAGTTCAACGCATATTCGAATGCGTCTGCGGCTGCGCCCGTAATATTGGACGGCTCAAGGGTACGTCATCAGCCGACGTAAAAGTAACCCACTGCTCTGGTGATCCGAAACCCAGGAAGAAAGTTAGACGTGGCCTCGCCGTGCCGACCCAGACTTCGTACACCTGCGACTAGTCTCGAGCTCGCTGTTTCTCAGAGAGCTCGCACTTCTGCCGGCAATATAAGGTCGCAATCCACGAGGTCTCTATTTGAAGTATGGAATACAAAACTTGAGGACTGCAATCCATGCGTCGGTGGCGGAGGGTCGACAGGAAGGACCTTCACAACAGGGATGCCACCGTATCGTTTTTTCAACCGTAACAGAAGATAAAACATGTCTTCCAGGATGCTTCAGGTGGTCCACTATTCTCTAAAAATCGAAATGACACTGCCTGCTCGATCTTCAACAAGGTAACCTACAGGGAAAGTACGTATTGTCCTTTCATACAGCAGCGTGCTAAAGTTTCATGTTCAAGGCCACACCTACAGATAAAAAATACCAGTTCATTCCACCGTGACGTCATGTGATAAATATTGACAAAGGCGTCCTTATTGGACAGGGGCGTGGTGGTTTAGGATGACAGAATTTATTTAGATGTCGAAGTCTTTTCGCATACCTCGTCATACAGACAGGATGTCAGGGAAGGGACCGCGGTCAGTCCTTAATAGAACCAATAAAATGTTTTTTTTTAGCCTATTGAAGACTCCTCGTCGTCCGAAATCACTACTTTCAAGGCAAAGTACCAAGCCTATGGGAAAGGAATTTTAGGATCAAAAACTTCCACCTCCAACGTCAAGCTTCATCTTATTTGGCGTCTCAAACAAATTTTAAAAGTGTATTTCAGTATCAGTATTTCTGTATTTGTATTTCTGCCTCCCTAAAATGTATTCCTGTATTTGCATTTCCAAATACTTTTCGCTTCTTTTAAAAATGTATTTCCGATACGTATCGCGATACACGTTTACAGATACATTTCTGTATAAGTATATTAGCTACTATTTTAATGTATCCCAGTATTTGTATTTCCAAATACATTTTTGAGTATTTCTGCCCAACCCTGGCTTTTAGTCTGCACGTTTGTGCTTCTTCTTCTATACACCTTTTCCAGCGGTCATCATCCGTGCTAAAAATGCTGAGTCACTGGGCCCTGAGGCACGCGCGACGTCTGATAATTTGCAAAAAGAGATCTACACTTAGAAAGCTCAGGACGCGTCCCGCAACCCAGTAGGCAAAGATGGAGACCCGCAGAAGGTAAACCAAGGAATGGTCTTGCTCACTGAGAACTTTAGAAACGCGGGGCTGGGCGGCTCTCGAGTCTCTCATTATCGTTCCTGGACATTTACGATGGCGGCGTCCAATAAGGATGCCAAAGAACGCACTCTCTAAGATGCGTGATTGTAACAAAGCATTTCCCTGCATTTGTTAAGCTACCAGCGACTATAGCCATTGGTTGCGCTCTGACTTATGGTGAAACGATAGCACAACGAAGGATTGTCAACATAGGCACCGATGGAAATCTAGCAGAAGAACTGCGCCAGCCTGGGGGCTCTGGACAGTCGGTGAGAACGTCGGGGAGATCGCCAACCCCGTGACTGGCCAACAGCGCCAACTTGAAGCGCGCGGCGCTTGACGAATCGCGGCGGTCGGCGGTATGGCCGACTTTTCTTTTTTCAGATTGTCCTACTTAAAAGTCCCATGATTGCAGTCTTTCAAAACTGGAGAAGCCGGGCTTTCCCGCAGTCGCCCTAAAAGCGGTGTTTCAGGTTCGAGTTTGACGATCACACGGAATTACCTGGCAAAGTCCGGACCGTGTCCCTCGCCGAATCTAGGTTGATGTCGGCAACAAAGACGCTAGTGCCACCGATCGCCAACATCCGACACACACACCGGCCGATCCCGCTGCCACCGCCCGTGACCGCGGCCACCCGTCCGGAGAAGGGCTTCCACGATTCAGTCATGGCTTGCCTATACACGGCTGCTGAAATGCGAGCAAACGTTCTGTAGCATGCGAGCTGCTGCAGCGTTGCCTGATAAAACGGCCCAAGCGTTACATATACATCAATATTATGCGAATCACGCGTATACAGTCTAGCGCGCTGGCTTCAAATGGTATAACCCTTTTTAGTTCAAGTTACGTTAAAATGAAACGGAGCATTAGTACGACGTGAACTACCAATTCTGAACTGGCCGAACGCTCACTGTGACGACTTGATTTTGTATTAATATATATATACTCTTTTCTTTCACCGACGGAAATCAG
The DNA here is from genome assembly GCF_016920785.2 of Ixodes scapularis. NCBI lineage: Eukaryota > Metazoa > Arthropoda > Arachnida > Ixodida > Ixodidae > Ixodes > Ixodes scapularis. Next base: position 42,617,330 of record NW_024609880.1, on the reverse strand, counting down.
TGCAATGATCAGAGTGTCAACTGTGACGATGTGGGATTAAAGAAAAATAAAGCGATGACTCGGTGCTTGTTACGGAGATCGTCGCGAGCCGCAACTGGGGATGAATAGTAAAGATTACTAATCGTGACTTCACGTTGAGGCCAATTCTTGTCGCGACGTCTCGAACGGAAGCCGCAAGAGTACGCCGCCGTAACATCTCAGCGCTAACTAATCGTCTCAGGTCTCACCGTGCTGGAGTGAAAGCTGTAGCTCGAGTCAACTTCGCGCGTACATCGAGTGATGCGATTCACGGAGCACACCTTACAAATATGGCGGATAAATGTCTTCCTTGCCAGATTACAATTTTGATACGCGTATTTTTTAGCTTTTAGTGTGTTGTTTTCAAATAATGCCTGGGATGTTCTGTTAAATGTTTGAAACGCAAGCTTAAATATGCCTAAACTACAAAAAAGAAGTGAAAATCTGTAACGAAAAAAATGCTTTTCACTCTAAAAAATACACACAAAAAAAACAGTATAAACAGAAACAATCACGCTTATGAGTGAACGCAAATCTTAAAACGGTGCGATGAGGCAAACCAGGAAACGTTCAATGTTTTCCTTTTTTACTTCTTATTGTTTTCCCGTCCTAAGTAGAATGATCGTTGTAAACTCTCTCAGCGCAACCTATGTTTTTTTATGGTTGCAATATCAGGCCGACTTGTTTTTACTGATACGGTTTATCTTAAAGATCGCGGATGAGTTTTACGATCACGTGCGTCTTGTTAATAATCTTGATGTATTGCGCATTTTTTTAGTTTGTTTATTTGTTTCGAGTTTTGTTTTTGTTCTTTCCCTTTGTGGAAGTTGTGTTGGTTTATTTGTTTACATTAATCTTTTTGATATAGATAAAACCATATTTTATGCTGACTTGAACTTGAGTTGTTAGAGTTGATAATGGAATTTTGGCGATGTAGCTGGACGAATTCTTAGAAAAATTCCTTTAAACCTATACTTTTCCATTTTTTGATGGAAACATACCTTTGATGTTTTGAATCTGTCCATAATTTACCTATTGTTGTTCATCTACTAACTTATCTAATAAAAAGCCGATTGCAAACATGTAGCTATACACGGTGTTCAAAAACTACGCGTAAACGTATATCGTGCGGTTCTCTAAAATGAATAAATATGTTTTTATGCGTCGTTTCCCGTCTGCTGGGTGATGCATTGCAAATTCACCCGACCTTCTGTCGCTTTATAATTCCCCTCTACAACTAAAGCAGTCAGTATTAATATGCACAGGCAGATAAACTTGCAGCTGTACATCGTGCAAACAATGGAGCGCAAAACCATTTGATGGGATTTTATGAATCGTCATCTATGGTTATATCACGGGACGGATCGAGGTACTCTTGGGTGGTAGAATATGCAATTGAAGTAAGCTCACTCAATAAAAAAGATCTAAAATCTGTTTTATATGAGCATACATCGCCACACAGTATTGTGGTTGATCGTAGCTTCCATTCAAACTCAAATTCTTTATTGATCCCTGAATCAGAGAGAGGAGGTAGAGAAAAAAAGCAACTGATACGCTGCTTGACTAGCCTCTGCCCCCCATAGCAGCCCAGGGAAGAACAAACATAAACGTAAAGACACTAGCATTTGACATATTCATCATAGCATGGGAAAGACAACATCTCTATTGCTAAAAAGAAGAATGTGAACAAAAGGGAGAGAAAAAAGAAACGAAAAAGTATGTCAGAAAAATAACAACACGCGCAAAACGCATACAATCGTGTTATACAAAACTTTTTTTTTTATGGCAGTAGAACGCGTGGATGGAATAGAAAACGGAATTAGTTTATATTTATTTTGTTATTTATTTCAAATCAAACGTTAACTATATTACACAATCGTTTTACGCAACGCGGCAGTAGTTTAACAAAATTAATTTTTTTCTTTATCATTTTTAACTTAGGTGAATTATTTTTCGTTTTATTCGGTAGAGCTATCTATATACACGCTGAACCGAGGCTTTCCCATGGTTAAAACCATGGGAAGACAGGTGTGTATGGAACCAATACATGTTTTACCCCTACCCGTATATAGACAAAACTTCGGCGGTCAACTTCTGTGGAACAACTGTGCGAGGAACGTGGTCGAAACTAAATGGAGTACGGTCATATTTTCCTGCCTTTGTTGTGGTATTATCTTCTCGTTCAAGTCTTTATCAAACCTGAAGAAAATGCGATACCTCTCCCTTCTCTCGCCAGGCTGTCTACATAGCGGATATTTTGTTGAAAAGGCCGTTGACGGCGCTCAAAACAACTTGCCTTGTAAAATACAGTAACCCTGAAGAAGTAATCAATAGCTAATGTTTTCCTAAAGTATTGTTTCTAGTAGATATGACAAAAATACCGTTGAAAAGATGATACAGAGGCCACGTTCGTTTATTTTTCTAAACCCAACTAACCAACTTAAGATTTACACTATACTAATGCTACTTAAAATAAGAGGTTAACGATTTTTAAATGAGCCAATCAAATATGCCATTGATATGATTGCGCCGCACCTCGCACAAATTTTTACCCTCAGTTTAGATAGCGGTGTGTGTCCTGCAAAAATGAAGCTTGCCAAGGTTACCGTAATTCACAATGAAGGAGATAAAAACGTCATGACCAGTTATTGACCAATATACATCCTGCTGATGTATATTGGTCAATATACCAAGTGACTATGGACAAATGTTAAAACGGGTCTTGAAAAATTTCTTCCAAACACATCAAATGATACCTTTGTCTCTATTTGGATTTAGAAAGAGGAGATAAACAAAGTCAGCGCTCTTGCTCCAGAAAGGAATAATTTAAAATAATATCACGTATAAGTTTTTGAATTTAGGTATTTTCTCTGATTTCAGCAAGGCGTTTGACTGTCAACGTCATTAAATACTATTTGAAAAATTCGACTGTTATGGAATTTGTGGCCCAACGTAATCACTCCTGTATTCGTGTCTATCAAATCGCCAGCATTGTGTAAAAATTGATGTTCATTCATCCTTCCTTAGACCTGTAACCTCTGGAGTGCCCCAGGGCAGCATCCTTGGTCCTTTGCTTTTTAATATTTTTTTTATAAACAATGTGGTAGGTGTTAGTACTCTTGCGCAGTTTGTGGTGTATGCCAATGACACCAGCCTTTTTTTTTTCTGGCGTAGATGCGGAAACTGTAATTACTAAGAGAAATTATATACTTGCCGCATTTGTTAAATGGTCTGAGATAAATAGACTTAAAATGAACGTAAACGAAACCAAGTAAGTCATATTTTTATCATTAAAGGAATATTTATTTTTTGCTAATGTCTTATTTTAGATACCACACAAATTGACATAGTCAGGGAGCACAAAACATTGTAAATACTTTTCTCTGAAGAGATGTTGTCCATGGGATCACCGTATCAATAACTTGGTCACCAAGTTATGTAAAGTCGTAAGCGCAGTTAAAAGATGACGTTCGATCTTACATGTATATATTAAACTTACAATTTTTCATGCACTTTTCTAGTCTCATATAAATCATTCACCTTTTGTGTGGTACGCCAAATTAAAAAGTAAATTAAACAGAATATTGTTACTTAAAAAGTATGCTGCGTATTATTGCCAATGTGTCACACTCGGCTACATTTAAAAGAAATCAGGATTATTACCATGACAAGTATGTACGAGCATCGTCTTTTGTACACATTCCGTTTCGTAAGCGCCTAATTCATCGGGTTTCTCTGACGTACATCGGAGCGAAATAAAAATTTATCTCGATCAGTACACGCCACTCTAAAGTATAGTGTTTTCCCCATTTCTGTAGTGACCATGCTTTGCAATCACTACATCTAGAAAGCAGATTATATATACAGGGTGTTTTTTTTTTTTCTTACACATTTGTTTAAAAAAAACGTGAAAGCTACACTAATGCGGTCTGTGCAGGTGGGTTATACGGCCAGGCGGACATTATGTGGGTGGCTAATCTTTGCGATAGGTCGGCTAATTAATTAAAATTCGTTAATTAACTTTTTAATTACTGAAAATAAACATATGGTTTCAATTAGAAACTTACTGAGCATCATCGAAAACCCCTAAATCAACTATTTTTAGCAAGATCTAACGCCGGGCAGCATTTTACGGCGTTCTGTAAAAACTCTCCATTAGGACGCGTTTCTAGATTTCGGTTTCTTATCGGAGAGCGCGCCCGCGATCCTGCTCCCCGGCGGTCGCGGCGCGAAGCCACCTATCTCCTCGCCTCCTTCGTAGAATGGAGGGGAGTACGGCGCACGTGTGCTGCGCGTCTCAGCCACTTGGGAGCAGGACCGCGGGCGCGGTGATGCGCTCCGATAAGAAACCAAAATCTAGGAAAGCGTCCAAATGGAACGCTTTCACAGAACGCCGTAAAATGCTTCCCTGGCGTTATATCCTTCCAAAAATAGTTGATTTAGTGGTTTTCGATGATGCTCTAAAAGTTTCTAATTGAAACCGTATGTTTATTTCCACTAATTAAAAAGTTAATTAATGAATTTTAATTTATTAGCCGACTTATCGCAAAGATTAGCCACCCATATAATGTCCACCTGACTGCACAAACCGCATTAGTGTAGTTTTCACGTTTTTTTTAAACATATGTGTAAGAATAAAAAAAACACCCTGTATATTTTTGCTAACCAAGGCTGAACTGTGTATGTATTTTATTTATACGGAATTTCTTTGCGTATGTTTCTTGCTTTTCATTTTGAATCACACATTGGACAGCTTTTTCACTTTGTTGTGCTTTGCTGTGTTTTTTGGGTGCCTTCCTAAGTTGGCAGGTGGGTCTATAGTTATTGTATGACGAACGTTGTGAATGTTTTTTTTTTTATTTCCTACACTTTTATTTATGCATTTCTGCCAAATTGTTGTACTTTCTTCGCATGAGAGCCCCTGGCCCATTCTAGTTACCTCGTGGTAACGTTTTGTCTAGAGGGCTTCCAGAGCACTTTTTTAAAAATGAACATTTCACTTTATTCAAATGACGGCATCATAATAACACGGGGAAAAAAATCCAGGGGGGAATATCAGAATGCAAAATAAACAGTACACCAATCGGCCACATACGTGATATCGCGGCACCGCATTTGAGCCCGTGGCTTTTCCTGAATGGAGTGTTCGCGGTCATCCAGTATACTGAATGACCGCGAAACATATTTACAGTATTTTTTCAACTAAAAAATACTCTATACGCAGTGCCAAACGCTCAGTGTGTGCCCAAATACAGTGCACGAGTGGTCCGAACCGGACGACAGGGTCATAAAGCTTGCGTTACGGCAATTAAAATGTCTTAAATTATGTTTTTTTTTTTAATTTTCCAGAAGAAAGGGGGGCCCGTTCAGGAGTCTATGCCTTTCACTTTATGCATTTGTGTGCTCCATGGCCACCATTTTATTATCAAAATTTGATGAAGTCGCTTATAACTTTTGAATGAGAGCACGGCGAGCTCTCGACCATCGGCATCGTGTTCCATTCATTAGAGATTTAGAACGCAAACTTTTGGGCGGACACTGACTGATCTGCGATCCAAAGTTTAGTTTCGCGCTAAGAAAACAGTTTTTTTTTTTCTAAACAGCCCCGAGATTGCATGGGCTTTTTCTATGGGACCGTTCGGCTGGGCCAGGGGGCGCGCTGGAGCGATACCAGTGGCGCCGCGCCGTGGCCCAAATTCGCCCTACTTAGCCGTTGGTTCGTCCCATCGCGCTGCCAGTTGCAATGGCGGGCACCGCCTTGAAACTTTCTGTCCGTTAAAAAAAAAAAAAAAAAAAAAAAAATCTGATCATTTTTTTAGGGATGCAAACCTCCGCAAAGAAAGGTTGCCTGTGTGTCAGGTCTCCGAAGTGGAGGAAATAATCCAGGCATAGGAATATTCGTCGTTTGTGAAGTGTGTCTCGCAAGTGCAAGACAGCGTCTAATGTAACATCCGTCTCGAGAGAAATACGTTTTTTCTTTATGGTTTCGCTAGCTCTTCAAAGTCAGAGTTGTTCGGACAAAGATGAGGATGTAATATGGTTTAAATTATCTTCGCGCACAGCTGCGCTGTCGCATACACTCCTTGAACTCAGGTTATCGGCTGCTGGATGCATGCCGCGCCTGTTCTAATTCATCCGAATGAAGTTAATGACGGGGCACGTACAGCCTGATCGCAAAACTGGGTCAAGTTCTAATATAAAACCGAAACGGTACGTCATTAAGGCCACCGCTTTTACATTAAACGGTCAAAAAAAAAAAAAAAAAAGCTTGCTGAGTTTGCGCGCCTCTGTCGCTGCCGTCTAAACGGGAGAATTGTAATTCATGTACGTGCGTCAATAACCCACTTTTAATTTTATTAGCGAAGGGAGGGATCCCCAACCGAATTGAATTCGCGTTGTAAAGCGTCCCCTTTTTTAAACTTATTTTTTTGTGACCGCAGAATGATAATTTTAAACACTGTTCCGGTTCACAACTAATGAAAAATGTTGCGTCACTATTTGTTTCGTTTGCTGTTTAGCTACTATTAAACTCGATATATCTTGAGTCTGTGTGCCAGGACAGAATCGTCAATATTCCTTCACTCTTTCCCTGCAAGAAACGATTATTTAATTTTAAATTTAAGTCATGAATGTTTCGTTACTGGCCTTTGTGACGTGCCCTGTCCTCGTCCTCTTAACGGTGCTTTCAATTTATACATCTAACATTGCCAACACTCTCTTATTGGTTGACCGAGGAATGTCCGGGTTTGGTGTTTGAGAGTTCCTTGAAAAGTAATTATACCTGTTGTAGGTTAACTACTTCATTTTAATAATATAAAAAAAAAAAGAACTAGAGTACAGCCGTCAGTGTAATGCCCCTGTCAGACGGGCTAGTTTAGTGTCACTACAAGGGAGTACACTTCGCCCTTAGTCTCATTTCTGTAGTGTGCCACACGGCTCCTTTCTGAGGAACACACTTGGCTGGGAGTGAGTTTGACGAACTCACTTCGCTCGATCGAGTGCGTGGCATCAATAGGAGTGTTTCAACAGTAATACCCCTGTCAGACGGGCTAGTTTAGTGTCACTACAAGGGAGTGCACTTCGCCCTTAGTGTCATTTCTGTAGTGTGCCACACGGCTCCTTTCTAAGGAACACTCTTGGCTTGGAGTGAGTTTGACGAACTCACTTCGCTCGATCAAGTGCTTGGCATCAATAGGAGTGTTTCAACAGTAAAACATAACAACACGGAAACCAAAAGCGTGGCGTAAGTTTTATTTTATAAAGAAAAATAAATTGGTGAAAGAGACGACATGTAGAAGAGTGGGCATTGCAAAAAAATGGTGGGGTGGACTTGGAGTTTAGGCTGATCTGAATCAAGATTAGCGGAGCGGTGAATTGATAAAAGACGACGACAATGTCAGTTATTCATGGCTATATTGGTTAGCAGAGAATGATAGAGCCTACTTTTGTTTCAGCATGTAACTATTCGAAACAACACGATAATTATGGTCCGATTGGGCAGTGTCAGGGCCTCCTCGTAGACTTCCGTGGAACGAAGCGGAACGCCAAAGTTGGATATGCTTCGTTCTTTATCTTGGCTTGCAATGTTCGATCAGAATCATCCAATCAATTGGCGTAAAAATCGTTCATTAATGTAACGTTGTTTTAGAGCACAGCTCCTAGGAACCTGTTGCTGAGTTGAGCGGCGTCGGCGTAGCCGCGCGTTGCATTAAGGGCTGTTTCCCAAAATAACGTCACACGTGACGTCAGGTGTGTCGTCACGTGTGTCGTCACGAGGGTAAAATTTGCCGCTAAATTTCGCGGTAAACGTTTTTGCTAAGTTTGGCGAAAAATTTTTCCGCTAAATTTAGAGGAAAAAGTTTACCCGTGTGACGTCACGGGACGTCACACTTAAAATTTCAGATGACGTGTCGTGTGACGTCACACGTCAATTGAGCGGTAAAATTTCCCGGCTAAATTTAGCGGGAAATTTAGAGAAATGTTGACGCTAAGTGGGATGGGAACAGGAGAGTAGGATGGGAGGGTACGGAGGGGAGCAGCTGGCATACTTTCCCCCTAAGTACACTTCCTCCCTCCTCCTCAAGAGCTGCGCTCCAATTTGGCATAACAAAAAATTGCAAACGTCTAATTTTTTTTAACGTGTCTTTATTAAGGGGTATCGGTGGCCGAGTGGGCTAGCGCCCACCAGATCAGAGTACGTGGAGAGAAAGCTCGCGCTGGAGAACCCAGTGATCCTGAGCTCAATCCCCAGCCCTGCCCGAAGAACACACTTCCAATGAAGTGAGTTCGGGGAGCACACTACGCTCGCTCCGGTAGACCGAGTGTGTAATCTCGATAGCAGTGTTCAAGGAGTAAAAATAATAGAAGAAATTAACGCTGCGTAAAATTAGTATTATTTTGATAGGAGTAATATTAGATGCGCACTTGTTTTCTGTTGGCAGGAAAGTAGTCTATTGTAAAAAAACAAGCGACTAATCTAGTTTCCAGCCTTGGCCCCTGCGCGACAGTCAGCGACGGCCAGGAGGCCCCTGCAAGACTCCACCAGAAATCTGAAGGTGGCAGGAGAGACGCGAAAGGCTCAGAGGCTTGCTTAAAATGGAACTCGCCCCAATGGGGCAAGGTGTCTTCGAACCACCGTTCGTTCCTCCGGAAAGTCCACCGTTCTCGACTGATCACGGGTAGGTTGGCGGTCATGAGAGCGGCTATGGTGAAGGCAGCTGCTGATCGATGTCACTTGAAATTCTTGCCTGTGCGTCGGAATCCAGGTCGAGCTACCTCTCATCTGAAAGGCGTTGGGTTTTCACAGAGACAAGTACCCCAACCACGCGCTTCCACTGTCCAACATCGCGGATATCACCCTCCAGCTCGTCCTCCACACACTCCATGATGTTTCGTTGTGGCGAGTGGCCGAGGGGGCTCGCGCACACCAGCTCGGAGCACGCGGAGCGAATGCTCGCGCTGCAGAACCCAGGAATCCCGGGTTCACTCCCTACTGTTGCTCGTTTTGATCTATACTCCGTTTCACCTTATGTTGTACCGCAGACAAGGCTAGAAGCGCGAGCTCATAGCGTTTGAAGCTACTCTTAACGCACGAGAGCTTGTGCCGCCGAGATGTGCCCTAGAGCAAGGAGCTCGCGCTTGTAGCCTTTTCTGCGGTACATCATAAGGTGAAACAGAGTATAGATGAGCATCGTACCGGAGTGCGGGTGTGTATCACTGGCTTGTAATGGCTGATAATAATGATCAAATTGGATTTGGATTTGGATTAAAGCTCGTGACTTAGCGCAACAATGCGTGGTAACGTGTTTCTAATAAGACGACGAAGTTATTTATGAAAAAATGAGTATGCACTGTAATATTTTGCGTGGCCTTTACTTACCCATCGCTATTGCCATCATTTTGGAGTGACACTAAGTTTTCCCGTGTAGCACCAACACACTTGATGTGTGTTTCGACGGGTTGAAGTGCACTCGCTCGTAGTGACACTAAACTAGCCCGTCTGACAGGGGTATAAATCTATTTTCAACTATGCGCTCAAGTCAGTGTGCAATACGGGCTATGATTATCTGTCTCATTGGCCCTTATGTCTTTCGCTGTAAGCATCAGGGAACAAATTGATAGAAATTAATGTGAGAGCGCAGGCGAGCTGGTGTGTATATTAACAATTTGGATGAATTGCCCGAGACTGTGGCGAAAAAACTAAAAAAATATCAACCGTGTATGAGAGATACCTCTTTCTGTCCGCGGTTGATGTTGTGTTTTCTCGACCCAGTCTCCACTAATTCATCAAAATGAAAAATTGGCAAGTAAGCAAGGTGACCTGGGTTCTCAAATTTAAACTTGTTTAAAAAATAGTCACTGCATAATCGGGTTTATTTTGCCGAGACCCACGGGGAACCATCGTAGCTATTGCATTAGGAACAAATCTAACATTGCCAACACGCTCAAATTGGTCGACCCAGGGATGTTCTAGTGTCTAATTTTGTGAGGCGCTTAGGAAGTCATTATACCTGTTGTGGGCTAACTACATCATTTTAATAATATATATAAAAACTAGAATACAGCCGTCAATATTTTTTTCAATTATGCGTTCAAGTCAGTACGCAATAGGGGCTATGATTATCTGCCTAATTTTTCCCCAAGTCTGATGCCGCTTGCCCGCTTTCTTAGTAACATCGGGGAACAAAATGGGCGGGTAAGCAAATTTGTGAGCTTGGTTATCACATTTAAAGTCTTTTATAAAAGATGTTAACTGCATATTTGAGTTTCGTTTGTAGACAGCCATGGGGAACCATCGTAGTTATTACATTAGTGACTTTTCGTAGAACGTCAGTGTCAGATTGCGGGCCCCACGAGCGCCAGCTATACCGCACCCAATCAACGCAAAACTCCTGCATGCTCTCGCGTGTGACCTACGAAAAGTCCTTAAATGTGACAAGGAAGCGTAGCTGCATTACTGAATCACGCGACAAGATAGAGAAACAATAATTAAACCTGTTTTCGCACAGCTGGCGATTCATGCTTCTGGCGATCTTTCTTGAATCACCTCCCAGGAACCAAACAAAACTTTTCGTTGATTGTTTAATACGATGCTGTGACATGTGGGTACCCTTTACATCCGGTACATTACTTTACGAAGCACGAATCCAGCCCGACAAGCGCACCAGCCTCCCGCGTCGTCTGCTCCTCGTACTTCTAACAAGTATCGGCGCGCCTCGCGGGGGGCAGGAGTGGCGCTGCGTATGCGCGGCGAAACTTCAGCCGCGCAGCCATACTTTTTTTTTTAGGGCTCAGCTCTTAGGCGCCCGTTTCCGGCGTCACCGTTGGCGTAACCGCGCGTTACATTGTAGGGCGGTTCTCATAATGACGTCACATGCGACGTAACGAGGGTCACAGGTGACATCACGAGGGTCACAAGGGTAGAGGAGGAGGAGGAATATATTTGCGCAAGATTTAGCCGAAAAACTCTCCCGCTAAATTTAGTGCAACAATTACCCTGCTAACTTTAGCAGAGAAAACTCCCCGCTAAATTTAGCGGAAAGAATTCCCCGCTAAATTTAGTGCAATACGTTTTCCTCTACGTTAACGGGAAAAAAAAGCTGAAAAGTTTCCAATCTATATTTAGCGAAAAAAAAATTCCCCGCTAAATTTAGCGGAAACATTCCCCCTAAATTTAGCGGGGAATTTTCTCCACTGAGTTTAGCAGGAAATGTGTAGCGAAAATTTCCCGCTAAATGGGAAGCGAACAGGAGCGAGGGAGAGGAGGAGGGGCAAATTCCCTTTCTTCCGTACCCTCTCCTCCTCCCCCTCAAAAGCTGCTTTATAATTCGTCATTACATTGCGTAGTAAACGTCTTTCTTTTTTTTTTTTCTAAATTCAGGTTTGCTGCTGGCTATGCTCGCGCGGGTATCTGCACTGGATAAGACAGTCCCAGGCGACGAGGTAGAGGGACTTAGAGCGATAAACCGGGGTTCCGGTCTGCACTCGAAAGCAACCCACACAAGGCCGCTGCCATTGTACGCAAATGTGACCACTTGTCACGTGACCAAGCCAAATACGTGACGTCACTGGAAAAATGGCAGCGCCCAGACAGCGGCTGGCCCCAGCTGGACCGAGGCATTGGCCGGAGCTTGTCGGATGCACTGTTCGTTGTCGTTCGTCTCAGCGAATTGATTTCAGATGCGAAAGCCGTCATATGTTGCCGATCGAAAGCGACTTCAGAGTTCAGCGTGGTGTCTCACGTCGGTCAAACGTGGAAGTGCTGAGAAACGGTATGCAATTCGATGGTGATCGACGGGGATATTGCCACGAAAGAGACAATCGGCCCTGCGTTGCTCGGACCTCGGATTGATTCGGATATCGCTGGTATATTTTAAGGCGACGTTTCGGTGCTCTCGTTAACCATCGGAATCTTCGAGGTCTGCAATGAAGCGTGTGCAGTGTATCTGGATACACAGTTTAGCTACGGAAATTGCATGAGTCGTGCTTGGCAATGTGCAATCGTGGTGCCGCTTCGTTCAAATAACCGAAGGCTTACTTTGGTTGTGCGGCGCACCGGAGAGCTTCCTTGAAGCTGGGTGTTCCTGTACTGTGCTAAATCGGAGGCACTCACTTGATCGAATGACGTTTTAGCGAACGCCCATGTTTCATCGAATGACACTTTAGCGAATAGTCGGACGCCGCGAAGCGGCGTTTTCGGGAGGGCCAAGTGAGTTCATATTTTTGTAATGAGTTGCCGCAGACTGTCGCCGCGAAGCGGCGTAAAGCGCAGCGCGACGGATGGGTTAACGCGCGCCCCCGTTATTCGCTAAAACGACCATTCGCTCAAATGTCGCCGTTAGCTAAAATGTCATTCGCTCTTGGGATATGGACCCGTGCTAAATGATGCTGTGCTGCTTCCCGAATTGTTCCGGCGTAAACGTGTACTTTCACGAAGCACAGGTGTGCGGCGCACCGAAGAGCTGCTTTAAGCTGTTAGTTCCTGCGCCGTGCTTTACACTGTAAGAAATAACCGTCAAATTTACGGTGCTATACGCTGATAAAAACTGCAAGTACGCCGTGAAGAGGAATTACCTGCAAGCACGCCGTGAAGAGGAATTACGAGCAAAAAAGAGCGAGAGGGAAACGCAAAACTTCATGGAGCAAGAAAACAGAAAGAAAAGACGCGCATCGCTAATTGGTCACCACGCTTGACATTCGGAAGCTGCGGGAACCCAGAGGGCCTCGTCTCGCCCCTTCACCTCCTTTCTTTGTCCGCGCCAGCCCAACACCACCTATACTCCGTTTCAAACATCGCGTGCAACGCTGGCAAAGCTACTGAAGTAGTGCGCATGAAAAAACACACAAAATTGTGTTACTCCGCGAGATTTCGTGGACGAGTGGTACAAGGCGCTGCTCTTGCGATTCCGACATCTCAGTGGCGGTGGTTCGAATCCACTTAGGGCGCAAAGTTTTTTGTTTTTTTTTTTTCTCGACCGATTTTTTGTGCAAGATTGTGCGCATTGCGGGAGTGCATATTTCAATTCCTCTTTTCTTGTTGATTTATTTATAAGAAGGTAGACTAGGGGCTGGTGTTCCGCTCGAACTTGCGCCGGCCTCGTCAAAACGGAAGAACGGTCGAGATCCAGGGCGTCTCTATTTAAAGCCGTTTATTTACATGGTAGCGTGAAAATCAGAGAGTACCGTGAGAGTGTGGTGGACGGTCCTTTATATAACGAATATTTTGATTAGGGGACCGCACTGCCATCGTTCAGACGGCTTGGCATTCCCTCACGTGATGTGACTTCATGGAAGTTTCCTCCAGAGTCAGAATACTCGCCGGTGTATGGAAGAAGTCATCCAGACGGCAGTATCTCGGTGCTCTGGTGCCGGCGCCCCCATGAACCGGGAGTGATTCACAATAGACGCGTACAGAACACACGGCACTCGAGATCAGGATCGATTGTTGTTTCCTTTTCGAGGAAAGCAGGGGCCTCGGAATACAGACACGGGCATGTGCGTCGTTTACTTAGCCGACCAAGTTTAAGGTGCCTCAGGCAGACGGAGCCGACCATGGTTACGGTCCCGCAGGCAGAAGAACCCAGACGCTTCGGAATGCAATCACGGGCACCGCCTGCTGTAAGGTCCCGCAAGCAGACGGAGCCGTAGGCACGATTCATCACCGACACAGTTCCTTCTTGACGCTTGTTTCACTTTGAAGCCATAAGGCCGATTTCAACACCAGAAACAACAAGTGGCAGTTCACAATACTGTCCGCGTGCTCGGAACTTTCACGTTGCGAGGTCTTCGCTTCGGGGACGCCACCTTGCCAGACACTCCGGTGTCGTTACTGACCGTCTCCAGGACCTCACGGACCGACGTCTCCGGGAAACACGTTCTTGAACTCGCGTACACGTTGGCGATCACCTGCTTGCACTTTTGCGAGATCTTCACACAACGAATCTTCGAAAATATCCGAGCAGGAAAAGAAAGCTTCCCGCGTAAGACGCCATCTTCACGAAACCGGCGAGGCAGGGGCAGCCGCACAACCCGAAAACCCGAAGCGAGTGCGAGTGCTGCACGAACGAAAACGGAAAATAATTTGGAGTAGTTTACATTATCTTTTCCTTTTTATTGAAAAAGAATCGGTGTTCCCTCGAAATCATAACGCCACTATTAGTTACTAGCTACAACAATGTACACTTTTCGACTTTTTTTTTTTTTTTTCAGGGGCCGCACTATTTTGTGGAGCGAACGTAGTCGCGGTCGGCTGTGCAAACCGGCGCGCTAGCTTTGACTACGTTGCACGCTATGTTTGAAACGGAGTATAGAGGAGAAGGCCAGCGCACGCCTCCGGTGACGTCACGGCAGCAGGCTGACGAGCGCCGCGCGATAGAGCTGAGCTGAAGGCTTCGCGTGTAGCTTTTACGTCGTAGAAACGCGGGTTTTCGCTCTATTTATTTCTTATGAGCTAGCATGAGAGCTGTGAACGCCGAGTGATTTAAAGAATTAATTTTAGAACGAAGGAAAATTATTATAACCTATAATTATTGTAGCGAAATACAAGAATCTTGAGACAAATCTGTTATTTTTTAAGCGTTAAACTGGGTGGTGTAATTATTTCTGAACGACATGGGAGTTGTATATAAAAAAAGAATCCCTATGAAATGACAATAATCGAAGTAGAAGGACCAGATAAAATGACCTAAAGTAACAATTGGATAAATGTAGCAGAGGCATTCATTTCATTTATTTTTATTCAGCTTAGAGGCATCCAAAGACGTATTACATCAGGGGGGATTCAAAAATAGACCAAAAAGTAATTGAGCATAAAAAATAAACACCAACAAAAAAAATGTCACACACACACAAAAAACGCTTACTAGCAGGTTATTGTTATGATGCAGTTTTACAAATCAAGGTTCAGTTACACAAATTGATGCCCTTCTTTTTCAATGAAATGGAATATCTCTCAGTTACAATATGGTCAGGTATGACGAAAGTAATTTAATTGCATAATAATTAATGGTCAGGTAGTTAATTCTAGTCAGTATTGCAAAGTACTCAGGAAGAAAAGAGGAAAGTGTAAGTACGCCCAGGTAGCACGCCAGAGGAATGCCCAACTTGGGCAAAGGTCTGGCAAACATAAGGGCCCAACTTTGGCGCAGTTAGGTTTTTGCACCATGGCATTCATCAGTGCCAAAGTACGGTGCCTAACTATAGCCTTAGTTGGGCGATCCTATGGCATGCCAAAGTTTGGCTCTTCTCCGGTACGCCAGAGGAGTGCCAAAGTTGGTGCCATACTTGAGCCATAACTGCCATAGTAAATCCTAATCTGAGAATTCGGGGCATGCCAAGGTTTGGCATATCTCTGGTCTGCCAGAGGAGCGCCAAAGTTGGTGCCATACTTCAGCCATAACTGCCAGAGCAGCGCCTAATTTCGGTATTTGGGACGTGCCAAGGTTTGGCGTTTCTCTGGTCCGCCAGAGGAGCGCCAAAGTTGGTGCCATACTTCAGCCATAGCTGCCAGAGCAACGCCTAATTTCGGTATTTGGGACGTGCCAAAGTTTGGCTTTTCTCGGGTCCGCCACAGGATTGCCGAAGTAGTGCAATACTAGAGCTATAACTGCCAGAGCAATGCCCAATCTGGGTATTTTGGACATGCCAAAGTTTGGCGTTGCTCTGGTCCGCCAGAGGAGCGCTAAAGTTGGTGCCATACTTCAGCCATAGCTGCCAGAGCAACGCCTCATTTCGGTATTTGGGACGTGCCAAGGTTTGGCGTTTCTCTGGCCCGCCAGAGGAGCGCCAAAGTTGGTGCCATACTTCAGCCATGGCTGCCAGAGCAACGCCTCATTTCGGTATTTGGGACGTGCTAAGGTTTGGCGTTTCTCTGGTCCGCCAGAGGAGCGCCAAAGTTGATGCAATAATTCAGCCGTAACTGCCAGAGCAACACCTAATTTGGGTATTTCGGACGCGCCAAAATTTGGCGTTTCTCTGATACGCCACAGGAGTGCCGAAGTGTGTCATATTTGAGCCATAACTACCAAAGCAACGCCTAATTTCGGTATTTCAGCCACGCCGAGTTTGGCTTTTCTCTGGTCCGCCACAGTTATGCCAGACTTGAGCCATAACTGCCGCAGTAAATCTTAATTTGTCGATTCGGGGCATGCCGAAGTTTGGCTCTTTTCTGGCTACCCACTGAAGTGCCAAATAACTGCCAAAAGTGGTAAAGAAAGCCGAGAGGCCAGCCCAAGTTTCGAATATCTCTGGTGTGTCACAGGAGTGCTCTTTTACGCGTCCCAGAAGAGAAATAAAATAAATAAGCGTTGGAAGCACGATAGTAAGATGTCATCACCTCCGTTCCCAAGCAGCACGGCAATACTTTGCAGTATCGTGCCAGTGCCGGCCGAAAGTCGGTTCCAATATCGCTCAACTCTCCAGTTTTGCACCACCGTTTGATACCCGGCAGGTATTGCCGTACAGCTGTTTCGCCCCGGCCTAGCGCTCGCCTAATATTGTGCGAACACTCTACGATGCGTCTGCTTCGTATTGGCCGAACGTCGTGCAAGTATGTGTACGTTGCATCACTTATACGGACAAACAAATTTTTTCAATCGCTCCCAGAAGTTTATTAAACAACTATCATTACACGCAGTGTATTCTCAATATATGTACAAAGGTCACACTTCTCTGTAAAACGAAAAGCAAATTATAAAATACAATTAACACTGTCCTCATGCCAAGCAAAACTCATCACACGTAAAACCGCGGAGAATGAAAGGAAAGCAGGACGACTATCAGAATCATGCTTGCAGTGCACTTACTAATGAAATAGCGATATCATGTAATCCTTGATAGATGCATAATCCAACTCAGGCACCCCACAAACACATTCGAGGAACAAGGTTGCGCACATTCAACTGACGTCTCGTCGTCGGCGAAGAGCAGTTTTTGTCGAAGCGTGTCTAACAAACACATCACAAGTATACCACGAACTCCGGTGCAAAAAATGACTGTTACCGAAAAATTGGCATGGACGTATTCCGACCGTTTACGACGAAAAAACACGGCCGCGTCTGCAACGCACGAAAGCAACAGAACACTGAAGAGCCCAGTTCGAAAACCGGACCTACGTGGCCTGCTTATTTCTATAACTAGGCAAACGGCGAAAACGACAGCCCCAGAGATCCCATCAGCGTGACAGAGAAAGTCACGTGACAAATTTTCGTTCAAACGTTTTTGCCCTACGCGTCCTATGTAGAGAGGTCACGCTGAGTCACGCGTTTCGCTTCATCCTTTTGATTTGCTTAAAGCGGCTGTCGCGCTCGCTGACAGCCACACGAAGACGAAAAAGCAGGTGGGGAGGATTTGCAAAAGGCGAGGTCGAAGGGGAATCAACAACGCATAAAAGGAAAGGCCGCTTCTGCCGGTGACCTTGTCGCCTTGCCTAGTCTGTCAGCGTTCGGCTTCCATTAAAGGGGTCATGAAACGCTTTTCCAACTTTTTCCTGAGCTTTCCTCCTCAGCTCATAAATCGCGCATTCCACCAAACAGTTAAAGGAGACGAAAAGGGGGAGTCCCCTCTTGCTCGCACTCTCGTTTGTGTAATCCGGAGACATCCATTCTCCCCCTAGAAGATTAGCCCGTCGCTCAAAATTCAGACAAAAGTTGCTTTCCCCACCCCGTTCATTCCGAAGCTGACAGTGCTGTTGAAGCTACGTGCTCGTTGGGCCAGCCACACTTGCCACGTGAGCGTGGCAAATGTGGCTGCAGAGAATGAAGTCAGGTGATGAAAGGGAGGCGGCTGATTGGTCCGGCAAGCGCGTAGCTTCCACCACAAGGTCAGCTTAGGGGTGAAGGGAATAAGTGAGGTCCGGTTGCGTGTGACGTCAGTTTGGACCCGATAACGCGCTTTTGGGGCCGCGGATGTATCACAATAAAAAGGCAGAGAGGTTGCGAAGGGGAGGAGGTGCGAAATAGTCCTCTCTGTTTTCAAATTTTCGCACTGAAAGTTAGGCTTTTGACTTTCTACCTTTTTTCTTTTGGTCCACTGAACGATGTGCTATTAGTAAAATCCCAATCTAAAATGATTTATCTCAACCCAAAAATCGTTTCATGGGCCCTTTAAGGGCCTCAGAAAGATAATCTCCTTTCTTGAGAGAGAAATGGACGGGGTGGTTATGTTTTCCGGGCTTGTCGCCATCCGATAGGCCTCAATTATTTCTCTCCCCATTTGCTCGCAGTGGCCTCCCATGGCTGTCGTGCCGGTGAAATTAGGAGCGCAAAAATACTCCAGAAGCCTGGCGAAGACGTGTTAAATGTAATAACAAAAACGGCTTGACATAACAAAAATAGCAATTTAATTAAACGTTTCGCCTCCCATGCGGGAGGCATCTTCAGTAGAGCGCAGAGCGAGTGAGAGTCGCACAAAAAAGTTCGGTTATTTAGGCATAAAGTTTGAGTGCACGTCCGGCAGGGGGCCACGGTTCCTGTTTACCAGCAATGAATCACTTCCGCGTTTGTCGTTCTGGATGAACCAAGATTCCAGCAGCTTCCTCGGTTCCCACCTTTTATCCCCCTCCAAGGTCGATGCCTTGTCAATGTCAAATTGGTGTCCTGACGTCCATGCGTGGTCGACGAGTTCGGACTTGAAGCGGGTGGCGATCCCGTGCGTGTTCTTTTAGTCTTGTTTTTCTTTTTCATCCCGTCGCTCCAATGTAGGAAGCGTCACATTCCTTGCACTGTACCTGGTAGATCACGACCCTTTCTGCCTCTGGCGGGGTCGGGTCTTTTGGCTTGGAGATAACATTGGCGATTGTTCTGTAGGGTTTGTATACAGTTCGTACCCCCAACCGGCCTAAGGCCGCGTCCCTATGCCTCCGAAACCTTTAACGTAACGTGTTCGTTCGGCTCGATCCAGGCGCCGATGGGACATTTGTTGGTCAACAAGAACGCATTGCTCTTAATGAGTTGAAGTCAGACAGCTCCATCATGATTTTAAAGGCCGACAAAGGAAAAAGAACCGTTGTGCTTGATAGGGATGACTACATGAAGAAGATGTATGAAGTTATAAACAACAGTCACTATTTCGTGAGGCTATCAAGAGATCCCGCTGCTAAGTCCGAAAGAGAGTTGTTGACCACCCTCGAGAGCTGAAAAAGAAAGGACGCATCAGTGACGACCTATACCGTCGTCTCTTCTCCTTCGACGCCGCGACACCCAAGATGTATGGACTCCCCAAAATTCACAAACCGGGTTGCCCCCTACGCCCGATTGTATCTTTTATTAGTTCATCCACTTACAGCTTTTCCAAATATCAGAGGCCAGATTCACGAAGAGCTTCTTAGTTTACGACAACTTAGCTAAGAAGTTCGTAAGTTAAGAACATCGTAAGAAGAGGAGAAATCGGTATTCACGAACGCGTTCTTAAGTGAGAGGAGGAAAGCGACGTTGTAGTACGGAAAAACTAAAACTTACCGGTGCTGTTGCTATGGCGACGGCGTCTTCGGCAGCACGAACAACCAATCGGAGAGCTCGGCATTTGTTCGGAGCCGTTCGGAGCACGTGGATTTTTCATAACAAACACAGGCGGCCTTTCAGCCACCGCTGGTCTGGGGTTCGTATCCGTGCAGTGATATGTCGACGCTAACGCGGTTTAAACTCGCCAGAATGCCGAGGCCGGGGTGCGTAACCACCCCCTTTGACTGCTACGAACTCGATCGCTATCAAGTCAACACAACTGTCATCGTTGGTAAAAGACGGCCCGCAGTCGTTTGCAAAGCGACGTAGATGGGAACAAATCGCCGCGGCGTTTTTTGCGGCCTCGGAGATGCGGGAGCGAGCCGACGTGAAAAAAAAAAAAAAGATACGTTTGAACTACGACAGTGTAAGCAAGAGCCACGTAAATGCCTGTTCACACTACGGAGCGGACGCGCGTGTTTGATCTAAGTGCTGGATTTGCGCTGTTGGACCGCGAATTGATAAGCGCTTCGGGACCGATCCTTTACAATTGCAACTCGATGCTGACGTGACACCCGGCGAAGAAAGGTTGGACCCACGAACTGTTACAGCGATCGACAGTGAGGTGCAGTCGTGTCAGAATAAAATGGAATACTAATAACTAAGTGTACATACCATATTGCGAAGGTAATCCATACGGCGTTTATTTGAGCTTGATATCACACAAAACAGAGATAGAATCGATGAGAGCCCCTTTTCGACGACAGCGTTCGTCACCGTTGCCTCGGAAAACAAGGAGATGACAAGAGGAAGAGATTGACCTCTTAATCTAGAATTGAGGTCAGCGATCAAACTATAATACGGGAAGGGTTCACAAGGGTCGCGCGGGCATATTCCACTCAGCACGCCAGCCGGTCGTGGGCAGACGGTCTTCGCCAAGGACCGTCAGATCATCGCTGCGCCGAGTCGGAGTGCCCGCTAGGCCTATCTGCCGATCGGTCGGAGTCCGTACTCGTGGCCCTTGGAGTTTTTCCCGGGTGTCTGTGGATCCAGCGTTCCTGTTCGTTCGTCGTGGTCTGTTTCAAGTACTTTTTACTTGTTTCTTGCTGCTTGAAGTCGGGACGCGTGAGAAGCGCACGTAGAAAAATAAACATCCATTGGTTGTCGCGACCAACTGAGCGACGCTGTCGGCCATGCTGATTTGATCGTAAGAAGTGCGTAAGACAGCTTCGGAGCTGTCGTAGGATTTCGTCGTAACCTGCGCAAAACTTACGAAAATTTCGTTTCGTGAATACGGATTTGTTCTTAAGTTTTGTCTTACGCACATTTTTGGCGTAAGATCGTTTCGTGAATCTGGCCTCTGGTTATGATTCTGAGCCCTCTTACAAGAAAAAATGAGTTTAGCGTCCGGAATTCCCATGACTTTGTTGAACTTATACGCGCTCAGACCCTGCTACCGCACGAGGCTATGGTATCCTTTGATGTGATTTCATTATTTACGAATGTCCCCAACGCCCTGGCGGTTGATGTCGCCCGTGACCGGTTGTTGGCAGACCAGTCGTTGTCCACTCGCACAACCCTCCTTGTTGAAGACGTTATACTATTTTGAGTTTTTATCTCAACCAGTGTAATCATAGTTTTAATGGGGACATATATCATCAGGTCAGCGGATGCCCTATGGGGAGTTCAGTTTCCGTAACCGTCTCGAATCTCGTCATGGAATATGTTGAGGAAAGGTAATGTCTGGCATTGATTTCCCCGTGAAGTTCTACCGTCGCTATGTCGATGACACTTTTGTAATGGTTAACAGAGAGAACGTAACTGATTTTCACCGCAATTTGAATAGTGTCCACCCCTCAATTCAGTTCACCTGCGAACATGAAACCGATAGTACCTTGCCGTGTTTAGATGTACGTGTCCATAGAACTAGTGAACCTTTTTTTAAGATGAAGACATCCGTATATCGTAAACCATGTGACAGACAAAACTTTCTTGACTACCACTCTCATCACCCTACTCAACACAAAAGCTCAGTTGTAAGATCGTTACTTCAGCGTTCAGAAACTGTCCCATCTAAGTCAACACTTAGCATTCAAGAACTTAGCCATGTGCGGGAGGCTTTGAAAAAGCGTAACTGCCCCAACTGGTTTGTCAATCGCGTTAAGAAACAAATGTCCCGTCGGCGCCCGGATCGAGCCGAACGAACACGTGACGTCGTGTGCATCCCGGAGGCATTGGGACGCGCCCTTAGGCCGTTGGGGGTACGAAAGAACAATAGGCCGATCTCACAAGGAGTTGCACGACGCCACCGCTGCCGCGGTGCATTCTGGTACCTGTAGTTCTCCCCAGTTTTCTGGCCGCGTCAAGGCGCGTTGTACGTCCGGCGTTTGGGAATTTTCAGGTTAGCACGAAACTTTTAGTCGGCCGTTTACTCACGGTTTTAATGGGTGTCTTCACCCGTTCTGTGTCAAGGTGCTACAATAACAGCACCAGGCAAAAAGGTATCGGATTTTATGTCTTCCCGGAAGAAAGCAGCCCACGAAAAGAGTGTCTGAAACAGGTAAAGAGAGCGGTAGAAGAGCGGCAGGAAAAAGCGTTTTTAGATTTGTTTCGTTATTTGATTCATAATTTATATTCACCCCATTGCACGATAACTAAAGAGTGTAAGCTTACTCAGGGCATGAGACGTAGTAGGGCGTACCAAAGTGTTCCGTACGTTGGAATCTTTCAGAGCACTCGCTCCGTAGCGGTATATCGGAACTTCCACACTGCCTTGCGGCGATCGTTTTTAATACAATGTTTGGTTGATGCATTTTGATGGTTACAACTGTTATTGATACGACATGTTTTGAGCACGTGCTTCAAAAGATCAGTACAATCACCGAAGAAAGAGCAGCGATTCTCGGTATGTATATATATATAATTTGAAATAAAACGACTTTTTCAATATCAGACTTAATTTTTTTAGTGGGCTATTATGCCACAATCTGATTTTGCTGGCGTTACTGATCCATTCTGTATTAACACCAATCGACACAGCGGAAAAAAACATTCCCCGTCGGTCAGCTCTTACCGTTCGGAGCTTGAGCAAACCAAATAAAATTGAATAGAAACTGTACACAAGAGCTCATCTCTACCCGAAGTTCTCAGGCATCTCTCATGGTTACGTTTCATTCTGACAAATGCGAGTTGTTACGGCTCGTCAGGCAGATTCTTTTTGTAGATCGTTTCTTTGTGTGCACGCTTCCCCCCGCAGTTCATATGTACCCTGTCGCAAAGGCTCTCAACCAGAATAGAACGAGTTTTAGAAAACTATTGCTCTCCGAGAATGTGTATTGAGCTCGTCTTACTTCATTGTCGAATAAAAGTTATGCCCAAGCCTGCGCACAAGATAGCTCAGTGTTTCACCGACACGTTTGACGCTGTTCCGCGGTGCTACACCGAGCCGATGGTCCCTCGAATTTTGTGCTCTTTCACGTTGAGGTAGATATTCACTTGCTTCCAAGTTTATTGAGACGTAGGAGCACCCGGACTGCTCGAGGGAGAAGGGGCCTCGTTGTTTTGCCGCTGTTGCAGTAAGACCACAGCGTGAACGCAGTAGGTTCACGCGCGTTCACGAAGGCGAAGAAGCGGACGACGACGAAGCAGACGACAAAGCGATTCTAAAGCGATAAGACGACTGAAACTTTTTTTGCGCCTGATGACAAAGTAAGACATCACACACAACACAATCTTATAAAGTACTGATATGCAGGAGAATCCAAGCTAACACCAGGGCTTCCCAAACTATGATGTACGCCCACATGAGCCCTTTTCAGCCGGGAAGCCGGAGAGCGATGACTACAAGAAGCATGGCGGCGGCAATACTTCCGGAATGCGCGCGCCTGCGCAGTTCGCTTGGTGGTATCGGTCTATTGCCAATGTTATCTCCATGCCAAAAGACCCGACCCCGCCAGAGGCAGAAAGGGGCGTGATCTACCAGGTGCACTGCAAGGAATGTGACGCTTCCTACATTGGAGAGACGGGACGAAAAAGAATAACAAGACTAAAAGAACACGCACGGGATGTCGCCAATTCCACGAACGCCACCTGCTTCAAGTCCGAACTCGTCGACCACGCATGGACGTCAGGACACCAATTTGACTTTGGCAAGGCATCGACCTTGGCGAGAGATATAAGGTGGGGACCGAGGAAGCTGCTGGAATCTTGGTTCATCCAGAATGACAAATGCGGAAGTGATTCATCGCTGGTAAACAAGAACCGTGGCCCCCTGCCGGACGTGTACACAAACTTTATGCCTAAATAGCCGAACTTTTTTGTGTGACTCTCACTCGCTCTGTGCTTTAATGAAGATGCCTCCCGCATTGGAGGCGCAACGTTTAATTAATTTGTTATTTTTGGTTATGTCAAGCCGTTTTTGTTATTACATAAATTAGGAGCGCAACCGGGACATTTTCTCCCGTGAATGACGTTTGGGTGCTTGGACTCCGAAGCAGCTCTTTCGGCGTCCATTTGATGTTCTCGGAGTCGGTCGTTGAGGCATCGCCCCGTTTGCCCGATGTACCTGGTCCCGCAGGACAAGGGGGATCGCGTACACTTTCTTCGCTTCCTCTCCTTCCGCCAAGATTTCTCTTTCCGGTACTCCCACGGAGCGGGCGGGTTTTGAGGTTGAAGCCGAAAATAAAGTTCGCTCTTTCCACTTTTTTTTGCGTTTCCTCCTCTCCTGCCCTCCTTTCCTCCCTTCACCGCCCTCCCCCGAGGGGCCAACACGGAGAATGGATTAGGAGACGCCTCCGTTAATCCGGCATAACCCGCCGTAGAGGGGGCGTGCTGCTTGACTAAAGATTATCTCGCTGCACAAAAAAAAAATAAAAAAAATAAATAAAAAAAAATAAAAAAGAAAAAACGTCGCGGGCAGCGATTTAATGCCTGAATGTAAACGTTCGACAGCCCTCTGCCTGGTTAGGAGTAGACATGAAGCGAAAAATAGTGACTCTAACCAAAAGTTTAATAAACATTTACCCGACGTTTCGGGACCAGTTCGGTCCCTTGTTCACGGGCGAGTGACGAAAAGAAAAGAACACGTGTCGCCTAAATGCACATACGGATGTAGGGGGCTTCGCTCACGTCACGCAGTCCCGAGGCGTAGCTGGTGGGCAGGGAGCCCGAAGAACGATTCACGTTCCCCTTTGTGTGCTGGATAAACCAGGACTCAACAAAGAGCCGCTTTCGCCAATTCCTCTCCAAGGCCAGCACGGTGCTTCCCTCGAAGTCGACGGTGTGGCCGGCCTCTTCTGCGTGCTCCGCGATGGGCGCTCGCCTCCACATCCTTCTTCCGGACATCATATTTGTGCCGCGTAAGCCTCTCTGCGAAGTTCTTGCTTTCGCCAACGTATGAGGCCGGGCAATCCTTGCATGGTATGCGGTAGACCAAGCCTTGGGCCCTTTCTTTGGGGGGCCGATCTTTCGGGAGAGGGAGGCGATGACCGATCGTCGACACGGGCTTATGAGTCACCGCAATCCCGTAGCGACCGAGGACGCGGGAAAGGGTCTCGCTGGTGCGGCTAATGTAGGGGACACAGACGCGGTTGGGAGGGGGACTGCTGCGCCTTAGGGGTGGATGCCTTGATTTCTCGAGTATTCGAAGAATAAACCATTTAGGGTAGCCGTTCTTGCGGAGATCCGATGTAACGACCTTGATTTCCTCCTGGAGGCTTTTCTTTGTGGAGCAGGTGGCGAAGGCGCGTCTGAAGAGTGCAGAGGCCACCGACGCTTTATGACATCGGGGGTGGCGCTTTGCCGGATGCGTAACGCTCCGTCCGCCTTGAACAAGCTGGTATGCATTGGACTAACATTTTTCGAAGCGCGGCAGGTTTAGTGTACGTCCTTTCATAATGGTCCTGCAAGACTTCCCTGTCCGCCACAAGCTAGCCAATAATTCAAGGACATAACGACGGCAGCGTATTCAAACAGTGTAAAATAAAATGTATATAATATTTATAAGAACACCATCGTCTTCACTGCTTGGCTTTCAAATTTTTAGCGCCGCAAATAATCGTTATCAAAATATTTTTATGATTGAAGACCCCTCGTCGTGCATCGAACCCAAAAATTACGCTTACGTGAAACATGATTCGGCGCGGGAGCAACTCGAGTCACCGTAATCTTTTTTTTTTTTTTAACGTGGATTTTGTTTTTTAATCTAACTGAGGTACCACTGGCAGAACACGAATCGCATACTTGGAAGGATCTGAAAACTCATATAGCTGGTTGAGTGAATGCAATACTATCGCATTCGTTGAAGCTCGATTTGTTGATTCGAACTTCAACAAATCACACGCACCCATTCTCCCTATTTCTGTTTACCCAGTCATAGTCGTTCCCTCACGATGCAATACGAGTACAGGTAACGGCAGTTTATGCATTGTTGACGTTGCACAGCCGTTATCGCACGGTTTTTAGAAGCGCTATAGAACGAGCACAAGCGTCGAATTTCGGTACTCTGATTGATTTCTGTCTTCCCACCGTGACACCACACGAGAAAAGCGATTTCGTTCTGTCTGCGAAACTAGGAACAAAGAAATCAAGATATAATCCCGTAATAAAACAACGCGAAATGGATCTCTGCAGCCAATACCCAACCATTCGCGAGGTGACTGAGCAAAAGCATATATTACCTCCGTGCTTTTACCCTCTGCGCACCGCCAGAGAGAGTCATACAAACTCCTTTGCGCTATTATCAACACGATTGCGTTTGCAAGCCGGTAGTTTGACTCGGCTGGGATTCGTCCCTTCTGACTTTCATAGCTCTCTATGAAACCAGAAAGGTAGATACTTTTCTCCATTGGGTTGGTTTGCCCGGGGCCTCCAGTTATTTACGGCCAAAATCACACTAGAGGCGCTTCAGCAATGTTCACTCTGGTCGACACACGTGCTCCTTAAAAATGCCTGTCGCCAACTCTTTCCCAAAAGATACTTGAAGAGCCAATCTTAGAGACCGACGGATAACGAGGCCTTAGACCTCAAAGAAATTATAACACAAATTTGGCGCCGTCATTCCCAAACTGGTTGCCGGACGAAATCCAGGGTTGGTAATAGTAACATAAGATACGTACGGCAGAATTCCCTGCCATAAATAAAATGATTTGGCTAACGCCAATGTAACGCGAAATAGGTGCAAAGAGTTTTGCGATAGGAAGCGTAAACCGAAAAAAAAGGAAAAAAAAAAAGAAAGAAAGAAAGGAAGACTGAAGAAAAGGAGAAATTAGAAAACAAATCTCTGGTGACTTGGCCAAAAAAAAAATTCTGTTCATGTGATTTTTCTTGTCACGTGACCAAACAAAAAAAAACCGAAAAACAAAATAACACGAGAAAAAAAAAAACATCCCCTGCCCGGTTTCGAAGCTAGGCCCTCTTGATCGTGAAACTAGCGCGCTATCCGTTGCGCCAACATAACTTTTTTTTTCTTTCTTTATTGCAAGTTACGCCAACATAACTCTGCCTGTAATGCTCACGCATTCCCACATCATAGGCGAAAGCTTAGGTGCCTTCGCAGTTTTTCATGCATGTGTTGTTTCTATTTGTGGCAAGAGTTCACGTCCAGAATGCTTTTAGAGTTTTCGACCAAAACGAGTTTTCTTCATCCGAGTCACCTTCTAGAACCAGTAGACCGCACTGGGTCGTCCGGCTAATCAAGCAGCTATTTTCAAATTCTCTGGCGTGCCCGTCCTCGGATCCGAGGTCGCCGTTTGACAAGCTTAACTTTCTTCCACCTTTTAGCCGGAACCCACACGGCAGCTTTGTTCCGTCCCCACTCCCTCTCGAGAGGATGGCTCGCCCCGAGGCTAATCCCATTCTCTAAACCTCTTTCGATCCAACGCTTGACCTTTCCCTCCCCGTCCCCCAGCTTCGGGAGAGAAGGTTCTTCTCTGCAGAACGTCCCGTTTGTACAGCGGCCTTTAAAGTTCAAAGATTGTCCTGTCTTTATCGTCCCTTTTGTGTCTCCACCTTTTAATGTTTAAAAAGTATCAACACGCTAAAATAGTACAATTTCCGGGATTTCATTTTCATCCCCCAAGTGTGATGCGGGAACCGCGCCATAGAGCCACGGTCGTTTTCGCACTTTGTTATCGCTAGGATTTGACAGTGCTCAATCACAATGCAAGACACGCACAGAGCCACGCTCGCTTTTGCAATGCGCCGCCTAAAGGGGTTTCCAAACAGGACACGACTCCGACAAATCGTGAAAATTGAAGCGGGCTTGAAGCGGGCGCGTCCGCTTCAATTTTCACGATTTGTAGGAGTCGTGCGTTTTGTAGTGTCCTGTTTCGACATCCCTTAATAATGATATATCTTGTTGAGACGTGCGCATATCCGTCTTGCGCAGTGTTAGCTCAATGGCAGCACTTTCTGTAAAGGCGGATTCACACCGAGGATAGCAGTCGCGCGATCCAACTAAATCGCATCGCAAAAAAGAAAAAAAAAGTAATTAGTTGGTCAATTTGGCGCGCGCGATGAGCGAGTCCAATGCCTTCGTTGGCGAGTCGCGTCTCAGAAACTCTCGCTCCGAACGCCGTTGGTTGGCTCGGCCTCTCCGCGACTAGAGTGCATCGCAAAACGTCGGGTCAGCAAGCGACTGCTCAAAACCCGTCACTTTTTGCCCGCGATGGTCGCTTTTGTGATGAAAGTTATGGCGCGACTAGATCGCATCGCCGGTGTGAACGCGCCATAATGTCGAACCAGTCTCACGGCGCGTCCCGATATTGGCTTGTGTACCTACGCGCGAGTAAAACATCTGGCACAATTTGCGTTTGCAAAGCCTGCTCCAGCCGCGTCAAAACATTCAGCCAACCTTTGGACTGCAGAAATCAAGAGACAACCAAAATAAGATAAAGTTGCCAGCCGAATAAAACTTGATTTCTATTTAATTAAGATGAAGACCACCCGCGTACATCAAAAACCTCATCAGCCGAACTCCAAGGCAGTAAGCCTAGTTCTGGCACTTGTTTGGCACCTTTGGCCCGTCGCTGCCAGATCACAGCCAAACTATCGGGAAGCGAAGCCTAACTTGGGCACTCGCTTGGCGACTTGGGCCCAAAGATGCCAGATCTCAACCGAAATACAAGGTAGTAAGCCTAACTCTGGCACATTTGTGGCGATTTTGGCCCGATTGTGCTAGGTGACAGCCGAACTGTCAAAAAGTGAAGCCTAACTTTGGCAGTAGTTTGGCGATTTTGGCCCGAAAATGCCAGAGCTCTGCCGAACTACAAGGTAGTAAGCCTAACTCTGGCACATCTGCGGCGATTTTGGCCCGAATGTGCCTGGTGACAGCCGAAGTGTCAAAAAGTGAAGCCTAACTTTGGCAGTAGTTTGGCGATTTTGGCCCAAAAATGCCAAAGCTCTGCCGAACTACAGGGTAGTAAGCCTAACTCTGGCACATCTGTGGCGATTTTGGCCCGAATGTGCCAGCTGATAGCCGAACTATCAAAAAGTGAAGCCTAATTTTGGCATTAGTTTGGCGATTTTGGCCCAAAAATGCCAAAGCTCTGCCGAACTACAAGGTAGTAAGCCTAACTCTGGCACATCTGTGGCGATTTTGTCCCGAATGTGCCTGGTGACAGCCGAACTGTCAAAAAGTGAAGCCTAACTTTGGCATTAGTTTGGCGATTTTGGCCCAAAAATGCCAAAGATCTGCCGAACTAACGGGCAGTAAGCCTAAATCTGGCATTTGTTAGGCGATTTATGCCCGAAGATGCCAGATAATAACCGAACTAACCGGCAGCGAAGCCTAAGTTTGGCACTTGTTTGGCGAATTAGGGCCAAGATACCCAGACTGTTGCCAAGGGAGGTCAGGTTTGGCACTACTTTGGCTTCTTCGGGCTTTTTAATGCCCTAAACTGCCTGACGCAAGCCAAGTTTTGGCGCAGAACTCGGTGCTGGCACTGAAATGGTTCAATCTTGCAGGAATCATCTAATATGGATAATATGAAATTGGCAGCCCAGCACTAAGTAGATTGAAAACTGGAATCTGAGTAATATACATCTTGAAAAAAAAAAAAAAAAAAAAAAAACACAATCGGGCTATTTTTCGTCTTCTTTGTAGATTACGAACATTTATGCTAGCTTTTAAAGCGGAGACACTAGTTTCGGAAGAATAATTACTGCATATAAATCTGGCTGCTTTGCTCTGAAGATTCGAGCCTCGAGATTAGGTAACTTATGTGTGGATTCCAAATTATGCTTGCATATCTAATGTTGGGAGGATAAATGTTTTGTATGCGAGTAGTTTCGTCTTAATCCTTACTGAAAAATCTCATTTGTATGAGAAATTTCTGTGTCCAACAAACACATATGAATCATAAAAGATATATAAGAACATATAAGAGCCCTATAAGAACCACATAAGAACTAGATTAAAACTATATAAGAAACTTGTAAGAAGTTTCTTATATAGTTCTCATACAGTTCTTATATGGTTATTATGTATCTTGTATCATCCATGTGTTTACTGAACACAAACATTTTCTCATACAAATGGCGTTTTCACAAATTAAGTGTTTTTAGTGCACTATTTGTTATTTGCTCAATCAATGATAATGAGTCTGTAAAATACATGCCCAAATACTTGTACGACAATGAGTGTTCTAGTGGTTGGGAAAGTAACGGGTACTGGGTTAGTTTTTTGGTGGAGGACTTAATTATGGACATTTATTTGCATTTACATGTGTTAATGTTCATCTGCCATAGGGAACACTATCATGATATTGTATCTAAATCGTCTTGGAGAATATTGTGATCACTATAGGTGTATTAATTTTCCGGTAAAAACTCAAGCATCAGCGAAAAGTCTAATTGTCGATTTAATTGATGATAGGTCATTGATATATATTAGAAAAAATAGAGGCTCGAGTACACTACCCTTAGGGACACCTGATGCAACAGCAACAGGACGCGAATTGCCAGACAAGTATAAAAGTTCTAAAATCGTGATGTGCTGGTTTGAAAAATGCACATCACAATCTAAAATTGTGATGTGTTGGTTCGAAAAATGTATTGCACATAGTTTGAAAAATGTATTGCACATATTTTGACAAACATTTCTTAGACCTGTGATAAACCTGCATAGGTTCAGCAATTCAATACACTCTGCCAGTTCAAATATAATACTTGTATTGCAGTAAGCAACGTATTTGGTTACTACATCGAAAAAACATCTGTGACCTATTTCTTGGCAATGTCATAATGTGAAAACTTTATATTTGCAAAAAAAAGTACCATAATACCCGAGCGTTGCCCCATACGCTGATGTACTTCAACAGTACCGAGTCTGTGAAACGACACAGTTAGGGCGGCTAAAAACAAGTTTTGTACACAAACAGAAGTGGGCATGGGAGCCTCATATTCAAAGTTGCTTGAATTTACAATACAGAAGAGTCATAAATAAGAAACTGGTCACCTTTGAACACTGCGAAACAAGCCCCCTGGTATCCATAGGCTCTGAAAATATCCGTCTTGAAAAAAAATTATACACGTGCATCTTAGATGCTGTAGATTTTGTGACACCGAGACACACAATAGCTGTGCAGCATGTTGGCATTTACGGTGTAGCACCACAAGATACCGAAGACTGCTAGAAGGACACCGACTATCTGCACATACACACAGACAGATTCACCAACTTCAGAGAGCAGTTGCCTTTGCATGAGTATGAAGCGCAAGCATGTTGCTGGCCGGACAGGAACTAATTTGTTCAGCCTTGGCCCCTTAGCTTTTTTTTTTTTTAGATGGTGCACTGGCATTTATATTGTTGTCACCTTTCAACAAAAGGTTTCTCAGTTGAATGTTTTCACTGCAGTCCAACGCATGCTTCAGCTCGAACCGACGATGGGTTCATCACCCCAGGCGTCAGACATGCTCTTCCTTGGTCTGAGTTTGCTTCTTGACATCCGTGGCGGTTGGCAGCGAGTGTCTTTGATTGCAGAGTTTCAGCTGTCCGTTTCTTTTGTTTGTAATTCTTGGCATCAATGCGAACATTCATTTTGCTGCAAACATGTCACAAGAAAATGCTTGGGCATTTTCTTGCGACAACAACACGTGTTTTAAAATGAGCTCACTCGTATGTTAATTTTCACAGTCGGCAGTCTTTTTTCTTGGCGAGTAGTTCCATTATGAGATATGTAACAAGTCGGCACTGGCCGTTCAACACCAATTGGTGAACAGCATAAATGTGTTCTACAGCATTTACACCAGCACAGTCTTCCTGTGCACGCAAACTGTAGCCAACTTGTTTCGTGCTGTCGATGCGGCCTTGCATTTTTCGCCCCTTAGGTTTTTCAAGGTGGTGTAGACTGCAGGGCTGGCTACATAGCCCAAGGCTGGGAGGCTGTGTCTTATTTTTTACAGCCCAGGGTCACATTGCATGTATACCACGTTGCAGGTGGGGTGTCAAGAATCCGCTCGCTTGGGAAGATCCTTCTCGTTTCCATCCTTGCTAGCTGTAGTGATCGTTGACATTGTGCTCCTCAGCAGTATTTTGTTTTCATCTTCGTGAATGTGCCTTGTAGACACGTGATATTAGAACCAAGCCAGTTGCCTATATATTCCGAAGCACTCTTCTAAGTTGTCAGTTTTCAGCTTGTCCCATGGAGGCCGTACAGAAGCCCGAGTTCATCAAAGCAGTATCCGGGATGTGTATTTGACCGCTTCTGTGGGAAATAGAACGAAAAAGGAGGAAATAATATTAATCCAAAGAAAGGTAATGTAATCAAAAATTATTATAAAAAAAATGCTCTTCCTTAAGCTGAAGTGGTTCCGTATTTGAGAAAAAAACACTGGCAGTGTTTCGATCTGGTATTTTGGATCACAAACATCAAAATGATTCTTGAATTTGATGTTCCGAATGCGCTATAATAATAATAATAACGCTTATTGCACGAGCACATAAAACCAGGCAGAGAAAATAATAAATAATAATAATAATAATATAATAATAATATAATAATATAATAGAATAATAATATGATATAATGATAGAAAAACACTGGCAGTGTTTCGATCTGGTATTTTGGATCACAAACATCAAAATTATTCTTGAATTTGATGTTCCCAATGCGCTATAATAATAATAATAATGCTTATTGCACGAGCACATAAAACCAGGCAGAGAAAATAATAATAAATAAAAATAATAATAATTTTTTCTTGGAACAATAATAATAATAATAATAATAACACAATAGCTTCCTGGTTTGTGGTGAGATTCCTTGGGGAGCCTGTACGGGCTCCAACTAAATTGGGTGTTGGTGAGATTCCTTGGGGAGCCTGTAGGGGCTCCAAGGGGTGTTAGTATATGGCTCTGGTGTATGGATAAGTAAACTGATCAATGAACCATATGGGTCCATATCACAAGAGCGAATGACATTTTAGCGAACGGCGACATTTGAGCGAATGCTCGTTTTAGCGAATAACGGGGGCGCGCGTTAACCCATCCGTCGCGCTGCGCTTTACGCCGCTTCGCGGCGACAGTCTGCGGCAACTCATTACAAAAATATGAACTCACTTGGCCCACCCGAAAACGCCGCTTCGCGGCGTCCGACTATTCGCTAAAGTGTCGTTCGATGAAACGTGGGCGTTCGCTAAAACGTCCATCGATCAAGTGAGTGCCTCCCGAACCATATTCCGGCTTGCGTGCACTCCAAACTACAGCTCAGAGACCCGCTAAAATATAGGTCTTACTAGTTAGGTGTAGCGGATCATTTCTGCGCTCCGATGAGGATACGCAGAAACGACACAATGTACTTCTGTTTTTTTTTTGTTTTTTTTAATTGAAGTGTTGGTTGCAACCGCGATAACCTATCACTTGCATACCTTGCGAAAACATTCCAACCTGAACTCATAAACCAAGTCATTTCTATTTAGTTCTGTACCTACAAGTAGCGCCAGCATTTGAATATGTTACTTCCAGGCCGCAACCAAATCACTCCCAAGCATGCATGCAGCGAAAAGTAAAAACAAGAAACGAAACCACGATCATAAAAGTAAAAAAGTTCTCACCCTGCCATGCCGTCAAGGAGCGAGATCTTCCGATCGATTCGCTGTGTAGTCCACGCTTTCGTAGTCGCCCTTGCAGAAACTCAAATATGGACACTTTTACATCCAGCTTTTCGTCATAACGCGCGGATAAACAACATCTCTACGGAATGACAGCTACCACAATCGAAAAGCAACGTTCTCGTTCACCATGACGTTCACACAACAGGCCGCAGTTGTGTTGTATTCCAAAATGTGTTCGATCTTACTCGAGAGCTGAACTTCCGACCCTCGGCGTCCAAAAACCTACTCGCTTCTAGAGTTGTTCTAGTTGATTCCTCTAGCCTTATTGTCACGTGACCCAACTCGCAGGAGTAGCTAAAAAAGCCGTCGAAGAAAGGAACGCGACGGACGACCGTTGGGGAGAAAAAGAAAAAAGAAAAAAAAACGCGACGCTGTGGCGCCTTTTTTGTTTTTTTGTTTGCGCCGCGTCAAGCGTGCAAGCGTAGAGGGAAAGAAAAAGTAAAAGAGAACGTGCATTGCAAAGAAGCCAACTGTCAAGGGGAGCCTTGCGGAGAAGCGCACTACCAGTTCAGCCTACTCACGCCGACGGTCCTTGAAGGGAGAGAGGGAAGCGCTGCGGCTTGCCAGCCGCGCCAACGCAGAACGTAACAGCCTTAACTGAAAAAAGAAACAACAACAAAACAACTAAGAGCAAACAGTAGAGCAACAATGCGACGAGCTAGAAGGATAGACAAAAGAAAGCAACGTTGGTTGGGACAGCGCGGGCAGAAGTGGAAGAAGCGGACGTTCAGTTCATTTTCCCGCCTTCCCGCCCGTCTCCGCGCCATTTTGTCCTCGTTCGTTCGTGGCATTCCCAGATTTCGGTGCACCTGAAAATTTGGAGCAGAAAGCAACTGAACACTCTAGACAGGTATTTCATTATGAATCTGCTGCTTGCTTGGCCAAGGATAGTGTAACGGTGGCATAAATACAACACCCTAAAAGATGTTTACTTGCAGAATTTATAGTTTCTGTTCAAGCACGCTTGCTGGTTGCGCAATTTGTTGAGCACGTTTTCAGCTCTCGAATTCTTCCGTGTGTGGACGAAGGAGGCTGTCGCTAGTTTGTTAATTACATACATGGGTAAATTACTTTCAAAATGTAATTTAATTACAATTACAATTACCTTGCTCCAAAAGTAGTTTAACTACAATTACAATTACTACTACGCGAAAGTAATTCATTGCAATTACAAATTACTTTTAAAAAGTAATGCAATTACTTCACAATTACTTATTTCTGACAGTTACCCACCTCGGCCCTATAACTTTAAACAAATTATATGGCCGCTGTATAAATGTCACGCATTGTACTTTTCTTTTATGAAATTTGTTAGATGAATTGTAGAAAGTAATAGTTTGGAGTGATGAACTCCTGCGTTCTTATATTCTCAATATATAAAAATAAATGGCGACGAAATTCGCAGGTGCGCAGTGAGTCTGCTTAGTGCTTATGCAAATGGTACTAAGTCAAACCAACAAAAAAACTAAACTTAAAAATAATACAAGGAAACAAATATGCAACAGTACTGGTATCATAAAACTCACGAAAAAATGGCTGATAAGAGAAACTTGTAAGCGACGCCAATCATTTAAAGAATACGACAACTTAAGAAAACATTTCAGCCACGATGATTCGCTGCCTCTCTCTGTCTGTGGACTTGTAACATGCCAGATGTGGGCAACCGTAGTACGCGAACTGTGGTCGCTTCCATGAAACTAGTGTCACAATAGCAGCTACTCTTTTGCCAGGGATTCTGGGTTCATACAGTGCACGGTAACACCCAAAAAGCTCCTGAAATAGATAATAAATTTAGGATCCTCATGTAGCTAATCGTTAGGATAGCAATGATTGTATCGATGTTATGCGTCTCATAAAGAAGACCGATTTGAATTTGGTATGGCAAGAACAACCTCGAAAAGTTCATGATTTACTGTAAACGACTTCATTTACGCGAATTGCCTACAATTCGCAAAAGAATAGGTCCCGCGAACTATTCTGGTAAAATATAAACACATTGGAACCTATATTGCGATACCACCGTGTCGCGAAAATGAGAACCCGCGAATTATTCCAAAACTCCAGCCTCTTGGACACCTCAATTTTAGGAATTACTTGAGCGTGTTTCAGCTGGAAGATATAGACGAGCCATTTTTTTTATAACTCTAAGTATTATGGAAAGTGACATAAAAGTTGCCCACCTGAAAATGTTTCCGCAAATTGGAGGTCGCGTTTCTGTGTGTTGAATATATTTTCAGAGGCATTGCGGAGAGTTTGCACCTTACAATTATATTTTTTACATTGCTGCTAATCTGTTTAAAAAAAAATTTCGTAACAAGGCCACGGCAGCCTTTCCTTTTCCATTGTAGATAAAACTGTTGCAGGTTCTCAATGCAAAGCGGCACTGCGCGCCTCGGGACGGTTCCACATGCCATGACGAGAGGAAAACGTGTGGAGGGTCACGATAGAGGTGTAAAAACAAAGTGCAAGTCGAGCCCCCTATAAAAAAAAAAAAGAAGAAAAAAAAAAGGCTTCAACGAACACCAAATGTAAAAACAATCTCCCTACAGTCTAAAGCCGCGGTTTCTAAGTTTCGGAATCTCGTCCAATCAGTTTGACAAACGGTTGAAAGGGTTAGGGGTTAGAGCGAACACTAAATAATTAAAATTTATACAAAAAGGTAGACGAGGATTTGGAGAAGGAAGAGTAGTGCAGCAACAACGGTTGGAAGTAAGGCAGGGTGAGTCGTGTTAACGAGACCTACTGCTTCTTTGCTTCTACGCCTCGATGTTAAAGTAGCACGACTTACTGTTAGTGGTACCAACATACGAAATAGTAGAGAAGGACGTGAAAAACTCTTCAAGAAAAGAGAATAATTTCATGGACATTAAAAATCCCCACCCTTGACTGAAATATGTAAGCGAATATGCTAGCGGCGAAGACGCGTAAGGAGAACCTCGAACCTCCCCGCATCGACCGGATGATGTGATCGGAGCCAACCAGCTCGACTTCGGCCCCCGATGCCCCCGTATGGGAATGAGAAATAAGAAAAACCCCTAGAAACAGGAGCAACAGGAAGCGAATGAGACGAAGAGTCAGATTCAACTACGACAGGAAGGAAAACGGACGCGAATGTAGCCCTCATTTATCAAATTATTTCTCAAATTCTTCATTAAATCGTTTTACAGTTTACAAAACCGTTCATTCCGATCTATCCCAACCTCTCTTTCCCATCCCTCCTTTCCCTCCTTTTGAGCAGGTTGGGAGACACTTTCTCCCCTGTCGCTTTGTCTGTACTGTCGTGTCCGTGGTCAGGGGGAAAAGCGCCGCCGCCGCAAAATATTGCAAAAGTAATTGTAATTGTGCCTGAAATTTAGCAATTACTGATGCTAGAAAGTAATTAAATTACAATTCCTTTTAGCCAAAAGTAATGAATTACAATTACAAATTACCAGGAAAAGTAATTAAATTACAGTAATTCAATTACTGTAATTGAATTACTACCCAAGTATGGTTAATTATGATGCTCTCAGGTGTCATATTTTGAGAAGACATAGGCATTCGAACGCCTAAGGGTAAGTTCGGTTTGCTTCGAGTCGTTTGGAAAGCTTTCAATGCACTTTGCCAGCGTGCTTAGAGTGCCACACAAGGGAGGCTTTGCTAAAACATCTAAAAGGCCATATCACCGACGGTATTTTGGTTTCGTGTTCGTGCTCCAACTGTCAGAAGGTGTGACAGTTGGAGCACAGTTGGAGCATCAATTGGGATCGAGTACTCAGCCAGCGTGTACTCGATCCCAATTGATGGAATAACTGTGATGGACGAAATTCACATGTTCGACCACGCACTGTTCAGCGCGTACTACGTTTTCAACATTGCGTAAACAGAAGAGATTTGCATCACCTTGGAGTTTATTCAAAGGTATTTAGCTCATTTGTGCTTCTTGGCATCATTTGGTGTGTTTTTTTTGTTACTTTGTATATTCCATCTGATCTAACATATATTTCAGCAATGGCTCCAGACTGAGCTCCTTGTTTTAGAATGTCCATTGCTTGCGTGAAAACTTGTGCAGCGAGAGTTCTTATCAATGCTAGAGGCATTCTATGGTGAGAGAGTGTAGAATAAAAAGCAAGTCTGATTATTTTATTTCGTGTTCCCTGTCCTTCGCTTGCTCAAATATATTGTGTAGTGTGCGAATACACGCTACCAAACGATATTTTACTGAGTGGTATTTTTCGTTTAAAACATTCAAATATAATATTCTCTTCATAGCATTGTCTCCGTTATAACTTAGGATGAGCTATATACTTTAAGGAATGACTGTACCTGCCTCACGACGCCACTGGCGACTAGTCTTGATGCAAAAAGACTTAAAAGTTTTATTCAAAATAGCAAGGCTTTTATTTCCACTTTTATTTTTACAAAACAAAAATATAAATTTTTGTTTCAAGGGCTACTGTTGCAGCTTTGGATCCAGTAGAGATATATATTCTGAACTAAAACATTTTCAATATCCCGAAGATGTAAAGGTCTTGTTGAAGGTGGCTCGATTGAATATTGTTGTTACATAATAATAGCAGTGTGTATATTCCAAGATAGGCAAGTTGCTAACATAAAGACAACTAATTCGAGAGTAATTTATTAGCGCAGAACGAAGAAAAAAAACTGATCTATCTTACAGTTCTGAATGATGTGCCCTATATAGCAACCTCCGTTACAATTGTAAAATGTTATAGTGTGTTGCTTGATAAACGACTATATTTGAGAACTGGCAGATATTCCCTTTTGTTCATTATTTGCATTCTACAAGTAATCAAAATATGTAATTTGGTGAATGGCTGTTCGGTCCTTAGCCTGGTATGAGTTTGGTAAAAAAGTGTCTATGTGAATTTAGAAGTTCATATAAGGGAGTTTTATTAACTTACAAGATAAAGTGCCGGGCTACTTAGGCACATTCAAAAGATCAGTGTTTCAAAAGCTTTAGTCACTGGCCAATTTAGGTATTTATTGTCTAATTATTTTTAACGCGTACTATAAGCTGAGATTGTAAAAAAAAAAAAAAACTACATCGTATATTTGTTTTTACAGATGTCGTTGGGATCAACCCTGATCGAGGAACCCGAATAAAAAACAAGAAAACATACGTAAACAAAAAGGTTTTTCAGTTAATTGACATGTCGGAATATAAATGAAAATGCAAATATATATAACATCTTTTTACTTTTCTTTGACAGCACGGTCACGAATATTAATGCATTGAGCGCTGCAAGAGTAGCCGACCTCGCCGCAGACAAAAATTTTCTTTGCATAACTGCTTATTCACTTTAGATATACGCGATTAAAGTCAGTTGAACAGTGCAACACAACAGCTTCAAAATACTTGGCCGACCTTTTTTTTTACGTTGTATATTTTACTTTGTTCAAATGACTATAATGGTGAGGTCCAGTACCATAGTTTTCAAGGCTTTACGGTCGCATAAAAATGGACCGTAAAATTTACGGTCAAATACCAGGCAGCTGATGCTGCCAAAATTGTGCGGTAAAAATAACGGTGCACTGTAAATCTGGTTTACGATAAATTTAAACGGTGACCGTAGAAATCTACGGTCACCGTTTAAATCGCACCGTAAAAATAACGGCGCGCTGTAAATCTTCTTTTTGTAAATTTGAAGGCCTACCGTAGATTTCTACGCCCCCCATTTAAATTTATCGTAAAGCAGATTTACAGTGCACCGTTATTTTTACTGTAGAAGTTTGGCAGCACCAGCTGCCTGGTATTTGACCGTAAATTGTACGGTCCATTTTTTACAGTGTAGGTGATGCTGCGATGCTTGCCAAATTGTTCCGGCGTAAACGTGTACTTTCACAGAGCACAGGTGTGCGGCGCACCGAAGAGCAGCCTTTAAGCTGGTAGTTCCTGTTCCGTGTTTTAGGTGATGCTGTGCTGCTTCCTGAATTGTTCTGGCCTAGACCTGCACTTTCACGGAGTGCAGGTGTTGTGGCTGGTATCTATTCCGCTGGTCTGCCGCACATATCGTCGGCACAAACGTTTCATTAACACTCGTTACGCGAATTACAAGCTGTATGGACATTTCATCGCGCGTGTTACCTACCCTGCTCACCCGTTCACGCCGCTTTGCAACGATAGTCTGCAGTGGATCAATACTACAAAAGTGGTTCCACATCCATTTCAATTCAGTTCGTCCATGGCAGTCGCCAAATCCCGAAGGAGAGGATTTGTTTCGACAGAATGCCACTAAAGCAATGCAGCTTCTTTAGTGGTCAGGACATACTCCCTACTGTCAGTTTTGTTACATTGTCACGGAGGCTTCTTCCAGTCCTATCTTCTATCACTATTTACTATTCTGAAAAGTTCCAGGCCATGCTCGGCTGTCATCGTATGTTTTGGTGGAAGTGCTGGCTACTTTACCCATAGCCCTTCACTCTGTGTGCACCCTGGCGGATCCTCAGCCGTGTCGCCCGATAACGGGACACGGGTGGCTGAATATCCCGCGTCTTAAACCCCCGCCAGATCTGAACCAAGGCCTATTCCGAGCCCGACAGAAAAACCGCAAGACGAACGAGTACCAGAGGAACGTACCTCGCAAATACACCACAAAAAACGTGAAATCCGGGCCAGTCGCTGCTAGCAGGTAGAACCACCGGAATCCGGTCTCCTGACGGAAAAACTGAAGTGGACTAAGCGAACGATGACAAACCCGTAGCAGGAAACCGCATCCGCTCCCACCATTGTTTGCATGCCTGTCGCACCTCGCACTCCGACGCCCTTTCACGGCACGGTGTATCAGGACGTCGAGGATTGCATTGAACAATATGAACATGTCACCCGCCACAATGGGTGGACAGACAACTAGCTCCTCAGAACCTACACTTCTCATGGAAGGAACTGCCAGGCACCTGTTTGAGAACCATGAATCCTCCTTAAAGGGGCGGTGCAATGATTTTAACACTGAACGAATGTGCAGCTTGTATTTTTTATATTGTTTACTTCGGCATAAGTAAGAGAAAAAGTGCCACCATATCCCAAAATACTTCTATTTCGCTGCGTAATCGCAAAATAAAGAACGCTTTTTTTCCCAACCTGCGGCCACATGGTGGCCGCAAATGGAACCTGTGGTGTGACGTCATTCGGAGTGGTTTTTGTAAATGATAGTGTTAGGCAATTGTAAGCTTGATTTAAGGTTAAGTTTAAAAAATCTTGTTGTTTAGGCATGCAGAAACGCTTCAGAAGCCTAATATTGCCGCTAAAAGGATATGAATTATTTGTGGCGCCATCTACCGCAAGTCAACAAAACCTGCCGTCGCCGTCATCCGTCGACACCCGAGGCGCCTACGGCGGCTACACGAGCAACCCGGACGTTTTGTCTTTCCCTCGCTCGACGGAGTGCGTTGGTCGTGGTTCGTAGTATCGTGGTATCGTTATTGTTCCTGGTGTCTCGACCTGGACTTCGACTTCGATTGCCCGCCGCGTCGACTGCCGACGTCGCTCAGAACGTCCGCCCATGCCGCCATGTTGGTCGGGAATCGGCGGGAGAGCGGGAGAGCGGCGAGCCCGGCGAGCCGGCGAGCGCTGGGGAAACGGAAGCCAGAAGAACCCAACCGGAAACTAACACCACTCCGAATGACGTCACAGGCGAAGCTGGTGCCGCTTCAATGTTGAGTTGAGGGGTGCCAGCGATATCAATTTCTCTCATTTTTTTTTAATGAAAACTAGGGCAAGCAGGAAAGAATAGTTTTCGGCCCTTCGTTTTATATGTGGCCGGGATCAATTCCCGCAACTAATTAGCCAAAGTCCGCAAATTGTTGCACCGCCCCTTTAACGTCGTAGGAACTTTGCAAGATTGAGTTGAAGCGCACGTTCGTCAGCCGGCATCGACGAGAGAGAGCTGAACTGATTATGTCCAGGACACGACCCCAACGAGAACGTCACCGCCTTCGTGGAGAATGTTTTGCGCCTGATCGAGCGCCGAACGCGACCCTCATGCTACAGTAGACGAGAAGCTAAAGATCCCATGTCCCCCATTTGAGGAACAACACCTTCGACAGCCTTGTCCGCAACCCCCCCACAACAGTAAAATGGTTCATATCACAGAGGCTTCCAGCATTGAACGTGCACTGCATGCCCGAGCCTGTCACTATCAACAACTTCCCGGCGTCTCGATACTCGAGTCGTCGAGCTGCAATTTCGATGCCAGCCTCCGAGGCATCCGCGACATCATCCACGACATTGTCCGGGAGAAGATCAGGAAGCTACTTCCTGCCATCAGTTGCCCGGCTTTTATTTTGATTGCCGAGATTGTTTCGGATCAAATTCGACAGGCATTTCAACCGGAGACTTCTGCGAGCGAAGCAGCATTTGACGAACCGAGGGCGACTTACGCCACAATGGCACGACGACCGCCACCGGCTGCCCGTTAGTATTCAATGCCAATTCAGAGAGACACCCCAACGCCGAAGCGTTCCCGACATGGGGTGTAGGTCTGCGCTGAACAAAGTACACCGAGCAAAGCGGAGGTGCTGCAAATGGCCGACCGAAAACCACTCTGCTACCACTGCACGAGGCCGACCATGTCTGCCGAAGCCGCCCGTACCAATTGGCCTGCAAGGGCCGATTCATCGGCCCTTGTAGGCCAATTCACTGGTACGGGCAGCCCCGGCAGACTCAAGGAGTGACCGCGAAACATTGAGGATTATCTTCGGCGGCTTTTGTCCCTGGTGTCGACATTACTCCGAAGCTCCTGGTCTCCATCATCTCGACGGGAGGTACGCACAACAAAGCGGGTGAGCGGCAATGCAATGACAGTTGATTTGGTGTCGGTCGTCGTCCAAAGACAATACCTCATAATTTGCTGACACCAATTATTTGTGTCCGCTCCACGAAGCGCACAATTTCCAACTTTGAGGGAGAATGCAGCTGATTGGCTTGAAGAAATAGAATGGTTGATTGTTCTCAAAAGTGGACACCAAGCATCACCCGACTTCACTTTGCCACACGAGAGGAATACAAGTTGCTGTAATCGCGGGATGAAGAAGATATTGCCATTACGAAATGGGAAGTGAAATGGCTTGGATAGCAAACAAACATTGTTGCCAGCCAGCAAGTCAAAGGTGCAGCAAAAGCCACAGCCACGTAAGCAGTGCATGCCCGAGCTTCCTGCATTGACGCAGAAAACTACCAGGAAAATTTACGGATCAGATGCCAGCCCTGCAGCTTCAGTGCATCAGATGTCAGTTGCGCGGCACATGACGTATGATTATAAGACATCATTATATTAGTCAGTTAAAGTGGCCACTCAACCAAACTGAACACCGACATGCCAGGAGCGTCGTCCGACATCAAGGAGCACAGGTGCTACGACTGAAAGCCTGACACGAGACTGTCGCAGAAAGGACCCGTTAAGAAATCATTTGCTAAGAATAAATAATTATGTAATCAAGTGGGAATAAACATATTAGATAAAATGAACATTTCCGCTCGCCTTTACGCCTTCAGAGTCTATAGACCAAGATTTGTGTTCGCTGCACGCGCTGAACATTTTGAGGACACTCGCATATCTGACCCCTCAATGTTAATTAATGGGACATACCAGAGTGGCAGACTTGTTGCATGGGGATGCACTCGTTCCACTTCTCCTGAACATATCTGGCGCATCCGAAAACCAACTTCCGTGATGTGAAAAAATTATTTATTAATTTATTCTCTCCAAGGGCCTTTGTAGGCATTGCAGGGAGGATACTTAAAACTACAGGCATGATAATAACATTAAAACACGCTAACATTAATGAGCAGAAAACGGGCCCAGCTACCGAAAATAAATATTACACTCGTAAGAAATAAATATTGCTGTAACTTGTTAATTGAAGAAAACAAACAGACTTCTAAGCATATAGTTCAATAATGTGTGTTCATGCATTGGTATATAGCAGGACACTTTCTATAGGTATGACAAAATGAACCATTTAAAACCGTATAAAGCAACACGGCTGTCGCGATTTTTTTTTTCGGCGTAAGCCCACGAATGGGCCCTAGTTCACTTTGAACGTTAATGCCGCATTCGCGTCCAATAAGCACATAGCCAAGTTTACAGTGATTGGTATCATAATATTCTTGTCGAGCGAATGCCCAGAGTATGAAGGCCTTGAGTAATTGGAGTGTTGCTACTGTAATTCGTTTCATCAAAATTTGGCAAATGGTGAAGGCTACATTCTTGGTGGGCCAATATGCATATTGGAGAGAGGCACATGACAATATATCATCAGAGTGCTCATCTGCACAGGTTTGCCAAACAACTTCACTCCGTCTCTCTGATTGTCTCGAGGGGGCTGCGGCGGTTTGTCTTTTCCAAGTTACGGTGAAACGAAGAATTGACAGCACACACGTTTGAAGAAAGTCTATTGAAGAGACTGAAAGGAATGCTAGTCAACATTTTTGAACTATACTGCTCTTCGGGCAAGGGGTGAACACAAATATGAGTCAGCTTGTCCAGGTAATTAGAAAAAAAGTAAATCATGGACCGACTCATACAATGCACTCTTGATGAAAAAAAATATTGCTGCAATAAATCTTACGAAAGACAAAAAACGTGCAG
Organism: Ixodes scapularis; assembly: GCF_016920785.2. Classification (NCBI taxonomy): domain Eukaryota; kingdom Metazoa; phylum Arthropoda; class Arachnida; order Ixodida; family Ixodidae; genus Ixodes; species Ixodes scapularis. The sequence continues at coordinate 42,573,175 of NW_024609880.1, read as the reverse complement.
TTAACCTTCTGTTTCCGAGCTGAATTACATTTAAGGAATTGCTGGTATGTGTGGATCTAACTCTGAACCTTCAGCTGCGTTTTTTTTTTAAGATTATAGATGTTAGAATGATGGATCAGACAACCATATAAATGGAGTATGATCATACACATAGGGGTTAGTGTGGACTATTGATCCGGATCGGCAAAATAAAAAGCCTACTAATACTAATTTATAAGGGACATCGGATACAACATTTTGTGCACTGATAACTCAAATGAAGACTTGCTGTGTTCTAAGTTCCAAAGGGACAAATAAACTGTTTTATGAGCAAAAGCAATGAACGTTTTTTTGAATGATTGGATCGAATACTTTATAAGAGTTCGCGTGCGCGTGAATTAAAAAAGCGCCATCTTTTCACTTCAGAAAAGTATTGCGATCGAATGTAGAATCGTCAGTAGGCACAAAAAGTTAAAGATTGCAGGAGCTTCCTCGCTAAAAGTTGCTATGGTTATTCGTTGACGCAGGGCTGAAACAACTTCCCCTAGGCCCTAAAGCGATGTATACCTTTCGCTTCGATTCTCAGACAATGCAACGTCCAAACGAAGCTAGAAAAATGCGAATATTTTATGCTAGACGTTTTATCGTAAGATTGTTAATTAGACCAAAACTGAAAGATCGCAGGAGCTTCCTCACTATAAGTTGCTGTAATTACGCAGTTACCTAGGTCTGAAACAAGTTCCCCTAGGCCCAACGTCCGAACCATACATTACGCGTCGATCCTCAGATATTCCAACGTTCAAACAAAGCTAAGAAAGTGCGAAAATTTCATGCTAGGAGCACTCAAAGTTCTATCGATCCTCTAACACTTCCGGGAATCCGAGCACCGGTACGGCGATACGGCTGATGCTGTCTCACAGGTGCTAATATCTAGATGATCCAGAGCAAGCTTGCGCAAAAAGGGTGTAAAGTCTCATGCCTTCACATTTTCACATTATACCTGCGTCAGCGAGCACGAAGAAGCCCGAGGTCGTCAAAAAGCAGCTGCACATCACGTCTACCGCGCACCGAACAAACTCACATCCGTCAGCTTTTGGCTCTGTCATCTTACCGCAGTTTAAACTTGAAAGGGACACTGACAGGGTATTTATGCTCGCCAAGGTTTAGTGGCATTAGTGCATGATATATGAAGACCCAACTACCCAGAACGCATTTCGCGGCTCCAAATTCGTTTTTTTTCCGGCCGAATACCGGCGATTGAGAACTGGCCGGTTTGAGTCGCGCTCACTCTCTTCTCCGTGGTCACATGCCGCTTTCTATGGTTTAGACACAACCACCAGAAATAATCAGTCGTGGGTCATCGAAGGCACACACAGACAATATTAACTATAGAAAAGAAATATCATCACCTAGCTGTGTTTGGAGATTTGTCCTTTGTCCCTATTGTTCCCCTTCTCCAGGGATTATTTTCGTCATTCTTGTTCAGCTCGCTTGCACCTTTGCATTTAATTGCATTATAATCATATCATACCCATTTTTTTGTGGCTTCTAAGAAACTGCAAATTCGTTAATTGGGGAAAAAAGAGTATCACAGCCACGTGACTTCCGCCAACTCTCCTCTTCTATATTTCTCTCTCCTCCCCAGTCCAGTTTACGTTTCGTATTTGAGCATTTGGGTTGTTTTACTTTATTAAAACGATATGTGACGCTGTAGCAAAATATTGATTGGGCAGCCTTTTGACACCCTAATAAATCGCCTGACAAAAAAAAAATGAAAGCCGTTTACAAATCCCTGTAACGCCGAATTGGAGCGCAGCTCTTGAGGAGGAGTAGGGAAGGGTACTGAGGGGGGTCACGTCACCTGCGGGTAGTCACGTGACCTCGGGGGGGGGGGGGGGTTCACGTGACCTCGGGGGGGGGTCACGTGACCCCCCCCCCCCCCCCGGTTACGCCGACGCCGACGCCTCTCAGGCTGAAAACAGGCCCCTAAGAGCTGCGCTCTGAAAAAATTATGGGGGTTGTCAGTGTCCCTTTAGTTAACACCTGAAATACGAGCTTACTTCCTCGCCCGTGTAAGTACCCTTATTTCATATAGCCTGGTTTACTAAGGAAAAATCATTCATTTGATAATTTTTAATGGTGAGCAAACAAAACAAGCGGATCAATTCGATGTTAAAGAGAAAATTACGAGCTTCTGTACGGTGTTTCTAATCGAGGTAGACCTGTAGGGGGACAACCTCCCAGATCATGCTGATCAATGTGACATAAAACATTGAAGGAACGGTATGCGGTGGTGTCACAATAATTGTTTAAAAGCGGTATTATTTTGTATTCAATTTGAGTGATTGTCTTAGTTGGTGATAGCGAACGCTCAAAGGCGATGAGCGCAGTGACGATGAATGTTCAGGGTGTCTAAAATAGCGGCCACGCTCTTCAAATCGACCGCACAAATCGGTTTCTAAACCTATCGCGCTGGCATTTTGTGCAGCTTTGCCCACAGGTGGTGCATGTTTTCTATAAAATTTGCAAAGAGCGAAGTTACCCGAGGAAAAAGTAAAAAGACAAGAAAGCTTAAAATGCCGCTGCCTTCGTTGCGTTTCCATAGGAGTTAAAACGTTTTATTTCTTTGTCACTTTTTCCTAAGTAACTTCGGTCTTTGCGAATTTCATAAAAAAAAGGCACTACTTGTGGGCAATGCTGCACAACATCGTAGCGCGATAGGTTAAAAAAAGCGATTTTCGCGACCGATTTAAAGACCCGGGCCGGTATTTAGGACGCCCTGTATATACGTTTCTGGCGCTGTTTAATTGACTCCGTCGGTTTGTAGATTAGGCAGTGGTAGGAGTCGAAGGGATACTGAGTCTAAAATTAAAGTATACGCAAAACACTAATAAATAAGTATAATAAAATCAAGGCTAGCTACCCTTAAAAAATAATCGCACTCTTGTGTTTTGAGGTGCCATAGCTATATATATAGCTGTATTTCTCTTTTCAATACCAATATTAGGGAGAGATTCAAGATCAGCCACCGATGCGCCTTGAAATGTCCGTCACGCCTTGGACTTCATAGGCCTCTGCAGAGCAACCGTAGTTATGAGTTATGCCCCATGGTGGCGTCAAAGCGTTACATTCTCGTTTAGTCGAGATACGCGAGGACCGAACAACTCCATGACCACCACGGGTAATCAAACCTATTGTCCCGATTACCCCACTCCGCCGCAGCGTTCGTGCTCGCGCTGGAAGCTACCTGCGGTTAGGGTGCCTTCATGTGCGCTTTGCTTAGGCTGATGCCTTTCTTTCTAGTATCCAATGCCGACAGCAGGCGCTCTCGAAAAAAAAAAAATGCAAAGAAATACCAGGTTGCAAAACGCCGCCGTATAGCACTGTCAATGCCAAGAGCTCGTGTCGGGAGACGCGCTTGGTCGCGCTCATGAACACAATCAGAAAGAAAGGCAGGAACAGAATGCTCACAAATCATGATCGTAAGCAAAGCGCACATGAAAGAACTCTATTTGCGGTTGTGTGTGTAGAACACCTAGTCGGTACTGAAACTATTACTAAGATGACGGCATGACACCAGTTGACGACGCCATTGCCGGCTCGCAGGCAACGAGATCGCCGTTAAGCGATTCAATTAGCTGTTGGTGGGTCGAACGCGTTCGAAGCAGTGGAGACAAAGGTGGCTATGCAGAGAGCAAGTCGTCTGCTTCTTGCGCAGGTAGCGGTGACGTCAGAACGACGCCGATCTTTGATTGGGTTTGATTGGGTAGACTTCAATGCTAGATGCCTTGAGATCTACCCGCTTTTTTCCCCAATCGGTTTATAAGAGCTGGGCGTTCTGACATCATCGCACCCCTGTGCAAGAATCAGACAAACTTCCACTCCCGATAGCTTTGCGTCTACCCCCTAATCCTTCCAACCATAGCTCGATGTTCCGATGCCCCCATGACACTCGCCCTCTCCTCTTCCTTAATTTCTAAAGTTGCGACAGATTAAGAAACCCAAGGCGCGTCGAGTTTCGAGAATCTTATTATCGCTCCCCAGCCAATCAGATTGCGGTATTAGCCGAACAAGACGCCGAAGAGCCAATCAGGAAGCGGAAAGCGGGAAACGATAGGCGAGCCGCTTCCACCGTTTCTTAAACCACCAGTGTCCGTAGGTCTTCTCGGAGCTAGGGGCAGGGGCGGCGGATCTTGAAAGGATCTACTAACGGGCGAAGTAACCTTAGATGTAGATGAATAATCGTTTGCAACTCGGGCACTTCCCCGTGAAACTGTTATATCTAACTACTAAACGTTTTTTTTTTTTCAAATTAAACTGACGACTACAGAGAAAACTATTGACTGTCTACACGAACTTTTCTGCCGCTTTGGCTTCCCATGGAAACGCTTAATATTGCGTCAGACAAAAATCCGCAGTCTGCGTCGGCTGAATTCACAAGCTACATGCGCAGCATCGGTACCTGTCATATTCGCACTGCACCGTATCATCCGAATAGTAACGGACAAATGCAACGCGTTGTTTAATCGTTGAAAGCAGCTCTACGTAAGGACCCTGTCGCCTCAGTGAACCTGTTTTGGCAGATTTCCTTTTAGCTTATAGGCAGGGCTGGATTAAGGTACAGTCAGAGGCAATTTGACCTGCAACAACGGAGCGAGCGGCCACGGGGAACAATTGCCGTATGCAGCGCTGCGTTCGCTTTTTCGCGCTGGGGAAGAGGCTACGGGAGCAGTCCAGGTTTCGCTGTCGGGGGAGGTCGAGTCAAAACAAACGCTTCTCGCGCTAGAATGGCCTTCTATGTCATATCAGATAAGCTCTTTTTTGCGCAATATTTTTCCTGCGTTTTTTCGCCTTCTCTTCGTAAATTTTCAGTGTAGTTCCTCAAGGGGTCAAACGCTTCGCTGTTTAATTTTGATCATGGAAAGAAAGTTAAGAATGACTAATAGTTCATTTATAGGCGTGCACTCAATATATGGTAGCATGGAAGTTTTCCTAATAATACTGTGACCGCCCAAGGTAAAAAACGACTCCATAAGGATAGTTTTTTCTGTGTCGGATTCTGTGTGCGTGTGCGCGGGAATTTTGCGGCTGCAAGAACAGAAACATTGTCTTCAGCGTAGTCTTTGTTTCCTCATACCACGAAAAGTAATTGATTCGTCCTAGAATATATTGAAAGAATAATTCGATTCCTAATCACAACTAGCCAGAAATTATTTCCAGTAAGCTTAAAAAAAACGAAAAAAAGAAAAAAACGTGGGCATCCGACACTACTAACCGCGCACTCTCGCTCCCTCAGTGCTTATTACCTCTCGATGGCGCGTGGGTATGGGCTCATAGAGGGTTGCTGGCGAGGCTCGGAATGGACTGGAGGTTGGTCCATTCTTGTTCGACTGCTTCCCAAAGGACTTCTGAAGAAGCCTGATGAAGGTCCCGCGTCAAAAGATTCTGTTTCTTTAGTCCCCGTGTGTTCTCGATGACATTTAGATCCAGCGACCTTGTTGGCCATGTCAATTGCCTTACACCTAAGCCGTCGAGCAGGCTCTGCACCCGGCCAGCCGTGGGAAATGAACTGTTATCTTGTTGCGAGATAAAACAGCCGTCGGAGAACTGACCATCCAAGGCGAAAGGAAGCAAGGTATAACAGAGTATGTCATGTTAGTTCTCCGACGTCAGCCTTCCGTCGATTCGCATGAGTGGACCCAGTCCTTGCGCAGTTATGGCCCCTCATACGCTGACCGAACAACGACCGCTCGATGGCACTTCTTGCACGTAGAGAGGGTCATACCTGTATAAAAATAAAACAACACCTATACACTCAGCTAGAAGAGAGAAGGCCAAGATATGTTCAGTATGGGATTTTCGGTCTTACCGTTTGCAAGTAGGACACCACACAGGTTTCTGCTGGTCCCATTCAGACGTGAACGTAGACTCGTCAGTGAAGATGACTGAGGCCCAGCCGCTGGCATCCCAGACCCGTTGGGCCTCTGCGAATGCAAGTCTTTGCTCCTTGTGGCGTGAAGTCAGGAGCGGTTTTTGACATGCAATATGACTCCGAAGCCCTGCGTCGTGAAGCCGCCGCCTGATAGTTCGGAGCGAAACTTGAAGGCCCAACTGCCGTCGTATTTTTGCTGCTGTTATACTTGGCTGGTCAAAAGCTGCGCTAGCAATCCGCTCGTCCTCCTGACGAGTCGTTGAACGGGGTCTTCGCCGGTGCGCCTCATCAGCTACACGCCCTTCATTCCTATACGCTCGCACGATGCGATTTACAGTGTTCAGTGCGTATCGAAATCTAAAAGCTATAGTTATTTGACTTTGTCCATCCCGTGGCAGAGCACATATACTAGTTCTATACTCTAGTGGCACCCGTGACATTACGGCAACGTCTGTGAGTCGCCTCAAGATCAGCTTATATTATAAGTCGGGCTAAAACAAAGATAAAAGTATATCCCATGCTTCCAACACCCGAATAAAAACTAACAAACTTAAGCAGTCTTCGCGACAACTTGTGATAAACCCATCGTCCAGCACTTGACAGAAATTCGGCGCTTACTTTTCATGTGTTTGCTAAATTTATTTTATATTTCTGAAACAAAACAATGAACATGTGGGCTGTAAATGTGGTATAACATTTCTTACAGATATGTGAGGGAAAGGTATACGTTTACTTTTAGTTATATATTTGTTAGGCCGAACCGCGAACCGTAAACTGAGATCAAGTTGGAACCATTAAATTGCGAAAGAACTGATGGTAATGCCCAATGCTTTACAAACTCATGCTAAGGTATGAGCGCCAGAACGGAAGCAAACCGGGATAGCCTTACCAAGGGAACAATAAAAATACCTAAAAAACATAAGTCGGCGTATTTTGCTAACCGCTTCGAAATGCCGCGCCGCATGGCCGGCCCTTCGTCATGTCTCCCTTCCGTCTTAATCCCCCCCCCTCCCCCCCCCCCCCCCCCCCCCCCCCGCTTCTACAGAGTGGACCAGTCCGTCGAGTCTCGTTCCCAGAACACCGCGGCGACCGCTGCGCCCCATGCGGCATTTTGCCTGCTCCGCCAGCGTTCACGTTGTCGCAGGCCAAATTCCCACTGACAGTACAAGCTAAGTGAGCTGCAGCCCTGGGCTCCAGGCTATCTGGGAGACCCGCGTTGGCACTTAACATAAAAAAGAAAGTAATCGCGTTTAAATTTCTGCTGCTCAGACCAAATGCAGAAGGAACACTCCGAAGTTCCTCTGGCGTTTCGGCCTTCTCATTCCCTTTCCTTTTTTTTCCAGCAGGGAGATGTGGATACTATAAAGTTCCCGTCTTCACACAAGCTGGCATTTGATACAAGAGAGTGTCAGAGCCACAAAACATAAAGTGGCTGTCCATGCCCCTTGTCAGAGGGGGCAAAGCTGTCGACGCTGGCGGTCACGTTGAAATCTTCAAATTAAAACTCGACAAAAAAAAAAAAAAAAAAACGACATTGAACTTTTCTTTTTTGTTTTGTACTGGGGTTCGTTTGAAGTTTTTACAGACAATTGACAATGCGAAGTTAAGTAAGCGTTGTCAGACTACTCAAGCAATACGCATGGTACACACATTTTTTGCAACCTTTTAGCGAAGTTACACGTAGAGTTTACTTCGAAACGACAGGCTTAAAACAAGCAAAAATATGCTGGTAGGCCTTCAGGAACCACAAACCGGCGTCTGAAGGAACCGGTTCTTGAGACGCTCCTCAAAAGTTTTTTATGGGCAGTGACTGCAAGGCAACGTACTGCTCTAGAGTGGGTGCCCGGACATTGATCTGACAAGGCGAGTGAGCACTCTTCCTTCCAACGACTAATACGAATACTGCAATGATTTCACCAAACTCTGAGATAAAACTTTTTGCTTTTAACTGTGCTTCGTATATTATGAATCTGCAGTCTGAATTTCTGCACCTAGAAGGAACAAGAATACTATTAAAACCATTGGAAATATTTTCCCCGTTCAAAAAGACAGAGTGTAGATACCGAAATTTGAAAATATAACCTTGATTTTTCTGAGAATTTCTTTGAATTTGTATTTGTATTTGCAAAAACCGAAGTTACCTAGCAAAAAGTAAAAAATAAAACGTTTTTACTCGTCGCCTTTGGCTGCTCGTCGCCACCTTGGCCCAAGGACGCCTGTGATGCAGTTTCTACGGGTGCCGAGTATAAGTGCGTGGGAACGGAATGTGAGCGGCCCCTTGTTCAGAATGCCACTTAATCTGCCAGCGTCTTATTTATTTCTGCGCTCAAACTTTTGTGACAAAAAAGAAAAAGGATTAGGTTTCGAAAGTAGTTAGTAATTTGAGTAGAAGTTACCTGAAAAACGTAGTTAAATTAAACTACTAATTACCCAAATCAAGTTGTAATCGAAAGTTACCAAGTTACTCGGAAAAGTGGTTAAACTACAGTAGTTTGAGTAGAGTAGTTGAACTACGTCCAAGTCTGATTCCAGCTGCCCAAATTGAACGCGGTGCAAGATTCAAATCTCTTTACTGCGTAGGGTGGCAGCTGCCAGGGCTGCCACCCTACGCAGGGAGCCATGATCTGCAGGTCTAGGCTCCCTGTTTTTTTACTCGTGCGTCGTCGCACTCGCTGTTGAAGAGACAGCTTCCTCTTCGATAAACTTGCAGTGACGCGAAAGATACTGCGACCATAATCAAATGTTTAGAAATATGTCCTCGGTAAGCGCTAATAACTCGGTCGCGAAACAACAACAAAAAAGCTGCTTTAGCTACTGAAACATTTTTTTGCCTGTGTTCCCTCTTTTACTGTTCACGTCAGTAATTAATGGACAAAGGGCTTGTCAGACAACTTCCAAGAATTCGGAACCATTACAAGGATCAGTGCTCTATAGTCTAGATTTTCTTAGTGGTTGTTGAAGAGCGAAGGCATGCAATTTAGGCGAAGCAAAATTAATTTTCTTATTTATAATGTGAGTTTGGAAGACCTCCTTTCGGTTGCTGCCTAATTCAGTTCATATCTGAGTAATTGTGACGCTACATCCTAGCAAGAAGGTCACATGTACCAGAAGCCTACAATATGATAAATTTGTGGAAGCTGGCCCAGGCATGTACCCAATAAATCGAGTTGAAGTTCTAGTCAAACAAGTTCAGGAACGAGGTAACCATCTAACGGAAGTTCTTTAGAGTATGAAGGTGCTGAAATCTGATCGACACATCTAAATATTTTCATCGATATTTCGTTGATTTGAGTTTTTTTACCTCAAGATTACTCTATAATGTGCCAGATCGATTGATATTTTGCGAAGCACATTATAAACAAAAACCGTCTCCGCTTCCATGCCAGCGTGATAATCTATGAAGTCTATTGAACCTAACAATCGAGAAAATGCTCGAAGAAAATATTACCAGGAATAAATATTTAGATTTCACAAGGTGTTAAAATATACATGCTGTTATGATCGTTACCTCCTACCACCATTATCATCAACACCACGGTCATTATTATTGTCAACAGTAGGGCCCTCATAACAGCCTGAGCTCAGGGCCCCAAAATGTCTTAATCCTGTGCTGCTTATAAGATCACACCGCACTCAACAGCCGGTGAAGCTCCAGCCGTGCTGTTACTTGACAGGTGTCTCCGCACCCGGCTGAATGTTCTATAGCCATCAATCCCAGAGCAACTTTCTTCGAAGCAGTTTAGTCAGACGCTACAAAGGCGTCAAAGCGGCCGGATCGGAAAGCATTTTGCGATAGGCAATAGCGTGAAAGTCAAGTCCGAAACTTCAGACGCGGTGAGAAGTGGTTCAGAGCCACTGTTATTGCTCAAACAGAATCAGTGTCGTACAGCTTGTGTGTTACAACTTCAGGAGGTGTATTTCTGTGGGTGCGGAACAAGGACCACATTGTTCGCGTGCCACCAGAAGACGACATCTTCACGCCGCTGGCACCCTTCCGGGAGCCCGAGGTACAACCAGACGCCAGCCGGCTTGCAACTCCATTCAGCATGGACCTGGCTGCTAACCGGCACCAGAGCCTGCGAGTCAAGAGGGGCGGCGATATCCTCCTCGCGCACGAAGATCAGCGGAATTTTACGTTCCCTGGTCACGGCGTGTAGACCTTTTTCACAGGGGCGCCGCCATCTTGAAATGTCTTCACTTCCAGTGTGGGCCAAAACACCGTTTTGCGGTCGCCTCGCCAATAGAATTCATTTAGGATATAGTAAGCGTGACTGACACCCATCCTTATTTTGCCTCCCCTCTATTCTCTTTTACCTTTTGCATAATAAAATAATTTATCATTGATTTTGTCGCAATTGCCGGATATGCCTGTCATTAACGGTGGAGGAGAATGTTGTATTTTGCGCGTGTACTGAAAGCCCATGTGACGCGCCCCTTTCCCCCTTTCCTCCTTGCTTCCAATTCCGGGACGCACCCTCTCTTGATAAGATGCTATAAGTTAACGTGATTGCGGAACGCCGGCGCTTTTCACTTAGTTAAGTCATGGAATAAAAACATTCCCCAAGCACTTGTACAGCTACTGTCATCAACGCTGCTGCCTACGTCGGTCGAACACTACAATTTGCATGTGTTTCGTCTTTTTTGACGATTTTTTTAGCAATGGCAGCCTAAAGAAAAAAAACAAAACGTAACAAAAACAATGAAAGCCGATACAACGGAACGATGCCAAAGTGTTCTGAATCTGACTGGTAGATGCAAGTTGGTCCAACGTTTTTTGTTCTAGTAACGTTGCGTTGGGCTGCCCTCCGTTTGTAACTCGCAGAAAGCCTCTCGGATGATGCTCGTTACAAGAAAAAATGCCAGACATGTACGAATTACTCAAAAAAGGTAGTTAAGTTAAGTTACTGAGTATCGACGCCAAAAGTAATTGGAGTAGAGGAGAAATTACGCATTTGTAATGGTAATTAAGTAAAGTACTAACTACTGTAAAAATCAGCGAGTTACTTTGAAGTTACTTTCGAAATAACTTTTTATATTTTTGTGGTAGCAAAATGAACAGCAGTTTTGATCAATGAAAAACCCTGCGAGCCTAAAATAAATGCAGTCTATTTATGGCTTGCGTTTTTGCCAAAATAGTTTATTCGCTCGCAGAAGCAATCGACTTTCAAAGTTATTGATAGGAAAGTTTTCCCCGTTTCCTTCTAAAGACGTCCCCAGCCAAGTTAAATGGACGTTCCACCGACGGGCTGGATGGAACGGCAGCGTTAAATTTGAGAAACAGGCTGTGCAGGGTCGGGTTAGCGAGTGTCGGCATCTTAGGTGCCCATGACTAAACACGTGAGGTTTGCCTCGGGTAGAGGGTCTTTTATAACAAACTTTCCTCCTTTTTTCTTTTTTCTTCGTCAAGTTGAGATTGTTATGACTGGCACCTCTTTATTCCGACGTCGTTCTGAGAGTACGCTGAGCGAGTGCACCAGACCGTCAAGGGTTTAAGTTTCGCGTTACGACGATGAGATCATCCGGACGACTGCGCGTCCCGTTGTAGTGCTAGTGCTTCGCTAGTGAAAAAAAATTGTTTTGGTTTAACAGAAGATGAAAAGAAGCATACTTCGCCGCTGACGCCGGGTTCAACAAAATGATCTCCCAAGGGTAACTCGCAATCCTCGCCGGCGACTACAATATTCTGATACGCCTGACACGCCTGACAAGTAAATCGTTTCTAACAAAGAGGAGGTCTCCCAGGCATGGATGGTCGGAAGGACGCGAAGGATTGCGTGAACAAGCATCGTCGCTCGTATACAGTTGCAGCTGGAAGCGGGAACGTGCTTTTATGAACGGATTATCCGTGCCAGGGTTTGTGCGCGGGGGAGTCCGGCTTTGGCAAAGGCGTATGCGCTGACGACAAGGCGACCATAGGAACAGGCGCCCAGCTGCGAGGTCATTCCAGTGGCGCCTCCCGTGGAACCTACCGCTTGAGTCAGAACTCACTAAGGACAGACAACACGAAAACATCAACTCTCGGAGTGTCCCCGTCTTTCAGGGTTGCAGCTGGAAACGCGGCGCCTGCGTGCATTACCGGATTGGGTTCGTGCGTGCCGGTGTTATATTTTGGCTGCTCGTCGCCACCTTGGCCCAAGGACGCCTTTCCGAACAAGAGGCCTCTTGTTCGGGAATGCCACTTTATCTGCCGGCGTCTTATTCATTTCTGCTCTCAAACTTTCGTGATGGGCAAAATTAGCACTATATAATTTCGAAAGTAGTTAGTAATTTGAGTAGAAGTTACCTGAAAAAGTAGTTAAATTAAACTACAAATTACCCAAACCAAGTTGTAATTGAAAGTTACGAAGTTACTCGAAAAAGTAGTTAAACCGCAGTAGTTTGAGTAGAGTAGTTGAACTACGTCCAAGTCTGTATAAAACTATACAATACTACAAGGAAGCACACAGAAAAGCAGAGATAGCAAAGATGATAAAACCAGATATTTAAGATCAGTGTGTAACATTTGTGGGAAGCCGAGTTTTTTTTCCCCAATGCTTTGTGCGTGTTAAGTGGTATACTTGATGTAATACGTGTATGAAGATAACTGTTTGTATTAAGGAAGTTTGGAAGTTGACATGAGAGTGTTTGTCTGCCCATGTTTGTCCTGATTTTGGGAAGTATATACTTGTCATTTCGAGTGCTGTCGTGGTGGTCGGGTCTGGTGCATGCAGATGGATAGCTAGGCTGCTGTAGTGTATACTTCTCAAAAAGCGGAGCTGTATGTACATCATAAGCAGAATTGCATTAGACCAACGGCTTCTTTATTGTAGTAAATATAGATGTGTGATATTTTTCTTTGTCGTCTGAACCCTGTTGTCAGAACCCAGACAAGAAAGCAGTAGTAAACCTTGGTATATATCAGCGCATAATATAGTTGGTACTTCAGCCATTCCGGTAAAAGATGCGTTGCAGGTGAAATTAGGCCTACTGATTTTGAGATTTCATTTCGTATTTTATTTACATGGTGTGTCCAATTGAGGCGTTCGTTAAATTACACTTTAATAAAATTAGGATTATTGATACGCTCAATTAGTGGTCTTTCGAACTGCAGTTCGATATGTGTATTGTGGGCGCAATTTATTGAGAAAAATATTACATATTTTGTTTTTTTTCTGTATCTAGAGATAAACCTTTAGCCACCAGCCAGCATGAAGGTTCAATTAAATATTTTTTTTATTGTTGTCTCCAGTTCGCTAAGATTGCCCACAGAAAAACATACATTTGTATCATCGGCATACAGTATTAAATATTCAGTAAATGGTATATTAGAGCGCAGCTCTTAGGCGCCCGTTTCCGGCTTGAGCGGCGTCGCCGTCGCCGTCGGCGTAACCAAGGTCACCCCAAGCTCACGTGACCCCTCCAGGTCACGTGACCTCCCAAGGTCACATGACCCCCCGAGGTCACCGGACCCCTCCTAAAGTCACGTGACCCCCAAGGTCACCCCCACGTGACCCCCAAGGTCACCCCAAGGTCACGTGACCCCCCAATGTAAGCCCCACGGACACCCCAAGGTCACGTGACCCCCCAAGGTCACGCCTCCCCGAGGTAACGTGATCCCCCCCTCCCCGAAGTAACGTGACAATCCCCCGAGGTCACGCGACCCTCCGGAGCATATTAAAGAATGAGGGGAGGAGGAGGAGGAGGAGGAGGGGTCTACCCTCCCCTCAGTACCCTTCCCTCCTCCTCCTCAAGAGCTGCGCTCCAATTCGGCGCTACAGGGAGTTGTAAACGGCTTTCACTTTTTTTGTGTATGCCATTTATATGGACGAAGAACTGTAAAGGACCCAGTATTGAGCCATGTGGCACGCAATGTTTGAGAAGAGCGTCAGAAATATTTTTACAGCGCCGGACAGGGAGTTCGTTGAACAATAAAGATCGAGTTCATTCTCACTCGGACGTATTTTTTCAATATTGTATTTACAATAAAATAATATTTATAATAAATCGTTGGAAAGATTGTTTTCTTGTTGCTGATCTGCTTCGTTGAACTTTCTTCAGCAGTTGCTGCCGTGTCGGACTTCTAACATTATTAAAACAATGTTTTTGTTATTGTTACTTGTTTACAGTTATTTCCAGTAATGGCTGCCAGGCAAGCTTGCCTGGCAGCCATTACTGGAAATAACTGTAAACAATTAACTGTAATTGTAAACAAGTAAACAGTAACTGTAGACAAAACATTCTGGCCGTTACGAATGGTGTGGACCGGGTCAGCTGCACGATTAGTCGTCCAAAGATACAAACATGAATATGTTGTCTAGACAACATATTCATGTTTGTATCTTTCGTATCTATTCGATAAAGTTTCACACAAGCTGCTGCTATTAAAACTTAACAGTCTTAACATTGACGCAAATGTTCTGTCCTGGATAACTTGTTTTCTCACTAATCGTTCCCAGTTTGTAACCGCTAACGATGAAACGTCCCCGCTCGCCTCCGTCCATTCTGGAGTACCGCAAGGTTCTGTATTAGGTCCGCTATTGTTCCTTATCTATATTAACGATTTGCCGAATTCGATTTCTTCTTCAATTAGTTTATTCGCTGATGATTGTGTTATTTACAGAGAAGTTACTAACGCCTCGGATGTTCTGAATTTACAAACTGACATCAACCATGTTTCAAAGTGGTGTGAATTAGGGGGGATGGAACTTAACACGACTAAATGCAAGGCCATGACAGTATCGCGTAAATGTAATTTTCCTTCTTCTTATTTTCTCGAAGATGTCCCCTTACATTCTGTCTCTTCTTATAAATACCTAGGCGTGTATATAACCTCAGATATTTCCTGGCAAATGCATGTTGAGTATGTTATTAATAACGCTAATCGAATGCTGGGTTATCTAAAACGAAACTTTTCACTTGCCCCTTCATCTTTGAAACTAACTCTGTACAAAACGCTTGTACGCTCTAAATTACAATATGCTTCTTCTATCTGGGACCCCGGTCATTCCAAACTAACTAACGCCCTGGAATTAGTTCAGAACCGCTCTGCTCGTTTTATTCTTAATAACTTTCATCGCACCGCAAGCGTGAGCTCAATGAAAACTAGCCTATTGTTGCCTAACCTCAATTTACGTCGTAAAATAGCTCGCTTATGTCTTTTTCATAAGATATACCATACTAACTCATTACTTCACAACCGACTGCTGAATCAACCTTCTTATATTTCACCTCGCATTGATCATATGTATAAAGTAGACATTCTAAAATGCAACACTAATGCATTCCAAGAGTCATTCATTCCAAAAACTTCAGTGGATTGGAACCACCTTCCCGCATCTATCGCAACAATTGTTCCTGACCATTTATTTAGGACTGCCATGAATAATCTATACTGCTCAGATTGAGCTGCGAAGTGTACTACTGCCACTAACCCCCACTCCCCTCTGTAATGCCAATGGCCTTGAGGGTATTTTATATAAATAAATAAAAAAATAAATTCTGTTCTTTTCCCTTAAAACGTTGTGGTGAATTTTTGAATTCCCACAATTCCTTTGTGGCCCACTGCTTAGACCGCACTGTATGGACTCTCAAAAGAGACATATCCATTCAAAACTGGAGACAATAGAGAGTTTTAGAATAGAGGGCCCCAAAGCTTGGGGGCCCCCCAAAAAATAGGGGCTCACCACTGCGCATGCGCAGAACCCAAACTCTGTTTGGGGCTTTGGGTCGGCGCTTGGGCCCCATATCGCTTGGGGCCTGGTGGCGTCGGCAAGCATGGCGGCGCCCTTTCCGCTCGCTTCGGAGCAAATTCGTCATGGTCGCTGCAGTATTAGCCCATTTCAATGCCAATAAATAGTGTAACTGGCTTTCGCTTTGCTTTATCTCGCTTAAATCACAAAGAATGAGCGGTGGACTTGCCCCATTTTAATGATCGTCCCCGATTCTGGCCGTTTCTAAGCCTAAACATACGCGGTAACCGTTGACATGGCAACGTATTGCTACTCCGTGACTCGGAGTAGATTCCGTTCGTGGCTCGATACCTGCAGCTTGAAACGAAGTATTTCAAGGCTTCAAAGTCGTTCCAGCTCAGATCTATATAGTGCAGCTGCGCACAGAGCATGCGCGCTCGCATTCGTCTCAGTCTCGGCAGTTGAAGGCCCAAATCTTCGGCTGCAGATGGTCAAAGCGCACACGAACGCCCAAAAAAATTCAAAACCGAGCCATACCTAAAACAGCGCGCAAGCACAGGAGGAATAAAAGAGAACACAGGAAAGAGCGCTGACTCCCAACTTATCTATTGTGAAAGAGAGAGAAAGAGGAAGCCACGCGCACCCACAAGGTAAAAAGAAGAAAGAATAAAAACATACATTACTAAGTTGCGGTAGAAAAGGAGAATATTGACATTATAAGGTCACTACAAAAAAAAAAAAAAAAGATGAAAAAAAGAAGAAAGAAGGACAAAAAGTACATCTGAAGCTTCCTCTTTCTCTTTCTTTCACAATAGATAAGTTGGGAGTTAGCGCCCCTTCTTGTGTTTTGTTACCTTCCTCCTGCGCTTGTGCGCTGTTTTAGGTATGTATTCTAAGCACCAGCTAGCTCAACTCTCTATGTTACTACGAGAACAAGCGCCAAATCAGAGCGCTACGGAATGGATTGTTTTGGCTACACCCGAAGCGGGATGGCCGAACGAGTTGAGGCCGATCCAAGGCCAGAAGAAAATGGCGGAAGAGAAGGCTCCCGCGCGCGTTCGTTTCTCGATCGACAATGACATTTATGTGCTACGCGAAATGTACTCCACTAACCCATTCCAGGATTCCAGGAAATAGACTCCAATAGCCGAAAGGGTCTCCGAAGCAATCGGAAGAATTTTCTCCACGCGGGCCATCCGCGACCGAGTCGACCTGCTGCTGGCACAGTTTAATACGAGCACAGATTTCCCGGTGACTTTTTGTAACGTAACGTAAAAACAAAAACAAAAACAAACAAAAAAACGGGTTTGTGTGAACCGTGGTGTGAACGAGCCTTTAGCCACGGAGTAGCAATACGTTACCATGTCAACAGTTACGACGAATGTTTAGGCTTAAGGACGGCCAGAATCAGGTACGACCTTTAAAATGGGGCGAGCCAACCGCTCATTTTTTGTGACTTGAACGAGATAAAGCAAAGCGAAAGCCGCTTGCACTATGAATTGACAATGAAATTGGCAAATACTGCAACGACCATGACGAATTTGCTCTGAAGCGAGCGGAAAGGGCGCCGCCATGTTTGCCGATCACAACCCGGCCCCAAGCAATTGGGGGCCCCACGCTATATCTCGAATTTCACTTTGGGGGCACGCGCCAACCCAAAACCCCAAACGGAGTTTGGGTTCTGCGCATGCGCAGTGCTGAGCCCCTATTCCTTTGGGGCCCCAAAGCTTTGGGACCCCCTACTATAAAACTCTCTATAACTGTCGTGCTGCTTCAGCTACAGGATGGGCTAAAAGCAAGCTACACCCACCAGCGTCGTGCCTGCGACCGGGGAATGGCCCCGTCGAGTTCGCAGATAATTTCATTGGCGCACATGATAGCCTGGTATTTGAGGGCGTGCACTCTTTTGTGACCAGAGAAGTAAATCTTCTGATTTAGAGACAGTCGGCAGATGGGTCTTGCTGTGCTGTTCCAACTGGCGTTACCCTCCCTATTATTTGAACCGCAAGCCACAATAAAGTGTCGTTTCAGCGCAAATGTTTCGCGTTTTAATAAGTTTTAACTGTTAAGAAGTTCATTCGTTGTCCACAGTGGCGCTGCATGTGAAAAAGGCGAGCGTGCGGCGTTGCGTCGTCACAAACCCTATTCTATAAGCACGCTGTGTGAGGTGTCGTTGCGTTGGGTACCCCAAAGTGTTGGGTTTCCCAAAGCGTTGGGCCCCCTATTCTAAAACTCTCTAATCTGTCGCTGCATTGTGACTTCTCCTTTAAGAATCTACGTTATTTACACATAAAAGGGTACTGTTTATCACTATGAATGCCAATGAAGATCACTGAATTGTTATCAGACAAGTAAATTTAATCAGTATTTAAAAAGAAAGGCATATAAGTGCATTCTACACATTTTACAAAAATATACCAAACACCTTAAGATTACTTTGTGAAACCGTAACCGCTCTCGTAGTCTGTATCCGCGGCTTAGCGCTGCTAAATATAATACTGAAATCTTAACAAATCCAAAGGTAAGATTTATTATTTTTTTATTACAAAACAGTATTTTCTTTCATTTGCAGGATGGTAACGAATTTCAGCAACACATCATCTGTAGACGAACAAACGAGTAACTGCTTTTTTAAACTTATTTTTGGTAAGGGACACTACACTGAGAGAGAAGACAGCCCGCCTCAAGGTCGCATTTTATTTCTTTGTCTCCGTAACGTGTGTCGGGGGAGAACTCACTTTAGCGCCCACTTACACCACTCTTTCCCGAGTGATTGTTTCGTATGAAGACTTTTGTGCAGTTTTTTTTACTTTAGGCTTCTCCTATATAGCTTGTTGACAGGGACCTAGTTCTATACAGACTTGCGTCAAGACCTGAGTCTTCTCGCTGCGGTTGCGCGTGACTCTTCCGCACACTTTCAGTAACTGAGCACTCGAGCAGTGGACACCACTCGCGTGTCTTGTCTTCATAACTCCTGGACTCCGTGCCTACAAGTATTCTACCGTACGGCCCGTCACAGAACAGTTATGGAAACCCTAAATGTAACCACGGCGAATCCGCTCATCTCTGTGCTGTCCCTTCGGGACCCTCGGACCAGGAACTGGGAAACCCTGGAGAATCCGACCTACATGCTTGTGATTTTGGCCTCCTACCTCTACGTCTCCAAGTCTCTCGGCCCACGCTACATGAAGCACAGGGATCCCTACGAGCTCAAAGGAGCCATCATGATCTACAATCTTTTTCAAGTCCTGGCCAACATGTACTTTCTCTCACAGATGATCTACCACACGTTCTACGCGGCGGGTTACAGCCCCTTCTGTCAGGGCCTCACGTACAGCACAGACCCGCACGCCATCAGCCTTCTGAACGTGCTCTTCTGGTACCTCTGGGTACGCGTAGCCGACTTCTTGGATACCCTATTCTTCGTGTTGAAGAAAAAGTTTACGCACATCACCGTCCTGCACGTCTTGCATCACACTCTTGTCGTGTTCGGCGGGTGGATGTTCCTGCAGTTCGGCGGGGACGGGCAAGCCGTGTTTGGCGTCTGTCTCAACTCCTTTGTTCACATCATAATGTACATCTACTACTTCTTGGCCTGCCTAGGACCCTCAGTGCAGAAGTACCTCTGGTGGAAGAGGTACCTGACCAGGCTGCAGATTGGCCACTTCGTCGTCATCATAGCTCACGCGTCGATACCCATGTTTGTGGACTGCGGCTACCCACGGGTCCTCATCTACATCGCTATACCTCAGGTGATTCTCATCCTGGGACTCTTCGTCAACTTCTACGTGCAATCGTACATCAAAAGGCGAAATGTCGGCGCGGACAAGATGACCAAGACGTGCCTCGTGCAAAGTGGGGCACATCCGACAATGATAAACGGCGTTGCCAAGGACGCTGACAAGAAGAAGGTGTAGACCCTCTCTGGGGTAGGGTGGTCAACTGTGGACATTTAGCGATAAACAGACAGGGGACGATTTAGAGAAACGGAGTGCCGGCGCTAGCTGACGACAATCAGTCTACGTAAGGCTATTGACTACTTAAAGAGTGTCTGGTGGACTGGGAAAACAATTATTAGGGTTCATTGGGGTCTGCGGTGTTAAGCCAACGCTCTTTTTAAGCGTGATGGAAGCTTTGGGACCATTGATGCCGTTCAGAGAGAATGCCATCTTTTGTCCGTTGCACGACAAATACCAAAAATAATTTAAAATTGCTCGCGCTTCATGGATTGTTACCTAGCTAATTAATGACTGACTACCTCGTGTTGTTAGACTGCTGAGCTTGGGATTTAGACGTGTTAGCCCAGTGTTGAGACCGAGGAGTTCAACAGAATAATTAGAAGATGGGGGTCAGGCCAGATTTCAAGCCGAAGAGGTAATCCGGTTTAAAATACTGGAACCAGGACGGTCTCTCGTATAGTTTACTACATACCGACAGCAGCATACACGAGATACAACCTATCTACAGCATGTTCCTTTATGTATCATTATGCGGAATGGCATCATTTTGTGAACATTAGGAGCTGCGCTATACGGAAGTTTGGCACCACGTGCCCGAGCACAACGGCGATTTGAAAAAAATAGTTTCGGAGCTCTTTGATTGCATCTAATACATGGATGGAGAGCACATAGCGACTCGCTTGCCATTTCAAATCATCCTCTTTTTCCCCACGTCGGGAAAAAGAGAATGACAGGGACGCCGTAGCTCCAATCTTTCGAGCACCGCCCGTATCCTTGCGCGGGCTCACGCAGATCATAAAATATTGTCGCAGACGTCCCATGTCGACCAACTAATCGAGATTACTCCCTTAGCAGGGGGAGGCTGGCTGTTGCCTTCGTTGAGCGTTCGCGTCTCGGCGACAACGCGGCGCTTGCCGGGCAATAGCTACTGAAACGCGCCAGTCATATGCTGATCCTTCGTATTCTAAAAATTGGTTCACACGCTTGCTTTACAACGCTACAACCACTTGCGCTACAACCACTTTCTCAGCTGCCTTGCGGCTGCTTATGACCGGTTGCGCAGCAGCGCAACTTGTCGTGAGTCAGAAGAGATTTAAAAACGGTCAAAGCGCAGCCATTTGCAACCAAACGCAAGTGTGTGAACCAGCCTTAAGTAGCACACCTGCCGGGGAAAAAGATACTGAAACCTGTACAGAGGCCATTCACAGCACTATAGCATGTGCACCGTCACGAAGCTTCGTCGTTGTGAGTTTTCAATCGCCGGCTCAATCAATCGCACACACACAAAGAAAAAAAAAAAAAGCTCAGGATTCAGGGGCATTATTGACGAACACAGTGACGATTCACGTTTAGCGCTGCTTCCTATTGGCTGAATCGGATCGTATCCCGGCTGCGTTTGGACTTAGTGCGAAACGGTGTATGTCTAGCGCAAGTTCGTCTGCTTCTTTCTGCAGGGATTGTGGTCACGTCAAAAGGACAGTGGGTAGACCTCAATGCTAGCTGCCTCGGGGATCAGAGTCAATCAGAGCTCGGCATTCTGACGTCACCACAACTCCTGCAAAAGAAGCAGACGAACTGGCGTTCCGCATAGACAGGGACTGAACGCCGAAGTTCAGCTTCTTCTGATTCAGTACTATTTTTCTTGTATTCTCGTTGTCGTAGCTATGCTCCTTTGAAGGCTACGTGATCGTTTGGTCAGACAGACTTGTAGCCTTTGCCAAATGATTCCTCTCTCGCCCATAACAACGTGCAGAGAGCTGGGTAAGGTAATGGAAGGAAGGCGGAATTGGGATCGGTCTGGCGTGCGCTGTCGGCGTAGACGTTGCTCGGATTTTAGTGACAGGAATGGACATACTTTTGTCAGCCTCTGCGTGCGTGGATGTCGTACAGAAAGCCAAATGTCGCTTCGCACGAAAAGATGTACAATATCCTTGGAACTTTCCCCACTTTACTGCTAAGAGGGGTATGAAGTACCTGCCCCTGTCAGATATTCTTGCTTCGGAGTTGTCGAGACATATTGTAGTCTGTTCTCTCGTGAGAATTTTTGGATATCTGCTAGACTTTCTGCTCTTAAGAAAGATGGGCGTGTAATCTTTCTCGTGAAAGTAACACGAAATTCTGATTGTAATTTGTTTTTCGCAAAGAAAACTTGTCTAGATTTGATTGAATACCCGTACTTGCGTTATACATAATGTCGTCACTCCATCTCACTTGTGTGCATAAAAGATGATGTAATCTAGATGTGGGTTATATATTGTACCTCGATAAAATAAATCTGTCATTATTACTATTTTTTTCTTTTTTTATTCCTTATTACAATTATTCCTCATCAGGACTATTGCAAGAGTGTGAATAAAAATCAACAACACTCCAAATGAGAGAACAACGGCACAAACAATAAGTTTGCGCCTATTCAAATACATACAGTAAAGTAGTAACTTTGGCTAGTTGGTACTTAAACACGATAAAACAGCGCACAGGAATCGGAAGAAAAGAAAGGACAGGCAGAGCGCAAGAGCGCTGACTCCCAACTGATTTATTTTGAAACTCTCACGTGGAGTCCATTTCTAAAGAAATGAACCCCGCGTGAGAGTTAATAGAAAAGGAAAAATAAAAATTGGAAATATAAACAGACATGATTGATTTGAGAAAAGAAGGAAAAGGAAGAATAAACCGTAAGGCTCGCCGGTGAAACAAGAAAGAGGAAAAAAAAAAAGAAAAAAGAAAAGAATACCAGAAACAGAAGAGATAGAAAACGGAACTTTTTCACTCCTGACCAGCCAAATTTACTCTCCCGTTGGCGTTGGCTAAGAAAGACACCTGCTTGGCACTCAATTAGAGAGAAGGATGGCTCACGCATTGCTGTCCTATTTTTTGAGCCCGATAAGCCTCGAGTATCTCTCGGTTAGTTCAATCTTGAAATCTCCCGAGGATAGTTGTGTTACTAAAAGTCACTGTGCACTGGCAGCTGAGACATGTAGAGTGCAGGCAGCTGCTCTCCTACCCGAAGATAATAAAAATGCCCCTTAAGCCGGTCGTTGAGGCACCATTGAGTCTGGCCGATGTAGCAGTCACCACACGTTAGGGGGATATCCTAAACTACACCTTCGGTGCAGGGAAAGAACTTTTTCTTGTGTTTCTTCTGCCATTCGGTTCGTGAACGATTGCCAATTGCGGTGCCCGCCTTTGCGCAGATCTTAGCTAACCTTTGGGGGCAGAAAACACCGCTAGAACATCATACCTGTTGGCTATTTGTTTTTTTCAAAATGGGGCACAGTATTCGCGACTCCAGCGACCTATAGGGGGCGCCACCACCAAACAAACATGGCGGCTGGGTCCAGGTCGCGTCGGCTCGGCCGGGCCGCCTGAATGGGTGGCGCATTCAATTTAACAGATTTTCTTTTGTTTAATGCCCAATTTTATGGGTATTTGAACTGAGACGGTTAAGTGTAGCCGGTGCGCATAAACTTGCCGAGCATAGTTTTGTTTTGCCGGCGTTTTTTGTTCTTTTTATGTCAAACATTCGTTTCGGAGACGAATTCGTTCAAAACCGAAACTATGTGCTCCGGAGAAACGGTAATAGACTGTAATTAGTTTTGATCATCTAAGGAAAGCGGCGATGGCTACAAAATTGTTCCACCGAGAGTAATTTTTAGCTAACTCGCAAGCCTCGACCATGCGACTTATCTGTCCGCGAAATTGAGCTTTTGTGCGCGTCCGCGTTTCAAAAAACAGCTCCAGTCGTGTGCTTGGTCAAGAACACAGGCTGCAGGAAAATTACGAAAATTAAGCAAGCGCTTCTTGAGCCAAGGAACATGTTAACCCGCTGGCGCTTCACTAAGCAGCTGATACTCGTATTTCAATTCAGGTTTTAGTAGCAATCGCGAAGTCATTTTGACGAATATGCGGATTATGTATTGTATTACGTACTATGTCGCACTAAAGTGATATTAGTATATTCGTCGGGTTGAATTATGAACTTAGTCGACTAACTATTAGGTGAACTGCTGAATAAAAGTAAATTTGACAGACAGAGAGATACTACTTAAACTTAGCCAAATGGGTCTAGCCGGTAGAACGGAGACGATTGTGGACAAACTGAGGAGAGTCTTCATCGAAGATTCACTCAGACCTCTCTGCATTGAACTTGACTTCGAATCCTGAACGGATAAAATGAGTATTTTTTGTAGCCGGTCAATCTGAGCAATGTAGACGTATATTGCTGCTGGCTTCGACAGGGGTAATAATATAAATATTGGAGGCGCGATAGATCCTAATGACGTGACAACTTCTAACTTTGCGAGACGCGTCCCCCACCTTTTAAAAGCAGATAATTTCCCTCATTAATCATATGCAGCGAACCAGTTTTCTGAATTAAGTAATTGCGAAATTAGCCCAACTCCTTCAGTGTGGTCTTTTTCGGCGAAAAGCAGCCAAGATGGATAGTCAACGCACCGACCGGCGTTAGTGGCTCAAATTAACTTGAAGCTAATCGAGCACAACCAAACTCAAGGAAAGCAGCTATCGAACCTTCCCATTCACTTGACTGCAACATTGGTGTTCCCTCTAGTGAAACACTTCGTCTGTCGACCTCCAGCCCACTGTTCTACATCCTTATAAAGAAACCACTTATCAGTTACCAAGCAGTCGTCACTTTGAATGTGATTGGAGACAGACAAGAAATCAAAACGTTTTTCCGTAATTCCTCCCCATTCGAAAAATTGAAAGCACGCGACCGTGTGTTGTGGAGTAAACGGGCTTTCAAACACGTGATAGAAAGAAACAATCTACTGAGGCTTCATCACACTAATGAACACTCAGGCCAACTTAAGAAATTTTCAGACCTTCGTCAAATTACATTGCTCGCCCCCGCGCCGACAGCACCTGTCCGCGAAAGCCACCAGAGACGCGACGGGGCGCGGAGCGACCTGGACCGACTGGTTCCCGGTTTTCCCGCTTGGCGGCGTCCGTTTTGCTGGAGTCGCGAATATGCAGGTTCGGCACTACTACCTGGCGCTGTTTTTTTTTTTTTTAGATATTTGGCCTGCTGCAGTTAACCCTTTTTACCTTCTCGAACAGGGATTCCATAACGTTTAATGAAACTGCCCGAGGAAAACCAGATTCCTCAATGCGTTTAAGCTGAGATCTACAACTGTGCTTCAGGGCATGATAACAGGACTTTGCCAGGACCCAGCCTAGAATGGGATGTGGCCATGCCCCTTTAGGCAAGCTTGGAATGAAAGGAAGTGTAAGGCAGAATGCGTTTCTTCGACGGAGGAGAAAAATACCAGTATAGGTGATTGGACTTAGGACGATAACAATAGACCTAATAATTGCAGGGTCCCCTCCTTGGGTTCCTCGAACGTAAACTTTATAGATCTGAACCGCACCGAATGAAAGTTTCCAATATAGATTTACAACATCACTCTTCACCCCTTTCTCTATGCCTTTTTTTTCTCCTTCAAAATAAATCTGTTGGGGGTGAGCGTTCTTTCACTCTATTTGTCCTTCTTCCTGCGTGTTCTGCGCGTTGTTTTATCATGGTGAAATACATGCAGATGATGTCACATCTCTTAATTTTAAGAAATACGCGTAATAATGGGGCTAACTTAGGGAATGCTATCGCGATCAAAAGAATGCATCGGCGAAATCTCGATATCCGCCGATCTCCCTTATAAAGGGTTCAGCAGATTGGCCGACACATCTGAAATGGTAACCCAAATTACAAGCAAGTGAATTTTTTAAAATCTTTTTAGCGAAGTTATTCAATTTTTAAATTTGGCCTGAGAGTTCGAGACTCTACTGAAAAACCTTAAAACGTGACATCAAATGTAATATGGGGGAGTGCAGATTGTACCCGACGCATTACAAGAAGTTTAATTTAGGCTGTCAGATGAATGCTGGGGAAGAGCGCGCCAACAAAAAGAAATAAATTAACTAGTAAAATAATGTTTCTTTAGAGTGCCTGCTCGGACTTGCAAGCTATACACAACACCTGACGTCAATAAACTGGAAAGCGCGCGGACATTTGAATTTTGGTTGAGGCAACAACTTCATTTGCCGTTTTCTCAACAGCTACTTTGAATGTAAAGATAGTAAATAGCGTGCCGGCAGGCTGGAAGATAAAAATCAAAATGATTTAAATAGTGAGTTAAACCACGATTTAACTAGTGCATTAGAGCAGACCGTTTTCTTTGCACTTAACAACTCTAATCAAAGTTTTTCCGCAAAAAAAAAAAAAATCTGGATTATTTTTTGCCGATTGGATATAATTTGTTGTTTTCTACGTAAATTTATCTTATATCTAAATGAAGGAATCATCACGCAAGAAAACTTTATATCAGGTTGTAGTTGAACACAAGTACAAAGCAATGGTCTTTTGAGCAAATCAGAAAGTTGAGCTTTCTCTCTCCCACCCACTTCGTTCATATGTTACGCAGCATCCTATTGCAAGGAAATAATGACGCATTAAAAAACTAACACGAGAAGACTAATGCCCTATAGCAATAAAATCAAATCTCAAAAGAAGAAGCAAAAAAATAAATCTCTTTCACTATACTAAAAATAGCAAGTTTTTTTTTCTATTACAACGGCGTTTAATCAATAAAAGGTAGTGAATTGACCTATGCAGTAATTCTTTATTACGCAGTGTTTTCAGTAATTGGAAAGGTTGTTAAATCGATTTTGTCATGGTTAAAAAGATAGGCATGCATCCCAGGCAGCACCGAGTTCTGGGCCAAAACTTGGCTTGCGTCTGGCAGTTTAGGGCATTAAAAAGCCCGAAGAAGCCAAAGTAGCGCCAAACCTGACCTCCCTTGGCAACAGTCTGGGTATCTTGGCCCTAATTCGCCAAACAAGTGCCAAACTTAGGCTTCGCTGCCGAGTAGTTCGGTTATTATCTGGCATCTTCGGGCCTAAATCGCCTAACAAATGCCAGATTTAGGCTTACTGCCCGTTAGTTCGGCAGATCTTTGGCATTTTTGGGCCAAAATCGCCAAACTAAGGCCAAAGTTAGGCTTCACTTTTTGATAGTTCGGCTATCACCTGGCACATTCGGGCCAAAATCGCCACAGATGTGCCAGAGTTAGGCTTACTACCTTGTAGTTCGGCAGAGCTTTGGCATTTTCGGGCCAAAATCGCCAAACTAATGCCAAAGTTAGGCTTCACTTTTTGACAGTTCGGCTGTCACCTAGCACATTCGGGCCAAAATCGCCACAAATGTGCCAGAGTTAGGCTTACTACCTCGTAGTTCGGTTGGGATCTGGCATCTTTGGGCCCAAGTCGCCAAGCGAGTGCCCAAGTTAGGCTTCGCTTCCCGATAGTTTGGCTGTGATCTGGCAGCGACGGGCCAAAGGTGCCAAACAAGTGCCAGAACTAGGCTTACTGCCTTGGAGTTCGGCTGATCAGGTATTTGATGTACGCGGGTGGTCTTCATCTTAATTAAATAGAAATCAAGTTTTATTCGGCTGGCAACTTTATCTTATTTTGGTTGTCTCTTGATTTCTGCAGTCCAAAGGTTGGCTGAATGTTTTGACGCGGCTGGAGCAGGCTTTGCAAACGCAAATTGTGCCAGATGTTTTACTCGCGCGTAGGTACACAAGCCAATATCGGGACGCGCCGTGAGACTGGTTCGACATTATGGCGCGTTCACACCGGCGACGCGATCTAGTCGCGCCATAACTTTCATCGCAAAAGCGACGATCGCGGGCAAAAAGTGACGGGTTTTGAGCAGTCGCTTGCTGACCCGACGTTTTGCGATGCACTCTAGTCGCGGAGAGGCCGAGCCAACCAACGGCGTTCGGAGTGAGAGTTTTTGAGACGCGACTCACCAACGAAGGCATTGGACTCGCTCATCGCGCACGCCAAATTGACCAATTAATTACTTTTTTTTTTTTTTTTGCGATGCGATTTAGTTGGATTGCGCGACTGCTGTCCCCGGTGTGAATCCGCCTTTACAGAAAGTGCTGCCATTGAGCTAACACTGCGCAAGACGGACGTGCGCACGTCTCAACAAGATATATCATTATTAAGGGGTGTCCAAACAGGACACTACAAAACGCACGACTCCTACAAATCGTGAAAATTGAAGCGGACGCGCCCGCTTCAAGCCCGCTTCAATTTTCACGATTTTTCGGAGTCGTGTCCTGTTTGGACACCCCTTTAGGCGGCGCATTGCAAAAGCGAGCGTGGCTCTGTGCGTGTCTTGCATCGTGATTGAGCACTGTCAAATCCTAGCGATAACAAAGTGCGGAAACGACCGTGGCTCTATGGCGCGGTTCCCGCATAACACTTGGGGGATGAAAATGAAATCCCGGAAATTGAACTATTTTCGCGTGTTGATACTTTTTAAACATTAAAAAGTGGAGACACAAAAGGGACGATAAAGACAGGACAATCTTTGAACTTTAAAGGCCGCTGTACAAACGGGACGTTCTGCAGAGAAGAACCTTCTCTCCCGAAGCCGGGGGACGGGGAGGGAAAGGTCAAGCGTTGGATGAAAAGAGGTTTAGAGAATGGGATTAGCCTCGGGGTGAGCCATCCTCTCGAGAGGGAGTGGGGACGGAACAAAGCTGCCGTGGGGTTCCGGCTAAAAGGTGGAAGAAAGTTAAGCTTGTGAAACGGCGACCTCGGATCCGAGGACGGCCACGCCAGAGAATTTGAAAATAGCTGCTTGATTAGCCGGACGACCCAGTGCGGTCTACTGGTTCTAGAAGGTGACTCGGATGAAGAAAACTCGTTTTGGTCGAAAACTCTAAAAGCATTCTGGACGTGAACTCTTGCCACTAATAAAAATAACACATGCATGAAAAACTGCGAAGGCACCTAAGCTTTCGCCTATGATGTGGGAATGCGTGAGCATTACAGGCAGAGTTATGTTGGCGCAACTTGCAATAAAGAAAGAAAAAAAAAGTTATGTTGGCGCAACGGATAGCGCGCTAGTTTCACGATCAAGAGGGCCTAGCTTCGAAACCGGGCAGGGGATGTTTTTTTTTCTCGTGTTATTTTTTTTTGTTTTTTTTTTGTTTGGTCACGTGACAAGAAAAATCACATGAACAGAATTTTTTTTTTGGCCAAGTCACCAGAGATTTTTTTTCTAATTTCTCCTTTTCTTCCGTCTTTCTTTTTTTTCTTTCTTTTTTTTTCCTTTTTTTCGGTTTACGCTTCCTATCGCAAAACTCTTTGCACCTATTTCGCGTTACATTGGCGTTAGCCAAATCGTTTTATTTATGGCAGGGAATTCTGCCGTACGTATCTTATGTTACTATTACCAACCCTGGATTTCGTCCGGCAACCAGTTTGGGAATGACGACGCCAAATTTGTGTTATAATTTCTTTGAGGTCTAAGGCCTCGTTATCCGTCGGTCTCTAAGATTGGCTCTTCAAGTATCTTTTGGGAAAGAGTTGACGACAGGCATTTTTAAGGAGCACGTGTGTCGACCAGAGTGAACATTGCTGAAGCGCCTCTAGTGTGATTTTGGCCGTAAATAACTGGAGGCCCCGGGCAAACCCACCCAATGTAGAAAAGTATCTACCTTTCTGGTTTCATAGAGAGCTATGAAAGTCAGAAGGGACGAATCCCAGCCGAGTCAAACTACCGGCTTGCAAACGCAATCGTGTTGATAATAGCGCAAAGGAGTTTGTATGACTCTCTCTCTCGGTGCGCACAGGGTAAAGGCACGGAGGTAATATATGCTTTTGCCCAGTCACCTCGCGAACGGTTGGGTATTGGCTGCAGAGATCCATTTCGCGTTGTTTTATTACGGGATTATATCTTCATTTCTTTGTTCCTAGTATCACAGACGGAACGAAATCGCTTTTGTCGTGTGGTGTCACGGCGGGAAGACAGAAATCAATCAGAGTACCGAAATTCGACGCTTGTGCTCGTTCTATAGCGCTTCTAAAAACCGTGCGATCACGGCTGTGTATCGTCAACATTGCATAAACTGCCGTTACTTGTACTCGTATTGCATCGTGAGGGAACGACTATGACTGGGTAAACAGAAAAAGGGAGAATGGGTGCGTGTGATTTGTTGAAGTTCGAATCAACAAATCGAGCTTCAACGAATGCGATAGTATTGCATTCACTCAACCAGCTATATGAGTTTTCAGATCCTTCCAAGTATGCGATTCGTGTTCTGCCAGTGGTACCTCAGTTAAACTAAAAAACAAAATCCACGTTAAAAAAAAAAAAAAAAAATTACGGTGACTTGAGTTGCTCCCGCGCCGAATCATGTTTCACGTAAGCGTAATTTTGGGTTCGATGCAGGACGAGGGGTCTTCAATCATAATATTATTTTGATTACGATTTTTTGCGGCGCTAAAAATTTGAAAGCCAGGCAGTGAAGACGATGGTGTTCCTATAAATATTATATACATTTTATTTTACACTGTTTGAATACGCTGCCGTCGTTATGTTCTTGAATTATTGGCTAGCTTGTGGCGGACAGGGAAGTCTTGCAGGACCATTATGATAGGACCTACACTAACCCTGCCGCGCGTCGAAAAATGTTAGTCCAATGCATAACAGCTTGTTCAAGGCGGGCGAAGCGTTACGCATCCGGCAAAGCGCATTAAATCGCTGCCCGCGACGTTTTTTCTTTTTTCTTTTTTTTTTATTTATTTATTTTTTTTTTTTTGTGCAGCGAGATAATCTTTAGTCAAGCAGCACGCCCCCTCTACGGCGGGTTATGCCGGATTAACGGAGGCGTCTGCTAATCCATTCTCCGCGTTGGCCCCTCGGGGGAGGGGGTTGAAGGGAGGAAAGGAGGGCAGGAGAGGAGGAAACGCAAAAAAAAGTGGAAAGAGCGAACTTTATTTTCGGCTTCAACCTCGAAACCCGCCCGCTCCGTGGGAGTACCGGAAAGAGAAATCTTGGCGGAAGGAGAGGAAGCGAAGGAAGTGTACGCGATCCCCCTATCCTGCGGGACCAGGTACATCGGGCAAACGGGGCGATGCCTCAACGACCGACTCCGAGAACATCAAATGGACGCCGAAAGAGCTGCTTCGGAGTCCAAGCACCCGATCGTCATTCACGGGAGCCTCCTGCGGGACCAGGTACATCGGGCAAACGGGGCGATGCCTCAACGACCGACTCCGAGAACATTAAATGGACGCCGAAAGAGCTGCTTCGGAGTCCAAGCGCCCGATCGTCATTCACGGGAGAAAATGTCCCGGTTGCGCTCCTAATTTATGTAATAACAAAAACGGCTTGACATAACAAAAATAACAATTTAATTAAACGTTTCGCCTCCCATGCGGGAGGCATCTTCAGTAGAGCGCAGAGCGAGTGAGAGTCGCACAAAAAAGTTCGGCTATTTAGGCATAAAGTTTGTGTACACGTCCGGCAGGGGGCCACGGTTCTTGTTTACCAGCGATGAATCACTTCCGCGTTTGTCGTTCTGGATGAACCAAGATTCCAGCAGCTTCCTCGGTCCCCACCTTTTATCCCCCTCCAAGGTCGATGCCTTGTCAATGTCAAATTGGTGTCCTGACGTCCATGCGGGTCGACGAGTTCGGACTTGAAGCCGAACGCTGACAGGCTAGGCAAGGCGACAAGGTCACCGGCAGAAGCGGCCTTTCCTTTTATGCGTTGTTGATGCCCCTTTGACCTCGCCTTTTGCAAATCCTCCCCACCTGGTTTTGCGTCTTCGTGTGGCTGTCAGCGAGCTCGACAGCCGCTTTAAGCAAATCAAAAGGATGAAGCGAAACGCGTGACTCAGCGTGACCTCTCTACATAGGACGCGTAGGACAAAAACGTTTGGACGAAAATTTGTCACGTGACTTTCTCTGTCACGCTGATGGGATCTCTGGGGCTGTCGTTTTCGCCGTTTGCCTAGTTACAGAAATAAGCAGGCCACGTAGGTCCGGTTTTCGAACTGGGCTCTTCAGTGTTCTGTTGCTTTCGTGCGTTGCAGACGCGGCCGTGTTTTTTCGTCGTAAACGGTCGGAATACGTCCATGCCAATTTTTCGGTAACAGTCATTTTTTGCACCGGAGTTCGTGGAATACTTGTGATGTGTTTGTTGGACACGCTTCGACAAAAACTGCTCTTCGCCGACGAGACGTCAGTTGAATGTGCGCAACCTTCTTCCTCGAATGTGTTTGTGGGGTGCCTGAGTTGGGTTATGCATCTATCAAGGATTACATGATATCGCTCTTTTATTAGTAAGTGCACTGCAAGCATGATTCTGATAGTCGTCCTGCTTTCCTTTCATTCTCCGCGGTTTTACGTGTGATGAGTTTTGCTTGGCATGAGGACGGTGTTAATTGTATTTTATAATTTGCTTTTCGTTTTACAGAGAAGTGTGACCTTGTAAATATGTTGAGAATACACTGTGTGTAATGATAGTTGTTTAATAAACTTCTGGGAGCGATCGAAAAAATGTGTTTGTCCGTATAAGTGATTGGATATGAAACAAATGACATGCAACGTACACATACTTGCACGACGTTCGGCCAATACGAAGCAGACGCATCATAGAGTTTTCGCACAATATTACGTGAACGCTAGGCCGGGGCGAAACAGCTGTACGGCAATACCTGCCGAGTATCAAACGGTGGTGCAAAACTGGACAGTTGAGCGATATTGGAACCGACTTTCGGCCGGCACTGGCACGATACTGCAAAGTATTGCCGTGCTGCTTGGGAACGGAGGTGATGACATCTTACTATCGTGCTTCCAACGCTTATTTATTTTATTTCTCTTCTGGGACGCGTAAAAGAGCACTTCTGTGACACACCAGAGATATTCGAAACTTGGGCTGGCCTCTCGGCTTTCTTTGCCACTTTTGGCACTTACTTGGCACTTCAGTGGGTAGCCAGGAAAGAGCCAAACTTCGGCATGCCCCGAATCGACAAATTAAGATTTACTGCGGCAGTTATGGCTCAAGTCTGGCACTTACTTTGGCACAACTGCGGCGGACCAGAGAAAAGCCAAACTCGGCGAGGCTGAAATACCGAAATTAGGCCTTGCTTTGGTAGTAATGGCTCAAGTATGGCACACTTCGGCACTCCTGTGGCGTATCAGAGAAACGCCAAATTTTGGCGTGTCCGAAATACCCAAATTGGGCGTTGCTCTGGCGGTTATGGCTGAATTATTGCATCAACTTTGGCGCTCCTCTGGCGGACCAGAGAAACGCCAAACCTTAGCACGTCCCAAATACCGAAATGAGGCGTTGCTCTGGCAGCTATGGCTGAAGTATGGCACCAACTTTGGCGCTCCTCTGGCGGACCAGAGAAACGCCAAACCTTGGCACGTCCCAAATACCGAAATTAGGCGTTGCTCTGGCAGTTATGGCTGAAGTATGGCACCAACTTTGGCGCTCCTCTGGCGGACCAGAGAAACGCCAAACCTTGGCATGCCCCGAAATCCCAGTTTAGGTTTTACTATGGCAGTTATGGCTCAAATCTGGCACCAACTTTAGCGCTCCTCTGGCGGACCAGAGCAACGCCACACTTTGGCATGTCCAAAATACCCAAATTGGGCATCGCTCTGGCAGTTATAGCTCTAGTATTGCACTACTTCGGCAATCCTGTGGCGGACCCGAGAAAAGCCAAACTTTGGCACGTCCCAAATATCGAAATTAGGCGTTGCTCTGGCAGTTATGGCTGAAGTATGGCACCAACTTTGGCGCTCCTCTGGCGGACCAGAGAAACGCCAAACCTTGGCACGTCCCAAATATCGAAATTAGGCGTTGCTCTGGCAGTTATGGCTGAAGTAGGGCACCAACTTTGGCGCTCCTCTGGCAGACCAGAGAAATGCCAAACCTTGGCACGCCCCGAATTCCCAGATTAGGATTTACTATGGCAGTTATGGCTCAAGTATGGCTCCAACTTTGGCACTCCTCTGGCGTACCGGAGAAGAGCCAAACTTTGGCATGCCATAGGATCGCCCAACTAAGGCTATAGTTAGGCACCGTACTTTGGCACTGATGAATGCCATGGTGCAAAAACCTAACTGCGCCAAAGTTGGGCCCTTATGTTTGCCAGACCTTTGCCCAAGTTGGGCATTCCTCTTGCGTGCTACCTGGAGTGATTAAAAAAGATTTTTTTTTAACGGCTAGAGTCATTTAACTGAAATTAATCTGATATAAGTCTTATAAACCTTATTTAAAACTAATAAATGTGATTTAAATCAAATAAATCGGATGTATAGGATAAAAACAGATCAGAATCTTTTATTTTTTGTTTGGTGCATACCAGAAGAAAAAAGGCCTGGGTATTTTGAATATGTTTAGTTTGAAACGTGAGACTGTGGTCTGAAAAATGGAAAACCCTTGAAGGAGAAAGAAAAAAGAACAGAAAACGTCTCAAATTTAGCTACAAAGAAAAGCTTTATATTCCCCTCTTTCGAACATCGCCACGAGCAGATGGAATGATCGCCGAACCGCAGACAATACACCGGAACCACAATGCACATAACCGCAAACAATATAACAGAACCAAAGAGAAGCTTGCCCTATCGTTTCCAACTTTACGCAGTACACCGAATCCAAAACAGAAACCAGAAACACAAGGTCGTCACCACCGCACCCGGAAGAATCCCCAACCGGACAATGCATCACAAACAGTGGGAAAACACAAAGACCTTCACCCCCCACCATCCCGCACCAACAATTATCTGAAACATAAATCACACACAGGCGCCATCACTGTCCCCCGTTTGATCCCACACTGAACAATGGCAAAAAAAGTCTGCGAAAAAACCCCGCTCGCTCCTAACTTTATCCCGCACAAGGGTTTACAGTCTAAGGAAAGCTTCGGACTCACTTCCAGTTCCAAGTTGCATTGACGCTTGACTGACGCAATTTTCTGACGTTTTTATGCGGACAGTTTCTCGCACAACACCCGTCTCATCTCTTCACACTCTCTGTGTACGATTTCCGTGTCTGACTAGATCGCTGTACATGCATGGCATTCCTGGAGATGCCTCGCTAGTTCAGAGTTTGTTTGCGGTTCGGTGCGCTGTGATTCTGGTGTATTGTTTGCAGTTCGGTGATTATCCGTTGTGCTGGGGCGACGTTCGGAGGAGGGACATATAAAGCGTAGATACATTAATGCTTATAGCTGAGTTGGAGACGTTGTGTGTCCATTTTTCTTCCTCCTGCAAGAGTTTTTTTTTAAGTTTCTCAAGCCGCAGTCTCAGATCTCAATCATCATGTATAACTTACACCAACTTTTCTGCATATTAACCGTTTTTTCATTAGTTTACCACCTGGGTTTCTCCTTTAAAGAGGAAACCTGGTTATTCTCGGGGCTAATTTGACCCCGAATGACGTTTCCCTCTCTCCAAGCAACGACTGGACGTGCGTTTCCGCAAATTAATCTATTGTCTTCCATGCGGCGCGTGTCCGTTATTTCTTTGTTGTTCGTGGCGCTACGCCTTTGAAAGCACGCGCCCTCGACGCGCTTTTGTTTTTCGCCGCGTCAACATTTGTAAGTGCCGCAGCCTTTTCCGTTACACCGTTGGTCATGTTCAAGGTTGTTTTTTTCCTCTTCTTTTTCTAAACTTTGCTTTGCATTTTTGTATTTTATATGCTGGGAGGAGATTACGTAAAGTGAAATATAAGCAAAAAGAATACAACTTGTATTAAAAGACACTTGGCGGTACACCGAGGGCGAACATTTCAACTCAAAACAGTGTTGCCAGAATTTCTCGTCCCTTTGTGTCTAGGAAACAAAAGCCCATCTAAGATGCGTCGTCGGCACCCTTAGACCCCGTCTATTATGCCTCTAGGAACAACCGGCAGGCCTGTTGTTAAAACTTGCGAAACACTTTTCATCGTCGACCTCTAAATCACGATGACTTTTGCTCTTTCATATGTAATCGTTCGCCCTTAGCAGGAATTAACAACACGCTGTTAGACACAGCGAGGACGCGAAAGTGATGCCTTCGTCGCGGCAAGGTAATTTGGGTCACTATAGCTGGCGTGTGCTGCTGAACTCGGAAGTTGCCTTGATTCGAGCATGGCGGCTCCGCGTGCCTGGGGTGTCACTAATTTGCCGCCGAAAGCCCCGCGCGCATCTCTTTTTTCATTCCATCATGCGCGCCAGCCCGCTATCCACCCTCGCACCCTTATGAAAATGTGTAATTTGTCATTGTTGTTACAAAAAATAAAAGGGAGAAAAGAAAAAGAACACTACTTTGCGGAGTTGGCAACGGTGTTGCCAATTCAGCTGTTTTTCCAGCGTTTTTATGAGTTTTATAGAGGGAGATATTGTCGTTTTGTGGTTGACTGGATTTTTAGCGGATTCGGATTCATCTGAGCCTGTGTTCTGGCGATCTAAAATCTTCTCCAGCTTAAATTTATCAATCGTATATAGCTTAATTTCTGTGCTAAGCTAGTGTTATGGGGTCGTTATTTTTGCTTTGTCCCAGCAAAAGTGTTGTCAGCAAGGATAACGCTTGCGACACATCGAGATATTACGGGGTCACGGCATTAAAATGGTGTTAAAACGGTCAGCGGGTTTTCAGAGTTCCTTTAGTGGGTTTTTATTTTTGCGTAGGCAACACTGGTTTGCAACGCATGTTGTTGCCACCCGGTAGGGCGGGGTGTGGAACGAAACCTAAGCCAAAACCCTTAAAAAAAAAAGAAACACAAAAAACACGCCATTTTGATTGAACCGCGGAACAAGACCGTAGCCGAAATCAGGCATCTAATAAATTATTTTAGCAATCCGGCCGTTATCTTGTTTTGCGTACTGCACTACTGGAGCCTTTGAGGCTTTTAGGCGCCCAGTCCGCGGTCGCGGCATCACTTGGGCGCGCACTTAAGAGCATGCTTGAAAGGCTCAAGTAGTGCGATACGCGGAACACGATAACGGTTCGCTAAAAGCCCCTATTATGGAGTTTTAGCGAGTCGTTTTTGGAGTACATGGTTCTGAAATCATGAACGGTGCAGCTGGTCTCCTGTCAAAACGTACGGGAAATTTAACATGTTTTCGCGAATCGTAAAACTGGCGCAATCGTGTGAATGATGATGATGATTTCATTTTACCGGCAGCGCCGTCGTCTATTAACATGTAAGACATTTTGCAGAA
The DNA here is from genome assembly GCF_016920785.2 of Ixodes scapularis. NCBI lineage: Eukaryota > Metazoa > Arthropoda > Arachnida > Ixodida > Ixodidae > Ixodes > Ixodes scapularis. The sequence goes on along the minus strand of NW_024609880.1, from coordinate 42,536,598 downwards.
GGGCTGCACCCGAGAAGAGGGTGCCGCGTTGCTTTGTCCCTGCTTTGTGGCCTATACGACCGGTGTTGTAATAACGCGTGGTCACAACAGGCACTTTGTTGCAACTCGCGGCTCCAGGAAAGACATTTTGTTCGCCTACAACTTTTTTATAGTAGGAGCCGCCACCGTCATCCTCGAGGGAGCATGAGCCAGCCAGCCGATCAAACCCTCCGTCACCTTAAGTGCATCAGTGCTGTTTCAAGAGCCACTTTGACCGTGCGCTAGCGCTATACGCCAGCAGTTTATAGACCCTATCTGAAGACTGATACAGCCCTTGTAAGAACCGAGGCCATTCCATTGCCACTCCCATACCGGGCAAAATGCATATAATTCCATTCTGATCCATTCCTCTTAGTGCTGCCGCCATTCCATTCCCACTTCATTTCTATTCCGTTCCGACGTCGAGGACGTGCGGAATTGTTACCACTTCGCGACCCAAACAAAATAAAATAAAAAAAAGCTGGTTGAGATGGTTTTGTTTTGTTTTGTTTGTGTTCTTCATTTTGCGGGTTGTGCGCCTGAAGTTTTGACCTTATTTGCCGGGCATACGCATACACCACTCCTCCCCCTGGCGAAACGTGCCCGTACTTGTTAGCACTTAGCAGCACGAGGAGCAGACGACATGGGAGGCTGGTGCGCTCGTTGTGCTGGCCTCGTAAATACTGTCCCGAATGCACAAGGGCAGGCCACCAGGTATTGTTATTTGGTTCCTTGGACGCGATTCAAGAAAAATCGCCAGAAGCATGAATAGCCAGCTGTGCGGAGGACAAGGTTAATTATTGTTTCTCTCTTGTCGGATAATTCCGTAGTGCAGCTACGTTTACTTGTCACGTTAATAGGGGCCTTTCGTAGATGAGACGCAAGAGCATTCAAGAGTTTTGCGTTGCTATAGGGTAGCCGTAGCCGTCACTTTGAGGGCGGACTGAGCTTGCGCCCTCAGGGCCTGCAATCTGCACTTGACGTTCTACGATAAGTCCCTAGTGTACGGGGCTATGATGGTTCCCCGTGGGTGTCGACAAAAGAAACCTGAATATGTATAGTTACCATTTTAGACCGCTGCTCTTAAGCGCCCGTTTCTGTGTTTCGCGGCACCGTCGTAACCGTGCTAAATTTCGCGGGAAAACGACGTCACGTGACCTCAACACCCATTTAATTCCCCGCTAAATTTAGCGGGGAATCGCCCTCTAAATTGTCGTCACGTGACGTCAATTTTCCCGCTAAATCTAGTGGAGAAACTTAATTTGTTCATAGGTGACGTGACACCAAATCCTGTGAGGTCATTTTCCGCTCTAAATTTAGCTGGGAAACTGAATTGGAGGAAGAGAGAATGGAGGAGGAGGTAGAAGAGAGGAGGAGGGGAGGGTATGGAGGAGTAGGAGGGGCATACCCTCCCCTCCTCCTCCTCAAGAGCTGCGCTCTAATTTTGCATTAGAGATGTGTAAACGTCTTTCATGTTTTTTTAAACGAGCATTTGAGAACCAAGCTCAGTTTGTTTACCCGCCCATTTTGTTCCTCCAGGGTTACAAGAGAAAACGAGTGAGTGGCGAAAGACTAGGTAAAATGAGGCATATAATCGTGGCCCCTGTTGCGTACTGACTTGAATGCATAATTTTTATATATTATTAAAATGATGTAGTTAGCCTACGACAGATATAATTACTTGCCTAGGAGCTCTAAAAAAATAGGCACTGTAACATTCCTGGGTCGACCAATTAGAGCGTGTTGGAAAGTAAGCTACATAAAGAAGACCAGGACAGGACACGTCATACGGGTAAATAACTGGAAATGTATGACTGAAATTCAAAATTAATTATAAATTTTGAAGAGAAAAATAAGTAATATTAAATTTGTTTTTCTGGTGGAGGGGTTCTGAATATAAAAAAGCATAGCTTGCCTAAACAGCAAACAAAACAAAACATCACACAAAAAAGGTGCGAAGAACATCTAAGACCTTCTTATTAATGCTGAATGCGAAAGCATGAATGTCGTTCTTGCGCGCGTCCTCGTGAAGTTGCCGTGCCGTGCCTCGCTGACATCGGCGCATGATTCGGTGCCACCGCTCTGTCGGCAGCTCGGAACAACACCTCCTATAGTCGGATGCAACCTGAGAACAATCTTTTAGCTCCACCCACAAGCGCATTGCGCCCATCTGAAGTGCCTCCGCCGTCAAGAAAGTAGTTCGCTAGCAACGTTGCTTTTTCTTCCTCCAGGAAACGTGTCTTAAACTACTACAATATTTATTTAATTCATTCAGGGCATTTAAATAAGTCAGAATACGTTTTTGTCAGCGAAATAGCTGTTTAGTAAAGAAAGGAAGTCATGTCCAATGTACCGTCTTCCCAATTCATTTTCTGTCCAAGATACCGTCTAACATACCGTCTTCCAGGGCCTTCGATTGATGGAAAGCGAAGCACTTATAGTTCCTGCAAATAATAAATATTTAGTGATTTACTTAGTTGTGTGGGCTTTGCGCACGAAATGTCTGCCTTTATTTTGTTGGATGAATAGAAAACAAGAATAATTATACTTTTCGGGTTTTGACAAATCGGCACCCTCCCAAGTCATCGACACCACCACCGCTCCCCGCTCTCTTTGTCTTCCGTCATGGATCCCACTGAGGTGATATCGGAAAGCGATTCTTTTGATTCTTCTTGGACGAAACAGCCTGGTGCAGAGGCGACAGAAATCCAACGAAGCAGTCGACGTCCGGCGTAGCTTCTCACCTCTCAGCAGTGCTAAGCCTCGCGCCGGCTTCGAAATTTTCGTTGGCGATAGCGTCGCTGGATTCTCACGTTTTTGCGCAAAAACTGCTGCAAACGCAAGCTGATACCATTAAGATTTCGTGGCGCAACCTCGGGCACGTACAACACGGTGCAAAAAAGCAGAATAATTGTCACGAGAAACTAGCGTCGCGTTGATAAGGCCAGCAGAAATGTTGAGCTTTTTTTTTTTTTTTTCAAAAGGATCGCGATTGGTCCACGGTATCGTGACGTCATGAAAACGATTGGCTGACGTTTCTCGGCGTAGGATTACATTTCCCCCTGAGAGGCATTTCCGGTTTTTTCTTAGCTTGCAACCGACTATAGATAGCTTTCAAGCCTGCGCGTCACGTGAATGACGTCACGTCCCGAAGGCCTGCACGGGCGCTGAATGGATGCGAGTGCCGCGTCAGCGTTCGCGCGGGACTCGTTTCGTATCATAGTCCCATGCGAACGCTGACGCGGCACTCGCATCCTGTCAGCGCCCATGCAGGCCTCCGGGACGTGACGTCATGCCACGTGACGCGCAGGCTTGAAAGCTATCTAGAAGGTCTTGAGCGGAATCGGCTGTAAGAATCGGCTGGTGCGTTCGGGCGGCCATACGGCCTCCCCGAGCGTGCCAGCCGATTCCTCATGGCCGGGGCGCGGGCACGCAGCGCCATAGGGTGGTGCTGATTGAAACGGACGCGCGGCGACCTCCCTCGGCTTCATTTAATTGCCGTTGTGCGTGGCTTTTTGGGCGGCTTGAAAGCTGGGATACCTCAGATTACGGCTTCATGAATTTTTCTTCCGTTTGGCGCGGCTGATTACGTTAGCTCGTTCCATGGGACAGTTAATGCTTTCGCATTTAAAACTTATTTGTAGTCAGCCGGAACTGTGGTCAAAATTATCATTCTGGGGTAACATAAAAGTGTTCCTCCCCCCAAACGTCAGTGCTCATTGGCTTAGATAGAAGTGCGTCGTACCATCTCCCTCGTTCGACTAATTCATAAATTATATTACAGCGATTGCTGTGCAAACATCAGTGTTGGACAAGATACTCGACAAATGTATTTGGGATAAGTGACTAAATGCCTGCTTCATAAAGTATTTAGGGTACTACTCAAGATATTTTTCCTGGAAATATCTTGAGTAGAGTCGAAATACTTAGGAGTGTAATTCATTTACCTTCGAAGACACTTTCGCACTGCCTAATTTGCATCGACTTCGGTGACACTAGAATGCTTTATTTGCAAGCAACAGTAGTAAACAACAAAATAGAAGTTCTATTCTATGCATTGAGGCCCAGTAAAAGAGTAGCATCACTGTCGCATGTTAGAAGATATTTTAAGTCAAATGAGCAAAAAGAGGTTACTATAGCTACATCGCAGAAAATAAAATCTCCTGGAGGATTTATAACGTGCACCTCGGATGCACCGTTTTCCTAAGTGCCGCAGTCGCTATGGACCATCACGCGGGCTTGACGTCACGGTGCTGCGGCGGCGCTGCGATCGCGCCAGAGCCGGGTGGTGTGGGTAGTAGGGCGCGCATTTTGCACGGGCGTCATAGCATTTCAGCATGCCGCAAAGCTGTGTAGCCGTTAATTTCACCGAAAGGTATACAGCAAACGTAGCAGAGTGAGTTTCCCCAAGTTTCCGGCGGACTCTGAAAGGCATAGAAGGTAGATAATTTCAATGGATCGAGAAGAATCATCGCCTCGCGCGAACGACCGTTTGTGCAGGAAGAACTTTCTCGAAGGCACGCGTGGCTTCCATTTCAATCTCCGTCGCGACGCTTGGTTATGTGCAGGGAAACCGTCGTCTGATCGAGACCACCCACATTTTGTTCCTACGGTGTTCGCGCACAAAGCACATGTCAAGCTCTCGTCAGCGGGTCGCTACCAGTGTTGGCGGCGACGCGTTACCGGGATCTCGTTACTTTTTTTGTAACGTAGTGACATACTCTTTACTTCTTTAAGACAGTAGCGGGGAATGGGCTTGCGTTACTTATTTCGAATAACGCGTAACGTCGTTACGTTACTCGTTACATATTCTTCCAAAATATGAAAAAAAGCTGTACGTGAAACTAAGGTTTTGAGGTGCATCATATGGGACAAAGGGTGTACGAATACACCCTTTTTTAGATTGTAGGGTTCTTATAGCGTAGGGTTCTTCATACAATCGCAGGAGTCACCTGTGGCGGCAGCGTAGTCAGGAAAGGGGGGGGGGGGGGGAGGCAGGAGGGAGCATTTGAGGCTCCACACCCCGCCTTGAAATTAAGTAAACCTTGTATGCACATGCATGGCGCCAAAAGCCTTCCCCTTCCGCTGTTTTTGTTATGTAGATTCCACCAGCCTTCCCAATTCCGCTCTAACTTCTAAAAAAATAAAAAAATAAAAAAACAGTCAGCTGGTTTTTAGGGCTTCATCAAGAAGCTAGGGTTAGACGATTCTTTTGGTCTGAATAAGCGAAATGCTACTTGGAGGACTTTTTCACGCGTAGTTCATAAGTAAAACCCATGCGTGCAGCTTTTATACCAGCAGCTATTGACCGTCTCTTTGAATCAATTCCTTATAGTTTCTACCCTTTTTTTCCAAAGTATCTCGAAGTCATTAACGGTCATTAAGACGGTCTTAATCCTCGTGTGAAGTTCATTTTGTTGTGTTTTCTGTACAATGTTTGGAACATATCACAGAATTGAGCCACGCCGAATTTGTTGCACACACCATATTTTTGCAGATACTGTCGACCTTGATGTGACGCCAATGTTGCCGTATTAGAAACACCAAGTAATTTCAGGAAGTCGCTAAGGTTCATCCCAGCAGCGTTCTGGAATCCTATGGCACATCCATTTTCGACTGAACAAAAAGTCAGCGATAGTCTTGTCCGCGGTAAAGAATAATGCAGATCCTTGATGTCAATTGAAGAAGCCGGAAATAGCAAATTAATTTACTTGAACATAGGCCATGGCATGTCCTGACTTTTGTATCTTGCCAGGATCAATGCATTGTGCCAAAGACAAGCACTTTGCCAAGAACACTGACGGATGATACCGCACCTTTTTGGCAAAATGGTGTAAAACAGTATCCCCAACCTCGTATGTCTTCGCCAAGAAAAAGAAATGAGAGCCGTTTACAACTCCGTGTAACGCCGTATGAGGGCACAGCTCTTGAGGAGGAGGATGTAAGGGTACTGATGGGGTGGTACACCCCCCTCCCTCCTCCTCACGTCGTCACCCTGCCTGCTACTCCTCATCCCCTACTCCTCCTTCACCCCCCCCCCCCCCCCCCCCCCGTGGCCCCCGTGAGTTCACGGGACCCCCGTTAAGTCACGGGGGTCACATAACCTCAGGGGGGTCACGTGACCTCATGGGGTGTCACGTGACCTCGCGGTTACGCCGACGGCGAAGCCGCTCAAGCCGGAAACGGGCGCCTAAGAGCTGCGCCCTAAATCATCCAGGTGGAATACTTTCGTTCTTGTAAATTTGCGCTCAGGTTGTTAGATGGCTTTCTACCCCAGAACGGCTTGATTTGTTCCTTTTCTGATTTTTTCCTGGCTATGAACGAAGTCCTTAGCCGTTACAGCACTGGCTATCTTTCTCTCCTTATGTCCCCGAATCAAGGGCTGCAAGACTACCTTCTTTATCGGGGACACAGGGCGTAAGATCTTTGCTTCGTAGCTCATGCACCGCAGAACCAAAATACATACCTAAGAGTGATTGGCTCCTTTGGCTCGCGAGGTAGTCAATTTTTCCACTGATTATTTGTGATGCCTTATCACTCTGAACACTGAACTCAATGTTTCGAACCGATGCGACCTTGTTGACGGTCTTGAGCGCCAAAGGCAACATCAAAAATAAACAAACTTACAAAACTAGAGCCCGCTATACATTGGAAGCTTTAGTTTTGGATATTGTCTTGTCTTACTGTCAAGTAAATTTTCAGATAAGATGCTTAAACAGCGACCGCGCGCGACAAAGCATGCGAGTAAAAAAAAAAAAAAACACACGCACAAAAGATGTATACCACTTCCAAGACCTAGACTAAAGAGCACAAATTGTACACAAACCCCTACAATATTTTTGTAAATAAAATTATAAAAATAAAAATTAGAGCTGGTGGCGTATAATAAAAATGCGCAAAGTACAAAAAAATGCAGCAAGACCTGGACAAGACATCCAGCACCACTTAAAAGTTAACAGCTTCAGGACCGGCGGTATCTGCGATCAACGAAAAAAAGAGCCCGCGTGCAGGCCAGCTGCTGATAATTAAACTTAATGTAACGCCTGAGAGTCTGGCGCTTAAACTTGTATAAAACATCCAAGTTGAAGTAAAAAATTACGTAGGAAAACGAGGCGTTCTTCTTTGTTGTCTTTTCCTTCGGCTTGAAAGTTTTTTTTTTTTGCACATGCTCTGAGGTGTTACATTATGATTAGGCATGTGTGAATCTATCCTTAGATCAAGAGACAATGATTCTAGCGCAGCTGGGAGCTAAAAAGTGTTTGAATAATTGAACTCAAAGGGGCTGTCCCATATGCTTTTTACTGTCTATACCAGCCCCAACTCTGCACTGTTGTACGTTTTCAAGTATAAGAACGTTGACGCTTGGTGTAGCACAGCCATGAACATAAATCCCTTAACATTTAAACGTTTTGAGCCAGTCAAAATAATGACAGCGAATCACTCCTAAATAACGCTAGGGTGTATTAAAACAGCCTGTAAATAACAGGACGCTTAAATACCACACTGAAATCGTATACAAAATCATGGACGACATTTACATTACTCCCCCAGACACAGAAACAGCTGCACCGGTCATAAACGAATTTTCTGGCAGGCAGAGAAACACAACGACCTCGGCCACTTCTTCTGGCCGACATAACCTGCCCATGGGAATGCCCGCCAAAATGTTCTCAATCTCCTCGCAGTTGTGGCCCGTACGCCCCATCGGAGTGTCCAGAAAGGCCGGCAGGACGGTGTTGACGCGGATGCCCCGAGACGCCAGCTCTTTGGCCACCACTTTGGTGAGCGCCTCCACGCCAGCCTTGGATGCGGAGTAGGCACTTCTGCCAGCACGAGTGACCTCAGTCAGCATGCTTGAGATGCTCACGATGGTGCCATGTTGAACGTTGCCGCTCACCATGGCTCTCGCTGCAGCTCTTGTGATGAGGAAGGTACCCTAAAACAATGACGTGGCGAGGTTCTCGAAAACCCTCGAAAATGTGAGAGCTGAGGGATCCCATCATAGCCTATCGAACTATTTCAAATTTAGGCTTTCTTCATTGCAGGGGTAGAAAAAAGTGATTCGGGTAAATTACAAAACCTTCCTCCTAGGTATCTAAGCCTTGCGGACCGATTATATTAATTCAGAAGGGACGAAACAGTTAACGAAATACTGAAGCCGTAATAACTTTACGGGGGAATTCTCAATTTATTATTATATGAATGTTTAGATAACACATTTGCGATTACATCGACTTTATATTTTAGTACGGGCAAATATTTTGAACTCACCAGTACTTGGAGTATTCTACGTAAAGTTCTGAGCTTATTTTTACCAGCTACAAAAGTTGCGCAACCATTGAAGCTTCAAGAAAGTGTGCAGGCGAGCGTTTTAAACTTTGATATTTCAGTCGGAGCGGGGTACAGGAGACACAGCGAAGCATGATAATTAGGTGATCGCAATTGGTTTCCTCAAGTCGCTCATGACTTTGGGGGGCTAGCATATTTAAATATTGTATGGTCGAAACATACGAGCAAGCATTAATTTATTTTAAATGTATATGGCGGAAATTAGCAGTTGTCATGCAGGCTCGTAAGATTTGGTTTTTCGCCTGTTGCATACGAGCATCTCTGTGTTCTCGGTAAAGTTTGAGTCATGTGGTACATGTTTCATATTATTATTATTTCGTGCGATATTGCCTCTTCTAACTACGAAATATAAAAAATAAATTTCAAATTTATTTAGGTACACACTAAGATGGGAAGTGTTGTTTTACCTAAAAAAATACAGATTGTTCGTATTAATTGCGGAAACCGGATAATATTATTAAATATGTGTTTAAGCGGTCCAACTTACTTTCAAGTTTATTCGTATTATATCGTCGAATGACTCTTCGGAGATATCCATCAATTGCGTGCTAGGAATATTGATTCCGGCGCAATTCACAACAAGGCTTGCCGGCGCAGGGCAGGTGCTTTCGATGAGCTCAAAGAGTAACTTCACAGACTCCGAGCATCCCACATCCAACTTGAAGGCTTGGTGTTGTGAGGGCCCTGCGTGATAACCACATTGAAACGGTTAGTTTTAAAGGTGCGGACAAAGTTCAAATATATAAGTTTTTTCTGCATTTTAAATGTTTTTTGTAGAACTGTGTCGTGCTAACTTTGCATGTTCAGACCGCATGAAGATAGTACCACTTGAAGTTTGACATATTTGCTGTAGATAAGAAATTGAGCAAGTAGAGTAAGTCTGCGCTCTTTAACGTTTGTCAAGTAGTAGAACATACGACCGCACGCTTGTACGATGCTCATAGTGCTCGGAACGGGCAGGAAGGGGGATTAAACCCAGGATCCTTGGGTTCTGCGGCTCGAACTTTCGCTCCACGTGCTCTAAGTTGCGATGCGCTAAAACACTCGACCACCGACCCAAATTGACACTTATAAGGGCATATCGATGCAGTGCTTTGTTGCACCCATGGTGTAGAATGGTCTGTTGCAACGTAAAAACAGGAAAAACCTCTTCCCGCCTAACCCTCCCATTTTTCCTCTTTAGGAAATAGTAAATAACTTTGCGGGAAGCACTTGCGGTGCGGTGTCTCCACTATTAGCGACATGCACGACCAAAAGCGTCGCTTTCGTTACAAGCCGTGGTTGAACAAACGCTTACTGTGGTGTCTTTACCTGGACGAATCTTTCTAGTTTCATGGACGGTAATCGGCGCTACGGCTTAGTGCCGGCTGTGTCGACGTTGGTTTACGAATGGTATGACGCCAAGCTTTCATCATCATTTTTATTCATACCATCGAACTTGTAGTTAGCAACTGATGATAACTAGTCAAATATTACATCTCATGACGTCACGGCGAGGAAAATTCTGGTGGTGACTTCACAAACGGAAATGACAAGGGTGCGCCACCGAAACACCTCGGCGCCATTTGCACCTACCTTAGACTATGGTTTCCGCCTGAGGTTGGAACGCAGCTGGCGCCACGAGCCGACGAGGCCGGCCAAGGGGCGCCAGAAATGCAACGTAGCAGCCCTTGTTGTCCGTCGGGGGTTATACGGAGTGCAAGTCGTCTGCTTCTTGAGCGAGGGTTGCGGTGACGGCAGAACGACGACGAGCTCTGATTGGCTTTGATTGAAAGAAAAGTGAGTAGACATCAACTCTTGGTGCTTTGAGGTCTACCCACTATATTTTTTTAAAATCATGCCAATAAGATCTTGGTGTTCTGACATCATCGCAACTTCTGTACAAGAAACAGACGAACTTGTGCTCCGCATATGTCATTCCTAGGTAAACCAATCAAGCGCGAGGCTTGCAAATTTGTGGTCTTGCGCTTTTAGTCTGCACGTTTATGCTTCGTCTTCTATGCACCCTTTCCAGGGGTCATGAGTAAGGGTATATTTCCATCTGTGTGAAAAGAGTCTATTGTTGTTCCTATTCATAAGACGTGGGATGCTTCGAAAGTTGGGAGCTATCGCCCTGTATCAATGCTATGTTATTTGTCAAAGGTATTTGAGATAGTGATGCACACCCGTCTGTCTTTTTATTTCAAGCGACGTATCAGTTCTTTTCAGCACGGTTTTATCAAGAGGCGCTCAGTCGAGACAAACCTCTGTACCTTTCTTGATTATTCAGTATCTTTTGTTTTTAATCGCGGTCAAGTAGACGTTGTTTATTTTGACCTCTCGAAAGCCTTTGATAAGGTGAACCACGCTTTGCTGCTGTACAAATTGTCGCGTAATGACGTTTCTCCTGTGCTTCTATTGTGGCTTGAAGGCTAGCTGACTGACCGTCGTTGTGTCGTACGCATTTTAAATAACTTGCCTGATCCTTTTTATCCGTCATCGGGTGTACCACAGGGCTCCAATTTGGGTCCACTATTGTTTTTGATATTTATCAATATCTACTTGCGTAGTAAACTCAAACGTGCTGTTACTCGCAGACGGCATCAAGCTCTTTTTAAGTATTAGTTTGAACGACGACTGTGACCTTCTTCAGAGTGACGCATCGCATATATGAAACTGGTGTCGGGAAAATTGCTTAATCATTAATAAAAAAACAACAACTAAGGTCATGTCTTTAAGTAAGAAACGTGAAATTATACAGTATTCATGCTCAATTGATGATAAGTGCATTTTAAGAGTATCATCGCTTTGTGATCTCGGAGTGTACTTTGACACTACTCTATCGTTTGGCTGCCATGTTGCCCATACTGTCTGTTCTGCAATTAGATTACTTGGAATGATTACTCGATTAACTAGAAAGTTTGCGAACTATGCTTGTTCCCTTCGTTTATTTTGTTATATTATCAGGTCGAGAATAGACTTTGGCTCTGTGCTGTGGAATTCACTGGCACTACGTGATGCAGCTAAAATGAAGTCAGTTCAGAGACGCTTTGCGCGCATAATTTATGACAAATACCTTGGCCGAAAGCATTTTTACAACTATGGACTTCTGCTCGTCAAATTTGGCCTACCATGTCTATTCCTCAGAAGATTATTGCGCGATGTTGCCTTCTTGTATCAAACAGTTTACGGGGACATTGACTCAACACTTTTGTTCGCAGTGAATTTTAACGTACCGGCTCGCTCAAATAGTAGAGCTCTCACTTTTGATCCTCACAATTAACACATGACATCACCAACAACAAGAATGCAGACAAGTGTAAACAATCTTAGGCATGAAAATTTTGATATTTTTGATAGCTACGTAAATCTCAGTAGACAATTAGATGAGATTATTTTCCGTCGTCAAAAATGTACTGTCGTGTTTTGTTGCATGCTAGTTTTATCAGTCGAGCATGTTTTACAGCTGTGCAAGTTTTTAGCTGTGCCACATTGTAGACCTTTGTTGGTTGTTGATTGGCACAAATAAAGACATTATGATGATGATGATGATCACCCGTGCCACAAATGCTGAGTCACTGGGCCCTGAGGCATGCGCGACGTTCTCATAATCTGCAAAAAGAGATCTATACTTAGAAAGCTCAGGACGCGTCCCGCAACCCAGTAGGCAAAGATGGAGGCCCGCAGAAGGTAAACCTAGGAATGGTCTTGCTCACTGGGAACTTCAGAAACGCGGGGCTGGGCGGCTGTCGAGTCTCATTATCGTTCCTGAACATATACGATGGCGGCGTCCAATAAGGATGCCGAAGAACGCACTCACTAAGATACGTGATTGCAACAAAGCGTTCCCCTGCATTTTTTAAGCTACCAGCGACTATAGCCATTGGTTACGTTCTGACTTATGGTGAAACGATAGCACATCCAAGGACTGTCAACATACGCATCGATGGAAATCCAGCAGAAGAACTGTGTTAGCCTGGGGGCTCTGGACAGTCGATGAGAACGTCGGGGAGATCACCAACCCCGTGACTGGCCAACAGCGCCAACTTCAAGCGCGCGGCGCTTGGCCTATCGGGACGGTCGGCGGCATGGCCGACTTTTCTTCTCCCAGAGTGTCCAAATTAAAAGTCCCATGATTTCAATCTTTCGGAACTGGAAAAGCCGGGCTTTCCCGCAATCGCCCTAAAAAGGGTGTTTCAGGTTCGAGTTCGACGATCACGCGGAATTACCTGGCAAAGTCCGGACCGTGTCCCTCGCCGAATCTAGGTTGATGTCGGCAACAACGACGCTAGCGCCGCCGGTCGCCAACATCCGACACACGCACCGGCCGATCCCGCTGCCACCGCCCGTGACCACGGCCACCCGTCCGGAGAAGGGCTTCGACGATTCAGTCATGGCTTGCCTATACACGTCTGCTGAAATGCGAGCAAACGTTCTGGAGCACGCGAGCTGCTGCAGCGTCGCCTCATAAAACGGCCATGCGTTACATACACATCATTATTATGCGAAGCATGCGTATACAGTCGAGCGCGCTGCCTTCAAATGGTATGACCCTTTTTAGTTCAAGTTACGTTAAAATGAAACGTGAACGTGAACTACCAATTCTGAATTGGCCGAACGCTCACTGCGCCGACTTGTTATTGTATTAATATATATATATTTTTTTTCACCGACGGAATTCAGTGCAACGGTCACAATGTCAACTGTGACGATCTGAGATTAAAAAAAAAAAATAAAGCGATGACTCGTAGCTTATTCCGCAGATCGCCTGGTGATGATGATCAACTGATGATGAATAATAAATATTACTAATCGTGACGTCACGTTGAGGCAAATTCTTGTCGCGACGTCTAGAACGGAAGCCGCAAGAGTACTCCGGCGTAACATCTCAGCGCTAATTAATAGTCTCACGTCTCAGCGTGCTGGAGCGAAAACTGTAGCTCGAGTCAACTCCGCGCGTACATCGAGTGATGCGATTCACGTAGCCCACTTTAAAAATATGGCGGATAAAAGTTTTCCTTGCCAGATTACAATTTTGAGACACGTACATTTTAGCTCTTAGTATGTTGTTTACAAATAATGCCTGGGATGTTCTGTTAAATTTTCGAAACGCAAGCTTAAAAATGCCTCAACTACAATAAAAATGAAAATCTTTAACGAAAAAAAGAATGCTTTTCACTCTAAAAAAACAGTATCAGCAGAAACAATCTCGCTTATGAGTGAACGCAAATCTTAAAACGGCGAGATTAGGCTAAACTGGAAACCTTCAATGTTTTTCTTTTTAACTTCATATTGTTTTCCCGTCCTAAGTACAATGATTGTTGTAAACCCTCTCAGCGCAACCTATGTTTCTTATGGTTGCAATATCAGGTCGATTTGTTTTTACTGATACTGTTTATCTTAAAGATCGCAGATGAGTTTTACGATCACGTGCATCTTGTTAATAATCTTGCTGTATTGCGCATTTTTTTAGTTTGTTTATTTGTTTCGTGTTTTGTTTTTTGTTCTTTTCCTTTGTGGAAGTTGTGTTGGTATATTTTTTTCCATTAATATTTTGTGATAAAGATAAAACCATATTTTATGTTGACTTGAATTTGAGTTGTTAGAGTTGATAATGGAATTTTAGTGATGCAGCTGGGCGAACTCTTAGAAAAATTCCTTTAAACCTATACTTTTACTTTTTTTGATGGAAACATACCTATGTTTTGAATGTGTCCATAATTTACCTATTGTTGTTCATTTCTAACTTATCTAATAAAAAGCCGATTACAAGCATGTAGCTATACACGGTGTTCAAAAACCACGCGTAAACGCTTATCATGCGGTTCTCTAAAATGAATTAATACGTTTTCATGCGTCGTCCCCCGTCTGCTGAGTAATGCATTGCGAATTCACTCAACCTTCTGTCGCTTTATAATTCCCCTCTACAACAGATGCAGTCAGTATTCATATGCACAGGCAGATAAACTTGCATGCAGCTGTACAGCTTGCAAACAATGGAGCTAAGAACCATTTGAAGGGACCAGAGTGTCGAACCGAAATTTTTATCGGTTCGGTTCCGGTTCGGGTTCACGGCCTTCGGTTCGGTTCCGGTTCAGTTCCGGGGAGCAAAAAATAACGGTTCAAACCGGTTCGAACCGGTTCGAACCACTAAATTGATAATATATTTTCCGCGTTGTTCTGACACTATACACTATTTACGCCGTGAAACAATCAACTATATAGTTTTTTTTCTCATCTGTGCAATTACCTTTTTTTCAAATACCAAAAGTATGAAATTCATTTTTTTTTAATTTCTTAACATACATAACGGCGTGTTCATACGACATAACATACACATTACCAGTAACATATATTTACCTGAATCCAAATGTTTCAGTATAACAGTAAGGAGCTGAGCTTGTTGGTACACACCTGTAAATTGATCAGCTTGGAATTTAGAACTATACTGTCTTTTCCTGTCCTTTCTTTGTGTTTAAGTAAAATTCTAAAATTCAAGCTGATTTATTCACACAGTATAAAATGTTGACGCCAAGTGTTGCATGGTCACCAAAAATACCCTTGATTGGTACAACTTTGTGTCGCAGTATTAAAAGTTAAATCGTGATTGTGTCCTCGAACTAAGGAATTAATTACTGCACAAAATTATGAAATTGGCGCCTCGTGGCCATATATATCGTGAAATATTGTTTACTAAATATGTTTCGCAATATATATATATATGTATATGATGACGACACAACTAAGCAAAAAGCAATGGATTTTTCAAAATGTCACGAAAGTTCTAGGATAATCCCTTTCAGTCTATTTTTTTAAAGAAATGCCGAGCGTCAATCAAAATGCTCCTTGTTTTAACCAAACATTGCTTACACTCCGCACCGCGATGCATGCGACTAATCATGCAGCAAGGAGCAATCAAAATTGTTCAGTCTAATCTATATGCACATTCACACTCCGATCGAATCTGGCCCAAAATAGCGCTTGCCCACGTTAGTTAACATTTTTTTATACAGGATAAGCTGGCATAGCCTGGCTATTGAGGTTTGCTCTTGACAAGAGGCCGGTCAATTTAATTTGCAAATGAGCATCACCCTTGCTAATTGATTATTTTAACGCAATAGCACTGAGAAGTTCATGTCGCAGAAAAGCCGATTTCGGTGGCGTGACTGGAAAATCCTGAATGGTCGATAAGGTCATGACGTCAGAGCTACGTGCCCTCGCTCAAGAATTTCAAACAACTCACAATGCTCACGTGAAACGTGACATCACGCATGGAATGAAAGTGGTTAAAACATGACATGTAACGTGAATTGCAGGTCGCCGTATGTCTCTAATAATTTCTCTTTGCCTTAAAGATAAAAAAAAATAATTTTAGGCGGGATTCGATCCCACGACCCTTCGGTTGCGAGTCAGACGCTCCTGACTAGGCAACCGAGGCACGCTTGCGCGGCAAGTAAGGAGGCGATTTTAAAGCCGAAGCTAATGCGTCCCCCAAAGTACCTTCTTTATTAAGTAAAACGAAGTAGTATTTAAAGTTTTTCTCGGCATGGCAGCTACTTAATTGGATATTTTCTGACCGTTTGCGTGCGTAATCGTCATGGTTCAGCCGCGCGCCCCTGTTTACTTTGTTTTTGTCCAGCCCAGAGACAGATTAAAGCAATGTTTACCACATAGAAGAGTCAATAACAGGCTTCTATATGTTTAAGAAGTTATATTTGTGAGGAACAAATTGTTGTTTAAATTAGCTTCAAAATCAGAAATGTATGTAAAGCTGTCCCAAATAACCTTCAACGTGCCTTTCGAGGATACAAACGCCGGAAAAGATTGGCAGAACACAGTTCAAGTAATTTTTGGGGGCATAGCTTTTGGGTGGTCGGCCATTTATTTATGTTGTCAAATATTCAGTTAGCAATGTAATATATTTTTATAATGATCAATAAATATTACCTTAAAAGTTCACATAACCGCTTGAGACCGACACGGAAGGAAGATACTCGAAACTACGCGAGCTGTTGAGTCTGCGTAAAAGTGTTTTTCTGTTTGCTGATTGGCAGTGTGAAACATCGGGTTGCAGGGTACGCCAAAAAGGACTCGGTATTCACATGACAGATCTGAAAGCAAATACTAGAAATGTTAAAAAAAGAGAAAATAATGGTATTTTCCTAAATAATCCCTTACAGAACGCCTTACTCCAAAAAGAGATGCGTAAAGGTGCACGCAATGAAATTAATAATTTTACACGAATAGCGGAAGGACCGATGAAATTCTTAAAATCTTAATATAAATCTAATTTCATCAGCTTGCATGAGCTCGAAACTTCGCAAAATACTACCTCGCGAGGCTAATGTTACATTCGGTTTTACCTGCACTTGTTTTGGGCCCTCGCTTTACAACACTGTGCTTCAATAGTCATGCGCTCTAACATTTTTCTGGGCTGCCATATCTCATCGCGAGACTGCAATAAATACTGGAAAACTTTACAAGTAGGACATCTATTGCTAGTGTTGCGAACATCACATTTCACCAGAAAGCTGAACTGTTTAGCATGGCATGCACGTGACGTCATCATACTATATGCTAGTAGTCATTGTGAAAATCAAATTCGATGGTGCAAAATGCACGCTGCAGGAGGTTCAAGCTCAGTGAAAGCCAAGTATTTGAAAGGCACGTATTATTATTCGTACTGCATCTTCGCGAGGAACTGCGCGACCGTCTGGCACGACAAAAACGTGCTTTTTGGCAAGAGTGTTTTTGCAAACAAAGTAGTTTCCGGGCCCACGCTTGTTGGTCTCCGCCAAAGATGAGGGAAAGAGGAACCTCTTTACAACAGTGTATGTTATTAAAATTACCCGCCCCCCCACACACACACACTCACGCACACACACGCGCTTATTTTTACAGCGGAGCTATTAAGGGTCAGTTTCCCATCATGTCAGTCAGCAAACAAATAATGACACAAAACTCTGGACAGCTACCGCCATCTATAATTGACGGCGGCAACCTGACAACCGGCTTCCCGGTTGTCTGGTTGCCGCCGTCGCGCATTGATGGCGACAACCTCTCCAGTCTTTGTACTCTGGCTTGCCGACTTGCGGCCGGTCCATTACTTCATTCCCACCATAGTAGAGCTTCGCTGGTGTTCCTTCTTCACCAAGGTGGAAAGGCTGAAAGTATTCCTGAGGAATATCCTCCTCCGTTTGTGTGTGCTAAATCCACAATTTTATTTGTCACTTGTTAACAGCAACCCTCCATTGCTTTTTTTGTATTATTTTGCACCCCGCGAAGTTTAAAGCGCTCATCAAATGATATCGGGTTGGAATGTTCATGAATTTTCAGAGGCGTATTCGTCCTAGTCTGACTCAAGTATACTCGCACAGGCCGCCACTGATTCAGAAGTTCCCTTGTCACGGTGGAATTACGAGAATAAAAGGGAACTATATCTTTCAGTATTGCCTTCGCAAAGCTTGACGACGTAATTGGGGGATCGAACCCACCCGCCTGACGACAGTCGAGCGCGGCCCATGGATGAGACACGAGAACTGCGTGAGCACTGTACATCGGCTCGTAACAATCAATGCCTCGGCGGACACTCGGGTAATGGCTTGTGTCCAACCACTGCGGTGATGAGATTAGCCGAACTCAGAGCTGGCAGTAATGCAATTACTGTAATGAAATTACAGTAATTTAATTACTTGTTCCAGTAATTAGTAATGTAATTCATTACTTTTTGTAGCAGGTAATTTAGTAATGTAATGAATTACTCCAGCGACGGTAATTGTAATTAAATTACCTAATTACTTTTTCGCACCAGGCATATTTTTTGTGTCCACAATACACAAGAGCGCTTTTCTTTTTATTTTACTTTTTCTTTTTCCTCTACACCTTTCCAAAAAAGCTCTTTGGCCGCCGCTATGTTGCTGATGCTAACGCGGCTGGTGCGACTCTCGCGCCCGCTATCAGCTAGACATTTTCTGCCGCTCTCTTGAACTGTCAAAACCCGCTCAGCGCGATTCTCTACCTATGTTTTGCGGTTTTGCATTCGACGTTTTCTGGCCCCTCTTGAAAGTTTCCGCTTACTTTTTCTGATGCATACTGCGTACCCTCTCTGTGTTATCTTCCACTGTGAGAAATAGGGCTGGTAAGTGCCTTCTATTCGAGCTTTTCTGCTCGACATTCTCGGGAAACGAAGGAGGGGAAGTAGGTCGAACTAAGGCCCCTGGTGGAACGGCCCTCGACGCGATTTTGCGAACAATGACAATTGTTCTCCCCCCTCCCAGGGATAATCCGCGTAGGGTCCACAAACATCCCCAAAAATAGTTGTCCGGGTTGGGGTGGGAAACAGATCAGTCGCGTGCGTTCCTCTGTCCATCGGTAAACATGCAACAGAGAGTTCTAGCTGTGTGCCATGAACTGTGTAAATAATGTAAATAGAGTTATCAGTAAAAGGAAGTTATCAATAGCTCCTTTATATTTAAAAGTATACAAAAGTAATGCGAAAGTAATGTCATTACTTTTAAAAGTAATTTGTAATGGTAATTAATTACTTTCTGGCTGTGGTAATTTGTAATGTAATTTAATTACATTTCAGAAATTTTCAGCAGAGTAATTAGTAATGTAATTTAATTACAAAATATGAGTAATTTGGCCAGCTCTGGCCGAACTCTAAAGATGCCTGGAGCTCCAGCAGGCGTTTTCTTCCTTTCCAACCCCACCACGGGGGCATGACTAACGTTGGCGGCCTCAGATAGGTACCAGGCCAGGAGGCCGCTTCTGGCTCCGAGTTGAGGGGATCAACGATGCTCATATTTCTCTAATTTGTTGGCCACTGCCATTGCCTAAAAAAAAGAGCAAAGCCAAGTTTATTTAGTTATTAACGTTTGGAAGTGATTTCAAGCAGCGTTAGGTGAATGTATAGAAATATTTGTATTGTTCCTTTAAGCAAAATACAGAGGTGGTAGAAACCTTGAAAGCGACGCTCGTGTGAAACTTAGGCCGTGTTCCAAAATTTACATGATCTTACTCCAGAGTAAAGGTTTTGTTTTCTGGCGTTCCAAAACCTAGCCGCGTCCAGCACTTTTCAATCTGTGATGTCACGTGACATGACCCGCGGGAGTAACTCGGATCCATTTGGGTAAGATTTGGAACACAGCCTTAAAGCGACTGCCAATGTTCGGCTCTCCCTCTGAGGTCAATATTTTTTTTTCTGTTTTTCTTTCAACTATTTTTTTCTGTACAGTTCAAAAATTGGGCAGGCGATCGAACTATAGGGGGCGTTCTTACCCGTTTGTTTCCCCACACCTAGGTGTTTACTCAACACAAGGCCTCTGCACGTGCACACAGGCCTTATGTGCATGTCCATGTCATCTTCTACAATAGAGCGCAAGGCACAGTTTAATGTAAAAAATACTAATAATCGACGAAGCGACGTTAAGTGTCGGATCTATCCTCAGGGAATGCGAGCTGGGCCCACCTCGGCTTTTGTGCTGAGCTGGGACCATGCATGGTGCATTGTTCATGCAGGCCGGAGTGGAAACAAAAGAGCCCCCCCAAGCAGCACAGAGTTGGCCAGTCATCGGCCAGTGGCTGGCTGTGGTCCTTGGCCAAGTGGCCAGACAGTGGCCAGAGACTGACCGGTGACTGGCCTTTATCTGGCCATTGGCCAGTGGCCACTGGCCATCAGCCATCGGCCAAGCATTGGCCAATGAATGGCCACTCTGGCCACTGGTCAAAAGACCATCGCCAGACATTGGCCATTGGTTGGCCAAAATCCGTGATGCTTGTCCTCTTCCTCACCGGAGAACACGAACTCCAGCCGAACGCTGACGCCGCGTTCGGTTATGTCGGCCGAGCGCTGAGTCATTGTATTTATTGTCCCCATCCGTGTAGTTCTAAAGTTAACCGCTTGGGGCGTCACGGTCGCTCCTCCTCCCCAATAACGAAAATATTTTGGGGGCTTCAATAATGTAAAATTGGTCCTGCAACATTTGTTTTTGTACTTTCAATAAATACTGTTAAGAAGTAACCCCTGACGTTGATAGCTTGCGAAAAGAAAAAAAAAATAGCAGATGCAAAAGAAAATAAAGAAACAAATAGCTGTCGATCCCCTCCTCAACTCGCAATTTGAACAAGCAGCCACGTGATCTGACGCTAATTATATACCGTCGGTGTTCATCATAGTCATGCGCTAGGGTTTAGAAAGCAAAAGCTTGGGCTGGAGCTTCAGATATTGTTAGAGTTGGGCTATTATCATCTTTAATTGAACACAAGCCGTTGCCCGAATGTTCGGCGATGCTGATCGGCATGAACTTGAGCACTCGATTCGGGGCTATGAAAATTGTTTACGTCACGGTGTCACGTGACTCGGTGCAAAATCGTGATATCATGTTACGTCACGCTATCAACAAGGTTAATACATCTAGTGACTTTCTCGAATTAAATCGACTTGACGCAGTGAGTCACGTGACGTCACAGGGTCACGTGACATTACTTGACAGCATGTATTGAAACCATGACGTCACGTGACAACGTGACAGATGGTCAATCATAGTGCCAGTACAAAAGCGCCACGAAAACCCACAGTTTACCATACATTGCAATTCTGTATGTGACAATTCGAAAATACAGCCGCCAATTTCATATTCCCATATGTTCGTTTTGTGATACTAACAAAAACGAAAAAAGAATACCTTGAACCGTTTTGAACCGGTTACCGTTATATTTGTTCTCGGTTCGGTTCCGGTTCAGTTCCAAGATTTAGGCGAAGATTTTGGTTCGGTTCAGTTCCGGTTCGGCTAAAAATAACGGTTCGGTTCCGGTTTTCGGTTCGATTCGGTTCCGGTTCGACACCCTGGAAGGGACTTTGTGAATCGTCATCTATGGTCATATCATGGGACGGAGATACCCATAGGTGGTAGATTATCCAATTGAAATAAGCTCACTCAATAAAAAAATCTAAAATCTGTTTTATATGAGCATACATCGCCACACAGTATTGTGGGTGATCGTGGCATTTATTATGGCAGTAGAACGCGGGGATCAAATAGAAAACGAAATTAGTTTAAATTTATATTGTTTTTTAGTTCAAATCAAACGTTAACCATATTGCATAATCGTTTTACGCAACGTAGCTGTAGTCTAATTAAATTAATTCTTCTTCATCTTTTTTAACTTAGGTAAAATCTTTCTTTTTTATTCGGTAGAGCTATGCACGCTGAACCGAGGCTTTCTATGGTTAAAACCACGGGAAGACTGAGGTGTCTTCTGACACCTCAGTCTTCCCGTGGTTTCATAGACATCATAGACAAAACTTCGGCGGTCAACTTCTGTGGAACAACTGTGCGGGGAACGTAGTCGAAACTAAATGGAGTACGGTCATATTTTCCTGCCTTTGTTGTGGTATTATCTTCTCGTTCAAGTCTTTATCAAACCTGAAGGAAATGCGATACCTCTCTCTTCTCTCGCCATTCTGTCTACCTAGCGGATATTTTGTTGAAAATGCGGGTGACGGTGCTCAAAACGACATGCCTTGTAAGATACAGTAATCCTGAAGAAGTGATCAATAGCTAATGTTTTCCTAAAGTATTGTTTCTAGTAGATATGACAAAATGCCGCTGAAAAGATCATACCGAGCCCAAGTTAATTCATTTTTATAAACTCAACTAACCAACATAAGATTTACACTATACTAATGCTACTCAAAATAAGAGGTTAACGATCTTAAATAATCCCATCGAACATTCCATTGATATGATTTAGTCGCACCTCGCACACATTTTTGCCTTCAGTTTAGCTAGCGGTGAGTGTCCTGCAAAATTGAAGCTTGCCAAGGTTACCGTAATTTACAATGGAGGAGATCAAAACCTCATGACCAGTTATTGAGCAATATGCGTCCTGCTGATGTATATTGGTAAATATACCAAGTGACTATAGAAAAATGTTAAAACGCGTCTTGAAACTTTCTTCCAAACGCATCAAATAATACCTTACTCTCAATTTGGATTTAAAAAGAGGATATAAACAAAGTCAGCGCTCTTGCTCCAGAGAAATAATTTTAAATAACATCATAAACAAGCTTTTGAATTTAGGCATTTTTGCTGATTTCACCAAGGCGTTTGACTGTTCACATCGTTAAATACTACTTGAAAAATTAAACTGTTATGGAATTTGTGGCTCAACATACTCACTCCTGGATTCGTGTCTATCAAATCGCCAGCATTGTGTAAGAATTGATGTTCATTCATCCTTCCTTAAACCTGTAACCTCTGGAGTGCCCAAGGGCAGCATCCTTGGTCCTTTGCTTTTTAATATTTTTATAAACGATGTGGTAGGTTTTAGTACTCTTGCGCAGCTTGTGATGTATGCCGATGACACCAGCCTTTCGTTTCGGGCATAGATCCGGAAATTCTAATTACTAAGAGAAATGATATACTTGTCACATTTGTTGAATGGTCTGAGATAAATGGACATAAAATAAACGCAAACGAAACCAAGTAAGTAAGTCATATTTTGATCATTAAAGAAATATTAATTTTTTTCCTAGTGTCTTACTTTAGATACTACACAAATTGGCGTAGTCAGAGAGCACAAAGCATTGTAAATGCTTTTCTCTGATGATATGTTTACCATGAAATCACCATATCAATAACTTGGTCACCAAGTTATGTAAAATCGTAGGCGCAATAAAAAGGTGGCGTTCGATCTTACATGTACAGATTAAACTTACTATTTATCATGCACTTTTCCAGTCTCATATAAATTATTGTCACCTTTTGTGTCGTACGACAACTTAAAAAAATTGAACAAAATAGTCTTACTTAAAACAAAATATGCTGCGCATTATTGCCAATGTACACTACCTGTATCACACTCAGCGACATTAAAAAAAAATCAAGATTATTACCATGACAAGTATGTACGAATATCGTCTTTTGTACACATTCCATTTCGCAAGCGCCTAATTCATCGGGTTTCTCTGACGTACAGTCGGGAGCAAAAGTTTGCGGGGCACGGGAGCGCGTGCCGAAATGCATCGCCGCGCCGTCCGACGGTGCGGCGCCGCATTAAGGAGACGCGCTCTGCGCATGCGCGCCTTTCATGCTCGCAATCATGTCTCTTTCGTTTGTTTCTTTTCGAAGCACTCCTAATAACAGGAGTCGGCGCCAGGGGCGCGAGTTAGCGCACCGCTGGTTGTCATGTTGTGCGTCTGCTTCAGCCGCCTCAGCCACCGCGCTTTGTCATGGAGGTCGCGTAGGGGGAAGAGGAGGGGAGGGGGGGGGGGGGGGGGTGACCAGGCGCTCCGTCACGCAGCGCGGCTGCTGAGGCAGCTGAAGAGGACGCGAGGCATGACAGCCAGCGAAACGGCAACTTGCGCCCCTGGCGCCGACTCCGGTTATCAGGAGTGAGTCGGACAGAAACAAGCGAAACAGACATGACTGCCACCACGAAGGGCGCGCATGCGCAAAGCGCGGCTTTTTAATGCGGCGGAGCGACGTTGCACGGCGCGGCGATGCATTTCGGCACGCGCTCCCGTGCCCCGCAAACGTTTGCTCCCGACTGTACATCGGAGCGAAATAAAAATTTATCTTGATCAGCAGAAGCAACTCTAAGGTATAGTGTTTTCCCCAATTCCGTAGTAGCCATGCTTTCCATTCACTACATCTAGAAAGCAGATGCATATATATATATATATATATATATATCAGTGTCGAACCGAAAAAAATACGGGTTCGGTTACGGTTCAGGTTCAGGTAAATTTATTTTGTTCCGGTTCAGTTCCGGTTCGATTAATTCGATATGCGAACCGGTTCGCGAACCGGTTCGGGGCGCTGAACCGGTTCGCGAACCGGTTCGGAAATTATAAATGACAAATTGCAACATCAAAATAAATTACAAATAAAACATCTGAAATCAGCACATACGAAACGGGATACATCGTAGTGTAAGGCTCAGGGATTTCTACCAGGAATGGTTTCTTTATGTGCACTCAAAGGTTACCTCACCGACGTTTACGCATTCGGACTTCATCTAATTGGGTCCGACGCAGTAGCTGTAAAATCCGCGACCTCCTTACAAACCCACTTACAAGTAGAACTCGCTAACTATCCCGCCACCTCGCCGTGTAAGCAATTGAAGGAACAGTGGGGACAAAATACAGCTTTCTTTATTTGAACTAGCCTTCGATAACTCAAATTAGACCCTTAAAGAAGTTTTCATTAAAGGGCAACTCCGGTCCATACTTTCGATTTTGCGATTATGGCTGTTTTTAGTGCAGTTAGCGCCCCTGAATTGCAAGGTGTAATTTTTTTCTCGTTATTGTGCGTAGTTTTAAAAATATCGACGTCTCAAAGTTTTGTTTGGGGCGCGGCCGACGAAACCGAAACTAGCCGCTCGAGGTTCCGGCAACACTGGAAATCAGCCGTTATGTGGACGTGACGCCAAGATCGTTCTCGTTCAGCGAGTACGCAGTCCAAGCGGCACCTACCTCTGTTGCGCTAGCCGTCTAAAGATAGAAAGTAAGCTGATTTTTTTTTTAAATTCTGTATACGTGGTAGTTATCCAGCATATGTAGCAAGAGTTAGTGCGTATACCCGAAAGCTAGCGACTGGAAAACCCGTCAACTCGTTCGGTGGCGTACTCAGCGGCCGCCGCCGCGCGTGCGCTATGCCGTGCCGTACTCGTTGCTTGTATACCCAAAAGCTAGCAACTGGAAAACGAGTGAACTCGTTCGGTGCCGTACTCGGCAGCTGTCGGCGGCGTGCGTGCGGTCTCCCGCACTCGTCGCTAGGCCTAAATTGTCATCGGGGCTCCGTGGATGGAGCGGCGTTGCTCTACGCCGCGCTGCCAGTGACGTACAGTGCTGGCGCTTTCGCGCGGCGGGTCAGTCCCAGATACGAAGCTTTGAGGCTCTTTGGCGCTTTCCGCGACAACCGCACAGACGTGTGTCAAGCTGTAGGCGTCTGTTTTTTCGTTATTTTTTCCTCAGGCGCGTAAAGGCCGAATTTGTAAGCTACGACACTAATTCACCACATAAGTTCGTCCAAGTAGTGAATCTTTGTACAAATAAAAAAAAAAAAAAACTTGCCGCACTAAAAAAAAACTTCTTTGGGCAGTCATTTTCTTCTCAAAGCTAGCAAAAGTGTTTGTGGCTGATAAAGGAAAACAGAGAACGTTAGCAAGGTGAGAACACTTTCTTTCCCTTCCGCATTCCCACCCCCACCCACAACAATTTTTTTTATTAGAATACATAGGATTTTAAGTTTTCCTTCGTAACTTCTGACTAAGGCAAGTGTTTTTTTTTTTTTTTGCATTTTTAAATATTATATTTACCTGTAGCCGAACTCGGGCAAATTAGGAGTCCTAATTTACAAATCCGAACTTTCGCGATTTCTTTAAAGTCCCTTGTGGTATTCACAAGCGCAATGTTAATTAATACTGCTGCGTAACGGGTTCGAACGATTGGGAGGCGAATGTTTATATCGCATGAGCTTCACGCGCCGGCTGTTCGCTAGTAGTCGTTACGGGCCTGAATACTACGCACGAGATTGCGTAGTAAACAAGCAGCGACGCAAAGCAGAACATTGCTTTCGTTTTCATTACAAACTTCAGTGTTTGGAGCTAGTTAGTGGTTGTACTCTACATGCCCACCATTCCCCATTCAACAGACATTCAATGGAGCGTGAATGCTCAATCTTCAACACTGCACTTGACAATGACTGTTTTATTTATTGATCAGGATACTTTTATCATGTTTACCTTTTCTGTACATGTACGATGGGAAAAGAGCGACGGCACGGCATCCTTTTTAAGCCTCGACGCCTTCGCTGGCAAGCCACATGCAACCAACACCTGTAGGTTTCGTTCGTAACTCTCCGGCGAAATATGATCGGAGCAGAGCTTCGATCTGGGGGTCGACGTCCAAGGCTTTCCAAAGTCCACTCGTCGAACAGCGTTCACCCACACCTTGTCCAGTTTCCGATCCGTTGGAAACTTGTGAAAAAGCACCTCCGGGTTGCGCAGCGGCTTGTTTGAGCAGTCCACAGCGCTTTAAGTTGTACTCGGCATCTTTTGAGGAACAGCTGCGCAGTCTTGGGCGCACCGAGTTGCTCGCTAAAACGGGTCTAGGAGTCCTCACAAGCAAATAAACAAAAAGCTATACCGAAGCTACACGGGCTACAGGTAAAAGCAACGGCTAAACACGCAATTACAAGCCGAAGTAGCGGTAATAGCGGCACATAGAAGCGCGCGCGACGGCTGCGCCGTGCGCCCGTCCGGAACGGAGGAAAAAAAGAGGACGACGTTGACATCACGGCCCAATGTTGCTTTAGCGATCGGCAACCCGCTGGCCGCCCGCTAAGGAGCAGCGGCTCGCGGCGGGTCGCGTTTTTATTATCGGCATTAGTTGAGAATGCGGCGTCCCACGGACGTGAAATTTTGGCTGGGGTCGTATTTTGTGTCACTAAAGCTATACCAGTAATTTAATTCATTTTGAGTTTTGGCCGGAGTTGCCCTTTAAACAAGATACGGAATATGAAAAACACTTCACCGAACGCAACGCCAGAAGGACCTAATAGGATAAATATTAAAATAGAAGAGTTCGCTGTCTCACAATTATGTTAGCTTCTAAGTGCCTATACGAAACCGGATGCATTATTATCAAACTCCACAGCCTTTTCTTCTCTCATTCCGATGGAAGCAAGCTTCAAGAACTCGCGCGTTCTAGAATCGTGTTATGAAATGAGCACACAGCAGCATTTAGGATATACGAGATTGTAGGAAAATGAAATCCCGTGACGCGGTTTTTTTTTTGCACAGCCTTCCAATTGTCTTTCTTCCGTGCAAGCCGCGACCAGCGCAATACTGGTTCCTATGTTAAGATTCATGGATGCAGCGTTTGTCAAGATTCATGGATGCAGCGTTTATATTCCTAAGACTGAGTGGAGAAGAAAAATATGTAAGCGAGGTGTGTGTCAGTGGACGGCTCTTAAAAAACAAATGGCATTTATAGCACATTCATTGTCAACAGCGCGTGGCCGAACCGTTTTGACATGAGCCGGTAACCGTTATTTTTTTCCGGTTTAGTTCCGGTTTGGGTTCATCGCGATAACAATATAACGGTTCGGGTTCGGGTTCAGTTCCGGAAAAAATACCGGTTCGGTTCCGGTTTTCGGTTCGGTTCGGTTCCGGTTCGACACCCTGATATATATATATATTTCCAAACCAAGGCTGAACTGTGTATGTATTTTATTTAAACGGAATTTCTTTGTACGATATGTGTCGTGTGTTTCTTGCTTTTCATTTGGAATAACATATTGGACAGCTTTTCTCACTTTGTTGTGCTTTGGTGTGTTTCTTTGGGTGCCCTCCTAAGTTGGCAGGTGGCGAAGGTTGTGAATGTTTTTGTATTTCCTACACTTTTGTTTATACATTTCTGCCAAATTGTTGTACTTTCTTTACGAGGCCCTGGCCCATTCTAGTTACCTCGTGGAAACGTTTTGTCTGGAGGGCTTCCAGAGCACTTTTTTAAAAATGAATATTTCACTTTATTCAAATGACGGCATCATAATAGCATGAAAAACAAATCCAGGGAGGAATATCAGAATGCAAAATAAACAGCACACCAATCGGCCACATACGTGATATCGAGGCATCGCATTTGAGCCCGTGGCTTTTCCTGAATGGGGTGTTCGCGGTCATCCAGTATACTGAATGACCGCGAAACATATTTACAGTATTTTTTCAACTAAAAAATACTCTATACGCAGTGCCAAACGCTCAGTGTGTGCCCAAATACAGCGCACGAGTGGTCCGAACCGGACGACAGGGTCATAAAGCTTACGTTACGGAAATCAAAATCTCTTAAATTATTAATTTTTTTTTTTTAATTTTCCGGAAGAAAGGGGGGCCCGTTCAGGAGTCGATACCTTTTACTTTGTGCATTTGTGTGCTCCGTGGTCACCATTTTATTATTAAAATTTTATGAAGTCGCTGATAACTTTTGAATGAGAGCACGGCGAGCTCTCGAGCATCAGCATCCCTACTGAAAATTCTCATTTGTATGAGAAATTTCTTGTGTCCAATAAACACATATGAATCATACACAATATATAAGAACATATAAGAACCATATAAGAACCATATAAGAACTATATAAGAACTATATAAGATATATGAGAACACACAAGCACCATATGAGAAACTAGTGGGAACTTTCTTATAAGTTTCTTATGGGGTTCTTATATATCTTATATAATTCTTATATAGTTCTCATATAATTCTTATATGGTTCTTATATGTTCTTGTATGTTCTTATATATCTTGTATGATTCATATGTGTTTATTGGACACCAGAAATTTCTCATACAAATGATTTTTTTTACTAGGGATCGTGTTCTATTCATTAGAGATTTAGAACGCAAACTTTTGGCCGGACACTGACTGTTCTGCGATCCGAAGTTTAGTTTCGCCCTAATAAAACAGTATTTTGTTTTCTGGACAGCCCCAAGATTGCATGGGCTGTTTTTATAGAAACATGTAGATGATATCATACTTTTTTTTTTTTTTAGAGCGCAGTTCTTAGGCGCCCGTTTCCGGCTTGAGCGGCGTTGGCGTCGCCGTCGGCGTAACCGCGGGTTGCATTATAGGACGTTTCCCATAATGACGTCAAATGTGACGCAACGAGGGTCACGAGTGACATTACGAGGGTCACGAGGGTAGAGGAGAAGGAGGAATATATTTCAGCTAAATTTAGCGGAAAAAAAATTTCCCGCTAAATTTAGTGCAACAATTTCTCTGCTAACTTTAGCAGAGAAAACTCCCCGATAAATTTAGCAGAAAAATTTTCTCGCTAAATTGGGTGGAAAAATTTCCCCGCTAAATTTAGCGGAAAAATTCTCCCGCTAAAATTGGGGGAACAAACTCCCCGCTAAATGTAGTGGAAAAATTTCCACGCTAAATTTAGCGGAAAAACTTCCCCGTTAAATATAGCGGAAACTTTTCCCCGCTAAATTTAGCGGAAAGAATTCCCCGCTAAATTTAGTGCACAATTGTTCCTTCTAAATTAGCGGAAAAAATTTCCCCGCTGAATATAGCGCAAAAATGTCTCGAAATTTAGCTGACAAGTTTTCAATCTAAATTTAGCGAAAAAAAATTCCCCGCTAAATTTAGCGGAAACATTTCTCCCTAAATTTAGCGGAAAAATATTTCCGCTGAGTTTAGCAGGAAATGTAGCGAAAATTTCCCGCTAAATGGGAAGGGAGCAGGAGCGAGGGAGAGGAGGAGGGGCAAATCCCTTTCCTCCGTACCCTTTCCTTCTCCCCCTTAAAAGCTGCTCTTTAATTCGACATTGCATTGAGTAGTAAAAGTCTTTAATTGTAAAAAAAAAAAATTCAGGTTTGCTGCTGGCTATGCTCATGCGGGTATCAGCGCTGGTTAAGACAGTCCCAGGCGACGAGGTAAAGGGGCTTAGAGCGATAAACCGAGGTTCCGGTCTGCACTCAAAAGTGACCCACACAAGGCCGCTGCCATTGTACGCGAATGTGACAACTTCTCACGTGACCAAATTAAATACGTGGCGTCACTGGAAAAATGGCAGCGCCCAGGCAGCGGTTGGCCCCAGCTGGACCGAAGCATTGGCTGGAGCTTGTCGGATGCACTGTTCGTTGTCGTTCGTCTCAGCGAGTTGATTTGAGATGCGGAAGCCGTCATATGAGGCCGATCGAAAGCGACTTCAGAGTTCAGCGTGGTGTCTCACGTGGGTAAACGTGGAAGTGCTGAGAAACGGTATGCGATTCGATGGTGATCGACGGGGATATTGCCACGAAAGAGACAATCGGCCCTGCGTTGCTCGGACCTCGGATTGATTCGGATATCGCTAGGATATATTTTAAGGCGACGTTTCTGTGCTCTCGTTAACCATCGGAATCTTTGAGGTCTGCAATGAAGCGTGTGCAGTGTATCTGGATACACACTTTAGCTACGGACATTGCGTAAGTTGTGCTTGGCAATGTGCAATCGTGGTGCTGCTTCGTTCAAATAACCGAAGGCTTACTTTGGTTGTGCGGCGCACCGGAGAGCTTTCT
This sequence comes from Ixodes scapularis, assembly GCF_016920785.2. NCBI lineage: Eukaryota > Metazoa > Arthropoda > Arachnida > Ixodida > Ixodidae > Ixodes > Ixodes scapularis. The sequence goes on along the minus strand of NW_024609880.1, from coordinate 42,506,176 downwards.
TGAAGCTGGTAGTTCCTGCACTGTGGTAAATGATGGTGTGCTGCTTCCCAAATTGTTCCGGCGTAAACGTGTACTTTCACGAAGCACAGGTGTGCGGCGCACCGAAGAGCTGCTTTAAGCTGTCAGTTCCTGCGCCGTGTTTTAGGTGATGCTGCGATGCTTGCCAAATTGTTCCGGCGTAAACGTGTACTTTCACAGAGCACAGGTGTGCGGCGCACCGAAGAGCTGCCTTTAAGCTGGTAGTTCCTGTTCCGTGTTTTAGGTGATGCTGTGCTGCTTCCTGAATCGTTCTGGCGTAGACCTGCACTTTCACGGAGTGCAGGTGTTGTGGCTAACATTAATTCCGCTGGTCTGCCGCAGATTTCGTCGGCACAAACGTTTCATCAACACTCGTTACGCGAATTGCAAGCTGTATGGAGATTTTATTGCCGTGTTACCTACCCTGCTCACCCGTTCACGCCGCTTTGCAACGACAGTCTGCAGTGGCTCAATACTACACAAGTGGTCCCACATACATTCCAATTCAGTTCGTCCATGGCAGTTGCCAAACCCCGAAGGAGAGGATTTATTTGGACAGAATGCCACGAAAGCAATGCAGCTACTTTAGTGGTCAGGACATACTCTCTTCTGTCAGTTTTGTTACATTGTCCCGGAGGCTTCTTCCAGTTCTATCTTCTATCAGTACTTAGTATTCTGAAAAGTTCCAGGCCATGCTCGGCTGAAATCGTATGTTCTGGTGGAGGTGCTTGGTACTTTACCCATAGCCCTTCCGTCTGTGTGCACCCTGGCGGATTCTCAGCCGAGTAGCCCAATAACGGGACAAGGGTGGGTCACTATCCCGCGCCTTAGACCACCAGCGAGCTGTGAGCCAAGTCCTATTCCGAGCCCGGCAGAAAAACCGCAAGACGAGCGAGTACCAGAGGAACGTACCTCGCAAATACACCACGAAGAACGTGAAATCCGGGCCAGACACTGCTAGCAGGAAGAACTACCGGAATTCGGTCTCTTGACGGAAAAACTGAAGCGGACAAAGCGAACAATGACAAACTCATAGCAAGAAACCGCGTCCGCTCCCACCATTTTTTGCATGCCCGTCGCACCTCGCACTCCGACGCCCTTTCACGGCACGCTGTACCAAGACGTCGAGGATCGGATTGTACAATATGAACATGTCACCCGCCAAAATGGGTGGACAGACAACTAGCTCATCAGAACCTATACTTCTCGCGGAAGAAACTGCCAGGCACTGTTTTGAGAAATATGAGTCCTCCTTAACATCGTGGGAAGTTTGCAAGATCGAGTTGAAGCGTACGTTCGGGAGCCGGCATCGACGAGAGAGAGCCGAACTGATGACGTCCAGGACACTACCCCAACAAGAACGCCACCGCCTTCGTGGAGAATGTTTTGCGCCTGATCGAGCGCCGAACCCGACCCTGATGCTACAGAAGACGAGAAGCTAAGGATCCCATGCACCTCATGTGAGGAACAACACCTTCGACAGCCATGTCCGCAACCTTCCCAAACAGTCAAAGGGTTCATTTCACCGAGGCTTCCAACATTGAACGTGCACTGCATGCCCGACCCTGCCACTATTAACAACTTCCCGGCGTCTCGATACTCGAGTCGTCCAACTGCAACTTCGACGCCAGCCTCCCAGGCATCTGTGACATCATCGACGACGTTGTCCGGGCGGCAGGAAGCTACTTCCTGCCGCCCGGACAACGTCGTCGATTCAGTTAATTTTGCCACTCAACCAAACTGAACACCGACGTGCCAGGAGCGTCGTCCGACGTCAAGGAGCACAGGTGCTACGACTGAAAGCCTGACACGAGACTGTCGCAGAAAGGACCCGTTAAGAAATCATTTGCTAAGAATAAATAATTATGATATTAAGTGGAAATAAACATATTTGATACAGTAATAAAATGAACATTTCCGCTCGCCTTTACGTCTTCAGAGTTTATGGGCCAAGATTTATGTTCGCTGCACGCGCTGGGCATTTTGAGGGGAGTCGCATCTCTGACCCCTCAGTATTAATTAATGGGAGATACGAGACTGGCAGACTTGTTGCATGGGGCAGCACTCGTTCTACTTCTCCTGAACATGTGGCGCATCCGAAAACCAACTCCAGTGATGTGAAAATGTTATTTATTAATTCATTCCCTCCAAGGGCCTTTGCAGGCATTACAGAGAGGATACTTAAAACTACAGGCGTGATAATAACATTAAAACACGCTAACATTAATGAGCAGAAAACGGGCCCAGCTACCGAAAATAAATATTACACTCGTAAGAAATAAATATTGCTGTAACTTGTTAATTGAAAAAAAAAAAAACAGACCTCTAAGCATCTAGTTCAATAATATGTGTTGATGCATTGGTATATAGCAGGACACTTTCTATAGGTGTGACAAAATGAACCCTTTAAAACCGTATAAAGCAACACGGCTGTCGCTATTTTTTTTTTCGGCGTAAGCCCACGAATGGGCCTTAGTTCACTTCGAACGTTATGCAGCATTCGCGTCCAATAGGCACATAGCCAAGTTTACAGTGATTGGTATCATAATATTATTGTCGAGCGAATGCCCAGAGTATGAAGGCCTTGAGTAATTGGAGTAGTCGCTAGTGTAATTCGTTTCATCAAAATTTGGCAAATGGTGAAGGCTACATTCTTGGTGGGCCAATATGCAGGTTGGAGAGAGGCACATGACAACATATCATCAGAGTGCTCATCTGCACAGGTTTGCCACACAACTTCACTCCGTCTCTCTGATTTGCTTGAGGGGGCTGTGGCGGTTGGCGTTTTCCAAGTTACGGTGAAACAAAAAAAATGGCAGCCCACGCGTTTGAAGAAAGTCTATTGAAAAGACTGAAAGGAATGCTAGTCAACATTTTTCAACAAGACTGCTCTTCGGGCAAGGGGTGAACACAAATATGAGTCATCTTGTCCAGGTAATTAGAACAAGTAAATCATTGACCGACTCATACAATACACTCTTGATGAAAAAAATGATTGCTGCCATAAATCCTACGAAAGAGAAAAATGTGCAGTTAACCTTCTATTTCCGAGCTGCATTACATTTAATTAATTGCTGATATCTGTGGATCTAACTCTGAACCTCTAAAAATTGGGGTTGCATTTTGTTTAAAGATTCTAGATGTTAGGATGATGAATTAGACAACCATATCAGTGGAGTATGATCAATTGATCATACATATATGGGTTTACTGTGGACTATTGATACCGAGCGGCAAGGTAAAAAGCCTACTAATACTAATTTCTAAGGGACATCGGATGCAACATTTTGTGCGCTGATGGATAAAAAATATGAAGACTTGCTGTGTTCTGAGTTCCAAAGGGACGAATAAACTGTTTTATGAACATAAGCATTGAACATTTTTCTGAATGATTTAGCGAATACTTTATAAGAGTTCGCGTGCACGTCAATTAAGAAAACGCCATCTTTTCACTTCAAACAAGTATTGAGATCGAATGTAGAACCGTGAATTAGCACAAAAAGTTAAAGATCGCAGGAGCGTCCTCGCTAAAAGTTGCTATGGTTATTCGGTGACGCAGGGCTGAAACAACTTCCCCTAGGCCCTAAAGCGATGTATACCTTTGGCTTCGATTCTCAGACATTGCAACAATCAAGCGAAGCTATAAAAATGCGAATATTTTATTCTAGAAGTTTTATCGTAAGATTGTTGATTAGTACGAAACGTAAAGATCGCAGGAGCTTCCTCGCTAAAAGTTGCTGTGATTACGCAGTTACCTAAGGCTGAAACAAGTTCCCCTAGGCCCAACATCCGAAGCATACATTTCTGTCAATTCTCAGACATTCCAACGTTCAAACAAAGTTAAGAGAGTGCGAAAATTTCATGCTAAGAGCACTCAAAGTTGTATCGATCCTCTAACACTTCCGGGAACCCGAGCACCGGCACGGCGATACGGCTGATGCTGGCTCACAGGTGCTAATATCTAGATGATCCAGAGCGATCTTGCGCAAAAAGGGTGTAAAATCTCATGCCTTCATATTTTCACATTATACCTGAGTCAGCGAGCACGAAGAAGCCCGAAGTCGTCGAAAAGCAGCTGCACATCACGGCTACTGCGCACCGAACAAACTCGCATCCGTCAGCTTTGGGCTCTGCGCTCTTACCGGTGACGTCACAGCTCTTGTGAGGTCACGTAACAAATAGTCACTTTGGCGCACAACATGGCGGCAACCTTGGGGGGGGGGGGGCACTTGCCAAATTCCGGTTTATCACTCTAAGCCCCTCTACTTCGTTCGCCCCGGGACACCGAGACATACCTCGGCAAACCTCACTCATGAGGGCCCTCACTCGCCCTCACCCACCCTCATCTTCACAGGTGAGGTGAGGGTGAGTGAGTTTCTGAACAAGGAAAATCCATGAGTGGGAGGGTGAGTGAGAGCCGTGAGGGCTGTGAAAACCGTTAGTGCGTGATGGCCGTGAGGGCGGTGAGTGCGTGAGGCGTGTGAGGGCCATGAGTGCGTGAGGGGCGTGAGGGTGGTGAGTGGGCGTGAGGGCCATGAGTGCGTGAGGGGCATGAGGGCCGTGAGGGTGGTGAGTGCGTGAGGGGTGTGAGGGCCATGAGTGCGTGAGGGGCGTGAGGGCGGTGAGGGCGGCGAGTCGGTGAGTGGCATGAGGCCGTGAGGGGTGTGAGGGCCGCGAGGGTGGTGAGTACGTAAGTAGTGTGAGGGCCATGAGTGCGTGAGGGCGGTGAGTGTGTGAGGCCCCCTTCAGATGGAGCAACTTTTTCAGCAATTCTGGTGTTGCTGGCGGGTTGTTGCCTAGCTTTCCCGGGATCAATACGAATTTCTGAGATCGGGTCCGGCTCGAAACAAGCGAGCAACCCAGAGCAATTCGAAGACGTTTGAAGCGACTGCATCCAAACAGGGACGCGATATTTTCACGTGATACCTCGTGCCGGTGCTGGTGACAACAAAAACTTGGTTCTGGTTTTAAATTGATCGTTTTTGGAAATAAACTGTTCCAGAAAGATGCATTAGTATCCTAAACGAGATTTATATGCTTAAAAATAGGTTTATAACACGTACTTGCGTTTCTAAATAGTGCAAGAAAAATAAAATTTCATGATGATGATGGCGAATTGCAGCAATTGGTTGCTGCGTGTGAACGTGGGCGGGCCGTGTTGCTGGTGTAGCGACGTCAAGTTTCTTTGCGAAATTGCCCCATCTGAAGTGGGCCTGAATGGCGTGAGGGCCATGAGTGCGTGGGGAGTGTGAAGGGTATGAGTGCGTGAGGACCCTGAGGGCGGTGAGTGCGTGAGGGGCGTGAGGGATATGAGTGTGCGAGGGCCGTGAGGGCCATGAGTGAGTGAGGGGCGTGAGGGCGGTGAGTGCGTGAGGGGCGTGAAGGCGATGAGTGAGTGAGTGGCGTGAGGGCGGTGAGTGGCGTGAAGGCCATAAGTGTGCGAGGGTTATGAGTGCGTGAGGGCCGTGAGGGCCGTGAGGGCGGTGAGGGGCTTGAGGGCCATGAGTGCATGAGGTTCAGTGAGGGTGAGTGAAGGGCTGAAGGTGAGTGTAACTGTGAAGATGAGGGTGAGTGAGGGGCTGAAGGTGAGTGTGGCTGTAATGGTGAGGGTGAGTGAGGGGCTTAGGTGAGCGTGGCTGTGAGGGTGAGGGTGAGTTAAGGCGACCTAAAATGCTAACCTCTGCACTGACCTATGCACCGAGAACGCAGTTCTCGGTGCATAGGTCAGCGTTTAGGTCGCAATTGGCCTAAATCAGTCGGCCGAATACCGCCGGTTGAGAACTGGCCGGTTTGAGTCGCGCTTACTCTCATCTCCGTGGTCACGTGCCGTTTTCTATGGTTTAGAAACAACCACCAAAAATTATCAAAGTCGTGGGTCATCGAAGGCACACACACACACAATATTAACTATAAAAAAGAAATATCATCACCAAGCTGTGTTTGGAGATTTGTGGTTGTCCTTTGTCCCTATTGTTCCCCTTCTCCAGGGATTATTTTCGTCATTCTTGTCCAGCTCGCTTGCACCTTTGCATCTAATTGCATTATAATCATATCATACCCATTTCTTGTGGCTTCTAAGAGACTGCAAACACGTTGATTGGGGAAAAAAGAGTATCACAGCCACGTGACTTCCGCCAACTCTCCCCTCTTCTATATTTCTTTCTCCTCCCCCTGTCCAGTTTACGTTTCGTATTCGAGCATTTGGGTTGTTTTACTTTATTAAAACTATATGTGACGCTGTAGCAAAATATTGGTTAGCAGTCTTTTGACTCCCTAATAAATCGCCTGGCAAAAAAAAATATATAGAAGGTGTCAGTGTCCCTTTAATTAACACCTGAAATACGAGCTTACTACCGCGCCCGTGTAAGCACCCTTTTCTCATATAGCCTGGTTTATTAAGAAAGAATCATTTATTTAATAATTTTTAATCGTGAGCAAACAAAACGAGCAGATCAATTCGATGTTAAAGAGAAAATGACGAGCTTCTGTACTGTATTTCTAATCGAGGTAGACCTGCAGGGGACAACGTCCTATAGATCATGGTGAGCAATGTGACATAAAACATTGAAATGAAGGGTATGCGGCTGGTGTCGGCGATAGTCCAGCCACACTCACTGGCAGATATTGACGCCGAGACCATATCTGCAAACTACTAAACATGCCAAAGTACTGCACTGTATATTAGGTTTACTTTATCAAAGCATATCCGAGCTATATATTGTTAGGTTCGAAAGCGCTCACCGCGGGTATATTTTTAAACATTTTATTAAGCTCGCAGTATCTTTCGCGTCACTGTAATTTTATCGAAACGAAAGCCTGTTCGCCCACAGGGAGTGCGACGAAGCACGAGTCAAAAAGCAGGGAGCCTAGACCTGAGCGCCAGCCCTGGTAGCTGCCACCCTACGCAGTAAAGAGATTTGCATCTTGCACCACGTTCCTTTCGGCAGCTTTGTGTATATCATACCGACATATTTCTCACAATTCATTCTGCTCCCAGGTGATAGTTGTTCAAAAGCGATAGTATTTTGTATTCACCTTGAGTCATTGTCTTAGTTGGTGATAGCGAACGCTTAAAGGCGATGAGCGCAGTGACGATGAATGTTCAGGGTGTCTGAAATAGCGGCCAGGCTCTTTAAATCGACCGTACGAATCGGTTTATAAACCTATCGCACTGGAATTTTGTGCAGCGTTGCCCACAGGTGGTGCATGTTTTATATAAAATGTGCAGAGAGCGAAATTACCCGAGGAAAAAGTAAAAAGACAAGAAAGCTTAAAATGCCGCTGCTTTCGTTGCGTTTCCATAGGAGTTAAAACGTTTTATTTCTTTTTCACTTTTTCCTAGGTAACTTCGGTCTTTGCGAATTTCATAGAAAAAAGGCACTACTTGTGGGCAATGGTGCACAAAATCGTTGCGCGATAGGTTAAATAAAGCGATTTTCGCGACCGATTTAAAGAGCCGGGCCGCGATCTGAGACACCCTGTATATACGTTTCTGGCGCTGTTTGATTGACTCTGTCGTTTCGTAGATTAGGCAGCGGTAGGAGTCAAAAGGATCCTGAGTCTAAAATTAAAATATACATAAAACAATAATGAATAAGTAGAATACAATCAATGCTACCCTTAAGAAATAATCGCATTCTTGTGTTTTGAGGGGTCATATATATATATATATATCAGGGTGTCGAACCGGAACCGAACCGAACCGAAAACCGGAACAGAACCGGTATTTTTTCCGGAACTGAACCCGAACCCGAACCGTTATATTGTTATCGCGATGAACCTGAACCGGAACTGAACCGGAAAAAAATAACGGTTACCGGCTCACGTCAAAACGGTTCGGCCACGCGCTGTTGACAATGAATGTGCTATCAATGCCATTTGTTTTTTAAGTGCCGTCAACTGACACACACCTCGCTTACATATTCTTCTTCTCCACTCAGTCTTAGGAATATAAACGCTGCATCCATAAATCTTGACATAGGAACCAGTATTGCGCTGGTCGCGGCTTGCAGGGAAGAAAAAGAATTGAAAGGCTGTGCAAAAAAAAAAAAAAAAAATCGCGTCACGGGATTTCATTTTTTTACAATCTCGTAAATCCTAAATGCTGCTGTGTGCTCATTTCATAACACGTTCCTAGAACGCGCGAGTTCTTGAAGCTTGCTTCCATCGCAATGAGAAAAGAAAAGGCTGTGGAGTTTGATAATAATGCATCCGGTTTCGTATACACCAGCTCATGTTTACAAACAAACCGGAGCGCCCATAGCGGACGCCACCGGCGCCGCGCATGCGCGGTGGACGGTGGGCAAGAAGCTCGCCGTCGCCCATAAACAAACTATTGAATTGCGTTGTTGTCGGCGTCGGTGTAAAGTCCCCGTGCTCTTTTTCACGTTGGAATTGTTGATTCTACATCCTCCTAACAATGTTTTACTACTTGAGCGGCTTCAGCAAAATTAACGAGGCTCGTTACACCGCAAAACATTGCGTGATTAATGTGACGTGCGGCGATTCATTTCACGTGGACGCCGCAGAATGGGCGCTGAAGCCTGACTCCCACGATGAGATTCATCTCGCTATCTTCAGTCGCGACGTCGCTCGGGCTGCAATAGCGTGGACCGTAGCTGAGATGGTGGACGTCGATACTAAAAACCGCAAGTAGAATCGGGCATTACAAGTCGGTGACGGTCACTGGTAACAATGATCAACATCTTCTCGTATCTATACTGTTTACATCTTATTGCAATCACCGGGTCAAAGTATGGTCTACGGGCCGCTTTTGTTTGAACAAGCAGACGACAAAAAGCAGAAAGTTCGAAAGAGCAGGTGATCAGGCGGCCGTGTGAATTTGAAGACGCACTGAACCCGCGGGTGTTCCGGACAACTTGGCAGTTTTGTCTCGTTCATGTTGGAACAAAACAAATACATCTGGCGACCACAAAGTGTTGCCGGCACAAGCAATCGTAGTTCGACAGCGTCTGGTTTGCCCTTGTCACGGCTACTATCCACGTTCTCGGACTAACAGAAGGGGCAGGAAAACGTGAAAACTGATCTTCAAACCTTTCCAAACTCTTGGTACAGCCCCGTCGTAGCATTTCGACAAGAAGGCAGGTTTTTTGTCTGGTTTCTCCCAAAAGAACGCGGGAATGCATGTCTCGCACCGCGACTTCTGCCCCCCACCCCAGACCGGAAGTGCGACCGACGCGCCACCACCGCGGCGTGACGTAGGAGAGTTGAGTTCGTGTATAGGTACTTAGAAGCTAACATAATTGTGAGACAGCGAACTCTTCTATTTTAATATTTATCCTATTACGTCCTTCTGGCGTTGCGTTCGGTGAAGTGTTTTTCATATTCCGTACCTTGTTTAATGAAAACTTCTGTAAGGGTCTAATTTGAGTTACCGAAGGCTAGTTCAAATAAAGAAAGCTGTATTTTCTCCCCACTGTTCCTTCAATTGCTTACAGGCCGAGGTGGCGGGATAGTTAGCGAGTTCTACTTGTAAGTGGGTTTGTAAGGAGGTCGCGGATTTTACAGCTACTGCGTCGGACCCAATTAGATGAAGTCCGAATGCGTAAACGTCGGTGAGGTAACCTTTGAGTGCACATAAAGAAACCATTCCTGGTAGAAATCCCTGAGCCTTACACTACGATGTATCCCGTTTCGTATGTGCTGATTTCAGATGTCTTATTTGTAATTTATTTTGATGTTGCAATTTGTCATTTATAATTTCCGAACAGGTTCGCGATCCGGTTCAGTGCCACGAACCGGTTCCCGAACCGGCTCGCGGATCAAATTAATCGAACCGGAATTGAACCGGAACAAAATAAATTCTCCTGAACCTGAACCGTAACCGAACCCGTATTTTTTTCGGTTCGCCACACTGATATATATATATATATATACACATGTTTTCAATACCGATATTGGCGAGAGATTCAAGATCCGCCACCGATGCGCTTTGAAATGCCCGCCACGCCATGGACTTCATAGGCCTCTGCAGACCCACCGTAGTTATGAGTTATGCCCCATGGTGGCGACAAAGCGTTACATTCTCGTTTAGTTGAAATACGCGAGGGCCGAACAACTGCATGACCGCTACGTGTTACCGATCCAGCGCTCGTGCTCGAGCTGGAAGCTAGGTTTTAAGTCTACTGTGACGGAAGCTGGTTCCATCCAGCGATTGGCTTGTGCAGGATTTTTAGATGGATGGGAGAATAGATGGATTGATAAGTGGAAAACCCACCGTTTGAGGAAATCGAAGGTTCAGAAGTCTTAGCAGCAATATACGGCATTGCCTGAGCATTGCGTGCTCGAGCGCAAGTAGTTGCCCCTCGATCAGAGAAGGTAGACCCACCATTGAGCTTAGTGACCTACATTTAGTTCCCCTAACGTCTCCAGTTGTATGCACGGAATTTCTATTCTAAACGTTGGATCAGGCGTCGTGACCTTTTCCCAAATACCTAATGTATTTCACCAGTTTTGGTCAAAATTGACGAGTAACGAGTAACGTAATTTGATAGCCGATACCGTAAAAAAAGTCACAAAAACACTTTACTCGTTAGTCATTCAGAATACTAACGAGTATGTTACTGCGTTAGCGAAAAATGTAACGCGTTACCAGTAACGTCGTTACTAGTAACACGTTGCCTCCAACACTGTTCTGGAGCTAAGTTTTATACACTCTTGCTTTTTATTTTGCTTTTTTTTGTGAGTAATTAGGTGGAACCGTAAAAGAGATACGGCAATTATATTCAGTTTCTGGATGGACAGCACGTTTCTTGAAATATGACGCTCATGCATACCTGTAACGTTAAAGAGCAAAAGGTGTTAATGCAGGATTAAAAGAAGTAACTCAAAAGTAACCTTCGCTACTTTTTAACGGTCCCGGTAACAAGTTCTTTTTATTTTGGGGTACCGTAGGCCTTTTACACGTTCTTTTTATTTACAAGTAACGACTAACGTATTTCGTTACTTTTTTTAGGTAATACCTTTAACACTTGTAGCAAGTGAACATCAGTTTCGCTGTCGCGTGGCGAAGAAAAAAGCGCTCCGAGACCCAGAAAAGCTTGCAGACGACCAGGTTCCGTTCCAACGCTTTCTTCGCCTCCTCGCAGCTTACATTATAAATGCGGCCCCGCGAATCACGTGACACCGACCGAGCAGTGTAATTGCTCTCAAATTTAGGCACACTGGACGTGTGTCAGATTAAAGAAAGCTCAGTGTTTCTCTCCGAACCGTTAAAAAAACCGGTTCTTTGAGGAGGAAAGGTCGGGGAAGACGGCTTGGGAAAGAGCACTTATCTCTCGGAAGCGCCTAGTCGGCTTTCCGAGAATTCCGAAGATAAACATATGCGACAGTCAAGTTGTGGCCCTTGTCTGCAGTAGTAATGGCGCGGGTGGATGAGGCGCAACAGGCGAAGGCCTTGGACGGTCGTCTGGCTCTCGTGACGGGCGGCGGGGGAGGAATCGGGGCCAGCATATGCGCCGCTCTGGCCGAGAAGGGGGCCAGAGTCCTGGTCGCCGACATTGACTTGGACGCGGCGCAGAGAGCTGCCGGAGTGCTGCCAGGTACTGTGCAATGCGGAAGCGAGTTTTATATTTCCACAAATTTTGTCCGCTTGTCCCGCATTTTTTGTCTGCCGTTGGAGCACTTCCTCGCAATATGCGTCAGGAAAATACACGACCTGAGGTCACGTGGCAGGTACGTGAGCCAATTTAGTCTCCCCGCGAATTTTAGCGAATAAATTAACTTCACGTGACTTGGATACCAGTTTCGAAACAAATAAACAATACTTTCGTCTTCACGCCCCGAAACGACTGTTTGGTGTCGTCTAAATATATTTCAATGGTCACCCCTCAGTTACTCAATTATTTGCTTTACCGAACATTAAATATAAAGGTCTCTGTAATTTTTTTAAAGCCGCAATTCTTATTGTTTTGTGCGAGTAGGGATTTTGGCACCTTGCTAAAATCGAAGAGGAAAAAAACGAACAAGAAAATCTAGGATGATGGAAAGCATTATCAAAAACTTGACGTATTCAAATCATCTAAACTATGTTAACCTGGGTTTACTTCAAATTTCCCCTCTAAAAAAACAAACACAACAACCGCCAAAACATTATTTTTTTTTATCGAAGTCCCAAGTTATTTAGTACTTTAAAGGTATACATCTTTTTTTTATTGCTTCAACCAAGAAATCACTGAGCAGGACATATTTTGTTCTTAGTAAAGGAAAAAGAGGTGTCTTTCCTCCTAAGTCAAAACAAATCGGCATAATTTTTTTTTTCAACAGAGAATGTGCTTTGTTTTACCTTCACGAGGAAGTGTCACGAAGTGGTGTGACGTCACCTGACATAATTGTGTCGCGTGACGTCATGAAGTTCCAAGTGTCACGTGATCATGACAGTCTCCCGCCGTGATGACGTCCCGTGACGTTACAAACACGCATATAGCACGTGCCCAGCTTGCCCACAACACATTCTTTGCACCCTGGTCTTTCTCGACATTATCAAGGTAGTGTAATTTTAACACTAGCTTAATCATCTCTAAGCTTAATATTTTTAAGAACTCTAAACTAAACACCTACAAGATACGGTCGTAAGGATTAATACATTTGGCACGCCTTGAAAAATTCGAATTCTTTATTTATTTATTTACAATACTGAAAGCCCTTTCGGGCTGTTTCAGGTGTGTGCAGCAATAAAACAACAGAAATAAAGAATTAAAGATCAAGAACAATCACCGCAATACAATCATTTGAGTACAATTTCGGTTGAACCACACCACCGAAAATCACCACCACCAAGGAATACTAACTACTATGGCTCTGCATATAAATTCGAAACAAAACCTGCGCAATCGGGCACGCGAACGTAGTTTCCCAAAAAGTTTGATGTCTATTATTCTTTTAGGGATCAAGGGCGGTCGAATACTAAAAATATAATAAAAAGGGTGGCCGTGCATTTTCTCTGCTGCAGCCGCATGTTTGTCGTGTGCACACTTGTTTCGAAGCTTGCTTTCAGTGGCCACTGTTCACATATTTCGTTAAGAGTATTATCTGTCGCGATAAGTTTTTACTCATCGCCAGCCTCTACTATTTGTTCTCAGCGTTTTCTACGTTGAGCAAGCCGCTCGAGAGAGAGAGAGTTCATAAATCAGTGTGCAGACGACTAACAGGCTCGTATAGGGCGTAGGAGATGCACACGACCTCCGATTTTGCTCGAATTTTAATGGTTTATCATATGCGAGTTGAGCTTAAAAAATAATTGTAATACGTTTTACGAAACTACGCTCACGTGCCAAATTTGCAGCATCACGGTGGGAAGTGGCGAAATCAACGAGAATAAGTCTGTGTGTGTGCAAAACGCGCGCGCCAAAGTTGTCATTGGTTGCTAGGCGATACACGACCCAGCCTTGCTCCAGCTAACCCCGACGCCCCTTCTGCACGCCTGCAAGACTAATCTAAGATAAGGGGGTATCAGAAATAAATGTTTTTGGCACGCATTTGGAAAACTGTGGGACGATTAAGGGAAAAGGAAGCGACCCGTGGGAGATATCTCTCCCCTTATCACCGGTTAGTGGCGGAGAGATGGAGGCGCGAGGAACAGGAGCAGGGGAGCGTCATGCTTCAGGGAACAGCCTAGAAGACGACGCCCATTTCGGCGTCTGCCTTCTGCCCACGTGCTCGCACGTTACTTTCGTCACTTCACATCGTTATGATGGGCTGACCTATACCGGCCGGTCGGCGCTCGCGTGATACTGTCAAAAAGTACCGAGGGTTTAGAGGATGGGTTGTGTTGACCGTCCAGAGAAGTTAAATTTGGTGTAGCTGAAGGCGTAGAAGATATTGCTTTTTTTGTACATTGATTCGAAGGCTCAGATACATAAAAACAGCTGATGCTAGTTTCGTTTCATTTGCCTGCACCTGCTGCACATTGCAAAAGGTGTTTTGCAATGTACTTCTGGTGCGTGTATTGAGATACGATTGTAAGAACACCGCCCTATAGTTTTTTTTCACGTGTGCAGGAGGGGCATTTAAATGAAACGAGCCCACTGAACTTACCATTAAAAAAAGCTCTATCAATGCTTATACATATATATATATATATTATATCCATTAAATGAATAAAAAAATCTGACTTAACTGAAGTAAAACTGGCGTAAATAAAAATCAACCTAATATTTTTGCTTCCAAAACAAAAATTTTTTTTTGTGTTATAGCATGCTGTCACGTGGACTGGTAGAGGGACTTAAACAGCCATTCTATTTCACTGACGAAACGACTGATTTCACGAAAGATCCGAAGAAAACGCGATCATGTGTTTAAAGGCTAATGTCGAAAGTAAAACTTCATTGTATAATGTTTTCACTAGTACATAGAAGGGTGGTGCAACAATCTTTGTACCTTACGAGAATACCACTTAGAACAAATCCCTGACGTTTATGACCATTTAAACACGCGTTCGTTTTCCTTCCCGCGCAATAAACGTCGCCAAATAAATAAATAAAAATAAAAGGCGCAGCGTTCGCCCCCTCAACTCGCAGCTAGAACAAGCGGCCACGTGATCTGGAACCGATTATATGCCGCCAATGTTGATCATAGCCACGCGCTGGGGTTGGCAAAGCACAGTACACACACCGAGTTCCAATCATTGTTAGGGTTCGGCTATTGCCGCACTACCCGAATGCTTTGTCGAACTGTCGATTATCACGACACCAAATCAGGGTCTCGCGCAATGCTCGGGTTCAATCTATGATCTGCATTCAAATATCTTGACCGGGGCACTATGCCGACACTGCGACACCCACGCTACGTCATCGAGTTTTGTGAAGGGGACTGAAAGAAAACGCTCGCTTTTATCCTCGAAATTACACCGTAACATAGAGGTTTCTTGGTCAATGGCGTTGCCTGCGACTATACTATACCACTAGCGCCAGTAAACTCATGAAGTATAAAAAATATTCCAATTCAATATCGTTGAACCGCCCCTGTAAAGACAATCTTTCTGCCTATCCGACGCGAATACAAAATGAGCAGACGATGATAATAATTAATATGATGACAAATTTATAAGATGGCTTGAATGCTCACGATGTGATAGCAATTATCAAAGCATCCCGTTCGCATTTCAAAATTGGCAGTAATACTTACTGTACTTCGTTTCAGCTTAGGTCCGAGCGCGGCCGATGTTATGAGCCGAAGGGCCAATCAAACAGCCCAGAAAGCGCAACGTCAGGGCGTGCTCTCTGCAGTTGATAGGACTAGCCGGTATTCGCCGTCTCTATGTGCGTGCTCCTCCGCCGGCTAGTCCTTTCAAGCATTGAGAGCACGCCATGACGTTGTGCTTTTCGCGCTGTTTGATTGGCCCTTCGGCTCATAACATCGGCCGCGCTCGGACCTAAGCTGAAACGAAGTATAGTGGCGTATACATAATAGATTGCAGAAAGATGAATATAGGGTGTCCCAAGTCACCAGGCTCGATCTAAAATTGACCGTAAATATCGACGCCTGTACGTAGCAATCTAAACTTTTCGTCAAAGGTGTAATTCATATGTCAGTTCTTTCTTGTAAATTTAGAAGGTGTAGCTCTCTTTCTGTAAAAAATAGGGCCAAGAAACTTGCCAGGTTCAACGGCGGGCTGCGACGCAGACGACGAAGTCAACTGGCGGGCGCGTTTGGCACTCGTATTGATAGGTATCGAGACTGCTCGCAACCATCGTGGTTTATTAAAATGAAAATAATCTTTTTTTAAAGTACCTTTAATTTAAAGGTTACTGCGAACAATAAAAACAAAACTTAAAATAAAATGAGACGCGTTTACATAACAACGGCGCTTTTACTGCCAAAGGATTTCGTCTGCGTGTCGTCTGCTCCCTTTCGCCTGGTCGGTTACATCTTCGGACGCTGCTCCCGACGCCACTTATCAATTCTCACGCCAAACGCACCCCGCAACTCGACTCGGTCGTCTGCGTCGCCGTCCTCCGTTGACCAGGGCACGTTCTTGTCCCCCCCCCCCCCCCCCCCCCTTTTTGTTTGCAGAAAGGGAGCTACGCTTTGTAATTTTACAAGAAAAACATGTGAAAAACATCTGTGACGAAAAGTTTAGATTGCTTCGCGGAAGCGCCGATTTTTACTGTCTATTTTAGTTGGAGCCTGGTGACTTGGGACACCCTATATATAAAGCAATACTTTATATAAAAAGTATTTACCAATAATTGCGATTAAGTACGGCGGATCAACCGTGCAGCATTACACGTATCATCTAGATGACGTGCTAAATAGTAGAAATGGTGATATTCAGTCAAAGAATGATAAACGTATCTTAGATGATCATTCTAGTGCGAGAGAGAAGTACGCAGAGTCCTTTGTTGTTTGAAAAACAACGTAGTTTTTTTTTTTTTTTCAATCTACTTTTTGTGTTTTGAACGGCTATGGTAACTGTTAGCTTAAGGAACGCTGGGCGGAATTAGATCCCAGCACCATATAATAGATCTGGAGCCAATGAGATTAAAAACTCGTTCACACAGTTGCGTCGACCGAGTTGCGCTGCGTTGCGTCGTGCAGCACAGCACCTCTCCGTTGGCTCGTCGCAAGGGTCGCCATAGCAACAGCTCGACGCAAGCAGTATTAAAGCAGTCAAACGCCATTGTGTGAACGAACCTTAGGGGCGATTTACACACTTGCGTCGAGTCCGATCGAGTGCGAGGGTTGTTATGGCAACAGAGGCGTCGGATCCACCAAAACCGAATTTTGTTGGATCCGACGCCGCTCTTGCCATAAGAACCCTCGCACTCGGTCTCATCACCCTTTAAAGTCGATTAGAATGAGGAAGAAGGAATAACGAAGCAAGAGGCTAGAAAATAATAAGCTCCGAGATTTAAAGCTGTCAATGAGCAGTGGTCAACGAAGCTCTATAATCGTAATACATTAACCCGCATGTCTGACAGGTGACCGGAAACATGGAGCACTCCAGGTGGACATCGGGAACTCCGCGAGCGTGAAAGGAATGTTCGAACACATCAAGAAAATGTCGTCCGTTCCAGTCAGCATTGTGGTGAACTGTGCCGGAACCGTGGCCGGGTTCGCTTCGATCATCGACACCACCGAAGAGAACTTCGACAAGGTAGTCAGGGTCAATCTGAAGGTACGTACTCCGCTGTTATGATCTCTATAAAGAAGGAAATATTTTATTCGCAAAACGTCGATGCGGATTCTTTTAAAAAAAAAACGTTGTAGGCGCTATTCGCAACTCCAGCCTGCGGCTCGCCCTCTCGCGGAGGAAGAAGAACCGGAGGAGCGACAATGGCGGCGGAGACGGTGGCAAGGAATGTTGGCCTTGGTACTGCTGGTCTAATCGGCGTGTTTGTGCATCAGGCAGTTTTCACAGAAAAAGCGAGTGCGTTAAAGTAGAAATTGCGGTCCGCTTCGCAACAACATTGGACAAAAAGACAGGGATATCTCATTTCATTAGGAACTTTCCGTAGATAGCATGCACTGCACATTTCGGTTCCTGTGGTCGCCAGCATAATCTGTGCTCAATGTGACGGTAAAAGCTCCTTCCGGTAGTGCAAAGCTCTTGCGTACGATTGACAAAAAGTTTATTCATTCCAGAAAGTAGGAAAAAACTGCTCGCGCAACGGTGTATCGAGCAATAGACATCGGGAGTGGGTTCTACTTTTATGCGCCGAAAGATGTTGACAAGAAACACGACAGTTTGCTTCAAGCATTTCCAAAAGTTAGACTGCACGTATACCTGCTTTCAGTTCATTACAAAAGAAAATAAAGAAATTCGGCATTTTTAAGGGCGCCTGTGTGTCGATGGTGATGTATGTTAGAACAGGCAGTTTAGGCGAGGTGGGTATCGACGATGCGAATAACGCGGTAGATAGGTGGTAGTATACCGTAAATTTGAATATTCCATTTGATAGATCAACAAATAGAAAGCCTAAACACGCCGACAGCGTTATTATGCAGCTCTTGCATAGCTTTATCGCAGGTATACAGAAGGGACGGGAACGCTCCTTGCGCGCGCCGAAAATCATAATTCAAAGGTGCAGCGCGAAACTCTGCTCGCAAAGGCTCACCGCATGCGGGTGCTTGCGGCTACGCTATACTAAAACTGCCGATTAGTAACCCTGGCGCACGTTGATGACGTGTTGCAATGCACTAAATGCTCGACAGCGTGCAGTGAGATGTGAGCCTCTGACACGGAAATATCAATACCGAAAACACTGCTCTACCGGAGCTTAACAGTAACCATGCGCGGCTCACGTTATAGCGCCGGTGGCCAGACACAGCTCAAACAAAACAAAATTTTACCTAAAAAACAAAACAAAAACAAAAACAAAAAACTCCCAAACACGTTTTTTTTTTTAAAAGCGTTGCAGCTTCTGTAAGAATACCACAGCATAGAAAAAAAAAAGACGTTCGGTTTTCTAACGTACGTCAACATCTCCGTCACCTGCGACACGCTTTTGCCCAGTCCGTTTCCTTTTCTTGCTAAATAAATTAATTTAAGCATATTGGCCAGCGTCAGAGAGTAGGCGCACGGAAAATCTATCCACGTCTCTTCCACCATCTCGGAAATTCCACCCCGCCATCTATGGGGTGTTGGAGTTGCGAATGGGTCACCGAGAATGGCAGGCTACGATACTTGTTTTCACCTGATAAAAAGAGGAAGTTTTGCGCCTTGGTTCATACGCCGCGCGAAGTAATTCCTGCGAGATTTGGTTGTCGGAGGAAGAAGCGATGCTTTAGTGTTTGAGACTCGTACGTCTTCATAAGATAACATATATCTAGTCTAGAATGCACCTACATATATATTTATTATGTGCATAAAGGGGGAATTCAGTAATGCTCAGCGAAAAGCCGGACTTTCTTTTCACTACGGTTCCATGTAATGAAAATAACCTCCGCTGGAAACCAACTACACGCGTTCGCATACTTGACGTATTGACACCTTACAAGTAGGGTTTTGTGTTTTTACCTAAATAGTGATAAACACCAAAAATTAACCCCCGAGACGGTTTTAGCAAAATAGGGGAACACCAAAAAGTCCCGAATTAAAGCCCTCTTTAAACAAGCTGAAAAAAAAAAGAAAGTTTCACGTGAAGGTTCTCCAATCAGAGATTTTATTTTGCGGTTACTTGGGCATAGTCAGCCCCAAACTGTCCGCGAGACTGCTTCTTTTTCGAATCGAGCACTCCTTGAGTTGTTTTTCTTCTTTATTCGTACGGGGATGTTGTTTGCAAGCATACGCGTATGCTCCTTGAATGTTGGGGAAGCACGTGTCAGTGTCCTATGTTTTCAACGTAAGGCGAACAAACACCGATTTTTTTGTTTTTAATTGATACCGAAAAGCACATATTCGATGGGAAAACAAACCAAAAAGAACACCCACAAATAAAAAATAATAAATAAACCCCGGGATTACGGAAATTTATTGTGGGTGACAGGTCAAGGAAGGAAGTGGAAGCCCCTCCCGCCTCTTTCCAAATTAGCAGAGCGAACGCTAGAGAGGAGGTCGCCTCCTCTCTAGCGTTTGTGGGAGGGGCTTTCACTTTACGGATAGCCTGTCACCGACTATAGTTCTACTTATAAGTCATTACTCACGACGCTACATCGCCTCAGTTAGTACATTCTTTGTGTCGTCGCGCAGAAAAAAAAAAAAAAAAAAAAGAAACGAACGACGACTTTTCGACGATAAAAGAAAAAAAAAGAAAAAAAACAATAAAAAAAAAACAAAAAACGTGGCGGTTTGTGCCAGGGAGGCGTTTACTGAACTTGGGCTTCGTCTCTCATAAAATGGAATTTTGTGTAGGACAAGACTTCTTGTTGAGTTGTAGTTTGTACCTGAAACTTGTAAGCACAAACTGAGACGAACACAAATAAATGAAACACGGACAATCGTTTGTTCGTGTCTCCTTCCTTGACCGTCTCTATTTGCGCCCATAAGTTTCCCTGCATACGAGAGTTTATCGCTGCACGCCTTCCACACCAAGTCCGAGCGATCTGATGGAGCAAATCAAACTGCGCCAAAAGTATGACGCCATGGCGCTACTTGTCTTCTTCAGTTTTCTATCATCGGTTAAAGCAATCAAGCACGAAACGGAAAGCACAGGATCACGGCGCATTCAATCTGCGTCATTAGAGTTGTCGAAGAGGGCCATGACGATGCAACTTTGGCTCTGATTAATTGGCTTCATCGAAACGTAGCTTAGAGTGCGCTCGGACTTAGTGAGTGAGACGAAGTATAGACCATAACACAGCTGGAATTTGTTTTTTCTGTTTACGCGTCTTTGTTTACAGGGCACATTTCTGGTAACCCAAGAGGCCGTGAAGGCCATGCTCTCTGGCGGTGTTCAGCAGGGCAGTGTTGTGAACATTTCGAGCCTCACCGCTAGGATTGGCATGAAGGGCTTGTGCGGCTACG
The DNA here is from genome assembly GCF_016920785.2 of Ixodes scapularis. NCBI lineage: Eukaryota > Metazoa > Arthropoda > Arachnida > Ixodida > Ixodidae > Ixodes > Ixodes scapularis. Next base: position 42,485,733 of record NW_024609880.1, on the reverse strand, counting down.
TGGCGTCCAAGGCAGGCGTCGTGGGTTTCACCAAGACCGTGGCCCTCGATCTTGCCGGGACAGGCATCCGCTGCAATGCCGTTCTTCCCGGCTACACCGACACTCCTGCGGCGAATCGCATGACTCAGCAGCAGAAGGACGACGTGCTGGCCACCATTCCACTGGGGAGACCGGGGAGGCCTCGAGAGATCGCGGACGTTGTGGTGTTTCTCTGCTGTCCCGAAAGTTCGTACATGACGGGCGCTGTCATAGAGGTGGCAGGCGGCATTGCGTAACGTCCCACTGACTGGGATTGAAAGAGACGTTTTTGTTCAAGTTTTATTGAATACTGCAACTGAATTCTAGCGCTTAGTTTATTGCCTGAATGTCAGCCACGTTCTGGCCACACCAGGGAGACACCAAGTGTTTGCTCGAAAATATACCGAGACATTATTTAAAATGAATAAACCGAATGTCGTTAGGGCACTATGCACTTAAAAGCCTCGCCGCTCTGCGAAAGTGCGGCGGCAATCTGTGTGTCTGGCAACCAAACACCACCAGGTTGCAACGTGTTGACGACGCCAAGTGGCAGATCTCATAACAGCGCCAGCCCCCAAGCAGCTTTCCACGTGCTGTACCAGGTGACGTCACGTTTGACATCAATCGGTCCAGCTCGCTTGATACATCGCGCTATTCGATTGCTGATCTTCGAGCGCTCGCTGGACTTGGCCTTTCGGAACGAAATATATATATAGCCCGTTCAAAATACAGGCATGCGATGGTAATTAACATATTGGGTTGATCATGTTTAACTTCTTTCTGAACGTGAGATGTATATCTTAAGTTTCGATTCAGTGTCTTTCTAACGGCTGTATGCGTCCTTTATTGTTAGGAAGCAACTTATCCTCCCAGTGCATTTCATGGCAGTGGAATTTGAGATTTTCCCCTAATAGGGTGTATGTTTAACTTGCGTCTTAAAAAAATTTAAAATGAACAGAATAATACGGCGTTCTGAATTACTTCAATCGAACATGAATAACAAAAACTACTATTCCTTTCGAAGATACTGGAGCAAAAACCTAGTTTGTTCGAGTGTCGTGGCACGTTGGGAAAAATATGCTTGCGTTAGCTTCTAGAAGGTTAGAGATATGTTATGAGACATACGTTTCCGTAACTCCAGGAGGTCTACACATGCCTGGGTGCCATCTACTTTTTTTTTTTTTTTTGAAGCGCTTTTAAACCAAATATGAATGCGCGTCGCTAGTATCTCGCTACCTGTCGGAGAACGGAAACCAGGATTTTTACAAGGCTGTGTTTTATAGACAACTTGAAAACTTAGGTAAAAAAAAGTGGAACCATTATCCGATGCTTTCCCTCTCATTTGGGTGCCATTACGTAAAAGTAGACTATTCAAAAATGTTGCAAAAGTGGTATAGCAAATACTGTGAAAACTGCCCATCTTTATTGCCCATTTTGAGACATGATCATTGTATCAACTGGATTATGCTCGATGACATTTTAAACCCATTTTGAGCCACACAGCATAACTTAAAATTAAAAAAAGTATCTATAATTTAACCCTGGACTGTATTTCTCAGTCTGAGAACGTCTACGTTTCATAATAAAGTTGCGTAATGCAACCTTTATTTTGACGCATATCATGCAACCCGTGTTCTGGGAGGCGTTCGTTGCGCAAGTCAGCTTTGATCACCTCTAATTATATTTCATGTCACAAAAGAGCACAAGAGCCATCCTCAGTAACGTAATGGCAGCATGCATTTTTCAGAGACGGGGCATATCAGGCGCATATCAGTTCCCAAGTTCCTGTCTTGAATTACAAACACCCATGATTACATTGGGTCAACACCCAAGAACACGCTTTAGCATTTACGCCATTGTAAAAACGCAGCCATACGCGCGAAGGTGTCCCACAATCTTACAGGCACACGACTACAGACGCACGTATGCACACACGCACATATGTACACTCTAACGCAAATACACATGCAGACAAACACGCGCACTCATCCACACATGGGCACACTCGCACACGTACGCGCTCACACACACACGCAAGTACACGCATACAAATACACAGACAAGTACATGAAAACGCTCGCATACGCGCACACAAACAGATACACGCGCCAGCATACACGCACACATGCACACACGTACACACGCGAATACACATACAGACAAGGGCGTTCTGACGCAAACGCGCGCACACACACACAAACACAGCCATACATGTATACAGACACGCACGCACGAACACAGAAACGCGCTCACAAGCACGTGAGCACACAGGCCTACGCACACAAGCATGCGCAAGCACAAACACACAAACACACACACTTACAAAACACGTTGTGGCTATCCGTGTATCCGCCGTTAATTGGGGCGGCTGAGCGATAACTAATTCTCCGGGCGTCCCCGCAAGACATCGACCGGTCGATCCCCTGCGTTGTTCCGCTCCCGTCACGGACTGCCGGACGCGGCTCACGGCCAATGCCAGGCAGAGCGTGGCCGGGGCTCGGACACCTGGTGCTTACTCCAGAGCCGCCGAGCGGCGCGGCAGTCGCGCCCGGTGTGCGCCCGGTGGTTGGACATGTTGCAGGTCTGCTAGCGTCGTCGTCGCCAATTCTCCGGTGCACGAGGGTAAGCGCAGCGTCGCAGCTGCTTCGTTCAAAATAGAGAACAAACGCCAGTAACGCCGGTGTCATACTGTACAGTCCTTTTCAGTTTATGCCCGACCATAGCTCAAGCTGCGGTCCCAAGGAATCAATCAAACAGCATCGGAAGTGCAGCGACGCGGCGCTCTCTAGATTTCTTTTTTTTTTTGCTATCATCGAATGCACCAATTGCTGTCAGAAAGAAACAAGAAAAAGCGCAGAATCGCTCTGCGTTCACTGTACGTAATTGGCTTATTCAGACAGCAAACGCACAAAGGCGATGAGCGCGGCGACGATGTACTTTTTCATGTGGCCTGAATATTTTGTGGAATTATATTCGTGGGTAGCCGACGGAGTAGAAAAAAAGGGCCATTTATTAAATGCGTGTTTATCAACGATAAAAAAATACTTTGGCTGTACTTCGCTACGAGATAATGATAACAATCAAGCATCGTCGAAAGCCCAAGTCACTATAGGCTCTCCTTTTTATGATTGGTCCAGAGATGACAGAGCAGGCGTAGAAACATGACGAACAATGTGACGGTGCGCTTTTGGCACCGTCCCATCGTTCCTAACCGCTCGGCTCTTAGCGCGTCGGTTGCGTCTTGACTTCCGATGAAACGAAGCATAGTCGGCGATCCTTGCCAACGTCGCCATCACTCCTCACGAATTCTTCTTTAGATTCAACCTTCTCCCGGCCGGTTCGATTGTGGGCCTCAAGAAGGAGGCACAGCGGCTGAATTGGTCATTTAAAGGTTATCTGTGTGTTCGTAATAACAATATTCGCGTTGTACGTATGTTTATACAGACGGAAGTTGGTCAACATTAATGGGCGTCCCTGGTGTCTTAGCCATACAGTAAATTTAGTCGGTGCAGTACAACTACTAGCCTGTGATTTTTAACATGAACCGCGCAGTAGTGATACACGACCGCATGCCGCTATACGATGTTCATCTATATTGAAACGGCCAGGGGTGGGGACTAAACCCAGGATCTCTGGGGTCTGCAGTTCAAACTTTCGCTCCCCGCGCTCTGAGCTGCTATGCGTTCAACGACTCAACATACTCGGCCAGCGGTTCTCCTGTGTGCTAAAACCTTGCGCAGCAAGTGTGTAACTTGCCACGAGATCAGGAAAAAAAAAAGTCTTCCCAAGGTACAACCTCGCCTTTTTTTCACAGTCGTTTTTGGGCCTTGTTTGTACTGAGCTCAACATCGCCAAAGTTTGGACTAAAGGACGGCGAGTTCCCAGCTTTCCTCGCATGTCTGAGTTCATGCAGGCACTCTTTTGTCCATCTTTTCCAGAACTCCCCTAACTGCGCATATTTCTCAACCAGTATAAACGCGCACTAATTGCCGATGAACGTAGGTCTCTCGTGACGTCGAATAGAAAACTGGTTATTCGCTTCTCAATCAGAAGAGCTGCAGGCGTCAAGAATTCTTTCTGGTTTGCCTCGCTTGTTATACGTATATAGGACATTATATGGAAGCGAGCAGTCTCGATATGATCAACCCGACCTCTGTCGAAATAGCTGTTAATTTGTTTTTTATATTTTGTATCACTTTTATATAATTGCCTTGTTTTAGGCGGCCTTGACAAACCACACGAGTATTTGAATTGTTTAATTCAACTTGCTTGCGAAGCAAAGTACATTGTCTGGATACACGCGCGAGGTTAAAAAAGGCTTACATATAGTTCTGACTCGCCATATCTGACTCGCCTATTCTTCTCAAGAAACACCACTTTTTCCATGGTAGTTGAGCTTAATCTCTACCTGCGATTGTTCTTACGCTTTTACTGAACCGTTCCGGCACGCACCCATTGGCTGGGATCTTGACTGAGTTCTCCGCCGCTACAACATCTTCCGCCTGCCGAAACCTCTTGGGGATGGCTGACGCCTCCGACTAGTCTACGAAAACCTGGCATGATATCGCATGTCAAAACTCAGCTGGTGTAACGGTCACGGAAACCCTCTGCGTGCATGGTGAATCCTAGCAACGTTTGCATACTGCCCTAGGGTATTAGCCAATTTTTGTTACATGCCGACTAACCACATCTTAGTCAGGGGCGGATGTCAGCGTTTGTAAGGGGGAGGGGGGTCGGTCAGCATATCAGATGCTTGAGAAAGCACCCTACGCCCATTTGCCTGCCCTAAAATTTTGAGATGCGGAATTGAAGGGGGGGGGGGGGGGGAGGGGAGAAGGGGAAGATCAGAACATCCGTACCTCCCACTCTGAATCCGCCACTGGTCTAGTAATGACCGGTTCGTATCAGAATAACAACATACACCAATAGACCCTTTGCGATATTGTTAAATGATGCATAAAATATGCGCAGCCGTCATTGGTTGGTCTCATCGCTTCCGGCGTGAAGCCCGTGATTTGCTCCGAGTTCGCGCCGAGAACTGACGCAGCACTCTTGAGGAGTTCGTTTGGGTTTGAGTGAACTCCGAATGCTGACGAAGCGCTCGTGTTTAATGCGGGCTCACAGTGCATGACCAACTAATGGCGGCCGCACACACTCTCTGCATCCTTTCTAAATTTCTAAAAGGGTCCATTCTGCTTCAGATGAAAGGACGTCTGTTGTTAGTTTTGAGCTCCTGAGCAGGGGTTCGAGGTTTATGGTTGTCGTAATGTACGAACTTGCAATGTTTCAAGGCAAATAGTCTTATCTTGTTGCGTCATCAATAAAACAAAAACTTTTTTTTAAAATCGGCACTATACTTCGTTTCAGCTTCGGTCCGAGCGCCGCAAATGTTATGAGCCAAAAGGCCAATCAAACAGCGAAAGAGGCACAACGTCATGGCGTGCTGTTTGCAGTTGACAGGACCAGCTGCTATTCGCCGTCTCTCTGTGCGCGCTCCTCCGCCGGCTAGTCCTATCAAGCGCAGAGAGAGAGAGAGAGAGATCGCGTTGTTATGTTGAAAGATAATAAAAGTGGGGGGGAGGAGAGGGCCAATTGTACGCCATGACTGTGCGCTTTTTGCACTGTCTGATTGGCCCTTTGCCTCATAACATCGGCCGCGCTCGGACCGAAGCTGAAACGAAGTATAGGATGTTTCTATTACGAATACACCTAAGAGATGAGATGGCTCTTTTGTAATGAATGTTCGTTCTGCCGCTATCAAATAAAACTCGTTTTGTTGTAGTTGCGCACGCGCGAGAGCACTCGGTAATAGCCGTCTGTAGCTGCACGCATCAATTTGTTGACATTTGGGCGACTACTGCACTGTCGTTCGTACTGTATGAATGTGGCAATTAAAATTAAGGTCGTGCATGACGCTTGCGTGGTGTCATTTTAGATTTTACATTTGTCCTTATTAACGCAGAAAGTGTTATATGACTGGTACCAAACCGTATTTGGTTAGGTGCTAGCAACGGACGTCGACAGGCCGACTGCCAGCCAAATGCTCACGCAGCGCTCGTTTTCTCATTGATTGGATACCAGCGCCGGCCGAACCTTTTAATTGAGTGCCTCCGTATTACTAAGACTAGGATAAAGCATTATATGTTCAGACATACAGCGGCAGTCCGCTCCGTTAAAGGTATTATCCGGTGATATCCAAACGTGACTAAGGTTTTGCGCTGGTCAAGTCGAGAGGGGACTGTTGAAGTTTTTTCCCTCATTCCTGCTTGTAGGTTTCACTGACGATGTTTCCTGCATGGTAGACGAAACGTTTGATTAAATTGTTAATCTTGTTGAGTAAAGTCGGAGCAGTTTTTTTTTTGTTCATCAAGTCGAGAGGGCCTAAATATAGTCACATCTGATATTTCTTTCATTATAAAGTGCCCCAAACATTTGTTAAATAAATTATGAGCATCAATACAAAATGTCCCGCCAAATTTCGCAAGTAGGCATGACTGTTCGTTTTCAGACGTCAGATCCGGCATGGTAACATCATAGTCGCGGGCGTTGACGTATTCCCGATTTTAATCGACATAGTAGATGTTGCGCACAAAGAACTTCGTGGAAGAATTGCGCTTCTCTCAATAACGTAAATCTTGTCTTAGGACGAAGTTATTTTACTGAGACAGAGTCAAAAACTGAGGTGGCTGTCTTTGTCTGATGTAACGTCAGGGCTTCCGCTGTTGCCAACGAAAACTCCATGTGTTTTGCCGGTGCAATCTGAGCAGTTGGGCTCTGTTTAAAATTTAATTACTTGCGCAGCGGAGGATTAAAAATTGAGATATTGTGTGTATGATATTCCTAAAAGAAATGACAATATAATTTAATTGTTTTCTGAAAGGCAACATTTTCCCTGACAAACCTTTTAAACGAGTGCGCGCTGGATTTCCCCAGAGGAAGAGTGCAAATTAGAGCGTCAGGAAAGCAGAAACAAAAAAAGTAGAATTTCTTTCCGCGACGGGTTACGGAAGTTTCGAGTGTTTGCTTCTCTTTTTCCGCGAACTGATGCCAGGGCTCTGCTGGGTGCTGCCGCGTTCCAATTGTTGTTTTCCTCACGCTCCGTCCAGTGCGTCTCACACTCCAGCAGTGTTTGAGAAAGTCGCATTTACACTGCAATCGCAGAAGGTGGCCCACAAGAAACTTATTTCACAACAAAGGGTAGCTCCGTGCCATCCAGGCTCTATGTGTTTGCACACTTTCTCCACACTAATACACCTCACATTCTTTGTTACCACGGTATTTGTCACGGTAGTATGGCCAAAGGGATACTTTTTCTACAGTACTTCGGTACTCATGTGGTTTTTTAGGCATTGAAATCAACTCTTCGACTTCAGGAGCATTATTTTTTCCGCTGATATAGAGGTATTAGACTGGCAATTTTACACTGAATGTTTTCGCTTTAAACAAACAGAACAGTTTGGGGTCTTGCCACAGCTTTACAAAACGGTTGCTAAAGAAGGGCTGATTTGTTTGTTTGAATCTTTTGGTCTTTCTGCTGAGATTTTCGACGATCTGGCTAAAGTTTCTCATGTCACTATACCTCTATCTTGTAAAGCATTAGCAGCGGATGTCTGTCAGACATCTTTTGTTGTCGAACGCTCGGACGGTACTATACTGATACTTTCTTAAGATGCCTAGTCTAGAGCGGCTTGTTTATAGTAACGGGGTGCCAAACCTTCTGCGAAGTCTCGCATAAGACCTTGAAGCAATATGGCACCATAGGGGTCAGTACTGACTCCAAGAGCCTTTATTTAGGCCCCTTAGTTAAGTCTGAAATAGGTCGTAAAGCCTGCATGTCTCTTCGACGTTGTCTGTCGACTTGAGGGAGAGTATGTCAAATAGTATCCGAAGATGGTCTTCTTCCATGTCTTGCTTGTCACTGTAGCTTTCATGAATCTCTATATCTTTGTTTTTAGATTTTTCTGTTCTTTGGGGTCTTGAGATATCGCCCTTTGTTTCGCCTTTTAGAAGCGCGAACAGGTAGGAGAACATGTTCACGATAAAACTAGGTCTATGTTGCTATGATTAGTTCTTTAAAATTGCGACCAGGGCCCGTTTGCTCGAAACGCTAACATCGGCTGAAGTTAGCCGCAGTGCCTAGGAGAGGGATTTTGAGATCACGTGACTGGCTCGGTACGGATGCGGGGAAACATGGTGGTGCCCCGGTGAGTGAGCGCCGCTCACTTTGGAACTAATATGTCGTTGCACAAGCAAGAACGGGCACATTAGTCAGCAAAGAATGGTGCATGAGACTTTCGCTTCGCCTTGCCTCACTTAAATTGCAAAGCATGACCAATGACTTCGCCGAATTTTTTAGATAGTCTTTCAATTCTGGCCATTCCTAAGCCTAAATGAACGCGATAATTGTCGCCATGACGATGTCTTTGGAAAGCGGATGCCTTGAACCAATCGGCCGGGTATTGATAGCAGACATGTACAAATTACTCAAAGAAGGTAATTAAGTTAAGTTACTGAGTATCAACGGTAATTGGAGTAGAGTAGAAATTACGCATTTGTAATAGTAATGGAGTAAACTACTAACTACTGTAAAAAGTAGCGAGTTACTTTGAAGTTACTTTCGAAGTTACTTTTTTATATTTTTGTGGTAGCAAAATAAACAGAAGTTTTGATGCGTGAAAAATCCTGCGAGCCTAAAATAGATGCAGTCATTTTATGACTTGCATTTTCACGAAAATAGTTTATCCGCTCGCAAAAGAAATTGACTTTCAAAGTTCTTGATAAAAGAGTGTTCCCCTTTCCCTCCTGAAGGCGTCCCCAGCCAAGCAAAAAAGGTGTTCCACCGACGCGCTGGATGGAACGGCAGCGTTGAATTTGAGAAACAGGCTGTGCGGGATAGGGTAAGCATTTGAGGTGTGCCTCGGCCCAAGGGGGTCTTTTGTAACAAACTTTCCTCCTTTTTTTTTTTTTTTCTTCGGCAAGTTGAGATTGTTATGACTGGCCCCTCTTTATTCCCACGACGTTCAGAGAGTACGCTGAGCGAGTACGTGCACCTGACCGTCAAGGGTTCAAGTCGCGCGCCGCGACGATGAGATCATCTGGACGAATGCGCGTCTCGTTGCAGTGCTAATGCTACGATACAAAAAAAAAAACAAAAAAAAAACACGATTTTTTTGGTTTAACAGAAGATGAAACGAAGTATACTCATCGCTGACGCCAGCTCCAACGGGGCGGATACTGCCCTCCCAAGGGTGAGTCGCAATCCTCGCCGGCGACTACGGTATCCTGACGTGCCTGACACGCCTGACAAGCAAATCGTTTTAAACAAAGAGGAGGTCTCCCTGGCGTGGATGGTCGGTAGGACGCGAATGATTACGTGAACAAGCATCGTCGCTCGTACAGTTGCAGCTGGAAGCAAGAACGTGCTCCCATGAACGGATTATCCGTGTCTGCGTTTGTGCGCGGGGGAGTCCGGCTTTGAAAAGGCGTATGCGCTGACGACGAGGCGATCATGGGAGCAGGCGCCCAGCTGCGAGGTCATTCCAGTGGGGCCTCCCTAGGAACCCCCAAACCGCTTGAGTCAGAACTCACTAAAGGCAGACAACATGAAAACAACAACCCTCGGAGTGTACCCGTCTTTCAAGGCTGCAGCTAGAGACGCGGCGCCTGCGTCCATTTCCGGATTAGGTCAATACCTGACCAAGGCCCACCTCCTGCGTTCATGCGCGCCGGCGTTATGTTTTGGCTGCTCGTCGGCACCTTGGCTCAAAGACGCCTGTGATGAAGTTTCTACGTCTGTATTAACGGAATGTCAGGGGGCCCCTTGTTCGGGAATGCACACTTTATCTGCGGGCGTCTTATTTATTTCTGCGCTCAAACTTTCGTGATGAGCAAAATTAGCACTAGATTCCGAAAGTAGTTAGTAGTTTGAGTAGAAGTCACCGGAAAAACGTAGTTAAATAAAACTACTAATTACCCAAATAAAGTTGTAATTGAAAGTTACCAAGTTACTCGGAAAAGTAGTTAAACTACAATAGTTTGAGTAGAGTAGTTAAACTACGTCCAAGTCTGATTGATAGCACACAAAAGGCATCCGAATATACTTTTTTCTGTTACCCAGGCATCGAGGAGAACGCTGGAAGTATAACTCTGCGGTCCGCGCGCGCTGGCCTTCGTCTTATAAAATATTCGAAGTAAATAATCATAATAAGGCTTTGAGGAACGCGTGCAAGAAAAAAATTGTTTTAGACTTTTCGCTTTAGAACAATTACTACTGCACACGCCAGCACGTGCAACGCGTGTAACTACCTCGGTGCTTGTGAAATTTAGCAAAAGGTTTCTTGGGACGCTGTCTGCTTTTGTGTGCTATCAATACCGGCGGAGTGAGTCAAGGCAATCCACTTTCCAAAGACGTCGTCATGGCGACAATTATCGCGTTCATTTAGGCTTAGGAATGGCCAGAATCAAGACTGCCTGAAAATGCGGCGATGTCATTGCTCATCCTTCGCGATTTGAGTGAGGTAAGGCAAAGCGAAAGCCTCATGCATTATACATTGCTGTCTAACGCGCCTGATATTGCAGCTACGACGACATATCAGTCTTAAAGCGAGCGGCGCTCACTCACCGGGGCCACCGCATGTTTCCCCGCATCCCTACCGAGTCAGTCACGTGATTTCAAAATTCCTCTCCTAGGGACTGCGGCTAACTTTAGCCACGGTTAGCACTTCGAGCAAACGGGCCCAGTTGTTCCTAAAGTCATCAAAATATGACAGTTCCAGATTTGGTAGACGCGGTTTTACACCTTGTGTAATTCCCTAGATTAAGTATTTTTTCTTAATCCGTGGAGTGCTGTTAGAATAGGTCCTTTCCAAAATTGTGGAATAATGCATAGATTATGCGCAGCCACTGATCGCTTCCGACGTGAAGCCCGTGATTGGTTCCGAGTTCGCGTCAAACACTGACGTAGAACTCGTGCCGAATGAATTTCAATCTGAGCACAGTCCGAATGCTGACAAAGCGCTCGTGTCCAATACCTGCTCACTCTACATGACCAACTAATGGCGGCTGCACATAATCTACGCGTAGCATATTTTAGAATTCTCAAAACGGGTCTGTTACCAGAAAAGCAGCGGCCGGTGTTTTTTCGGGTGGAGCCATCTTTATTCTGGTGATGCTGTCACAAGATGATTGTCGTAGTCACATGCAGTAGTGATTTCCACTTCGAGCTTGGCTAGCGATAGGAGGTCGTTCAGCTCGCGATTCGTGCCAGAAAATATTTTGTTTTGGATGTCTTAAAGTGCTTCCATAATGCTGTTGAGTTCGCTCCTCGAAGCTTGATAACCTTGCTGGCACGCATTCTCAGCGTCGTTCATTACCTCGGTCGCCTCAGTTTAAAAGACTTTGCGCTTGGACATTACACGTTTCATACTCTTCCAAGGAATCACGCCGTACTTGACCCGGTTTGTAGTCGAGGATTCCAATGGGTATCTGCTAACGAGTTCTTTGTCCCGGGTTTCGGGAATAAATATTGAGAAACTATAGTTTTATGCGCCCGACGGTGTAGAAGAAAAGGTCGTTTATTATGGCGTGTAGGTCAAAGATAACGCACAAGGGCTATACTCTGTTGCATCACAAGGTCAGCAGTAGACGCCTCGCCTCTAGCACGCGACCCTTTGCCCTTCGGCGTGTTTGACAACGCGTGCGCCGAAGAGGTATGACAGCTAGAATGCTCGCGACGGAGGCGGAGCATCTGTTGCTGATCTTACGTCGCAACAAACTACAGTTGGCGATCCTCTTCAACGTCTTCATCACTCTCACGATTTCTTCTTCTTTTGTTTCAACAATCGGCTTTATCGGGTTATAGCGTCAGCTGCGGTCAGACTTAGAGCGAAATGTATTATGAAGTCACCGGCAACTTAGAAAAGGGGCGATGGAGAGAGTATCGAGTATCTTACTACCACTCGGTAGCCAATGGGATTGCTGCATTAGCTGGTAAAACGACGAAGAGCCAATCACGAAACAAGACGCGAAGGAATAATAATCCTGCGTTTGTTAAGTGCCCAAATTACATTTGAAAGAAACTTAATGTCGCTTATTCGAATGGGTGGACTAATGAGGCCGGGCAGGAATTATTGGGTTTGAGGGTGTTCCAGCGACTCGCAAGATTGTTTCTTGGGAAAGGATTCTGCGGATTAAACCAGAATTGTTATTTCGGCTATTTTTTTTTTTTTCTTGCGAAGCTCGACGACGTAGTTGTGGGGATGACAATGTTGGCTTGGTCACGATGTTAATGCGAGGGTGATAATGGTCGAGGGGGGTGGGGGGAGGGGTCGAGGACTGGACGCGTTAACTGCGTGAGCACACGCAGCTTGGGCTCGGTTACAACCAAGTGCCTCGGCAGACATTCCGCTTTGTTCTCGTGTCACATATCACCGCGATGATGAAAAACACCAATCTCTAACAAGGCACGTAGCCAGCGGGGTGGCCCATGGGGCTCAAACCCCCCCCCCCCCCCCCCCCCCCGAAATCTTTAATTTTGCTGGGGCCTCCTTTCCCCCCCCCCTCATACAACATTTTGTCATGGGCAGGCCCTCCCCCTCCCCCCCTCCCCCCTCCCCCCCCCCCCCCCCCCCGAAACAAAATCCTGGCTACGTGCCTGTCTCTAACAATGTTCGGACTACAGAATATGACTTGCACATTGTAAACCCTATCCCCTGCGTACGATGAACACTAGGCGCTTCTCATCACCGACGCAAGATTGCCTGACTGCTTGTTAATTCTGGCTCACTTGAGGAAATGAATACTTTTTAGTCTTTCACTTTTTACTTTCTTTTAGGAATAAAAAAAAATATATTAATGCACTGATGCGCTTTTTGTTGTTTGTAAGCGTCCATGTATTCTAAGATATTGTTTCGTGTCAGTTTCTATTGGGTCATAAATAATCTAAATGCTGGCTCGTTGCACAGACAAATGTTCCTATATTGGTCACTCTCAGCGTAAAATAATGCAAGGTGCGGCACCAAACGTGCCGCATTCTGCATAAACATATGGAGCTTGGACTTCGTAGTAGAATAAAGATTGAATTGTGTTTGTCAGAACATAGCGATTTTGGATGGGGGTGGTGAGAATAATTTTGGGATTTGCCTGTCAAATCAAATGAAGTTAAATGAACCAAACTGAACTAAGTGATTTCTTTATTATATAAACAAAAATCTGCGCTTTTAAAAACCAATAATATCAAAACGTTTAACCCAGACAAAAGTGGAAGCTCTAGCCTTGCAATTATTTTGTTATATTGAACTTTTTTGGTGCCGTAAAAGTATGGACGTCTATGCCAAGGTTGCGCGTTTAAAGATAACCTTGGCCCGACTTGCTTACACATGAATGGCTTTGGTTATGTATAGTGATTCTGGTGTATTTATTATCTCTCTCTCTCTCTCTCTCTCTTTCTCTTTTTTTGTCAGGAAGATGAATAGCGTAGAACGAGTTGCGGCGAGTTCGTTGCTGCTGAGCGCTGTCGCTTGTTGCGCCAGCAGTTATTGGCTCGCAGCTGGCAACCCAACAACATTAAGGCCAACGACGTTGGGCATTGTAACCAGAGCACCTTCAAGGGTCATCCGATCTCGCCCGGAAAGGCCAGCACGACAGGAAGTTGGCCGCAGCGTTTTCGCATCGTCAAAATCCCGAAGGAACCTAATACTAGACATCGAGCCCCTGGAAGTTCTCGTGTCCTTGGAAGGACCCATTCAATGCCTGGCAGCGTGCCTGTTACGGTCCCCAAAGTGCAAAGCCTTCAACTACGGCAACAGGACTTGCGACCTCTTCCAGAACTACTTCTGCAACCCAAGCGCACCTGGTGGTAGTTTGAAGACTGCCGCCGGGTTCACTTATTACGACGTCATGACACGTGATAAACTCGTGGTGAGTGTTCATCTTGTCTGAGTAAAAATATAAGGTTTAAAGAGGCGCTCAAGTGGATTCTTGAAGGTCTCTTTAAGGTGATAACTCAATTCAATGGGTCTGAACACCCTAATAACCCCGAAGTTACACTCATTGGCGGCCGAGTTTCCTATTAAAAATCTAATCAGAGATCACGCTCCCCTCTTCCTGCGTCTTGTAGAAGACACCAGGGTGTGGCTTCTGAAAGCGTTTTCTTGCATTTTTAAACAATAATTGCTGTATTACGTCTCATATACTCAAATATTTGACGTTTCTATCAAAATATATTGCACAACACGCCTAATAAAAACAATATTAGTTACGTTCTGAATCGCCACGAAATTAACTATTTTCATTGGTCAGATATTATGAAGGTGGTGCGGACTCGAGTGCAGCTGTCGAAAGCAGGGTACTTCATCAGACACTATGCTACAGTCCGTCGTTCTTTGATCACTTGGAGCTGTTTATTCGAGTATTTCTGAACATGATTTACGAGCACATCGACGATTTCATCATAGACAGCAACTTGAGCGAAGAGCGACTAGTAATTCCGTGTCAAACTCGTCAAATTTATAACAGGCGTTAAAATCAATCGGCAAACTGATGCAAAAAACAACAACAACAACAACAAAAAACAACTGACATGTACGAGGTGCTTTGAATGATCCTCCCTCTTCAAGATTGACAGAGCATCACTGGATGTCTTGTGATGTTTTTCCAGTGATGTGTTTTTCATTCTTTAAGCGCGAGTGCTACTCAAAGCCCCTCGGGCAACTCATCGCTTATTCCACCACGAGCCTGCCAACTTATTTCCACTTTTCTGATCCATGTTTTCTGAGCTCGACGCGCAAATAATGTTCGATCTTTGCTATAGTTTTTGTGAATGCTAATGTTGCCGATGTGGTCGTGCACGTGGTCACAAAAACACTCGTGTAGTGTAGCTCCAATTGTTCACAGAACGACGCCTTTCGCATAATGACAGATGATGAAGGTCCCTGCTTTCAACGACATCTGCGCGCGCATCACCGTGCTGCCTTTTCTTTGTACCCTACGAAACAAATATCTAAACTTCCTGATCGCACCTTCTATTCACTATAAACAAAAAGCGCCACAAGTCATCTACTTATTCAAAGCAGACCGCCATACCAACGATAAAACAAACGACACGCGCACCTACTTTCTGTGGTCACTTAAAACTGAAGAAAGACATTGCACGGTGAGTCACGAACGACAATTATCGCTCAGCAACCAATGAGGCCTCGGCATCAGCAGATAAGAAAGTCGAATAACGAATCACGTGACCGTAATAGGGCACGCCTTCGGTCTCTTAAGTTGTCAGTAACTGTAAAAGCGCTAACCGAATGCCGAAGAGAGTCTCATATTCAAGGCACATTCTTATCAGGACTGTTTGACTGAATGGGGGCTCTTATTTTGGCATTTATATACGTTTCGGAAAACAAAGTGTGGAGGTTATTGTCACTACGAAACTCGCTCACTGGGGATGTTGCCTTGCACGCAGGAAAGCCGTGGAGATCTGCCTGCCTGTACCAGCGATGTCTCTTGTACCGGAGACTGTACAACTACGTCATCAAGCCCCATTGAGACTAGTACCACTGAAAGCAACACAACGGAACTCAGTACAACGGCCAAGGCCCCTACCAGCACCTCCAACGCCCCCAGCACCACCAGCACACCACAACGTGAGCTCTTCGTTTTTTAATCTGAGAGAGTGTTGAACTACCATCGATCATTATTTTCAAGCTATAATATCAAAGGCTTTCCACCTATATTTATTTATATTAACTTCAGCTTGATCTCTCTTCTTCGTGAAAATTCACGGACCTCACCATCTTTTTTATATTTTTCTCACCCACTCCCTTAGTTGCTCAACTAAGCTTATACCTCCCCCTTATATTGCATAAAAAAGAAAAAAAGACGTGAAGTGTTTTAAAACATGTCTTCCAAAGTACCAAAAGCGTGCGACGGTGAATGGGAAGTGGACGTCGAATACTTCAGCAGGCTGAATGTCAAAGAGGTAGTAGAACAGAAACCGAATTATCTTAGTATATCTGTAATAATCTGCACGCGTTGTTAAATTAGCCGGACGAAAGCTTGGAACGATGCAAGACATCAGTATAGACTAACATAGCTGACACGAAGCGCACGTGCATGGACAGTAGCCACCTGGCGATGTGGAAATTTCGAGATAGCAAGGAAAAACTATGCATACCAAATTACTGTTCTTTCGCAAAGTGAAAAGAGGGCGAATTGACAAAGAATGATTTAATGCAGAATCACAATCTAACAAAAAAAAATCTTAGGTTTGACGGCCTGCGGATCCCAGGTGTCGGGTTCGAATCAACCGAGACGCCCGCAATATGACGGAGGCTTAATGCGAAGAGGGCACCGTAAAACCGAGATTTCGGTTGCACGTCGAAAAATCCCCAGATGGTCGAAATTAATTCCCAGTCCTCCACTGGGGTGGGCCAGATGGCCTTCGTTATTTGACATGTAAAACTTCCGAACTTGATTTTAGGCGTGGCATCGCTACCCCTCAAAGAGGGGGGGAGGTAGAGCCAGGAAGGCGGATATAAGGTGTCAGCAGTGGAAAGGGTAGAGTTACCCTTGACACATCTGCAGATATTGCTGCTTCATTGGTAACTTGCCGTACCTACATCAGAGTCACGTGATCATGTGCATGTTATCAGCAGGTAGGATAGACTACGGGCGCGTAGTGTCCCTTCTTGAGCATGTCTTGACAAGATATTTGAGGTAGGAGAAAACAGATGCTAAGAGAAAAATCCTGGAACGCATATATACTCCGTTTCACTCTAAGTCCTACCGCGGCTGACGCCGATGGTCCATTTAAGCAATGCCAAATGTGCATGGTAATGACGCTCATCGCCTTTGCGGGTTTTCATAGTGCTATCATCGCATAAGTGAATCCCACACACAAGAAAGTAAAGAATCGCGGTGCATTCACTGGGCGTGGATGGTTTAGTTGGTGAGAGCAAACGCACGAAAGCAGATGAGCATCGCGATGATTCTCTTTCGACACTGCTTGATTGTCTACATCGGATCGTGTCGTAGCATCAGCTGCGGAAAAGTGAAACGGAATATACGCTGAGCGGGAGCGTTAGCAGCAGAAGTAAGGAGTTGCCCATGAGAAGGTGCTTCGGAAGGAAGCCGAAGCTGACCCTGAGCTTCGGGCACTGCTTACCGGGTGGCGCGGCAGCGCATGCCAGGAAAGCCGACATTGAACGTGACGGTCGGCTGCGTTTCCAATAGAATGCGCACATCCAAATGCAGCCGCATTGTTTCAAATTTACCCCTCGGTGTGCAATATCAGTTTGATGCATATAGTGCTGAGCCCACACTACTTGATGGGGAGGCGATTTAATGCTGTCAGTCCCCGCAGCTAAGAGGTCTCTGGCGGGTACGTCCTGTCTTTTACAGCTGTTTGATGATTAATGTCTAAAACTTGATTTTTTTTTTCTTCAAGCAGCCAGGTTCGTGGTGCGCATGGCCTCGGCGACCTTCATGGCGTCCATGCGGGCCTGCCTGGAAGAGAACTTGGTCATGGCCATGCCGGTCACCCTAGAAGATCACAAGGAACTGGTGAAGCTCATGCGCCAGAACAAGATTCAGCGAATGTGGATAGGGGTTCAACGAGTATGCAACGTTTCTGGGCTTATTTTACACTAAATTAGCATCTAAATCTTCCTTACTTTATGAAACCATCGTGCGCGTCTTGAGAGTTTGGCTTGTCTAGCTGTCCAAATTATAATACGTGTTCATTGTAAGGCATATGTGAGCTAGGATGCTAGATGAGCTTGTCATGTCTAGGCGGTCTCGCTGTGTTGAGACTATTGAGTGGAGATTTTGCTGTACTATATTCAACTGACTTTGGTTTTTGAGCTTTGTAGTTCTGTGAAACCCGTTTAGAACGAACCCACGTACAGCGAATTATTGTCGATATCAAAGTCACGGAACATTTAAATAAAAATGCACGTAAAAATACTGTTTATAACGAACAACACGTTGGGAATATTGAACTTTTTCCCCCCGGGAGGGCTTCCAAAAACGCGCAAACAATCGTCTTCTAGCCTGTCCCTTCCCACAAAAAGAAGTAGGAAAGAAAGAAAATTCAAAATTCTCAAGTTGCAAGCAAAATTAAGCGAAGAGAAGCGATTCAGAAGAGGAGAAAGCTAAAAAAATACACCCTGCACGCACGCTAAAAAAATAAAAAATTTAGCGCGCTGTTACAAGGTGGAAGAGAAGAGATGAGAAAGAGAGAGAAGCTCTCGCCTTACAACGAACGCATCGTGGAAGTTCGTTGTAAATGGTTTTTGCTATATCGAACTACTTGCTATATCGAACTGATCGTAGTGTTTCCTGTATGTTCGTCATAAACGGTTTTGACTGTATAAGCAGGTAGACTAGGTAGACGAGGTTTGCGGCAATACCTTAGGTAGCAACCACTTTAAGTCAATAAAATAAAATACCAGTTTTTAATTAATTATATTCCCTAAAACCCTAAATTGCCACGGTTAATTTTTGGAACATCCACGTGTGGTCACCAGATTATCTTGCGAATATCAGATGATGTTTTAGTTTTACACGTTATTGGCTCTTTAATTCTTAACACAACTTATGATTTGACAAAGGTTGTCAACAATTTTGAAAAGCAAAAATGGGTTGTTGGTAGGAGTATCAAGTGACACCTCGGCATAGTCGGTGAAAATTGTGCTCAAAGATGGAAATGACGTCTCTACTTAGGAGGAATTCATAGCTCCCATCTGCTTATGAAAAACTATATTTTCCAAAATTACTTTCCTTTAAATACTCATTCAACTGAGCACTTTATAATTACTATTATACACGCTTCTACCCTACATTCTGAATACTAACGCCAGTGTTACCGCATGCATTCCAGACCTTGGATGGCAATACGACGTATATGAATGGAGAACAAGTTCCTGGGGCAAGTCGGCGGTGGGGCAAAGGTACGCTATCTTAAATTAGGGTATAACACTACAATACTAAACTAAATGCCAGTGTTTGTATGTTTGGAACAATTTCGCGAGAAGAGATTCTTTGCCACCTAAAGAAGCAGCCCAAAATACGATCACCCCACTTAATTGAGTTCTTAGTTTCGAGTCGTAACTTTGCATGGGCTTTTCCATTGCCTGGGTCGGTTTACTGGTTAATGCGGGTATTCCTTCTGGCGGTTAAAATAGCCCCAGGAGAGGATTTCACGTCACGTGACTGGCTCCCTGGGGGAGAGAGGAAATGCGCCTAGCGCTGCACGCAAATGGCTGTCGTGAGTCCGTCCTCGCCTCTTTTATTCAAGTTCGATATAGCGTGCAGAGGGTAAAAAGGCTTGAAATGTACGGGAAGGGGACCTCATTTGTGTACTTTAGCAGCGACACTCAAGGCTTAGATTCAAGGCTTACGTCTGCTCGATGGCATCGACTGGAACGCTGGGCGCTTTTCCCCATGGAACCGCTCACATTACCTCAAAATGTCTGTTGCGACTTTTTGTAACTGCGAGGAGAGATACCGGCATTCACCAGCAAACTGACCCTGGGCTGCTTCAGTAGATTGCATTGATGTGATATCAGCGCATTTATACAAAATAAAACGCCGCGTTTTTTTTTTTTTTGTTATTTTGTTTATCCGCGAACTTGGTATAAACTTCGTTAAAAGAGCGGGGACGACGGAAATAATGGGGACAGGACGCTCGTCTCAATCTCCGTCGTCTGCGGTCTTAACGATGTGCAACATAAACCAGCTCGCCTGTTTACTAGCTTTATCATCAACTTGGTATAATTTTTTTCCACAGCAGGGTTTTCGCTCAGAAAGATTTTTATGATCAGGCACCGTCAGTTAATAATCGGAAATTTTTCATGTGGACAGTCTTGGACCGCAGACATCGAAGTTTCTCAAGTGCGCACAAATACGTATTGTTAACGTTATGAGTCGATTTAACAGGTTTTCTCTTGTATCCGAATTCAATAAAGCATTTGGAACTTGAATGGCTCTTCGGTAGAAGAGATCCATAGTACATAATTCTGGTAGAACTAGTTCCTGTAATTTTCTCAGCAAAGTAGCTTAGCTAAACATGGAAGGCGCTCTTTTGCGCTACAGCCCAAATGTCCCCTGCACAGAATGCATTCGCGATACAAATGCACATCTGGATTGCGACCGGAAAAGCAACTGTTACATTCGGGGAAAAATATTTTTATTTATCTTGTTGCAACGTCTAGTTTTCGTTTCTAGTTGGGTAGCAGTACGACCCAATTTTGTTATTCCAAGCTGTGGCGTCATTAGAAAAAAAGGACGTAATTTTTTCCTTCTATTGTTTTCGGTCTTGTGTATCTTCCCGTTTACTCTACGCCGGAATAGATCGCTTGCTAAATCCCTCAAGCGTCCCGGCCTGCACTCGAGGAATCATGGGAACGGCGTTCTTAGTAATCGGTAATTTCGACCAATACGATCGTTACACACTCTTGAGTGTAATCCGGAGTCATCCTGAATAAGCATCGGGTAGAGTCAAGAGACCTGTCATATCACTTTAAAAATTTCTCCTTAATGTCAGCGTTTTTGATACAGTGCATGCCATCCACCCTTCAACATGGCTGAGCTGCAGAAATCTTTTACAATATTATCATTCTTATGTAACTACCAAGACAACAATATTTACTTATAAACGCTAAAAATGCCAGAAACTGTCCCTGTGGCTGCGAGAAAAACCCTGATTTTGGCCCTTGTGAATGATGTGCTTTTTTAACAATTCCTGTTAAAAAATATCGATCACGAGAATGATAATATTGTAAGAAATTTGTGCAGCTCAGCCAAGTTGAATTGTGGATTGCACGGACAGTATCAACAACGCTGACATTGCCGAGAAGCTTTAAAACTGATATGACAGGTCTCTGCAATCTACACGACGCTTGTTCAGGATGGCTCCGGATTACCCTCAGCATTGTGTAAGCATGGAATGGGTGGAAGTTACCGATCGCTAGGGAACTGAAGGTACACCGTTTTCATGATTTCTCGAGTGCGGGCCGTAGCGCTTGTGGGATTTTGCAAGATGTCTATTTGTTAGCCAGCAGTTTATTAGAGGTGTTTGAGGCACGTGCGCTCTCATGTTTTCACGTGACGCGCTGCTGGTGCAGTGAGGGCATAATGGGAAAACGCGGATGGGAAAGGAGCAGTGACGACGGCGTGGCGAAATACTTTGGTCTCCAGCTCCAAATTCTCGCCCAATCGGCGTGGACAGACCAAATCCGAAGAACGTATGAGCATCGGGCTGTAAAGGCTGTCGCACTTTCGCTCTGCGCCGAGGGTGAGGGCTGCCGCGAACGCTCCAAGACACCGGATTCTCCGTGTACAGCAGAGACGGCGCTCCCCGCTGTCTCGAGGTTTTTTCTCGACGATCGATGGGGGCAGTCACCTCTTCCAATTAAAAAGGGACAATCCCGAGGCTGTGGCGTTCAGTCGTTCAAACGGCGCAAAATATGTCGGAGTCAAGGCAATTGAATTTTCGCAGAGTAATACGTATTCCCTTGCAAAGTGTTTGGTGCAGTACCATACTTTATTGGGGAAACGAGTTTCACACAGTGAAAATTCTGTTGGCCTCGACGCCTTTGAACAGGGAGGGGTGGCTGCCCCTATTTATCGTCGTGAACACTCGAGCGCCAGTCGAGACAGCCGTCTCGGTTATCTCAGCGAGTTCGGTATCTCGGTGCGTCGGCGATAACGCACCTCTTTCTGGGCACTATGTGATCACGTGACTGCATGAAGAGTGTGATGCGCATGAGTTCTTTTGGACACGAATTGTTCACAGTGATAGGGGAGAATTCGGCGCTGAAGGCGCCCAGTCTAACGGAGATGAATGCAATGGAATGCATTTCCCCCGGTAAAGTATTGGGTGGGGCTATACAAATACCAACTTCTCTGCCGTTAAAATTCCGTTTGCAATAAGAAAAAACAATTAAAATATAGGATCGCTAAATAATAATGCGATAAACTGGGTGCGAAATGGCTTCATTAATCCACTTATATTTTATCAACTAAAACTTGCTTGAGTTAGAACGTTTGTTAGTCCTTGTAGTATATACAGGTTTAAATATGAAATAGACGCAGCGTCTTTTAAGAATGACGGTCCAGCTCACAAGCATGAGGTTCGATCTGAACGATGTTCCGACTGCACACTCTTCGACCCAATATTTTGTTTTTTCACCCGTTTATTTTTAATGTAAAAAAAACAACATTAAATGCCATGCCCGTATTTCGTATATTCCCGCGAATACAGATTTACTGTTGCAGAGCACATGCGGAACTAATGACAGCCACGTATACTTTAGGTCTAGGAGCTTTGCTAAAAAAGTTGAGATAACTGCTCCGGCATTAAGAGACGGTGAGAATAACGTTTATGGTTTAAAACGACTCAGCACTAACCACCTAGTTTTTGTCCATTCGTGATCTGTACCAACGTTCTTAGAACTATAACTTGACTCTGTTGCCCACGCGCAAGCAGTTACGAGCAGAAACCGTTCCTAACGGCACCAGCAGCACTGCTGCCATGGGCAACTTTGAAATAGCGTTTTCGAACGACTTTCTTGCTCAAACCTTTGCGTATACTTCGTATTCACTATAAAAAAAAAAAACAATGCAGGGTGGGTTAAAAGGATCGATGGCTGTTAAAAAGGACAGCATAAATTGGTTTATAAACGTACGACGCCAGAAGTTTGGCACGGATCTGACCGGCCAACGTATATTATTATTAGTATAAATATTTAGCTTAAAAATCTTACCTGCTTAAAAAAACAGAAATTAAAAAAAAAAAAAACTTGAAATTCCTATTTAAAGAGGCCATGTGCTAACCAAATGTGTCTGATATATGCGCAACAGTCGACAGATTCCAGTGCTCTCCTCGTCGAGAAGAGGCAAGGAGTACCGAATTTTTCTACGACAGCTTCGATGATGACGCCACTTTTGTCGGTGGCTTGTTTCGGATGTTTCCCCCTCGTTGAGGCGCCTCACCCAACGTAGAATTGTAGGGGATGGCGGAGGTTGCCGCCGAGACTCTGCCTGAAAACTCCGGCGGACCTGTTTCGTCGTCTGGCACTCCCCTTAACAGAGAGAAACCTTCACTCGCTCGTTGGGAGCTAAGCGCACGATGAAAATGATTTGCACCCCAAAACAGCAGGCGAAAAAGTTGCAGACAAAAATGTCAGAAAGATTCATTGGTGAATTCTACGGGCATGCGCTAGCATGACCCTTGGGAAACGACACACACGTCCACTTCTGGGAAACGCTAACTCTGACACTTTCACTTTTTTCTTTCTGGCTTTCTCTTTTGCTTTCTTTATTGTGTGCTTCCTCTTTTTGGCCTCATTCAGGGGTCAATTTTAGCGTTTCCCAAAGAGGGACGTGTGTGACGTCAACGCCCCTGGATATGGTCATCCATAATACTTGTGTAAAGAACCAGATCCGTACAACCCGTTTTAACTACAGACACACATAACAGCCCACACACCGCTACTACGAAAACCCAGAGCGAAGAACAACCGTCAGTGGCAGAGGGACGACTGAGCACGCCCGCATTCCACCGCGCCGCGGCGCAACGCCTCCTAGGTAACAAAGCCGTAGTGCTGAATGAGATGGCATCATCAGACAAGGCCGACGCTGGGTGCAGATTGGACAGGACGATTGCGTCAACGTTGAGCTCAAATTCGAATCGAAGCCAAGCGCTGACGCAGCACTCGTTTCCGATCTGTGTCCAGCGTTGGCCTTCTCTGATTAAGCCATCTCATTCAGTACTTCGGCTTTGTTACCTAGGAGGTGTCGCGCGGCGCCTCCTTCTTTCTGGCTCCACTCCAGCTGTGCGTGGGACTTCGCCGAAAACAAAAGGCTCGCTTTGACGAAAACTCGGCAGTGTCTGTCAGTTTGTCAGCGCCGGGGAGACAGGGAGAGGTTGTCGCGTGTTTACCGTAGCGCTTCGGAGCAATGGGAGCGTTGAACGCGACCACTAACGAACGAAAGACACCGCAGGATTTTCGTCAAAATGAGCGTCTCAATGCTAACACATTAAAAATCGACGCGGCAACAACCAGCGTGAGGAAAGCAGATGACGACACGCAGCAAAAAAATAGGTATAGAAAAAAAAAACAAAAAAAAAAACAAGCAAACAATAAAAAACAAACAAACGAGATGGCATATTTGTTTTGTTGTTCTCATTTTATCTTCACTTTTCGTGTGCAATTGGTAAAACAAAATAATCATATCCTGATAATTCGTGCAAACACAGAGCGCATCGCTTCTGGCTCAGACACGTTGCGTGTTATCGCCGGGCTCGCCGGAAGCGCCCGTTGTGGCCGCTTGCGACCTTACGTGCCACCATCTGTCGGCTGTTAGGCCAATCAGGCGCCTTTAATTATGATATGGCCACCGTGGGTAGAGATTTCAAGTTCTTAATTTCTAACATTGTATTCTGGTAAGTTTGTTAGGAAAAAAAGTTTGAACCTTAACGCACGTTCTTCGGTCACCTTTGTGTAGAATCTTAGATCGATGCGTTCAGAAACCAGTTTATGTGGTCCCTTCAAGCAGGCATCGATCACTTTGACTCATCCTGTGGAATCGACTTCCATCATAGTGAATAGGCATCCAATGTTCCACCGGTTCTGTCGCTTCTTTCGATATGGCCTGGGCTGATACGGCCGATAGCGCAGAAACGCCACTAAGCGGACGCACCCCAAAATTGTGCCAGGCGTTTTTAAAATCCTGTAAACTGACTTTGACTTAGTAACGTTGATCTGTATCTCGTCTTTGACTGTCTTTTGTTCCGGAAAAAAATCAACGTTTTATTACATGTAATCAAAAACAGTAGATGTTCGATCTTGGTTGCCTAAACCTTCGTACTATCCGCGTAGATTTACCGCGTAGATTTACCGCGCGATGACATTCGAATTCTATTTTTCGGGTGCCCCAAGGCCAGCCCAACAACAGCGGGGGAACCCAGATCTGCGTGGAGCTGATCGACGTGCTAGGCTATATGTGGAACGACTACGACTGCGAGAATCCCACCGCCTACGCTTGCCAGCACGTCAACGCCGAGGGCCGTCGACCGGCACAGCGGCAGGACCAGGCTTCCACCGGCACCTAACTCGCAGGCCTCACGACTCGACCAATAGCAGAAAAACACAAGAAAAAGAAAAAAAAAAAACTGATCGTAACGTGCGTAATCTTTAGTCAACGGTATAAACTCTCTTTGACATATGAGCTGGACAAAAATTTATAAAATGTAAGTCTGTTGGCCAATTAAACCTCCGCTCTACTGCATACAGGTAGAAACGGGGGGAGAGGAGGAGATGGGAGCGCCGGAGGACATCGGGGTGCCTACCTTTGATTGGAAGGATCAGAGGGTAGTCTCAAAGGCAATACATTGTCTCTCTTCAACCAAGAACAAACAAGAGCATCACCTGCTCCTCGCGCATTCTCTCGCGTTCGAATGCCTGACACCGGCGATTGACGTTCAAACGCGTTTGAACAGTGAGTAGATCGAGAGACAAAGCCTTCGCGTCTACCCACTATGCTTCTAGTCAGAGCTCGGCGCTCCAACGTCCCCGTGCGCTCTCGATCCTCCTCTCCCTCAGTGTATCTCCGTATGGTCCATTGAAATAATCGCCTTCTGGACGCCGCTATCTTCGTCAACTGGGCTGTGGAACGCATTCCGAGCATGCGCAATGGCCCTGTTCTGCCAAATAATGAATACCGCTCCTGCGTCCACAACCCAGTGGCTCTGCATTCTTGTCTGTGCGATAAGCACTGGAAAGGCGTATAGACCGTTTTTTTTTTTCGTGGCGGCCGCCATGTTAATTTCTGATGTAGTTGAGTTTGGGCAAAATAGCAAATCACACAAATTTCCGACTGGAAGGCGCTGGGATGCAAGGTGTTTGTGCCAATAGTTGTACTTTTTAATGGCCGTACTTTCTATTGTAGTTATGTTTTAGACCATCTGCTTAATTTTGGTCGCGCAACCCAGCCACGTCATATTTCAACATGGCGACCGTCATACGAAACGGTCTAGAGAACAGACAAATTGGCTTGGAAAGTTATGTTTCCACATATAATCGAACATACCGTTAAATTATGTGCCTTGGGACTTCCTCACTTTTGTCGCCTCGCTAGCTTCCCCAGCACTCGAGCTGACAACACAAGGTGTGTAAATTTAACTTGAGCATATTTCATGAAAAAAAAAGAAATCCGTAAAAGTTTTAATACTCCGATTTGTGCGTGTAACCACCTATCTGTTGCTCGCATGACCAAATAACTCATTTGGACAACGGCATTAGTGAACGTTTTACGTCGTCCTTTCAAATACATTTGTTCGAATAAAAAATCAACACCCTGTATATTGATTGATGACCGCATGCTTACCTTAGTTTGAAACTGTTCCAGCAGGCGATCCTCCTTCTACCTTTAAGGCCCCTTCAGGATTTTATTCACGCTCCTTAGACAAATATAACTCGCTGCTGTGCGCTCTTACGTGTGTACCACGCCCTGGAATTGCAACAGCCTGGCGCAATTATCCAGTCCCTTTTTGTTTTGTACACATACATAGAGTCCTACTTTCGAAACTCAATAAATAACTGAGCTACAATTGCAGGTGTGGTTGCAGAACAACCAGGACTTTGGTAAATAGAGTAGAATTACAGAACACAGCGTTACGCTATTAACAGAGCAAGTACCACGCAATTTGAACACCTGTGGAAAGCATAAAAAAGCGGTATAGGGAGGGTGGCTCGCCAAAACGCACGCTGCAAAGCTTAGCGCATACACAGATTGTGTGGGTGGGGCAATTTATTCTGCGTAGCCTATAAGAAAAAAACAACAACGTTAACTCATACTGTTCGTTTTGTACTTTGTATCTCGATTTAAAAAGGAACATAAGTAAAACAAGAAATTGCTTGAGGTAGCCTAAACAGGACTGAATACACAAATATACTTGTCATTGCGAAATGATGCTGAAAATATTAAAAAAAAGCGGACACATGTGTTTTTAAATTCTGTTTGCGTTGAAATTGCCATAAATAAAAATATAAGCATTCTGGCTCTTAAAAAATGGTTGACAGGTAAATATTTATCTAAAAACTCGTGAAATATCAACCTTGCTATTGTGTTCTGTGATCTCTGCATTGGGCTTTGTTCTCCAAGGAAGACGCTAAATCCTCCTGATTTGGTTTGTTGTCGATGTTTCAAAACTCTCCAAACCAGCCATGTTACTTCATTCGCATGCCGTGCTGTTGACCTTTCCACATACGTACATAATCATGAACTTGTACCACTATTCAAAGTCTGCCTGTAATGGTAACCAGCCGTTACCGCTGTGTACTTGTCCATTAAAAGAAGTTGTAAGGACATAGTGTGTCAAGGTGCTACATTATGTCTCTTTGTAAAGTTCACGTCTTTAACTACTCACTCAATTGCACAGAAGTTCGCGAAAACGTTCTTTCTAATTTGTTATATATTCCCTTCTAATTTGTTATAAATTAACATTAAAATCCACAAGATCGTTTCTAGATTGTGTGCATGTTTATATAGAGGCAGGGTTATTCCGAGGGCTGTATTTTTTTTTCCAAGTTCCGATCAACCAGATAAAATAAGCGATGGAAAATATTTGCGTATACAAAAAAATCAGTAGTCATACTCTGGCCGCTTCTTCCATTGGATACCGCACATATAATTGCAGTTATTATGATGTTCCACAAGATTTTGGATGCTCTCCCCGAAGAAGGTTACCGGCGGGGTTTTTACGCATTCCATCAAATGTCAGCAAGACCATCACTCGCCACAGATGTTTGATGCTTACGCTGAAAACTCAATGAAGCTTCGGGAAGGGCAGACAGATACCCTTAATAATCGGGGTCAAAAAAGAATATCTCTGCGGACTGACAGTCTTGTTGAGCCTGCGGTGGAAGGACTGAAAACTCGAGTATAACAGCCCTTTTAGGGAAAAGCGTTCGTAAGCTTGTGCAACGTCATAAACGTCATAATTACTGCATACATCTGTGAGCTGATTTTGTGAAGAGAAACCTGGAATGTGTGTCTACTCTCTGGGTATAGTAAAGTATTTTACATCAAAGTTGCTGTTTTGCCCTTCTCATTTCGCCACTTCACTTTCGCCCAATTTTTTAAAATCTTTGTATGTTTAACCATTACCCTTTTTGCATGTAACGTTTTCATATATTACACGAAGTAAAAAATGCTGGTTTGATCAAGCGGATGCATTTTAATTTATTCCAGGTTATTAGCGCGCATCGAGGAAGGGAAAAATACCCGACGAGGCGACTTCAGGTGTAACCTTGACCGTTGTGTAGGTACGCGGATATGATCATCTTTCTGCAAATGTCTCCTCAGTCAACCGAGACCAACTGTGCAGTCAACTTTAATTAGTGAGCCGACACGACCGGCGTACATCGTGCGCGGCGATAAAGGTACACACACCATTATTGCCGTAGCGGAAGCGCCGCCCAAATGTTGGTTCCATGAATAATTGGCGACACCCGGAGCGCCAGTCTTCTGATTACAAAACGCCCCACGTAGGAGGCGGCAATGTTAGCCCGTTGGCATGGAAACCGCACGAGGTCCCAACGCCACTCGGGTAGTCATGGCAACCGAACTCGTGGGCCGGTAGTCGTGGCAACAGACTTCAACGTGAGGACTCCGTGGCTATCTGAGAAGGGGACGAGTTGTTGGCATTGAGACTGGGGGTTCTACGTTTTGGCGTTGAACATGAGCGAACAACTCAAATTCGTGATACAGGAGCTAAACAAGGCGCCGTTCAACAAGAAGTTTAACCTAATTAGTTTCGATGCACTCAGGCCAGATCAACTTCTGCAGATTCTCAGCGATGTGTTCGCCGAGCTGGATCCCAAGGTAAACAAACGGGTACACTGCCTTTTTAGTAAAATGTTGTTTCGAGACATAAAAGATTCATATCATAATTTCTCTATATTTATTGTTTAGTGCATGAGAGGCCTTTTGAACGAAGTTTATATTTCCCGGAAATTTATCCGTTCGTTCGTCCGTGTGCCCGCCTTCCGTCCGTACATCCGTGCGGTTTCTCGTTACATTTGGAGGGAAAATCGACGTAATCTTATCTCAGGTGGAGTGAGGTGATTGCATTATTTGACCTCACGACTTGACACCACGGCATCAAAGTATCACGTTAAACCACAACCTGACACCTCCACGACGTCTCGTCACGTGGAGCAGTTCACAGTGTCATGTCGTGGTATAACATGATACCATGACGTCAGGGGGTCTGAGGTCACGGGACGTCAAGTTATACGCTCAATTTAGCGGAAAACTAATAAACGATATCTCCTTCACTTTAGGAACCGAAAGTTTGATAACTTCTAAAAAATTTTAAAGGGTCGCTTCGTAGATACTGCATTCCACGTATTATATAACACTGGAGAAACAAGTTGATGGTATTCCTCGTTATTCCCTTTTTTGTCTTCAAAGAGAGAAAGAGAGAGAGAATATAAATAAGATAAAAAAGGTATGTGGGATACATATGCCTTGCACACTATTATGCCGTTATCCAAGCTGTTTCCTCAGCGTTTTGGCGTGAAAGGGAACTGCAAAAAAATTCACGAAATGTTAGCGCTTACTTTATTGTCTAAATGTCAGACACATTCTGGCCACACCTCAAGACGCCAATTGTTTGCTCCAAAAGAAAGCAGAACATTATTTAAAACGAATGAACCGAATTCCGTCATGCCAAAGCTACCCATAAAATCAGCGCCGCTCCGCTGAAGTACTGAAGTACTGAATCTGAAAAAATACGGTTCGATCAAGTCGAACCGTATTTATTTGCCTTCTCTCCCGCGCCTATTCAACTCCTGCGGGGAGCGGGGGTGGGCCTCCCGAACGCCCGGGTTGAAACGCTTTGACGCCACCAAGTGTCGAAGCTCATAACCACTACAGCTTTGCTGGTGAAGGGTAACGTGACGTTAGGAACGCGCTGGAGGTGCTGGATCTCCTGAGACACATCGCGCTCTCCAATGGCTGCTCTCCGAGTGCTCGCTGGAATCCGCCATTTGTAACGAAAAATATAGCCTTCCGTCCAAAATACAAACTGCGATTATCATTAGCAGACTTCGCTGACCATAATTAGCTGATTTCTGAAGGTAATAGGTAAAAGGTTATATTTCAGTACCTCCTTAATGCTCTTAGTGAACAACTGATTAATATATGTAGATATAGTCAAGATCATAGACTCTCAGCAAGAAAGATCACAATTTGTTTTAATCCCCTTCACGATTTACGGCAGGCGGAAATCAAGGTAATTCACCATAACCACTTCATCTCGAGACAGTATAGTTCGTGATGGCTGACGTGACAAGTTTTATATTCGTGACGGTATTACGCGATGAGTTCGTTACCCTGAAGTGACCAGTTAGCTCGGACATTATCTTTCTGAACAAGGTATCAGCCCAAACCAATCCTTGACCACATCTAGTTACTAAATACGCAGACCTTGCACATTCTAAAATCCTGCCAAAAACGTGTCACTATGTGAATCTTTTCACTCATTACGCTCGGCTCCTCGTATCTTCAGATGCAAGCCGACGTACGCAACGAAGATCCTGAACAACTGGCTATGAAGACCTTAAACTTTCTAAGAATACTCAAGTACAAACCACCGGAAAACATTCCCTTGTAAGTTGCATAGTTTTGAATGTGACCCTTATCTAATAATATATAATATAAAGATAAAGGTTTTATTGAACAGATTGGCAACGACCAAAGCTTTGTCACAAATTTCCCTACACGTAACCTAGCCTTACCTAACTGCATAAATACAGTCATTCGGGCTAGCTTCCCTCGAGAACACCGGACACCAATTAAAATAGCTTAAAAAATTGTGGAAAACAGCGAAAACAGCGACTGTTTCAAACTGAACATTACTATCCAATAGTAGAACCGCAAAATCTCAGTGCCTCACCGTTTAAGAAGCATTGAACTTCAGTTTTCTTATAGTTACAGAAAAAGGTGTTTACGTGGGCAAAGATGGGGATGGGGCGAGAGGAAGGGGGGAAGGTGAATGACCGAACTGAATTATAGCTAGCGTTTTATTTATTTAGTTTTTATTCGACATTTTCATAAAATTATATCTTCACTTAAACAAAGTGATGTGTATGTTCAGAGTTTTAAACTGATCTTGTCTTGTGCCGGGCTATATCGAGGAATCAAAAAAGAAAGAAAAATGTCCACGAAAAAGGTAATGCCAGAAAATATGATACAAAAATTTGCAAATCCACACAGCTTTTTATTTTTATTGCGAATCAAGATGAAACTGTATGAAAATATTCTTTAGTGTCTGGGAATTGTGATCAGTAACTCGAGTTAGTGGAACTACAAAATATGAAGTTATAATAAAAGGTCGCAAACTTCTAAATTTTGCCGTGACCACCAGAGCAAATCAAGACAACTCTAGTAAAACCAAAAAATGACACCTCGTTAATAAAGATATATATATATGTGTATATATATATATATATATATATATATACATATATATATATATACAGGGTGTTTCAGAAAACTCAGGCCAAATCGCTCCTGCTAAAACTACTCATCGCAACGAAAAAAGGCTTGTGTCGTTTTGGCCGAGGGCCAGAGGCCCATTTAGGAAAATTATTAAAGTCCGAGATAATTAAATTGTGAATTATTTTTGCGTAATTAACTTTTTAATACTGTGTTTAAGGGCATGGTTTGAATTAGAAAATTGCTCAGCATCGTAAAAAAACACTAAGTCAACAAACTGCAGAACGATAGAAGGCACGCGAAGCATTTTACGGCTTTCTGAAAAACCGCACAAATTCGACGGGTTTTCAAGTTTCGGTTTGCTATCGGAGCGCCTCTGGGCCCCGGCGGCACCGCGCCCCGTGGAAGGATAGTGCAACCAGCCTCTACTGCGTCGCGCGATGACAGCGCAGGACTAAAATGAGTAAATAACCCTAACTGATGATTTACTCCTTCCACCTGCTTCCTTTACAGCGTTCACTCTGCTAAAGCGGAAAGAGTAGAGGGCTTTCTGGGAGAATCTAATCCGGCTACTCTTATAACTGACCGCTCTTTGAACTACCTTCGTATATTTTTGTTGTTTTTATTAAACATCGGTTACGGTGATATACCAGGCAGCCAGACTTCCCCGATAATTTCCAATTTATCGTAAAAAAAGACAGTTAATTCTCGACGACTAATGCAACGAGAATCCTATGCCCAAGACAGTATCACGATACAAGCGATACCCTTAATGCATTTTACTACTGGAGTACAAATTCATTTTTTCAAAAGCATTTAGATACGGAGAAACAGATACTCGAAAACGCCTCTAAGATAGTATTGCGATCATTTGTGTTACGAAACTGCTCAGCACTGGACTCTTGTGCGCATTTTTGTTGTCAAAATTACTGAGCTACAAAACCGCAGCCATTAGGCAAACAAGCATCACCTGCGAACGTTAATGCTGTTCGTAGTAAAATTATATAAAAAAAGAACGTACCGCCACTTCAAAAATCTGCTTTTGTTAGGAAGGTACGCACCTAACAAATATTTGTTTCTAACGCTGCTAGCTTGTTTTAAATCCTTCGATAATCTTTGAGATGTTTTGTTTGTTCTAAGTGCTCCGCGTAAGCGTGCATCTTCCTCTCATATAGTGGATGACTGCCGCGCACGTTTTAGTGGAAGCTGTAGAACCGACGGCTTCGTTCATTTGTGAGATGAAAATGGGGCCAGTGCTGCTGTCTTCAGCTTATATCTTTCAAGTATCGACTGCGCCTGCATTTACGAACTAACGTAAATACAAGCGCACCGCTCACGTTAACTAATGTTGTTTCGCTAACATGAACCGAGCTTCGCATTTTGAAGCACTATACGATAAACCTTCTTGATAAACTATCGTGATTAACAGACATTCAAAATACTTTTGTGAAAATACCTTTCTCATGGCCTCTTGTCATCTAAATGCTTTGAATGTTCCGCCGAAGAGAGGGCTCTTTAAGTTATTTTTTATTGACGAAGCTTGCGATCCAATGAATGGGTTAACATGACTCAACCTACACTCGCTCTTACTAGAAAGGAAAAATAAGCACATTTTTGCGTACCACGTGAATAAACATTTCTTGCAGGACCACCTTCCGTCAAGGACTTGTATCAGGAGACAAGGCGGCTCTGCACCCGATCCTAGAATGGGCCTTGGGACGAATGCCTGAGCTGCGAAAACGGGCCTACTTGGCTCGTTTTCTTGTCAGGGTTGAGCTCCACCCTGAACTGGAAGGAGACGCTGACCTTGTCGCTCTTTATTCTCAGGTGAACCTTAGCTTACAAGCATACGGTCAGTAGGTCATCTGGATTTTAGAGAAGCCCAAAGGTGGCAGTTGCTACGGGAGGCTTATATTTGATACTTCATTTCGACATTGTCTAGGAACTTTTTATTGGGACTACGTTTGAGATAATTTGAACGTGTTACGTCTGTCCTTGCATATGCAATCTGCGTCTGTGCAATCTAAGTCCTCGATCGTTAGTATCACACATGTAAATTAGCGCTTTTAAGACAATTTAGATGGCCCGCAAAAATCGGTTTCTCAGTCTATCGCGCAGGAATTTGCTACAGAGTTGCAAGCAGGTGGTAGAAATTTACGCTGAAACAATCAAGGAATTAACCTACTTCGTTCAAAAGAAGAACAACAAAAAGAGAAACCTGTTCTGGGCAATCTACGCCACCAACTCGCAGCGGTGCATGCGGGGTACGAGGTGCTGCCGATAGATGGCATATTCAGCGTCGATGGAGCACCAGCTGAATCAGGTTATACCAGCGGATGATCCCGCCCAAAAACCTGACTTGACCGGCGCTCCCTCTACGCGGCGTGCGCCATCCTTCGGCAGCACTTCCTATTACGCGTGCATCGTCTGCAAGGTGGTGGCGTAGACGGCCCACAGCAGGTTTATGTTTTGTTTTGTTTCTTTGAACGAGGTGTGTTGATTCCTTGATTTTTCACTGTAAACTCCACCGCCTTCTTGCACTTCTGCAGTAAATTGCAGCGCGGTATTTTGGGAAACCGATTTTCGCGGGCCGTCTAAAATGCCTTAAAAGCGTTAGTTTACGAGCTGTATATAGCAGCGCGTGTTCTAATAGCGTCCCTTGAATGCGACAGTTTGACATCTTTATTTTCTTGAGTTGTACCTAAATTGCCTCATGGCATCATTGTGGGGAGGTTATTCAATATATCTAGGTAATCAGGAAAAAAAGAACGTAATTGTCCTCGATGTACACATTTGATAGGGAATATTATTCCATTTAATGGGCGTCTCAAGAAATGAATTCGGAAAATAGTATTTTTTTATAGCCACATACACAAACCTATTCAAAATTATCACGAACAAAAAGAGCTTGAAAATATATGTTGCTTCACAAATTTCAGTAGTATTGTAAAATAATTAAAAAAATGTGTCTCGTTTGTTTCTGATTTCAATCATTTTTCGTCCCAAAATTTCTTTTAGGGCTGGCATGTTCAACCGCCTTCCCCCTCCCCAAGGAAAAAAAGAAACAACAGAAAGGAGAGCGTTCTCAAGCGTAAATTGATAGAATATCCACTGTCTAGCTTTTATAAATATTTTACTGGCGCAGAAAGAGCTAAAACATTTATGCATTGCGATTTCACGCCAGCGACATACTTTGAGAAGCCGGACACAAAATAGGAATTTTCAGATATACGCGGCGTACCAGAGAACAGAAATTGATGTTTATCACCTAGAGTAAATAAACTAAGCATCGCAGAAAGCTCGATCTCTGCGAGATCTCTGCGATTTGGAAAGGACCCGAAATTTTTCGAAGATCGTCAAAACAAGAACTGACATTCTGGGCGCCTGTAGGTTATATTTCAGTAGTAAAAACATTTGTCAGGGGAAAAATATTCACTTCCTTGCTGACAAGTGTAATTCACTTATATATGTCCTGCATACGTTCACAATGCCATTTCTTGGTTTGGAGACATTTGTCTCAGATATGCGTCGGCTCAGTGATAAATTCTGTTTTTATCAATTAATTTTGAGCCAGGTAACGCCATGGTCTCAAACTTCCGCGTTCTATCCTAATACCTACCGTAACATTCTCGCGGAGCTTGAGCTTTCTGCGATGCATATTTTTTATTTACCCGAACCGAAAGACATGGCTCTCTTTCATTGCGAGCGCCATGTACTTTGTCTATAACCGGGGAAACTTTCCATTACTAGACCGAATGAAAACGTATGACGTTTCCCTCGTGCCTTTCAGTATGAGGCCTTGATGGAACAATTCAAGGAGGTGCACAAGATAAGCGAGGCTCTCAAGGGAAGCGGCTTCAATACGCAGGAGGTTCGCAAGGACATCGGACACATGGAAGAAGAGAAGGAGCAGCTTCTCAAGAAGATTGCCCGACTGCGGCGAAGGGTGTGTACTCCGATTCATAAAAGACTGGATTATCTGAAATCAAATCGGAACACCAAGTCATTCGAAAAGTTTTGTGAAATGAAAAGACAAGGCACTAGCTTTTCTGATCATGTTAGTAATTCTTCATCGGTAGATTTGATGAGACTGTTTTTGGCATAACTTTATCTGAGTAGCTTAAGGGAGGTGGTCATTCTTGAGGCTGCAGGGTTTGACAAGTCTTATTGACGAAAAAAAAAGTTATTAAGGAAATAGCTAGCGTAACACTCAAGATGAACAAAAAGGTTTGAGGACCTCAGCATACAGCCGTTTTATTGAAAATCAAACAAACAAAACATACCTCGAAAGCTTTCCGGTTGGGTCCCTTCAGCTTTCCCGTGCTCAACTTAGTAGCAATTTTATCATTTTCAGTACTTAACAAATGTATATAAAAAGTTCTCGTATATGATTATTTAAACAGAACAATAGCGGGCACACGATAGATGCTATTCCAGTTCCTTTCTCGGATCTCAGATGGCGCACTTTTCGACTCTCTTTGGAGCGCTTTTGGAAAAAATCTAGCTCAAGCGGGTGTTAGGTAAACAAATAGAACAGAGATTATATACTCAAAATGCTCATATGAAAGACTCAATCTCGACAGAAGTCAAAGGAATATTTGTTGCTGGAATCGGCCTTTAATATGGGAGCCCTACAGTACGGGTTCTTTCGTTCCTCTGGTCACCTTGCGCCGTCCAGACTGCCAGGTCCGGATGGGGTGACGGGCTTCGTTGTGGGAAGCTGGGCGGGTCTTGCCGGAGACGAAGTTGCTTCCCTTGGCCGTCGACGACTAATTCAGTTGACTTTGGGAATTATTTTTAAACAAAACAATTTAATACTTTTGAAACGAATGAAAATACAAAGAAAAACGATACTGCGAAATGATAACTTCCCCTGTACGGGGTTGGGAAGGAGGTGGTCGGGTGTTAGCTTATCCAAGCTCGGGAGTTGGCTGGCTCGTGGGATTACGTCCCGATTACGGGGACGTCCCTCGGAATCCCACGACCTGACTCGATTACGGAGCGACAGCTCTCGAGCCCCAGCACGAACTAAACTCACTCGCTGAGTTTCTAATCCAAGTTACTCGTTGGTCCGTCCCCTTTTAGTGGACCGGCGAATCCTCGACGCGTCGTGAGACAGGCGTTTCCCACCGCCAACCAATCGGCTCACTTTCTCGCCACGTGGGAATTGCTTGTATTCCCGGGTGGGAACCCGCGATCTGCGTACATCTCACGGTCAAAGGTCGGGCTGGTTCGGATGCAAGCAAAATCATTTCTCGCATGGCGAAGTGGACAACCGACCCCAGTGTGGATAGCGCCGACTAAGTGAGCCATCCCGCAATTCATTCTGCCAGAGGCGGTCTGACGTTGCCGTTCTGCCGCGACCCCCCACACTCGGGCGAAAAAGACTAAACCGATGTAAACGCGCCGTGTAAACAGCGCCGGCCAGAGCCACTGCGCTCTGGTGGCGGTGGTGGTGTAACTTTACTTTTCCGGCCCGGAACGCACGCTCCGATTCTCTCGGCAGAAAACGCGCGCCCCGAACCCCGCGTCGTAAAGTACGCCTGTCTCTCGAGGTCGCCCGCCAAGGGAAGTGTTTACAACTACGCTTTCCCCCCAGTCAAATCTCCCTGGTGCTAACGGCCCACCCGCGGAGCTCTCGTCGATCCTTACACCTCCCCCCTTAAGACTCTTGCTGGACTGAAAGAACATCTAAGAGTCAAACATGAAAAAAAGGATCGAAGACATCAGTCGCATTTCTACATACGATGCACAAAAAAAAAACGCAAGTGGCGTTGTAAAAAAAAAGGTTATCTTCGTAAACATCAGTGCATAATACTGAAGATGAATACGTATACAAGTGACATGACCGAGCTCTTCAACGCTGCAAAACCAAAAAGACAAAAAAAAAAACACCATTAAACACGCGCCATGCAATGTCCCCATATTGAATGACAGTACGTCACTATAAAAGAAAATACGCGCACATGTCACAATGCAGGCATCAACGTTTACGCCAGGAACAAGAAAAGAAAGAAGAACGCTGAACGGAACACGCCTGCTGCAATAACCGCGCATCGGAACACACAAAAAAAAAAAATGCTTCGCAAAACAATTGTCTCTAGGCTCGTGCACTGGAAAATGTCAAGTCACAGCAGCCACGAGGTTTGACGAAGTCTCTTCACGCACGGACACAGCAGCAAGACCACACTCCTGGGGTATACAAGTCAGGCCGCGCGGTAGGCAGAACCACCCATGCTCTCGGGTGGGCGCAGCGCTGAGTCAGTGGTACCCCAAAATCTGTTCAGCAAGCGAGACAAAGCGTCTGCGTTACCGCTAGCGGACCCCTTTCTGTGGGTCATGATCACATCATAGCGCAGTAGCGCTAGAGCCCACTTTGATAGCTTTGCCCCATGCGGTCCGAAGGACGTCAGGTAGGACAGAGGGTTGTGGTCCGACACGACGTGCACTTTTGCGCCCAAGAGCCCGCCATAAAATGTGACAAGCGCCCAAACGAGAGCGAACGCCTCGCGCCCAATGGTGGACCAGCGTGTTTGGGTAGGAGTGAACGTATGGCTGGCGAACGCGATCGGCTTCTCGGCTCCGCCACTCCCGATCTGGCCCAGGCACGACCCTGGTGCCACTGCTGACGCGTCTGTCAAAAGCCAGCAAGGCTCCTGCAAGCTCGGGGTCGAAAGGATCGCCGCCTCATAGAGTGCTGTCTTTAGCTGCGGGAATGCGCCCTCCGCCCCCTCCGGCCTAGGTATTTCGTTCAGTTCGCCCTTTTTGGCAAGGGCCGTGCAGAGCTCGGCGATAGCAGCGTAGCGTTTTGCGTACTCTCGGAAGTAGCCACACGGTCCCAGGACACTCTGCGGTTCCCTCTTATTACGCGGGTAATCTAAACCCTCGGTCGCGGCGTCCTTATTTGGGTCGTGTTTATTCGTTCCAGACCCCACGACGTGCCCGGGGAGAGTGACTGACCCCCCGGCAACCTGACACTCCTCGTGAATGAGCTCACCTGTTTGTTCAGTCGCGCCGTTTTCGGGGGGCGCGCAGTTTACGTCTCCAAAGTTAGCATCTTCGTGAAGCATGACTCCCACATGTCCCACTCGAGCACGGCTGTTTCTCAGCCGGCTCGCACGAACCACTTTGGTTCCGCCCTCCCGAGTCACAGGACCTGAAGCCGCCACGAAAGCATTCGGTGATGCTATCCTGTGTTCACCCTCATCAAAATCCTGGTCTTTGTGCCGGTTCAGCAACTTCCAGTCATACGATGAAAGTAAGCAATCCGCCGTGATAGTCAGTGTATCGGTAACCGCACACAGTACGGTGACCGGATCACTCTGAGCAACCCCTCCCCGGCGCCTGGCCTGCAGCGGCAAACGCACGAGTTTTGCTGTTACCTGTTGCCCAAAGGCAGAAACAAGGCGAACTGTGCCGCTATGCTCGACCAGTTCCGGCGGAACGGCGCTCTCTCTGACGACTGTTATTTCACTTCCGGTGTCTCGCACGGCCGTTAGCTCTTGGTCGCCGGAGAAAAGTTCGACTAGGATCAGTCCTGAACCTCTGGGTCCCCACTTGTCATTCTTATCTACTGCAGCCGTTGGCTGTTGAGGGAAACTCAAAACAGCAGTTCTGTCCCCTACCATCACTCCCTGTACGAGTGGCTTTCGAGCCGTTTCGTCTTGCTCTTTGCGGTTAGGGCAGTTTCGCGAAATGTGCCCGCTTTGGTTACAGCCAAAGCAACGAGGCGAAGTGCGAGGAGGGCTCTGCTTAGAAGCGTCCGTCCCCGGCTTCGAGCCGTCGCCTCTGACTTCTATGCCCCTCGCCGTTCGTCCGTCTCTCTCTGCCTCCTCGTACATCTGTACCACCTTAGCTAGCTCGTGCGCCTGCAGCCACTTTGTCTCTTCACGCAGCGTGACGTGCCGGAGACACTCCTCACTGAGGCTCGACTTCACCTGGTCTGCGACCATCAGATGAATCAGGTCCTCTTTACTCTCTACTTTGCGCGCCTCCAGGTAGTAGCTGAAATAGCTCGCCGTCCTCGAGGCGAACTGCGCCCACCCCTCGTCTTTTCGCTTACGCGCGCCGGCAAACCGCTTCCGGTACTCGCCAGGGGTGAGTCGGAGCTCGTCCAGGACGGCGGCCTTGACCGTGTCGTAGCTAGCTATCTCCTCCGCAGATAACCTCGTAAAAAGATATTTAACTCTTTCTGACAACGCCGGCATTATCAGATGTACTCGGCTCTCATTCGGCACTCCGTAGGCCGCGAACATCTTTTCGACACCGTCGAACCAAACAGGAACTTCCGCGTCAGGTGGCAGTTTCTGATTTTTAAGAAGTTTCGCGCATTGCGAAACAGGGTCCAGCCTGCCCATTCCGGTCGTCACGGTAGCCGCCTCACCGACACTCGGTCCACGCATTGCCGCGATCCTTTCCTCGCTCTCAAGCTTGAGTTTTAACATGGCAATTTCGTGCTCGTGCTCCATGCGCCGCATGGTTTCCGCGTGCGCATGGGCAGCGCGCTCGTCGGCGGACCAACTTTCTGACCCTTCCGCCCCTCCGTCGGTCCCTTTGTCATTTTCCGCAGTTTTCGCTTTATCCCCCGATTTCTTCATATTTTCCTGCACACTGACTCCTACGTCTGCGCACACACCAAAGAAACGTGAAGGTTCCACTCACCGGCGCCGCGGAGTCTCCCTTGGACTGGATGGCACGGGGTGACAGTGGGCTCCCTTGACGCTAGTCGGTCTCTGATGCGTGGGCTCTCTGCGGTAGTCGTTCCGTTGCCCCTCGATGATGTTTCTTGAATTTCGATGTCGTCGAAGCCAATCCTGTCGACTGCGTTAGTACAGGTTCTTTCGTTCCTCTGGTCACCTTGCGCCGTCCAGACTGCCAGGTCCGGATGGGGTGACGGGCTTCGTTGTGGGAAGCTGGGCGGGTCTTGCCGGAGACGAAGTTGCTTCCCTTGGCCGTCGACGACTAATTCAGTTGACTTTGGGAATTACTTTTAAACAAAACAATTTAATACTTTTGAAACGAATGAAAATACAAAGAAAAACGATACTGTGAAATGATAACTTCCCCTGTACGGGGTTGGGAAGGAGGTGGTCGGGTGTTAGCTTATCCAAGCTCGGGAGTTGGCTGGCTCGTGGGATTACGTCCCGATTACGGGGACGTCCCTCGGAATCCCACGACCTGACTCGATTACGGAGCGACAGCTCTCGAGCCCCAGCACGAACTAAACTCACTCGCTGAGTTTCTAATCCAAGTTACTCGTTGGTCCGTCCCCTTTTAGTGGACCGGCGAATCCTCGACGCGTCGTGAGACAGGCGTTTCCCACCGCCAACCAATCGGCTCACTTTCTCGCCACGTGGGAATTGCTTGTATTCCCGGGTGGGAACCCGCGATCTGCGTACATCTCACGGTCAAAGGTCGGGCTGGTTCGGATGCAAGCAAAATCATTTCTCGCATGGCGAAGTGGACAACCGACCCCAGTGTGGATAGCGCCGACTAAGTGAGCCATCCCGCAATTCATTCTGCCAGAGGCGGTCTGACGTTGCCGTTCTGCCGCGACCCCCCCACACTCGGGCGAAAAAGACTAAACCGATGTAAACGCGCCGTGTAAACAGCGCCGGCCAGAGCCACTGCGCTCTGGTGGCGGTGGTGGTGTAACTTTACTTTTCCGGCCCGGAACGCACGCTCCGATTCTCTCGGCAGAAAACGCGCGCCCCGAACCCCGCGTCGTAAAGTACGCCTGTCTCTCGAGGTCGCCCGCCAAGGGAAGTGTTTACAACTACGCTTTCCCCCCAGTCAAATCTCCCTGGTGCTAACGGCCCACCCGCGGAGCTCTCGTCGATCCTTACACCTACCTTGGTAAGTTCCATGCAGAACGATGAGCTCAAACCTTGCACGAGAAACTTTTGAGGGGCTACGACATCCTTGAAAGCTAAGTTCATGAAAGAAGTTATCGCTCAAGAATGTTATAACTGCTAGCCCGTAAGTCATTTCTTCTTAATTCTTTAAAATTACCACAGCCGTGTTCTTATGCTTTGACCTGCAGGTTGACGTTCACAGCAACAAGGATGCCATGTTAGAGCTCGCCAGAAACCTCCGCGAAGAGCAGGACAAAGCAGACACCCTTTCCCAACAAAGAATGAATCAACAAGATGCGGTGAGTGCGCCCATGAGCATTCCTATGAAATATCTTAGACAACGGAGTACGCCGTGAGTATCTTGAGTATACCGACGCGCCTCACATCTACGTATTTGAGGTTTGCACATGTAAGAAAGCATGCAGAATTTAAATAACAGAACTTGCGATAAGCTTACACAGATTCAGGGCCAAAACAGGCATTTATTGAGTAAGCGAAGACGACGAGTAACCACTTGTCATAAGCATTGCGTCTACCACAATAATATCAAAGAAAAAAGTCCTATCTGATGAATAAAAAATGCCGTTATATTTCAAGCCTTTGGCGGGTAATTACAAAACTCGCCCCACGACGGTTTGAGGAATGAACACGTAGATCTGGAATCTGCCGTCTCAAAGAATGACGTTTATGAACTGTTAGTGGGAAGACTTCAAGCGTAAATAGTGAAGCAAGTTGTATGCGAGGGAAGAGAGCGGATTGCTGTTTTATGTTGCTTTTGATAAAGCGTAAGCTTCTTAAATGCCGGTGATCTATACTACAAATATATGCAAACGGAACTCTCCTTGCTCTGTGCACTTCAGGCCACGGGGACAATTATTTTTAAGGCATCCGATCAATCGCTTTAGTTTACTATCAGGTTCAGTGAAACGTTTTAAAAGCTCAAGCAAACCTCAATGCTGCGAGTTTTTTCACGGGTTTTAAAATCCGCTTGTTTACTTTTACTTTTCTATCCCTTCGTGCAACGAATCCCACGTGATTTTCACTGAAAGAAATTAACTTTAACGTTAACGTAAAGATGACTTTTGCAGCCCTATTTTTTAATTAATTTACGTTGGCGCAGCTTTATAGTAACGCAAAAAATGCGAAAATAAATTAACAATAAATTACAAGACCAGTTTCGATTTTTAGCGTCGCAGTCGGAATCCTAAACTTGAAATGTTGACCAAAATTCGTTGCAATATCTCATACAAATGCTAGAGTTAAAGACAAAAGTAACGGGTTATCGAAAAGGTTCATTAAGAGCAAGGTTATTCAGTGAAATTGTTTTTGGAGAAAACTGCCGCCGTTCGCTAGAACATCATTGAGCAAAAGCGATATCTGTAAACGCAATTTTAAACCTTGATAAATCAGCGCCACTAATTGTGGTTGATGCTGAGGACTGAACATTTACACGCACCCTCTTACATTCTGCATTTACACGTTCATACTTTACCTTTAAAACCTCGATAAAAAAAAACAAGAAAAAAAACGCCATTGCGTTTCTTTTGGGTGTTGCTCTGTCTCCGTGTTTTTTTTTTTTTTTTATGGCTTTTGCTATTTTTATATCTCAACGGATTTCACAAGTAAAACAACATTCAGGCGTGTAGCAAGAAAAAAAAAAAGTATAAAAATTAGATCAGCCTAGTTGTGTCGCTCGACAAAAGGAGCCTGAGTCGTGATCGGAATAGCTACCGCGGTAAAACTAATTATTCAAACTTGAACATATATTTATGGTGTATAATTGGAAGAATAAACCGACTAAAATCACATATATATCCATCTGACTGCCACAACTAATGGCTGTCAAATTGCCGCGTATGTTGAATCAAAGATAAAACAGCTTATATCAATTACAAAAAAAAACAAAAAACGCAGGACGTGGCGAGTTTCAAGCATGACGTCATCGCTCCTCAGCCAATAAGATGGTACCTTCTTTAACCGATAAGAGCACCAAAGACCAAATCACAAATCCAGAAGCGTGGACATAACAGTGTGTCCACGCGTGTCGTACGCTCTCGGTGACAATTCCTTTAAGTGTTCCAGTGCATATTTCATGCCGACCAGCTCAGACATTCACTCTCGCAAAAGAGAGAGAGAGAGAGAAATATCAGTGTATCCCAGTCCCGCCATACACTAAATTGTGGTGTAATGAGTTCCGAACGACTTTCCATTGTTTGTGTCTCACGTTGGCGTAGCTGAACCACTGCGAGCAAAAGATCCAGAGACTGACGCAACAGCTCAGGGACCTCCGACAGTCGGGACTCGGGGCGACCCCAGAAGGTGAGATAAACTCCTTCAGTAATCCTATAAAATAAACTATAGTGATATAGTATAACTACTTTGGTAATAAAAATAATAAACTAAAATAGCTATTTCGTCAAATCTATGAATACGAAAAATAATCTATGCACAAGAAAACGATTTCGGGATGTGAGCCCATAAAACCGCTGATGTTAAAGATATGACACGCAGCCGACCGACAACCTTGACCAGAAGCACGCCGAAACGCCGCCGAACACGCCACTTCGCTTCGCCCATAGAGGCTTCGCCGCTTCGCCGAGCTTTCATGAACGATCGCTCTCGACTCGTTTTGTTTGCCCGCTTGCTCCAACCTGTCGATCCTGCCCGGGCTCTACAATGTCTTATGTTTTAGTAGAATTTCTACTCGACAAGACCCAGCCTGTTGTGAGTTCCGACGATGTAAGGGACTTTAGCGGTGTAGTTGAAGACGACAAGGTGTACCAGGTCTACTGGGCCGGAGACGCGCGAACAAAAGGATCGTTCTACGACGCGAAAGTACTCTACATGGGAGGTGAGTAGAACTGAAGTTCGGCGAGTGATGTACGAGTGCTTTGCATAACATGCTGGAGACTTAACTGCATTTGCAGCCGAAGCATCTCGTATAAAACAAATGGTCAAATCAAGTTTCCAAAGCGTTGGCATGGCGTAGAGGTAAAGGTGTCCGGTTTGTACGCAAGTGGTCGCAGGTTCGATC
Source organism: Ixodes scapularis (assembly GCF_016920785.2). Lineage (NCBI taxonomy): Eukaryota > Metazoa > Arthropoda > Arachnida > Ixodida > Ixodidae > Ixodes > Ixodes scapularis. The sequence goes on along the minus strand of NW_024609880.1, from coordinate 42,441,327 downwards.
CGCGGTGGTCCTGCTTCTTTTTTTTTTTTTCTCGAACATTTTGTTTTATCGAGGATTTTGGCGATATTTATGAGTGCGTATAGCTTTACTCTTATATAAATGCTGCCCTTGTTGATGAAATTCCCTTGGCAGTGGCAGTCAGACGTCATCTGATGGACCATCAGATGACGTCTGATGGTTCATCACGTTCTACCAAGGCTGCTGACTGGCAGTCAGTGTCCCAAATTACGTATCTTGAAGGAATTTTCAATAGGGAACATGTTTTTTTAATGCCATTGCAACGCGCTACGTCTCTTCTTTTGAAATATCAAAAATCTTAACCCGGAAGTGATGCGGCTTCCTGGCTTTTTATACTTCCTCGGAGAACATGGCGTCACTTTGCACCTATAGCAGACCGTGTAGCAGCAGTGAGGATGATCGGGGAGTAGCGGAATTGAACGAAGTTTTCTATGTGTGGTAGACTTACCTCTATCCTTGGACGTTTTGCTTCGTATGATGTGACTTGCTGCGGCAAGTTCGTCGGAACGACACCACGCCTCATCTGAGGTACCACTTGAGCCCCCAACGCTCTCGAGAAGCTTGGGCTGACCTCGTAATCCTCGTCGACCCGCTGCGGAGTAGCCTTTCACGCAGCACCGGCGCGACATGGCCCCTCATGTTACTCACAAAAGTCCACTGGACGTCCTTTTCGGCCTCACACCGTCAGAGCCCTAAAAGAACTTCAAACTCAAAAATGAGGCATCGTCAGTTCACAGCTATATACAGCACGCGTGGGGAAGGTCGGTTGATCGCGGGCGAATTCGACATTTCCGGTTGGGCCGCTTCGAGGCGCTGCGAGAAGCTCGAGTTACAGGACGACTTAATCTTTGATGTCACTGCGCTAGCGCAGATTGCGCAGGAGCGTCAAATTCGGTTTTTGAAAATTGTTTCTCTACTTCTCCCAAGCTTCCAGTCATCGTTTTCAATCGTTCCGGATAATAAAACAAATGATGTTTGACGTGTCAGCGCCTTACGGGTGAAACCAGCTGGACAATGAAGGAAGGAGAAACAAAAAAAGACCTTTCGCTGGACTACCAACTATTTGAATAAATCTATCTTCCCTTCTACTAGCTCTTATGCGTATTCATTCGCTTTTGTTTCTTCTTTTCTTTATCCTGAATCATGTTGCCCCCTTTTTTATTCGTACTATTCATACTGAGCAGAGAGGGTGCCCTGCAGAAAGACGTTTTCTCTAGGTTGCAGGGTTATGGAGGCGGAGCTCACACAGGGCACCCTCCCTGCTCCGTATATATATAAAAAAATGGGGCAAAACGATTCAGGATGAAGGAAAAAAAAAAAAAAAGCAAATAAAAACGCGTAGGAACTATGCGTATTCATCCGCTTCTCCGCTTCTCCGTTCATCCAGAATATTTGCGTATACTCTTCTTCCAGCGTAAAATACGAGGAGCCCAGAATGACCTTAACTTGCCAGTCTCACCCTAGCTCTTTCCCGAAAATTCTAGGTCGAATATTCGAAATGACGAGCATAATAGATAAAGAAGCGAGCGCCGTATTGCCGATTCTTTCAATGATTCTCTCTCGCGATAGCCAGGTGTTACGCCGACGCAGCGTCGCTTGCTGCTGCCGCCGTCGACGCTCGCTGCTGCTTTCTTGATGTGTGTTCTTCTTCGTCTCTGGCAAAAGGTCGCCTGCATTAAATCTTAAGTTCATTCTGTCCTCTCCTGCCTCTTCGTTTGTTATTCGTGACAATAGCAGAACTACATGTATCATCCTTTTCCCCACGCGCGTTAATTTAAAATCGTGTGACTATTTTACCTGGCATAACAAAATGTGATTATGTACTTATTAGTCTAATATATTTATGCTAAAATCGAAAAAAAACGAAAGCATATTTTTCATAAAAAAAGGAAAGGGATCACTGCAATAATTAAAAAAGAGCGTTTTGGTGAATTGATACGAATACTTGAAAGAATGAAACATCGAGGACGGGGTCGGAAACAGGACTTCTTTCATTGAGCAAAGACATAGAACAGCACGAAATATAAAAACCGCCCCCCAAAGGTTTCAACGTTCGCGAAGAAGAAAAGGAGCAAATTGCTAAAAAGTAAAGGAAATTTGCTATAGATATAAAAGTTAAAAAGGCTCTGGCGTCACGACTAGGCATCAGTAATCTAGTTACCTCTGGTGCTAGGAGCTCGACCTCTGTAATTTTCAGTTACAACGGAGGTGCAGAAATATTACTTTTGACAGTTACATGGGTTGCCCAATATTTAGGTACGTTGACGATGGATTCGCCATTTATTCAGACGTTGTGCTCGCTGACAGCATCCTTGAAGTTTTCAAAGACTGTGCAGCGAGACTAACTTTTACGCAGCAAAATCCTTCAAAGGAAGGCTTACAATACCTGGATTTATATTTGCATCGTTATTCCTCAGGTCTTTGTTCGGCCTTCCAGCAGAGATCGAAGAATCCAGTCCTCTCTTTCACCAGTGCTCACTCCAAGCCAGTTAAGCATGGCATAGTGAAATCACTTTTTAAGTCCTCATTTTCCAAGACGTGTACGCATTTCTCCGAAAGTAACTTCAAGTTGCAGCAAAACAGGTTGAAAAGAACAGGCTTTCCTGCGGACCTACTTTGTTCCACCCCTGAAAGGTTCATTCTCGGGCAACAAATGCCTCATGCTGTCGCCAAAGAGAAAGATCGTATCGCTGTGATTCCTTACATACTCAATTCCGCGCAGTGTTTAAGATATATCACGTCCAAGTTCGACACGAGTGTGTTTTTATCCTAGCGTATGCGCCTTCAACAGATGTGTAAAAAGGTTAATGGAAACGATAGACAACAAGGTGAAATGTAAAACGTGTTAAAAAGTTTGTAGGGGGTGAAGAAATAAAGGTTTAGTGAATTCCACTAAGCTGCGGCATTCGGTAGATCGGACATACTGGGAGATGCGTTAACCATGAACACAGAAAACAGAGCTTGGAAGCATCAAATACTTTAAATGAGCATTTCAGCTAGTCGTCGTTCACAGCCGCACGTGCGATGACTGAACTACCTATTTCTCTGATACTAGAATACTGGGCGGGCACAACGACAGATTTGGGAGGGAAATTATTGAATCATTTGCCATAGGGACTGCCCCCCCCCCCCCCCCAGCAAGAACATTTATTTACCTTCGTTATCACTGACAAAGACAAAGTTAGAATTCGTAACATCTGCGATGACTAGATTACTTTACTGATACCTCGTCGTGACGCTAGTGCATATAAACTTTTAAAGTTATGGTAGCTTTCCGTTTGAGACAGTCAAGAATAACAGTTCCCCACCTTCATTATCACGGACATTGAAAGAGGTCGAATTCCTAGCACCAGTGGTAACTAGATTACTGATATCTAGTCGTGACGCCAGCGCCTTTTAATCTTTTATATTTATAGTAAAATCCTTTCATTTTTAACAATTTTTTACTTTCCTTCTTTGCGCGCGTTGAAACCTTTGGGGGCGGTTTTATATTTTCCGCCATCCTATGTTGTTGCTCAATGAAACAACTCCTGTTTCCGTCCCCGTCCTCAATGTTTTATCCTTTTAAGTATTCGTAAAGGTATGATATGTAGACGAGATAGTGAAAATTCAACATAACTGGCCTGAGTCCTTCGCACAAAATGGGGCGGGTGTAAACAACCTATTATGTTTGTTAATATATTTTAGAATAGACATTTCAAATTCAGCGCAAAAAAAAAAACATTTTGAAGTAGTTATGATGTGGACGAAAATGCGAAAATAGCAAAATCTGAAAACTAGTTTCATGGGAAAATAAATGAAAGTTATGCTACTGAGTACCAATTGGTTGGTGGATATTTAACACTGTAAAATTAGAACTATCGTACAAAAAACAAAACAAAACAAAAAGAATTGTAAGGAAGCAAAATCAGCCAGTAACATGTTGGCAAGAATTCATGAATTGTTCAACGTTTCGAAAATAATGTATCTAGTTTCGGTATCAAAAACCATTTTTATCTAATGATAATGTATGGGTATATCAAAGAACAATATTTAAAGTATAAAAAAAATCTGGGACCTCGACGCACTATTTCTGGCATCGTGTGTGAGCAGGCCCTGCAAAGCGTCCAACTAACCGAAATTCACAAATCTTGATTCGACTCGGCAGGAAAGTACTCAAAGCGACAATTACTGTATAACAACATCGAGTCATCAGGGTTTCTTTGGTGCCTTATGGCTTTTGCTGCAGCTTTGTGATCAATAAATTCCTACGAGCTATTAAACAAAATACTTTATTAAAGCCGTGGATGGCTGCCTTTCTTCTAGGGCATCCGATGCAGCGGGAAATATGTCAGTGTAACGTTATATATAACTTTAGTTACCTAGGTTTCAAGTTATGACAGAAAATAGAAACCTTGGCGCATTTAAACTGACTTCTGCTATTTATGATTGTCTCAAATAAGACGAGACACAAATCAACTGGACAGTCTAACAAATGATTTGCAAAAGCTGAGTAAGTCCTTCCCATGTCATTTTCTGCACCTACACCAAATTAACTAGGACATAAAAGAAGAGGATTTTCAGAGTTTGCATGGTAGCAACGTCATGGTTTTTGGGCGCGCACCAGAAACATGGAAGAGCAGAAGGGTGATCCACCGGCCTCCTTTTCAGCCCATAACCTAGCCGCATTTTCGGTAACGTCCTTGAGGAGAAGAGGCTTCTCTTCTTTCGGCACAAGGTTTGAAAGGCGGTTCAGGCTCATGTGCATCTCTGAAAAAAAAAGACAAATACCTTCTTTTATTCAAGAATAACGCAGCAACAATAAAATGTATTTGGGCGATCATTTAAGATCCCATGTTTTATTTCAACTGCTCACACAAAACAACTGAGGCGTTGAATGCTTACGGGCCAGTTCGTCAAAGCTGGAATATGTGTGCGTCACTTGCAGCACCTCGCACGTGGTTGGAATTAGGCTTGTTTTCTTCAGAAGGCCCGAAATGTACGACAGAAGGGCATCTCGGCTCACCAAATCTACGCTTGGAGGAAATGAATACTCGATCATCTGCATAGATGGGGTTAAATGTATACTGTGCATTACACACTTTGTTGTTCAGCTTTAGAAAGGCACTGAGTTTGCAGAACTATAAGTTCAAAAACTGAAACATTTGCAACGACTAACGTCACTGAGCGTAGATCAGTCAAAGAGCTTTGTGTTTGAATCCAACAATCGAGAATTACATGACGCATTGCTAAAAAAAAAGCGATACTGCTTGGAAGCGACGAACGCAATACTACCCGTAATTGAGGGGTTCGGAGCCATATTTTTGAAGTATAAGGGCAATTTTGGTGAAAGCTACGAACGAGAGACGTAGCTTAATGTTTTTTGTGGTAGGAACGTTTATTGCTCCGCTTCGTAGCGATAGTATCGCGGAAACAGGTGCCTAAAGCGCTCGACCGGTGGCCCTCCCGTATTTCCAGTGCCGCGCGTGCGCGGAGTTAGAAGTCCACCACGCGTGCGCGGAACGGGAGTCTTGCTCATCCAGCTCGTGATCACACCACCGCTTCGTCGTCTGCTATCCGCGAAGAAGACGTCGCCAACTCGCTTGACTCTGCTATACCCAGTTTTGTCCGCCATAGTATGAAATGACTTCTTGCCGTTCTTTACGTCTTCAGTAAACTTTATTCACAACATTTACATGCCAAATAGATACATCAAGGCCAGGCGAAACGGTCGTTGCTGAATGATCCGTTCCTCGTGATTGCATGAATCCTTCGTGTTTCTCGCTCCGCGTCGCTCCTGCCGTTGTCCCTCTTCGCAGCGGTTTCTTCGCTGTGAAGAATACTCAAAAAATTTATAGGACGCGTCCCATAGAAATTTTGACATATAACATTCTGCGAGAAATACACCGGCGTTTTTAAACTACAGTGGTTATTCGAAAAAAGCTGACCTCTTTATGAACAATGCGCGCGCCTGTATAATGACGAGGCAATGATAACGTCGGAAAGCAAAAATGAGATCTGTGGGGACCGCATACATTTTTTTTTTATTCCGGCGTTATCTTTGTTTTGCTACTCGCCGGTTCTTTTTCTAAATATCCATGACTGTTCTCTGTGGGTTCTGCGGGATAGTAGCCACGTAGGCATGCTCATATAAAGATCGACATATTTTCGAGTAATTACGGTGGCCCCAAAAGTGAAAAATAACCTAATATTTGGAAGGCCATCTGGATATAGAAAATGACACTTTATTTGTTACTCCAACTAACCTTTTTTGTTGTATTTGTTCCAATGCTCACCGATATAAACCGGGATAATATTTAGAGCAACGTCAGACTTCAACTTTGACTTGAGCATTTCTTATTTTGTTTACCGTTTTCAGTGATAAAGCGGAATATACTGCAGGGGGCGCGAAGCAGGATTTCACTAGAGTTTTTTTTATTCCATAATTCGCTGGACCCGCTACACTAATAAACACGCGGTTTGCAAATTGCTTTTTGATGTCCATCCACATCATTGAGGATCCAAAAATATCCCTTACTTGAACGATAGCACGAGCATATGACTTCAGCCCACTTTTATACCACGAGAAAAAAGAAAAATCCCCGAAAATAACTTATTTTGGGAAATTAGATCACCTGCAGTCTCAACCAAAAATCGTTTAGAAGCTTTAAAATCTATAAGCGAAACTGATTCGCTTTTCACTTAATTAGTTCTTTAACAACACGGTAGATAACGACAAGTGTATGTGTAACCTAGCCCCCCCCCCCCCCCCTCCCCCCTTATTGTATATTTTACTATAAGTTTATACTATTAGTAACACATTCATACTCCTGCGCAACTGGCAAAAATTAGACATTGCGCCAGGCAATTTCGGATAAGCTTTTTAAAAGCAAGTAAAATCGAAAAAAAAAGATTTGACTTCAACCCTTAGTAGCAACTGAAAATAATTTCCTTCGCATTGGAGACCGCTGTGTCTGAAAACAAGTGACACATACTAATATTATAATTAAGGACAATATCATCTTACCTTTCGGTATTTTTGCCAATGATCAATTGATGACAACTTTTTTCTCAAACGCATAATGCTACTGGTAGCAGTGAAGAGAAGCAGACATCCACCCCCGGGCTTCAACAATTCTTCAATGTTCTTGAGCGCCGTTTCTTGATCGTTTGTCCAGCTTAAGCAAAAGAAGGAGTACACACGATCGAACTGACCGTATCGCTCGACAAATTCGGTCATGTCATGCCTCGAAATGTCAAAGACATCGTAGCGAATCTTAGGGTGAGCAAAATGCTCCCTAGCAAACTCCACCATATCCTGAGATATGTCTACTGCGACGATTCTTTCCACGTCTGGGCACCGTGGAAGGAGATGATCACGGGTGAAGTCGCCAGTTCCGCAACCCACGTCGAGTATCTGCGGCTTCTTAATGTCGTCCATAAATGAGCTTTGAAATAAGTCCAGAACTCGGAGATTATCTTGCCGTTGCATGCTATTTCTGCCAATGTACGCGTCCGGGTTGATAATGGCACGGGTCGTATTACAGTTCACTCGAGTGCTCGACGGGATGGTCGAAAAAGCGGCCATTTCTGCTAGTTGCACACAAAGATCAATTGTTTTGTTGAGCGTAGCCTTGTAGTCGCGCTACTAACGTCACGCTTCTACCTTAAATATGACACCGACACGAAGCGAACGTTTATGCCCATGCGCAGTTTGGAGGAGCATAAGCGGTAACGCGGCAGTCATTCATTGGCTCTTCTCTGTGGAACAGGAGAGGATTATTTAAGATGGGGTATACCGGTGCTGCCAAGCGTTCATCGAGTTTCCGTTGGAGTATAAGCCGGCATGAACGTTTCAGATCTGAACCTGGATAACACCAGGGAAACGCACCTGTAGCGGATGCCTGATATAAACACCTGTACCACGTCGAGGATGACTTTATTTTCACCGCATGTTAGACTTAATATTCCAAACATATGTTTTTTTAGAGCGCAGCTCTTAGGGGCCCGTTCCCGGCTTGAGCGGCGTCGCCGTCGGCGTCGGCGTCGCCGTCGCCGTCGGCGTCGGCGTCGGCGTCGGCGTCGGCGTCGGCGTAACCGCAACCCTCGTAACCCTCGTGAGGGTTACGAGGGTTACGAGGGTTAATCTCATGAGGGTTACCCTCACGAGGATCACGAGGGCCACGAGGGTTACTTACCCTCGTAACCCTCACGAGGGTTACGAGGGTTAGTTACCCTCAAAAGGGTTACCTTCACGAGGGTTACCCTCACGAGGGTTAACCCTCGTAACCCTCGTGAGGGTTACGAGGGTTACGAGGGTTAGTAACCCTCGTGACCCTCGTGAGGGTTACTAACCCTCACGAGGGTTAGTAACCCTCGTGAGGGTAACCTTCACGAGGGCTACCCTCACGAGGGTCACGAGGGTTATGAGAGTTACCCTCACGAGGGTTACTTACCCTCGTAACCCTCACGAGGGTTACGAGGGTTAGTAACCCTCGTGAGGGTAACCTTCACGAGGGTTACCCTCACGAGGGTCACGAGGGTTATGAGAGTTACCCTTACGAGGGTCACGAGAGTTACCCTCACGAGGGTCACGAGAGTTACCCTCACGAGGGTCACGAGAGTTGCCCTCACAAGGGTTACTAGGGTTACCCTCACGAGGGTCACGATGGTTACCCAGGTCAAGTGACCCCCCCTGGGGTCACGTGACCTGGGGATACCCCCGAGGTCACGTGACCCCCCGTTGACGTCATAGCCACTGATGACGTCATCAGTGACGTCACTGATGATGTCACCGGCATCCGCGTCGTCATCATCATCATCACTGATGACGTCATTAGTGACGTCACCGGCATCCGCATCGTCATCATCATCACTGATGGCGTCATCAGTGACGCTACTGATGACGTCATCGGTATCGTCACGTGGCCCCAGGTCACGTGACCCCCGCGACGTCACGTGACGCCCCAAGGTCACGTGACCCCCAAGGTCACGTGACCCCCCGCCCCCGAGGTCACTTGACCCACCCCCCAGTACCCTTCCCTCCTCCTCCTCAAGAGCTGCGCTCTAATTCGGCGTTACAGGGAGTTGTAAACGGCTTTTTTTAAAAGCAACTTCAATCGAAGTTATCATTTCTCCGGGATAATGTTCTTCACCCAGCCTGAAGTCAGGTTACGAAAGTAATAAGTGGCGATTTATATCTTAATTTTACTAATAGCCATTGAAAAATTCGCATTAGCTGATATATTTTAATCAGATATTCGTTAACCGTAGTCAATATATTAAATAGCTGTTGTTAGAAGTTTGTTCTAATCTGGGGCATTTTCTAACAACTATACAATGCCGAGGCCCAAAGAGCTATAAGCTAATGAATAAGCAATGGGCTTGCATAGACCAAGGGGCACGCATAAATATTGTTTTATTCGACGTAAACTAAAAAATAAAAAAAAAACATTTTAAATGCGGTAAGTTTTTTGTAACCGCATTTTTGTGAAAGAATTGTATCGAAGCGCAATCTAAATATTCTATAGTATCATAATACGGGACATGATCAAAATACACATTGTGCAGCAACCGGTCCTGATTTACTAAGGCTGAACGACAACAGGAGCGGGGAAAAAAACCCGAGTGATACAATATGGTCAATTTCATTTTTGTCGAAGGATTAGTACATGATATAATGATCGGGATTTTCACATTTTGAAGCTCGAATCTGCAGCGCAGTATATTTTCGCCGACACATTGTCCTGTTGCTATGAGGTATCGAGTTAGGTTAAAGCCGACGAAAATCTTTTTTCAAGATATTGTTCAATGCACAATTAGATGAGCCTTCATCATGCGATCCGGACACGACATTTGAAAGGGCGATTAGAAGGGAAGGTTCTTGTACTTTTGTCTGGTTCTATTACAGTATACCACTCAACTTGTGTGGAACCATACATCGGAGCTAAAAAGAAATGTTAGAACGTTTTACACACACACACAAAAAAGAGGATATTTAGATACAGAAAAAAAAAAGGACTCATACGAGCCGCCGTATGACGCCCGTTGGTCACAGGTCTTCTGCAAAGGTTGGAGGAAGAACTGCGCGCGAACGGATATCTTGTACGAGACAAGCTTCCCAAGGAGATAGCGGCATGTCAAGACGCCATCCGGGACTTGCAGAAGGTGGCCACTGAACCGGCCATGGGGCAAAGCGACATCGACAAGATTAAGGCCAAGGTCTGTTAGCACGTCTTATTTTTAATTCTTGTTCTTGTGTCGTACAGCGCGCTTATTATTTAAATGCCACAAGAAACAAAATTATTGAGCGGTCTCATGTTTTGTCTTTGCCTGAATTTACACAGTGGAAGAAAGGTTTGCAAGTTGAAAGTGTCTTTCAAGACTAAGTGTGAATCATAGTGCTTTTTAGTGTGTAACTTGCAAAAAAAGAAAATGTTTGGACATAAAAGTTTCTTGATTTCTGCCACCAAATATTGGTTTTAATGTTCTTATTTATAGTAAATATTATGAGTCTTTCTTCTAGCAGTTTATTCGTAAGTTGGTTTGTTTTTTAATTTCATTTAAAATTAATACTCACTGTTTACTCTTCTGCAGATACACACAGAAAATGCCGAGATAAACGCCCTCTACGAACAAAAAATGCGAAGCCAGGAGACCACCGACGACAAGCTGACACTCTTTAGACAACAGGTACTTATGGCCAATCAAGTTTATACTTTTGAAATTTTTACCGTTGGTTTGCTTTGTGGCAGAGTCATAAACAGTTGAAGTATTTTCGTACACCGAATATTTCGGCTCTTGTCGTGATTCATACAAATTACCAGACCACATCACGGATATATGTATACGCTTTGCAATTCTCTATTTAGGAAAAAACACAAGATACATAAAAGTGCTTACACGTACTTTCTAAATATCCCTTTTGGGCTTTTATTGCTAAAATATAAAATGATTGAAAATAGCCTGACTGTGAGAGTTGTCGATGACCGAAGCACATTTAATCTGTAAGGCAACGTTACCGCCAATCTACTGCGGCAATGTCTTGTCCTCTGCTATAATAATGTGTGTCTTTCCCTTTTTACGCACTCCTGTTTTGATGAACTTATGAGTGAAGTGCAAAATAGTAACTAATGTGTTAAAGCGTTCAGATATTAGCTGTGACCGTATTTAATTGTACGTGCATTTATATATCTAGTTATACAAGTGTTCGTTGTTTTATTGCCTCAAGGATGTACTCGAATACATTACTAATTATTACCACATCTCTAAATCAGACACAATCCTTGCTTGAAAAATAAAACATTAATAAATTATGGGACTGAATTTATCAGTTTATCAAACATTCAATTTACTTATCACAGGAGCTGCAAGAAAACAATAAAAATGGAAACAAATTTCCACGTGCTCACACCAAAAATGTTTTGTTTTGTGTCCCAGGTCTCAAGGATGACTGAGGAACCTGGGAGTGAGACGTGACTTTATTTTTCAGGCTGCTGTGATAGCAAGAAAAAAAGAGGCCGCAGGAGAAACTCTGAATGAACTCCGGGTTCAACTCAACCAGCTGGAGTCGGAGCTGAAAGAGAAGCAGAGCCAGATTTCCGCAGAAGGAGGCGAGGAAGTTCTTAAGGGAGAGGACGTTAGTACATTTTTTAATTCTTGTCCTTCATACTTTACGGAAACGGGAGTTCACAATGATTTCTGTGCATTTTGTTGAGCAGGAGTGCATGGAAACAAAATAAAATATTATCTAGCTTATATCTTCCAGAGTTAACATACGTGTGACAACTCGCAATAAGGTATAGGGTACATCCTTTTTTTTTAGTCTCTAAATATACATAGGGCGCGACACTGTTAGTACTAACAAGCGTTCTACAGTTTATACTATTTTTAGCTTAAAAATGAGCGACTGCTTTAAAAGAAAAAAATACTAGTCTGGCGCATAGGTCTTAATTCAGTTCACTAATCTACCCGACGAAGTTTGGGGCTCATCAACACCCTGTTCGAGAAAAAGGCAGATATGCGCTGATGTGCTTTCTCAAATAGTGTCCCGTAGTGAACATAGAACAACCCGTGGCAACTAATACGTTTTATATTTTAAAATTTTGATGAGGTAATGGTATTAACTCGACAATTGTAAACGTGTCTTTATCAGCTATGTCAGGTGTCCCGAACGCACATTCTAAAAAATGCCTGCGCGTCTACTTACCCGCAAAACGCTCAAAGAGCCAATCATTGCGATCTAGCGAATCAGGTCAGAGAATAATGAGGCGGAACATTTGTTTAAACCTTAAAATTATGTCCACGCTGTAGCATTACGTAATGAAAGCATGACGCTTTGCATTGCGTAATGCCACAGCGCAGACTTCATTTTTAGGTCTAAACGGATGTTGCGGCTCATCATTCGCTGAGCTGATTTCCTACACTGCAAAGATTGGCTCTTTGAGCGTTTTTCGAATAAGTAGACGGCCTGGCATTTCTTGGAGTGCAGCAGTTCTGCGCTTTACGACAAAATGCTTTAAGTCTTCGTGTATTTCGTGTTAAAAAAACTCAATGCAACAACGCGATTAGTTTAGTCTTGGATTGTAGAACGTGTCTCCCCCAAAGTTACACAACAAAACGGTCCGTGAAAACAAGCGTCTTGCCGTATCAAGATGTAAATTTTCTAAAATACCTCTTTTACTGGTCCAATCACTCATCTCAATGACAATTGCTTGATTGCGCATCCCCGCTTCTACGCTGCAGCGCGAGTGCGGCCACCGGACGGCCATCTTGCATGCCGTTTTTTCTCGTTTTGCAAGCGCTGCAGAGGCTGGCGGCAGCGTGCTCAAGACACGTTTTCTACTCGTTCGTCGTCATTCGCCGAAGACGTTCTTTAAGATCCTGTGTGAGGCGTGATACTTGCCGTTGAGAACACGTGAACATTTTTACGTGCCGTGGGAAAAAGGCACAACTCGTTGAAAGCAAGTTTTGCCGGTTTGGCGGCGTGTTCAAAGCTCCCTTTGCACGCCGAAGTGATGTGTCTCTGCTTTTGCACGCTTGGATACCGATCAAGAATCGACGCCGCGTGAATGTGTTTGGCGAGTGCAATGTGCGTGAAGCCGTTTGTGCCTGTGGATCGGCGTCTTGCTTTACTCTGACGATTGCATGCTAACGGCACTCGCAATCCAGAAGCGAGCTTAATCCACCGTCCAGTAGCGACGGAAAAGGGAGGAAGGTACGTCTTTTTCTTTGTTCTTAGACGATTTACATACTACTGCGCAAAACAGCTCTTCATCGCGATTAGTTCTGGCTAATTATCAACCTACTTTATTGCACTTGACGTTTGAGCGCGGCTCGCCTAATTGTGAGTGGTCAACAGATTGCACATGACCACGTGGAGCGCGCTTTAAAGATTTTTATTCTCACCATCTTGTACTTTTGCCTTCGAAAACCCTCCTTGCTCCATAGCGTTGCTCGCTTCGTGCTCCAATGTGATCCATTAGAGTAGATTTTTAACGTAGTCATGGTTAATAGCACATAAGAGCACGTACAGATCCCCCCCCCCCCCCCTTTTTTTAATGATAGCAACTCACCGGAACAACTGGACGATCGAGAACTCCGTGGCCGATATATATATGTATGAACTAAAGCCATCTACGTGCGACGCACCTTCAGAACTTTGTTGCGGCATCGACTCTTGATCGGTATCGAAGCGTGCGAAAGCACAAGGATGCAGCACTCGGCATGCCAAGGAAGCTTTGATCACGCCGCGAGACCAGCGACACTCGCTTTCGACGAGTTGTGCCTTTATATACGGCTTCACGCACATTGCACTCGCAAAACACGTCCACACGGCGTCGATTCCTGGTCGGTATCTAAGCGTGCGAAGGCACAAAGACACGGCACTTCGGCGTGGCAAGGAAGCTTTAAACACGCCGCGAGGCCGGCGAAACTGGGTTTCGACGAGTTGGGACTTTTTCTTGCGGCACTGCGCTTTCGTTGAAATTTTCACGTATTCTCAACGGCAAGTGTCACGCCTCACAGAGGATCTTAAAGAACGTCATTGGCGAATGACGGCGAACGAATAGAATACGTGTCATTAGCACGCGGCCGCAGGCCTCTGCAACGCTATCAAAGCGAGAAAAAAATTGCATGCAAGATGGCCGTCCAGTGGCCGCACTCGCGTAGCGGTGATGCGCGATCCAGCAATTGTTATTGAGGTCAGTGAGTCCAATTAACATACTAAAATGTAAATGTGTTACCTCAAAAAGGAATAAAATTAAAACTAAAGACCTGAATTTTCCAGTGGTGGAACGGCAGCTGATGGAAGGAGGTCGAACGACGGCCATGTTTGCCTAGTTTATTCAGAGATTGCGCAACAAATGCTGGCAAGGCGCGCAGGGGGCGGCGCAGGGCGAGTGACCTCGCACAGAAATCTGTTTTAGAGGCGCGTGTCAGTTCGTGTTGCCGATATCCGCGAAAAAGTAAGCTCATAATTCAACTCTGTGTTCGCGCTCGCAACGCAAGGAACGTCACGTAGTAGAAATTGCTAAATAAAGACGATAACTGCTGCTTTACAAATCACTTACCCGTAAGAACAATTGTTTCTTGCTTTCTGCGCCTACTTTCGGAGCTTGGTTTGTCTCAAGAGACGTGGAATGGAAGGCGCGCCGGCATTGGTGAAGGTATCCGCGCGCAAAGCTTGGGTACACTTGCGCTTGCCGGCATTGGTGGCGCCATCTCTGAACACGCTGGGAAAACATGGCTGTTCTTTGATTCCCCCCCCCCCCCCCCCCCCGGACAGCTGCCGCCCGACCATTAAAAAATATCAGTTTTTGAATTATATTTAGTTTTATTGGGATTAAAGAACTGTACATTTAGTATGTTGATTGGACTAGTAAAAGACGTATTTGAGAAAAGTTACAGCTTAATGCGACAAGTATACAATTTTCACTGGCCATTTTGTGTGCGTAAAGTTTTGTCTTTATGGGACACGATATCGATTTATGAAACACACGGTCCTTTATGCTATCCCTAAGACGGCTTGAAGGCGGAAAGCCCACACTCCAAAAAAAAGTTCGTGCGTCTACTTTGCCGCACATCACAACCTACGCAGGCAGCTCAGCGAATGACGATGCGGAAACATATGTTTAGTCTAAAAAACGCAATCTGAGTTGTGACATTAAGCAATGCAAAACGTCACGCTTGCATTGCTTAATGTCACAACTCAGACTGCGTTTTTTGGTCTAAACAGATGTTTCGGCATCGTCATTCGCTGAGCTTCCTTCGTGAGTTGCGGTGATTGGCTCTCCAAGTGTTGTGCGGGAAAGTAGACGCACGGGCTTTTTTAGAGATCAAGCGCCGATGCAGTAAAGACAAACACACGATCTACTTTGTTCCACGTTCTCTTTTACACATTCGTTTTTTTGACATGTTCTTTATTGGTTTTATATGTTATTTCTAGATTTCACGCACATAATTCCTTGTAGTCCTCTTACGTCTGTTTAATTCCTCTTAATTCTCTTTAATCCCTCATAATTCACTTTAATTCCCCTAAATTCACTTTGATTCCTCTTAATTCGCTTTGTCATCCTTCTTAATTCCATTGCCGGTACTTTTCGTGTCGCCAACGTGTTTTCGCTCGGATTTTGAATGCGCCGCTCACACACTTGCCACCGAGGAGGACCGAGCGAGAATCCAGACCAGTTTTCAATAGCCCCTTCTCTGGCAAAAAGTGAGCGCACGGCGCGCGGTCGCCGAGCGGATTCTTGTTTCTCTCGCGAGATGAGAGCAATCTCTCCGTGTGCCGCTTGTAAATCTGGAGCCAGTGGGGCGCTCGCCGAGCGGCTCCAACCGCTCCGTGGAAAAGTGGCGGAGCGTGTCGAGCGGTCCGGAGTAGTTCTCCGCGCAGCCTTTTTCTGAGGAGTACGATCTGTAGTCGTCACTCACAACGCTTCAGTAGCGTTATTGACATTCCCGCGGGGGAGTGAAGGAGTTTCGCGGCTTTTTTGTTTCGATTGCTGAGTGGGCTCTCTTGGTGTGCGTGTTTTCGTTCTCCTCGTCATGACCGACTAGCCCGAGCATACTGCGGCGATGACATCGCTGCAGTTAATTTCAGGAGGTCTAATAAAACGCAGTGACAGCGACGAAGATACCAGCTTAGCTCCAGCTGGAGTGAAAACGAGGCAGCCGTTCTCGGCGAAGTGTTTGCCGAGTCGTTTGGCTGGCCAGCGAAGAGGCTCCAGATACCGCGTTACGTCGAAGGCGTTGTGCGCGCCTATTCGGATGAAGAGCTAGGTATGTCGTTTGTTTGTTTTGTGGTCTCTGTAATGCAATTGGAATAATTACACGACAACACGCCAAATACTCCGCAAATGGAAGTCGCCTTCGGAGATGATCGCTTTACGCAATACGTGTTTTGTATTGCTTAAAGGGACACTGACAGGGTATTTATGCTCGCCGAGGTTTTTAGTTGTACGTGACATATGAGAGCTCAACTACCCAGAACAGAATTTGCGGCTCGAAATTCGGTTTCTTTCCGCCCGAAAACCGCCCATCAAGAACTGGCCGGTTCGAGTCTCGCTCACTCTCTTTTTCGAGGTCACGGGCCGTTTTCTAAGGTATCGATGCGACCACCAAATTTAATCAAAGTCGTGGGTCACTGAAGGCACACACTCAATATTAAAAATAGAAAAAAATATGAAACCCATTTTTTGTGGCTTCTAAAAAGCTGTAAATACGTTGATTGAAAAAAAACGTTCCACAGACAACCGGAAGCATTCTGTGCGTTCGTCGTTTCGCGTATCGTGGGACTCGCGGGGACGGCGATGGCAGCGGACGACGGGCGTGGGACCTCTATTTCAGAACTGTCGTTCGCGGTACCGGCGAATTCTGTCTACCTTTAAAAGAGAAATTTGGGACTGATCAAAAGAATTGGTATTCATCCCGTACGACACGCCCGGCCACCAAGCCGATCTACACGAAGACGTCGCCGAGCCGTCGCTCCCTTCTCGTGGCTGAAGACATCGCTCGCGCAAACTTCAAGCACGACGTGTCTACTTCGAGTTGAATATGCACGCGTAAGATTTCTTTACTAGGTGCGAATGTCCGCAAAGCGTGGTGCTTCCCGACTTCGACTCGGGAGTGCATTTGCTAGAGAAAAATCGACAGCAAACTTTCCAACTTACAGTTTACCGGCTTAATTATTACAAAGGAAAGAGATCCACCAGAAAAGAGGTGCCCAGTAGCTCGGTGGGAAAGACGTCCGGTTCACACGCGGTAGGACCGGGTTCGATCCCCCGTGAAACTTTCTTATTTTTTATTTTTTTTCAAACATATCCCGATGTTTACGTATCTTTTTTCTTTTTTTACAATCATCACTGAAGAAACAAACAAAAATAACAAACAAATGTTGCGGACGATACTTCGCTGAATTAAATGGTATGTGATTTCCTTTTTGACACCTGCGAACTCAATGTAATCACGTTCCACAAAATGCAAGGAGCATATAAATCAGGTAGCGTCCGCTTTCCGAGGTGCCCTTATATGTTCTACAGGAATTGCAGCCAGCCAATGGTCCCGATCCCGTTGATCTTTCGGAAACTCTGTCGCACAATGCCACCTTTTTTCGGACGCAGGACATGTGAGCCAGCTCTTCACGCAACATCTTGGGTGTATTCTTTTCGGAGCCGATCATGGAAATTCACCACGGGCACTCGCTACTCATCTCCGACTCCTCAATGTACAAAACAACTCACCTTGGAGTACAGAACAACGAGCGTAACAAACATAACTGCAAAAGAATCGCCCGGCGAGCAGTTCTCGCACGCCGCATCGCACGCCGCATGTCGTGTCGTCTGCTACGGAAAGGAAAAAAACAAAAAAAAAAAACAAAAAAAAAAGCACGGTCGGGTGTAGTCACGTGACTTCCGCCACTCACTCTCTTCTCTCCACTTCTCCGACCTCCGTCGGGTTTCGGTTTCGGTTTCGAGCAGTTGCGTCTTTCGGTTTTATTAAAAAAATACGCTACTCTGTTGCAAAATATTAATTGGGTAGTCCTCCGACACCATAATGAAGCCCCTGGCAAAAAATGAAAAAAATTTTTTGGGGGGTGTCAGTGTCCCTTTAATAGCATCCTACGGCTCGCACAAGTACTTCTAGTTGTCTTCATCGGGCTTATATAACTGTAAGGAAAAATAAATTGTGTTTTAACGTCGGGGTCACGGTTAATCAAGTAGTAAACAGTCATTTTTTGTCAAAGCATAAAGTTCCTATCAGAACTACATGCTTTCAGCAAGATAGCAATGGGAACCGCAACTGTTCAGAAGCAAGAACAGACGCTCTAGAAGCGGTAGCGCTGGGAGCGTTACGCTTGATTTGCTCCGCCGCGCGTGCCACTCGGATGGATCACGTGACCGATCGCTCACGGAGGCCGACGGCTCAACGACCGCTAGCGCGGAGCGCTCGGCATTTGCCAGGGGAAGCGGCTATAAGCATCTTGTTGCGGCGTATACCCGCTCCGCAGCAGCGCATTCGGTCGTACGCCATCGCAAGTGGCTTAAAAACCAGTCTTGTCTGTCTCGGTCATACTCAGTTGCAAGAGTGTGAACGGCAGTTAACGGTGATAGAACAGGCGAGCTGCTGTATCTTTGACCTTTTAATGATTATACCCGGGTCCCAACACCGGGGTGAGAAAACTAGAAAGATCGAACCCGGAAGAAAAAGAAATATGTGACAGGAGGGCAAAGCCTCAAACTCAGCTAAACGTTTATTCAGTAAATCTCTCTTATATATAACCTACTCTCAAGCTCGCCACCCTTTCCACGCAAAAGGTAAAAACATTCACTCAGCTCAAACGCAGAACACTTCGGCCCTGCCATTTGCCTCTCCTTTTCTGAACAAATGCAGTTAGCCCACGTCGCCCTACAGCCTTATATGGATACTTACGAAGTCAAACCTGTGCTACAGTGACCTAGAATGGGATAGTGAGCTCACCGCCCTCTCTCGCGCATCCTTCGAGGTGAAACGGTCTATGTAGGAGGCCGACGGGGCGCTGCTCTTGACTTCTCCTGAAGCATCCTGCATGCCTACGTCCGGCCGCGTGAATAGACCCTTTACGAAAGTCAGTCTACCCACCTTGTGCAGAGCCAGACCCGACGCTCTAATGGCGGAACTACACTGTTTCTCCACACCAGAAAAATCGAACGTCTTCGAAAGCATAGAGCAGAAAAAGGAAAAGATGTTGGTCCTTTCACGTCACCTTCGATGCACGGAATCGAGGGTGTTTGATTTAGCCGCGCATGATCTCCTATCACCGCCATTAGAGCGGCAATAATGGAGCTTTTTATACTGCCACAAGAGGACTCTGACTTTTGAAAAGGGTCTATTAGCGTTAGGTTTAGGTGTTGGCGTTGAGCGTCTGGGTGCAGTTCGCGCGTGCTAGTCTGAGTTTCTTTGCCGTGTGGTAGCTGTGATTATTGTTGTCTAGCAGGTTTTTGTTCTTTGACTCAAATGCAAGAATACCTAATCGACTTCGAACCTAGAGTTTTGCGCCTGACTGAAGAACATGATATGCTCACGCGAAGGACGCTCCAAAGGTGTTTTTGGTCGTTGTACCTCGTTGTACCGAAGGACAAGGAGCGGCGAAAACTATGGTGTAAGAACATGCATCGAGCGGAAAAGACGTTGGATGAGACCTCTGATGTGTGCGAATTACTTTTTGAACCACAGTTTGTAATTAGAGATTACGTGCACGTCATCAACGGTGAAGAGGTACGCGTTCAGCATGGGAAACCAGTGTTTTCGGCCGACGCAGTTCCTACGATTCTTCCGAATTTTCCCAGCTATCTGACGAAGAAAACACCGACGCACACACGCGCTGATACGCACGCGATCGCAGAAACGCGGGAGAGCTTCAGGAGGAGTTGACTGGAGCGCTATCTTTCAATTTAGACACGAACCGCCTCAGCAAGCGGGTGCGGTAAGCCCACTACCCTATACTATAGGCCACTCTACCTGGACACCCTCCGCGAAACAGATGCATCATTGACCTTCATTTCGACACTCTCCTGTTAAAACACACGCACACACACACACACACACACACACACACACACACACACACACACACACACACACGCAAACGGACACACACACGCACACACACATACACACACACACGTCTTTGTAGAAGGCCTTGGAAGCGTTACTGAACTGCAAAGATGCTCGGCTTAAACAATCACCTATTGTCTTTATC
This sequence comes from Ixodes scapularis, assembly GCF_016920785.2. NCBI lineage: Eukaryota > Metazoa > Arthropoda > Arachnida > Ixodida > Ixodidae > Ixodes > Ixodes scapularis. The sequence goes on along the minus strand of NW_024609880.1, from coordinate 42,421,094 downwards.
CAAACTGTTTCTCTTACCTTTCTCTTCATGCCATTGTGTTCGTTTGCACGACTTCTGTTTGTGACCACTGGAGTGTACCGTTACCCCACGTTTCTCGTGTTTTTCATTTTTTGAAGGAGGAAGTGTCGAAACGGTCGTTAGTAAAGCATCTGTTTCGCGGACGGCATACCGGTTTGTACTTGTAGGCATGTATATGAGGGTGCAGGACGACGCGTGCAAACTGCGTTTGTTCAGAAAGGGGGGCAAATGGCAGGGCCGAAGCGTCTTAGATTTGAACTGAGTGAATGTTTCGATCTTTCATTTGGAAAGGGTGGCGACCTTGAGGGTAGGAGGCATATAAGAATGGTTTGCTAATAATATTTTAGATTTGTCCTCCTGTCACTGATTTTCTTTCTCTCCCACGGTTGATATTTCCGGAGTTTTCGCCCAAGGCTTAGGTAATTCTTCTTAATGCAGGATATATATGGTACACAGGGGTACAAATATTAGTGTTAACAAAAATGCTACTAGAAGGAACTATGCTAAAAGTCATTCAGGAAAGTATTGAACGAATGTCAACATTTCTAGATAATGATCTCAAGGCTAAACTTCAAATAGAAGTAGACTGATGTAATTTTTCTGGAGGGCAGAAAACCTTACAGGAATTTTTTGAGAAAAGAGAACCGTGTTTTTCGGACCGGGCAAATAAACTATGCCTCGCACAAAGCTCAAACTCCGTGAGAGTGTGACGTTAGAGTTTGGGAGAAAATTCGAAAGTTTGTCGGCATGGAGCTACCGAGAACCAAAGATAATTGAAATAAGCAACATTTTTCTATTAGCCCACGTCCTCCTAAGCCGAACATTGTCAAAACAAGGAATGACATTGTGCTCGCGTGTATCATCTATTTCTGTGAAAAAAACTTTGTCAGCGAGAAGGAAAGTAATATCCTATTTCTTGCTGACAAGTTTTTTTTTTTACCGCTATTAAGTCTATAAGCGTCCGCAATATCGAGTTTTGTATAGACAATATTAGGCTTAAGTTGACGTCGGCCCATAGAGAAATTTTATGTTTCTCACTTATCTTTTTATCCAAATAACCTCATGCTCTCAAACTCTCGTCACGTTCTCACAAAGTTTGAGGAAGTTTGAGCTTTCTGCGATGAAAAGTTTATTCACCCTGGCAGAAAAACACGGTTCTGGTTTCTCGGGAACTTCCTTTATATCTATCAAAACCTGATCTTGTTTTAATCGTTACGCTTTTTACGCGTTGAAGGAAAACGGTAAACAGATCGTTATTCTGATTTATTCTGCTTTTAGTTCAAGAAGTATGTGGGTACTCTTCGCGGCAAGAGCACCACGTACAAAGAAAAAAGACAGGAACTTGCAGAACTCAGGGCCGAAACAGGAGTGCTCGCCAGAACAGCGGAAATTCTCCAGCAGAAGCAAAGAGAACTCACCAGGGAATTGGTAAGTGATAAAAATTGGAGTGCTCAGTTGGCACGCACCATGAAATCATGGTAACCTTGTTGTGAACCATTGCATCTTTTGAATTATAACCTCTGCACTACAGCTTGTTTTAAAAATAGCCACTACCTGCTCACCTCAAACCATCTCAACCACGCTTTGAAATGTATCGACGTGGACAAAATTGCACACGGAAATTACGTCCTAAAACATACATTTTACGCAAACCTCTTTCGTATCTTTATTGTATGTCTACTGATTAAATGTGATTATAACATAACCTGAACAGCAGTCTCACACAATACGAAAACACGCTGCTGAAAACCTCATTAACCTTTAGCAGTGATTTTAGCTTGACGCCGGTCGTCAAGAACGAATTTGTGTTGGTGGGGAGTCGACGTCACAAATGAGCCAACTATTCACTAAACATCCTTTTGACTGTCATGCCTAGAGGGAGAGGCGACTAATATCACAATGGACGTCCGTTCATTTAAAAAAGCGCACACCTGCTAAGTCCGATTAAGCTGGACATGTCCTATCACCACGAACCTTTCAGGAAGTTCTAGAAGATCAAAAAGGTGTCCGTGGTTACCATGCACTACACGGTGCGCTTCAAAGTGCGTCTGGCCAGAAGGCCAGTCTGGATGACCGCAAGAACGCCACCTTGGAAGATATGGCCGCAATGGTGACCAGCCTCAACAGCCGAATCACGGATAAGAAAGGTCGCCTTGCTCCCATCATTAAGGATCTGAGACCGCTGCGAAAGAGCTGTCAGGTCGGTATTTACGAAACTCATCCTCGTAGGCGGTACGTCCGCGTTTCGGGGTACTGGATGCACAGAATCCTTGTCGAAAGAAAGGTGATGGAACGCGTTTCTTATAATAATATAAAAAAAATTGTATTCAATAATAAAGAAACCAGCTATAGTCACGGACAGTATAAGAGATGCAGGCCGTGTTAAGTCCCTAGGTGCTGATTAATATAATCGTTCCACAGCCCACGATATGGGGACGTCAGCCCACAAGAACGCCGACGAACAAATCACGAAACAAGAAGTAGGTTCATTATAAGCCCCGTCCTGGCGTTTCTCAGCTCTCTTCTCCGTGACTATGCACTAAATCAACTCTCTGACGTCACTCCGCTGCGGTGGAACTGCTGATGGTTCTGCGCCTGCGCAGACGGTTCTTCTTACCCGAATCCGGTTTCTGCGCACGCGCCGTGCGTGCACTTGGTGTGGGCAAAGGATGGCTTGTTTATGAACAGCGTTTTGGTCTATAGGAGCTGGGAGCGAACTTTGTTTATATTTATTTACTGAATTGGGACATTGGGCGGAAGTCAAAAATGATACAGCATGAACTGGTTTTTATTTCGGAAACAAATGTGCAGCGGTTGCCGTAGAACCTATGGTGAACCTTTTTGCCGCTAGAGGTCGGTCAAATCTATGGTGACGTGACTGTTGGAATCTCTGAGTTAGCTGGAAGGCGAGAAAGAATAATTCGATACCGTTGATGACGTCACTTTACATAGTCTTTTTTTCCCCCTCTCTTTCTCTTCTGCGATCGGTAGGCAGCATAGACGAAGACTGCGCGGAACTTCAGTTTACGATTATGTCGTTTCTACTGTAAACATAAAAAAAGAAGGAAACTGTCTACATTATTTCAACGCGTGAACATTCAAGCTAATATTCTTTCTAAGAATTCTGAAACAACTTTAGTTTTCCTTCAGAACTTAAGAGCATTATGATGGTGACAATCTAAGTAACTTCAGGGACGGGTAGATTATATACTTTACTTGATATTACAGGACTTGACCATAGAATATGAAAAAAAGAAATCCACCTACGATTCTTGCGCCGCAGGCTTGGAAAGCAACCTTTCCAGACTGGAGCAGGTACGTCTCGCACACCGTTCAGGATGGCATTAAAATAAAAGGAAACGAAAAGATCTCATGACCACATCAATATACAACGTCACAGAACACACAACTGAGAGCTCTCTACAATATGTGTACCTTATTTGCATCTGAAACTATTTTATTTCGCAAAGGTATACGCTCGAACAATTTCTTATGGCACATTTTAACGGATGCTTCAATTTTGTAAGATTGATAAGAATGATTTATTGTGTTTTACTTAAATTTCGGAATAAACACCCAGGATAAATCATTGGTGATATGTGCACACCCAGGCTTTTTTATCTGTGCTTCAATCATTTCAGAATCTCGTATTGAGGAGCGTCTTGGTTAATATTTTTTTTAAGTCGTGCCCCATATTCAGCTCAGCTCATAAATCTAATCTGAGCTTATGTAAAGCTTATCAAAAACTTCACGTGAATTCAATTGAAGTTGAACTGATAATTTAGCAGAATTAAATTAAAACTGAGATTACAGGCTGCAAACGGAAATAAACTTGTGATCGCTGATTTACCTATGGCCACTTGGAGTTTTCATTTGCTCAACAACCACGCTCTGTTTTTGTTTGTAAGATAAAATAAAACAAATGTTATGTTTACATTGATTGGGTGCAAACAACTTACATTTTCGGCATTTATACGTGTGTATACCTCTTGTGAGAACCACTGCGTTTATAGTTCTGCATCTATATTAAAATTGCATTTTATACGAAGCAAAAAAAAATAAAAAAAAATAAAAAGTAAAATTCTTTAGAGCATCATATACAGCAGTAATGTCCTGATTCCAGGAAGTGACATCACTACGCAACGAACTCAACGCCCAGGAATCCAAGTCTCACTTTCTACAACTGAGCCTCCAAATCCACGAAGCACAACTCAAGTTCCTCGAGGCAAACGGAGCTCTAGAGCCGGGTATTTTACAGGCTGATGGGAGCGCCAAGAAGTTATCTCTCAGGTAAGTTTCGTAATAAACGGGAAAGCTATAGGCTCTAAAAGAATCTTCACACGAGGAATACATTTAGAGGAATAGGCGTGACGTCGTCAGTGATCGGCGGATCCGGCGGGACTCGTTCCCCGTCTCAAGCACTTAGACGAACGGCGGGGCAAGAATGGGCGGATGGACGAATGGATGTTAAAGGGGTACAGAAAGAAAAAAGTGGAAATATTCAAATTTCGCTCGGAAATAAGTCAAGCACGACGAATAATAACCGTAAATGATAATCACTCTTTTGTATTTTGAACGACTGGCTATATTTTTCGTTCGAAAAGGTGCACTCGAGCAAGCACTCGAAGAGAAGCGAATGGAGAGCGCGATGCGTCATGGGATATCCGGCGCCAACAAAAACAGAATAATGAGATTCCCCGCATTCGTGACGTAAAAAGGCTGGCGTGGTTATTAGCTGTGCCCTTGGTGGCGTTGTCAGCTTTGTGGTGGTGTCAATAGCGTCAACGCGTTACAACCGACCCGTTTGAAGTACCCGTGGGGTGACGAGCATAAGGCTGGCCCAAAGAGCACGTAGCTTCCACAGCACTGTCAGCTTAGGGTTAAACGGGACGAGGAAAGCAACTTTTGTCAAAATTTTCAGTGACCGGCTAGTCTTCTAAAGGGGGAATGGCTGTTTCCGGGTGCACAAACGACGGTTTGGTACAATGCGTGATTTATGAGTTGAGGAAAGCTATGAAGGAAAATGTTGAATTCCAAAGAACGGCGCTGCACCGACGGAGCTTTCCACGTCATGACTCCGTAGCAAGTTCCCCAACGTTTCTAGATTATCTCTCAGATAGGCTCCACATGCATCCGCCAGGTGCACATTCAAAGATCGTTTAATTAGCTTTAAAAATAGTTTTCTTGTGCTTTCAACGAAAGACTGTTATTTTTGAGGTTATTCTGCAACATGCAACACATTAAAGCTAAAAAATGAGCGCTAGAATTCGGTTTCCGTACCCCTTTAATGGCTAAACCTTTTGTTACAGGCGGTAGCTTGCGCCACCTAGCCTAAGTCTAGAAAGACAAACACATCATTCCTTCCTCCCTTCTAAGCGAATTTTATCTCCTAACTATCACCGTGCAGTGAGCCGAGAGGAATGTCAGTGTTATCAGACGTATATAGCGGTCGCACTCTCGACAACAGTCCTCAGTGCGCTGCCGAGGCTAGAGAAATGGAGACGTACATAAAACGGCAATACGCGATTATGACAACAGCGCTGTTAGATGCAGAAGACAAAGAACTGCTTCCTGTTGAACGAAATTGGTAAACAGTTGCGCTACCCGTAAGGTGAAATACTGCGACAGCTGAAGTGTGACGTCGGAGCCGCTAAGTTGTCATTTCGGAGCAGATGGACGTAAACGGTAAAGTTGAGAGCTTCGCGATATAAGATTCAGTTTCGGCGTTTCATATTAAACCGAGGAATACACCGGACGAATACTCCATAGCGTTTCGGAACCAACGAGGGTGTATTAAGTAGAGAGCAATTCGTAAACCTCTTAAACAATTTCATTGGACACAAACTAGGACTGCCACGTGGTAATTGAAGAACACTTCGAAAACCGCTCGCCCAAGATTAAAATCCAGGGAACGACAAAACTTTAAGTGTATGCATAGACTGTTTCCTCCTTGTCGTTAGTGTGGCTGTCTGAACGCCTTATGCCATGTCATTGGTCATGAACTAATACCGCTTTGTGGCAGCTGAAGAACACTTCCGAAATCGCGCACTCCCCCTAGTTTCACTCGTGAGGCTCCATCTAATTTGAGGAGCCCGTGGTTTAGCCGGCTTAACACCACCCTAGCTTACCTTTCTGGCATAATTAGCGAAAACGCTTTGCTTTTATGGTTTCCATTATCAGCAGTCTCCTGTTTATATTCCTATGTGCCGTCATGGTGTCACGGGATGACTTATCGTTCCGTGACTTTTGCATGTCACATGACGTCATAGTTTCACCTGACGTCGTACCATCACGTGACTGACGGTGTCACTTGACGTCATTGAATCGCGTGGCGTCAATCCGCAACGTGACTTGACGTGTCAGTGTAACGTCATAGTGTCAGCTGACGCCAGGTAACAGGTGACGTGATACGCGGATTGATATCAGAGCCGTGTTCAGCGGTGTGAGGTTAATGGGCAATCTTTTGGCGGAATGCCGAAAATAGCTCGTGTCTATATGAAGCGCGGCAGATGGTGCGAAACCCGCGAACTGTCCCAGTAACTGCTATCGCAGTAAAAAAAGATGCTTCTTGAATGGGTGGATACAACACAAAAGACGTGGACTAAAAAAAAAAAAAAAAAAAAAAAACGGTTGTATGAGGAGCGGCTTGAGGACGGAATTCATGAATATCAAAGACACCTTCGGGTTTCTCTGACGACATGCACGTCCGCACAAGCCTCAACAAGATGGGCGATCGCGATGCCACCGCCGTCATAGAGTTGAGCGAAATCTGTAAAATTACCAGACACGCGTATAAAACACCGCCCATTGCAGAGATCCCACGCCAAGTCTGGGAGCGTTTGTGCAGCCCGAACAAAAGCTCCCCCATACCCCTGGAATGTGTACGTGAGCGCGGCTACGCGCTAAACCATGACGCTGTTATCACGTGATACACATTCCGGGGAGCAAAGGGATTGATTTCTCGCCTGTGTGGATACCCCTTTAGACACCTAGTGTGTCCACTTTTGTGCAAAGCACTTGAAGGAGTCAATTCCCGCAATCTACGTACTTCGTTTCACGATATGCCCGAGCGCTATCAAAGGCTAGCAGAGGCAAAAACATGGACAGAAATACTAAGAGCGCAAGGTCATGGAACGCTCAGTGAACTTGATTTGTTCAGTCGACGAAAGTACACTTACATAGAGACATCAGCCGCTGTGACGTTGCGATTTTAACGATGCTTTATTGGCCTCATCTTGAGGTAACTTCGGCTGCTCCCGGACGAAAGGGAAACGAAATATACAGAGGAAGCTAGGCGGATGACGAATCTAAACATAAAACAAAAACAAGCACGGTGACACTGATAATGATGCTTGACGTACTTATATCCCTGCGCAGTGTATTTTTCAGGTCTAAAGCACGGTGAGCTCTAAACTAGAAGTGTGAGAATATCGCTTTAAAGAACATAACGCAGTGTCATTGCTGTTTTGAACAGTGTAAAGAGAGTAAGTACATCATTGCCTTCTCTTTGATCGAGAAAGCTAAGAGCGACGCAGTGCTCTTTATTTCGAGCAACTATTTGCACAACCCTTATACAGGGTGTCACAAAAGAAAATTTACACGGTCTTTTTTACCGCAAAAATAAACTAGGAATCGCCGAACGCTCATTCTCCGTTCAAAGGTAGCGCTAGAGGTCATAACCAGATGCCAGAGTTTCAGTCCGATCCGATACCTTATTCAAAAATGAGGAGTGATTTTCTGAAAACCTCAATGAGAAAATGGTGCCCGACGGAGTTTTCGAACACATGGGGCTCTATGGCACCAGAAACCGCAAACGGGCAAAAATGGGCTCCATTTTCCCATTGAAATTTTCAGAAAATCACTTTTAACTTTTGATTGAATTATCGGATCGGGCTAAAACTTTGGCATCTGGTTGTGACCTCTAGCTCTATCTTTGGGCGGAGAATGAGCGTTCGGCGATGCCTAGTTTATTTTTACGGTAAAAAAGACCGTGTAAATTTTCTTTTGTGACACCCTGTATAATCGCAATTTCGACCTTCTCATATTCGCCGAACTCCCTCTGTAGATTGCAACGATTGGCACTCACAAGGTGCTTTGCAGGGAAGTAGACGCACGAGATTTCTTAGAGTGTAGAGTACTTATCCAGATTAGTACACGCGTAGAAACACCTGCTTGGTTTGTGCGATTTTCAGCATACATTTCCCAGCTTAACACAGGCATGCATTGGCAGAAACTATAGATACTCATGAGTAACGATAGTGTTTACATCCACGGCTGTTATTGGGCACCTTCCCGGGATATTGCGTGAGTGACCTTCGAGATAACCCCCGGTGACGTCATCAATCAGATGATCGCTCCCAGCCACCGCGCCTGAGGCCCCAAGGTGCGCATGCTACGTCCGTTGAGTTTGTAAAAAACGTGGTATACATTTTATTTATCTCTACCTTCGATAACACTTCGGAGTATCGTGAGCCTCAATCATGCAAGCGCCGCCTAAGTACAGCAAGAACCGATGAGCACGTGTTGGAGGCCGGTCGTTCGAAAGAGACGCGTCGTCAACATTACCTTGTATGCACAAAAAACTGAGGGAAAGTGAGAAACTTTAGAGCTGTCTTTGCGTCCACTGTACTTGTCGAACACGTTAGAAGGCGGAACGCCGGCGTCCGGCGTTTGGCCCTCGCATTCGAACGGGTTCGACGAGCGCAGCGGAGACAAAAAAAAAAAAAAAAGACTTTGTCTGAACTGCACTCGTCGAACGCGTTCGAATGCGAAAGCCAAACGCTGGACGCCGGCGTTCCGCCTTCTAACGCGTTCGGCGACTGCAGTGGAGACAAAGGCAATTATAGCTTTAGGTCTTCCCACTAATCATTTGCATCAGAGTTGGGCGTTGTGATGACCCCGTGCGCTCTCGTATCCTTCTCTCCCTCAGTTTCTCGAAGCATAGCTGTAGCAATAGCACCTAAAAAACGAAACCTTTAGCCCCCCCCCCCCCCCCCCCCCCCCCCCCTTTCCTCCCTCACTGTCACTTCCAGTGGATCCATGCAGCGCGCAGTAGCCGGCGTGAGCGTCGCCGCCAGGGAGTATCGAAACGTCTCACAAAAAGCACTAAGTTAGCAGGCGGCGACGTCATGATAAACAAGACGCATCTGCTACTTTGCATCGACTCTCGCCTAGTTCTGGCGATTTTACTGCCGCTTGGGGGCGGATCGGGGGTCCACTAACGATGACGTCATGCGCAGGCCTCGTCTTCTAGGTGGTATTGCCGCCGCATACACACGACCGTCCGAGCGGAACGAACTTGCACGCCGTATGGCTAGGCCTCGGGAAGTTCGTTGCCGTCCCGAATAACGCGACTATCAGTTTGGACGCGCAGAGGAGGCTCACCCTACGACCAAGTGCGCATGAGGACAGGTAGCGGAATCGAGTGCAGAAGCGAAAATGGCGCGAAAATCCTCAGAATTGTGCTCGGGAGGTCGATGAAGAAACGACACCGACGTCACAATGACAGAGACCTAAAGGCGAGCAGCAAGCTGCGGAAGCTTTAGCATACATTACGTGCTAGAGTAAGTGCCCTCGTATTTTCGCTTTGTTCACTCCGGCCTTAACATAAGCCAGTAAAACTATGTGCGAGACATTGTTTACTTACGTTTTCTTTGTGTTTTATCTTTAGGTACATCCAGACTCAGCTCGACTTGGCGAATTATGTATCCAGGTCGATTAGTTTATTGCGTAGACCTTCGCAAATAGGCATGATTTTGGGACCTTCAAGGCATAGCCAGCTGTGCGAGGAAGTAAATATCAACGAGGCTGTTCGATTGTACTGCGTCCCGAATCTTTAGCTATGGTTGACTGACCGTCGACATGTGGAACTAACAGTAAATACTTTACAAGTATAGGCGACTCTAGTCTTGGACCATAAAGTGGTGGATAGCGGCTTGTGCAGAGATTAACCCCCAATTCTCAACACTACGTTTTTGCCGCTGGATGGCTTTGCTGCTTATAGAGACAGGACCAGGTCTCTAAGTCCTAATGCAGAGCTCACACGCACACCACGATGCACTTTCCAGAGATCGTCTGAACCAGGAGATCTCGGAGCAGGAAAAAGAGGGCAAGGCGCTCCGCGAGCGTCAGAAGCAAGTTCGCGAGGGCCAAGACGCACTCCGCAACCAGGCGCTCATGTGGAAGCATCTAGAGCGTCTGCTCCGGTCCAAGACATCATCTGGAGCGCAGAGGGAGGACGGCCAGCTCCAGGAACAGGCCTCTGGAGACATGCTTGTACTCTGAAGACTGCATTACTCTCCAAGCGCCAAGCAGAGGTTCCCAAGCACGGTGTTGATACGATTCGAATATCGGAATTACAAATAGAGTTTCCCGTCTTCATTCTGTTGTATTCGATCAATCGTTTACAGACAAGCCAAGCGTATATGGAATTCTTAGCGCGCCTTCAGCATCTTAGCGGGGCCACTAAAATGGCCATGACAAGTGCATTATCTTGGTGATGCAAGAACGAGCAAAAGACTTATGCGCGAGAGACACACGTTTTCACCAAGGGAGCTCACCACTTTGATAAGCGAGTGCCAATTAGTGCGCGACATGGCCATATCGGGATGCCAGCAGTAGGGGGCTACTTCACACGCAATAGAGGTATGTAGGTCAGGTTTATTTTAACTGTCAAACACACAAGGGCTGTAGTAAACGGCTAAGTATCTGCTGCGCTCTTCGTGCTTCGTGTCATCTGCTTCAATCCACTCTAATCTTCTTGAACACGGAGAAGTGTATTCATGTAGTCGGCATTCGTTTTTTTTTTTATTAAAATTGTGAGCCGAATAACAACAAAATTACAAACTAGCTTTTGAGCATAAATTTATTTGTTCGTTTATTTATTTATTTTACCCTCCGGGGCGCAAGGCATTGCAGTGGGGTGGGAACAATAGGGATAATACTACAAATATAACAAAATATACACGATTCAAAGAACAGGGAACATGAAATTGGCAATGGATGTGCAAAAAAGTGGGGCGTCATTAATTGGTGTGAGCAATCCTGGGAAGCAATTCTAGACCTTGGAAGTTATTGCAATAAAAGAGTCATAATAAAAATTAGTCCAAAATGGAACACCGACTTTGTGACGATGATCAAGGCGTGCTGAAACAAAGTAGTGGGGATGATTTGTTGCGATTTAAGCTGAGGAATATGGTAATACATTTTATGAAAAAGACAAATACGAGAGACTGTGCGTCGGTGTGCGAGGTTTGGGAGTAACAAACTATCTTTCAATGATGTTGCGCTTGCGGTGCGGTTATAATTGGCCATTATGAAGCGTGTAGCTCTGATCTGAATATATTCAGGTGAATCAATTAAGGTAGAGGGTAGGGGGATCCCAGAGAGAAGCTGCGTACTCTAGCTTGCGCAGAACTAGTGTTTTAGAAAAGAATATTTTTGATGATGATGGGGCGGGATAAAAGTTATATTTGAGGTAACCAAGCATTCGATTGGTGTTGTTACTCGCATAGTTAATAGGAACTTTCCATGAAAGGTCAGCACTTAAAATCACGCCCAGATGCTTGCATAAGTTTGCAAGCTCTAGGTGTGTTAATAATGCTATAAGCAAAATTGAAGTTGGCTTTATGTGTTCTCCGAATTATTTTACATTTGTTAATATTGAGCTCTATTCAATATTCGTTGTTGTTGTCGTTTTTTTAAACGCACCGCAAAGTCTCAAAACTGGGTACGTCTCGAGGTCAGCGAAAACTAGGAGCATTTGAGCCCAGATAGGAACATTTATACATGATATCCAATGTTCGAGCACATTCAATACGACAAGGGCACCATCTGCCTATGCAGGATGATTAATGTTACACATGATCAAATAAAAGAATTTTAACAACAATCATTGAATGAAGAAGAGCGAACATGCGGCAATGAGACAATAAAAACAACGAAAGATAAACTCTAAAAAAAACAACGACCGAAAAGGAACACAAGCATTGCTGTTGTGTTTTTATCTACCGATTAAATCGCCATATAAAGAAGTTTGCATTATGAGGAATGCAGTTGACGCCAACTACAGTATGAACCTTCCAGGCAGGTGGTCATGTGCCAGCGTTGCCATGTTCTTCTATTGTTCCGTTTCTTTTTCTTTTTTTTCTTCTCGTTTTCGAAGCTTTCGCAAGTGGCGAGTTCTGCTCAAAGCGTCTCGGAGTATCCTGCAGCTAGTTGTGTGTTTATTTTATTTGAGAGTTGCGCTGTGCGGCCAGGGGAGCTCTCCGCGCAGGTGTCTTACTGTCGGTCAACTCTCTTCACCCTTGGCACGCTTGCAACACTTTGCATGGCAATGGGTTCAGAATAGCACCCGAACTGCTGTGTACCTACGGTATCCTAGGACTAACTTTGGAGTCACGTGAGAAAGCATCCTGTTTTGTTAACATGGCACTATGAATAATTCTGGTTTCGTCGGGGTGACGTTGTGGAAGTAAGTAAATAATCTGTTCGAATTGAAAATGGTGATGATCAATCATAATGGGCTCAAGCAAGAACGACATCACGACAAATCAAAAGCGCAGCCTAAACCTTTCTTTTCCAAACCTGCACTACTTCTTCCAACCTTTACACTGGAATCGTTAGTACGGTATTGTGTTAGCTCACCAAAAAATCCCTCGTGATACCAAATCTAGAATAGCATCCGAACCGGAGGGTACCTAATGGTGTCTAAATACTATATTTCAGGTGTTGTGGGAATGCCTATGGCTTCTCAAAGTTACATGCAATCCAGGCTGTATGGTGGCGACGTTGAGAAAGGTAGTAAGTAATTCGGTGTATTCGAAAACACGGTGTTACGATGAGCTTAGGGAGCACATCGCATGAATCAACTGGGTACCCTACTTATTTGCCCTAAATCAATTACTTCTTTCTATGCTATCTTGGTACAGTTGCACTGCATTATTAGTATGGAAAGAAAACAGCCATCTTTAGTTGTACTACTTCGCACGGCAGCGCCATAGAGCGGTTTTAGTGTCGTGGCTTCAGGGCGCGCACCAGACAAATGGCAGAGAAGGGAGAGACTCCGGCTTCCTTTTCAACCCACAGCTTAGCGGTACTTTCTTAGATGTCCTCGAGGAGGAGTCCCATACAAACATGGTCTATGGTCGTTTATGGAAAATTATATGGCAGGCTATTACCCCCTACTGCCCTCTATGGTCGGCCATAGAAATCCATAAAGACAGCTACAGCCAGTAATAGAAAAATCTATGGCGCTGTGTCTAAAGACTAGGATCCAATGCATTTTCTTTACCCGCCTGTAGAAAAGTCTATGGCTACACGTCTAAAGACTGGGAGCCATTAAATTGTCGTTAATTGTCTATAGGAAATTTGATGGCCCTGAGTCTAAAGACAGGGAACCAATCAAATTTCCTTAGACGCCTATAAAAAATTATATGGCCCCATGTCTAAAGACAGCGAACCAATAAATGTTCTTGACCCGCCTATAGAAAATTCTTTGGCCCGGGTTTAAAGACTGGAAACCAATAAATTGTCTTTACCCGTGTATAGAAAAATTTATGGCCCCGAGTCTAACGACAAAGAACCAATAAATTTTTTTTCCACGCCAATAGAAAATCACTACCGATACTTCTTAGTAAAAACAATCCAAGTTAGAAAATTAAATCAATACTAAATTTCTGTAATGCCGGTGACAAACCATAATCTATGCTGTTGCAACGAGTCGTGAAAACCAGTAATATTGTTTGTTTGAAATATCCATTAAAATACTTGTGCAACAATTAAAATTAATTATTACCAACCAAAAGTGAAAATAAATTACACTTGCGCCGAACACTGCAATCAAGCAATAGCTTGATTCCAATCTTCAGCCCTAGTGTACTGCATGTCATCACGGCAATGTCAACGTGATTCATCAAACTTATTAAAAAGATAATTCATAAATTGTAGTTAATTAGCCCAATGATCTACATTTGCTTTTTTCAGGGTGTTGAATTAAGAGATGGAGGCTACTTCAAGAGACAATTCAAATAATATATTAAGTACGAGTAATATTTGCTCCGCCTCTCCGTGTTTTTGCGACAAATGATGGGTCACCGGCAAAGTCGGATTCAGAAATTAGACTGCCACATATACAGCTAGTGCGAACATAGCGTATGTTCGCTCCGGTGTCCCTGCGTTGTTGGTGTTGTGTGTGTGGTAGTGTTTTCCATGTGTTCTGTGTATTCTGTGTTTTCAGAGATGTGTATATCTACCATGTAGCGTTCACAAGTCGCGGAACTTGAAGGAAATTTTTTTTTTAGAGTTTGCTGGCTAAAGAGAGCCATAGGATACGGCATAGGGGAGTCTTTAGCCAACCATTAGACAAGCTAAAGAGCGCTATGGCTGGACAGCGATAGGGCCATAGACAAAGCTAAAGAGGCCCATAAAGGCGACCATAAATGCTAAAGAGAGCAAGACACTTTTTTTTATCTAATTAGGCCAAATAGCTAAAGCCGATCATACAAAGAATTTTCTATAGCCGCCCAGAGGACATTTTTGTACGGGGTGGCTTCTCTTCTTCTGTCGCAAGGTTCAAACGTCCACTCACGCTTGACCTCACAAAAAAAAAGTCCCCTTCAACGTATGGCGAAGAAGCAAAACAAACGACAACTAAACGCTCTTGCGAGAGCCAATATTTAAAATTTTTATTTTATGAGAAAACCTAAGGTGTAGAATGCATCAGAATCGATTATTTAGAGCGCAAATATTAAAAAAGAGGCATTTAGGATTGGAAAACTTTTCTGCGCTAGCGGATCCATTCCTTAGCACTGGAGAATGTGAGCGTGATTTGTAACACCTCACACGTGGCTGGAATCGGCGAAGGTATTAAGAAGGCCGGAAAGATACGACAGAGGAGCATCTCAGTCCTCCAAATCCACGCTCTGAGGAATGGTACTGTGAAATGAATCGTCTGCATAGAATTACATAACAGTAAAAAGGATAGCCGTTTTTTTTTTTTTTTTTTTTTTTTTTTGCGGTTCAAAATTAGAAAGGGATAAATTAAAATAAAAGAAGAGTTTAAGGATACAACTCCTTTCATTGAGTTAAGAGGGAATACTACCCTAAAATTGGTATTGTTTGAAAGTCACAATTTTGAGAAACAGTTTAATCATGCTTTCAAATATCCTGATGCATGCTGTAGAATGGTTCAGTGTTGTAACTGAAATAGTTGTTTTCTCAATAAATGATTTCCGACATTCAGCCACCATCTATATGTTACAGCTTTCTGAATTTCAAGTGGTTTACAATTTTTTTTGCATTAAATGTTGGTTGAAAATGAGAATTTGATAACGAATTCTGTAAGGAACGCGGCTGTAACCTTACTTTCGTCATTTTCGTGGCCGTTTGTTATGAAAAGGTGTAGTGTCTTGAACCTAACGCTCTCAAGAAAATGAAAGTATTATTTCACATTTTTATTTTATATTAAAATGGTATAATTTATGCAATTTCTTTGTATTGCCGTATGAAAGGGGTGTTATGCTTTATTTTATTAAGCTTGCCACATTATCACTAAATTTCTAAATACAATACGAGACACTATCACCACCTTTCAAACGAATGTTATTCGAGGCGTGCAGTGTTTATTTGATGCATTTTTAAATATTTATTTGAAGGATAAACTTACACACCTAAAACTTTGCATGACATCTTTTTTACCATCTCTGATGAGGCTTTGCAAATAATGAGATGAATAGTTAAAAAGTTAGTGCTCCTGAGTAGTGTTCCACCTAAGGAGTGAATGTTGGTCGATCGCAAGGGAATATTTTGGAACTAAGAATACAAAAAAAACTTGAAGCTCATAGGGCAATATTCAACCGGTCCTAGCAGCGATGCAATGTAGATAAGACGCCAGCAATTTTTCTCACTGGGGAATATTACAGCTTCCGTGCTTTATACCAAGCATTTCTACGTAGTAGAGCGGTTTCAACGAAATTTTTACCTGGAAATATAGGTCACTGCCTTTAAATGCTCTAGAGTAATATTTGCTGATATATTTGCACACGCTGCGAGGAACACGCTGTCATATCTAATGTATCCTAACACAGGAGAAAATATAATATTATTTCGAAGGTAAAATGATATTAGCACTGGTACTCTGAGCATGAAATTTTGTTCTTGGGTCCTCATTGTCGTAGTATAAGTTAAATTGTAAAGATTAATGCATGTATTTGCTCTAGGTTGGGATTTCGTTAATTTCAACGTTTAAAAAAACATAAAATAAGTTTGTTTATAGTCAGTGCGATTCATGCTCTTTCAACATCATCCGCATCTAATGATTCTCACGAGCAAAAACTCTAAGAAACGGAGACGATTTGCAAGTCACACTTCGACGTCTACGCATTTCACGATGCTATAATCAAAGGACAGCTGTCCCCAAAAGAGTAGCCAACTCATGTTATCAGCACAGTTTTATATGCTGAGAAAACTCTGAAAGATAAATCTTCCCTGTGATAAATGTATTACATTGTTTCTCATGCGAAAACAATTATTTTGTTCTTAGAAATGCTGTAGCCCAACTGGTTTCCTCCTCAAATCATATATTGCACCAAGACAAATAACGACGAGGACGTAACCAACGTCATAGTATTGTACAGGTGGTTGTCACTTGTTTAGGTTGCATCCTCAGGGACAAGAGTTTATATTTCAATGAAACCGCGGAATTGGAGATTACAACGAGATCACAGTTGCAATATTTGCAGCTAATTCCAAGGTGCAATAATTTCTTAATATGGACAACGAAGTCTAAATACGCCAAGTATGACTGGTTGGAAATTAACTACAAAATAAACCTTTAGAATAATTTTTGTGTTGCTTCACTGAGAGGTCTAAATTACGCGAGTGGGTTGTCTATGCAACATTAAAGTTCGGGCTAAGTTTGGCACCAAATTAACATAGTACCCATGATGTTTGACACTGTTGTGCTCGAAGAATGTAGATATCACTCTCGAGGAACTTTGGGTAACCGCGAACCACAGTTTGAGAACCGCTGTTGTAGAGGTACACAAGCCGCGTTGAACGAGGTACGATATTTTTTTGGCATGTCGTGCTCCGTGGGTTCCAGGGATTATCTCACTGTTGACCCCGCCACGTGTACATGCATTCTCTCTAGTTCATTCCCAACGTTTGTAGAAATCAACGCCTACACTCTTAGAAAAAAGGGTATGGATAGTCCTCCCTTAGGGGAGGAACGGTCTTGTAACCTATGTTCCTTTAGAAAGGGAGAAACGTTCGTCCCTGAAGCAGGGGAGCAAAGTTCCTCCGTCGCTTGCATCTCAATATGGCGGCCCCGAATCGAGCAAATCGAGCCCAATAAGGCTTGACGAGGACGCTACGTCTCTTGTACGGGACGAGAGGAGCAGCAAATAAAAGCATAACACGAGCTTTCCGCGAACTGTGTTTATTTCCGAAGCCAGATTCCCGCCACAGGCGTTTCGAAAGCAGTTACTCAGTCTTCTCGTCGACAGCACTGCGTTGTTAAACGGAGACAACCGATACCCAGTTACTTCGCGCACTTTGCGCCTTACCTTAGGTGTTCCTCGAGTCACAATTCCTTAGTCAACCGCACATCACGGAGAAGGGCAAATTCAATCCGCGAACCAAAAGCCGCTCTCGAAAGAACAAACTCGAAGCCGCTGTTTATCGCGTAGCGTGAAAGGTTGAATCGCTAGCCACCAGATGGCGGGGTCGCGGGGTCAAGCAGAGTAATTGCAAGTAGCTAGGCTAGGTGGCGCTAGGTACCGCCCCATTCATGTTCTACAAAAAATAATTTGCTCTTACCAGGCCACTACTGCGCTTCAGAGCCGCTCTCCGGCTCTTGGGGATTCTCTACTACACACATTATGCTTATTACAAGTATCAGGTGAACATACATTGAGCACATACCGGGACACATAAATATCAATACAACGGAGCACTACACTACCCCGAACACTACACCCGTGGTCTGCGTTTCCGTCTTTTATACTGGTCGTTTCGAACGTACGGAACTTTTCGGTGACTCCCTGAGCAATAAAATATATTCCCAGCATGTTGATATTTTTCCAGCAATGCCATATCCCTGAGAGTATTTTAAATGGCTCAGGGGATGAATCTCTTATTAAAAAGTAAACGCTCGATCATGCCGTAATTATTTGAAAGCCAATAAATCAACCGCTCCAATGCGGTTCGAAGCCATGAGTTTGTTTCCCCACACGGCACGTCGTAGCCTGTATTTCTATTGGTTTTTCTATTTGTGCTGTTCGCGCAAAGCTGCATTTGCCGTCTTAAATTAATCTCTGTAGAGCGGATATTCACTCAGCTGGAAGTGATGCTTCACGGGCTGAGGAATCGCTTTTCGATCAACTTGAATGCAGCCAAAGCTGCGACTAGCGGCAGGTACGGAGCTACGCCGTAGCTACGCCGTGGAGAGCTCGAAAACTTCTAGCGCTCATCCCAGCGCGCCACTTGGAGGGCAGTTTCTCCAGGAACCGTTGTATATTTAAACAGCAAAATAAAGGGTAGCTTTTTTTCCCGATTTTACATACTATTGTTTTTTAATGCTAAAATTAAACACAGTAACCGCTCATTCACACTGGAAGCGGGTCCGCGTTCGCAAAGCGGTTGCGAACGCAGTTGTATAAAGATCCAGCACAATTGCACGCGCACTTGATGTCATCGAGTGCGCGTGCAATTGCACTGGATCTTTATACAACCGCGTTCGCAACCGCTTTGCGAACGCGGATCCGCTTCCAGTGTGAATGAGCGGTAAATATACGTACTTTCCGTCAAGATTTCGTACTGTTGTCCTTTCCCCAGAGCGCAATCGCTGTCGGGGACGAGACAACCGACGGTCACATTGGCCACTGTACGATAGGAGCTTACCGTTCAGACCAGCGTTCTAACATGACTATCCGCACGTTGATCGATTGCACGTAATCCCTCAAGTGGTATTAAACTTTTTAATGTAAAGCGGAATGTCAACCTGCGACACCCCGCCCCCTCCGATCACGGCCCGACCAGCGGCATCAATGCCGGACAGTTTACGATCTCATCTTTTTGTTACACCACTGATACGCGAACACACGGTCACATCGGCGATAATTCCAGTCTTCTGTTCACAACCCACGACACTGCCATCACGATGTTGCAGCTATGTTGTTGACACGCACAAATACAGAACCACGTTGAATGGCGGTTGCACTCGGCATCGGAAAACAGAACCGAACTCGGGACGGAAGGCACCCAGGCAGCCGGCAGCAAAACCTGCCTGTCTTGGACGCAGTTCCTGCGGTTTCCGTAACGTCGAAAACGTCGACACAGTTCCGCGTGGTTTCGCTACCGTAGTTCCGTGCCGCGCGAGTCCCGCAATGCGGAGACGGCCATCCTCCAGTGTACGTGGCGCTGCTGGCACTGTTCCGGAACTTCGCTGTTTCTAGCGGCTTCGTTTGCTCGTTTGATAAAATTAGTGATAAAAACGTCAATGCAACCGAAATGTTCCGCACGTTTAGACTAGAAGACTGGAATACAGGCGGCCTTCGCTGCCGCTGAAGCTCAATCAACTCAACAGCTCTTTATTAAACTACGTGCGCGGCCTGCTCGAAAAACGAAACCGAAAGAAAATGAGTCGGGAG
Organism: Ixodes scapularis; assembly: GCF_016920785.2. Classification (NCBI taxonomy): domain Eukaryota; kingdom Metazoa; phylum Arthropoda; class Arachnida; order Ixodida; family Ixodidae; genus Ixodes; species Ixodes scapularis. The sequence goes on along the minus strand of NW_024609880.1, from coordinate 42,401,427 downwards.
GGCGAAAGCTTTCTCCCGTCTGCCTGGAGAAGGAGAAAAACGTTTCGTTCCTCCCCTTTTCTCGTGTCCGCCTGGGGGCGCGTCAGTAGAAGGGAGGAAGAGGCGCCGTTGCCACTTTTTTCCTCCATTTTTTCTTAGAGTGTAGGCGCATGCGCTAAAAGGGAATTTCTACTGAACAACTACAAGCATTGCAATGTTCCCTGGGAATATTTTAGATGGCAGTCATAACATAGCAATAAGCAGTAACGTACCTAGACTTTCGGATGCGTGTAATGTATATTCCACGGCTCTACAATTTCTTTTTGCATTGAATTTCATTAGGAGCGCAAGTTCGTCTGCTTGTTGCGCAGGGGTTGCAATGACGTCAGAGTACGCCGAGCTCTGATTGACTGATTTAAAAACAATGGACCTTTTCCGGGAAGCGCTCTGCGCACGCGCGAGCGCCCGATGCCAAGCCGCGGAAGTCGGAACGAAACATCGAGGAAATTCGGAATGAGCCTGTGGATACGCGAGTAGAACAAGTAATTACAGCATATATATAATTGGGTTACACAAAAAAAGAAAGTGGACGGACGGAAAAACGCAACGATTGGGTGGACGCCACGGATGCTGATCTTTAAGCTCGCGTTGGGCACGCGACGCAGCTCGGAGAGCGAAGAAACTGGTAGCGTAGTTCCCGGTATCGATTGGTAGCGCCGGTAGGTCACTTCCTCGATTTTTAGTTCGTGCAGCCACCGCCTGGTGCCGTCGGTATGTGGAAAAGGTCCATTGTGGGTAAACCTCAAGACACAAGACATCACTAGCATCGAGGTCTAGCCACTATCTTTTCTATTCAATCCAATCAGAGCTTGGCGTTCTTCTGACGTCACCGCAACTCCTGTACAAGAAGCAGACGAATTTCTCTCCGCATAGGTTATATATACAAACGTTTTAATATCTGCATTTCTCGATAAAAGGTTGTAATCCTCGATGACAGTAATTGCCCGGGTGTCATAGGACGCACGCCAATTTAAATTTTGATATTTCAATTACCCTCCCATAAAAGTAAGTGACCGTTACCCCCAAAAGTAATCCGTTACTTTCGTGGCGTTACTTTCAACAATATTTTCCTCAATTAAGAAACAAAGGGAAGAAGATTATTCGAGTTCTTATTGTTGCCACCTGTTAGATTTATTGACCTTGAGTATTTTGAGCAGCAGCTGACTCTCGAAAGTCTCGTCAGACATTTTGCGTTATTTCTTACTCAATATGTCTACTGCTACGCTGGACACCATTTGAACTGAGGCACTGGATGGGAGTGCCATATTGTGCCTCACGAATGTTCTATGATCTACATTGAGCTTTCTCAGCGAAGCAATGGAAGTACTATTTACCTCAAAGAGCAAAGTTTCGTCGTTGCAGCGGTTGCCTGATATTCGAGAGTTTTTTTTAGAGTTGGTAACAGTAAGGTAATATTTAAATAATAAATATGGTTTGGCTCGATATTTTTCTTCCTTTGGTTCGGAACAGGTCGAGCCTCGTTTGAGACGTTGGTGAATAAGAAAAAGTTTCCAATGTTTAAATGTCAGTAATCGAGAAAAAAAAAAAAAAAAAACAGGACACTCATAACATCAATAATTAGAACGTTGGTTAAAACAAGGGAATGTAAACGCAAGTTTCCGATGTGCACCTTTCTTGGTGCCGTTCAAAAACGCACGGAGCACGAACCGACTGCAGTTTACTCCGGTGTTCTCCAGATAGACGTCCGCTGATGCCACGAGCAGCGAAGGGCAGAGAACTAAGTAAGCCGTACTATGGCCCCACTCACGAGTTTCACGCTCCCCTCAAGCCCAGAATATCAAGTCTACGTCAGCCACATTAATTTTTTATTTGTAAAAATATCAGCTTGAGATAAGATGCGTCCTGCTGGGTTAAAAACAGAAAGAAGAAAAAGGAAGACTATTACCATTTTCGAAGTGCTCGCAAAAAGCTGACTCACAAAAAGACTCAAAAGCAGATAACTTGGCTGGAATTCACAAATAAAGTGGGCCCACCCTAGAAGTTGGACTACAAAAGAAGGAGTGGCTTTTAAAACAGGGTCAAATAAGGTGACGTCTTTGGTCCTGGGCTTATTACTGGTCAGAGCCACTAAAAGCTTTTTTTTTAGTCGAAATACAAAATATAAGTGTCGCGAACCGTTTCAATTATGTATGGAAGTAGTTTTTGTTTGGTAATTTAGATCAGAAAAGAAACAAATGCAGTTTATAAAGTACGGAAACAAGAAGAGTCTCGTCGACAAACCCGCCACCAAGCGGCGGAAAAAACGGCGCATACTAAAAGAGCCTAGTGGGATGCGGCCCCGACGAACAGCGAGCGTAGAAAGGTCCCGGATGTACGCGGCGGCGCTGCGGTCGTATACCGGCTCAAGGATCCGACCGGTTCCGAGCGTTCCGAAGGCTTTCGGCGCGGGCTTGGCTGGCGATTTGGCCATTTGGCGGTATGGCAGCGCGAAATGGCGCCCGTTCTGAACTGATCTTTACACCGTGTTTGCTGTAGTTTGTGGCCAATGAAGTGTTATGACAAATTAGTCCTTAATCGCGCAGCAAATGCAATGCAAGCCGCCCTGACCGCCCGCTTCATACAGCCTATCCAACACGTGCTTTAGTGGCGCCCTCTCGAGCCGTCGACACGGAGTGCGGCAGCCGTGAGCGCTCGATGAGCTCACTACTCCTCTAGTTCACGGCCACTCAAGCCAGGACCTACGATGTCATAAAGGAGGTTATTTTTTGCTTGTTTTTGTAATTCTAAGTTGCCTATAACTTTTAAAATAAAGCGAAATTTGAGAAAAGAAAAGTTTCTTTAAAGGGATTGTCCGCTCAAATTTTGTATTCGAGAAAACAATTGAATATCATTGCTATTGCCTCGAGACCCATCGTATGTTCAATATTTGAATTTTATATGCCTTTCTGCATGAGTAATTGAATTTATACTTCTCCAATCGCACTCTAGCGTAAAAGCTGCTTTCGGTGGCAACATTCGACCTCTGACGTCACACAACACAAAGCGAACATTTCTATCTCGTCGTTTCCCTGCGAGTGAACGGCTCAACGTACTTCGGTTTTGTTGTTGTGCTTGACTTGTTTCGTGGTTGGGTGAGATCTTTGTTGCGCGGTTGGGTGCCACAACCACCGGGCAGCGCATGCGAGCCAAGACATGACGTTCCACACTTTTCCGCGAGACGTGCAGTGACGAGCAAAATGGATCGTCGCCGTGCGTAGGGACTGCATACCTGCCAACCTGTGGACGTGGACTTTCAAATTCATAAAAGTCCCTCGGCCGCGGCGGCGGGGGGGGGGGGGGGGGGGGGGGGGATGGGGAGGGGTACGCGAAGCGATGTGCAGCTTAATGTCGGCCAGCGTGCGAAACGCTTACATCACACGTGTACGTGCTACAGAATCCAAACTTCTCTCGCTTTTTGGGCGGTACAAAGCACGGATATTTCGACGTGTAGGAGTTCAGGAACACCTGAAAGTACTTCTTTTGAGGTTTGGAGTTCGGCATTGCGCCGGCGAAGCCACAGTGACCAGGAGAATGCTACAGTTACACGTGCAACAAACACAGACGCCGTACTTCTCGCCTCGAAACTGGCCGAAACAACGAGGCCCAACAACATCTGAACACGCCGAACCAACGTGCACCCGTGCACCGCCAAACACACGAACAAAGGCTTTGAGCTTTGGATTGGTTTTCGATCCGTGGCCACCGGATAGACGGATAGTAAAAACCATGACGCTGCTGTGGACGGTACCTATCGTCCCCCTGTGGCGGCGCAAGATACCACCAACAACGGAGTTACAAAAACAACAAAAACAAATAATAAAATAAAATAAAAAAAATAAAAAAATATATTTTTCGTAAGATTTGAAGCAAGATTCGTAAAATTAGTCCCAATTCGTACATTTTACGAAACATTTGGAAGAGTTGGCAGGAATGGGACTGGGTTCCCGTGTCAAGATCGAGATCCCGCTTATGCAGCAATCACCTCTCAGAAGAGATCTCCTACGAGCTGAGCTCTAAGCGGACAGAAGGCTCGTAAGGTGAAGTGTGATGCTGTGCCAACGATATTAAGCTACGTCTATCCACTCGACCAAATCGGATTAATCAATTTTATTATGCAGCGAAACCGAAACCAACAGCTAGACCACCTGGAAACGATACCAGAAGTTGTATTTAGGACGCGTGCAGCCAAATTCTGTTTGACTCGCATGTGAAAATAGAGCGTGGCTACGATTCACCAAGCTCGTCCAAGTCAAGTGACGACACGAAGCCGCCTCATCCCCGGCCAGGTCGTGAGGCGACATAACTTATTAAAAGTCTTGCTGTCACTGCCACGACCGGCCAGAGTGAAGTCGAGAAAGAATCATACAAATGATTTCGTAACTTTCTTTGGACGACACCCCCCAAAGGAAAGTCGTCCCTCTGCCCTCCGTCGGTTGTTGGAGTGGCGCGAAGCAACTAGCCATCTTGGCCCAGTGGTTACAAATCATACTGCTCCTTAACTCGCCTGCCAGCGTTCCCGGTGTCAACTGCAATTTACGCCTGTTTACCCAACACCCGCTGACAATCTCGTCCGCCAGTGTTCCCAGGGTCGACTGCCGTTCCCGCAATCTTTCCGACACCCACTGACAAAACCCCATCTGCACCCCGGGCCTCGACAAGCGCTTACTTGCTTACCGCATCACTCCAAGCCTAAATCCTAAATCTGCAATGAGTCCTGGCTGTTTCCCCTCCTGCCAGCATACCTCGGCAAACCTCACTCATGAGGGCCCTCACTCACCCTCACTCACCCTCATCTTCATAGGTGAGGTGAGGGTGGGTGAATTCCTGAACCAGGAAAATTCATGAGTGTGAGGGTGAGTGAGGGCCGTGAGGGCTGTGAGGGCGGTGAGGGCCGTGACGGCTGTGAGGGCGGTGAGGGCCGTGAGGGCGGTGAGGGCCGTGAGGGCCGTGAGGGCCGTGAGGGCCATGAGGGCCATGAGGGCCGTGAGGGCCATGAGTGCGTGAGGGCGGTGAGTGGCGTGAGAGCCATGGGTACGTGAGTGGTGTGAGGGCGGTGAGTGCGTGAGTGATGTGAGGGCCATGAGTGCGTGAGGGCAGTGAGTGGCATGAGAGGCGTGAGGGCCATGAGGGCGGTGAGGGCGGTGAGTGCATGAGGTGATGTGAGGGTCATGAGTGCGTGAGGGCGGTGAGTGCGTGAGGCCCCTTCAGATCGAGCATCTTTCTCAGCAATTTTGGTGTTAATGGCGGGTTGTTCTCTAGCTTTCCCTAGATCGACACGAATTGCTGAGATCGGGTCCGGCTCGAAATAAGCAAGCAACTCGGAGCAATTCGAATACGTTTGAAGCGGCTGCATCCAATCAGGGACGCAATATTTTCACGTGATACCTCGTGCCGGTGATGATGACACCGAAAGACTTGGTTCTGGTTTGAAATCGATCGTTTTTTGGAAATAAACTGTTTCAGAAAGGCGCATTAGTATTCTTAACGAGATTTAAATGCATTAAAACACGTTTATAATGCGTAATTGTGTCTAAATAGTGCAAGAAAAATAAAAATGTATGATGACGATGGCAAATTGCAGCAATTGGTTGCTGCGTGTTATCGCGGGCGACCCGTGCTGCTGGTGTTGCGACGTAAAGTTTCTGGGCGAAATCGCCCCATCTGAAGCTGGCCTGAGTGGCGTGAGGGCCATCAGTGCGTGAGGGGCGTGAGGGGTGTGAGGGCCGCAAGGGCGGTGAGGGGCGTGAGGACGGTGAGTGGCGTGAGGGCGGTGAGTGGCGTGAGGGCGGTGAGTGGCGTGAGGGCAGTGAGTGGCGTGAGGGCCGTGTGGGCGGTGAGGGCCGTGAAGGCGGTGAGGGCCGTGAGGGCGGTGAGGACCGTGAGGGCGGTGAGGGCGGTGAGTGGCGTGAGGGCTATGAGTGCGTGAGGGCCGTGAGGGCGGTGAGGGCGGTGAGGGCCGTGAGGGCGGTGAGGGCCGTGAGGGCGGTGAGTGGCGTGAGGGCGGTGAGTGGCGTGAGGGCCGTGAGGGCGGTGAGGGCCGTGAAGGCGGTGAGGGCCGTGAGGGCGGTGAGGGCGGTGAGTGGCGTGAGGGCTATGAGTGCGTGAGGGCCGTGAGGGCGGTGAGGGCGGTGAGGGCCGTGAGGGCGGTGAGGGCCGTGAGGGCGGTGAGTGGCGTGAGGGCGGTGAGTGGCGTGAGGGCCGTGAGGGCGGTGAGGGCCGTGAAGGCGGTGAGGGCCGTGAGGGCGGTGAGGGCCGTAAGGGTGGTGAGGGCGGTGAGTGGCGTGAGGGCTATGAGTGTGTGAGGGCCGTGAGGGCGGTGAGGGCGGTGAGGGCCGTGAGGGCGGTGAGTGGCGTGAGGGCGGTGAGTGGCGTGGGGGCGGTGAGTGGCGTGAGGGCCGTGAGGGCGGTGAGGGGCGTGAGGGCCGTGAGGGGCGTGAGGGCCGTGAGGGCCGTGAGGGTGGTGAGTGCGTGAGGGCCCTGAGGTTCAGTGAGGGTGAGTGAAGGGCTGAAGGTGAGATTGACTGTGAGGGTGAGGGTGAGTGAGGGGCTGAAGGTGAGTGTAGCTGTGAGGGTGAGGGTGAGTGAGGGGTCTAGGTGAGTGTGGCTGTGAGGTGAGGGTGAGTGAGGGCGACCTAAAATGCCGACCTCTGCCTGCCAGTCGTTATCCTGCCTTCTAGCGAACATGCCGTGCCTCTCCTCTGCCTCCGAAGACGGCTTTCTTACATATTAACCGCGCTCCTCGTCTCCTGCCAACTATTATTCTGGGGTACCCGAGAAAGCGCGTCCGCAACCTCGTTCTTCGAGCCCTTTAAGTACTCGATTCGAGGAGACACCTGCTGAGCCCTGCCGGTGAGACAAGTCGCCGAAATTCCAACATACTTTGTCTCAACGGGCATCGTTAGCGTTAGTGAACAGCCCGCTTAACGAATCCACGGGACTCCTTGAGGACGACTAGAAGCAGAGGCATACCGAACGGGCCCCACGATCGATGCGCCATTTTAATGAGGGGTTTCTTTACGGAGATCCTTCTGCTAATAATCGCCGCCCGATCGGTATGCGCTCAGCCCGTCACACAGGGAGTTGCACACTGCAACGAAAGGACAGCTAATGGGTTTACTGTACCTCCCGGTTGCCCGTCGTCGAGAGCCGGAAGTTCAATCACGCCGACCCTTGTTGTCGCCCGTCGATCAGAGCTCTCAGTCGGGGTCCGTGTCCAGGCCTGCGGATGGCCTTTCCCACGCCAGCGCTGCGTAGGCTGGCTGTCCCGGGCTATCAATGCCGGAGTCTCGCTGCGGAACCACCCCGGGATCGTCGTAGCCCAGGTCATATGGCCAGGGCTCACCGTTTCCACCGGTCTTGCTAGAAACCTCGCTGGTGGACCGCTCCGGGGTTCGCCATGGGCAAGGCCAGGTAGCCCGGCCCGACGTTCTTGTTTAGCTGCCAGCCTCGCTCAGCACACACTGTCTCGCGCCAGCTCGTGACTTCTCGGCCGACCGCCTGTCACGTGCCCTCTGCCTCGTCCTTCACCCTCAGCTCCCACAATATATACATATATGTATATATATATATATATCAGGGTGTCGAACCGGAACCGAACCGAACCGAAAACCGGAACCGAACCGGTATTTTTTCCGGAACTGAACCCGAACCGAACCGTTATATTGCTATCGCGATGAACCCGAACCGGAACTGAACCGAAAAAAAATAACGGTTACCGGCTCATGTCAAAACGGTTCGGCCACGCGCTGTTGACAATGAATGTGCTATCAATGCCATTTGTTTTTTAAGTGCCGTCAACTGACACACACCTCGCTTACATATTTTTCTTTATGAAGAAAAAGGATTGGAAGGCTGTGCAAAAAAAAAAAAAGGAGAATCGCGTCACGGGATTTCATTTTCCTACAATCTCGTAAATCCTAAATGCTGCTGTGTGCTCATTTCATAACACGTTTCTAGAACGCGCGAGTCCTTGAAGCTTGCTTCCATCGGAATGAGAAAAGAAAAGGCTGTGGAGTTTGATAATAATGCATCCGGTTTCGTATAGGCACTTAGAAGCTAACATATTTGAGAGACAGCGAACTCTTATATTTTAATATTGATCCTATTACGTCCTTCTGGCGTTGCGTTCGGTGAAGTGTTTTTCATATTCCATATCTTGTTTAATGAAAACTTCTTTAAGGGTCTAATTTGAGTTACCGAAGGCTAGTTCAAATAAATTGTGCTTCAAACTCAGCTGTAATCTTTCGTATGAATTCTTATTTTTCACGAACTCCTGTTCCAGTGCTTTCTCTTCACGGAGTTCCTACATTTTTTGAGCCCTCTCTTGCCTTTGTTTGAAATCGGCAACGTCCTATCTTTCCCTACTCCCGTTATGGCAATTCTGTGTATTTACCGCCCTGTAAAATCTAAAATACAAAAATATTGCAAAGCATTTCTGAAGGGCCTGATACGACAGATTTTGAGTCTTATACTGTGAAAAGTTGAAGGAAACTTAAGATGGCCTTCATATTAAACTGATTTTGACATTATTGAAAAATAAGGAACCTGTTTACATTTCAGTGTATTATTTTAAAAGGTTATCGTTTTCAATTTTAATGGCAATACGAATATTGAACAAACACGTCCAAATCATGTTAAAAAATTTCAATTTCCAGTCTTTTAAAATTCGGACCCATAAAGCTCTGAATTGTTTTGTAATCGATAACACATGTTTACCTCCTTTTATTCTATGTACATGTCTCTGCACAAAAAAAAAAATTAACCTAAGGCGACATCAGTTTTTCTTTTATAAATATCCAAAGGGACGGTTTGATGCAAGTCGCAAAAACGTGCGCGTATACCGGAGGGAATTTGTGATTTTTGTTCCACAAGAGAAATTTTATTTTCCGCAAAAAATGTTCGAATATGTGTTTGCGGTTCCACAACAATTAAAATAAATCTTTTGGTAAAAAAAAAAACTCTGGACCGTACGTCGTCGTTTGATCCTCTCTCAAAACGCCCAATACAGACAGTCTCAATCAATCGGAATTTTATTTTTTGCAGTATCTTTATTTGTTTTTGCGATGTGCGGGCCTCCGCGACAGAGATCTGCACAACCCGATCCCCAAACCCGGGGAAAATAAATTTGCGTATAGGTCACATGACTGCACTTCTAGTGCTAGTTTTAGCAGGCAAACAAAATGGGGGGGGGGGGGGGGGGGGTGTTTAGATCGTATGCGACGTAAATTTCCCCGCTAAATTTATCGTGACGTCAATTTCGTCAACTAGGTTTAGCTCACGTTACCTTAGGTCACGTGACGTCAATTTCCACGCTAACTTTCGGGGAAAATGCACGAACGGGTGAGCGGACACATTTTGGGAATGCTCCGTTAAAAAGCATTTCATGCTTCAAAAAATGTGTCCTTGTTAGTGAGGGCGTTGGTAATGATGTAACTTTAGACATTGTTTTATACATAAAGACAGGGAACGGGGCAACACATCCCGTCTTCTGCCTTAATGTATAAAACTCTTTTTAAAGTTACAAAAAAGGTGACTGCTTCTGATCTATAAAGGGTATTTACAAACAAAATATTGATGTGAAAATTTCCTACAGAGTCTTAAAACTACACCCTTATCTGCAATGGACAGCTAGGGTATAAAGCTCTGAACAGTTAACTTATTCCTAATGTGAGCTCTTAGGGGCTGCTGAATAATATGTTAGATACACATGTTCAGAGACAGGTCGTGTTTGTGAAACACATAAATTGTAAAATAAAAAATAAAAAAAAAACATTACAAATTTATTTTTGCGACATCACATGCCCATGCTTGTATGTTACAATAGTTAAATCAATATTCAAAAATAAAATAGCAATATATTTTTTCTCTTTCGAAATTTGAGAAATGATTTTTTTAACTTGTATACTATTTGAGCGTGTTGGTGCTTTTAAACATTTAGAAAGTGGAAGTGGAAAGTGGAAAGTGGAAGGCAAATTTGTCGAGCAAGACTATCTTCGTCAATCTTCACGTGATGGCCCGGCCTCCATAAATCTTTTGTGTGTTCTTAAAGTATTGCCTTCTTTTGGTGTCTGCGGCCGACCGGATCGTCCCAGCACTATACTACACTTTATCAAATGCAATCTGTTTTATACTGCCATAAATTAAACTGTTTTATCATATCTAGTCATAAATTGAAACCGACTCACAAACATAAGAATTGACTCGGGCATTCTTCTTTATTCTTGTTTATTACAAGTGAAATACAGAAACACCTTTATCTCAGGTTACATGCTGGTTTTCGTGTAACTTGTGGAGTCTGAGAAGCTCAACTATTTTTCAAATTTTCTATTTCATGGGCAACCTTTGTTTTGAGGTCTTGTCTCAGGATCTTGCCCATCTCGGACTTGGGAAGAGATTTCATGAAGAAAACACCTCCATATAGCTGCTTGAACACTGCTGCTTGACCTTTGAAACAAAACAAAAAAAGACGCATAATCATTTTATTAATTTCCCGCAAGCTCAAACCCTCCAATCATGTAACCACATTCTTTGCAGATTAAAAAGCAGAAAGACGTGTGTTTCGTGCTTATGTAGTTTTTGAGAATTAAAAAAAATACATGGCACATCCAAAGCCCATTTGCTTTTTTAGTGCCTTGTGCATTGTATGGAGTAAGTTAACTAGTGTTTCTCTTTATTGTCAGTTTCAAATAGAAGTTAATGTAATATAGCCAAGTGCACCGCTAGATAATAGCGGGTCAAATATGGCATGCAGAACCTTTTTGAGGTACAGTCTCAAGTTGAGCTAGTTGGTACATGTTAGGTATAAATAATAATAATAATAATAATAATAGTCTTCATTTTATGTGTCCACAAACAGCGCAGGGCCTTTTGTGGAGTACACAGCAAATGCCGACAAGATAAGAAGTATAAGCAAAGAGAAAACATAGCTTCCCAAAAAAGAACTCGCAAAACAAACATAGAACATATAGCGACATCCGACAAGTAAGATAAGGTAAAAGAAGAAGAGGCACTGAAAATACAAATACAGCAACCCCAAAAAGAGAAAAAAAAAACGCTCAAAATTGCTAATTACCGAGATCATGCAAACAATATATTCTCTAGATTACGCCGAAAAGTTGACTTGTCACTGAATACTTCTTGGAGCGAACAATCCAACCTATTAAAATCATACTGCATTTGTATTAGGGGAGACGTGTGAAAAAACGTGGGTGGATAGAAAAAGTTGCGATTACGGCTCGAACGTGGTGGGGCGTGAAAACATACAGCGCTTAACAAGGCAGGAAAAACTACAAGCCCATTGACAAGTTTGTGTAAAAACAAGATATCCCGACAACGCCGTCTGTCAAATAGAGTACATAAACCAAGTCTCTTGAGCAGCCGATCGTGATTATAATAAAACTTACGTCCAAAAAGAAAACGTTCAAAAACAATGCGAATAAAACGCTTCTGTACACGCTCGATAGAGCGAGATGCTGACTCGAGTTTTGAGCGAATTAGACAACAGAATAAACGAACGATACATGCATAGAAAGAAAATAGTCTTGTGAAACGTGAAATTGCCCCCAATGTTTTAAGTTATGCGTTGCATGTGACCGACACGTGATGACTAAAATTCAATACCTTATCTATAAAAACTCCAAGATCTCGAGCAACACACACTCGTTTGATGACGACGCCATCTAAGATATAACTGAACGCAATGGGCTTTCGTTTTCTACAGATACCTATAGCCTGTGTTTTATGTCCATTAAGCAGGAGATCACTATTAAAGCACCATCTAGCTATGTTATCAACATCACTTTGAAGAAGTGTGCATTCAGAATGTGAACTAACATGACGAAACAACTTTATATTGTAGGCGAAGAAAAGCAATTTAGAATTTTTTACCGAAGATACAATGTCATTCACGAAGATTAAAAACAAAAGTGGACCCAAGTTGCTCCCCTGAGGCACCCCTGACGACGAAATAAAGGTTTTGGACATAAATCCCGATACACGAACACAGTTTGTACGATCGCCAAGGTCGCTCCTAAACCAATTACAATACGTTGAACGTAGGCCGTAGTCATCTAGTTCACGCAGGAGCCGATCATGATTGACCCTGCCGAACACCTTCGACATCTTAAAGTAGATGACGTCTACTTCTTGATGGCCATGAACAAATGGTACAGTATAATATAAGAATGTGCACAAATTGGTTTCCACCGGCTTTCCCTTCAAGAATCCGTGTTGCTCAGGACAAATTTTTGACGGAAGTATTTGTAAAAACGGTTATGAAGCGGCATCTCAAAAACTTTAGAGAAACTAGGTAATAAAGAGACAGGACGATAGTTGCTGACAATTGTGTTATCGCCTGATTTAAATATCGGAACTATCACTGAGTGCTTCCATTTAGACGGGAATCTGCCCGATTGTAGCGACAGGTTAAAGATATGAAGCAACACCGGAGTTGAAAGATGAGCACATCCCTTTAAAATAAAGCTCGGTATTCCGTCTGCGGCAGCAGATAAATTCTACTTCATGTCCCTTATGCATGTATTTATCTCAAGCTCATCTATTAGAACAAACGGAAAAAAAGCAGAGGTATTTGGGCATTTCACAGCTGGATTCGTGTTAGTTCTAGAAGAGAAGCATGACATAAAATGCTGAGCAAACATGTCTGCCACTTCATTTGGGTTCGATGTATAGCCGGAACTACCCCGTAAGAGGGGAAAACTACCACTACACTTGTTTTTTTGAGTGGGTACGAATTTTCAAAAATATTTTGGGCTTGAATTCAGAGCAGACTCAGTCTGAGAAACGTGAAATTTCTCACCTCTCTTAAACAGTCGCTTTGCAACAGAGCGACACTCGCTGTATTTCAAGTACCATTTCTCTACTCCCGTTTTTTTTAAAAGCCCTGTGATAGTGCAATTTCCTGCGTAAACAGATTTTCAGCTCCCAAGAAAACCATGAAGGCTACTTGTATGACCGGGAAGCGCGCTTCGGTATAAATGTATCCATGGCACTCGACACAATTTTTGCAAATGCCTCAGTCGCTGAGTCAACGCACGTGTCTTTCAAGATAGGATTCCAGTTGTAACTTTGAAGATAATAGTACATGTTAAGATAATCTCCTTTACTGTATAAGAAGCAAGTCTGGCTATAAAAAACATGTTGACTGGGCGGAAAAAAGAATGAAACAGCAAACGGAGGATGAAAATGATCGACACCTGTTATAGGATCGTCAACTGAACTGATACCATCCATCGGCGAAGACACTAGTGCAAGGTCAAGTATGTTGCCCGCTGAGTTTTGTAGCTTATTGCAATGTTCAAACCGATTTATATACAAAAAGTCTATTAGTCTTGACGCCTTAGATTTGCGATCATTACCATCCTTTGTGACATCTGTCACCCAGTCGATCCCCGGAATATTAAAGTCTCCATAAATGTGAACGCGAAACTTTGACACATCTAAACTTTGCTCTAGAGCTCTCAGCTCTGTCACAAAATTATTGGAGCTAAACTGGGGCGGAAAATAATAGTTTCCGATTAAAACGTTGACGCCATCATTCGATGCAAGCTCTACCCAAAAGCATTCGGAGTAAGACTCTAGAGCTTGCCTTCTCCATGCTCGCAAAGAAGTATTTACGACAGTAAGTACACCACCGCCATATTTTTGCCCTGTGCTTGCGTAATTTCGATCTCCGCGAAAAACGGAATAACATGGGGGGGGGGGGGGGGGGGGATAATCGGTGCTAGAAATACCTTCGTCCAGCCACGCCTCCGTAAGGCATAACACGGTAAAGGAACTTCCTACAATTCCAGACATAAGCTCAGAAGACATGGTTCTGATACCACGTACGCTTTCGTAATAAACTGTGCACTCCATTGTGTTACTTATCACCGGTGGTCAGCTGAACATAAACACGAACACGAAAACACGGAAAATAAAATAAAATAAAAATAAACACGAAACAGTATAGAAAGGAACCAACACACCGCTGCTTGTGTTTGCTCCTTTTTATACTTTGTGCGCTCATGTTTATGTTCTTGTTGACACTTTACCTTTTTGAAGATTGTTATTTGAACCTTCTAATTTTTATTTAATACTTCGAAATCATCTGATAAACAAAATAGCTCTATCAAACAGAAACGATTAACTAATATGGGTAGTAGTATATATATATATATATATATATATATATATATATATATATATATATATATATATATATATATATGTACAGGGTGTTTTCTTTTAGCTTTACAGATTTGCTTAAAAAAAGCAACTGGAAAAGTTACATTTAAGCGGTTTATATATATATGTGTTTTATATATATACATATATACAGGGTGTTCTTTTTACGTTAGCTTTACAGATTTGTTTAAAAAAAAAGTCATGAAAGTTACATTCAACCGGTTTGTGCCGATGAGTTACAGGGCCAGGGGGATATTATTTGCGTGGCTAATCTTTGCAATAAGTCAGATAGTAATTACAGTTTGTTAATTAAAATTTAAAATAGTGGAAATGGATATATGGTTCCAATTAAAAACTTGCTGAGCGTCATCAAAATCCACTAGATCAACTCTTTTTAGACCGACTTGTAGCTCGCGGTAAACTCGTGGGCGCGCCCAAGTTACCACTCGTGAAGCAGGCGCAAAGCTAGCAGTGGCGGAACGCGATGATAATCTAATCAACCGCGTTCCGCCACTGCTAGCTTTGCGCCTACTTCACGAGTCCCACGAGCTTCAAGTCGTTCTAACAAAAGATGACTTAGTAGTTGTCAATGACGCTCAGTAAGTTTCTAATTGGAATCATGTCTGTTTTCACTAATAAAAACTTAATTAACAAATTTTACTTAATTTTTCGACATATTGCAAAAATTAGCCACCCACATAAGGTACTACTGGCCGTATAACTCACCTGCACAAACAGAATAAGTGTAACTTTCACGGCTTTGTTTAAACGTATCTGTAAAGCTTAAAAAGAAAACACACTGTATATATATATATTTTTTTTTTGCACCAGCTTACTTTCCCCCACACCCCCTTACTTTACTGCAAAAATGCAATAATCACACTCTCCCCTCTTCGTTCACATTATATATACATATATAAAGATAGTAGACGAACAGGGAAGGGAGTGATTATTGAATTCATTAAATCAATGTTAGGGGAAGAGGAAGGGAAAGAGAGCTGGCAAACAAATGGGCCAGGAGCGGCGCAATTTTTAGTCAGCCACCTTTCTTTTTCTCTTCCTCTAATTTCAATGCAATAAATTTAATAACCACTGCCTTCCCTCTTTGTTCGCAATATTATTACGACTACACTTGCGAATCTTACCTCACTCCACATATAAATATTTATATTCATAATAAAACCCATGCAGTTACTTTTCTCATGTACAGAAAGCTTCACATAGCTTCTTACAAACAATGACTGCACAAAACAATCAAATAATGTACTAATTTACACGATAAAGGTGGCTCGGTACGACTACCGGTATATTCTAGAAGTGCGCTTTTTACTTCAAATATTTTATTCTGGATATGCAGTTATTCTTGTAAGATCCTGTGCCTACAGGAGAGGGATAGGGAGAGAGGAGGAGGGATTGGAGAGGCAGGGGAGAGGAAGCATGATGTAGGTAATTGGAGGTAGGTGGGGAGAGAGGAGAGAACAAGGGGTAGCGAGAGTAAACGCGGCAGAGATGGGAGGGGGGGTGGGCACCCCAGAGATTTCTAGTTATCATTTTGCGTTAATGATTAGAGCTCATAGGCCACTTTTCCCAAAATCAAATTTGTGCGTTATCCTTAAATGTTAAGCTTTGAATTGTGCAAGTTAGACACGCAATTAGCACACCAAAAACAAAGTTGGAATGTTAGGAACATGACATATACCAGCAATGAGTTCCTTCAGTTCTGTCGCCAGACTCTCGAGGTTTTTCTCGAAGCCGTCCTTGACAACGACACAGGCTGTTGGAGCCTCACCATACGTCGAGTTTGGAACTCCGACAACTACGGCCTCTGCGACAGCCTCGTGGCTGATCAAAATTTCTTCCAGCTCAGCAGGGGGTAACGACATTATCCATGCATTTTATCATCTGCTTCAATCTCTCAGTAACATGGAGCCGTCCATCAGTGTCGTAGTAGCCTAAATCCCCTGAAAATCAAAATGCAATCTTGTCAGTATTTATCGCTCTTTGTTCAGTGGGCTCACAGTAAAATAGGCACGCAGGTGGATTTTTTTGGACGCGGTTTTTGTTTAGTTTTTGTCCATTGCAAATAGGAATTTTTGTATTCAATATTTAACTTAAACTTAACTTGAACTTAAATTTTAGCGTAATATTGGCAATGATCGATTCGAATAATATCTGAGATGAAATTTCACGAAACGCACTCATCAAACCACTCCTTGAATATAAAAAGCCTATAAATACCAGTTGTAATTGATTGATTCAACGACCCCCGGAGCTTGAATCGATGCCTCACCAGAGAAGTAGTCGCCCCTCAACCATCATCGGTGGTGTCAAGGCGGCGATTTGCGGCAGATGTTGTGTAGGGTCAGCTGCCTCGTGAGGTGCTCGAACACAAGCCGAAAACGATAACTTGCCTAAATCGGGATTTTTTTTTTTATGAACGCTCGCTCCATTGAGCGCATAAACGCTAGAAAATGCACAGTGACTATCGTTCATATGCATATCAACACAGAAACAGGAGAACGCCCCATTCCATTGCTCAAGAATCGTAGATGAGTGTCTGGAAATGCGCTCCTGCACCCGTCCGTGCGCACATCTAGCACACAGCGATGGCAACCCAAGTAGGATTGTAGTGAACTGTGACGTCATGTGAAAACTTTATATTTTAATAAAGCCCGCGACATATTTGTCGACATATTTGACTGAACACCAAACCGCAGATTTTTGAGAGTGGTTATATGGTTAATCTTTGCCCCATATCATGTCCAAATGTTTTGCAATACAAATTTAGAGCGTCATATAGAGGTCTGACCGGACGCACTATGGGTTAGTGAACAGAAGGAAGTGCATAAAAACACTCCAGATCTATGACTATTTAGGCGCAAATGAAATATTTGTGTCTGACCGAGAATCCTGTATTATTGTGATTTTGAACGTACAACAAGAAAACAAAAAAAAACAAGCACGTTATACCTGTACGCAACCATCCATCGTTGCTCAAGGCTTCAGCAGTAGCTTCGGGACGCCCAAAGTAGCCCTTCATGACCCCTCGGGCGTGAACCACAATCTCGCCATTACAAAACGGACCGAGAGATTCTCCGCTGGTTATGTCTATAACCTGGAACATCATATCAGGTCATTAATTCCCTTAGTATTGTAGAATAGTATTTGTTAGAAGAAACAGCCGGACCGCCGTTTCCGAAAATAGTCAATTGGTTCGCATTCACCCAGCTAGTTGAATAAAGGGTATTTGCACGGCGTGAAAAATGCAAATATTAGGGGTGATACTAATGAAATTTAAGGCAATCTAATGACCAAGCACTACTTCGTACAAGAGGAAACAAGATGAAATATATGCGGCAGTCAGTAAGCAAGTACCGTTCGCGGATTGGTCTCACAAATATAGTTACTTCCGAGTCCCGCATGAGTATTGCCTCGTACGTGAATTTGTGCAACTTGACATCGTTCTGTGACATATTGTTGATGTGTTCGGTGTGCTCTTGGTAATTCTTCCGTTTAAGTCAGTAGAATGGCCCATCAAACTTCCGAAATCCGGTCGGTGATAAAAGGTTTTTTTTTTTTTTTTTTTTAAACGACGAATCTCTAACCAATCTCTAATTATGCAGAGCGTAAAAAGTCATCGAAAAGTTTGCAAAATCTATAGACTAATAAGTGCAATGGGTGAAATGATGATCCAAAAAGAGGTTTAAAGGCTTAAAGCATGGTCAGATAGTGCTCATTATACATCGGAAAAACAATAGGTAATATCTGGTCATGAAAACCTTGGTAAACAAAGTGAACGAAAACATCCACGATCCGCTGCTGTACAGCATCGAATTTTGAAAAAAACCTCTCCCTGGAGTTTCAAACACCTAATCATTACCCGGGGTGTTTGAGGCATGACGATATTTCACCAGCTAGTCGGCACAGTCTATCGGCCAGCCCTGAAACACCTGCGATTTGCGTATATATTTGCTGATTTTAGGCATTATCTTTTTTCTGTGAACTTCAAAAATGATTATAATATTGCTCTACGCGACCACTTCTTTTAAAGGAACCGTAGCTTGGACTATGCATATACAGCAAACCTTTGACACAGATTGAAAGTGTTCTGTCCGATCGATGGCGTCAGTTTGTCAGTCTGTTCTTTAGAGAGCCTAAATTGAAGAGAGAGTCCATCTGAAACCATGAAGAGGGCCTGCAATTTAATGGTGGACGCCTCATGCGCCGATTGATCGCAAGTGCTCGTCCGCTGCGTTGTCGTGTGCTAAGGAGGAGAGCAGGCGGAAAGGCAGAGATGCTCGCAGACAATCAACGCTTTCGTCACCTTCTCGCTGATCGTGTTAAAAAACGCGGAACGTAAACCACGTGACCACGCTCAAGCAGTTGAAAACTCTCTGTGACTTCTCGATGTAGTCTGTTACAAACGGCCAGGACACACCCAATCACTCTCCAGCAAAAATGCGTGAACCACCCTCTATACACCTCTCAGTGATCATCATATTCAGGTGATGCCTTGTTAAATTTTAATACTTCAAATCTATCCATCTATTTCTTCTCTTAAAGTTCACTGGTGAGCTTAGTCGTTTCGTGCTCACTGAATATTTTTTACGTAGTCGTGTTCTAAAATAAATGTAAAGTGTTCTAACATACTTTCAAAATAGTTTTAGGCGTCATATTTTTATTCGTACATACAAGTACGCATTGCGAGGCGTATCTCCAGTGATCGGGTCTACCGATGCTACAATGTTACATCGAACGTTTGTAAGCTCCTAAACACATTTCGATGCAGTATTCCCTGATTATCACGTGTATAAGCTCACGAGAGCTTGAAGTTTGATTGTGGGTTTCTATAGATATTAGTAATCATATACGAGGTGTGATCAAAGAGTTACGACACTGACTTTGTAGCGTAAAAAAGGAGGGCACCACGGTAACGCGAACGCAACATTCGAAGGCAAGGACCTTCGTGTCTTATGCTATCGGTAAGTTCGTCATGTGATGGTTTGGAGCTGCGCCATACGAGTTCTTGTGACCACGTGCACGGGCCAAATGGCAATATCACTATGGGCTGAAAACCAGAGCGAGAGCAAAGATAAGTGCTCGTGTAGCGCAGCTCCAAATGTTCACAGAACGAGGCCCTTTGGCACAACGAGACAAAAAGATCCCTGCCATTGAGTGCTGCGCGCATATCCCTTTTTTCTTTAAGCTTCAAAATTAGTCTTGGAACCTTTTTATCGGACCTCCTACCCATAAAATAATTCGTTGCTGCTTGCAAATGATCTGCTTGCTGATCTTCGTCAGTAAGTAAGAAACGAAACACTACATTGTTTAGGAAGATTATAAACCCAACGACAACAAAAAAAAAAAAGACGTGTACAATCCGATACGTTTCAGACATACCTTGATTTTTATACCGGCATAAGGAACTCCGCTGTTGCCGAAGGTAATTTGTCCAACAGGTGAGGTGCACACTAAGCCCAATGTTTCAGTCATGCCGTAGCCATTGAGAAGTGATTCGACGTCGAAGATTTCACAAATCTCCCGTGCAAGCGAAGTCGGGATCACTGAACCACCCATGAAGATTTTTTTTACACGAGGCACACTATCGTTGTTTTTTCGGACTTCATTGACAATATGCTGCATCCGGCCCGCAATGCCAATAAAGGCAGATACCTACGAGATAGAAAAAAATTTAACGCCATATATAAAGTGCTTCTTAAATATTGTGTGTAATGCTGTCTGAAGGTAAATACTGCAAAAATAAATAATGAAGATCACGTGAACCGGGAGATTGGTTGTACCATAAACACGTCTTTCTCAATGCGCTCACGTATTTCAACACCCATTCAATGTCAAAGGCAACACAACTCTTACCTGAAGAAAAAAAAGATATTTTTTTCACGAAAACGAGAAAACACGGACATACTGCCCTTTCTGTCAGTTTTTTTCGAATTTACTCCCGTAAAAAGATAATTATCAGCGTCACATAGCTTAGTGCCTTGAGATAATAATAAAAAAGTTAATATTTATTTTATAGCAAAGTGGGTTTGTGTTAAAATTTACCATGGAATTGACACACTGTCTGCTCCTTCACGGAAAAGTTAGGCGGCTTGACACAGAACATTTATTCTTAGGAATTATCTTTATTCTTATTTTCACATGAAAAATTCTCACCTCATGTGTCTTGAGAGCCTCCAGGAAAGCTTTGTACGGAATCAAAGGATCGGTTAAGACTATTTTTGTTCCTAAAAACACGTAAAACATGGCTATTGCAAAACCCGCCCCGTGGGTAAAAGGATTCCAGCAAAGGAAAACATCCTCTTCAGTGCAAGTTCTAGCAGACCTGAAATCCAGAAGAAGCGGTGTATATGAACTAAAAACTGATCAATACAGTCACATAAAAATTAAGGAAAGGTCTCTTTTCCACCCGGAAGTTATTTATGAACTCTTTGTATAAAGAAATATATTTTAATATAAAGGAATATTTCTATTTAAAGTAGTATACTTGTATAAAGCAATATATAGTAATCCTGTCGGAAGCGGAAAGGACAATACAGAACAGGACAAAACAATACAATAGAGCACACAAACAAATAACGCACGAAGGGCCAGCACGTGGAACCTGGCTGAAATTTTCGTGTGCACCAATTCCCCGTCGTGTTCTTCACCTTCTTTACAATACAATGTCTTCTTTAGAATAAATATGCTCATAAAACGTGCAAAAATCAAATCAACAAACAAACGAACAAATAACACATAACAATACGGCACTCACGTTTGTTTTACCAGCTTTGATTTTTAGATGTAATGTGCTTAACAAGACTTGAGTGCCTCTGCGCAATGTGATTGATTTCTTAAGATAATACTTAAAGATACGGCTCCCTCTACGGTTTCACAGCGTTATCAAATGTTTTAAGGGTTAAATGTACTTGTTATAATTCACTCTTTATAGCAGACAAATGATTAATTTCAATATACCACTATGCATGTGAATAAAATAAGATGGTGCTCGATCCTACCGAAAGAGACTGCTTTAAGCAAAAAAATTGACAATATACTCCTGCCTCTTCTTACTACACTTGTAAACGCATATATTCTGAATGTTCCAGGTTCCGTACATAAACAGGGAAACAAACAAAACGCTGTCGGCATGACATAATATACTTTGTGTCTTCTAAAAACTGGCTAGTTTTCAACACTCTGATCAGCGCTCATACCTCAACGTGTGAAACGCCGAACAGTACCCCTTGTGCGAAATTTCCACTCCCTTCGGAAGACCCGTTGATCCTGACGTATAGAGGATTGCCACAACCTCCCCTTCGTTGTCAGTAGGTACGTGGGGTGTGAATGAGGCATCAGAAAGTTCTTGAAACTGAAGAACGTTGATGAAACCGGGCGCGCTTCCCACGCAGAAAAATGCCTGCAAATCAAAGTAAAAGAAAAGTAATCTATTCCTCATCTATTTGAATAGAGACGTAAAGCGTTTCAGAAAACGATAGTCTCTCGCTCTTGGTATAAACAAAAATGGCTAATATTTTTGTTTTTGTTTACCAAAAGAACAAGAGGTCTAGTAAAGTTTCGTTTTTAAATTATTTTATGACTGAAACTGGTAGCGTGCCGAATAAAGAACACTTTTAATTATGAAAGTCTGGGCACTAGCCCGGACTTTGATAACGTTATATGTTTAATACGTTATCACAGTACTTAGGTCATGCGCAGAGAATGGGTCACGAGCGCTGCGTCGTGAGCAGTGGGACTTCGTGTCCATCCAATTCGTCGGAGGACGCTCGGCTTTGGGACAAAGAGCAATTTGTGAGTTGACACCATTTGTTTAGGATGACGTTACAAGGAGGTAGAAGGGTATGTTCGAATGCTTCAATTTATGTGGTGTTGGTCCCGTGCAGCAGTTGCAGTCCACTCTTTGATGGGTCCTCTAGCTGAAACAAAGTTAGCGAAATTTATCCATCTATTATAGGAAATGGCACACATGAACACTAATCAGATGTCCAGCAATGTGAGAAAAAAAAAATAAACTACATTTTTTTTTTTACCTGGTGGGAACGCAGTGAGAAAACTTTGTTTTATTGTGCGACGGAAGAAACGCCCTGCATCTAATATTTTACTCCAGGGATTAGGTTGTTTAAAAAGATGTTCCGAAATTGCTGCTGCCGCAGAGCTAATTCTCAAAGAAATGCGTGAGCATTTCGCGCAGCTGTTATATGTAACATAGCATGGTGAATGCAACCTCTGAGCACATTTCCGCGGGGTGAACAGCCCCTCTTTTCCCTCTTCTTCCTGGTGCAAGCAGATAATTTCACTTAGCGTGTGCACGAAGTACGTGCTCGCGATGCGCGTAAAGCAACAGAGTCATTGGTTGCGGGCATGTACTCACCACACACATGCGTTTAATCCTGCGGCGGATAGATCATGCACATGAGCGGGCTATTCAACGTGAAGTACCCCACATATATGCCGCCGTATGAATATTATGTATACCAGTCTGTCTCCGCGCCCGAACGTTGGAGGCCGCGGTTGGAGCCAGCACACCTTCCCTCGATCGGCGCGTACATACAATCCACGTACTGCTGTTTTCGGATGGCCGATCTCTGCTCCCGAACGCCAGCCGCTTCTTTCAAAACGGCGCCGACGGTCCTCTCGGACCTTACGTTGCCGCGCCCGTTGTACATACAAGGGCGAAGACATCGTGCGCTTACGGCCTGGTGACATCGTAAAAGGACAACGCGTACACAACGGCGTGGCAGGCCGAAGAACCGAACCGCAGCCAATGTGCGTCCTCTATAGTGCGTCCCAGGTCTTAAAATGTGTTGCTTTTATGTTTAGAAACCCTTGGAGTTGGTATGCCTAAATGGGTGACTTGTCTCAGAGCTGGAGATGAAAAAATGTAGCCAGTTCATTACAACCCCTAACCTGGGATCATTAACGTGCACCACACAGTAGTGATTACACAAGCGCGTGACGGTACGAAACTCATCCAGATCGGAACGGGCGGGGGTTGGAGATCGAACCAAGGAGGTTCTGCAGCGCATGCTTTTGCTACACGCTCCCGGCTGAAACGCGTTAAGCCACTCGGCCACCGATCCCACTTCCAAGACTCCAGCGCCTTCGTCACCACGCTTTCTAGCCGGGCTCTCTATAAAGAGAGTCCGGCCAGCAGGCGTAGCGACGAGAGCGCTAAAGGAGAGAAAAGTGAAGGAAAGGGGGGGGGGGGGGGGGGGGGGGGGAGGGCGCCGACGGAACGGTACAGGAAGGAGGGAGCAAAGAAGAAACGACCGCCATTTTGACGAAACTCGCTTTCGGCGCAGAGCACCTTTGAGGCTACGCGTCGTGTGCTCCGGGCCGACTTCTTTTTCGCCTGAAAAAGTTTCCGGTCAAGCGTGGAGAAAACTTCATTCGCCAGCTTTTTAACCCATTATATCATTTTTTAGCTAGAGCCAGCGAAATAACAGGAAAGCAGCGAAATTGAGATGATGATCCCATGCATTCCACCGGGCGAATGAATGACAATGGTGGCATGGTGGCCATCCCCGCACAGCTGGGAGCAGCTGGGAGTTCACGCGCATGCGCTTGAGCCTATCACTCTGTGCCGCGGGTTGATTGACTCACTCGGGAGGAGTGCGTTACGGCGGCGAGAGAATAAACTGGACAAACTCACCCAATATTCGCGTCTTCAGCTCGTTGCTCGTCATCCCGCGGCAGAAACTGGAGGCGCTCTAGTGAGGGCATGGCCTCTAAGATAGGACCTCGGCGACCATAGTGAGGGTCCCCCAGTCCTCTTGCTCAATGGACACGGTGGAACTGCTCGCTATCATGGCTCGCGAAAAGTCATTTCCGAATGCAGACAACGCGCTTCACTGTCGCAATGTAGTTCTGCAGCCGGTAGGGGAATGTATCTTATTAGAGATTTTTAGTATTGCATATAGAAGCAAACGCAAACGCTGTGCGTTTGCATTAGAGTTGCGTACTCCACGTTGCGCATGTCCGCCATCACCATGCTCCAATCCAAGGCCGCAATTTAGGCCTCCTCACACGCGCAGTGCGGAACACGCAACGCTAGCGTAAACACAGTGCTTGTGTTCGCTCGTATACATAATACTAAAACTCACTACTGTTTCAGCGCTTTCCAACGAAAACAAAACGTGCTGCAGTGAGCAGACGTGCAAGCGGGCAGGCGTTCCTCAGAACTGGAAAACTTGAGGTTGGTAAGACGATGGCGAGTAAAAGTTAAAGAAACTAAATGTTCTGGGAAGATTAATAATTAAAAAAAAAAAACGTAAATAAAATCTTTTTTTTTAGAGCGCAGCTCTTAGGGGCCCGTTTCCGGCTTGAACGGCGTCGCCGTAGCCGTAACCGCAAGGTCACGACCCTCCCTAGGTCACGTGACCCCCCCCCCCCCCCCCCCCGAGGTCACGTGACTCCCCTAAAGTCACGTTACCCCCTGAGGTCACTGAAGCCTCCCAGGTCACGTGACCCCCCGAGGTCACGTGACCCCCCTCCCCCCGAGGTCACGTGACCTCTCTGACGTCATACGACCCCCCCCTGAGGTCATGTGACCTCAAGGAGTCACCTATAGGCTATCCCTCAGTACGCTTCCATCCACCTCCTCAAGAGCTGCGCTCTCATGCGGCGTCACAAAGAATTGTAAAAGGCTTTCATTTTTTTTTCTTTTTTTTTAGGGGAGGGGGTTTGGGGGAAGGGGTGCTGGGGGAATTTAGTCTAAATCCTCTTGTCCCATAGAGCGAAGCCTGTAGTCTATAGAACGACACGCGGGCTTGACGTCACGGAGCTGCGGCGGCGCTGCGATCGCTCCGGAGCCGGGTGGTGTGGCTAAAAGTGCTTCGGCGTCATAGCATTTCAGCATGCCGCAAAGTCGTGTAGCCGTTAATTGCACCGAAAGGTACAAAAAAAAGTAGCGGAGTGACTTCCCACAAGTTCCTGGCTGACTCTGAAAGGAGCAGAAGGTGGATAATACCCGTGGATCGAAAATAACCGTCGCCTCGAGCGGTCGACCGTTCGTGCGGCAAGCACTTTCTTGAAGGCAAGTGTGGCTTCCATTTCAATCTCCGTCCTGAGGCCCCCTTATGTGCAGGGAAACCGTCGTGTGATCGACACCACAGGGATTTTGTTCCCACGGTGTTCGAGCACAAAGCACCGGCCAAGCGCTCGTCAGTGGCTCGCTACGCCCGCAGTATCAGGCGGAAGAAGATCGGCGGCAGAACGTCAGTGTTGTAGGCATTATCGGAAAAAAGTAACGAGATACGTTACGATCGTTACTTGCAAATAAAAGGAACGCGTCACGGACCAGCGTTAGCTCAAAATAAAAGGAATGCGTTATTGTTACCGATTAAAAGTAACATACATTACTTTTTTAATTATGATTTAACTCGTTTTACTGTTTGACGTTATAACAATGCATAAAATCATATTTCAAGAATATTATTTTCATGCACAAACTGCACATAATTACTTTATCTTCAACTCTTTATCACTTTATCTAAGCAACGAGTAACGAAACTGCGTTACACGTTACTTGAAATAGTAACGTAATTAGTACGTAACCCGTTACTGTTTTGAAAAAGTAAGGAGTACGTTAATACGTTACTGAAAAAGGTAACGCGTTATCAGTTTCGCCGTTACTTGTAACGTGTTACTGCCAACACTGCAGAACGGACAAAGCGGTACCACTTATCATGCCTTATGGTCATGAGGGTAGGAAATATATCATACCTTGACTCGAAGACGCGGTGTGTATTTAATCAATTAATATATACACTTCAGCAGACCCAAAGTCTGCTGATCCCGCCGGCAGTGCGGAAACCGGCTCGAAGTAATCGGAGGCCTCGAGAGACTTGTACGCCTGAACCCTCTCGGTCGTGAACTGGTTCGGCGAAAAAACTAAATAAAGGACGACGTGAGCCGTCGACGTCGGTGGCAACAACTTCGCGTCGGAACTGCACCAGGTCTTGTTTACGGCGTACGGATTGTCGAAGGCAACGCCGTCCACGCACGGTTTGTCTCGATACCGCTGCCATGCAGGCTCAGGTGGCGAGCTCAAATAGTCGAGCATGACGTACGACATACGTTGGAAGCGACGCACAAATAAAGCTAGAAGCGTCTCTACAACGTCAACAACAAGCGCACGCCATAGGACGCAATGCATAGAGAGCCCGGCCGCTTTGGCACATATAGCTGCTGCGCATGCGCGGCTTTCCGGCCGTGTTGGCAAACAGAGCCGCGGCGCGTGTCGGTCTATAGCCGCGAAAAAAAAGAATAAATTCACATTGGCTGGGACGCGTCATATCAGATGCTCCCCCCCACAAGAGCTGGGGGGGGGGGGGGGGGGGGGGCGGGTCGCGGCGGGCCATCGCCTCGGGTGCCGCTGACTCTAGTGACGTCACTGCACTGGACACTGCAAGGTAAATTTATGCGAAAGCATTAAGTACCCCATGGAGCGGAGCCGGTGGCGCCTGTGACCACGAAAGAACGCGAAAGAAATGCCCATTCGCCGTTTGGCTGAGCGAAACGGCTCCTAAATAGCCTAGACGGCCATTGGCGGCCGCTTCACGAGATCGCGCGCTCGGCCGCCGCGCTCGTGTCAGGTGTTCCTAGAAAAGGGAGGGGAGGGGGGGGGGGGGGGGGGGGCAGCTTCGGCCGTTTCTGCTTTTTTTTGACGCCGAGGAGCATGGCGGCGCCTGAGGCATCTATAATGTCGGCGGCCGGAACCTCGGCAGTAGCGAAATGTGGCCGTCCACGCCAGTACACCCCAGACGAACTAAGGAAGCGGAAGACCGGCATTCATGCTTTCAGATTCACAACTCATAAGAATTCCGCGGACACAACTCATAACAATTCCGAGGACACTTAAGTGTCCTCGGAATTGTTTTGAAGTGCCCGGATTAGACACGTATGTCACAAATAAAGTTTTCGCGAACAACTTCTTTGGCACAATAATTACGCTGTGAGATACATCTTGAGGTAAGAAAGAATCCGTTATTACCACCTATATCGAGAAATTGAATCAAAGTAGATGTTAGCTTCGATTTCGTTCCCTCTGGTGTAAATAATACGATAAACATCTTATATTTTTCAACATGAATACGTGACCCACCCTCATAACACCCCAACCTCATCGCATAACCAAGAATAATTTGTGTCGGTCAGTGAAGCCAGCACAGTAGACAGGCTCAACAACTAGTATACCGGCAGCAGTGTTGTACGGAACGGCGTTCCAAGGAACGGCGTTCCTGGAACGCGTTCCTTTTAGGAGGAACGAAGGAACGTGACCGTTCCATTTCGCATCGCTGGAACTGGAACGGGAACGCGTTACATTTTTACTGGAACGGAAAGAGTAACGGCGTTCCTTTTTTTTCGTCCAGTGGGGGTAATTTTTATTTTGTTTCGAACAGGGAAATTTTGAAAGTACAAAAACAGTATCTTTACGAAGTGCAGGATCTCGTTACCTTTTTGACTACTAATCTTATGGATTATTTTGTGTAGTCTTAGCTTGCTAACAGTTTCGGGTGCAGGAGAGCTGGTGGACGTTGGTTCTTTTTTGAGTGTTTGAAACTGCGGTACAAAAAGCGAGGCTTTTTGTCGTAGGGAAAGACAAAGAAAGAGGGTTGTTTCAAACTCAGCTACTTTCTTTGGTTCCACGAATCCTCATACACCCACAAATCTAAGGCCGACTGCAGCCACTTGTGAACTTCCATAACGAGGCCTACAGTTACAACAAGATCACATTCTGCCAAACATCGAGCGCACCCTTGTATCCTGAACATTGGTCACTTAAAAGATACATACAAAGAGAAAACTTCATTTCTTTTCTTGTCCCCCCCCCCCCCCTTCAAAATGAACAACAAAACCAACGTACAAAGAAGTATTTGTAGTTTTTAAGACTGACCTTCCAAAAGCCCTACCCTCTCCTCGACTTGCTCGTCTTGCGGACAGCAACATCGAGAAGCAACTGTTGTTAAGTTCGAACAAGGGACTTTGTTCAATTGAAACGTGTGAGGTTGTTATAAAACGCTCGTTGGGTAAAAGTACATTCGGCTCGTCTCAATCGTCTACTACAAACATGAATATGGTTAAAAGCTGAGATTTTTAACTTGAATATATCAACAAATGAAACCCTGATTCCGCTTGTTTTCTTCTCCTGTTGCCCCTCCATAACGACATTCAAACTCGTATGTTGACTACTAATGGGATAGATAAAAAAAAAACTCTTCTTGATTTAACTAAAGATAGTAATTAGCAAAATACAAATGTAACGTATATGTAACGATACGTTACATTTTTTTAACTGTAACGGGAACGAGTTCCTCTTTCATAGATGTAATTTGTAACGGGAACGCGTTCCAAAAATCGGAAGGAACGAGGAACGAGCTTTCGTTCCTTTTTTTGAGGAACGTGTACAACACTGACCGGCAGGCATCTCCGACCCCCATTTTAACCGCCACTTTGGAAAACGAGTGGAGCCACCTATAGTGAATTGCATGCGCCAACACGGTTCTGGTGCATCGTAAAGCTCCAGTATCTGGCAAAAAGTGACGCATTATCTTCCCTCCTCCTTCAAAAAATCCTCCAACCCCACCTGTAACTTTCCGGTTTGCGACCGAGCCGCCTTCTGGATGTTGCGAAGCCCTTCGACGTCTCGGTCAGCTGCAGCGGCGCGCGGTGCCGGTCGTGTGGACGTTCCTCGTCATATAAGTGTGGCAATGGCCTCATTTACAGCCCGCAATCACATTCGATTGCCCTCGAGCCGGTCTAAATCTGTTCGTCCATTCGTGGATACCAAAAGCGCTTTGAATAATCGTCCGAATAGTCCCTACCGATCTGCAGTATCGGTCAGTGTCTCGTTGGTACCTGTCCGCCCGTTCGGCTTCAGGGGAATCGCAAAGCTTTCGTATTGATCATATTAAACCGTCCGATTGCAATCATCTTCTCCACGATTTCAGATGATTCACTACTTATTTTTAATGTGTGGAGAGAAAGCATACTTGTGCATGTCGCACTGGCTTCGCTCGCATTTGTGTTGAATCGGGATATAGATACATCCACATGTTCGCATCCGCGCAGCCGCTAGAGCGTTGCAAGCTTATGAACTTTGTGCGAAACAAAGCATAGTACGCGAGGACGTACACCACACTTCACGAGTGAGCATATTCCGCACCTCCGCAAGCACCCGTAAATGGGGACGATGCCGATGCTCCAAGCGCGAGCAGGAGCAGGCCGTTATGAACGACGCTTCTTCCACGGCACGGACGTCTGTGCATGCCAAGTCGGCAGTGTTGTGATCGCGCTTACGGTGAAATGGAGTGCATAACTCGCTCTAAAGTGGTGTCTTTTTGCATTCTGGTTAGCTTTGTACAGAGCCCCTACATCGCATAACTTTGCGGCTTCCGCTGGGTTGAAATCTCTCCGACCGATTCGGTGAAGCAAGATCGTCCTCTGAGGCTCATTTTCCGTTGCAGAGGGTACACTGAAAGGCACTCTGGCTGACTTTTCCACAGGCGCGGCAGCCCGTTAGCTGCTGCGTTGCGGCGTAGTAACAGCTTGGGAAAGTAATGGCGATCGGAAGTCCCAAACCGAAAGCAGGATGTTACCAGACGACTGACCAATAGTGTGCGCGGCGGCTTGTTCAAAGAATGGCGCCACTTTTCCTAGGATAGAGGGGCTGCATCCACATCCCTTCCGCCATCTGTCGGAGCTTGCAGAAAGCGTTTCTTAGCCAGTTTCCGCAGCCAGTGCGGCTGCAGTCACCATCCCGTAGCGACGTTGTGAACTTTGGTTAGTCCAAACCCGTCAGAGCTCAGCGCATGTAACAGAGCACTAATGCTACCGCAATAAAAGCATTCATACTTTTGCCAACGCAGAATTCTATAAATAGATAATAATCTCCCACCTTCATGCTTGATGATATTGCCACCTTGGCAGCATTTGATGCGGTTTCTTGGTCAGTTAGTAGGAAAGTGCACTGGCTGTCTTCAATCGTGTACACCAATTCCCCTATGAGAACAACGTCATAATAAGTTTTCTTTATTTTATATAAAAATGCTATAATTATAGTGTTGAAATCAAATGAAGGCGTTGAGAGCACTCACTTGCAGCGCAGGTTGTCTTCGCCATGACAAGCGTACCGCCCGCGAAAATAACCCCAAACGCTGCCGCTACTGTTTCCACTGCGTTGCCAATATTCGCACACACCCTGGAGCCCGGTTTTACACCGTGATCTTGGTAACCTACAGCGTATTTGCGTATCTTTTCTAACAGCTGATGGGCGTTCAAGCTTTGATGGGTGTCAACCTAGAAGAAATAGAATGTAAACTGTTTTGAAAAATATAGGCTCCATCCCTTTTCAGAAATAATTTTTCGACAAAAAAATCTGCACGTGTATTAACACATTAATGCAAACTGAGTGCTACAAGTATGTGGTGGCGTAAAGTAACTATTGTTCATCTTGGTAACTTTGAACCTTTATATCATTATTTATTATGCTAATGCGCTCGAATGTAAATATATTTGTGAGAAGTTTTGGATATCAGATACCGACGCAGGCCCAGATGTCCAGAGTAACTACGGAGCATGCTGCCCATGAAAAGCCAGGAAATGTGATCATATATTCAGAGTGGCGGAGCTACGCTTCCGCTACATTTGAGAATAAACTGAGCGCTGTGCGGCGCGTGGTGTATTTTTGTGATGAGCTAAACTCTAATATATTTTTCTTCTGAAAATCCCCGTAGTAATCAATGATTTTTATTTCTCCAGGTTATTAATATAATCCCGCTTATTAATTATTAATTATCCCGCTTTATTTGTTTGTTTTTTATTGAAACTCAAATTTTCATTTTTATAATTTATCGGGCTACTTTTGGTTATTTTATTAGTACCACTGAATTAGTGCTGCTGAATCTCACCGAGATTTCAGTAAAAAAATATATAGAGGAGGTGTTATATTCTTTAACCGGCGCGGCATGTGGTACTGGCAAAACAGGTGTGTGTTCTCATTTATGGTACATAGGCAAAAGCTCGAAACGGTTCGTCATAGCTCGGTGGTATTTGTCGCAATGCAATGCTGTAGGTACATCTTGAAAATCCGCATCACCGCACAGTAATCAAAAACGAAATAAAATCCAGATTAAATTCAGTAGCCTCGCATCACCCTAACAACAGCGCAGGATATTCGATATATCCAATATCATACGCTTTCTGATTACAACGCGGTGAATATAAATAAAATCATACTCACAATAATTATCTTGGACGATAATTTCATCAATCGCTCGTCTATAAGTTGGGAAGCGTAGCTATTTCCAACGTCGAAGTCCGGGAGAGTTGAGTGTATCACTCCGTTCACAATCCTGGCGGCCATTTTTGGGCAGTTCCTTTTTAGCGGTGTAAAAAGGACAGATTAATACACACTTTTTTTTCAAATAATAAAACTTTATAAAAAGTGTGATGTGGTTCATTAAGGCGCGGTGAATTTAATTTACAATAGCTCTCTTTATAATTTTACTCTGGCAAAGTGAAGCCACCACGAAGACAGTAATGGCCATTATTGGTTTTTAAGTTATATGAATTCATGGGAACAAAAGATATAAAAAAGAAAACTGTGCTAGTTAAGGAGAGCTGTTTTCATTTTTTTTTTTTTTAGAGAAAAACACATTTCCTCGACATTTACGACATTTACAACGTACTCCACTCTGGTTCGAAGCCCCTTTTACGCCAGTGTAAAACTCACCACTAACTAGAACATTCGACAACATTCGTGACCGTCCTAAATGGCATGCGGGCACACCTGACTGACGCGCACAGCAGCGCAGTACTCATATGTGTAAGCTACGCAGATGTCGTACGTTCCGTAACCACCAACTGTTGTTAAAATAACACCAACAACCAAACTTCGGGGGCGCTTGAACTCTACGATAATTATATCACAAGGAATAATTTTGTGCTGGCTACGTTTTCCTTTTCATTTTTTTTTCGAGTTTTTTCATCCGTCTAGTCACGTGTGGGAGTCATGGCGGGAGATTGAAAGAGCACTCTCAGCGTAATTTCTAACAAAACCTTGTCCAAACCCGGTTTGTAGATCAAGGCAAGCAATGTCACCTCATAGCTTACACCGACCTTTATGCTTCCAATATGAAACCATGACCACTTCAAGGGGATTGCCCTTGAAATCCGGAAGCTAGTAAAGATTTGCGCTGGTCACAAAGAGTGGACTGAAATATAATAATATAATAATAATATAAAATATATTATTTTATAAATATATTTCATAGAATAATATATTATATGAAATATAATAATATCTGATAACTTCGAAACGCAACTGCACGCCACATTTCGCATGTATGCGCGGCTGGTCGTGTTATGACGTCACAAAAAGCATGGTGACGTCAGAGTCGCAGGCGTTGACTTATTCCCGGCTTTGATCAACATGGTTGATGGTGCGTACAAATATCATCGTCGACGGACTCAGCTTCTCTCAATACCGTAGATATTGTCTTTCTCACAAGGAGCTTGTTTTACTGAGACAGCAGTCAAGAGCTGTCGTGGCTCTCTTTGCATGAAGTTACGTCAGAGCTTTCGCTGTTGCCAACAAAAACGTCTTGTGTTTTGCGGGTGCAATTCCAGAAGTTGAGATCTGTTTAAAATTGAATTACTTGTGCAAGGGAGAATTCAAAATTCCGATATTGTGCGGAAGATATTTCTAAAAGCAATGACAATATAATTTATTTCTTTTCTGAACCACAACCTTTTATCGGAGGATCCCTTTAACTTTGAATGTATGGTTACCAACAGCGGAGCGAGTCACGAGCATCGAATAGAGAGTTCTATTGAACCGTGTTTGCACATTCGAAACGGTACGACGGGCCTTCCGGTACGAACTGCGCATGTGCGAGCCTCATGCGGTAGCATATGGGGAGTTCGTACCGGAGGGCCCATCACACCGTATCGGATGCGCAAAGATTGTTCCCGAAAATGTTCTAATGATCGCTCCTAAGCCAATCCGGTTGCGGTTTCATCCGATAAAAATCCCGTAGAACAAATCATAAACCAATAGCATTAACATCATTGGCCATGCCATGCGATTATTTAGCTGGCGGTGACTACAATGAGATTATGTGGGCGTCTAATTTCCCGCACAGGGCGTAGACAGCAACTGTCTTAGCAATCTGCGGGACGCTCTCGGCAAATGTCAAGGCTGGAATAGCGTTTTTAGGCGATTTCATACGTCCAACTCCTTCCGCCGACTGCAGTGACGACACTCTTTGCACTCTCCAGGGGAAAAAAAAAAAAGAAGACGCTGAATATTTTATTGTAGCCGACTTATGTTCAAATCATCGCTTTTGGGCTGTGGAAGGGAAAATCAACAGGTGGCTGCGCGGAATCAACGTCCCAATGAGCGCCCGTACCCACATTGATTCTACGGGGGATCTAATATGTACTCTTGGCGAAAAAGTGGGCGAGGCATTCCACCAGCGCTATTTGTCGGCGCCAAGGCCAAGCACAGCGCAGGCCAATCACAGCCGCCAAATTCCTTTCCGACTTTTTTGTCAAGGGTTCAGAATGAAACGAAATGTATCTAATCAGAGGTGTTCTCGAAGCTCACGCGTGGAAAGCGGCAGGACGCTTGCTGGCACGTGGCAAGTGCTCGTTGGGTTTCAGAATTCCTCTCACTATTTGTCTCGTAACGTGTATGTGCATTATTTTTTTTATGAGCTTTAACGGAAGGATGTAAGGCGAGACAGAGCATAGTCGATGAAAAAAGAGTAAAAAAAAAGTGGAAGGAAGAAAGCACACACAGTGAACCAAGCAAACGCTCGACCAACGAGCCCATACCCCCCCCCCCCCTTTACATTAAAAAAAAACCCGCCGGCTTTTAACAACATAAACGACAGTCCCAGAACATTAAAAAAAGAGCAGCGGGGGAAAAATGCTTGTCAATGGTCATGACCCGTTCACTCATCGACAGACAATACAGAAAGGTACACGGGAAAATGCACGGGTTGTACAAATTGGATTGGATTGGCTACAGCCACTGCGATGAAGATCCCGGTATAATGACATTGCACCGGGATCTTCATTAATCCCGGCGCGGATTGAATTATATTTGTAAATAAAATACGATTCTCTCTGCTCGCGATCACTGTTGATTTTGAAATTGGATTGTAAAAATGTAACGTCCAGGTTGTCAAATCTGTGTTTGGCTAAAGCCATATGTTTTGAAAGCAGAAGTTTGGGAAATGATTTTACATGCGCCCTGTGATTGTTAACTCTCAATCGAGAAGGTGTGCTGGCTTGGCCCACGTACTGCTTACCGCTTGTGCCACATGTCAGGAGGTATCTCATATTACTTGTGCCGCAGTTTAAGTGTCCGTGGATTATGTGGGTGAAATTAGGTTTCGTACTCTGCGTAGTTTTAGGTGTCACATGTTGAAACACCTTGCGATTTGTTCTTCCAAAAGGGAGACTGCTAGTGCTTTTAGCGTAAGTTGTCTTATACTTGACTATAGCGTCCCTAAGATTGCGTGAGCGTCGGTAGACTACTCGGGGAACGGAAGGGATAATCCTTCCGTTCCCGGACCCCAATCACGACACCAAATGGCACCACTTCTTCTGGTAGATGGCGCAACATGTACGCAAGCCAATGCGCTCCGACGGTCCATTTCGCTTTGTTGAGGACTGTACTTACCCCTCGCCAGTGTAGTACCTCAGTTTGAGCTGCCTCGTACCCGCTTCCGAACTCGCGAACTAGGTGCGCAGAATGCTGGTACAATGAAATACAGACGCAGTGAACTGGAAAGCCATCTACGTTCCTGGAGCGGAAACAACTGCAGGTGTGCGGTGTCAGCCTATGGCCTTTCGAAAAAGCTGCACTCCCAGGCTAACCCTCTTTAATCAACGCAAAGAAAAAAATTGTTTTTTATTTAAACCGGTTTACTACAAGGAAAGTGCGGTGCATATGCATGACCGCAGTTTTTGAAAACATCTGTATTCCACAAAGGCCGGATAGAGGGGAACGGGTAGTGGTTAAAAATTTCCATAACCTACCACGACACTTTTTATCCGGTCCTGACTTTAAATTTATTATCTCGCAGGCGAATAGATTGATGTGATGCTGGAAAAGTCCCGACGTTTCTTTTTCCTTTCGCTGATTGACTCTGAGAAATCAGGAGCTTCTAGGTTGCCACAATGCACTGGTGAGAGCCAATCGATGCTGTCGAGAGAGGGAACTTGGCGAATGACGTGGCTGACATGTTTTAACCTACAATGCAGTCCGCGCTATGGCACCAAGCATGACATTTCACCTTGCTCAGTGTCAATGCGCAGACTCTGTTTTTTACGTCTATACTTATTACCAGCCGAGTTACCTCCGCAGACTAGAGCGATCGGCTCTCACAAGAGCTCTGCAGGAAAGTATACGCTTTAGGTTTCTTAGAGGGTATGTTCCAGTTTGAGTTCTCATGAATCAAGACACACACCGCTCCTCTCTTTGTGGGGAATAATCCCCCAAAAAGGAAAGAAATGCTTTCTGCTTTAGTGAGAGTCCCTGATTCGTCAATATAAAATGCGTAGATACATTTAAAGTCGATTCATAGTTCCCAAAAGACTATTATCTTATAGTAACCCGTATTGCGCTCCCCATGTTATCATTCAAGTTTTGAAATTCTTGATGAACAGATTGAAGTTTATTCCTTTTTCTTAAAAACAAACACCATGGTGTCGAACCGAACCCGAACCCGAACCGAAAACCGGATCAAAACCTTTATTTTTGACCGAACCGGAACAAAACCGAAATTGATTTAGAACGCTTGATATTGAACCCGAACCGGAACGAAACAATAATTTGATGTGGCGGTTACCGGTCCAACGAAAACGGTTCAGGGCCAATTGTGTCAATAATTGTTCTAAACTGGAAAAGTTGTGGGAGTGTATTTTTCTTATGTTGCCAAAACTAATCCTACATACTGTAAAATATTTTTACATTTCGTTTTATTGCATACGCAATCAAAAATACATCATCATCTGGAGAGCTTCAACTTTGCTTAGTTTCTCGGATTGACCCTGGCGGCGCAGTAGCAGCGGCGGCGATTTCAAAACACCGCTTGGCCGCTTGGCTACGAAATGTCCAAGTGTCGGAGCGGATTGCGCCACTGTAGGCACGGAGGCCCATGCGTCCGCGAATATTCGACCTCAAGATGGACCGTAGTTGCAGTCGATGAGCCATTTAGCCAATCGAGCACCGAGAGCGCACCACGTGAGCTTCCGCTTGAGTGCAGTGACATCCTGAAGGAAGGGGGGACAAGTACCGCGCTGCTTCGGCAGTATTGTTTATAGGGTCGCCTGTGGTCCATTTCAATGAAAACAATATTTTCTTCAACGTGCGCAAAACGTTGCCCTAGAGCAAAACAAGAAAAAAAAACAGGTTGTCGGAGGCAACGTTACTCGACGATGATTCGCCGACGCACCACGCCCTGGAAGGAGGCCAGGGGTAGGAGGAGGGGGAAAGGGGGGGGGGGGGGAGAAGAAAATGTGTCTGTTTATTTTTTTGTAGGTTTGTCAGACTAGCAAGGGCCAGCATGTCGCCTGTTCAACCATTTTCTCATTTTTGTTTGAAGTCCTCTTTCATCGTCTTCAACTGAGTATTCGAGAAACGTCGTTCGCTGTGGTGGGATTACCGGAACTTTGTTCGGTGGCTGACAGGTACAAATTAGCTGGTCTGAGTCACTCAGACCGGGTCATTTGCATAGAGCGTTGTTAGCAATAAAACGTCAAAGTTTCTAGACAAAGCAACATGATCACCACGAGATCTTTAGAAGAGCGTTTTTTTTTCGTCGGAACCCGAAGCGCTGTGAAGATGTAGTCACATTTCATTATATATACGTGCGTGTTCACGTGCCCGATCATTGAAATATCGGCCAGTCTGGCCGACGTATACACGACCACAGCTTAACGGGATTAGCTAAACCACCCCAACTGCACACTCGCCGTACCTGTTTCTGTGTTTTACGGCACATTTGTTTCCTTTTGTACCCCTGTCAGCCACTCTAAGGCATAACTGCGACATCTTATTGGGTGCCAAAAACAGGTAGCAAGTATAAAAAAAAAACACGTGGGTGCAAAACAAGCAAAACAAACCAAAACATATGGAGGACAAGCAATCTAGCTAAAGACCTTTTACTGTTTACAAAATCACAGCCCAGCACGTGCGTGTTTGTCGCTTCGGAAAGCAAGCAAAGCACGCGCTATACACACAAAAACTAAAGATGGCACCGGCCACAAGCTCTGTTTTGGAAAGGTCTATAGACCAATCCCGAAAATACGCCTCCTGGCAGAGTTGCAAGTACTGCACGCCTGCGTGTGCAAAAGACACCATAAAAATGGAAAGCCGATCACTTATATATAGTTAACATAAGAATAGTAATATATATAGCCTGGCAACATAAATGGTGTCTTGCGCACGTCACTGTGCAGAGTTTTCATATCTGCCTGAAGAGGGAGTAGTATTGGGATGGGGTCTATTGCAAGTATCTCGTGCCCAGAAAAGGGTGCAGAGAGTGCTCGGTCAATATTAAAAGGTCGAGTTAGGAACCGGTTCGAACCGGTTCGCGCTTATCAAAACCGGTAACCAGAGTGATATTATGTGCGCTACCCTAAACCGGAACCAAACCGGAACAAAATGCATTGCTACTGAACCCGAACCCGAACCGAACCGAAATAAT
Source organism: Ixodes scapularis (assembly GCF_016920785.2). Lineage (NCBI taxonomy): Eukaryota > Metazoa > Arthropoda > Arachnida > Ixodida > Ixodidae > Ixodes > Ixodes scapularis. The sequence continues at coordinate 42,363,463 of NW_024609880.1, read as the reverse complement.
GACCGGTTCGACAACCTGACAAACACATGTTTCAAGCATTCTGCTAAAGACTGGGGTGCGCCAACTATGTTTTTTGTGTAATATGTGTGCGTCGTGATTGAAATGCTTGGTCACGTGGAGTTTTGAATGATTTCAGGTTTATTCAGCGTTGGTTATTCTATTAGGACACTTAAAGTATTCCTTCGATGCAAAATGGCTTCCACTTCAATGGCGATTTTAGTATACTTCTAGGCAGTCTTTTAAAATGCTCTTAAGCAGACTTTTATAACTCGATTTAAAACAGCAAGGCAAAACCAAGGATAAAGAAAGGACGACACAGTCGACAGCGCTGCAAACAGCGCTGTCGCCTTTCTCGTTTTTACTTTGTCCTTGTTTTGTTGCGCATTTTATACTCCTTAAAGTAGGCTTTCTATGTTAGTCTGGAGTAGTCAGTCGGGTTTTTAAAGCATTTCAATTTTTTAATGACCAATGTCACACCAGAGTTTCTATAAAATTATATATCGATTTTGAAATTGCAACGCTCCTCTTCTAACTAAAAATGCATATTATGTTACAGAGATTAATGTGGAATAAGTGCACAAGGTTAAGACATATTGACTTCAGTAAGAACTTTATATCGAAACAAGGCACATCCAGCATATGAGATACAATTGTTTAAAATATTGCAGACTTGTTTAAAAACGTTATCAAGCGTGGAGCATCTGAAATAATAATAATAATAATAATTGTCTATTGCTACCAGCATAGAAAAGTTTGGTATTGCGGATGCATCAAAGCCAACACGTGACTTGTGCGACGCCATCCTCCAATTAAAAAAAAAACGATATGTAGCATGGGTAGTTACTGAAGATACAATAATATAAAACAGACAAAAAAGACAAATATATACATAATTCCATGAAGTTAGTCACGCTGGTAATAACTTGAATATTTTACGCGAAAAGATATTATGCACAGACTAAAACGGAAATCAATAGCAATGTCAAAGCAAAATGAAATACCACAAAACTGGAAAATATGCGAAAAAAAAAATCACGAAAGGTCTTTTGTTAAAATGTCCTACAAACAGCAGAATATTCATTAATGTTCCAGAAAGGCAGGCGCTTAGAATTGGCACACATTACTAAGCAAAATGTGTCTGCGATAGTTCGCTACTAAAACGAAACCAATAGTAAGCTATTAAAACGAAATACCTCTAAGCATCTTTTTAACTTTTCTCAGGGATGTTTGGTTTAGAAGTTCAGGTGGTAAGTGAGAAAAAATATATGGCACATAGAACGCACGCGTACTTTCGCCATAACGAGTGCGGGAAAAAGGTATGTGAAAAGGGTGAGTATGTCGAAGATCACATGTGGGTGGGCTTAAGATTTTGAAATCAGAATTCCAAAAGTGCCGGAATACCACTGAATGAACATAAAGGGTTTGGAAGTTGGGTAGTTGCAAATATTCGAAAAGATTAGCGTTGTCAGGTATTTTAAGTTTATAAGAGATATTTTTCAGGATAGCTTTCAGGATGCAGTCCACCTTGGTTTTCCAATAGTCAGAAGAATGGCCGAAAACGCTGATGGAGTAGCGAAGGACGCTATATGCAAGCGAATGGGCAATCATTCTTTGAACAGATACAGGAAAAAAATTTTTGTATTATATAATAGGCAACTAATGCTTCTCAGTTTTTTACAGATGTATGTAAAATGAACATTCTATTTCAGACCACTATCAAAATATATGCCTAGATACTTCACGCTCTCTGTATACTCAACCGGAATGCAGTTGCATTGATGGCAAAAAGAAGAGTGCAGAACTAATGGAATGTTGAGAGTGACTGTTTTGAGTGGATTATAGAAGCCTACTAGTTTTGTCTTTTTAACATTGACTTCAAGAAGGTTTTTTTTGAACCAGTCCATAATTGCTATTGCTTGAGATTGCAACTGGCTGATGGAATTGGCATAGTTGATGTGTTGGGTCATAATTACAGTGTGGTCCACGTATTGATATAGCTTGCATACCGGTACCATGGTGGCGATGTCATTGACAAAGATGTTAAACAAAAGAGGTGGTAGAATAGACCCATGTGGTACTCCGGCTTTTAGTTCAGTTCGAGAACTCTGAAATCCAGATGCGCACAGCAGTCGAGAGCGATGAGAAAGATAGTTTTTAAGAAGGGAAAAAAATGAACCACGAAAACCTAGGCTGTACAGTTTCTTCAACAGTATCGTATGGCTTACTGTGTCGAAAGCTTTGGACACATCTAAGAATAGTGCGGAGGTAACAAGATTGTGTCTGAATGCTGAGTATAGGTGATCTGCGAAATCTTCTAGAAGAGGCTGAGTGCCCTTTCCTTGCACAAAACCAAATTGAGTTGGAGATAAGATATTAAATTTTTCTAAAAGAGATGTCGGTGTATTAAACACATGCTTTTCGAGGATCTGAGCGATGATGGGCAAGAGAGAAATCGGACGATAGTTTGCAATATTGTTTCTGGTACCACCTTTAAACAAAGGACGTACTATAGATGTTTTAAGTTCATCGGGAAGTATCTTGGTTTCAATAAAACAATTTAGCATAAATAAAAGTACGTCTTTCAGAATGCCAATATTTCTGCGGAGGTCAGATAGGCGAATTTCGTCTATACCAGGGCACTTGTTCTTGAAATTAGACAAAATGGAATATAGATCAGCTTCCTGAAAAGGTGGAAGGAACGCTGAAAAAGAGACTAGGTTATCAAATGCATCTAGGCTATCTCTCGCCTGACCAGAAAAAGTAGCAAAAGAAACGTTAAAATCCTCTACGATCGATTGCAAATTATCTCCAAAATGTCGTTTTAGCGTATCATCAATGGAGTGTCTTTGGTGTCCAAGGAGTTCATTTATCAAAGACCAAGTTTTACGGGCATTCAAATGAGATTGGGAGCATTTTTCGTGATAAGAAATGCGCTTAGCTGATCGAATCATCGCGTTTAATTTGTTACGACAGGATTTAAAGAGTATTCGTAGGTGTGCATCATTGGGTGAACGACGGCAGCGAGCCCATAGTGCATTTTTTTCCCTTATCGCATCTAAAATATTCGCATTCAACCATACAAGATAAGGGTTGCGTTTCTTTACGAATATTTCTCTCCGGCGTCTTTCATAGAACTGTTTGAAAACCAGCACAAACTTTGGATAAACGTCGGTGTAGTTAACGGTCCTCAAAAAGTGGTTCCAGTCAAAAGCTGAGACCAATTTATCAAAGGCCGTGGTGTCGATACCTGTAACAATAGTACGGCCTGATGTTTCGCGCGATTTAAGAACGCCGATTGACCAGCGGCAGGCCACAAAGTAGTGGTCGGCAAGTTTTTCCTTAATAACTGCTGATTTCCCGACAGTGGAAGATGTTCTTAGGTTAACGTGGTCAATGCATGAGGAAACAAGTCTCCCTAAAAGGAACTCTTCACGTGTTGGACAATTAATAACGGACTCAATACGTAACAGGCTTGAGCTGAGCTAGTTGGTTCATAGTTCACTTACGGCCAGCTGAACTAGAAAAAACATACACATAAAGAAAAGACCATTCACACCGCTGGACTAACAACTGATTTTCTTTTTCCTCCTCTTCTACTACAAGCCACACTTGAGGGAACAATTCTCTTTTCCTCTTTTTTGCTTTCTAATCCACCTTAATTTTTTTTTCTAATTTCCCTTAAAATGTTAACCTTGAAGAAATATTTTTTCTTTCTCGTGAAGCACGAGAGAAGGTGCACTAGCGCAGTCATCGCCTTTTTCCTCAATGGCAAGTGCCTCTAGGATTTCACGTCCCAGTTTTGTTTTGTTCCTTGCCACGATGTTTACGTCGTAGAACAGTGCCGAACATTGACACGCACGACAATGGGTTGGCAAGTGTCCTCCTGCTGACAGAGTTTTCACTGATGCAGCGTGCTCCCTCGTCCGATCGTTAATGCATCGGCCGGTTTGTCCGATGTAACTTCGGCCGCATGTCAGCGGAATCTGGTATATCACCTCCTTTTCACACAAGGCGTATGGAGACTTGTGAACTGTGCCACACCTCTTCTCGTTGTTACTTCGCTCCTGGTTAACCCGGCGACACATGCAATATGCTTTGTTTGGGGCCGAACACACCACCTGAACGCCTTGCCGTCCAGCTACCTTTTTCAACTTGTGGGTCATCCCGTGAACATAGGGTGCTACCACCACCGCATGTCGAGTCTTTTTCTTTTCCTTTGTGCTTTTGTCCGTGCACCCTAATCCGCGTTTGATGGTCCTGCACACCTGTTCACAAATCGCTACCAGGAGCGGTTTTGGGTACCCAGCATCCTGTAGTCTCGAGACCTGAGTTTTAAAACTTCGCTCAACTTGATGTTGACAGGTCTTCTTTAGGGCGGATATCAGGGCTGTGGTGGCCACCCCTCGTTTGACAATCTTGGAGTGCCCCGAGTCAAAAGGTAGAAAGCCTTTGCACGACCTGGCTTGGTATCTCCAGCACACGTGGTTACCTTTGAATTCCAATGCCAGGTCCAGGAACCTGATGGAGTTATCCACGGGGAGTTCATGGGTGAATTTGAGTCTCAAGCAGCTCTGTTCAAAGCATCGCATCACTGTGTCTCGGCACCCGTCTCTTTCTTCATCTACCTTTGTGTTGCATAGAATTAAAAAATCGTCGACGTACCTGAAGATGCCTTCAATCCTTGGATCTTTCAATCTTTTTTGAATGGCACTTCCGCAAGCCGCGAGGAAAACATCGCTGAGGTACGGAGCCACGCGTGAGCCAATGCATACTCCACTTCTTTGTACATATGACGAATTCTCGTGCGACACTACTGTTGCCGTGAGGTACACACGTAGGAGCTCCAAGAAACTGTCCAGGTTCATGCCGGCTGCGTTCTGGAAAGCTATGACACTCTGCTGTTCGATGGTCTTTCGAAGAATTGATAGCAGGCTTGCTTGTGGTATGGAGTAATATAAGTCCTGAATGTCGATAGAAAACCCGGAAACAATGTCAGACCCCTTCTCCCGAATAAAAGCGATCACACTTTCGGAGATGGGAATCCTGAAAGGATCTTGCGTCGTACACTGGGACAATTGCTTTGCCAGATAGATCGACACCTGTCCTTGCCATGTGCTTCTTTCGGAGACTATAGCCCGAAAAGGAACGCCGTCCTTGTGTGTTTTTGCTGAAAAAAACACCGACAGCTTGCTGCTTTGTTCCTTTGATTTTCGTTACGAGGCTTCCTTGACGGTTGTCTTCGAATATTAGGAAAAAGAGGAAAAGAGAATTGTTCCCTCAAGTGTGGCTTGTAGTAGAAGAGGAGGAAAAAGAAAATCAGTTGTTAGTCCAGCGGTGTGAATGGTCTTTTCTTTATGTGTATGTTTTTTCTAGTTCAGCTGGCCGTAAGTGGACTCAATACCATGAGTTGCCAAAGTGTTGAGGTAATTGCATACATTAGATTTAGACCCATTCAAGATATCAATATTAAAGTCTCCCATAATGCATAATTGACTATACGAACTCAGATCGGTGATGTTTTCTTGAAATTCTACGAGAAAAGACCCTATATTTGTGGACGGTGCTCTACACTCTCAGAAAAAAAGGTGTAATATTACACCCCTTGTCCCATATAGTACACCACAAAACTTCAATTCGACGTACAGCGCATCATAATCGAACAGGCGGCCCCAAAGTTTACGAGGAGCTTGATAGCCGTGTGGTACAAATTATTAAGATAGCTGATGTACGTATTATTGACTACAAAAAAGATTATCTGAGTTTTCTTCGCCGTACTGCAAAAGCTCCGTGTTTTCTTTCTTTGGTTTTTGATACGTACTTTAACAATTTAATAAGTTATATCGCACCGTTATCAAGCCCCTGGTAAAATTTGGTGCCGTCTGTTCGACTATAGGGCGCTGTACGTCGAAATGAAGTTTTGGGGTGTATTATATGGGACAAAAGGGTGTAAGGTGATACCCTTTTTTTTTAGAGTGTATACATTGCGAGCAAACATATGGAATTGATTGAATTCTCCACAGAAAGTGCAATGAACTCGGCCTGAGCGAACGTCAACGAAATATTTGAAAATGACCATTTATCACTCACGAAAACCGCGATACCACCACCATGACCCATATCTCGAGTGGAAAAAGTACCACGATAACCCGGTAAAGAGAACTGATCTGTTGCAGAAGAGGGGATGTTAATTTCTGTTAAGACAAATACATCTACTGAAGAAGCAATTGATCTTGAGGTAATTTCGAATTCTGCCCAATGTTTACGTATGCTCCGAATATTAACGTGTACTACAGAAAAAAACGTTTCCTCACAATTTCCAAAAAAATTTCGAAGAGATGAAAAATTTGAAACCTGAGCGAAATCTGCCATACATCTAAAGAATCTTTTCAAGTTCTAGCGAACTGTTAATTCTCACAGGTGGAGAACCCATCGCCTTCCTTGTGTAGATTTTAGCTCTGGTTACCCAGACAAACTTATAGCCCTGTTCCTTGCCCTTCTGTCTTGCCCTCCAAAACAGCCCTTTGTTCGCGTGGGTCAGGTTGTCATTTAAGTACAGTCTGGGAAGAGAACTATCCTGACCCAGCGAACGAAGCGTACCCCGCGCTGCCATCCAGGATTCCTTCATGTGGACAGACGCGAATTTGATTAGAATCGGTGGGTTTTTTGCATATTTGGCTGGCAAGCGGTGAAGAGCAAGAATGTCAGATTTCTGAAAGTTTGAGATCTTCAGTTTTTTTCGATAGAGTCTCAGCAAACGACATAAGATCTTCATGAGGTAAGACAGAAAGTCCGTGCATTTCCAGGTTTGGCAGACGGCTGTGCTGCTCGTTGTCGTTTAGGGCGACCCGCATCTCTTGGATCTCGGATGCCTGCTCCTCCATGTTGACTTTAAATGAGAAAGCTCCGTTTGCAGGGCTTTGCCATTCTGTTCGTTGGTGGTCGCCAACTTGAGGAGGCGGTCATAGTCGGCCGAAAAGAAATCTATTGAGTGTTGTAGGCCGTTCACAGTCTCCCTTAGACTCTCGACAATGGGCTTGAGTGCTAAAAGTTCGTTTAGTTTGGCCGACAGTGTCATTAGGGAATCGACGCTGCCCTTCAATGACAGTAATCCCTCCAGCTTCTCATTCATAGCTGTTAGTTGTGAAGAGAGCAGTCCTATCCCTTCAGAGGAGCTTGACGACTTCGGCTCAGATGCTCCCACCTGACCATCCTTCCCACGACACGCACGGCACTTCCATTTTCCTCGTTTCATTTGTCCCATGGTGATGAAGGTCTTATCAGCAATCCCGGAACAAGATTGTCCCAGATGGTAATTGGACTTGCAATCCGAACACGACATGTGCCTGCCATCGTTGTTTATAGACTTGCTACATGCCGTGCACTCTATCATGTGGATCGTTGGGGAATCCATATACATGAGGGAATTCGCTGAAGTGTGTGAAACGTAGTCGGGAGACTGAGGCACTCCTCTGAGTATCGACGCGAGCCACTGGGGCAGGTAACTGGTCAGGATGGTGAGTAACGGCGCTACGACTGAACGACTGACCGGCAGTACTGGGTTCCAGCGATTACGCTGTCAGACACGCAGGGCTAGACACGCAGGGAGCAGAAGAAAGCCGCGCTCACCATGGTACTGGAGCAGCGGTAGTTGCTAAGAGGCCTTCTAGAGCTCCGTTGCAGCTGCCAAGCTTGAAGGATTCTTGCAGCGCTGACCAACGTTCTGTTGAGCCCGGATGTTTTGTGGCTTGCGTAGATGGAAATCTGTCGTCGAAGCCACCATCCAACTGACAAATTATGGCCGTGGATAAGGAATTTCAGTGTAAAATGCACAGACTGAAATTTGAGAAAAGGAATGAAAAAAAGCTAATTTTGTTTCTTAGTCGAGGTTATTCTTCCGCCTATAAGTATATGGGGAGTTGCTGTATTTGCTTCTCAGGCACTCTTTGACTGTCTCTGAAAATTTGCCTGGAAATTTTGCAATTACGTGATCCTAAAAGATAAAAGTAACACAAAAAGTTAAGAAACTATAAGTATAAAACTGCGTCTTCTTATATTCACATTAAAAACGAGCGTGTTGGTATACTGAATATACTTATCCTTTATGTTCACCTAATTTTAGCATACATGGGGACCAATGACCAGTTCGTTGCAGCGTGATATTCTATGGATGCAAGATCTAGAAGACAGCATTTCGGCCGATTGCCGAAGTATTGAACTTTCAAAAATGCATTGCTCTGCGGCATTTGGCTAGAAAGTCAGATTTGATGTCGATAAGACAATTTTCTTAACACTGCCATCTATTTTGTATAATAATTCAGGTTTTACTTTGTACGGTTCTATTTAGAAACTATAGTCCCCAGTCGCCGGATGAACGCAGCAGGGTATGCACAAAGCTCGTCCCAGACGAGGTCAACACACAGCATGACTAGAAGTCTTCTTGCGACTCTAAAGACTGGCCAGGTTCGACCAATGCAAGCACCCCACACGCGCGCCGTCCTCTTCCGCGCAATATGCGCGACCCTGAAGTTTCAGATAATCTAACCGGCCGGTCTTTGAAATGGGCGAGTCAATAAAGTATATTTGCTATGCATATACCATTTCCGCAGCGCCGAAGTGTCTACCGTATTTCTTGTGGATTCCGACACCCGCTACCCATTCATGCAAAGGATCGAATTTGTACAGCGCCGGGCTGAGCCAACGCTAAAGTTACATGCAGCCGGGGGCCATGCCGCTGCCAGAGTTAGGCTTTTTGACACCCGTCTACGTAAACCGTATGTTTTCACGAGCATCCCGTTGCTGTACAGGATACAACTATGAACAACTCGTCACATAATCACAAGACCACAACTTCCCTCGTGAAGCTTTTTACCATACTAGTACGTCTCATTCCCTACCTAGCTGTCTTTCCCCGGTGTGGGGACCCGCTCTGCCGTCGCCATTATCCTCCAAATGAGTCCAGAGCGAAGCACTCAGACATCAGAGCCGCTGTTTTGGCTGCGGAGGCGACCTATGACAACTACCCAGGCGCCGGCATCTGGTATATCCGACCAGATGGGGTCCAGATGAGACTCCACAACTTATGGAAAGGTATCTGTGGCCATAGTGTACCAAACAAGTAATTTAGAAACAACCAAAGAATATGAAGATTTAGAAACAACATTTAACAAGAGGTTTAGCAACAGACGAAACATAAAGAAGACAAATAACGTAACGTTAGCAGAAACAATTAACGAACACTAAGAAAAGAACCCAATTGTGCCGATAGTAGGCTTAGTATTTGCTCTGTTAACTTTCATTGCAATAGTATCCTGCCATTTCTTCTTTAGAGAAATTTAGTCACATGCCAAGTCCCGAACTGGCTCTTTAGGCAAACTATCTTTCAAAGCAGAGCCAGAAAGGCAGCACTCCGCCAAGGCGTCGCTCCCGAACACCATAACTGGCAAGTCTTGAGTATATATAAATGCCGGCTTTCCTTCGAGCCATTTCAATTGCAAGTAAGGTGTAACAATATCTCCGAAGTATACCTTAAAAATAAAAATGGAATCAAATATATCACATCCAGCTGAATTCCTTTTAGATTAATGTGCATGCATGCATGGCCCGCCATGTTGGTGGTAAATAAGTTCATGATGAACAGAGCCAGCCAATGGCGTTCTACATTTCAATCAGCCACGCAATTGTGCCCTCAAGAGAACACGCACACTGGCTGTGTCACAAACGTCCAGAGCAAGGCTAACAAGAGCTTCATCTTTCAGTTCCTGAACTCACCAGAGCTTACACTCCTAGTGGCACTTAAGGAAGCCACTAGGGGTAGTATTTTCATGTGGGTAGCCTGTTGACAACATGATTTGATTCATTTATTTATACACCACCATACCCGGTTTCTATTTATGATGGATTGTAGCGGAAATTACAACCTATCTCAGCCAATTTAGAGTATCAAGTGACAACGCGTCAGTGCGCCCCTCTCCAAGGTCACATGACTCACACAATATGGGATTGACTTGTACGACTCGGAGCGCCGTCTGTGGTCCATTGTAAGGTAAAACAGAGGATATGAACAGCAGACGTTAGGAATCGTATGCTTCAACCGATGGCCATCGGTTGGGTGAAGAAGTGGAAAGCTAGGTTCCATCAGTTGTAACGCCATGGCACACCGGGTGATGTTTACACCACGCTACTCAAAAATGAAATCACCAACAGGTGTTGGGTGACATTTTTAATTCACTTTATACGTTACATGTCACCGACCAATTTATAGTGTAGTAGGGTACTTTGTTGGGCTAGTTTGGTTCATCTTAGTTAAACATATAAAATAGCAAAAAAAAAAAAGACAAGGACAAGAAGTATACAGGAAAAGCGCTTGTCCTGTATACTTCTTGTCCTTGTCTTTTTTGCGCTATTTTATATGTTGGACGAATTTATAGCATAAACAAATCCAAAAATATTTTTGCATAAAAAAAAAAAAAGAGTCCGAGGACACCGAGGCACTTCTTATAGCCGCGTCCCACTAAAGCGACAGGCAACAACAAACGACAGTGACACACGACAAAGAGCGACCGGCGATACCAACAGACAGGCCGTTTGTAAGAGTCCGCCGTCCCACCTGGCGGACAGGACGCGGAACACGGGGATAAGGAAACTTGTTTTCTAGTGGGACTGGAGTTGTCAACAAGACACTTCAAAATACACAGACAAACTGAGTTTGGCGACGTGGTTGTCGTGTTTTGCTCTTTGGGCGTAACACGCCCCGACAAACACGATGAAAGTGGAGACGATCACTTTATTTCTTGATTAAAGCTTCCGCTTGTCTTCATTTGACGTTGGAGACTTTCCGCAGAAAAAGTCATGACAATCGACACCAAACTTTTTTCGAACTAGAATACCCGAATCGTTCCTTTTTTGGGTCGTTCGAGGAATTCTAGGTTAGCGCCACAAACTTTCACGCCAATTTTGAGGATGTTTATAACTTTATATCCGAATGATCGAGGATAGGCGTTTTTTGGTGGACAATACGACATCTCGATTATCACAGCACGTGATGACAAGTCTCTCGTCTGCCGGAATGGCTTGCCGCGGAACGTCATGTCCTACTTCGTGCATAGTGAGCGGTCTTACTTTGGTCAGTCCTCGAACATGGGTATAGGGAGTATTCACTGGCGACCATATCCGTGTGCGCTGCTGCTGAGAGCGTGCTGACGCCGAGCTTCCGCAGTCCTTTTGGAGCGTGCATTTGGCAGCATCAAGGTTGCCGGTCTTAGCAGGCTATTAATGTGAGCTCGTTCTGAGCATGCGCTTTAAACATCGCCTTCAAATATGGCGTCCAGTGAATACCTCCTATATCCATCCTGGTGCAGGGGCGTAGACCTCGACGTCTTGAAGCACCACCTCGCGCACCAAGTTTTTGCGAGCAAAACCAGCCACAGAAAATTCCCTTTTGCAACACGACCCCCCGGCGCCAGCAAGGGAGCCGCGCCCGCCACCACTACGAGCAATCGAGGGACCGGAACTGTGGAAGCGAGGAGTGGCCGCCAAGGGGTTCTCTGAAGGTCGAGCGGCGGAGCGAGCCACGTAAGGAAGGGTAGAAGGGTGGAAAGGGAGGCAAGAGAAGGCATAAGCGGGCGAGGAGGATAAGTTTGTCTCCGCGAGATATTCCTCGGTGGGACTGCTGGCTGCGCTTCAAGTTCAACGACAGACAAGAACTCGTCCGTCGTCGATCGTTTGTCGGCGCTTGTCGGCGCTTGTCGCGGGTGTTGGTCGTTGCAGTGGGACAGCTTTGGCGACACTGAACTTTGTGGTGTCGTCGGACAAAAATCGGTTTTTGTCGCTCTAGTGGGACGAGGCTATGGGACCGTTCGACTGGACCAGGGGGCGCGCTGGAGCGATACCAGTGGTGCCGCGCCGTGGCTCAAATTCGCCCTACTTAGCCGTTCGCTCGTCCCATCGCGCTGCCAGTTGCAATAGCGGGCACCGCGTTGAAGCTTTCTGTCCGTTAAAAAACTGTGATAATTTTTTAGGGAGGCGAAAGTTCACAAAGAAAGGTTGCCTGTGTGTCAGGTCTCCGGGTTGGAGCAAATAATCCAGGCATAGGAATATTTGTCCTTTGCGAAGTGTGTCTCGCAAGTGCAAGACAGCGTCGACTGTAACATCCACCTCGAGACAAATGCCCTTTTTCTTTATGGTTTCGCTAGCTCTCCAAAGTCAGGGCTATTCGGACAAAGATGAGGATGAAATATTGTTTAAATTGTCTTTTCGCGCACAGCTGCACTGTCTCATACACATCTTGAACTCAGGTCAGTTCTCGGAGTTACCGGCTGATGGAAGCATGCCGCGCCTGTTCTAATTCATCCGGAAAAAGGTAAAGACGAGGCATGTACAGCCTGATCGCAAAACTGGGTCAAGTTCTAATAAAAAAACGAAACGGTACGTCAATAAGGCCTCCGCTTTTATTTTGAGCGGGTCCAACAAAAAATATATATATTACTATGCGCCGCAACACCTTGCTGTGTTTGCGCGCCCCTGTCGCTGCCGTCAAAGCGGTAGAATCGCAATTCATGTACGTGCGTGCGTCAGTAACCCACTTTTTATTTTATTAGTAACGATAGGGATCTGCAATCGACTTGCATTTGCGTTGTAAAGCGTCCCCTTTTTTAAACTTATTTTTATGTGACCGCAGAATGATAATTTTGAACTCTGTTCCGGTTCACAACAAATAAAAAAAAGCGTCATTATTTGTTTTGTTTGCTGTTTAGGTACAGTTAAACTTGATATATCTTGAGTCTGTGTGCCAGGACAGAATCGTCAATATTCCTTCACTCTCTCTCTCTGCAAGAAAAGATTACCTAATTTTAAATTTCAGTCATGAATGCTTAGTTACTGGCCTTCGTGACGTGCCCTGTCCTCGTCCTCTTTATTTCGCTTTCAATTTAAACATCCAACATTGCCAACACACTCTTATTGGTTGACCGAGGAATGTCCGGGTTTGATGTTGTAGAGTTAGTTGGAAAGTAATAATGCCTGTTGTACGTTAACTACATCATCTTAATAATATAAAAAAAAAGAACTAGAGTACGGCCGTCAGTGTGAATCTCTTTCCAACTATGCGCTCAAGTCAGTGCTCAATACGGGCTATGATTGTCTGGCTCATTGGCCCTCATGTCTTTCGCTGCTTACTCGCCTTCTCTTGTAAGCATCAGGGAACAAAATTGATAGAAATTATTGTGAGAGCGCAGGCGAGCCGGTGTTTATATTAACAATTTGGATGAATTGCCCGAGACTGGGGCGATAAAACTAAAAATATCAACCGTGTATGAGAGACACTTCTTTCTGTTTACGGTTGATGTTTCTAGTTTTCTCGACCCAGTCTCCACTAATTTATCAAAATGAAAAATTGGCTAGTTAGCAAGGTGAGTTGAGTTCTCAAATTTAAACTTGTTTAAAAAATAGTAACTGCATAATCGGGTTTAATTTGCCGACACCCACGGGGAACCATCCTAGCCATTACATTAGGAACATCTAACATTGCCAACACGCTCAAATTGGTGGACCCAGGGATGTTCTAGTCTAATTTTGAGAGGCCCTTTGAAAGTAATTATACCTGTTGTGCGCTAACTACATCATTTTAATAATATATATAAAAAAACTTGAATAGAGCCGTCAATTTCTTTTCAATTACACGTTCAAGTCAGTGCGCAATAGGGGCTACGATTATCTGCCTAATTTTTTTCCTCAAGTCTGTTTCCGCTTACCCGCTTTCTCTTGTTAACATCGGGGAACAAAATGGGCTGGTAAGCAAAGTGAGCTTGGTTCTCGAATTTGAAGTCTTTTATATAAAAAAAATGGTAACTGCATATTCGGGTTTCGTCTGTAGACAGCCACGGGGAACCATCGTAGCTATTACATTAGGGACTTATCGTAGAACGTCAGTGTCGGATTGCGGGCCCCACGGGCGCCAGCTCATACCGCCCCCAAGCAACGCAAAACCTCTGCATGCTTTCGCGTGTGACCTACGAAAAGTCCCTGTTAATGTGACAGGCAAGCGTAGCTGCGTTACTGAATCACGCGACAAGATAGAGAAACAATAATTAAACCTGTCCTCCGCACAGCTGGCGATTCATGCTTCTGGCAATCTTTTTTGAATCACCTCCCAGGAACCAAACAAAAGTTTTCGGGAGGTGGATACCTTTCTGTTTAATACGATGCTGTGACATTTGGTACCTTTTGCATTCGATACATTACTTTACGAAGCGCGAGGCCAACACGACAAGCACACCAGCTTCCCGCGTTGTCTGCTCCCCGTACTTCTAACAAGTATCGGCGCGCCTCGCCAGGGGGAGGAGTGGCGCTGCGAATGCGCGGCGAAACTTCAGCCGCACAGCGCTATTACGAGTTATGAATGCGGAAGCATGCCGCCTGCGACGTATTGCTTCCGCCTCGCATTGTCGAAGGGCCTCGTCCTCTTGCCGTCTGAGACGCTTCGAATCGCGATCCACTAGCTCCTCCCGACGGCCGAGCGCGCGCTTTCGTGAAGTGGCCGCGGCGTGCTGAGTTCGGCCCCGCAGCCACTCCGGAGTCTGCCCGTGCGTGCTCTGCTGGCTCAGCGGTCAGCCGATCTACAGTGAACTAGAGAGGAGTAGTGAGTCCATATGCTGGCCGGAGAGGTTACTCTTTCTGTGGGTGCTAGTAGAGGGCGCCACCACCGCCTTCGCTTGAATCTCTCCGGCTCCTCTGCCTCCGCTCCGTTGACTCGTGGAAAGCGCAGTTCGATGACCGCCGTTTTAATTATATTTTTATAAAAATAATACTTCCAAAATTATATGTTTGAAGAGTATCATAAAACTGGCTATTATTTTAGTGTTTTACTGTTGCTTTCCGTTCTCTAATTGGGAAAGTAGCGCGGTAGCGCCTTCGGCCGTTAGAAGCGCACTCACGCAGTCAATTCAAAGCAGCGCGTTTAGTCCGATCCGCTATATTTCGGTGCTTTGGTGAGCGAGTTGCTCTCAACACACGAATTGTTGTAACTGCAAAGCGTTGTGCTGAACAACTTTCTTATGGCGCAGGACCGAACTTTTGGGAATAAAACCCGTTTATAACGAACAGCAGGAAACGCTACGATCGATATAGCCAGTAGTTCGATATAGCAAAAATCATTTAAAACGAACTTTCCCGATGGGTTCATTGTAAGGCGAGAGATCTCTTTCTTTCTCATCTGTTCGCTTCCGCCTAGTAACAACGCGCTGGAATTTTTTTTTTTTTTTTGCATGCGTGCAGATTTTGATATTTTACTTTATCTACCCTTCTGGATCGCTACTCTTCGCTCAATTTCGTTCGTGGCTTCAGCTTTTAAAATTTTCTTTCTTTCCTATTTTTCTTTTTCTTTTCTTTTTTTTTGGGGGGGGGGGGGGGTGGGTTGGTGAGGAAGGGACAAGGTAGAAGACGATTGTTTGCGCGTTTTCGGAAGCATTTCCGGGGGGAAAAGTTTGATATAACCAATCTGTTGTTCGTCATAAAACGTAATTTTTACATGCATTTTTATTTAAATTTTTTTTGTGAGTTCAATATCCACAATAATTCGCTGCACGTGGGTTCGTTCTAAACAGATTTCACTCTATATAGAACGACATTGCCTTGGATTCTCAACCTACAAAGTACGTCACTTAAGCTTTTTTTTTTGTATCAATACTAGTACACACGAGCGGCAAATTGGCGACATCATAATACAGGGTGATACAGAACAGAAGAAAATGCGTATTTATTAGAAACAAACAGCACACACAAATATACAAAAATTATAAAAAAACGCACCAGAAATCAGTCGTGAAAATTGAAAAAAAGACAAAAAAAAAAAGCTTTTATCGCGTTTAGGTTTCGCCCCTTATCGAAGTCATGTTACGCGCCTCATTGCCTGACTTAGTGTTTTAGTTAAAAAGTGCAGGCGGGCGTGGCCTGTTCACACATACAGCGGAGCGATGCACAGTGCTGACTTTGCGCTAAGCTCGTGCTGACGGGAGCCTTAATCAGCTTTCTATTGCACCGTCAAGACTGGTGCTCATGGCAGGCGATACGTAGCTGACGACACGTGAGCAGCGCTACAAAACCGCTTTGCTGCATGTGAGATCCTAGAAGCTCCGCCTTCAGCGCGAGCTTCCCGCCCTTGCTAACAAACCTGTGGACGCGCAGGCACGCGAAACACTGTTTTTCTCTGAATCAGACTTGCTATTAAAATTTACTGCAGTTCACTTTTAAAACAGTTCAAGGGTTTCCATTTTCAGTGTTCGTGCTTATGGCGCGGGATTTGCTCGCTTTCCAAATTTCCGAAGCGACGAACGTGCGCGCGTACTGGGATGAGAAGATTACACGTTGGGCTGAGCGATTGTAAATAATAAAATAATGTATGCCTTTTGCCAACCTACTCATATCAAGCAGAATGCTGGTAATGTGAGTACACGCGCGCGTTCTCCTTATCTGCATAAAAGATCGAAAGTACGCAAATAACCAAAATAAAGCGTTAAAAAACGCGCGTGCAAAGCGTTTATTGTTATATTTTTGCTTTGAAAAGTTGATTTGCAAATGCTACCACGTGCGCGCTTCTTGGCACTTGGGTAATTTAGGAAATGGTCTATAATATGTTACTGTCCATACAATAATAGAGTTCCTTTATGCCTAAATTTGTTTTACCTTTAACTGACTTTTGTTTTACAAACTCTTCGTGGTAAAAGAAGACCTGCATCCCTTTTCAAGTGGAAGTTGTTTCATCGTCGCCCAAAATTGTACACTCTTTCCGTTTTGCTACGAGAATATCTTCCTTTTTTTTTCAAAATATTTTTAAACAGCATTTAATGAGTTTTTTTAAATATTTTATTAAAGCTTTGTACCCTTTGGGACCGCTAACAATAATGCAGTCTAGTCGGTCTGGAGCACGGCCAATGACTTAATAGCAATAATAATAATAATAATAATAATAATAATAATAATAATAATAATAATAATAATAATAATAATCTTTATTTCCATTTGAAGAAATGGTGGAGCAAAAAGGAAAAAGCTTCAACAAGAAGCTTGAATGGCTCTCATTCCCATCGTTGCGATTCGTTGCCTTGTCCATTTTTGTTTTACTTGAACATCTCAGGCTTCATTATTCTGTATGTGCAAAATGTTCGCTCCGTCAAAAAATCGGATGTTCCCCAAATTAAATGAAAGGCCGCGAACTCGGAGCGAGCGCAACACGCTGGCAGTTCACTGCCGGTGAGACTGTTCAGGGAAAGTCATCTACAGCGTTACCGCTATCCTCTGCTTTTTTCCAGGTTTTCGGGTCCCCTCGCCAAGACCGGTTTCGCGGCCGAGTGAACCGACTACCCTTCTCTAGGCAACTGTAGCCGATCCATCTTACCGGCGGCCGGGCCGCCGCGCCGCCCTGGTGAGGGCTTCTCTGGGGGTGGCCCTTGGAACTACGCCGCGCGGCAGCCAATGGGAGCCTCGTTCCTTGAAACTATGACACGCGCGAGCCAATGGGAGCCTTTCCATCAGATCGCTGCTACAGACGACAGGCTTGGCACGATGGGGACAGGGTTGTTTATGTTCCGTTTGGCGCGGCTTCAAGAGATTCACTCCGTAAAACCAGATAATGCTTTCGCATTAAAAAAAGAAAACCAATGCGCGAGAAAGAGAGAGAGATAGAAAGAGAGAAAAAGGTGGCTAAGTTACACAAAAAAAAATGAAAGCCGTTTACAATTCCCTGTAACGCCGGTTAGAGCGCAGCTCCTGAGGAGGAAGATGGAAGCGTACTTAGGGATAGGTGACTCCTTGAGGTCACGTGACCTAAGGGGGCTCGCGTGACGTCAGGGGGGTCACGTGACTTCGGGGGTCGCGTGACTTCAGGGGGTCACGTGAACTCGGGGGGTCACGTGGTCTCAGTGGGGTCACGTGGCCTCAGGGGGTCACGTGGCCTCAGGGGGTAACGTGATCTGAGGCGGGTCACGTGACCTGAGGGGGACACGTGACCTGAGGGGGTCACGTGACCTAAGGGGGTAACGTGACCTAAGGGGGTCACGTGACCTCGGGGGGTCACGTGACCTGGGCGGGTCACATGACCTCGGGGGGGGGGGGGGTCACTTGACCTCGCGGTTACGCCGACGGCGACGCCGACGCCGACGGCGACGCCAACGCCGACGGCGACACCGCTCAAGCCGGAAACGGGCCCCTAAGAGCTGCGCTCTAAAACAATTTCAGTCAGAAAAGGTTGTAAATTACGAAGAGCTACGTTGTCACTTGCATTTACGTGCACCACCCGTGCAATCGTATACTATATTAAATAACTTAAGTAATAATATTAGTCAATTTTAGAATAGAGTGCCCAAAAGCTTTGCGGAAGCAAAAAATAGCGTCGTCACCAGTGCGCATGCGTCAAGCCCACACCTGGTTTTGGATTCGCTCATAATAATATTGTTCATTACTTATATTTTATAAAACTCTCAAACATGGCACCTTGAGCGACTGTCCGGAAACTTTCAGATATTGGAATAAAAACATCTGATCAATGCCAAAAATAAAATTTACAAAAAATGATTAAAATATTTCTTTAAAATTTTCGTGCCTTTATCGAGATATGTATGTAACGCGTTACTAGTACCGACTTACATCCACATAGTTACTTTCGGTAAGGAGTAACCTATTTAGTTTTTTTTTTCGGAAAGGAGCGAGTAATGTACTTACTTACTTTTAAAGGGGCCCTGCAATCCTATTTGAGCGTCTGCCTGTTTTGCGGTTTCCACATCTCTTGCGGTTTGGGCAGCCCAGTGGGCACGGAGAGAGTAACTAAACATCAGTGCGTAGTATTTTAACTGGACGACGCGGAAGCCTCCTCCACCTACGGGGGCACCCCGTGGTACTGATCGCGCGTGGTATGTGACGACATCATTACGTTGTAGGTCCTGGCCAGCTCCTGCCGTACGACTGGCCAGAGCCGCTAAAAGCTGTTTTTTTTAGTCGAAATACAAAATATAAGTGGCGACAACCGTTTTAATTATTTATGAAAGTAGTTTTTCTTCAGTGTTTTAGATCAGAAAAGAAACAAATCTAGTTTTAGAAAGTACGGAAACAAGAATTATAACCCATCGACATACCCGCCACCAAATGGTGGCATAGGCGCCGCATACTTGAAATGGGTAGTGGGATCAGGCGCCGACGCGCGCCACGCATTGCAGAAACCGGCGAGCGTAGAAAGGTTCCTAGGTGTACGCGGCGGCGCTGCGGTCTAATGGGCTGGAGGATCGGACCGCTTCCGAGCGTTCCGAAGGCCTTCGGCGAGCATATTTGGATTGCGGCTTGGCCATTGGGCGGTTTGCTAGCGCGAAGTGGCCCCCATTCTGAACTCATCTTTGCCCCGGGTTTGCTGCCGTTTATGGCCAATGAAGTGTCATGTCGAGTTAGCGTTTAGTCGCGCCGCAAATGCAATGCGAGCCACTCAGGCAGCCCGCTTTATCAAGTCTATCCAGCACATGCTTTAGTGCGTCCTCTCGAGCCGTCGACACCGAGTGCGGTGTCGACGTGTACAACGTCGTTTAAACAGCTTCGTTTCAGTTCTAACCCAAGGATGTATCTACTGCGACGAAAGCAGATGGGTAGCCCGAAAAACAACTAACAGTGAGACAGTAAAGCAACATTCATTGCTGAACGCATCAGTCAAACTCTACAGCTGGGAATGCCCTTCACCCAGCGAACACAATGAGGTTCGTTGATTAAACCTTCTAGAATCGTGTACAGACGGAATGTACACCTGGATGTTCCCAATACGTGAAGGCACAGAACCCATTGTCAACTTGAAACTTTAGAAGCAGAAAGAACAAAATTGAGAGGGGCATGCCAGATTCACCAGCTCTTCCTGAAGCACAACATTGGCGTTCCATCAAGCGTGTCATAGAAGTACTCTTCAGAGTCGCCGGAGATGTATTCTCAATGAAGCCGGGAAACCTGACTAATGAAAACACCGAGAGGAAGATACTGCTTAAGTGCTACGACTACTGAAAGAAAACAATAAACCATGAAACAAAATCGGTTGTGTATTTGGTCGTCTAAGAAACGAGAAAAGTAATTCGCTAGTTTTGAGGCCAAGCTACGCGTTTTTTTTTTTTAGTATCGGCAACGAGTCACGTATGCAGTTACTTTTTGAGCAAGTAACGAGTAACGTTATTATTTAGTATACTTTACATGGGTAACGTGCCCATGTCTGCCTATATGTTACTTTATATGATCCTTTAACACCATGCGGCACATATAACTGAGGAAAGAGGTGTAGCTCCTCCGTGGAGTCCCTTTTTTGAACGCGCAAAGAGCCTTCCGCTGTGTGGTGCAAAAATTACCCGATGATCAGTGGCGTTAGAAACGCCAGAGGCATCACTTGCGTGACGGCGCAACTCTGGTTCAATGAGGGTACCAACTTTGCACTTTTTTTCATTTCTCTTTTTTTTTTTCATTTTTCTTTGATGCAACCTGCTGCTGTTCCACCCTCTCCACGCTTGCCATCGGTTGGGGTATAATATTCCTAACATATCCTGTTCATATGCTCCGTTTTACCTTGCGATGGATGGACCACGGACAAGGCTACGAGTCACTCAAGTCAATTCAATGCTGTGTGACACTCACGTGACCTTCCACAGGGGTGTACACTCTAAGAAAAAGTGAGCACCCCCCTAGTCATCGTGCGTTTTGACGGCTGTAACTACCCCACAGGCTTACCTAACTACCCACTGGGCTCGAGCCATTGAGAGTTAGCACCCTGTTGGAAGGTGACAAGCATGGGGTAGTCACGACGTTTTATAAACTCTTGAATTGAACATTCAAGTGCATGCAGTCGTTTAATAGTAAAAGTCACTTCAAAAATCTCAAAAAGTACTTAAAACTTGTTTTCTTTGTGCGTTGGTTATTATTTATTCAAATTTAAACCGCTCGAAACAAGCGTGTGGCTCATTTCGCCTAAACTGGCAGAAAACAAACAAGTACAGGCAACATTGGTACGCACCTACTAAAACCCGAGGCAGATAAAAAGTATCGCGGTTGTCCTTTTTGGTTCCGTCGCGGGTTTTACGATGTACAACAGTAAACAACAGCTGGCAGCTGGCGTCGTGATCGAGGAATTTAACCAAATCTCTAGAAAAGCACAGAAAGCTACGCACAGGCGTGAGTTGACTTGAATGTTCGTCGGACGAGATACTCTTGTCGTCTTTTATTGTGCGGTTCAGTAAAAAGCGTGCTCTCAATAAAGGTGTGATCGGTCAGTTCTGCGTGCAGTTCAGTTGCAAGTGGCCTCCTCGGTTCCGCCCGTTCCGCCGAACTTGCGCTCCTGTCGTACCCAATTTTTTTGCTTGCAAGTGCAGTGAAGTATGAAGCATTGCACAACACGACTCAGGCCGGACGGGACGAACCTACACAGATATCTGCGATCATGTTCGTGTATTTCACTACTTCTCTGTCTCGGGATACATGATTCGCCTTCACTGGCTCATTTCATCGAGCATACTCGATAAAAAAAAATGCTCAAACAAGTATCTGTCATCCAAGGCGGAGTACTTCGAAAGGGACTAGGATTTCAGGCCTTCCAGCACGCGTTCCTTTTATCTATATAAAAGATTCCAAGTAAATTTCCAAAAATAAGGCATTGGCAAACATATACGTGCTATTTGTTTTAGATTTTTTTAATTTTTTTTAGAAAAAGTACTGCTGGAGACGACAGCAGCTGCAGCGCAGAGAACTATGTTCTCGGCGTTCTTTGATGCTCAACAGCTCATTCACACTGGAAGCGGATCCGCATTCGCAAAGCGGTTGTGAGCGCGGTTGTATAAAGATCCAGTCCAATTGCACGCGCACTTGATGTCATGGAGTGCGCGTGCAATCGTACTGGATATTTATACAACCGCGTTCGCAACCGCTTTGCAAACGCGGATCCGCTTCCAGTGTGAATGAGCGGTAAGGTCGGTTCAGACACTTGCGTTTGAATGAGTTTGACAGCTTTGCGTCGAGAACCGAAAGCGACTCACCGGCACGACTGTGCTTCGTATGAAGCGTGGAATCCAATTCAAGGAATTATCTTCGCACGCGATGTAAGCAGCAGGGATGCCCTGGTTTCTCGCTGCCGCAACGCAGTCAGACGCAGTCAAACGCCACTGTCTGAACCAGGATTTACATAATTTAGCATACGTATTTCGCGTTCGTTGCAGGTGAAGGCACGGGCCCGAAAGCGGCAATTCTGCACTGTCCTCTTGGCGCGAGCGCGAGCGCATAGAACGCATATTTGAAAGACACACGCTTGAGCAGAAACAATTGTAGCGAAAAGAAGAAAACTGAAACAACGCTGACAACGCTTCGGGGAGGACCGGCGGACGGGCTTCGCTACAATCACCTGCGCGCGCTCAGTGTACTCAACATTTACTCAACCGCCGCTGAAGTCATTCGGATATGTAAAAAGAGAAAAGAAAATGCATCAGTGTTTTCAGAAAGTTGTGATTGCAGAAATTGTTTTCGATAATTAATACAATTAATTAAACAGGCTTCTGTATACTTAAAGTGTAGGCTAGCGAGAAAACGAAACTGATCAAAACGTGACGTGTAGCAACTATTCAAATTTATTCATAACCTGCAGTTCACTTTTGCAATGGATTAGATTAGAGATACGAGCGCTTTCCTAAGGGCAGTAGAGGAAAATAATATATACGCGTAAACCTTGCACAGTCTTTTCGTATTTATGCAAAATATGACAGTGGTCACCATCCTAATCGGTCACAGAAAATACAGCAGTATATAAGGTGGCGGTGTCGACTCGACATGTGTATAGGAATGTAGAGTGTCAATATCTCATATAGTACCTTGTGCTGTGTCTGAACGCGTTCCTGTGTAGAATGCTATGGTGTCTGTATGTCGGGTATGTGTGTAGTAGAATATGTACATACGTGAATGTCTGGCGAAGCGCTGAACATAAAGACTGTTGGTTTCGTTTTTTTCTAGTTTGAGCCCTGTCCGTTAGGTGGCGCGTGGCGCCGCCCAATTCAAGGAGTGGCGCGTTTATGTGTCTACTTATTTGAGTGAAAAACATGGAGGCGTTCCATGGCTCGACGTTGCAGCCCCGAAGGGTTCGGTTCTCAGCCTCTCGTCCCAGTGGGATCAGTCTCATAGTCAGTTGAATGGGTGTTCCGTGCGGTGAATAGCGCGAAGTGCGTGCACAAACGCGGTGAGGATTACCAGGGACTTGGAAGTGGATAACGAATGCTAACAGGTGACCAGGAGCATTGAACGATCGGAACCGACGCCGCTTAAATCGGTGATGCTTCGCCTCACCGCTGTCAACCGAAACCGCCGGATCACTTGCGGCAAGCACAGCAAGGAGACGCTCTGTTCAATAAAGATATCATTCCATTTGTCGCTATACGATTCCTTTCTTGAATGTTTTCTGGTCGCGAAGTAAATGCAGCCGGCCGCGCGAAAGCAGTCGCGGACAACCCCCTCAAATGCCGCCGCCGCCGCCCCCCCCCCCCTTCCTTTCACATCGTCGCCTCTACTCGTAATACGTGCGGTGTCCGTGGTTCGAGGCTTTTGGAGTGCTTCAGTGCGCACGGAAGGCCGCGAACGGGCGCACGCACTTGAGAATCGTATTTTAGCAAAAAGCAGTCCAGCTCGCTAGGCCTTACTCGTACTGCTCCACTGTCGCTTGCCAGCCGCCATGTTGCTTTTGGGGGTGCTCACTTTGGCAACCTATTGATTGCGTGCCGTGTGATTACCCGTGGGGTTGTCAGTATAACGAAGGTGGGGTAGCGATATCTGTGACGGCTTCTGACTACCCCAAAGCTAGTACCCCACGACAACCCTTTTGTTGAGAGTGTAGTGTCGCGTTCTCACCAAGTGCGCTAATGGCAGATAGGTCATAACGTCTGCTACAATCCATCTTAATTAGAAACGGAGTATTGTGACATCTAGATAAATTAATTGAATCATTTTGCCAGCAGGCTACACACATTAATATACTACCTTGGGACAGTCCACTCTTGAAAAAAAAAAGAAAGCTAGTAAAAAGCTTGTAACTGCAGCAGTTGCCGCCTTTTTCTGACCGTTACTCCCTTTTTACTTGCT
Source organism: Ixodes scapularis (assembly GCF_016920785.2). Taxonomy (NCBI): domain Eukaryota; kingdom Metazoa; phylum Arthropoda; class Arachnida; order Ixodida; family Ixodidae; genus Ixodes; species Ixodes scapularis. The sequence continues at coordinate 42,339,349 of NW_024609880.1, read as the reverse complement.
ATTAACTACCCCAACCAGGAGGCGTTGCCCAAACGCGCAGACAAGATGGCGGCGTCTGCCTCATCGCCCGTGGCCAGAGTCAGCGACGCAGTTACTGTTTCGGAATGCAGGGGGAGATATCCACGCACGATCGTAGCATCAAATACTTTAAGAGGGGGCATTATTAAGGGTTGGAGCTGACTTTATAACAATCGCCATCTTTGTTCCAGCACATTGTGGAAGCCAGCGCAGCCGCGAGCGCAGCCATCGCTGATGCAATGGCCAAGCGGCTTCTGATTATGGTTCCCGTTTGCGTTCTTTCGGAAGCGTTTATGTTTTAATTTTGGTTTCAACTGGAATGAAAATAGCCACGTAGCACGCGCTTAAAACGTTTCCAAGGACAAGAAAAAAAGGAAGGTCCATTTTTTTTCATTTTTCATAATGTATTCTTTTATATATGTGTTTCAGTTTTGCTACAGAGCTTGGTAACATTGTTCAACAAGCAGGTTGGGGCCAGTCAGAGTCTGCGACAAGCTCATTTCTGCGATTTTAACCAGCCGTTTTTGCCGTGTGTCCTGTGCTGCTCTAGTGTTAACGTCTTGGTGTGCATAGTTAACGTTCGTGCGCTCGACTGGGCGAGTGTGTCCGTGGACTTGAACTGCTCCGAGGATAGGTCTAACGAGCCGGTGACGAGTGTCCGCTCGTCACCGGAACCGCCGCTTGACGGCGGTCATTCGGCCGGTTCAGTGGCATGGGTTTCACCGTCCAAGAAGCTTCGCTCCTCCTTGACACTGAGAACGTCTTCACGGTCTGTGTGTGCTTGGTGGTTAGCTGATTCTCACGGGGCTGCGTTCGGTCGTGACAGTGACCGTAAAAGCGTAGGGTACCGACCAGGGAGCCGAAACATGGTGTAGACACTATCCGGTTTCCATGGGGATCCGCATGCGCAAAGTGGGCCAGTCTATGGTGGGAAGGGTGAACATGGCTGCTGGGAACCTATGGGGACGCTGTTTTATAGACTGTCGCAAATAATTACTGTGTGTACCGTTACATCTTAGTAAGAGATACATTCTTTGGAATGTTTAGCAACAATATTGGAGTACAATATTGGTGCGAAAACAGCACCATATTTGTAACGTCGTTTACGGACGAGGTGGCCACTGACAAATTTACTTCTTTCAGATTATCAGTATAAAAGACACATGGGCAGGCATTGGGGGCAGGTTAGCGTGTCGCCGCGTGTATGTTGCGCGTGTGGGGGTCTTGTATGTTAAATGTACAATACGTGTGCAAATCTGAAATAAATGCAGTGCAAATGTGAAAGTAAGCTGCGTGAAAAACGAGTATATCCGAGCGATAAAACTTTTTTCCTAATTTTAATTTTGACGTTGACTAGCACCACCTGGGCCTTGTGAGAGTTAGTGCCAGTTACCAGCTAAAGGTAGTAAAATACACCGGTTTGGTTAGTAACCATTACTAGGTCCTTGACCTAGTAACCCTTACTAGCCTGACCTTTACTACCCACAGTTACTAGGTGCCTTGTAACATATGTGACAAGTGGCTACTAGCGTTTACCTGGTAAATACTACTAGCTCTTTTTATTTAAGTGTGCAGCGCAGTGAAGAGCAATCTACTAATCACAACACGCCAAGGACCCAATGTGCCGCAAAGTTCAGTTTTCACAGGCAATGTCAGCCACAACACTAACAAAAGAAATCAGGTTTTTTGTATGGTTCTTTATGGTGTGGGAGACAATGCGACCAACTAGGGTCACTGTGGACGCAGCGTTCGAGTACCACCGGTGGTTGAGACAGAAAGGCAATTGACTGCAACATAGACCTGTCAAACATTTAGCTTTCTAATTTAAAACAATATAACGCAACATGCTTTTGCAAATTCTGAATCACCCGTTTCCAAAGGATCATCGAGGGAAGTACGTTTAGAAAAAATCGACGATGAATATGTTTTTTATTGACGCACAAAAAATTGATTAATTTTGACTTTTTCAATAGTTTGAAAACCTTTGGGCATAATGCAAGAAACGTAATAGTTGAGTGGAAGGTATTTTTTATTAAAAGAACAAAGCATAAAATATTCTGCATTAAATGTTTTAATACAGAATGGGTCAGTCTTAGTGCGTCACGTTCGCTGCTGTCGTCCTTTAAAGTTCGAGTTTGAAGCGTCTTCAATGTTTAGAAAGCCGTTTGATTTCACTTCTTTTTTTTTTGTGTGGAGGAGGGGACGTCATTTTGTTTCCATTGTCGGGAAAGTCCAAAGCTGTTGGAACAAGCTTTGTCAAGCTTCTCTCTGGTTAGATTAAGGCAGCTTTGATAATCCTACTAACGTGAAGGACGAAAAAGCGTGCCAAAGGTTATACTTTCGAATTTCCCAATTTAGCATTGTTGTCCCTGACGGAAGTGGTAGCCAAGTTTATGTGTGACACGGCTGCAAGTGCTGCAGCGGGACGATTAATCCAGATACGCGCCTAATGTATTGAATTTTCAATAAACTTGCTTGAAAAGGGTGCGACTATAGTCTGTTACAACTCAAGACGGTAGGGCGAGGAAAAGGAAGGCTGAGTAGGAGGGAGAAGACGGAACGCTGGAGAGGAGTCGGGGAAACGTCCTCCTCTCTCCAGCGTTCCATCTGCTTCCTCCTCACCGGCTTTCCTTTCTTTCACCCCACCTTCTTGAGCTGTAACTTACCATAGTCAGTACCTATTTTCTAAAAGACCGATAAGCTTACATAAAAAAATATTCACCGATAAAAACTCAAAATTTAATTTCCAAATAAAAACCGAAAAAAAGTATGCCGAATTTGAAAAATATAAAAACTGAAAACGCGGAACCCTATGGGGCTGTCACATTTTTGTGGGCCTCAATACAAGCAGTCTGGCCATGAAAAAACTCCGTTGTTTCTTGGTAGAAAAGCAGCATCGACATCCGTCCCAAATTTCAAACTCTTCAAGTTGATGCACATGGAAGTGGAGGGGCTAACACTGTTGCCTGTATCTCATTTGAACGACATCCATGCATATGTTCCCTACAGGCTTCTGAACTGCCCTGTCATCAGGCTACACAGTACGCCCTTGTTCGACAATTTTCAAGGTATGATACTGATGATTTATATAAAAATTAAGCTGAATCGCACGTACAAGTACACTTTCAAACAAGCCTTTCACATTCAAGCACACCAAACTATAAATGAAGGCTGATCAGAAAACGTATGTGACCCTTTTTGGCCTTTTCAGAAATGTGGTTTGATGTAGTGACACCTCTTATATATTCATGGCCCGAAGTGATTGGGTTTGCATGTCCCGCAAACAGCTAGGCGACGGGAATCAAGCAAGTGTCTATTTCCAAAGCCACACCAAGAACGCATCCATCTTCACATATTTTTGTTCCGTACCTGAACGTTTCGCTAATAAGAATAATAGTAATAATACTAATTAGAATAAAAATGAAATTATTATTATACATAAATCAGAAAGCAACTGAAGAGAGGAACGTATGAAGTAGGACGTGGACCACTACCGTCTTCACATTCCAGCTCTTTCTGTCAGGGTACTCTATGGCTGTGTCCTTATCCTTTTTTCAGTTGGAGTTATTAATTTGTGTGCCTATGCCTTCTGTATTTCAGATGATTGTCAAGATATAAAGCTGTGACAGGAAAATTAAGCTTGCGGCGGTTATAAACTTTGATTATCTTAAAAAGTGGTTTAATGTAGTGTCGTCCATTTTAGTGTATGTTCCTTCTACAAAAAAGTTTCCGATTTCTTCCACCAGAGTCTCAGGTGTTATATGACATGATTAGCGATCACCAGCTCGCCTGCACGCTCACTGTTTTTTCACTTAAAAAGAAGGCAGTGCAGTTTGGTGTGGGCCGCAAAGGACACATAAAGGTATGTAAATTGAACTTTAATTGACATAAACGCTTTTATCCGCTCAATTGAAATTTTATTATAAGCACGGAGCTTAACATGTGGGTGTCATTCTTATACTGAAAGGCAATGCAAATTACACTGTTACCAGGTGTACCTGCTAGATGGAACAGGGGTGGATGAAGAAGCATTCGGTTGTCTGGCCGAGTTACCCGAAGGCGCTACCCATGCATTCATTGTGACAACTGAGTCTTGGGTGTCAAGCAAGTCCAAACATTTCAGTTATCTGATGTATGTCCATGCTTAGCTGCTTCTATAATTGGTGGAAGATTAATAGTGCAGTGCAGGCTTTGTCTCCAGTTTTAGCTTTCTAGCTTTTATAGTACAACGCGCACACTGGCGTCGGTAGTGTACGGAATGTGTAGGGGTGGCAGGATGGGGGGGGGGGGGGGGGGGGGGCGCGGGGAAATGAGCTCAACTCCTCGCCTCTTTCGTACATTGTCTGGGAGTGCCGGAGCCCCCATGCCTCCCTCTTCTGACGCCACTGCAAGCGGAATAGGTGAACACTGATTAAAGAACATTATCACTATTTTCACGACCTGGCCTCCAGCACGTCGAAAGCCAGACGGGTATCGTGCAAAGGCTGAACAACTGCAAGGTCTATTTCGGGACGGTTGTTTGTGTACTGTGCAACGGATGATAAGCCACATGTCAATGCAAGAATAACAAATATAAATAATGTAACAATACGCGATAAACAACGACCCGACCCTGCATAAGTTTCAAGCTCTGAAATAGTTTGAGAATATGGTATCATTACCGTATTATAATTATAACTTATTTATGGTATTATTAGATAGAAAATCGAATAGGTATTTTTTATGGCACACAGATAGCACTGTGATGTTCAACCGACTAGGACTTCAATTAATTTTGCTTTGGTTTTATTCTCCAAGATTTAAGTTTTGAATATTCACATAATCCTGCACACAACTATGCACATATTTAAGTGTAGTACCTCAGTTTGTGCCTGCCTCGTACCTGCTTCCAAACTCGCGAACTAGGGGCGCAGAATGCTGGTACAATGAAATACAGACGTAGTGAACTGGAAAGCTGTCTACGTTACTGGAGCGGAGACAGCTGCAGGTGTGCGGTGTCAGCCTATGACCTTTTGAAAAAGCTGCACTCCCAGGCTAACCCTCTTCGATCAACGCAAAGAAAAATTTTTTTTTTTTTAAACCGGTTTACTACAAGGAAAGTGCGGTGCATGTGCCGCAGTTGTTGAAAACATCTGTATTGCACAAAGGCCGGATAGAGGGGAAGGGGTAGTGATTAAAAATTTCCATAACCTACCACGGCACTTTTTATCAGGTCCTGTTTATAAATTTATTATCCCGCAGGCGAATTGATTGATGTGATGTTTGAAAATTCCCGAAGTTTCTTTTTCCTTTCGCTGATTGACTCTGAGAAATCAGGAGCTTCTAGCTTGCCGAAATGCACTGGTGAGAGCCAATCGATGCTGTCAAGAGAGGGAACTTGGCGAATGACGTGGCTGACATGTTTTAACCTACAATGCAGTCCGCGCTATGGCACCAAGCATGACATTTCACCTTGCTCGGTGTCAATGCGGAGACTCTGTTTTTTACGTCTATACTTATTATCAGCCGAGTTACCTCCGCAGACTAGAGCGATCGGCTCTCACAAGAGCTCTACGCTTTAGAGTATACGCTTTAGGTTTCTTAGAGGGTATGTTCCAGTTTGAGTTCTCATGAATCAAGACACACACCGCTCCTCTCTTTGTGGGAAATAATCCCCCAAAAAGGAAAGAAATGCTTTCTGCTTTAGTGAGAGTCCCTGATTCGTCAATATAAAATGCGTAGATACATTTAAAGTCGATTCATATTTCCCTAAGACTATTATTTTATAGTAATCCGTATTGCGCTCCCCATGTTATCATTCAAGCTTTGAAATTCTTGATGAACAGATTGAAGTTTATTCCTTTTTCTTAAAAACAAACACCATGGTGTCGAACCGAACCCGAAACCGAACCGAAAACCGGATCAAAACCGTTATTTTTGACCAAACCGGAACAAAACCGAAACCGAATTAGAACGCTTCATATTGAACCCGAACCGGAAAGAAACCATAATTTGATGTGGCGGTTACCGGTCCAACGAAAACGGTTCAGGGCCAATTGTGTCAATAATTGGTCTAAACTGAAAAAGTTGCGGGAGTGTATTTTTCTTTTGTTGCCAAAACTAATCCTACATACTGTAAAATATTTTTACACTTCGTTTTTATTGCATACGTAATCAAAAATACATCATCATCTAGAGAGCTTCAGCTTTGCTTTGTTCCTTGGATTGACCCTGGCGGCGCGGTAGTGGCGGCGGCGATCTCAAAGCACCGCTTGGTCGCTTGGCTACGAAATGTTGAAGTGTCGGAGCGGATTGCGCCACTGTAGGCACGGAGGCCTACGCGTCCGCGAATGTTCGACCTCAAGATGGTCCGTAGTTGCAGTCGATGAGCCATTTAGCCAATCGAGCACCGAGAGCGCACCACGAGGGCTTTGCTTGAGTGCAGCGACACCCTGAAGGAAGGGGGGACAAGTACCGCGCTGCTTCAGCAGTATAGCTTATAGGGCCTCCTGTGGTTCATTTCAATGAAAGCAACATTTTCTTCAGCATGCGCAAAGAGTTGCCTTACAGTAAAAAAAGAAAAAAAAACATAGGTTGTCGGAGGCAACGTTACTCGACGATGATTCGCCGACGCACCGCGCCCTGGAAGGAGGCCATGGGTAGGAGGAAAGGGGGGGGGGGGGGAAGAAGAAAATGGGTCTGTTTATTATTTTGTAGGTTTGTCAGACCAACAAGGGCCAGCATGTCGCCTGTTCAACCATTTTCTCGTTTTTGTTTGAAGTCCTCTTTCATCGTCTTCAACTGAGTATTCGAGAAACGTCGTTCGCTGTGGTGGCATTACCGGAACTTTGTTCGGTGGCTGACAGGTACAAATTAGCCGGTCTGAATCCCTCAGACCGGGTCCTTTGCATAGAGCGTTGCTAGCAATAAAACGTGAAAGTTTCTAGACAAAGCATCACCACGAGATCTTTAAAAGAGCGTTTTTTTCCGCCGGAACCCGAAGCGCTGTGAAGATGTAGTCACATTTCATTGGATAATTTAGCTAAATTGCTTGTCCTCCATACACACTAAACATTTTCACGCCCTTATTGGTGTAAATGGCATGGGTCACAACTCACCCCCTTATTGGTGTACAAAAACGCCCTAGAAAAATGGTGTTATTTCTCACACACTCAAAAACCGGTGTAATCCCTTACACCCTACACAGAAAGAAGTGATTCTGCTCTACACCTATTTATTAGGGTGTGATGGCAGCAGTACACCCTACCAAAAACGTGTACTGCAGCTAGAAGAGCATGGTGGGTAAACCCCGACACTAGTGACAAAAAAATTGGGAAAACACAATACTGCCTCAAAATGTCTTGAGACGTGTTGTGTTGTCCCGATTTTTTGTCCTAGTCTTGGGTTTTTTTCACCAGGATCCTTCACCAGCTCGCCTGCGCAGTAACTCTCACTTCATTCAGCTACAAGAAGTTATACTAAATGTGTAACACAGCACTTCATCAAAAAGTATTTACGGAGAAATGATTGCTAACAAATTGAAACATGTGGAACACTTTATTTTTTGAATCCAGAAAAAACGTGCATGGACCTCATCTTCTTCTTTCGCGAATTCGCGAGAAACCCATATCAAACCTCAAATGCTGGCATTTGTGACCTAGTGTTAAGTTTTTGTGACAAAGCTACAAAATTCTTAGAGGCTTACAATAAATGCACTCAAACTTTAAATAAGGCTTTCCTTCGCCTAAACCTACTTTAAAGCTTTCTAGCTCTGCTGACGTAGGCAAAACTTGGCAGGCTGGCAGAGACGGAACGACCGGGAGTTGATTGAGGCGTAAGCAGCAGTTCATGCTTGTAAACAGTAAGATGGTCTATTGAGACGGAAGCAGGACTACTACCAGAAGCATGCTTGCAGAGTACTTACAAATAAAGCACCGATCTCATGTAATCCGTGATAGTTGCATAATCCGGTTCGGGCACCACAGAAAAATTCGCAAACACAACGTCCAGGATGAAGGCGGTTGCTCACATTCAAGGGAACTCTCGCCGTCGCCGATGAGCAGCTCTCTGTCGTGATAGATGCACAATCCGACTAGGGCAGCACAAAACTACGCAAACACAATGTCGAGGATGAAGGCGGTCGATCACAATCAGCGGAAGTCTCACGAGCGCCGACGAGCAGTTAGTTCTTTGTCGAAACGCGTCCAACAAACACAGCACAATAATTCTATGGACTCCGACGAAATTCACAAATATTACCAAAAAATTAGTATGAACGTATTCCGGCCGTTCAAGACGAAAAACCACGGCTGCGACTGCAACGCACGAAAAACAGAAGAACACTGACGCCTGACGGAAGCTTTTTAGAAACCGGACCTACGTGGCCCCTACACTCACCGTAATTTGGAATACGGCAAAGACTTCGGCCCCAGTGAGCCCATCAGCGCGTCGGAGCGAGTCACGTGACATATTATAGTCCAAGCGTCCCTGTCCCACGGAGAACGGTCACGTGTTACACACCACCCCTCTGATTTGCTAGAAGCGGCCTTCGCACTCGCTCACAGCCACACGAAGACACAAAAGAAGGTGTGGAGGCTTATCAGAAGACGAGGTCAAAGAGGGGTGGACAAAGCAGCTAATCTCCCTCTGCGGCTTTGTATAAGCCACCTGGGCTGCCCAAGGAGGGTCGCAAAATGGGACACGTCAGGACTTGCTTCACGCAGTGGCCTGCGTGCTCTGATGCCGACCGCGCAATCACGAAATAAATAACACAAAGCAAATTCGAACGCATGAAACAAGAGATGCAATTTCATCCGTACGAAAAAAGAAAAAAAAAAAAGGAAAAAAAAGCGTCGGGAGGCTAGATATTTTGGTGTCAACTAAGGATCACGTACTATAGCCGGGGTGTCATAAATTCGGCACTTTCGATTGTCTTGCGGAATTGTTTCGTTAGAACTACACACAAAAATAAAATCTCAGTGAAGGTGCTATAACCCAGGCAGCACACCATTGTTGGACCCCCGTTGGCACAATGTTGGCAAAAAATGGTTCCAATATTGGTCTGACGTTGGCATTTTTGAAAAACGCTACCCGATCCAATGGTGGTCCGACATTGATGCCAATGTTGGACCACTGGTTTGCCAACGTTCTAGCCCACGTTGGACCAACGTGGTTTCCGCTTTTTTATCCAATATTGGCATAGAAGTTTCACCGTTGGCTGAACCAACATTGGCATCCAACGCCTTACACATTGGCTCTTCCAACATTGGCTTAAATATCGGCTATTCTAATATTGGCATCCAGTTTAATACACTGGCAAATTTTTGCATTATTGTCTATGACATTATCAGATGCTATTTTTCAGCCAGTGTTCTAACCAGTGTCACAAAAACAGTGCAGAGAACCAAGCAAGTATCTTTTCCTTTTTCCTGAAGCACCGTTTTCTTTCTTATACTAAAATCTGATAAGTGCGGCAATTTGACCATATTTGGGCACATTAGAAATCATTAAAGCATGCAAATGAATTGTTCATAACGTTTGACAGTTCATAATTTATTTAGATCGAATAAATATATTTAAAACATTGTGCAACCACGGGGGCCTGGACAGACTCGGTGGCAGGGTCGGCGGCAGGCTCGGTAGTGGACAGGGCAGAGCGCTGGGCAAGGAAGGGGATACCACACAGGGGCATGACCACAGGATTCTGAAAGAGACAGAAGCGGGGGTTGGATTCAGGTGAAGGGTTTCAGAGGCTCTCAGTTCTCTTACGCCTGTCAATAATGAATATCAAAATAAAACAGAGCTTCTTTAGTAATCGCTGCCCTTTAATTAAATATTCGATTAATCGCTTCAGTTGCTCTTCAAGTATAAAATCTCGGAAAAGCCTACCGACTTTTTTATGTTTACTTTTCTATATGATAAACTTTCTTTTCCAGTGAATTATTTTTCATTATTTAGTATATAAAAAACTTGGTACTGCCTTCTAAAATAAATAGATGCGCAGGAAAGACACCGGGGCCAGCTTGCTGAAATCAATGTCTCAGCTCAGACTGGGCGAAAGAAAGCACTGCTGGAACGCGCGAGCGTGCTGAGTCAAGGTTTGAGTCCCGTTCAGCTCGTACGGCGTCTCGGCTGAGACGCTGTTTCTAGCAAGACGGCCCAGGCGCTCACTGTAGTTTTGTTCGTCCGACTTGTCCTTACTCAAAGCTCGATTGATCTAGATCCAGATACTTATAGTGATTAAAAAAAATATTGGAATAGTACGAAGGTTATTTTATCAATTGCTTAGCTCTAATCTTGCAACATCATGGCGTCCCTTAACCTTTCATCTAGCTATAAGAAGTTTTAAGAATTATAATCGCGCCATCTAAGTTCACACCGATATTTCTACACGTAAGAACATGACAGTTGAACAAAATTTATGCTTGAATCAATCAAGAATTCAAAAAAAAATCACGCATATAAAATAACTTGCCGTGTAAAACAATCAGTGGCAATTACACTCGCAGAGCGCGGTGACATAGCTGACACTCAACTTGCACCCAACAAGCCGAACCTTGTCAAATAAGCACTACTCAACGCTTTGTAGTATTCGGCTTTGCACATTCCTGGAGGACTTTTTACTGCAGCAGACATCTGCCGCCAAAATGGCAGCCGTATTTTAAGAAGAACAATGAAATAAAAAAAAATTCGGGCACAGAAATAACCAATCAGAACGCCTCTCGCGGTCTATTAGAATAAAAAGCACTACAAATAGCGCTGTACAGGGCCTTTCGGGCCGATCGCTGTGGATTCCGCGTTGAACTCGTCGGAGATCCCTGGCACAGAGTCCGACACGGTTCAAACTCATCGGAAAGTGACAAAACGTACATTGCGTAGCAAGAATACCCATCCCCAATGGTCAAGAGGACCTCTCCTTGTCACTCACATGGAAGAGAAAGCAGTCCGTCGTGTCTTCGGTCCGTCGAAGCTAGTGGTCACATGTATGCCCACAACAAAGGAAGATCACCGGTATGTAGGCGCTGCCGAAAGAATATCCATGGGTCTTGGCAATCCGCATGTTGAAGATCGCACTTGGCACTAAGACGAAATACGCTGCTGGTGATCGGAACTCTAGAACCACCGTTCTTGCCCATGGATGGCGGAGATGCCGAGCCGCTTCGCCCGATAAAAGCAGTCTGCTAAGCAATTAAATGCACTGGGACAACCTGGAAACGGACCCACGGTGTCCTGGTATCAGCATGATTATCTTGCCATTCTTGTTCCTTAGAAAAAAAAGCTATTTCTGCCACAAAAGAAATAAATGCATGATTTGCGAAGCGCACCTGCCCACTTGCAGTTCGCGGATGCGCGTGTTGGAAATTGAGGAGACCGTCCCCACCGCCTTCCAGTCGTTGCCTTATCGTGTGGCCTTGGTGCTCGCGATCCCACTTTCTGTGTGCGTGTGTGCGTGTGTTTCGCGGTCTAGACTCCATCACCCTTAAGCTGAGAGTGCAGAGGAAGCTAAGAAGCTCGGTGAACCAATCTCAGGTTTATATTTATTCACGTGGTCACACTCTCTCCCGTAACCACGCGCAGAGAGCGGTGCAGGTGATGACTGGTCCGGTCGGCGCGTAGCTTCCCCGGCACTGTCAGCTTAGGAATGCGCAGTGTCCTCCTCCCTCAAGGTCGTCGAGTCCTCTTTACTCACAAGGGAGAGATTAGTGACGGCGTGGGGAAAATGGAAGGGGAAGCCGTTCCGAGGCCGTCGGCGCGACCCCTCCCCTGCATACTTCTCTCTCCAATTCTTTCGTTTCTCTCTGCTGGTATTTGCTATCCGGGTTTCCAAAAACCAATGTAGAAGAGATTGCTTAGACATGATAAACTCTACAGCAAGTGGACGGAGAAGGACTGACAGACACGAAGCTCTGAAATCAGCTCGGAGCCTAATGTCAATATTGAAGAGACAGTGATAAATCAAATGCGGAAAAAAGGGGCTAGACTCCATATCAAACCAACATTGTCGTCTGCTATCAGTGCCTTGGCGCCATGTAGGTGGCATTAGGGCTCTTATTGTAGCACCAGTAGTGCCGTAAAGTCATAGAGCCGTCATTGTACAACCACATTTCAGAATAGTGTCCTGTTCCAATCAATCGCAAAGAAGTTCTTCACCTGACACGAGGTGCAGCCCACAAGCCCGTAGTTAGAGTACGAAGCTTTTCTGTCGAGATCATAAAGTCAACATAATAATCTATTATGGTGACTATAACGCGCACATCGATTCTTCTTTTTTTTTCCCAGTGGGCGGTCCTGATGAGCCCATATCGCTCGCGACTCCTTAGTATGCACAGTGAAGGAGCAAAACATCGCCATTAAGTTCTGTACGTTGTTATTGTTTTGTTTACTTTGCAGAAAAGCACCTCAATCGCGCTTTGAGAAAAGAACATTAAATTGACAATCGCTCGAGCAATTTCAACTTGTTGAGGTAAAACGAAATTTGCCAAAACCAGCCTATTTCAACATTCTTCCACTATTAAGCCAATGGTGTTGTGAGACTAACACACTTTGACCATTATATGCCACTGTGTTTTTTAAATGACGATGAGCGAATGGTACTAACAAGACAACAGTAACCATTATAAGCTCGTGTTTATTCAACATTGGCAAGCCAATGCTGCAGACAAGCCAACAGTGTCCATTTTCAGTCCCCATCAAATATTGGAATGCCAACGGCACGGACAGGCCAACGTTGACCATTTTATTCCAGTGTTCATCCAATGTTAGCAAGCCAAGGGTACTCAAAGGGCAACATTGTCCGGTTTACGCCAGTATTCATCGAATATTCGGAAGCCAATGGAACTGACAGGCCAAGATTGCCCATTTTATACCAGTGTTCGTCCAATATTCGCGAGCCAATGGAACTGACAGGCCAACATTGTTCGGTTTACGCCGCTATTCATCCAATATTCGCAAGTGAATGGAACTGACAGGCCAAGATTGCCCATTTTATGCCAATGTGCTTCCAATATTGGTTGGTCATTGGAGAAGCTGGGCCATCACTGAAGATGCTATATAATGGCATGGACAATATTGGGTGCAGATTGGTTAAAGTGGACCATCATTGGACCTTTTTTGCCAATGCTCTTCGAATATTGGCCCAACACCTTGTGCTGCCTGGGAAGTAGTGCGAGGGCCAGTCAGGTGAGTTTGTAATACACGAAATGAGGGCGCCACGGCCCATAGTTTGTTCAGTGGTTCAGCGCAGGAGGTCTTTCTCTGGTTAAAAGTAAGCAGATTCCGTTTTGCTTCATCTAGTTTTTCTTTTTCTTTTTTAACGTCGGAATTTAGGCGGTTAAGAAATAGACATACCTCGCCGGCATAGGCCATTCATGCGGGAATCTTGACGCTCAACCAAAAACGGCATCGCCTACGGTATGTCAGGATGGCGTCGCCGCGACCCATCCTTTTTTTCACAGATATTGGCTGGACCAAAATGGTAACGGCGCAATTTTTCATATTTGATCCTATATCGGCGCAATGCTGTGTGCTGTTTGGGTTGTATATTGACACGTCTTCGTTCATCTTTTGCGAGTGGAGATGTTTTGTTTTTAAGTCGAAGTTGAACTGATGAAACTGATGCACACGCGACACGTAATTTTCGGCTCCTCTCGGACGAAGAGTTCGATCGGAGTTGCAAAAACTATACTCCATCACTTCCTAACCATACGCGACTTCGTGTAGCGATTAATTATACTGGATGTTTATACCGCCGTACATCAGCAACAGTTTCAGCAAAGCAATAAGCATTAACGGATATGAAATCATGGGTGTATTAGACTGGCATCACCATAACGCCCCTTTCACACCGTGTTAATACAGGGCGTATAATTCGCCCATACACCCTTTTTACACGATTTCAGACGCCATCGCAATAAGCGAGGTCGTAAAAAGGGTGTGGAAGGGATGAAAAACATCAGCACACCCTTTTTACACCCACCGATATTCAAATATCGTGTAAATGAAGTGTAAGAAGGGTGTTTTTCCTAACTTACACCCTTTTTACACGATTATGGGTGTTATAATGTTTAGTGTGTATGTTTTGGTTTGTATTGCTTGTTTTGCACACACGTGTTTTTTTTTGTTTTTTTTACTTCCTACCTGTTTTTGGCACCCAGTAAAGGCCCGTTCACACTCTTGCGACCGAATTCGACCGAGGGAGACCAGACCGGTTTTTAAGCCTCTTGCGACTTCTTAGGACCAGCTCCCCTGCAGCGGATCCGGTCCTAAGAAGTCGCAAAAGGCTTAAAAACCGGTCTGGTCTCTCTCGGTCGAAGTCGGTCGCAAGAGTGTGAACGGGGCTTTACTGGGTGCCAGAAACAGGTAGCAAGTAAAAAAAGAAAAAAAAAAGACACGTGTGTGCAAAACAAGCAAAACAAACCAAAACATATGCAGGACAAGCAATCTAGCTAAATACATTTTACTGTTTACAAAATCGCAGCCCAGCGTGTGATCTTGACAGCCCAGCACGTGCGTGTTTGTCGCTTCGGAAAGCGAGCAAAGCACGCGCTAAACGCACAAAAACTAAAGATGGCACCGGCCACAAGCTCTGTTTTGGAAAGACCCATCCCGAAAATACGCCCTCTTCCGGCAGAGTTTCAAGTACTGCACAGCTGCGTGTACAAAAGACACCATAAAAATGGAAAGCCGATCACCTATATATAGATTACTTATGAACAGTAATATACAAGTAATAGCCTGGCCACATAAATGGTGTCTTGCGCACGTCACTGTGCAGAGTTTTCATATCTGCCTGAAGAGGGAGTAGTATTTGGATGGGGTCTATTGCAAGTATCATGTGCCCAGAAAAGGGTGCATAGAGTGCTCGGTCAATATTAAAAGGTCGAGATAGGAACCGGTTCGAACTGGTTTGCGCTTATCAAAACCGGAACCGGAGTGATATTATGTGCGCTACCCTAAACCGGAACCGAACAAGAATAAAACACAATGCTACTGAACCCGAACCCGAACCGAACCGAAGTAATGACCGGTCCGACTCCCTGGTCAAGAGAGTTCCTCCCTTTAGGGAAGACTATATAGACCCTTTTTTCTAAAAGTGTATACCATGCTTGTTCTGACGTCATGACATGACCGCCCATGCATACTTGCAAAATGTGGCGTGCAGTTCGTTTTGAAGTTCCTAATTGATTTGGGAAATATTGAGGCGCCTTTTAATGACGTAAATATCAGATATTACTATATTTCAGCTCACTCTACGTGACCAGCGCAGAAGCTTAGCAGCTTCCGGATTTCATGGGCTATTCCTTTAAACTAGTCGTGGTTTCATATTGGAAGCATAAAGGTCGGTTTAAGCTATGAGGTGGCATTGCTTGCCTTGATCTACAAACCGTGTTTTGGGCAAAGGATTTGTTAGAAATCACGGGTGAGAGTGCTCTTTTAGTCTTCCGCCATGGCTGCCACATGTGACTATACGGATGAAAAGACTCGAACAGAAATGAAAACGAAAATGTTGCGAGCATAAAGATATTCCACGTCATATAATTATCGTAGAGTTATAGCACCCCAATTTTTTTTGGCAAGTATTTAAACAACAGTTTGTGATCACGTAACGTGCTGCATGTGTGTAGCTCACATATATAAGTACTGCGCTTTGGTGCACATCAGACAGGTGTTTCCGCATGCGATGTAGGACGGGCACGAATGTTGTAGAATGTTCTAGTGAATGTTGTGTTTCACACTAGCTTAAAAGGGGCCTCTAACCAGAGTGGAGTACGTTGTGTTGAGCTCTCTCGTTAAGGGCGGTAAAATGTCTTTTTCTCTAAAAAACAAAACAAAAAACAGCTCTCTTTGGCTAGCGCAGTTTTATTTTTTATATCATTTGTTCCCATGAATTGATATGACTTTAAAAACTAGAAATGGCCATTTCGGTCTTGGTCGTGACTTCATTTCCCCAAAGTTAAGTTATAAAGAGAGCTCTTGTAAATTCACTACACTGCACCTTAACGAACCAGGTTATACTTTTACCTAGATTTATTGTTTGAAAAGAATGTGGATTAATGTGACCCCCAGAAAAAAAAAAAAAAACGCCCAAAATGGACGCGCGGATTGTGAACGGACTGATACATTCAACTCTCGCGGACTTGGACGTTGGAAATAGCTACGCTTTCCAGCTTATAGAAGAGCGATTGCAGAAATTATCGTCCAAGATAACTATTGTGAGTATGATTTTGTTTATATTCACTGCGGTGTAATTAGAAAGCGCAGAATATTGCAGATAAAAGGATGGAATATCCTGCCTGTTGATATGGTGATGCGAGGCTACTGAATTCAATCTGGGTTTTATTAAATTTTTGATTATTGTGCGGTGAGCAAATTTGCAAGATGTACCTATAGGTACATCTATGTGGCCTTTGTCGCAATGCAACGGCGTATACGCCGTAGCATTGCGACAAATACTACCGAGCTAAGACGAACCATTTTGAGCTTTTGCCTACGTACGTGACATTAAAGGGGTACGTAATCAAAATTCTAGCTCTCATTTTCTAGCTGAAATGTGTTTCATGTTGCAGCATAACCTCAAAAACACCAGCCTTTTGTTGAAAGCCACAAGAAAATAAATTTAAAGCTAATTAAACGATCTTCCAATCTCCATTTGGTGGATGCCTGTGAAGCTTGGTTGAGAGGTAATCTAGCAACGTTTGGGATCTTTCGACGTAGACCGTGACGTTGCATGAACCGTTACGTAGTCGCACTAAACATCGGAACAGTGCCGCTCTTCGGAAGTACGCTCAAATGTTTCAAGCGGTCATGAAACGATTTTTCAACCTTTTCCCTCTTAGCTTTCCTCCTCAACTCACAAATCGCGCATTGTACCAAACAGTTCAAGAAGAAGGAAAGGAGGGACTCCCCTCTTTCTTGGACCGTCGTTTGTGTACCCGGACACAGCCCTTCTCCCCCTAGAAGATTAGCCCGTCACTCAAAACTCGGAGAAAAGTAGCTTTCTCCACCCCGTTCACCCCTAAGCTGACAGTGGTGTGCAAGCTACGTGCTCCTTGGGCCAGTCACGCGCTCGTCATCCCACGGGTACTTCGAACGGCTTGGTTCTAACTCGTTGACGCCACCACAACGCCACCAATGGCAAAGTTCACAACCACGCCAGCCTTGCTACTTCACGAATGCGGGAAATCTTGTTGTTTTTAGGGGCGAAGCTCCTTAGGGTCTAGCCTTGTCCGTCCGGCGTCCGTGCTCCCATCGATCGCCATCCCATCTGTCTTCTTAAAAAAAGAAAAAAAAAATGTTTCCGCAGTCGAAAGGATTCCAACCTGTGCGGGGAGACCCCAATGAATTTCTAGTCCATCGCCTTAAAGGGATACTGAAGCGAAACTTGAAATACACCTATTATGGTCAGAAATAGGTTTAATATGATCAATGATATCCGTAAATCATAATCGCACGTTTGTATTTTGAATGGATGGCTATATTTTTCACCCTGAGGGGCCCGATTGAGCGCGCGCTCAAAAATCAGCCATCGGGGAGCGCGATGTGTCTTGGGATATTGGGCGCATAAAAAGGAAAATATAATGTAAACTACTTTAAACTGTTTTCGTTTTCGTCTGTGCGGCAGCCGCTGCGGGTTTTCGGGTTGTGTGGCACTGGCTGCTTTTGAGAAGAAGGCTTCTTACGCAGCAAGCTCAAGTACCTCTCCTGCTCGGATATTTTCGAAGATTCGTTGTGCGCAGACCTTGAAAGAGTTCAAGCAGGTGATCGCCAACGTGTACACACTAAAAGTTTTTACACCTTTAAGGGTGTAAAAGGGGTGTTTTGGCAATTTACACCCTTGACTACACCCCTTTAGCACCCTTAAATCAGCTACTGCACCCACATTATTGTACCGAGAGGGGTGTTGTTTCGTGTTACACCCTCCATTTAGTGGAGGGTGTGAGAAGGGTGTAGAAGAGGGTGCTAAATAATAATATGAAAGGATTTCTGAAACCTTATATGTGGACCTCCCCATAAATGTATAGGTTAAATTTATGCTTAAAAACATCGGTTGTTAGCAGTCGTTTTTTATAATGTTAGTTGTAATTCATGCAAATAGTTGATAATAAAGTGCCTCTCCTGCGTGCAATTTTTTGTGTTCACAAAATTTTATACGAGTTCATATTCAATTTTCTTAAAAATTACTCCATCCACAAAAAATTGGAAACCAGGGAGAAATTCTGAATGCTATCATTTTTTACAAATATTTATTGATCGAAGTGTAGCAGTAAGAAAATCAGTCTCCAGTTTACTTCTGACAACACAACATGAAATCAAAATATAATATGTTTGACAAATATTCATGACATGCTGCCAGAACCTGTCACATTACCATGTCAACCTATGAAAAATATTGATTTGAAAATATGACGACATGCACAAGAACTCACACACATAAAGAAGCAGAACCCATAAAAAACCAGTCCGTGACATAAGACTTCCTAAAATATGGGCTAATGCAGTATCCTGGTGTAGATCACACAAAATCTGGAGAACCAGGAGAAAAAAGGAGACATTTGACTTTACTGTCGACAGTGACATCATTCTATTTTTACATTTATCAAAAGAAAAAAACCAAGAAAAATAAGCTGTCTTGTCCAACCATTTTAAACAATCAAAAAGCTAATTCTACTCAGTGTGTGTTGTCCAACCAGTTATCGCAGCAAGAGTCAACTGAGAAAAGGTGACAGTTGTTTTCACTGCCTGTTTTTCGACTGTCTCTCATCGTTGTTTAGCTAGTTTCTGCAGAGAGCACCAGAACTGAGTGGGCTACCATTCAATGATCCATGAAATCTCATAGCAATGAGTGACGTGCGCTTATAACAGTCTGTCCTTTGTGCTCCCGCATGTATAATGGTTCTGTTGTACAGTCTGTAAGTGATGTTACAACTTTGAATTCTTGCGTCGCACGGACAACATAGACGTGAAAGTGCTCGTCGAACCGGACTGTCTCAAGCACATTCCCCAAAGATAAAAGCACTTTGTTAACATAAAAAATTTGACATATATGCAGAAATTCGGGCAGAGCATCGTCAGGAACACTTTGGACAAGAACACATCCTGTTTTGTAGACCCTGCCTTCTATGCTCACAGAGTTCGCTACGAATGAATCAACAGTTTCAAGATCATGCTGAGAGATAAACTCCTTGACGCATTCAGGAAGATGTTCACAAAGTATGGGGCGACAACCTGTTGTGATGGGAACGCTCTTCTCACCAACAGCTGCAAAAGAGAAACACTGCAAAAACTGATGCCTCACTGCTAGACTGTGCGAAAGACTCTTAAAGTTGCGGATTTTACGAGCCATGTCTTTGAAATATTGGTGCTTTCCCTCGAAGCGCATCGCCCAAAGTTCAACTAATGGTCCAAACCTTTCCATGCACGACGGATAGTGAATAAGGTAGTGCATTTTGCAAGGAACTTTAACAGATGGGAACAATGTCTTGAAGTCGAGACAAAAAAAATGAATCTTCCTTTGCAGGTAGCCAATGTGCGAGACTGGGATTTTCCGGCTCATGATGATATCCATGATTTCGCGAAAAAGCAAGTAAAGTTGCCATACTTCGTGTTCTGTTGGAACACATTCGCCAACGAAAAAGGTTAGATGACGAAATAGGCAAAAGACCTGCGTGGCTGATCCTTTCATGGTTGCCTTTCCTTTAAGAAATTCACTAGAAATAGGCTCTGGCTTATTTCGCGCATCACAAGGGTCATAATTCCACTCACTAATTTCCTTGTTTAACTGTGCAAGAGTAAAAAGTCCTTGTGATATTAAGGAAGAAATGATGTGTCTTAGTGCAAATGGTATAACACCCTCGTGCAAGTCGTGCATAACGTCAGGCGGAAAATGCTGTGTGGCATTGAACCCCTGGCATGTAAGAGCACAAGCTGCAGTGACCCCATACAATGATGCAGTTGGCAGTCCAGCCTTCAACATGTTCATATGATGCTCGTGACCTTCCGGTGTGCGCAGCACGAAATCGGTCTCCAGGTGCTTGTAGTTGATTTCACAGTGCACGGCCATGCAGAACCTGCAAATCCTACCTTTGTTGAAACTACGTTTAAAGCCTCCCATTCTATGGCTCGACAGATTATCCCCAGTCAAAACAAAGACTGACCCTCTCATCACTTTTCCGTTTGCAACTATGCCTTCAGTTTCTAATCTGCTCACATCCTCAAGCAAAGGTGCAAGAATCTTAGGCAGACCATAGGAGTCCACATGGTGGTCATTCACTAAAAGTGCCAGGTGCATTCCTGATAGCGCAGAGCGGAACCTTGCAGGAAAATTCAGCACTGAGAAATACACGGCGGTCATCTTATGCTTTCCTCTTTTGCTGCCCAAAGGGTTGCACACCTCAAATTCATCAGTATATAACTGCAGGCAGATTTTGTGATGGTCACCTTCAAAGTAGGCATGGTCGCGAAATGCACTGCCATCAAACACAGAACACATATGGTTGTCAACCTTTGTGTAAGCATTAAAGTCACCCGATAAGGTTGGATGTTCAAGGATACACGTGAGGAGATCACAGAGCGGCACATACTCCATGGTGTCGTCTTTTCCATTGCTGTTGGTTCCTAGCACTACTGCACGGGGCTCAACAAGTGGAAGATGTGTCCTCCAGAACGCGTTCCGGCCAGCTGTCGTCAGTAGCCGGTCCAGTTCGTCAACACAGAATAGCTCCCTCACGTTGGCGGCCACCTCGTTGTTGAGCTGGAGTTGTTTATGTTCCAAAATGGATTTTACGAAAGAAATCACATCATTTGTGATTTCATCTAAGGTTGATTCTGGAAGTCGCCTTCCCTCTTTCCACTTGAGAAGAAGGAGAGCCAGCTGCTTTACACAGCCGCTTGGACCCTGGGTGGATTCACACACTTGTGAAGTCTCTGTACGCAGCTCCTCTTGCCTTTCTTCTGCGTCCGGATTACTCTGTACACCAACGTCATCACTTTGAAAGGCATCCCCAACACTCGGTGCTGCATCCACCAGTTCATTCGCTCCCACGGCTCTTTCTCTTTCGACTGATCCAGGGTGATTTCTGTACACATGTTTTTTATAGGAAGCGAAGAGTTTAAATGTCCGCATGCAGCCACTTAGGCCGCACACCCAGTTGCTTTCGTACCCATGAACTGAGTGAAAGTGCCTGAATAGTGCCCTCAACGAAAAAATGTGGGACGCACACCTTGGGCACCGGAAGTATCGGACACCTGGCATCTGAAAAGAAAGAAGCCCTCTTTTCATTGATATGACCTTCGTTACGTAAGTTTGATGCTCACACTACACGCAATCAACAAGAGGCAAAGTGCAATGTAACGTTTCTAAACCCGAGAAACACCGAAAAAGGAGATGCACACACAAACGAAAAAAAAAAAAAAAAATACACGCAGTCTCTAACACAGCTGTGAACTCTTCGAGACGGTGGGTGTGTGGTCCTTTTCCGTGTCTCATTTCTGTCCTCTTGTGTTTAAAGTTTACCAACGTTTTAAATTTACCTTCTTGCCTGTGCCTTTACTCTTCCTTCAGTTGCACTGACATGCAGGTATCGAAGAAATAAAAATCGAGAAGAGACAGAAAGGACAAAGTCGTGCCTTGTCCATCCTTTTCCTTTGTGTCTTTTCTGTCCATGTTTTCATTTCAAAGGACCGAGGAAACATAAAGAGCACAATCTCTTCCGACATTAAACATAACAATGTGGCGTGAAGTATGTAATTGCAATAAATTAATTTCTGCGTCAAGATAAACTAAGTTGGAAGTAAGTTTAGAGAAGATAAATTATATCATATGCCATTAGTCAGTATCATATATAAAGTTACTCGCTTCTTTTTGCCGTACTGAGTCATCGCTTGCGAACATGACTCTAAACGACAAAGCATAACTTTTATTTGGAAATATTTGTAAAACATAGAGCACGGCCACTAAACACGATGACAGGGTACAAGAAAACACATATTTTCAACTTTCAACACACAAAGTATTGTCGAGTTAGAGCAGGGGTAACCTCGCTTTACTGCAGTGATGTGATTGGCCTAAGCCGTTTTGGAGCACCCTCTGGAGCAGCCAAAACAGAGTTGTGGAACAGCAAATCTGGCTTTTGGAGCAGATATCCGTAGAGAAAAATATATATTCATATCAAGTAGTGGACAAACGAAGGACACATTGCTCGCCGCAATCAACCAATTATTGTTAACATAGACCACCTGGGAGTCTTTCAACATGTAACTGAAATGCCAATGACATGACACATTTTGTAATGCTTCAGTTTGTGGCGATAGCCATTGAAAAAAGAAGATCGCGTGGAATAAAAGTGCCACATCAGCTCGATTTTGGAATTTGTCAGACGTAGCCGCTTTTCGTCTGTCTTTTTCTACATTTGGTGACCCGGACGTGATACAAATATATCGGACCACATGTTTAAATTTATTTGAAAATGACCAGCTTAGTAGTAGATATCACATTATTAGGTTTATTAGTAATACAATAAATGGAAGCAATCTCCGACTGATGAAGCACGTAACTACTGCCTTGTAATGCAAAATTGTCGCGCGAGCGGAGATGGCTGTTCGATCGAAACCATGCCACTCCGCTCCGCCTCAACTAATTCCCAAAATTGTATGCAAAATGTAACTGTCCAACATACGAGAAAAAAAAAAAAAAGTCCAGCGGCACGTTCTTGCCAAGGCGGCAAACGAGGTACAAGCTAAACACAGAAAGAAAGAAAAAAAAAAAAGAAAGAGGAAAAAAAAAAAAAAAAAAACCTGAGCGCATCGATGCAAGACATCGCGAGCCAGGATCAAAAAGTTCTTGGATCGGTTTGTGCAACGACTGAACTCGAGACAAATAAGCACGCTGTGCGGGTTCAGCATGCGGACATTGCGTTCTTTGCTTTAGCTCACTTCTCTTCACCAACTTCCTTTCGCGGCTCATTTTTCACGTACCCGGGTACGTCTCGAAAGAAAGCCTACCGAGATTAACCTAGGTAATCAATACTTCGACACTGCAGTCTTTGAGCTTAAGGTATGTTTGTAGTAGCGCATTAAACAAGAACAGGATTGTCCTTACGTTTCAGTTCAGAAAGTGCCATTACTGCAGTGACGTGGGGACGGCAACACCCGATGTCGTGCGACCACAGTGACTGGAAGGCAGGGACCAAATATGGTTGGCCACGGCCGTTGCTTTTAGGAGCGAGTGCTTCAGCCCATAAAATCACTCCCGCCGCGCAAAAACATGGTTTCGTTTCACAGCATGACGGCATGGCTGGTAACCAGCACGCCAGCGTCGTAGCGTCCGCACATGCCCATGTCTATGATTAAATTTTTTTTAAAAGACGCGAGACTAGAGACGGCAGGAAAAACCATGCAAGACCAGATGAACGATTGATGCAGGGTACTGTGTCGGACGGCTGCTTGAACCACCTAGCTCATGTGTGCTCAATTACGGTACCCGGTTTAGTTTCGGTTTTCAAAGGCGACCAATATTCGTCCTTTGGCGCAGGCTACCGTAGCAGGACGTAGCGGGGTTAGCCCCTTGGCGCAGTTTGGGGCAGCAATCACATCAGTGCTATAGAGAGTGGCTCCAGAGAAAGCCGCGTGAAGGGAACGGTGCGAAAACGAAACTTGCCGAAATAGCGGGAAAGAACGGAAGGAAAGGCGGCATCCCGATTTCTTTCCCACCAGCATGTTCATTCGCCCGCTCCGCCAAGGCTGCCAATTTTCGGTGGCTCTGCTCTGAGGAAAAAGCTGACTTTCTCTCTCCCCGGCGCTTCTTCCACGGCGAGATTTTGTGGCGGGTGGAAGATAACGCGGAACGCAGCGTGCGTCAAATTGACAGGAGCAGGCAGAGACCGAAATCAACGCGTCCTGGGTCATATATACCTTTGGATGCGTACGACGTCGCTCGGATGTGATGCTCTGCAGTGGCTGTTTCGTTAGTCAGGACGGGAAACCGAAGCAAGTGTCCACACGGCCACACCACGTGAGTGGGGACAACGTGGTCAGGACGGGGAACCGAAGCAGGTGCCCACGCGGCCACTCCACATGAGCGCAGCCAACGTAAAGTGAAGCCGTGACAGCCCTCCACGCGCTGCGAGCAGTGCCAGCAAATGCTGGACCAGCGTTACCAGATGGAAAAAAAAATCGAAGTCAGTAGATGGGCCCCATACATATCAGTAGATCACCAAACAACCAGTAGATACTAAAAAGAAAGTAAAAAAAAGACCTTTGTGTATTTCTCATTGGTCTTAATACATAACATAACATCATAAATAATATACTAAGAAACACACGTAGAAATTAGTTGCGTTTTTTGCTTGCAGCATTTTTTTTTTTAATTCCAATTTCCAGCGGCCAGGTGTAAAACACATTTTTTTCCAGAAAGCAAAATGATTACCCTTAGTACTTTCCAACGATGTAGGTACATTCCCATGCTGTATTCAACGAGCTTGTATATACTTTTTTTCTTTTTGGAGGGGGCCGGAGGTGTAAAATGGCCGCTATCTGAAGAGTTGCCGCTTCTCATAGTACGTGGACGACACTGATCTCTATGACAATTGTGGACGAAACCAAGCAAAACCAAAGACGTATCCGTTCCGAAAGTACGCGCGTACGCGCCTGCGTTGGCCATTGAGATCAGTGGCGTTGGCTAGAGCACTATATAGCTCCTACGGAGCAGAGTAGCGCAATCCTTTGAACTCCGTGTTTTGCCGACAACATGGCCGACAGAGCGGCTCGGCGCGAGTCACGTGGTACTCAGGGTTCCAGGAGGCGGCCCGCCCTATGGGAGAATACATGGAGATCGACACAACACGGCTGATTAAAAAATGAACGGCGAGTTCACACTTTTCAAAACTAGTCTGTCGTGAAGTTAGTAAAGCACTAAACACTTTAACAAAGTTTTAACAATATCGGATACGTGTGCAAATTTTGAGAAGGCAATTTCCAAGGCAATGGCGTTTGAAGCAGACGATTTTTGCTCGCAGCGGAGATGGGCTTTTCGGGTTGGCCGGAGCGGGTCACGTGAATGGTGTGACGTCGCCGTGTCGTCTGCTGCATGATGCCGCTCAGGCAATTTTTTAAAAAAAGTCAGGTCCTTGCGGGGCACAAAACTTAGCGCAAATGATTCTAAAGTGTTCCATTATTATGTCAAAAATGATTGCGATGCCGTACGTTCCCACAACACTGAAGAAACAACGATTTTCTCACGTTCTCCATGCATTTCTGACCGCAGTTGGAACCTCCTGGCGTTCGCCGCTAGTCGCCGAGAGGCGGCGTTCTAGATTGCGCTACTCTGCTCCGAAGGAGCTATATAGTGCTCTAGCGTTGGCTGCATACGGCTTTGGGTAGATGAATCGAAGGATACGTAGATGCATATGTATAGTTTCGTTCCTAATAATTTCACATGCGTTTGATGGCTAACATGAGAACAGCCCTTCAAAATTGTGCATTGCTGTGCCCTTGAAATGTTTTTTCATTCTGTTGAAAAGAGGTCTCCGACACTCCACTCAACTTTGGCGGGGTGGCGGAGAGCAATATAGAGATCAATGGCGGAGTGTGGCAAAGCCGGCAAAGCAGCTCGACCATGAGCTCGGCGCTCTATGCGGTGCAAGGTGCCGCCATTACTTTCTGGACGTTGCCTGTTTACGCCGTTTACGTATCCTCAATTTTGAGAGCTGTCGAGTAGTAAACTTGTTAGTGAGCGCGTTGGTAATGATATAGGTTTCAGAAAGAGTTATATACGTAAAGACAGGGGACGGGACAACATATCTTTCAACTTTCAACAAACAAATGATTTATTGCCGGACGCTTCTCCTTCGGAGCTCCACTACAGGAGAGGGAAAGTTAAAAGGAGGGAGAAGGGAAAGAGGGGGCAAGACAAGGCCCCGGGAGGAAACTGCGGGAAAGTAAAGCGCAGAGACAGCGGGAAGGAGAGGAAGGAAGGAGGCATCCCAATTTCCCTCTCAGGAGCAGGGACCACTCGCCCGGCCCGTCAAGGACGTCAACTCCGGTCTAAGGAATGTCACCTCCCTCGACAGCCCGCTGTGTTCGCCCCCGCAACGGTCTCCCTGTGTTCTTACACCTCCCCTCATCGCCCTCCCCTCTTTCCCCATCGCCTCCCCAAGTCGAGCTCTGAGCGGCTAGCCGCCCCAGTAAATCTGTAGCTGCAAGTCGAAAGCTGTGTCGTCTGTTTCGTCCTCTTGTGTGTTTCTTTCGTTTTAAGTCAATGGAAATGTTCTTCGGCGCCTCTTTTATGGCGTACGCCTCCACGATCTCGCGCCCGTAGCGGTTCTTGATGGCCCCCAAAACACGCGCGGACGGGAACTCGGGGGCACATGGAGCGCAAACCTTGAGGTGATGGACCATGGGGTGTTGGGACTTGGGAGTCCTCGTCGTTTTTTTTTCTATTTCTCTCCTATGTTCGCGCAGGTGGCAGTTGAGGCCGCGCCAAGAGGCACGCGGCCCCTTTCGTTCCCTGCGCGGTCGGACGGGTGTATTCCGTGCCCTTCTCGTGCGGGGCAGAGTACATCGTACAGACGGGCCGCTGCCTCAACGACCGCCTGCGCGAACATGAGAGAGAAATAGAAAAAAACGAGGGGGACTCCCAACACCCCATGGTCCATCACCTCAAGGTTTGCGCTCCATGTGCCCCCGAGTTCCCGTCCGCGCGTGTTCTGGGGGCCAACAAGAACCGCTACGGGCGCGAGATCGTGGAGGCGTACCCCATAAAAGAGGCGCCGAAGAACATTTCCTCGGCCTCGCTGTCGCTGTCGGAGAGAGAGGTGACATTCCTTAGACCGGAGTTGCCGTCCTTGGCGGGCCGGGCGAGTGGTCCCTACTCCTGAGAGGGAAATCGGGATGCCTCCTTCCTCCCCCTCCTTCCCGCTGTCTCTGCGCTTTACTTTCCCCGAGTTTTCTCCCGGGGCCTTGTCTTGTCCGCCCCCTTCCCCTTCCCCCTCCTTTTAACTTTCCCTCTCCTGTAGTGGAACTCCGAAGGAGAAGCGTCCGGCAATAAATCATTTGTTTGTTGAAAATTGAAAGATGGTGTTCTCCCGTCCCCTGTCTTTACGAATAGTAAAGTGTTTTTGTTTAAATTCTTAGTTTTGGCGCGGTTTGTTCCTCAAGTATTTTCCGGAATATATTGTGTGCTTAAGCTACACTAGGTGGCGCAAGCTGCCACATATACACCATTAACCATCGGTTCAGCCATCTATCCACCCACAGCCTTCACCCACTTATCGTTCCTTTGTTCTGTTTGGCGCGTTACTTGCGGTGGTCCGGTGGTGACGAATGACGGTTGGCGAGTTTACCGAGTTGACGAGCCAAACGAATGTCAGTATTTTCGCGCCTAGCTGCTCGCGTGGCTTTAGCAGCGTTCGACAATGCCGCCCGTGCGGTGTCTGGTCACCGTGCCTCACCTAAAGGCTGCCAGGTCTTTCAAGCTCGAGGATGGATCGGTAAACTCTTTGAAACATGCGGTGGCTACGTGCCCCGTTCTTGGGAACTCCATCAAACTGTCTTCTGTCAGGTTTCAGGCAAGTGCCTCGTTTCTGTTGACATTTTCCCCGTGCTCGAACTGTAGCAGGTCACAGTAAGCTAAGTAAACGAAGGATAGAGAAGACACCGAACTGCGAAGCTGTGAACCACCTAATCCAGAAAAAAATATCGAAGTGATAAGATTTTAACCGCCTAAACCACCGTCATCTTCGAATCTATCTTGGAAAGGGTACATGTTATATGAGGAAATGACGTTTTAGCGCGAAGAGTAAAGTATAGACCGCATGAAAGCGATTTGGCGAGTGACGAGGCAAGCGTCGGTGAACCCGCTTCGCTGTCGCTCGGTCACTCGCGCGACGAGGCAATCCGCATGAAAGCAACGGGAGCAAGCGACATTGTAATCCAAAAGGAAGTGTCTAGAGTTCCGTCCAGGCGGAACGATGGTCGCCACTAAAGTAACGTCCAAGTTGGGTCTCGTATAAAGCAAATGTTGAAGGCTAGTTTCTGAAGGAGTAAAGCTATACGCACTCCGGAGTGCGCTTCGGACGGAAATGGCTACACGCACTCTGCGGAGAGCTCATGCCGCTCGGGTCACCCTTTTCGAATGGCACGTGTATCGCTGGGGAGCCCGCCTGCGTTCCCCCCGCTTCGCGGCGACAGTGTGAGGCTGCTAATTACAAAACGTAACCAGTACACGCCGCTTCGCGGCGTCCAGCCGGCAACCCAAGCCCCGCTGTCCCCGATCGCATCAGGAAAGGGAGTCCCGTACCATTTAGTTTTGCGAAGTTTCGTCGGCAACGAATCTTTTAATGTTCACCGAGAAAAAAAAAAAAAAAAAAAAAAAAAAAAAAAAAAAAAGTAAATATTGCCAAATGCTTCGACAAAACAAAATGTTTGAGAAAACGAAACAAAAAGAAAGTGGGACCACCGCGGATCGAACCCACGTCCACTAGCGTACGAAGCTGACACCTTAACCACTACGCTATGCCACCGCTTAAAAGAATGAGTTGTTGTGACTATTCCTTTTATATGAGACTAGCGGAGTGCGTATAGCCATTTCCGTTTGAAGTGCACTCCGGAGTCCGTAGGCTTTATCCTTTCTGAAGTGGTAGTGTAGTGTAGTGGAAAGGTGTCTGCCTTACACGCAGCGGGCCCGGGTTCGAACCGCAGTGTGGGTTTACTTCTTTTTTTTTCTTCTCGATTTTTTTTTTGTCGGTATTTACATTTCTCTTTTACAATTATCTCTGAAAGACATGAAGGCATGTTGTCGACGAAACTTCGCTGAACTAAATGGCCGGAGGTGCAATAGGGCATAGCGGGTTTGGGTTGCTGGCTGGGCGGCGTGTACGGAGGGCTAAGTGGGTTAATAGGGAGTTTTCATAGACCGTTTTCGCCGTCCCGCAATGCCCTACGCAGCTTGCTATGATGTCGGAACTCTACAGTCAAGGGCATGGGCGCACAGGCGCAGTAGCGGCTTCTTCGTTGCAGAGGGCTTAGCGGTGAACGAAACATGGTCTACGAAAACTCCCTCTTAGTTTTGTAATTAGCAGCCGCATACTGTCGCCGCGAAGCGGCGTGAATGCAGGGGAGGGGGGGTGGGTGTTAACGAGCCCCCCAATGATACACGCGCCGTCGGAAAAGGGTGACCCAAATGGCACGAGCTCTAGCTCCGCGTTCCAGACGGAACTCTAGTAGCAGCTATCGTTCCGTCTGGAACGCTAGCCACACCGTACGTCCAAATCGCCGCCTTCCCTAGGTTCACAGGGGCGAGAGAGGAGGGTGGGGGAGAAGGTTAGGCATATCCATTTCAGTGCTCTGTCTGGACGTAACGCTAGCCACAGCGTTGGACGTAACGCTAGACACCTCTTTTTTTTTTACTTTTTTTTTGTAGGGCATTTGACAATATTTACAGTAAGCTCTCCACGTCGTGCGTATGGCCATTTCCGGTCAACGTGCACGAGCTCGTGCCTATAGCCTTTACTCTTCATTGAATAGGACTGATTTGAGCCAGCACATATGAGAACTGAAAAGAAGCTAAGTGCCTCTGGAGCTGATTTACTAACTATATAAAAATATTTTTGGGTTAGATATATGTGAAGCTAGTCCATGCGCATACATTTTACAGATGCTGGATTTGGTATTTGAAGAATACACTGACCTTGCTGCGGACGACGAAATACATGACATGGCTAAAATCACTCTCCTGCCCATTGTAACTGTCCCAGAGGGTGGGC
Organism: Ixodes scapularis; assembly: GCF_016920785.2. Lineage (NCBI taxonomy): Eukaryota > Metazoa > Arthropoda > Arachnida > Ixodida > Ixodidae > Ixodes > Ixodes scapularis. The sequence goes on along the minus strand of NW_024609880.1, from coordinate 42,309,596 downwards.
CAGGCTCATCTTCCACTCAGGTATTTGGTTTTGCAACAAGTTCAAGGTATATCAAGCATTAATGAAAAAAAAAAAAGAAACGGTTTATTACTAGGAATATAATCACAACTGTGATAGGCTGTGTCTATACGAGCGTTTTTTTAATTTTTTATTCTTTAAAAATTTTTTAATGGTGATAGCTATGTTAATGCCGCCTTCACTGTATGTTTGTGGAGCTTGGTGCCTGATTATGATTGGTAGAAAAGCGTCCTGTCACTTCTGTACGTCCGTCACTATCCAGCAAGTGTGACGCCGGCGCCTCCAGCAGACACGCTGTCTGTCGAGATAGTGGCGAAGGGCATGAAACACGGGCGTCACTTTTTTTTTTGCATCATAATCAGGTGCACCTTTCAGCGTGTGGTTTTGAGTTAACCCTTTAGACGCCGAGGACGAGTCTGACTCGTCCACGGAGTTCGTCCCGCAAATGCCAAGGATGAGTGTGGCTCATCCGCTCGTTTCAGCCCGTGTCTGTAGTGCCAGCGACGAGGCACGCTCGTCCAGTCTATTTTTGTGTTGAGAATAGTTCTCCCGCTAGCCAGCAGGAGAAAAAGCGAACCAGAATTTCGCTAATTTTTGCATCATTTTGAGAATTTATCATGCTCCTCCGGCAACATGGGTTTTTAAAAATGGCGTCTCTTTCGAGTGGTGACATGCATCGCTCGTCTAGTCGGAAGCGCGTTTCTTTAGTTGATGATGAGTTTTCTACAGGGTGAAACAAGGAGACGGCACGCTCTTTAAATCGACCGGAAAATTCGGTTTCTTAACCTATCGCGCTACGGCTTTGTGCAGCGTTGCCCACAGATGGTGCATTTTTTTTGTAAAATTTGCAAAGAGCGAACTTACCCGAGGAAAAAGTAAAGAAAGAAAAAGGCTTAGCTCCTATGGAAACACAGCGAAGCCACCGGTCTTCAAACAACACGGCGCCGGTTAGCACGGGACACAAGAGGTGGCGCAAGCGGTCGCGACGCCAACTGCCTCCAACGAACGAGCAGACGACGCCGAGACTCGAGAGCCGGCGTATTTAGCAGACAAGGAACTGCAGTTCTTCGTTGTTACTGCGCCTGTTTTTTGTTTCTGCGACTGTCGCCGCCTGCGGAACGCGCGTCGCTTTTGAGTCGAAAAGATTGTCTGCTAATGACGCTGGCTCTCGACGCCGTATGCTCGTTCGTTGACGGCGTTCGTTGCGCCATCTCTTGTGTCCCGTGCTAACCGGCGCCGTGTTGTTTGAAGACCGGTGGCTTCGCTGCGTTTCCATAGGAGCTAAGCCTTTTTCTTTCTTTACTTTTTCCTCAGGTAAGTTCGCTCTTTGCAAATTTTACAAAAAAAATGCACCATCTGTGGGCAACGTTGCACAAAGTCGTAGCGCGATAGGTTAAGAAACCGAATTTTCCGGTCGATTTAAAGAGCCTGCCGTCTCCTTGTTTCACCCTGTAGTTTGGATGATGATGACTTTGCGCTAGACGATAGTGACGGAAGCGGGGAGTCCGCGGAAGAGTTTGAAAGCTCAAGTGACTCGGACCTTAGCGGCGATGAGGTCCATGCTTCAGCGCGAGACTGGAAAAGTGTGGACACGACAAATCCTCCATGAGCCCCTCCCCGCTTTCCCTTTATTGCCACGCCGGGCGTCACGACACCCGTCGACACGTCGCTCGTCGAACACGACACCCTCAATGCTGTTGGGTACTTGTAACTCTTGCTAAGCCAGACGTAATGACTCTGGTCGTCAATGAGGCAAAGAGGTACCTATGCCGATCAACACTTGGCGACCGCGCTGATCTCAAGGGGATCCCAAATGAAGGCGTGGTAACCGGTGACGGAAGCAGAAATGAGTCTTCTTCACCCTGCTGCTTCTACAGGAAATAGTAGACAAGCCAGTTGTCGAGTGGTATTGGTCAAAGCGCACAGTGATTGAAATCCTAGTGTTTGGGGAGGTGATGAGTAAGAGCAGATTTATTTTGCTCACGAAGTTTTTCCACTTTGCGAATAATGGAGATGATGCTGGTAAAGTGGGGCAAGCTCGTCAAAAACTTCTCAAGATCTGGCCGGTGTTGTTGCTCATGAAGGACCGCTTCAAAGCAAGCGGTCTCGGTTCCCATTTTTAATTTTTTTGCCTCACATGGCCTAAGATTGGATCAATTTTGGTTTTCAGTTGTTAAGCTTTTATACCCATGTCTTACATGCTTGAAATAAGGAAGAATTCTTCTATCAAAGTGTGCTATAAAAAAAATTTGAATTTTGGGTACATTTTTTCGAAAACTGGCTGGCGCTTAAAGGGTTAAGCAAAAAAAGGAAAAATTAACAGATGAATATCTCAAAGCCTGTTGCTTTTTCGGGAACCGTGTCAATTGGGTTGGCTTTTATTAATGGCCACCTTTAAAACTACAATAGACCCTTTCCGGAATTCAGTCTGGCCACTTTGATCACTATCATCATCATCTGAAAACGCCATATGTGCTACACTAATGGCGGACTTCTGTTTACTGATGAAGGAAGTTGAAGATGCTCCTGAGCATCTTCATCTTCAGACCCTCAGGGCTAGGGTGACCAGACGTCCCGTTTTGGCCGGGACAGTCCCGTTTTTCAGGTCCATTTCTGCCGTCCCGTCTTTTTATCCCAATATAGAATCATGTCCCGTTTTCGCAGAAGTACATAGTTTCAAAATTGGCACCAAGCGAGTAGAAGCAAACTGCAACTATGCCTATTCGTTGCAAGTATATTTTACAAAACTAACCGTAGGTACTTTACAATATTTACCCAGAGAGTAAAATTTAGGACTGTTCTTGCCCACAAACACTTTTTCTTTCGCGAGGACGGTAGAAATATTTTTTTTTTAGTTACTGGATATAGCACGGATGTAGAATCATGTAGGAATAGCACGCATGTAGAATTTAATTACATTTTTTCTCAAACTTTAGTACCCCCCCCCCCCCCCCCCCCCCCCCCCCCTTTACCGCTGGGATGTCCCGTTTTCTACCTTGAGGAATATGGTCACCCTACTCAGGGCCTGAGGACATTGCAGAGGGGAGTGTGTTACAAGGAGACATCAAAAGCAAACAAACAACAATCAAAAGCAAACAAACGACAATCTTAAGAATGAAAAAAATACATAATAATGAAATGCTAAAAGTTAACACTGTTAAGGCATCGTTTAGAAGCGATGGAATCGGATATGGATGCCACAGATGCTGGAAGGTGATTCCATAAGACCGTCGTCTGAGGTATAAATAAATTATAAAAAGTTGTAGTGTTACATTGAGGAATGCCCATCTGTGGATGGTCAAGAAATTATGATATGTAAAGAGGTGTCAGTAACTTGTCACATAGCAGAGGATTATAGTAATAAATTTTGTGGAACAGACACACTGTTAAGATTTCCACGTAATGCAAGGTTAGGTAGGTTCAAACTTATTTTCATTGATGTTACACTGGCAGTGCAGTGATAATTAGCAAGGATGAAACAAACAGATCTGTTCTGAATTGCTTCAAAAGCCAATATCAACACGTTAATGCCAGGGTTCCCAATTCAAGAGGCATATTCCAGCTTAGAGCGCACGAGCGTTTTGTAAAGAAGCACCTTGAGAGATAAGGGAACTGATGAGAAGTTCAGTGTGATTGTTCGCCTGCACTCAAGCACGTAGACCAAAGTATAGGGTGGTCCAAGTCACCAGGATCGATATAAAATGGATCATAGAAATCGACACCTGCACGTAGCAATCTAGACTTTTTGTCAGAGGTGTATTTCACATGTCGCTTTCCTTTTGTAAAATTAGAAAGCGTAGCTCTCTTTCTGTAAAAAATAAGGCCAAGAAACTTGCCAGGGTCTACGGCGGACAGTGACGCAGACGACAGGGGTCTAGTAGCAAGGTGTGTTTGGCGTTCGTATAGATTGATGGGCTACCTCCTTACTGCGACGGCTTGCGACCAAGGTTTTATAAAATGAAGATAATCTTTTTCAAATGTACCTTCGGTTAAAAAATAAATGCGGGCAATAAAAGCAGAACTTAAAGTAAAAAAAAATGTGTCTGCATAACGACAGCGCTTTTGCTGCCAACGTGTCGTCTGCTAGCTTTAGCTGGTCGGCTGCACCGTCGGACGCTGCTCCCGATGCCATCTATGAATACGATCGCCAAACACGCCCTGCTACTGGGCTTGGTCGTCTGGGTCGTTGCCTGCCGTTAACCCTGGCAATTTTCTTGGTCCTATTTTTTGTAATTTTACAAAAAAAAATTGACCCGTGAAATAGATCTTTGACGAAAGGTTTAGATTGCTACGTGCAGGCGCCTGTTTTTATGGTCCATTTTAGATCGATCCTGGTGACTTGGACCACCCTATATATAGAGTATTGTATCGGGCACATAGGGTTTTGTCGAGGGGGGGGACCGCCCATGTCAAAATGGCATAGATGGGGGAGGGGGAGCGGGCAGGGAGAGGAGGTCCCAGCAAAACTGAGGATTTGGGGCTATGTGCTCGTATTGTATATGCAAGTACAGTTGCTGGTGGTGTGAGCTGGAATATGCAAGCGGTGACCGGGCTGCGCAGACCACATAGCCGCAGCAAGTGACTGGCCACAGCCTGGTCGTCACTCATGCTTTCCTGCTTATATCGCTTGCTAATGTATGTATCGAGGTCCTCGTTAGATAAACTTTGTTTCGTGTTAGTACTGGATACCAGAGCAGTTTGAGTGTTGCATTAGAAGGAGGGGGCCAGTCAGGGCCATGTCTTTTTCAAAGTGATATGGCTTGCATGCTCTACTGGACGGTGTTGCACTGTACTCCGCATATTATTCTTAGCATTGAACAGCATCTCTGTTTGACACTATGTGAAATTGCATGCTGTGCATGTTTGCATCTACCGAAGAGCTTAAGCTTCAAATTCGGGCTCAGATTATGAGCCACGAACCAAGAATACGGTGCCGAATTTCTGTATTATTGAAGACGAGCGTATTGGTGAAGGTTCATATCCACACACGAAAGGATAAGAAACGGAAGGTGGACAGGGCCGAAATAGGACCTCTGGAAAGATATCTTGGTTTGTTCTTGTCCACTGCGTTTTTTATTCTTTCATGTGTGCATATGAAAATTTTGTACATTACGATTTATACTGAATTCCTGAAACGGCGAGCATCTAGCGGCATTTATTAGTAATAAATACACCAAACCTTACTTATAGCATGTAAAGTACAAACCGTTATATCATTAAAACAGCCTGCTGGGGTCCTTAACACAAATCCAGTAACTTTACACTGCAGGGATTTCCTTTCGTTTTAGGAGGAGGCTTCATTGGAGACGGTGCGCACTGAAAACTGTGAAACCGCCCAAAGAGAGAGCTTGCCAGATGAAACTTCTCCAGATGACTCCTCTCCAGATGTACCATTGGTAGGCATCGAGCCCTTTGAGCTGTAAGTGTGTTTTAATGGTTGCGACTATAGAGGCTATGTTGTGATACAAGGCAGCCTCGAAATGCTTCTATTCCGCTGTCACTATAGAACGGCGGACAAAGTGGCATCAATGGAAACGCTCATACCAGCTGCACTAGCGTCTCACCGGGTGCCTACCGTACATGTGCGCTTTGCTTAGGGTGGTGACATCTAGCCATTTTGGTTCGCGTCTTTTTATTTATTGTTTGCTTGGATCACATGTCGGCTAGTAGCTTTACCTGCGCGGTGCCGTTTTGTTTCATCTACTTCTTTGACGCATCTCACGTACATGGACCATTGTGTTCTGCTGCGTTCCCTGGGCAATGGAGGAACCAGGCACGTATCCAGGGGGGCCCATGGGGCCCGGCCCCCTCCCCCCCCCCCCCCCCCCCAATATCTTCCATTTTGCTGGGGCCTCCTCTCCCTCCTCCCCCTCATACAGCATTTGGCCTCTGCCCCCCCCCCCCCCCCTCCCTCCCTCCCTCCCTCTTCCGAAACAAGACCCTGGCTAAGTGCCTGGGAGGAACACGGGCGCTTCACAAGACTGATACACGCATGTGTCCTCACCACATGCAGTTTATTCAGGGAACACAGAGCTGATAGCTCAGGTGGTAAAGCACTTGGCTCACACACAGTAGGCCCATAGTTCGATCCCTGGCAGCGGCAAAGTGTAACAAATGTTTTAGAGCATTCATCAATATCGACGACGGTTTCTCTACACCATCATTTCAAAGGGGGGTGAAGAGCCCATAACAGCTATCGCTTTAAAATGAGGTTGAGAAAAAGCATGTGAGACGCCTATAACATATTTATTGTATTTCTGTTTTTTTTTTTTTATATGCTTCTACATAGCAACATTTTTTTTCTTTTTTTTTTTTAATAATCATTTTCTTATAAAATAATTGCACTATTTTTAGGCCTTCGTGTTCAGACGACGATGGGAACACCTTCATTTTCCCCAAGCTTGGAGCTCTCCATGATACGATCATCTCTGGCAAACCTCTGACATCTTCATCATTCCGAAAGATTGTGGAGCTCCTCTTTCGTGCAATGGTGAACATAACAGTGTAAGTAAGGTGGTCTCAAAATTCGGACTTATTCCTAGCTTCATCATTTCCAGTTCCTTTCATGGGTGACTTCTTTGTGGGCACCGGTCAACCTTTGTCTTGCTGTATCTTTCTGTATCCAGCTAAACCTATGTCTTAAATCACAGTATCGAAGCAGGTGAAACTGATTTTTGCAATATATTTGAAGTGGGTTTAATCCCTCTAACCCTCCTTGTATACAAAAAAAAAAAGTAATTCGGAAAAAAAGCTAGGTTGCTTCTTTCTGGTCCTTATCTTGCCAAATTTTGTGCAGTGGTAAACATAGTAGATTGATGGCTTATTTGCGTTGTTTCACAAGTGCATCTTTGTGCTGAATTTTAGGCTTCTTGGTCGAGACCGCTGCGCCAAAAATGAAATTAGTCAGTTCAGGCTAGAGAAATGTTTGGTTAGTTAGGTCACTTCTTGTCATTTGCTAGAAGCAATCCATGCCCTCGCTGTATTTACAGGTGTATGTGTTGCTGGTGTGTAAAATTAATGGAAGCTTTAAGTAACTTGCTCGTTTTCCTTCAATAGGACAACATGTCTCTTTGTCGAAATTCATATTACAAGAATTTGCTAAGCGGAAAATGTGTAGATATTCCTTTTTTTTTTTAAATATCTGAAAATTTGGTGCGACTAGTTATAATCGATTGGGGGTCATTGGCGTGTTTAAAACATTGATGCACTGTGTACCATCTGAACAATACCTTGCATCTTCCTCGCGTAGGCTCAGTCTGCATACGGGACCTATTGATTCACAATGTGGGTTATAATATTAGAGATTGTTGAGCCATAAGAATGGGCACGACTTTTCTGCAGGTTCCCATCTCAGCACTTTTACTCCAAGGTCACTCAGCTACTAACTGACAAGTACCCTCAGCTCCAAGATGTTATAGGAACTGGATCAGTAAGCACATTTCTTTTGCACGTTTATAATAATAGCTGCGATCAATTCTTAGCATTGGTGCTTCTATACATCTTTCCAAAAAACGCTCCTAGGCCGCCGCCATGTTGCTGATGCTGATGCAGCTGGCCCTCTATCAGCTAGAAATTTTCTGCCACCCTCTTGGACTGTGAACACCCGCTCAGTGCGGTTCTCTACCTGTTTTGGCGGTTTTGCATTCAACGTTTTCTCGCCCCTCTTGAAAGTTCCCACTTAATTTTTTTTATGAGTGCTGCATACCCTTTCTGTGTTATCTTCCATTGTGATATATAAGACTGGTAAGTGCCTGCCATTCAAGCTTTTCTGCTCGACATTCATGGGAAACGAAGGAAGTGATGGACGTCGAACTGCCCTCAACGCGATTTTGCAAACATTCTTCTCCCCCCTCCCAGAGATAATCCGCATAGAATCCTCGGTCATCTCCAAAAATAGTTGTCTGGGTTGGGGTGGGAAACGGGTCAGTCGCGTTTGTTCCTTTACCTTGGTGCTTTAGTGAAAATGAAAGCTCTCCCCAGCTCAAAGGTGAAAAGAGTATAGCTGGACGCCATAATTTCATTCCTTGGCGCAGGAACGATTCCCTTGGTAGGCTCCCAATAACTGATATCGCAGCAAAAATGCTATGGCTGGACCTAAATTTAAATTTAGATAGTTGTTCAAGCTGTGGTATTTCTTTATTTTACAGGACTCGTGGAGAGTAGCACTGCGGTACAAGTTCAAAAATGAAAGACGTCGCCTTTCAGACGACGTCCGGGTTGCTGAAAACCGTGCAAAATTTGGATCAAAAAGACCAAATGATGGAGGTGCAGCCACACAGCTGAAGCGGCAAAAAAAGATTAAGCTGGTGAGGGGCAATGTTTAAACTTTCCGGGATAAACTTGGAAGATCAAAAATTGCTGATGTGGTTCGGATGCGGATATCGTGTCTGCATAGTGGATGATCAAATTGTTATCTACGCATGGTTTTCTTTCTACTCATCAGTGTCTGCCTTAGAAATCAACGAAACGCTTCCATCAATCAGATAACGCGAATCGGGAAAACTACAGTGGTTTATCCCGTCTCCGCGAGTAGGTGGAAGCATGAAATGCTTTCGAGTGGAAAGGATTCGGAAAGATGATGATGGCAGGGAGCTCGATTCATTCCGATTCGATGGTTGGCACTCACTGGAAGCTCACCTGAGATTGGAGCTCACCTGGAAGCTCTCAAGATCCCAGGCGAGCTTCCATTAAGTGTCAATCAGTGATTTGGAACCAGTGGAGCCTCCTGCAATCGTCCTTCTTCTTGGGTCCTTGTCTCACAATGTCCATAAGATCTGAGAACATGCAGCACTCTAATGAGCAGAAAGAGTACTACCCTTGTCGCACTATGGTTTTCGAGATCACTGGCACGTAAAGCTCCTTGCACATCGCCAAAGAGCTTTGCACATGAGCAATCTTCAAGACTTCGTTAACACTACAATTTCTTCCTGTTGTGCGACGGCCATGTTCAGTAGCATACTTGAAAACCTTAATCTTCAAACCGCATGTTAGCTAATGTATGAAACCATCGTGGAAACCCCACGATCGTGCTGTTGGGGCAACCATAAGCTATAGACATTTGCAGAAAAAGCTCTCTGGCCGCCGCCATTTTGCGAACCAAGCGGCCCCTACCAGCCATAAATTTCTGCCACCTGCCTGAGCTGTGGAAACCCGGTCAGCATGACTCCCCAGCTGCATTGTGCATTCAGAGTTCGCCAACTTTTCTTGGAAATTTTTACTTTATTTGCCTGTTTAGGATGCTTACCCTTTGTGTGCTATCATGCACTGTGAGAACCAGGGAATACCAGGGCTCATAGCCTGCTCGGCCTTCGCAGGAAACAAACGAAGAGAGTGAACGTCAAGCAACTCGCGAGTCGTGACGGAGGCAGTTCGACATTCTTGAAGGATTATTTCCGTTGAGATAATCTCCAGAAAGCCTTCCCGACTTGTGTTCCGAGTCTTCGCGAAAAATAGCTGATAGGGTCGGGTCCGGAGTGTTTGCTTTGAAGCTGTGCAAAAAAGCAGCTCTCTTCTACATGTGCCCAAAACACGCCGGATTCCGTCTGATCGTCGTGAAGTTACTATCGTCGACACTGTTTATTGGATATGCTGTGTTATTTGAGACCTTTCTCAAATCCTGTTCGGATAACGCGGCATTGTGGGGTACGTACAATATATGTTGTTCGATTGATGAGACTCGTTGAATTTCATTTTGTGGGCGAGTAAATCTATGCAGTTTGAATATCCTGTGCGGTCAAATATTTTTGACGGTTAAGATCTTTGTAGATTGACAAGGCGGAGTGTATGGTGCCGTAAAAAGACCAACATAAAATAAAACAAACATCCCAGTTGCATTCGTTCTGTCGCTCACGGACTCACCAAAACAGCTTTCGTTGCTTTGTTTTTGTTCTCAAAAATAGTACAGAGCATTCTTAAAAACCCCGAGAAATTCTATTTGCCATAGAATACAAAAGAAAAATAGAACACGGCAATTTAGCCTCCACCAGCGTCCGAAAGTGTGCCCACGCAGGCTGCCACAGCCCACTGACGAGAAACTCCACAGCTCAGCGCAGTCTGGCAACACTGACTTATCCTCTCAAAACCAGGGATGCCTGCTGTAAATCGCTTCGTTCGAGACTGCCGCTTGAAAGGTCTATAGGCAACTTTCAAAAATCCTGCCATGCAACATTGCATGCGTTGCACGCTCGGAACAGTTGGCTGCGAAGCTGAGTGACATGGTTTCAGTCGAACAGGCGTTGTCTCTGCTTGCGCGACGAAACATGTGCAATCGCAAGTATGCTGAAGTTTCTCTCGCGTAAAACATCAACCAAGGCACCTGCAATTTTTTTGCTTAAAACCTGGCATGCTCGAAACCAATAAAATAGTGGCCAGTGTTTTTTTAATTGCTTGGCGACATTTATGGTATTTTACACTTGTGGGATGTCTCAGTTGTGAAAATGAAGTAGCGAGTTCCATTATGACACAATAATCATGGCAAATATCTGAAGCCGGAACTAAATGGCCCGCTAGTACCCGGAATTCATTTCTTGGCATCTCCTCACCAGGGGCCGCTCCGATTCGGAAAAAAGCTTATTGCAAAATGGCGGAAGGTTCATTTCTTCCCACGACCCCGGCTTGGCTTGGCCACCTGGAGATGGAGGTCGTTCCTTCCCATGATCGTCTAGCTGTTTATCGCTCAAAGTGGCGCATAAAAAAATTTGAACGTTCCCACCTCGTGATACAAAGTTGGGGGTGCATTTATTGAGCAAGGTGCAAGGAAATATGTTATATATTTTTATCTGGACTGTTTCCTTTTTTATATTGTGTGTTTTCTACTGTTTGTGCTCCCGTAGGGTAATGCCTTGGGCAATGTTAGGTCAAATGATTGAATTCAATTTTACCTTATCAGAAATTTTGGCATGCTAAGAGCATCAAGCACTAAAAAGGTAGTCAGTTGTTGTCCTTCTGTTAATGAATATTCATGTCTAAATCGCGCCCTTTCGATCATGCCTCTCAAGAACATCACTGCTTCGGCTTTGGCTGGAGAGGACGAAGCCAGCCTGATCGCCCATGAGGAATGGCTTATACGAGAAGGACGAAAGGCAGCTCCTGATGAAAAAGGAATCCATGAAAGGATGACTCTCACTGCGAGGAAGAGGCTCTCTGACATGGCACAAATGGGCATTGATGCTGTTAGGACAAGGTACCCATACCTGATGGACTCTCAGCGAGTGAGTCATTGCTGCTACTCTTCCGCTTTATTGAATACGAAGGTGTTGTTGACTTTTTTTTTGTACTCTTGTTTGAATACAGAAACTCTTATTGAAGGGACACTGACAGGGTGTTTATGCTCGCCGATGTTTTTAGTTGTACATGGCTTATGAGAACCCAACTGCCCAGAACAGAATTTGAGGCTCAAAATTCAGTTTCTTTCCGCCCGAGGACCGCCACGAGAACTGGCCGGTTCGAGTTGCGCTCTCTCTCTTTGTGATCACGGGCTGTTTTCTAAGGTTTAGACACAACCACCAAATTTAATCAAAGTCGTGGGTCATTGAAGGCACACAGTCAATATTAAAAATAGCAAAAAGATGAAACCCTTTTTTTGTGACTTCTAAAAAGCTGTTAATAAGATTATTGAGGAAAAAAAAAGTTGCACAGAGAACCGGACGCATTCTGTGCATTTCCTCGTTCAATAGCCCTTTTGCGAAATCCCCCAAGCGCCCTGGCCCGCGCGCGAGGAATTGTGGGAGAGACTGTCCCTGGCCTGGCCACTCTGCCTTGAGATCGCATTGCCTCGTCGCTCGTCTCCTCATAATCTTGTTTTTTGATTTCATTACCTATTTTTATATGTTCAAGTGTATATTTATTGGTTCTAAGTGTTTCTATTTTCTTCTGTGCGCAGTATTTTTTGCATATATATAGTTTTTGTCTTTATTATGCCTTTTTCGACGGGAGTGCTGACGAACAACAGGCCGCTTCGCGTATCGTTCTCCGGGTGAGTGTTATCGTTGCTACTGGTTCCTGTCGTGCTGTTAGCTGTTCATTTTGGTTCACTTGACCCGCGTGCAGTCGTGAGGAGCCGTTTATGAACACCCACGCAGATGTCATAGGGGTAGGCAGACTCTAAATCAAGAATTGCGACGCGAGAGCAGAGTGCGCTGTGATTTAGCCGCCCGCGCCTGCTCCGTTGACTCGCAGTGCAGCGTATGCCTTCGGGTGCCGCTTGCTTGACCAAGATACAGCAAGCTGCTTTGTCGCTGCGAACCATTTGTCCGAATGTTTGCAAAGCTGAGGCATATGCAACGCTGTGGCGTTTGACAACTGCGCGCTGCGGTGCGATCCCTTTGCAAATGCCGACGGCTCAATGTCGCGGCTTGAATGTGCCTATGGCATGCCTTCATAATCTTTCTTTTAAGCGGTTGTCATTTGCCAACGCCCTTTTTCAAGTGCAGAGATAAGTTGCCGCGAATCATTTGTCCGAATGCCTGCAAAGCCGTAGCACCGTTTGTCATATCCAACGCTGCGGTGCCTGACAAACTGCGCTCAGCGGCGCGAGCCCTTCGCAAGCGCCGGGCGGCCCAACATCGCGGCTTGTGTGCGCTTATAGTATGCCTTCTTAAACTACTTGCTAAGCGGTTGTCAGTTAAAAGCACCCCTTTTCAAGTGCAGAGGTGTGCTGTCTCCCAGGCAGTCATCTTGAAACTCGTAGTTCCTTCGATAATTTTATTTCTCTAGTCAAGATGTCAGCTCAAGGTATTTTATTTCTTTAGGTCACCTTCAGCAGTAACATGCCCTCATAGTACAGTTTGGTGTGTGCCAGGCTGTACAAACAGTACTGCCGGCGGACTGCATGTTTCCTGGCACTGCTTCCCAAAAGACAGCGTCCTGCGAAGCGTTTGGGTGAAGACAACTGCGTGCAGTTGTGAGGCGCTGCAAAGTTGGACATGCCGAACAGTGTTACGGTTTCGCAGGCATTCAGACAAATGATTCGTGACAGCAAAGCGGCGGGCTGTATCTTACTCAAGTAAGCGGTATTGAAGGCACATGCTACAGTGCCAGTCAACTAAGCGACGCGAGAGCCGAGTGCGATTGAGCCACCTGCACTCGCTTTGTTGACTCGCACCGCACTCGGCTCTCGCGTCGTGATTGTTGATTCAGAGCTCTGCCTACCCCTATGACATGGGTGCGGGTGTTCATAAACGGCTCCTCTCGACTACACCTGGGTCAAATGAACCAAAAATGAACAGCTAACAGCACGATAGGAATCAGTAGCAATGGTAGTACTCACCCGCGGAACGACACGCGAAGCGGCGTGTGCAGAAGAGAATAGAAACATTTATAAGCAATAAAAAATACAGTGGTGCAGATAAAAATAGGTAATGGAAATGAAAAACCGGATTAAGAGGAGACAGGCGACAAGGCAATGCGATTTCAAGGCAGAGCAGCCAAGCGAGGGAGCCTGTTGAGTGTTAGCAACATCCTAGCTAATGCAGCGACCAACGACTTAGTTGGAAGCTATGGTTCACAGGCCAGGTTTGGAGATCCTATCAACTCTATGCCATACTGCATGAAAAGGACTCGAGGGTCCGAAAGAAAAGAGTAAGAGATTGCATGTGAAGAAGAAGGTTTGATATTTCATCAGCGTGATGTCTGTAGTACCAATTATTTCTCTGCACTCTTGCAAGACTTGCTTGGCAAGTCAATAGACATATTAAGAACTTCAGAAGCAAAGGGAAGTTAAAAAAAATAATGTTACTAAAAAAAGAAACTTGCGTATTGTGTGTTCGTATGTTTGTTCCTAAAGCCCTTCCCACACCTTCAAGTTGTGGTAAATGGGGGATTCGGCCAACTCGCTGAAAGCCGACTCATCGACAGTCAATTCGTAGTATAGGCCAATTTGTTGTAGGACAATTCATCAAAAGGCAACTTGTCGAAAGGCAACCTGGGACTGTCATTTAACCCATTCGAGGCCGATTCCTCGAATGGGTTAAATGACGGTCCCAGGTAAAAGTTCATGGTTCCTTGTTATCTTTTGATCTAAATTTTTATTTGTGTTTGGACTAGGGACAGCGGTCTTTTTAGGTTTTAGGACAGTACCTTGAGACAAGTTTAGAAATGTAAATTTCGGGATTGTCCTTTTGCTAGTTTTCTTTATTACTTTTTGTAATGAGCCGCTGCGGACTGTTGCCGCGAAGCAGCGTGGACGGGTAGGCCAAGCAAACTCACACGTGCCACAGTGATGCACACGCGACGTAGTAACTGTCCCCCACTGCACCGTGAAAGTGGAGAAAGCTGCAAGTTGTTATCTTCGACAAGAAAGAGCGCACTGGATGTTTATTACGATACGGCGATATTACGCATTACTATAGGGCAGGATTTGCTTTAACATTTCAGGACAAAATTATATATTATGGCTTTGAAACAGCGGCGACCAGTTGGCGTCTTCGACTAATTTTTCTTCGACGATTTGCCTTATGACGATTCGGCCTATTCGACAAATGGGCTGCTGACGAGTTTACCGTCGATGAGTTGGCTTTCGGTGAGTTGGCCTAGACTCGGTAAATGGTAGTGCCAGTAAAATCTGAATTTAGGCGTTGTTTCTTGTTTCCCTTATTTAAATTAATGAACAAGTGCCAATTTCTTTGTAAATTTTATTAAAGAAATGCCGTGGCATATTTCCTGAACTTTCAATTTTTATATTTTCTTTTGTGAAGTTCGCTAAAGATTTCGAGAGGCTCACGAAGATGAACCTGGCCGACAAAGTCGCAAAAGGGATTGACAAGATCGTTCTGTTGGCCACAAAGAAGGCGATCGACTGCCAGGAGCATGTCCTACTTACACTGCAAGCAGCACCGCACATGGATCTGGGGAGGCTCAGGACACGGCGTGAGTACAGTAAGAAAACCGCTGCGCAAGGGAGGCTTTTCGACCAAGCGATAAAATACCACCATTCAATGCATGCATGGGAAAAGATAGTAAAAAAACAAACAAAAAACTTTCAGTCTTTCTCTTTTGTTGAGGAAGGAAGACTAGCGGAGCTGCACTATGGTGGGAATGAAGTAATGGCCGATCGCTAGTCGGCAAGCCAGAGTGGAAAGGTTGCGGCCATCTATGATGGTTGCTGCCGTCTCCTATATATGGCGGTAGCTGTCCAGAGTTCTGTGTCATCGGGTTATTTGAGGACTGACACGACCCTGGGGAAACTAGCCGCTAACAGCTCCACTGTAAAAAAAATAACCGAGTTTATGTGTGCAACCACGTTGGCGCATTGCTCGGCTGAGAAGTAAGCGAAACTATAGCTTTCAAAATGCGGCCTTTAGGGTGGGCTGCTTTGTGCTGGCCTCCCCTGTATTGAAAGATGGAACGTGACTGGCACTCTCGCTATCAGCGCGCTCGGAAACAATAGTGCTACGTGCTGCAATTTTGCCGCTCTGGTCGTTGGTCGCTCGTGCTAATCTTTTTCTGCTGCAGCTGTACATGCGCAGCGCCTTGGCAGAGGAGAACCCTCTGCCAAGGTGCAGGCAGCGTGGTGGAGGGCCGTAGAGGACAGACATTTGGGCTGCACACCAGTGTATGGGGAATAACTTTGGGAGTTTGTATCATACTCCCAAGGTTATTTCCCCGTGGTGATTTGAATTGTTTCATACCATTTGGTGACATGTCCAATGGCTTATCTATAATATTATGTTGCACCCATTTAGGTCGTTCTGGTGTGTTGCCTTCTTTTCTTTTAGTGGGGACAGGCTTGGCCAAGTGAACATCTTAGTATTTGTCTGAAGTTCCCTCATTGTCACTGATCCTACTGGAAGATAAGCAGAACAATGCATACATTTTTTTTCTGAAACCGTCCAGGACACGTGCAACGAAGAGTACAAAAATGTATTTGGTATCTTGCACAAATGTTGTTGGTGTTTTTCAGACATCCTGACTGTTGCAACTCTGCGCATTTTGGCACTGAACGTCAAGGAGTCAACATCACTGCCCCTAATGTTCGTGCAAGAAGATGTAAGTTATTTCACTATATTTTTGCGAAAGTTGATGTTAGCAAGAACAAAGTTCCAGCCTACCTTCAATGTAGCAGGGTTAAATAAATGCTAACTAAAGAGGTTTTTTTGTTGTTTTTTGTGGGTAGAGTGTTCGTTTTTTTTTTTGTTTTCACGGTATGTTTTTTCATAGTGCCCGCAGGGGCTAGAATTGGAGCCTTCTGAATACATATTAGTGACCATGTTGATGTCAAAGGAAACAAACATGTGAAATGCACATGAATACAAGTCCTGAAAAACCAATGAAGGCTGGAAGGCGGCAGGCATGCTGATCTTTCTAGGGTTTTCAATACAGAGACAGTGTAGCGTGTTAACTGGCTTCCAACAGTTCAATAGCAGCTTGTTCACCTGGCCCCTTTTGTTAATGGGGTGTCCCAAACATTAGGCCCACCAGGCCCCAAATACTTCTGTAACGCTCAAGAGATAATGGCCACCTAAATTACAGAGATATAAAGTAAAAATTTGAGGCGAACCAAGTTTCGGGTACAATGGCTGAAACGCCAAAAACCTAATAGTCTGGCTTCCAAAACACAGCCATGCTCAACGTGCCTCATGCTGGATTTTCACTGCTCCGGTTGGTGTTCGGACGGGAGAGATATGGCCAGCGACTGCACATAAAATGTAAATGTAGCTCGTGAAAATTAATTTATACAACTACATACGAGACATTGTTATGTTTGCTGTTTTCTGGAACCTTCATCTTTGGGTTTTTTTAGTGTAGAGGAGGAAGCAAAAAAATTAACATTGGCCAACGAACAAATAATAGCATGTACCGTTATGGTCAGTCGGTAGCCCTGTACGGTTCATAAATGCGGGGTGGCGAGGTAAGCAGGGTGCGTCCGTGGCAGACATAGATTGTAGCACCTGAGCTGCCTGCCTTCTGTCGGTGTTTGCCCCCTTTTTTCTCCTTGAAACTTGTCTGCCCTTGGCTATGTTCGCTGATACCGATAAGAACCCATTATTGCACCCAATGAGCGCTGACGACCGATGACACTGCCTGACAAAGCGCGTCTGCGCAAACATCCCTGCTTTTTGTCTTCTCTTCCTTCTGCACGTATTGTTTCTCATCTGTGCATTTGTTGGTGTCCTCTTATCCAAACAATAACCTCAAATGTACACAGGAAGGCTGCTGTCCGCATAAAGAAACCAGGCCACTGTAAAAGTGAGATGTGATAGCAAAGCAAAAAATCACTCTCATGGTGAAAACGAACCAGTGATGCGTCAGATTTTTGGCGTGACTTTTATTTTTTTATCTCCAGACCTGTACTCATTTCCAACAATAAATAAGTCTAGCAGCGTATCATAATGCATCGGAAAAGTATCTCACTATTGAAATGCAAATAGGTTTCACAAATGCATCTTCATACTGAAATAGAGATACTAAAATATATCTCTAAGCTTATATCGCAATATTTTCATGTCGTGATGTTTCCCCAATTGTAATTCCTCATTCATTTTACATTGTTGCAGATGCCGGTTACTTATTTAAACATAAGCAATGCTCATGGCCTGAACTGGAGTGAATAATAGCAGTTGACAAGAGCAAACATGTTTTGGCCTTCTACATTAAAATATGTTGTGCCTTTTCCTTTTACCTAACGCAGGATGAAAACATCCCACCGACACCGTGTGTCCTGTACAGCGGGCAAGACTTAGAGGATGCAGACTTCTTTCACCTGGTTGTTGATCGTGAGAGGTTGTTCTCCGTTCCAAATGCCGAGGAGGGGCTGTGTATGTTGTTGGCAGCCTATTGGTTGTTCAGTATACAATATGAACGGAAGGCCTTCAACATGCTCGTCACTCTGGAGAGGCTTTTTCTCGGCATGAGCCACACAACTCCAAGGGCAGTGGTAATTAAATTTTTAAACAAAGTTTGCAGGCACGTGCATGGTTGAAGCAATGATTTGTGCTTCAACCACACGCGCATTAACTGCTTCGTTACGGTTCAGTTTGAGCTTTTTCTTTTTTTTTTTTTTTTTTTTTACGGTGTTAGTTTGCAGGCTCTGTAAAAATGGATGTCCACCCACAGGACAGTGGGGCTTTACAGTTCAAGTAAGGAAAATGAACACATATTTTATTCAACATTTTATAAGTTAATTTTTACAAAATAGGTTTTGGGAAGAATAGCAAAACTGGAGTGATACCGGCAGAGAAATGAGGCTCATTTATTGGTACGAAAATCAAAGAAGCAGTGCCAGTCAGTTTCAGTGCAGAGGTAGATTTCACAGGACGTGCAATGGTGCTGAGTTTTCTTTGAGGAGCCAGGGTTCCTGCACTGTGTAGCATTCTTGACGTCTTCTTTCTTTGGCACGTGAAGTGCCTGCGCCGTCTGGACTGGCGAGTTCGGCAGTGGCTTGACTCTCTTGCGCGGAACCTGTGGCACCGCACAAACTTTCTAAAATGGCATCAGCCTGACTTGTTAGTCCTGAAAATCGAGCACAATCAATCAAACCAATTGTTTTCACTTCGCGAGTGTTTCAGATTGGTGCGAGCAAAACATGATCATCGCGAAATTCGTGTCATAAGTTTTGGGTCCCAGCGTCCACCCACGTAGACAGTTTGACAAGGGACTACTATAACCCTTGCTAATACTGTTGAAAATATTAAGCATTAGTGACCATCTGTGAACTTTCAAGAACTCTAGAAATATAAATTAACACAGCCTCCGTTTGTGTAAATCACATAAACTGATTACATACCTTGGCGTCGCCCGTAGAACATGCGAGTGCTGCAGGTCGCCATTTTTAACAGCAAGCAACAAGTTTTCAGTGCTGTTTGCTCAACACTCCTCCAGATGGCAGCACAGACTACGTCCATGACGGTGGACAGGCGTCCTTTTCTGTGTGCAACGAAGTTTTTTTTTTTTTTCTTCTTCTTACAATTCAAAACCCAATGTTTACACTGGTGGACGCAGGGTCTCAGGAGGTTATACAGGGTGTTTCACGAAAGGTGGACAAATTCAATACTGCAAAAACTGCTCGAAGGCTTGTGTCGTTTTGGCCCTGGGCTCGAGGCCTATTTAGGAAAACTTTTGAAGTCCGGGATAATTAGATTGTTAATTATTTTTGAGTAACTGACTTTTTAGTATTGTGTTTTAGGTTATGGTTTCAATTAGAAACTTGCTCAGCATCATTGAAAAACACTAGATCAACATATTACACAACAATAGAAGGCACGTGCAGCATCTTACGACTTTCTGAAAAACCTCACAAATGGGATAGGTTTTTAAGTTTCGGTTTGCTATTGGAGCGCATCTCGACCTCGACGGCACCATGCCCCGTGGAGAAATGGTGCAACCAGCCTCTGCTGCGTTGCGCAAGGACATCGCAGCAGAGGTTGCTTGCGCCATTTCTCCATGGGGCGCGGTGCAATCGGGGCCGAGATGTGCTCCAATTGCAAAACGAAACTTAAAAACCCGTCGAATTTGTACTGTTTTTCAGAAAGCCGTAAAATGCTGTGCACGCCTTCTGTTGTTGTGCAATATGTTGATCTAGTGTTTTTCAATGATGCTGAGCAATTTTCTAATTAAAACCATAACCTAAAACACAATATTAAAAAGTTAGTTACTCAAAAATAATTAACAATCTAATTATCCCGGACTTTAATCATTTTCCTAACTAGGCTCCTCGTCCAGGACCAGAATGACACAAGCCTTTTTTTTGTTGCGACCCATAGTTTTCGCAATATCGAATTTGTCCACTTTTCGTGAAACACCCTCTATGTGGATATTGCACTTTTCGCGACAGTATTATCAGGTTAATTTTTATTTTGCTTACAGAACAAATGATAGAATGTTTTATGGAGGCATGTTTTCTTTTTCTGTCTTTAAATGTATAACTTATGCCGACCTCCTGTAGGTGAGGTATAATTTATCTGTACGGGGGTTCCTCATTCCTAGTCACTTTCCAAAACTTTATAATTTTCTTTGTACTTGAGATTTCTGTGATATTTTTCATTACATGTTGGCAGATAGCATTGTTTATGTCAAGGAATGGCATACATTGTATTTTTTTTTTCGTTTGTCTTTTAGGGCACAATAAATGTTCAATTTTACACATTCTAATTGATGTCATAATGAGCTTCACTTACTGAAATACTGCTGTGGTTCAGTCAAGGGCTAGACCGCCATGCTTCCAATTAGTAAATAGATATGCTTAAGGAGATGAGTGAAGCGTGTTTCCTGCAATCCTCTGAGACAAAACTTGGCACTTGATCTCCAAACAGGAAAGCTCCACATGCTTCATTTGTAAAAGCCCATTATGTTTATAACTATGGTTTAGCCGTGCAGTACGATGCTTGGGGCCACTGCTTGCTCACTTGAAGTTCGAGAAAGGGCGGCACCGGAAGCACTACCAGTTGCCCTCAGGCTTATGATGTGGCTTGCAAGGAGCTCTTTTGTATTACTTCATGAAGTGAGTTGCGTTCAATGTGACTCGTTCTTTCTTTATCATGTGCCTTGTATGTGATTTGGCAATACCCCCCCAGGTGAAAAAAAGTAAATGTGTTTAGTAAACATGATAAGCTGAGAATCATGATAAGAATATCCAATACTTTATATGATTTTCGTACAATTTAGAATTTCTGATATGTGTATTGGTGCCTATAAAATTTTTACTAGGGCCTATGCTTCATTTCAGCTTTCGTCCGAGTGCGGCAGACGCTACCGGCCAATCCAGCATCGGCAGAGTGTCATGTGAGCTTGAACTCCACATAACCAAAACGTTGCATGATACTCTCCCGGCACTGGATTGGCTGGGGTGGCCCAGCATCCACTGGGCCACCCCAGGGGGCGCCCATTTTACGGCAAGCACCCTCTACCAGGGGTGTTTGGCAAGCACCCATTATAAAGGGTGTTTGCCTGAACACCCTAAGGGTGTTAGCCCTGGGACAAACTGGTGTACACCCTTAAGGGTGTAAAAAATTTTAGTGTGTACGCAAGTACAAGAACGCGTTTCCCGGAGAAGTCGGTCGTGAAGTCCTGGAGACGGTCACTAACGATACCGGAGTGTGCGCCCGTACTGTCGCGAAGTACAAGGCGCAGTGTCTATCTGGCAAGCTGGCGTCCCCGAAGCGAAGACCTCGCCATGTAGAAGTTTCGAGCACGGGGACTGTCAAGCATGCCGAATTCACACACAGCGACATTCGCCTAAAAAGATGCGTCGCAACTACCCCGAGAGGGGGATTCCTACCCTTGACAGCTATTTCAAAATAAACTGTTCAGGCCACAACTATTGTCGATTAACGTCCTATTATAAATTTTGGGGCAAGGCTGCTATCAGTGAGATTCCTCATTCCATGCTGCACGAAAAAAAAATACAACTCGGTGCTGGAGGCAAGTAACACTTGCAAAGCGGCAGAGCAGATGGTAGAAATGTGGCCTCTCGGCGACTTATAAATAAAAAGCAAGAAGAGAGGAGGAATTAAAATATGCAGTTCGGCAATGCGCACAATCTTGCGAAAAAAAACGTCTCAAAACGAAAAAAAAAACAAAAGAACTGCGCGTCTAATGGGTTCGAACCACTGCCGCCGAGACGTCGGTATCGCCAGAGCAGCCCTACCACTCGTCCACGAAACGCGCCCAGGAACACATTTTTTTTCTGTATTTTCATGCGCACCACTTCAGTACCTTTGACAGCTTTGCACGCTATGTATGAAAATGAGTATAAGTGCCCATTTTGAGAATCGCACCACCACACTGAGAGTTGAAGCAACGCCGAAGGCTCGCGTCTCGCAGCGCCGCCTGTTGAATAACCATTCGAAGAGTTTACACACTGTGAAGGTAAGAGCGCTCACACCGAAGAGCTCTCTTTACAACGCCTACACACACACACAGAGCTCACCATTGAAGGGGGGGCCACTGAGGTTTTAAGAGCCACTGATCGTAGCATTCGTATTCCAAAGACGCCGCGTTGTCGTAGATTGTTTTTCACCAGCTAGGTGCTGTAGGGATGAGGCCAAGGCCAAGGCTGGGGGCAGGGATTTCCCTAGACCCCCCTAGGGGGGGGGGGGGGGGGGGTTGAGACCCCCCTAGTTTTCCTAGACCCTTGAATCTATAAAAAAAAAGGAAAAAATAAAATAAAATTCTTTTTTTCAGATTAAGTAGAAAACACCACCTCTCAGGTGTATATATAGAGAAAGGGAAACACATTACGGGTATGAGCATTTGGTTAATAGACGTCTGTAATTTAGCTAGTGGACTAAAAAAGAAACAGTTTTATATTTTATCTAGCCTCGCCTCGCATCGCCTCCTCCCTCCCCCCCCCCCCCCCCCCCCCCCCCCTTTTGATTAGAATCCTGGGGAAATCCCTGGCTGGGGGATTCATCGCCGGAAACGTAAAGGAACCAAGCAAACGACGTGAGGCTCGCGGACGCGGTTCGTGGGAGCCGACGACGTCCAAGCCACGATCCGAGCAGCCCTAGTAGCAGCCTTGCTTCCGAGAAGACTGCATATTCTTTCCGGCGGGCACACAATACTCCGACAGCATGCTTGCGGCTGATGTGGATTGTTGGAAGTGGCTAACAGGACGACCAATGCACAGAAAATAGGTTGAGCACGACACAGCACGCAACGATTGTCGCCGCCATGTTGAAATAAAACCAAGCTGAGGCAGGCCAAGCTACAGTTTAGTACACAACGAGGCTGAGCCAGGCCAAGGTTCAGTTTAGTACACAACCTACATACTTCATTACAAAGAATTAGATTAATGATTAAACAATTTTTTTTTTACGTTTAAAAGTTCTAATGTATGTCGACTAATACAGAAACATTCGCGTTGCGTCAAATGAGTTTCGCCATAACCAGCGAACGTCCCCGCGTCGCCATCGCCACCGTGACCAAAATAAAAAACAAAGCAAGGTGCAAACGTTCGGGCAGTTTCAGGCCTTTAGGCTTTCAAAAAAACATCAAAGAACGTTCTCCGAAAAACAAAAAGTGTCCCAGGTGCCGCCATACCCATGGAACCAGCTGTGGGTTTGAGTCTTCTTGGTGAGTACTCGCCTATTCGCTTGACTTTTTCAGTGCTTTCTTTCGGAGCGTTTGTGAAGTGTCCTTGTGTGTGTGTGTGCAGGAAGCGTGAAGGCGAACGCGGCGAACGTGTGGGGCTCCTTGACGCACACGTGTTTTGCGAATGGGACGACCTTCGAGCTTTCCCCAAGGAAGTCCCGCAACCGACCTCTCACCACGGCCTGTCACTGAGCGAGCAGTCAGATTGCGGGAACGCACACAGAGGTGAAGGTCCCACCGAAGCCGGAGGGGGGAACGGGACTTCGTAAGTGTATCGGGAGGTTTATCTCGTGGATCGGTGGGCAAGACGAATTCTACAAATCGGGTGGCGCCTTGGTACCACCTAACTAGGTGGTGTGTTTCGCGGAACCCATGACCGCTAAAGGTACCCATTAGGTGCTGGCGCTCGTATTTGCACCCCGTTTGCTTTTACTGCGGGTGTTCGAATTCAGGCTCGATTCTCTGCATTGATGATGTTGCTTGCGAAGAGTTCTTTTTTGACTAGGGCACGAACTTTTTATACAAAATGCTGTATATGTTGCACTTATTTGCTAGCCCTCTGGCTGTAGTGTATTGTGAAGGTTGTGGGAAAAACCGCGCATTGAGTAATTGCAAAAAAAATAAATATATATATATATATATATAATGTAGTGTCGAGTACCGTCCGACGGCACTCTTGCAGAACGTTCACGTGCCGTGCAATGGCACTCCACTCGCGTCTTCAAGTGCCGTCCGAATGTCTTATGTAAAGCGAATTGTCAAAACGAGTTTTTCGAAGTTGTAGCGTAGCTTATTGGAAATTGTAGCATAGCTCGCCTCATAGGCAGCGGACTCGGATTCGATCCACAGTGTGGGCTTACTTTTTAAAATATTTTTCTCTAACATTTTGTTTCGTCGAGGCATTTGGCGATATTTACGTCATTTCTTTTTTACCAGTAACAGTGGGGAAAAAACAAAAGGATGTTGTCGACAAAACTTTGCTTAAAGGGGGCCCTGCAACAACTTTTTGACTGGTTTTTAATTTGCTCCGAACTTGAGTGCACTGAATGTAGTAACTTAATCATTTCTCAAATTTCGCTTTATTTTAAAAGTTATAGGCAATTTAGAATTAAAAAAACTAACAAAATATAACCCCCTTCATGACGTTGTAGGTCCTGGCTTGAGTGGCCGTGACCTAGAGGAGTAGTGAGCTCATCGAGCGCTCAGGGCTGCCGCACTCCGTGTCGACGGCTCGAAAGGGCGCCACTAAAGCATGTTCTGGATAGGCTGTATGAGGCGGGTGACCAAGGTGGCTTGCATAGCATTTGCTGCGCGATTAAGGACTAATTTGGCATAACACTTCATTGGCCAAAAACTACAGCAAACACGGTGTAAAGGTCAGTTCAGAACGGGAGCCACTTCGCGCTGCCATACCGCCAAATGGCCAAATCGCCAGCCAAGCCCGCGCTGAAAGCCTTCGGAACGCTCGGAACCGGTCGATTCCTCGATCCGGTATACGACCGCGGCGCCGCCGCGTACATTCGGGACCTTTCTACGCTCGCTGTTCGTCGGAGCATCATCCGACAAGCCTTTTCTAGTATGCGCCGTTTTTTCCGCCGCTTGATGGCGAGTTTGTCGACGAGTCTTTTCTTGTTTCCGTACTTTATAAACTGCATTTGTTTCGTTCCTGATCTAAATTAACGAACTAAAACTACTTTCATACATAATTAAAACGGTTCGCGACACATATTTTGTATTTCGACTAAAAAAAAGCTTTTAGCGGCTCTGACCAGTGGTAAGCCCAGGACCAAAGACGTCACATATTGCGCGCTTTCGGCGATGGCAGTCGCCCTCGTAGGTGGAGGAGGTTTCCGCGTCTTCCGGTTAAAATATGACTCACTGATATTTAGTTACTCTCTCCGTGCCCGCTGGCTTGCCCAAACCCCAAGAGACGTGGAAACCGCAAAGAAGGTAGGCGCTTAAATATGATTGCAGGGCCCCTTTAACAAAATGGTATGGGCGTCCCTTTCCGGAGGTACATGGGGGACTGCGGGGCTTGGTATGGGACAGAGGGGCTGGACGCTGCGAGGCGTCATGTGCAACGGGGCCAAGTAGGTTAATAGTTTTGTAATTAGCAGCCGCATACTGTTGCCGCGAGGCGGCATGAATGTATGCGGGGGGTTGGTTAACGAGCTCCCCAGGGATACATGTGCTGTTCGACTTTCTTTCGGACGGCACTTGTAGGCACGGGTGGAGTGCCGTCGGACGGCACTGTAGACAGCCAAGAAAACAACAGAAAATAAGGTGTTTCGAACAACTTTCTTGAAGAGATCATGAACTGATTTTTCGACTACTTCCTCGTCAGCTTTCCTCCTCAGTACATAAGCAGAGTGATAAACCATGTGGTCGTATTTCACTGAAACCCAAAGTTCTGCCAGCAGTCTGAGAGCCGGCATGGACAAAGCCCTACATAAATTTCACACTTCACATTTTTGCAAGTACTGACAACCATGAAGGGAGCGACGGGACAAGCGATGGCGACCCTTTTTGCTATCGCTCAGCCGCACGACGAGGCACACTGCATGAAAGCAACTAGAGCAAGCGACCAATGTGATGAGCGAAGTTTTCTAGTAATTCAAGGACCGAGCAGCGTTACAAGCGACAGTGAGAAATCTCCGTCGCTGTTGCCGGTGCTCGTCTCGTTGCTCACTAAATCGCTTACATGCGGTCCAGCCTTAAAGGGGCACTGACACATCAAAATCATAATTTTTTTTATTATCCGAAACGATTGAAAACGATGCCGGGACATTACCCTCAAAATTTGAAATTTGGGAATTCAGTATTTGTGAAGTAAAAAAACAATTTCCAAATGCCGAATTCGAAGTTCCCGCGCGATCGGCACCGGTGCCTTGACGTCAAAAATTGCGGAGACCTGAGAGTCGACTTCCTTTCACCACTCCCGGCTGTTGCCATGGCGACCCAAAGCGAGGAGGAAAGGAGCGAGCGCCCGCGTTGAGGCGGACCGGTTTTGAGCGGTGTCGCCTGTTTTCCGTTGGAGGATACAAATCCAGGAGACGGCACCACAACGAACTCCCGATTTTTGGTTTTTCAAAAAGAAGGGCCGTAGTGCGTTCGCAATTGCGTTAAAAAACATGTTTTAGGATTGCCGTAATTAAATGTTATAGAGATGTCGCCTACAAAGCTTCTAAATTTCCTGATTTTTGACGTCACCGATCAAAAGAAGCGAGGAGGCGAGAGGCGGGAAAATCAAACGCCAAAAATAAAAAGGCGCGCGCGCGCGCGGGAAAATTTTTTTTCGCGATGCGGTTTTTTTTGCGTGTCTATGACTGCAACTTGCATCGTTTTAGACAATAAAAATAAATACGACCTTTGGGGTGTCAGTGCCCCTTTAATTGTCTGAGAGCGAGAGACACGTGCCACGAGTGAGTACCGTGCTGCCATTCCTTTCCAAGTGCCTCTCATTTCAGGGCTACACTGCCATTTGCTTCCAAGTCCTGCACGGGCCTCCTGCTCAGGCGCTTTGATGCCACTTACGAAACTAGCACAAACTCGTCAAGGGGGTTTAGGTGGGGTTAGTCAACCGGTGTGTTTGACGCACCATTTTTTACGGTGCCTCGACAGTTCGCAGTTACTTCACAGTAACAAGTTGGGACGCCATGATGACAGCAGCACTTGTGCCTGCTTGTCTTATTCACTAGAGGTTTGAAGAGCAACTGCAGACTTTCGACAGCATGACACTTTCGGTTTTGTAAGATCATTGTTGCTTCCTTGGGACAACTCTTAATACATGGGAGGAACAAGATGGCAATTGCACCAGTGGGGAATACGTCCAGGCACTATACCTGTACTAAAACTTGCTTGATCACCTGTTTATCTATAATTATCTTTGCGCTTGGAGCGTTACCTCCGAGGCGGGGTTTCCCGACCACAAGAAAAATTTGACAGGGCCATAGGCAAGGCCAAGTTCGACTCGCGCTGCTGATCCTGTTGTCCCGGTGCCTCTACAAGGGCGAGGACCTGGTCAATAGGAGTGTGACAGGCCAACCTTCCAGGCGTGACAAAGTATGGCGCCGTGGGAAGGAAGCCCATTACACCTGTCAAAGTGGATGCAATTGCAGGTACGTGCCTTGCTGCATGTCCGCCTTCCCGGCTCTAAACTATGTAGAAATTGGCAGGTTCAGCATCGTGCATTATATAGGTTTTATAGACCATACGCGAAATAGCTCTTGGGTATCATCATCATGCCGCTCGGAGCGACATGTGGTGGGTTTTGATATCTTGAATGTGCAAATGCCACTAGTATACCTCGTCTCGCCTCAACATGAACTAACTGCGAAAGCTGTGCAAGCGCAAGTGGGTAGTCTTGGCTGGAGGATGAGACCGCAGTATGTGTGCGTCCACAGGTTTCGAAAGTCAACGGCAGAAGCTTCCGAGGGTATCCCAAGCATGCACCAGCAACTTCGGTAGGATACATGGGCACTGCTATCTTGGAAGCACTTTTCAAGATTAAAGAAAATGAACACAGTTGGCAAAAACTTCAGTCTTAAGGCCCGTTCACACTCTTGCAACCGAGTACGACCGAGAGATACGAGATCTGTTAAAACTTCTTAAAAGTTCTTAGGACGAGGGTACACACTGGGGGCATTCTGGCGCCATCTATGCGGTGACCCTGGAACTGCATTTTACAAGAGCGAAGGTTGCGCGGAATATGTTTACAGATAAAATCTGTAAACATATTTTTTTTAAAGCTGGAGACCAAGTGAGATATATATCATCCGCTGTCTTCTCAACTGGTTATTTCAATATTTTATTAGGAGTACTTGGCCATGACTTCAAAACAAACCAAAGACCAGATTCGGGCTGATGTTGGAAGGCGGTTCTTTCCTGCCAAACTTCAGAAACATTTATCTAAGCAAAGATGATAAATAAATAACTACTAGTTTTAGTTTCCCACGATTTCTGCATGCAAAAGATGCCTATATCCGTACAGCACACAAAATGTTATAGGATACTTTGTAGTGCAGAGATGCATTATTTTGTTACTCAGATGAAAAATTGTGATGTTGGGATATTGGGCGCTACAAGGAGGCACATTTTTCAACTTTTTTTTGTAAGTGTTTTCGCAGGGGACGCACTATTTTATGGGGTGAACGTAGACACGGTCGGCGATGCAAACCGGTGCGCTAGCTTTGACTGCGTTGCATGCTACGTATGAAACGGAGTATAGTCTTGAATAAGCTGCTGCACCTTCACTCACTCCCAGAGACGCACCCCCCACTACAGTTCTAGAGATATGTAAAACGGTTTCGAATAATATGCACGACGCGAAACTTGTTGAATGTCGTATAAAACGAATTCTCAAAACGAGTGCTCGCAGGTGTAGCTATGTGGAAAGATGCCCGCTTCTTACGGAGCGAACCCAGGTTCGATGCAGAAAATAAACATACGTTTTTTTTTTACAATTATTCTTGAGAAAAGTGAATGTCGACGAAACTTGTGCATTATTTATTTTTCCTTTCCTTTTTAATTTTTTTTTTGCACAATTATTATTGAAAAAAAAATCTCGACAAAGCTTTGAACTAAATGGTGTCGGACTCCCTTCCTAGAGGTGCATAGGGAAACGGCGGGGCTTGGGTTGCCGGCTGGACGCCGCGAAGCAGCATTCATACTTTTTTTTTCGTTAGGGCAAATGCTGCTGACCTGTGACTCCCGTTGAGAAGGAGAAGAGTCAAAACAGAGTCACACGAAAAATTGACTCTCTGAGAGAGTCGTAAAGTGTCAAAGAGAGTCATGGAAGCAGTGACTCCCTTTGGACTCCTTTTTTTTTAAAGAGTGTACCACCTGCACACCGTAAAATCCCTATAGGGTGAGGTATTTGGACTGCCTGGTCGAATTTCTGGGAGTAGGCCTTCCCAGAGCCACCAGTGCCTTCATTGTGGACATAGAGGGACTTTTACTCAGTACCACATAACAAACTTTTGGTAGCAGTACGTGAGCTGATTGAAGCAACAAGCCCTATTTCATTTCAAAACATCTGCAGGGTAACAGTTGAGGCTTTTCTAGAGGTCTTATATTGCTGTTTGATTTCCACGCTACTTTGCTTTCATGACAAAGTGTATGTTTAGGAGCGCGGCATTTGTATTAGGTCCTGTACTGTGTGAAATATTTCTTGGAAAGTTTGACCACTTGATTTCAGTTGCCTTAGTATACATTCCAATTGCAAAGGTATGCTGATGATTTTATCGTTCTCGTTAGTACTCAGTCAGAGCAACACCTGGACTCGCTGGCCTAGTATATTTTAAAGGTTTTAGCAGCTGCTCCAACTATTTGATGGTCCACCTGGAGCTTCCGGTGGACAGTTTTCAGGTTTTAGACATCCAGTTGTCGGTCAACTCTTCTGAACATGTGTGCTGGATGTTCATGCCACGGAAAAAGAAGGCCCTATTGCCTTATGACTCAGCCCACTCGAAACTGATTAAGATGGGAATCACTTCATTATGCCAACGGTCGGCACTTCTGAAATCCTGCCTGCATATCCTTCATAAGAGTTTCGACCTTCAGGCTTTATGCCTGAAACAGTCAGGGTTCCCACCATTTGTTGTGGACGGAGAACTGGAATCTCTTAAAGGGACACTGGCAGGGTATTAACGTTTGCCAAGGTTTTTATTTGTAAATGGCACATGAGAGCCCAGCTGCACAATTTGCTGCTCGAAATTCGTTTTCTTTCCGCCCGAAAACCGCCGATCGAGAACTGGACGGTTTGAGTCGCACTCGTCCTCTTCTGCGTGGTCGCTTGCCGATTTCTATGGTTGATACACAACCACCAAGGATAATCAGAGTTGTGGGTCCTCGGAGGCACACACCCAATACTAAAGAAAGACAAAAACTATGGTACCCAATTTTTGTGGCTTGTAAAAAGTTGCAAATATGTTGAATGAAAAAAACATGTTGCAAAGCCACATAGACAAAAAATATGATACCCATTTTTTGTGGCTTGTAAAAAACTGAAAATATGTTGAATGAAAAAAAAAGTTGCAAAACTACGTGATTTTTTTGTAACTTTCTTCTCCTTTATATTTCGTCTTCCCCACTCCTGTTTCGGTTTGAAGCAATTGTATTTTTTACTTTATTAAAAATATATGTGACTCTGTAGCAAAGTATTAATATGGTAGTCTCCTGACACCATAATGGATTGCCTGGCAAAAAATGAAAGCATTTTTTGGGGGGTGTCACTGTCCCTCTAAGAAGTTAAAAATCATAAAACTGTACTCAGGAAGCATCACAAAAAAATTGAAGTCATGCCTTATGTACATAAAATATCGCACAACCTGAAAAGGGTAGCAACCAAATTTTGTGTGGTTGTCGTCTTTAGGGCCCTTTGCAAGTTCTCCAATATCTGCAATGGTCAGCCGACCAAAGGTGAAGTTGCTGGTTTGTGGTAAGAGGCGTGCTAATCAGTGCGGCCTCACTTATCAATGGTTATGGTTCACACCTGCAAATGCGCTGCAAAGCTTATGGATATTCATCTACATTGAACGGTGTGCAACAGGCGGGGAGTAGCAGGGGAAGGTTGGAAAGGGAGATGCCAGAAGCGGCTCTGATACATGACTGACCAAGACTCGTGTATTAGCGTCGCATCTGTTCTTTTGATGGAAAATAGTGGCACGGCAGACTCCATAGTTGTTTTGCTTCAATCTTTGTAAGGGGGTCGATTTAATCCAATTCTACTCATCTCTGGTGTACTAGATAGCAGCATATTTGCAGAGATAGTCATATTTTGTAGTTCCATCGAAATATATTTCAGCTTATAAAATATTTGTTATTTGGCTTGTAAATTTTCAAGCATATCTAGATTGAAGGCAGCAAATATCTTACCTGCAGTCATGGTATGTGTACGAAGTATATTGCATTAACATAATTGACCCAACCTCTGATTTTTGTTTTCAGTGCCTCTAGCGAATTGTTGATGCTAGGATTACTTTTGTTTTTTTGTTTGTTTCATATACTCTACAACACTTTTTTCACCTTTATACTCAGTGCAGCCCTCGCCGAACCGAAGCTAGCATCGACTAGGCCAATTCGTTCCTGCATCACCAGCCGAGCCGAGGATCAGGTTCATGGCAGTCTGCAAAGGTTGTTGATGGTAAGCTGGCTTATATATACAGCTGTGTTATAGCAGCTTGTCCTGGATGACAATTTGAAATGCGTTTTTATGTTTTAGAAAGTGAAATTTGCATGGGCATACTTGCAACGTGAAACCTTACCAAGCCTGTTCTGATCTTTCATTCATCTTGAGATTTCAGTACAGCCGTTTCTGCTGCACACGCACTGCCTACTTCGGCCAGGTAGAGACTTGATCCATATGTAGGTAAGCAGGTGATTATCAACTGCTCAGTGCTGTCCGTGGTGACATTCTCTTCTTATCAGACGACTTATCATGCTTGGTTCGCAAGGCATTTTAAAAGGAGAGCATGTCAGCTGGTGCTTAATGCTCCCAGTACTGAGCAGTCGACGATCGCTTGCTCACGCTCGTAGAGATCACGACTGTACTTCAAGCTCGGCAAGTGTGACACTTTTGTGATTCAGCCTAGCTGTGGTGTGCTGAGCGGTGTGCATATAGCTAGTTGACTTGTGTACACACAGTGGCTGTGCGGTAAAAAACGCGCCCAATTGGCCACTTTAATGCAGTCTCCTGTAGTCCCATTGATGTTTTCTTTTGGTGTGCATGATATGTGTTCACACTTTTTTTTTCCTCGCTTACCGACAGTCCTAGCTGTCTGCAGAGAGTGAGTGTAAAACATGCCAGCAAGCCTCTAAAGCAGTATGCAGTGCAATTTTGGTCTATTGTGCAAACGAGGAAGAAGAGACTGCACGTTTGGCTGTTGAGGCTGCGACATAGACATTAGATAGTTTGATCTGAGCATTGTTAGACCCGCTCCACTCAAAAGGAAAGCACCTGCATGCGCACAACGCTCAGTCAGCAACGACCAATTGGAGTGCAGCTGCCGATGGAGGGGACAATTCCTGCATCCCGATGGCCACTGCCGGCTGAGCGTTACGCGCATACCTGGTGGCTTTCTCGCTCAGTGGCTGAGCGGAGCAGTCGTAAAAAGCGCTCAACTAAAACTTTTTCCGATAGGGGGTGGCTGACGCATAGATATTTCAGGCAGAGGGATGGCCGACATTGCTCACATCAATTCTCAGTATGAGCAGCTCTCTTCGCAATACAGAAATTATGATTCAAGCTTCCTCTACTCCTTTCTGACAGGTTTTGAGACGTGCTCCTGGCAGTATTGTCAAGCTAGATATTATTATACCCAGATCCACTCCAATAAATTCTAGGAGGATGAAGTCAGTTGCCACATAGCTTGTGCAAAACTAAATGTGGAACGCACTCCTCCTTTCTGTTTACCACTGTATTCAAAACCTTGTCTCAGTATGTGATGGGTCTGCAAAAAAAATTGGCCAGGAAATCAATGTTACTTAGAAAATAGATGTCCCATACATATTAACCTGAATCTACCAACCACTGTACACTGCTTCACTACTGATTTGGTATCTTTCAATTGATTTTCCTGAACTGTTTACACCTGTAAACATCTTAAAGATGATCCGAGGGAATGTTTCTTGTCATGTGATGTCATATGCTTAAAGTAAGTGAGGCTTGTGGGCATTTTCAAGGGCTATGGGGCATGCTGATGATGAACACTAAATGTGAGTTTGATAGTGGACGCTGATTATATATACTAGTTTGTAAGTCGCTATTTTTTATTTGATGAAATCTGCAGATGAGTTTTTGTCGTCAGGTTGCCATTATGTGGGAATACGGGGGTCATACTTTGCAGTACATTATATGTTTACATGTGTCTACCCAATCTCATTAGTATGTGTACAACAATGAGGTGTATTTGCGACTCCACCGACCTATAGGGGGCGCCACCACCAAACAAACATGGCGGCTGGGAACAGGTCGCATCGGCTCGGCCGGCCGCCTGAATGGGTAGCGCATTCAATTTAACAGATTTTCTTTTGTTTAATGCCCTATTTTATAGGTATTCAAACTGCGACGGTTAAATGTAGCCGGTGTACATAAACTTGCAGAGCATAGTTTTGTTTTCCTGGTGCTTTTTGTTCTTCATGTCAAACTTGTTTTTCGGAAATTTCGTTCAATATTGAAACTATGGGCTCCTGAGAGACGGTAGTATATTCTAATCAGTTTTGATCAGCTAAGGAAAGCGATGATGACCACAGAATTGTTCCACCGAGAGTAATTTCCAGCTAACTGGCATGCCTCGACCATGCGACTTATCTGTCCGCGAAATCGAGCTTTTGTGCGTATTAAGAAACAGCTTTAGCCGTCTGCTCAATCAACACCACAGGCTACAGGAAAATTACGAAAATTAAGCAAGCGCTTCTTGAGCCAAGGAGCTTGTTAACCCGCTGGCGCCCCACTAAGCAGCTGATACTCCTATTTCAATTCAGGTTTTTGTACCAATCGAGAAGTCATTTTGACGAATATGCGGGTTATGTATTATATTACATACTATGTCCCACTAAAGCGATATTAGTACATTCTTCGGGTTGAAATATGAGCTTAGTTGACTAGCTATTAGGTGAACTGCTGAATAAAAGTATATTTGACAGGCAGAAACATACTACTTAGGCTCAGCCAAATGGCTCTAGCCGGCAGCACGGAGACGAATGTGGACAAACTGAAGAGAGTCTTCATCGGAGATTCACGCAGAACCCCTCTGCATTGAACTTGACTTCAAATCCGTAACGGAGAAATGGAGTATCTTTTGTGGCCGGACAACCTGAGCAATGTAGACGTATATTGCTGCTGGCTTCGACGGGGGTATAATATGAATATTGGAGGCACGATAGATCATAATGTCGTGACAGCTTATAACGTTGCGAGATGTGTCCCCCACCTTTTGAAAGCAGGCAATTTCCCTCATTAATCGTATGGAGCGAGCAGGTTTTCCGGAATAAAGTAATTGCGAAATCAGCCCAACTCTTTCGGTGAGGTCCAGAAGCTTTTACGGCGAAAAGCAGCCAAGATGAATAGCCAATGCACCGACCGGCGTGGGCGGCTCATTCTTGAAGCTAATCAAACACAACCAAACTCAAGAAAAGCGGCTATCTGACTGCAACATTGGGGTTCCCTCCAGTGAAACACCTCGTCTGTCGTCCTCAGTCCACTGTTCTACATCCTTATAAGGAAACCACTTATCAGCTACCAGGTAGTCGTCACTTTGAATGTGATTCGAGGCAGACAAGAAATCAAAACGTTTTTCCGCGATCCCTCTCCATCCAAGAAAGCGAAAGCACGCGACCGTGTGTTGTGGAGTAAACGGGCTTCCAAACACGTGATGGAAGGAAACAATCTACTGAGGCTTCATCACACTGATGAACACTCAGGCAAACTTGAGAAATATTCTGACCCTCGTCAAATTACATTGTTCGCTACCGCGCCGCCAACACGTGTCGGCGAAAGCCGCCAGAGACGTGGAGAGGCGCAAAGTAACCTGTTCCAGCAGGTTCCCGGTTTTCCTGATTAATGCCGTCCGTTTTGCTGGAGTCGCGAATATGTCAAGGATATGATTTGTCATTGTCTCAGTAAGACCAATGAATCGCTATATTTACCTAAAAATGCTGGATCTTGCACACATATCGTGACGAACGACGATGTTAAACTATATGCCGACTACTCCGCCAAGCTCGCCCGTCTCTCGACATGCCGTTTTGAATTTAAAAAAAAATTATTTCCATGTGCCTTTCTCTGAAGTGGCCCTTTTTCATACAAATAGCTGACCTTGATTAGAGACAACTGGACCATTTTTGCCCATTCGACATCCAGTGTGTTGTTGCTGGTGTCCCTTAGGGCAATCAAAGTATTTTTTTATATAGTTTCCAGATTGAAAATAAAATAAAGGCAATTAGTGCATTAGCTACAAAAAGTTTTCCTTTTACATGGGCTGCTTGTCCTATGTCCCTCGCCCCATTTTGGAATTTGTGGATTATCATGTACAGCTGGTATTGATTTACCCTGTCATTTTACTGCGATGTCGATTCTCTTTACAGGTGCTGTAATGAAGGACTCGCCTTCCCGGGTGCAAGGTAGACTTGCATCACAAGCTGCATGAGAAGTGTGAAGAAACTTTTCTAGGCCCGTGGCATGCAGCCTCTTTCATCCAGCGCACTCTTCTGGCGACAAGCCCCTGATTACCAGCCGAGCTGTAGCTTCACTGCAACTGTCAATAAACAATTACGGTAACAATTTTGTATGATTTATTTACTGCCTATGTATGAGTGAGATGGATGTGGCAGACAGTGAAAAATAATTGTTTACACTCATTATTTTTTAAAATTACCCTTGTAATGAACTTCATCTTTTCTATTCCGGTGTGAATTGCACACAAAACCACATGTTAGCCTGTAAAACGAGACCGGGAACTGTACGGTTTTAGCCCGCTAGCCTGGGGTCTTGCTGGTATCTTACCGCATTACTGGTACTACGCTGGGGATTTGTGCTGGCAGCAGCCCGGGAACTCGCTGGGGCAAAACAAGACCGGGAACTGTATGGCTTGAGTCCGCTAGCCTGGGGTCTCGCTGGTATCTTACCGCATTACTGGTACTACGCTCGGGTTCGTGCTGGCAGCATTCCGGGAACTCACTGGGACTCCCAGTGCCGGGCGTCCCAGTCAGTCCCAGTCACTGGCCAGTGACTGGCAATCTCACTGGCCCGTTGTCGCCCCGCGGTGCGTTTCCAGCGTCACCCCAGTAGGATCTTAACGGCCAGACCGGTATCGCCCCAGTCCCAAACCGGCGAGTTGTACTACTTGGGTATTTGTACCCAAGTACCCAAGTACCCAAGTCCTTGGGTACTTGGGTCCCTCTTCTTTGGAATTTTTTTTCCTCAGAAACTAAACATGTCAGGACATTAGAATAAAAAGGATTGTACTTCGTGGAACATGCGCCACAAAATATAAAAATTTGTAGAAAAATATAAAGTACGACTGCATTTCGTTCCCTGAATCCAAATGAAACCACCCATATGTATATATATGGCTGATTTCATCTCAACTCAGAAACGAATTTTGGGACGAATTTTTAATTTTTTTGAAAAAGTAGACGTTATCGGGCTTATACGTGTGATTTCGGCTTTGAGTTTGAAATACCGAACTAGATATGTATTGTTCATCTTTTTAATGTCAAACAGATATGCAGTGCATATACATATGTGTAATTTTGTATCTGACGCTTAGGAAGTACGGTTTATTTTGTGCACATACGGCCTCTTTCGTAAAATAAAGAGCATTTCGTAGCGAGTAAGGCGTCAAATGTGTTAGTCATGTGTTTAGGTTTCATTTCTATTTTCAGGTATTCATGCCGGATTACTTAGATTTTTCCGTCTTGACTTAAGTTTGTCCCGGAGTCTAGATGGTATACGCATCTTCTCCGTCAGTACATAGGGCCAAGCTCACACACCTTGGAAATCACCCCAGTGCCAAGTAAATAAATATTTTTAGGATAAATATTGTTGCTTCACTGGTTTTTACGCTCAGATATGGAGGTTACTAACATTAAATAGAAAACCTTACATAGGTCAAAATCCTGCTCAGCTGAGCGTCTATGCGAAGTCCCGTTCAAAACTCTCGCAGCACGAGACTCGAGTCCTAATAGCGGCCATAAAAACAATATATTATAATTTCTGTTAGTACTTCCTCACAGATTACTGCATTACCTAACTGTAAAGAGCTTGATTAGAGCTTTACGGTGATTTAAAAATCACAAAAATATAATGATTAGGTCACACAGCACAGCTTGCTGAACTTCGTCAAACACTCTTGCAGAGAGGCAGTTTGACGATTAAAAAAAACAAATGTTTTTTTTTAATTGTCAAGACGCCTCAGGAACTACCAACAGAAATTGTATATATATATATACTGTACACGGCTAAATTTTCGCGAGCCTAATTTTCACGAATTTCGCGAATCGCCTACAATAGACGAAAAATGCGAAAATACGTCCCGCGAACAATTCGGGCAATATGTGAACGCTACGGAAACTACACTCGATTCGCGAAAATTAGAAATTAGAACCCGCGAATAATTTCAAATTTTAAGGTTTGGCCCGATTCGCGAAAATTTGAACCTGCGAAAATTAAGTCATTTAGAGTACATATATATATATATATATATATATATATATATATATATATATATATATATATATATATATATATATATATATATATACAGGGTGTTTCAGAGAACGCAGGCCAAATCGCTCCTGCGCAAACTACTTATCGCAACGAAAAAAGGCTTGTGGCGTTTTGGTCCTGGGCCAGGGGCCCATTTAGGAACATTATTAAAGTCCAGGATAATTGGGTTGTTAATTATTTTTGCATAATTAACTTATTCAATATTGTGTTTAAGGGCATGATTTCAATTAGAAAATTGCTCAGCATTATAGAAAAACACTAAATCAACAAGTTGCAAAACGATAGAAGGCACGCGAAGCATTTTACGGCTTCCTGAAAAACCGCACAAATTCGACGGGTTTTTAAGTTTCGGTTTGCTGTCGGAGCGCATCTCGGCCCCGGTGGCACCGCGCGCCGTGGAGAGATAGTGCAACTAACATCTGCTGCGTTGTCATCGCGCGACGCTGCAGAGGCTGGTTGCGCTATCTCTCCACGGGGCGCGGTGCCGCCGGGGCCGAGATGCGCTCCGATAGCAAACCGAAATTTAAAAACCCGTCGAATTTGTGCGGTTTTTCAGGAAGCCGTGAAATGCTTCGCGTGCCTTCTATCGTTTTGCAAATAGCTTATTTAGTGTTTTTTGATGATGCTGAGCATTTTTCTAATTAAAACCATGCTCTTAAACACAATATTAAAAAAGTTAATTACGTAAAAAATAATTAACAGCTTAATTATCCCGGACTTTAATAATATCTTTAATGGGCCCTTGGCCCAGAATCAAAACGCCACAAGCCTTTTTTTTTTGTTGCGATGAGTAGTTTTCGCAGGAGCGATTTGGCCTGCGTTCCCTGAAACACATATATATAACGGGTGTTTTTGCGCAGACTGTCAAAAATCCTAGAAATTAGCGCGTTTGAAAAAAAAAAAAAAGAAACTGCCTTCGGGAACAAACTACCAGCCGTGGCGGACGTCAGAAATTTTCAAAAAAACATACTAATTAGCCAGCTAAATAATTAAAATTTGTTCATTAACTTTTTAATTGGTGAAAATAGGCATATGGTTTCAATAAGAAAGATGCTGAGCGTTATCGAAAACCACTAAATCAGTCATTTTCAGAAAGACTCTGAGCGCGTGAGAAGATTTGTAGCGCACTTAAATTACCACTCGTGGAGCAGGTACAAGGCGTTTTGGTCCTGGGCGAGGGGCCCATTTAGGAAAATTATTAAAGTTCGGGATAATTAAGTTGTTAATTATTTTTGCGTAATTAACTTTTTTAATATTGTGTTTAAGGGCATGGTTTAAATTAGAAAATTGCTCAGCATCACCGAAAAACACCAAATGAACAAATTGCAGAACGATAGAAGGCATACGAAGCATTTTACGGCTTTCTAAGAAACCGCACAAAATCGACGGGTTTTTAAGTTTCGGTTTGCTATCGGAGCGCATCTCAGCCCCGGCGGCACCGCGCCCCGTGGAGAGATAGTGCAACCAACCTCTGCTGCGCTGCCATCGCGCGACGCAGCAGAGGCTCGAACGACCGATGAGACTATTGCTATTACAATAAAGCTTTCCAGAAGAGCCAAAAGGAGGCTTGTAGGGCCGCACAAGCACATCGAAATGAGATTGGCGCTTCCGGGACTTGTTTACGTTATGCGTAAAAACAGCACGATCGGCGACCAGCGGATTACAATATAACACCTAGGATACCGATGTTTCGATACATAGAACGCAGGATAAAGACCTCAATCGTCCCTTGTATGCTGTAGCGGTCATACGTTTCATCCAACCGCTTTTTAGCACAATGAACTACTAGAACAACCGAAGAGTTCGCAACACCGTTTAATGCGAGGCCTGAATGGTTACATCATCTAAGCAACGTCAACGAAAATGTTTGTAGCCGCAGACCGATAAGTTTAGTTTTAGATCAAGTACGCGTCATAGTTTCAACGCGCGAACATTGTTGATATCCCGAAGGAAAAATCCGTCAATGTAACCCTGTTTGGCAGTAAATGTTTTCTAGTGGACCGCTGACTGTGCCTGACTGTACGTCAAGCATGTCTGATTGGCCAACAAGTTACTCTGACCGACAGTCAAACTCCAGTCAGACTCCACTTGTCGGCTTTCTGATGGTTTCCTGGTGGCAGTCGGCCGCCGCGAAATGCCATCAGGATGTCTTGGTGGCGATTCTGATTGTACATCGATTGTCTCTGACTGTACGTAAAAAAACTTTGACGTGCAGACGGACGTACGGTCAAAGGACGTAAAGTTCGTTCGGATACCACTATTTCGTCAAATCTATGAATACACAAAATAATCTATGCACAAGAAAACGAGTTCGGGACGTGAGCCCATAAAACCGCTGATGTTAGAGATATGACACGCAGCCGACCGACAACCTTGATCAGAAGCCCGCCGATAGCCGAACACGCCACTTCGCTTCGCCCATAGAGGCTTCGCCGCTTCGCCGAGCTTTCATGAACGATCGCTCTCGACTCGTTTTGTTTGCCCGCTTGCTCCAACCTGTCGATCCTGCCCGGGCTCTACAATGTCTTATGTTTTAGTAGAATTTCTACTCGACAAGACCCAGCCTGTTGTGAGTTCCGACGATGTAAGGGACTTTAACGGTGTAGTTGAAGACGACAAGGTGTACCAGGTCTACTGGGCCGGAGACGCGCAAACAGAAGGATCGTTCTACGACGCGAAAGTACTTTACATGGCAGGTGAGTAGAACTGAAGTACGGCGAGTGATGTACGAGTGCTTTGCATAACATGCTGAAGGCTTAACTGCATTTGCAGCCGAAGCATCTCGTATAAAAAGAATGGTCAAGTCGACTTTCAAGGCGATGGCATAGCATAGGGGTTAAGGTGTCCGATTCGTACGCAAGTGGTCGCGGGTTCGATCCGCGGTGGTCCTGCTTTTTTTTTCTTTTTTTTTCTCGAACATTTTGTTTTCTCGAGGTATTTGGCGATATTTTTGAGTGCGTATAGCTTTACTGCTATATAAATGCTGTTCTTGTTGATGAAATTCCCTTGGCATTGGCAGTCAGACGTCATCTGATGGACCATCAGATGACGTCTGATGGTCCATCACGTTCCACCAAGGCTGCTGACTGGCAGTCAGGGTCCCAAATTACGTATCTTGATGAAATTTTCAATAGGGATGTACCTTTCTTTGGACCCGCGTACATTTGGTTCAACTTGATGACAGCTGCACCAGCGTGAGAGCTCGCGTCGAACACTTGCACACATATCTTGACCGTGATCTTGACTATAGCAAGATTTCTTGCCTTCGACTGGCTTGAACACTTCATTTGTAGCATCACGGTAGATCTTGGTTGAAGTGATGATCGTCTCGCACATGGCAACAAACAGAGAACGACATGCTTTGTTTAATTTATACGCTACCGGTCTACGAGCGTCGCAAATCTATCCCCCTCTTTTCCGCCATGTTGGATCGATCGGAGCGCCCCCTATGTTCGCTGAAAATCCTCAATGGCTGCCTCCGTCTCCGCGCCAGCGAGCCAGGTAAGCATGCTCGACCATTTGGGTTCATTTTCATAATCAGGTGCATGTGAAACTGAACGTTTCAGCAACCCGATTTGGAACATCTATGCTAGTAATACAACCGCCAGTGTGCATGCAGCTTCAGAGCTATTCTACCACAGTGGTTGCGAGTTGCATAGTGGACGACAGACTGGGGAGGCAGGAAGGGGGTAACAACAGAAGGATCTTTCACTTCTGGGCGTTGCTTTGCTTAAAGGCTGAACCGCATGTAAGCGATTAAGCGAACGACGGTGACAGCGACGAGAGTCAGCGATGAGCGACAGAGATTTTCCACGGTCGCTCGTCGCGTCGCTCGGTTTTTGGATTTCTAGAAATTGTCGCTCAGCGCCTTGGTCGCTTGCTCCCGTCGCTTTCATGCAGTTTGTCTCGTCGCGCGAGTGACCGAGGGACAGCGAAGCGGATCGTCGTCGCTTGTCTCGTCCCTCGCCAAATCGCTTACATGCGGTTTATACTTAATTGCCACTAGACTAGCACCACATGTACGGTTGGCGCACGCTTCCATATTCCCTCTCATGCTGTTTATGATAATGCATATTTTTTATTCGTGGCATTAGCTACATACCGTTTTGAAACAGACGGGTGCAAATAAATTTGCCATTGCTCTAATTACTGATGTTTATTCTTATTTCAGATGCCTTGAGGTGCTATGTTATCCACCACCGAAACCCCGACACTCCAGAAGATGTGGAAAATCTCGCCGACCGGCTGGGACTAATGAATAATATAATGACAAATTTTTTAAATTGTAAATATGTTTTTATGTTTATTTTTGCGGTCTGAAGTATGTGTATTTTTTTGTTGAAATAAAATGAATTTTACTAGGGCCTCTGTGGGAACAGCCGGGGGGTGGTCTCCACGTGACGCGAGGCCGAGGCTCGCTGGTGCTCCTGGCAGACCAGGCAGCCTTGCACCAGGTGAGCGATGTCCTGGTCCAGGCCAGGCCACCAAACGTGCGACCGTGCCACCATCTTGGTCTTTTCCACGCCAGGGTGCCCCGCGTGCAGCGACTGTAGGACCTTGGCCCGGAGACTTTGTGGAATTACCACCCTGGAACCCCATAGCAGGCAGCCCTGCTTCAAGCACAGCTCGGTGGCCTTGTGGCTGTAGGTCTGGTGACGTAGCTCCTCCCCTCGAAACACCGCCTTGACCACCTGATACAGGACCGGGTCCCGGCTGGTCGCCTGTGCCACCGCAGTCCTGGTGAGTACCTCTGGATAGGCCCGCTCCAGCAGGAAAACTTCAGCTAGTTCGGGAACAGCAGCAGGCACCTCCGGCAGGGGCAGGCGGCTGAGGGTGTCGGCAGGTCTCAGGTCCTTCCCAGGGCGATAGACCAGCTTGTAGCTGTAGGCCACCTGCGTCAAGGCCCAGCGTACCTCACGAGGTGAGGCTTGCACTGGAACTGCCTTGTCAGGACCCAGCAGCCCCAGCAGGGGCTTGTGGTCCGTGACTGCATCAAATTTCCGGCCCCACAGGCACTGGTGGAAGCGCTCGATCCCAAACATGAGCGCCAGGCCTTCCTGGTCCAGCTGGCAGTAGCGTTGCTCTGCCGCATGGAGCCGGCGAGAAGCAAACGCCACAGGGCGTTCCTGACCATCCTGACCCCGGTGCGACAGGACGGCTCCTACCCCGTACGGCGACGCATCTACGGTGTGGACTACAGGCTTGGCCGGATCGAAGTGCACCAGCACTGGAGCCTTAACGACTAACCCCTTGCTGTGCTGGAAGGCCGAGCCCTGCTCCTTCTTCCAGGCCCACTGCTGACCATCTCGAAGCAGACGATGCAGCGGCTCTAGATGCGTCGACAGGTTTGGCAGGAACCTCCTGTAGAAGTTGATGAGGCCGAGGTAGCTCTGAAGCTCCTTCTTGTTTTTGGGCTTCGGCGCCTTGAGCACGGCCTCAATCCTGCGGGGGGCCGGGGCCAGGCCGGCCTGGGTGATGGCGTGTCCCAGGTATTCCACACGGGGGGTCAGTAACACGCACTTGTCCAGCCTTAGCTTGAGACCGGCGTCCTGCAATCGTGTCAGGTCTTTGTGCAGGTTCTGCAGGTGGTCCCCGTCGTCGGTACCGGTAACCAGGATGTCGTCCAACTACACCGCCACGTGCCTCATGCCCCTGAAGAGATTGTCCATCTCCCTCTGGAAGATGGCTGTGGCTGAGGTCACGCCGAACGGTATGCGCGTGTGCTGGAAGAGTCCCATGGTAGTCGATATGGTGACACACTTCCGGGCGGCATCCTGGAGCACCAGCTGCTGGTAGGCATCTCGAAGGTCGAGCTTGGATAACTTCTGTCCCCCGGACAAAGCCGACCAGATATCTTCTACCCGAAGCAGCGGGTACTTCTCGACTGTAACGACGGGCTTGGTGGTGACCTTGAAGTCCCCGCAGATCCTGACACTGCCGTCTCGCTTGAAGACTGGGACAGTTGGTGCGGCCCACTCTGAAGTCTTGACGGGCACCAGAATACCCTCTCGCTGAAGCCGTTGTAGCTCCTGGGTGACCCCGCTTTTCAGGGCGAACGGCAGCGAACGCGGCTTGAAGAAACGAGGCCGGGCTCCCTTGGGTACGTGGATGCCGACTGTCGTGCCGGCGAAGGTGCCCACTCCCGGCTGGAATAGGGACTGGA
Organism: Ixodes scapularis; assembly: GCF_016920785.2. Taxonomy (NCBI): domain Eukaryota; kingdom Metazoa; phylum Arthropoda; class Arachnida; order Ixodida; family Ixodidae; genus Ixodes; species Ixodes scapularis. Next base: position 42,266,163 of record NW_024609880.1, on the reverse strand, counting down.
AGTCGGTCAGGAGGCTCGGGACGTCTTCCACCACGTGTAGTGCAGCTTCCGGGCACTCCGACAGTCAAACACCCAGCGCCTGAATTCAGTTCCGGCCTAGCAGCGTCGGCGACGACCCCTAGTTTAGATAAAGGGGAAGGATTGCGTCCCTCTCGCCAAGGCGAACGTTGACCTGGGTCCGACCCTGGACCTGGGAAAGCTGCCTGGAGTAGCTACTCAGCATGACGCCCGACGCCTCGATGGACACGCCAGGGAAGGTCCGCTTGAACAACTTCCAGGCCATGACCGACATGCTGGCCCCTGTGTCCAGCTCCATGATGATGGGGTGCCCGCAGACTTCGACAGACACCAAGTAAGGTGGCACTGACGATGGACTTTTATTCGTATGCCACAAGTCGAAAATCTGCGGCTCCTCGGCCGCCACGTGAAGCCTGGCTGAGGGACGACCCGGGCCTGGTGCCGCTCGTCCCCGCCGCGTTCGATCGCGACGGCCACCCTGGCCGCGGGCTTGGGTGGAACCCGGGCTTGAACCAGGCCTCAGCTGCTGCTGGCCGCCGCTCGTCCTCTCCCTCGACAGACACGTGCGAGTTGCCCGGTTCTCCCGCACGTGAAGCATTGTGCTGGGGCGAATTGGTACTGCGAGGGGGAGTTGGCAGCACCGCAGTGGCTGCAGGCACCCCATATGGAAATCTTATATCTGGGCCATATCTGGCCATATCAAACATTATATGATTATATACGGCCTATATACAGCCTTATCTGGCGTATATACAGACTTATCTGGCGTATATACAGCCTGATATGGCGTATATACAGACTTATCTGGCGTATATACAGACTTATCTGGTATATATAAAGCCTGATATGGCGTATATTCAGACTTATCTGGCAGCCGGTTTTCAATATATTAAAAAGTTAAAAAAAGTAAAAAAATTCTTTGTTAGCAAACTCGTAATGACTCATTGTTCGCGAGCTAAATATTAGCACAAATAGTCCCAAACTTCAGCTTTGACAAGCTTAAGTTTGAGATTATTTGTGCTAGTTTTCACGAGGATTTCAGTGTAGCTTAATTATTTCAAAGTGTTAACATTACGCCCGAATAGACAATTTGCTACTTCCACCAAGCGCCTCGGCCCGTACTCGAGGAATCATGGGCACGGTGTTTCTTCAGCTGCCTAGTGATCGAAAATTTCGAGCAATTCTATGGTTACACAGATTTGAGTGTAATTCGGAGTCACCTTGAAGACGTGCCGTACAAAACCCAAATACCTGCCATACCACTTTTAAAATGTCCCGCCAATGTCAGTACTGTGCATTTCGTCCAACCTTCAATCTGGATGAGCTGCAGACATATCTCTTACAATATTATCATTCTCGTACAGCTTCAAAGACGCTGATATTAAGTTAGAAACGGTAAAAATGTCATAAACAGCTCCGCTGAATCCGAGCTAAATCCCGGTTTTGGTTGTTGTGAATTCTCGGCTTTTAAGTAATTCCTGCTAAAACAATAATGACGAGAATGATAATATGGTAAGAGATTTCGGCGGCTCAGCTTGGTTGAAGGTTTGACAGAATGCACAGTGTCATAAACGCTGCCATTGACGAGAAAATTTAAAAGTGATATGATAGGTACTTGAGCCCTATGGAATGCTTGTTCAGGGTGACTACGAATTACACTCGAAACTGTGTCATAGATAGGGTTCTGCGTTTTCGGTTTCTATTTTTTCAAAATTCGGCGTACTTTTTTCGGTGTTTATTTTAAAATTCAATTTTCGGTTTTTTTCGGCGTATATTTATGCCCGCAAAAATTTATCGGCTTTTTTCTGTGAATATAAAATAAGCACCAACGGACACCGGATCAGATGATCCTTGTACGTAGCTCTGATATTTGTGATCACTCAAAAAATAACGGAACAGATACATTGAAAAAGAAATGGGCACTTCATTTGGCAAATGTGTTCAACTGTAAAAGAAACAGAAAAAATCGCAGAAGTACAAACAAATCAGATATGAAGCCTATGCCCCAAAAACATGGAACCTCACCTTCTGTACATCAGGAATACGTGATCTCATTATAGTACACACAAACATGTACTGCCCCAGGTTCTCCTTCTTGATCCACACTATTTCTTTCCTGTTAATATATGACCCTGAGCTTCGAGAACGCCCTCTCAACGCTAACACTGGACGCTGGCAGGCTGAGGAGATGACGCGCTGCCTGAGTCAAAATCGCCGAAAGAGACACGGTGCGACGTTTTGAAGCACAATACAACATGCAGAGCTTGCATCCAGTCAGTCTTCCTCACAACGAGTTTGAAAACACGCTCGCCACGGCTCTGCGGTACGACTGGACGGTCAAAGTGACCTTTTCCGGTTAAAACTGAATTTTAAAAAATGGATTCGACGAAATTTTATCGGTTTTTATCGGTTTAAATCGAAACTGCCGAACCTAAACACTGACCTTTTCCGGTTAAAACCGAATTTCCAAAAATGAATTCGGCGTACTTTTATCGGTTTTTATCGGTTTAAACCGAAAACTCCGAACCCTAGTCATAGAGTAATATAGTAAACGTAAAGAGAGGACACAGGAGCCGATTCGCGGCCCAGATAGTGCGTTTCATACCCTCCGCTACGTGGCGTTTTTCTACAATTTGGTTAAAATTAATTAAAACTCTTACTGTGAAAAGTATTTATTTTTTAAATGGCAATGCTTTAAAATTGTTTAAAGTGCTTAAAACGACTAAATAGATTAAATCAAATACGTCACAAAAACCACGTGATGAATGGCGCCTGCCATGGCCTGCCTGCCTGCACGCCGTCGCCTCTGCATCATTCTGCATGGCCTCTGCTCGTCCCTGCGTCGTTCGTCTGTGCCGTGCGTGCCGTCCATTTGTGCTTTCTGCTGCATCATGTTCGGTCGACTTTGCATCAATCAAGGTGACGCATGACCGCCCGCGTGCTCGCATGCTCGGCGTGAATTCGTGGAGCCGATCGGTTCGAGCTTCTCGCGCTGTTTTTTCTGCCGGGCTGTCTGGCTGCAGTTGAACGTGTGTGCATGTTGATTTTCGATGAGATTGTTTTAAAAAAAGAATTTAACTTACGACCTTGCACACGACATTGTCCATGGGTTTACAGATGACGGTGTTGAACGAACCTCTAACATTGCAGATAGAGCCTTGGTTGTTATGCTGTCTGAAATTTCCAGGAGGTGCGTTTGCACACACTGTTGTGCACACTCCAACAACGTCTTCTGTTTAACGCAGTCTCCTCATTTCTCTCATTCGGGAGCTTAAAGGGGCGGTGCAATGATATTTAATTGGAATGTTTTTCACTTTACACGAGCTTACTGGCACTAGTGAGACTCAAGGATGCTCGCACGCGACGCCACTGACCAAGAAACTCCCCTGTTGCGCTGTAATTTCGAGGACAAAACCCAATGTTTTTATTCAATCTCTCCTTCGAAAAACCTGATGATATAGCTGGACGGTAGCAGTACCGCCCAGTGACGATATTTGAATGCGGCTCATGGATTGGACCCGAGCATGGCGTGGACACTCGATTTGGGCTCGTGATAATCGATAGCTCGAGAAACATTCGGGTAGTGTCCTATGTCAAATCGCTGCAATGACGACAGCAGCCGAACCATAACAAAATCTGGAACTCAGCGCGTGTCCTGTGCCTTGCCAACCCCAGCGCATGACTATGATCAACATTGGCGGCATATAATCGGCTCCAGATCACGGGGCCGGTTGTTCTGGCTGCGAGTTAAGGGGGTGAACTCTGCTCATTTTTCTTTATTTTTTTCTGCGACTTCGATTGCGTGTGGTGAAAACGAACGGGTATATTTTACAAATCATTAACGTCAGGCATTCGTTCTAAGCGGTATTTGCGCAAAAAACAAATATCAGTGCATGGCCCCTTTAAGACTGTTGGCTTCACAGTAAAGACTGTGGTCTGTGGTTAGGGGGCTTCAAACGTAAGCTTGGTGTGTGTGGTGATAAGCCATTTTTTGAAGTTGACAACGAACACGTTTACTTTGTCTTTGATGTTCCGCACCTTCCCAAAACAACCAAGAGCAATCTCCGAGCCCACAAACTTTGCATTGGAAATGAGGTCATTGAGTGGTCTTCTATTGCTGAACTTCATTGTTCTATCCATGAGATTAGCTTGCAATTGACTCCGAAACTTACTGAGAGGCACATTTCTTCAAAAACCTTTCTGTAACATGGAAGAAAATTGTGCCCCACAGGTACTGAGTGCCTCAATCTTTCTTGTAATCATATCTCTTGTGTATGCAAAGGAACTTCCTGAGGCAGCCATGGCTACAGCCTATTTCTGTGATAGGATGTGCATACTTTTTGTTTGTCTAAATAGCTAAAAAATTCAAGAAGACAGGGCAGAAGTTGCGTCATGCCATTCTGAAGGGAGAATCTCAAATATACTTAATTTTCTCCACCAGTAACTCGGATGGATTTCAGCATGGCAGTCCCAAAGTAGAAGGCAGCCATAAGACATCATTGGGTGGCAAGTTACTATAAAAAGTGTCCTCATGCTCTGGGATGAGCTTTCAAGCAGCCATGACTTTAAGTTCTTACTTACACGACGCCTGCAGTAAGACACACTTGAGAACGTTTTTGGAGCTATATACGACAAATGCTGGGCTGCAACACGAACCCAAATGTGCATCAGTTCACCTCAGGACTAAAACACCTCTGGATAAAGAAACAGTTCAAACTGTCGGACAGTGAAAACGTAGAAGATGACAAGGCTGACCTCCTAAAGGAGTTGCAAATATCTTCGCACCATAAAAGTTTAATTTCAGACATTGTGGAATGTCTTCCAATTGATAACTTCCCGCCACTAGAGGATATTTCTGAGCTGGCATCAGACATCAGGTCTAACATAATTGATGACTCGTCCACGTTTTTATTACGTTTGGGGCTATTTGATCAAGCTTTTTCTTGAACAGACAACTTACAGCTGGGGCTGTTCTCAGCTGCTATCGGATGAGTCTCATAACTTGACCAGGCCTCACCAGTACTGTCTTGTTCCTAAAGCATACCACGTGCCTGGAAAATTCTTCGGGAACTTAGTAGTACCATCACAGGCTGCCTTTCATTTCATTCAGCAACTAGAAAATCACTTTCTTCCCATAATAGAGAGTGTGACACATGTTCGAGGAGTGTGTGCCATGTTCGAGGTTTTCGCCTTTGCCCAGAGGAGTACCACAAAGGGTTTTTAAAATTGTTTTGCAGAATACGCTCGTGTTGACATGTTTTATTTCTTAACCGGAATTCGGACAAAGTTCAGTTGCACTCTTCAGTGGCTAGTAAGAACGAGATAAGTTTAACTGTTAATAGCGTATTAACAGAGGCGGTTGCCAAACCAAAAACAAAAAGTGATTAAGTGGGTGGTGCAGCTTGCTCTCCAAATATTTGTTTCCCCTTTTTCCAGCGAATGTGTATCACGGCTCCCTAACAAAAATATTTGTCCACTTTCTAAAAAAATTCGATAGAAAATAGTGTATAGAGGTTAACAATATCTGAAAGAAAATGTATCCACTTTTGTATCCACTGTCCATAGTTTTTTAGCAGTTTTTTTCTGAAGCCATATTTCTTTTCTGAACAATTTCGGGGAATATTTAGGGACGTTGAATCTTGTCAGATTTCGAATAGAGTTCTCATTGTTTGGTAATGGCTCGCCCGCAATGAGCTTGAGGCTATGCAAATTGGTGTTTCTTTTTTTTATATTTGCCGAAAATCGGGAATTTGTACTATCCGGCGTGTGCTTCGAACTGTTATTATACTCTTATGACTGGTAATGATAGCGATGTCTTATTTATTTTTGCACTTACTTCCCGTACCCGAGTCGGCGTGAAAGTAAATGTATCATACAGCATGTTCTCCGTGGAAGGGTTTTGTTAACTTGGTTCCGCTAAGAATCTATTACGAAGTTTACGAATGCCGAAGTCCTCCATAGTCATTTATTTTTGTGAGTATCGATCTCTTTCTTATAAAACATACAGAGCTTCTGAAGTAAATCGTGTGTACATGAATGTGGTCCAAAAAAATGTGTTCGAACCACTTACTGTTGTTGACCCCAAAATGCTCCACCAGCCAGGAGTCAATGCGGTGATTGTGTAACTTCAATGCTTTACAATATAAAAAGAACAAGAAATATATATACTTCTGCTATGTGAAGTGAGTTGAAATATTGTTTGACACATTTTGCACGGACTCTATCGTAAAAATTAAGCAAAAGTGTGTCAGTATTAAAAAAAACACAAAAAAAAACAACAGCGGCTTCGGGAGTCAAGGTGCTCCCGAGAGATGAGCGAGGCGGGGAGGAAAGAAAGAGAGAAGGGTATTGGAGAACCGGAGCAAAATCACCCAAACCGAAACCGAAACTAACTTGACCGGAAACGGAATCAGATTATACTTAATACCGCCCGCTAGGAGCGCTACCTGTCACTGGTCTATCTGGGCCGCTGGGCCTATGGCAGTGTCCGCTCTTTACCTTGTGTATATTACTCTATGACTGTGTAACCATGGAATTGGTCATAACTAGCGATCACTAGGGAGCTGAAGGGTCACCGTTTCCATAACTCCTTGAGTGCGGGCCGGGGCACTTGGGAGAATTGTAGACAATAAAAATATATAATGCTGATTTCAGGCTTGTGTCCTTTTGAACTGCCTGGCCAGATCTGGGATTTCCTTACTTAGCCAGATCTGGGATCTCCATACCTTGCCAGGGGTATCAGGCTATATCTGGCAGATATACCATATCAGGCTATATGTGGCCAATTTTTGATATGCCCATGTCTGAACTGGCCAGATATAAATTTTTTGTAAGGGTTGCGATCGCTGCACCACTCTGCACTTTCGCGCCGTCTGCTAAGGAAAAACTTTCGGCGAAACCGCTAAACTCTTGATCAATGAGGAAGGACATTCTTCGCTAGCAGTGCGCGCCAGCAAAAATTACTTTTATAAATATTTTTAGGGTCATCCTTTTTATTAGGATGTTTTCGTAGATTATTCGCATGAACTAAAACTGCCTATTATTATTCTCTTCGCATGAGTTTTGCGAGAGCAAAGAACCACCAATGTGCACAGGCAAGAAGTTAGCGCGATGCGAGCGTGGGTGATACGTACCCTTCATCATGGAAGTCGGAGCGAAGAAAACTACAAGGACGTAGAAGAAACACACATAACCTCCTCGTAGTTTTTTTTTTCCTTTGCGTTGTTTTCTACGATAAATGGTATCACCCACGCACACACATCGCTAACTTCTCACCTGTGTGCACTGGTGGCCCTTTCTCTCGCAAAACAGATGCGAAATAAATACTCGACAGTTTTAGTTGATTGTTTTGATACCTCCGATAACAACATGATGCATGCTTAAAGGCGTTGACAAAGTATCGGGTATTGTTATCGGAGTCATGGAAATAGTCTACTAAAATATCCTAATCAAAAAGATGACCCTAAAATATTTATACAAGTAATTTATGCCGGCGCATATTGGTAGAGAAAAAAATCTCTTCGTCATCGGTAAACCGTTTCGCGATTTCGCCGAGCGTTTTTCGCTGGCGGACGACCAGGAAGTGCAGTGTGGTGCTGCAATCGCTAGAGAAGATATGTCCCGACCTCAAGGTGCACTTATGCTTCAAAGAGAAATCGACAGGATGCACTGATACTACCTTGGGCCACGCGGAGCTGTGTTCGCACTCCTATTGTCATATTGATCGCGATAGCACGTTCTGTCTTTCGAGTGCTAAAACCGATGTACCATGACCGCATTCCCATGTTCGCACCGTATCGCACTTGCATGGCCGGCTTGATGATCTTTAGATGCACTAAAAGCTTGTCTACTTCTGAGTTCTTTCTTTTTTTATAATAAAGAAGATATCGTTGGACGCAGCGCAAGAACACTTCGGGGAATGGAGCGAACGACTGCAGCGCCCTTTGTTCAATGACCTCCATCGTCATATTTGATGTTGTGACTCAAATCGACGCACCCATGGCTGTACCGCGGGTCTGGGTACAAAAATCTTCATTAATGCTGAAGTGGAAGTTATACTAAGACATAACTCAAGGAGGTGACACAGTTCATCGACTCCAAGGATGGTCCTTTCATTCTTGCCTTTCTCTTTGTTGAGGTCGTCTTACTAGTATGGGATTACAAGTGATTTAGTTACTGGTAACGGATTACGCACAACGTTGGTTCTGAGCATGATTGAGGAGGCAAGGGGAATGTTTAGATTCTATATCGAATCTAGATATGAAAAATAATATATTCCCAGAGTGAGAGTGGCTGCGTCGCCAGAGCGTTTCTAAGGCTGCTAATTTCTCCAAAAAAGGAATTTTTTTTTTCTTTTTTTTTTTTCCATTCTCGAAAGCAACAGTTACACACAAGAAACACTCTCCCTATAGCAAATTCTTGAAAGCTCCTATTATTAATCTAAAAAAGCAAAATACATCATAAAATTAAAAGCACTAACAATAAACAAAACTCCCCCCCCCCAAAAAAAAAATAAAAAAAAAAAAAAACGTCGAAAAAGGAAGGCCTTTTGAAGTCATGAACCAACTCGCCCGCTTCGCCACTTTAGAAAATATACAATAGTAGTAATCTTTCCCTGTCATCACAATTTGTGTTCAATTTGATTCGTTTTTCTTTCATTTTGTGATATTTACATTATTTTTTACAATTATTGGTGAAAAAAAAAGACAAAAGTGTGGACGAAGCGTTGCTGAACTAAATGTTATGGGACTCCCTTTTTGTCATCTGTGAACTCATGTAGTCACTTTGCACAAAATGCAAGGAGCATATAAATCGGGTAGCGTCCGCTTTCCGAGGTGCCCGTAACTGTTCTGCAGGAATTGCAGCCAGCCATCCCTTACAAAAACGGGTCTCAAAAAACATTCTTTTTAATTTTTTTAGACTTCTTATTGACTTTCCGCCATCTACTGAATTCCGTTTAAACACACTTTGTTTTGACTATTGTCAAAAAACTTTCGAAAGAAAAAATATTGAATTTTTTTGTAGACTTATTTATAAAAAAATTAAAAAGAACTTGTAAAGACGTTTTTCTTAGGAGGGTGATTTCAGATAAGATCACCCAAAGGATGGCTAGTCGACATTTTCAAATCAACTGATGTTTTTATATGTTATTGTCTAGTGTCTGGTATGAACGAATCCAAACTTAGTTTTGACTAGAAAAAATACTTGGGGACAGGAAAAATCGTAAGGCATGAGGTGGTGGACAGTTGCATTAACGCGCACTGATGGAGGGGGCCCGTTTGAGAGTGAATAACTAAAGCGATAACATTAGGAGAACTCTAATACGTTTTAGGCGCAAACTATGGGTATAGCTTGCTTGTAATATAAAGTAATGATATTTATTTAAAATTTATTTATTTTTCTAAAAATTGACAAACATGCCTGCTCGAACGACAAATGGCAAACTTTGGAGGTCTGTATCTCATGAAATAATTTAATCATTATGATATAATTTGCAGATATTATTCTACTAATATATAGCTAATATTTAAAAAATAACTAAGGTATCTGTGTGATACAATAGTTAGGATATATTTAGTCAAACATGGAAAAAAAATCAAACAAAGAAAAATTCCGATGCGAATAAAAAAAACACCACCCTCGATTTTTTTTAAATTCAGGTAACCTGTTATACTCTATTTCGGCATTCATTTCCATTAAAAACATGTTGCATCATTTTATTGAGAAAGAAGATACAACTCCCCAAAGTAGGGTCCTTTTTCAAAGCCTACACTTAGCAGTGTTTTATACAAGAACTGACTCTGAGTTCCAGTTTCATGAAACCAACACACATCTTTTATATATTTTTATTCAGATGAGGCCAATGATAACTAAAGAAATCGTTCACACACTTAAATTAAGGAGAAACTACTGTGTACAAAGAGGTATCATATTACGGACTAGTGATCCGAGAAAAGATCATGCAGCCATCGGCCACTAGGAACTTTGTTTACTTTATTCTCCTGCAACACTATATGCTATTCCCTCTTCCGCTCTACCTTCATCTCTCGCTCTCTCTCTCTCTCATATATATCCCTGATATATATCCAGAACAAAAACATGTTCAAGCATTCCCTTTCTGCGTGGTCGTGTTCTGTGGCTAGCAAAAATCATTTCCTCGCTAAGCTCACGATTATGGCAAAATAGTTGCCGGAAACCGCAGACGACACTCGTCGCTAGTTCTGGCAAAACGGCCGATACAATCTTTTTTTCGCATTTCCCCGCTCGCTGTCAAGGACGAGGGGGTTCGCTTCAACCAGCAAAACATGGCCGCCGACGCCTGTTTACTGAGCAGTCATGCCTGTCGCCATCTCACTCGCTGGCGTCACGGGCGATAATATCAGGCACAAAGGGGCACACCAACCGGCAGCATTATCCCCAAATACTCGAGCCTCGCGTAAATACATAGAGTGTAAACGCTGTCGCCATGTTATCGTAGTAAGACCGCCCCCCCCCCCCCCTCCCCCAACGGGGGACTGCAGTACGCGACGGTGTACTAACACAACGGCGACGATATCGACATCGCGGGCTCCGAATTTTCCCATAGTTCTACTCCACGGGCATTTTTTGAAACGCTTGATATTGTGTACGCCCGCCTGGAAGGATTTCAGGCGCGTAGTTAAGATAAGGCGGTTCTCCGCGGCAAAAGAAAGCAATTTCACAAAATCTTAAAAGCGGCGGCGACGCGTGTGCGGTGAACGCTTGTAGGTTTGGTGTAGACAGGGTGTGTGTGTTCTCGTTGTTGACACCAGCCGGCGATAAGGCACTGCAGGCGGTAGCTCAGTACAGCAAGGGCTCATCCGAGTGACCATCAACGTAACCCCACCGCCAACCCCTCGCGAACCGGTCGCCGACATGGCTCAGGCTGTGTCATGAACCACGTGGTAGAAGCTCGGGTGCTTTCATATCAGCGCGTGGAGGGACGACAGTGCGATTCCGGAAAGTCTTTTTTGAAGGCCGCTGACCACAGTTTTTTGTCTGGAGACTTTCCCTCTTTCTTCCTTTGACGTGGATCAAGCTTTGCCGACAGCCTCAGTTGTGACCTCTCTTTTCAAATGTACGTTTGCAGTGAGTGAGCTCCTCAGCCTCGGACTTGTCACTTGTGCACCCAGTAGTTCTTTCACTTGGCAATTATATGCCATCAGTTGGGGTTTAATTTCTATTATTTATGTATACATTATGAAGACGTCCTGGAGCTCCGAACGAGTGTTTTGTGCAGATTACTTTTGCAAACACAAAAAGACTATACCAAAGCAGCGGAATTTTCGAAGTGTTGGCGAGTTGGACCTAAACTCGTTGAAGCAAATTCTTCCGCCTGACTGTTCCACCAAAGTGAGTGCGACGGACTACCTGTGCTACCATTGCTTCATGCACATCATTAAGGAGATCTCGATGCGAAGCTCAGAGCAGTGCCCTGACATATTTGTGCCAGCTGAAGAAGCAATTAAGATCTAAATCGCAGCATACTACCTACAGATGTGTCGCCGCTGAGACAACCAAGCGTCGTAAGAAGTCGGGACAGGCCTGCCTATGTCAAGAGAAAGCAGACAGAACTGGAGCAGGTTGCTGTCAAGAATATACGCTCAAGGCTACGTATTGCGTACGACAGGGACGCACCATCGGGGTCGTCCGAACCAACATGCTCCACATGCACTGAGTGGGTGGACAACTTTCGGCAGGCCTTTGAAACCGCCACCTCTCTCCGGGAACGTTGTCAGCTTCTTACAATCCTGCCGTCAGCACTGACGAAGAATGAGGTTCAAAAGATGATTCCACAGGCCTCAATGTACCTCATCAGTAAATCCCGAAAACTCAAGAAAAAGCATGGCGTGTGGTATGAGCCGGATCCTTACACGAGGTGCAAGGTGAGCCCTGAGAACCTGTCTGCTGCCCTAGAGTACTTCACGAAAGACGAGCTACAATGTTCGCGCCAAAGTCCCAACCAGAAGGACGTCATCTCTGTCATGCTCAACGGAGAGAAAACGTTCGTGCCAAAGCGCTTCATGACACGCTCAATACGAGGGGCCTTCCGTATATTCAAAAACAAGCATCCCGATTCCGGCGTTGGGCTAACGAAATTTTATTTGTTGCGCCCTAGATGGGTCCAATGTATTCCACACTAGGAAGTGTGCGTTTGTGTGCGCTGCGCCAATTATTATCTTTGTATTGCCGCTCTAGAGAACGTTACAGGCTCAACATTCAACACTGGTGAAATGAACTCGGCATTTCTGTGCGACCCAGCAACAGAACTGTGCCTTCAAGGAGACTGTGATCACTGCCCAAAAGGCCAGTTTCTTACACTCCAGGAACTTGATATCCCGGAGGATGAAGAGATTGTGCTTGCAACATGGGAGTCCGGCGACCTTGTGAAAAAAACTTTGGAACCTGAGACTTTCCTAAAAGTCATCCAAGTGACGGTTGGAAGTTGGGTACTCCACAACCATATCCGGCAAACGCAAGGTAAAGCGATCTACGATGAAAAACAGTGCATGCAACGCGGGAGCATTGTCTTTCATTTTGACTTTGCTGAAAACTGGACCATCGTGCTTCCTGACGAAGTGCAAGCATATCACTGGAAAAAAAAAAACAAGTTTCGATATTTACATGTGTAGTGACGACAAGAAAATCTACAAACAGCTTTGCAATCATCAGTGAGGACCTGTGTCACGACGCCGCTCACGCTTGCTTGGCTCTAGAAAAAGTGAAGGAGTGGGTTGAAGACAACGTTGCGGTATACTCGTACGTGACGTACGTAAGCGACGGCGCCGCCAGTAATTTCAAGAATCGCTACCAGCTTCACCAATTTGCAAAGGACGATTGCCCACAAGCCCAGTGGTTATTTTCTGCATCTGGACATGGGAAAAATGCATGTGACGGAGTTTGCGGACTCGTGAAGCACCAGGCCACGCTGAACAACCTGAGAGAACGTTCAGTAAGCGCAATTCAGACGGCCAGGACAATGGTGAGCGTTCTATCAAAGAAACTGAAAGGCGTGCATCTTGTATATCTGGACGAAAATGAGGTTGTTCGGTATCGTGAACAAAAAAAAGAAGAGTGGCTGACGGTGCGCGCCTTCCCTGACATTCAGTCTTGGCACGCGTGGCGGCTCAGCAAGTCATCAACAGAAGGGACCTGTGACGTAAATGTAGCACGGACAGTCGGATCTGCTTGGAAGCAACTTTATTAAATGGGTACAGAGAGGAAAACCTTAGCGTAAAGTGCCGAATTTGATTTCCCATGGACTGCTCATTTTGAATGCAGGGACATCTTATTTGTCACATTTTTCTTCACGGGGTATTTAACCTGCTGTTTTTGTTGGTGGTTACTAATAATTTTTATCTGATCACTATAAAAAAAATCCCAAAATGTTATCCTCGAGCAGGATAAAATATATCGGCTTGCCACGATTCATTCATACACCGAGAGCATCGAAGCTGCTCCAGTTAGGCACTATGGCATCCGTCACCTGAAATTGTTTGTAATCGTAAATACACAGCCAACCTAAATATCTTACTATTATATCTTTGTTTTTGTGTGTGGAAGTAAAGTTATTTATTTTACTCTAGATGTAAAATATACCGGAAGGTACAACTTCACACTGCATCATCTTTTCTCAAATCATTAGTCTCTAATATGATACCACTTTGTACGCTTATGTAAAATGCTGTATATAGTTTCTCCTCCCTTTTACTGTGTGACCGATCGCTCTTTTTATCAATGACCTCATCTGAATAAATGTATATAAAAGATTTGCGCAAGTTTCATGGAACTGGAACTCAGAGTCACTTCTTGTATAGGACACTGCTAAGTGTAGGCTTTGAAAAAGGACCCTACTTTGGGGAGTTGTTTCTTCTTTCACAGTGCAATGATGCAACATGGTTTTAATAGAAATGAATGCCGAAATAGAGTATAACAGGGTACCCAAATTTGAAAAAAATCGAAGGTGGTGTTTTTTTTTTATACGCATTGGAATTTTTCTTTGTTTGATTTTTTTCCCATGTTTGCCTAAATATATTGTAACTATTGTGTCACTCAGATACCTTATTTATTTTTCAATAATAGCCATATATAAGTAAAATAATGTCTGCAAGTTATGTAATAATGATTAAATTATTTCATGAGATACAGATTCCCAAAGTTTGCCATTTGTCGTTCGAGCAGGCATGTTTGGCAATTTTAGAAAACTAAATAAATTTTTAATAAATATTATGACTTTATATTACAAGCAAGTTGTACCCATAGTTTCTTTGTAAAAAGTTTTAAAAGTCTCCTAATTTTATTGTTTTAATTATTCACTTTCAAACTTGCCCCCTCCATCAGTGCGCGTTATTGCAACTGTCCACCTCTCCCTGCCTTACGATTTTTCTTGTCTCCAAATTTTTTTTCTGGTCAAAACTAAGTGTGGATTCGTTTATACCAGACACTAGACAATGTCATATAAAAACATCAGTTGATTTAAAAATGTCGACCAGCCACCCTTTGGTCGATCTTATCTGAAATCACCCAGGATATTTTCTAAAAAAATTCAAAAGGAAAAACAATAAAATTTGTTTTGTAGACTTATTTATAAAAAATTAAAAAGAACTTGTAAAGACGTTTTTCTATAGGATATTTTCTAAAAAAATTCAAAAGGAAAAACAATAGATTTTGTTTTGTAGACTTATTTATAAAAAAAATTAAAAAGAATTTGTAACAACGTTTTTCGTAGGTTATTTTCTAAAAAATAAGAAGAAAACCTATTGACATTATTTCTTTATAATATTTTATAAAAAGATACATTTTTTATTATTTTATTTGGTCTGCGGTCGGGTGCGGGGTCCGATATGACGGATGTTTTTTTTTTTTTTTTTTTTTTTACTTTTTATTGAAAATGTGTTGACTTCTTGTTCACTTTGATTACTTTATTTCGACTGACTTCCTGTTGACATGGTCAACAAAAAGTTTGTTGATTTTGTGTTGAAACTTTTTTTACGATTTTCTATTGACTTTCTATTAACTCTACGTTGGATCTTTTTTTCTGTTGACTTCCTGTTGAAATTGTTATCAGAAATGCTGCAGACGCTCTATTTACTTCGTGTTTAAATTATTCAGTTGACTTTCTGTAACCAGTGTCAAAAGAAAAGCTACAGACTTTCTGTTGACTTTTTATTGAACATAATACATCTTGACTGAATGTCAAAAGTCACTAAGTTTCTCAATAGTCTCTGACAAGTTGAGAACCATAGGGAGGAGCTTCCGTTCTCCTGCCTCCAGCGCGAGCCTTCTATCCTTGACAACTCTTCGACGTCTCGCGCCCCTCGAGCTCGACTGCGCAGTCAAAGCACGACGGAAGGCATGTGGCGCGTGCTGGAGGGCAGGCGTTCGAAAAACACGCCCTGCCGTTCTCACTTTGTAAATGCCAATCCTTGCATTATTGACCCTATTCAACTAGTAAAGAAGAGCAAAATAACTATTTTAAAGTGAAGCAACCGCCTTGACTGGCTTCGTCCCGAGTGGTGCTATGCAGAGAAGCGATAAACATTTGTTCTATGAGCCGTTTTTGTGGACGTTGTTTTAGCGACTACACGAAATTATTACTAGTTGTACCAATGCTTTTTAGTAAGAGATAGAGTCCACGAACTGCGAAACACTGTCTTTCCTTTGACAGACTTTCGAGAAGGAGACCAGAGACTTGGAAACTTAGTGAGTGCCGAGGTGGTCACCGGCCAAATGATTACCTTCAATATGTAGGCTATATAAGGCTCTGGTGCTGTCAACAGGACTGTGTTTCTGGTGTTGAGTGCTTGATGGTGTTTGTGTTTGTTTACATTGCCTATTTGTGGGATGTGTATGTATCAAAAAGACACTATTTCCTAACGAAATAAAAAAAAATATATTAAAAAATTTAGTGTTTTTTTAAACGTTCATCTGCGGTTTTGTCAAAAGGAATTCAACAAAATTTATGTAAGAAGGAATTCAAAAGAATGTATGTAAAAAGGAATTTAAAAAAATTTAAGTGGCCAATTTTAACTAGGAGTTAAATAAGTTGTCAAAACAAAGTCTAAAAAACATCAAAAAGTTTAAAAAGAAATTCAATAGGACTCCAGAAAATTTTCAACAAAAATTCAAAAGAATTTAACTACAGATTTTTGTAAGGGATTGGTCCCGACACCATTGATCTTTCAGAAACTTGGGCAGACTCTGCCGCATAATGTCATTTTTGGATACAGAACCTGTGAGGCAGCTCCCCACGCAACATCTTAGGGTCATTCTTTCCGGAACCCGGAACCAATCACGGGCATTCAGCACTCATTTCCAACTCTTCAGTGTAAAAATAAAAAAATACGCTTATCTTGAAGTGCAGGACAGCGAGCGGAACAAACATAACTGCAAAGCAATCGCACGGCACACGGCACTCACGTCGTGTGCTGCGCTCGGCAAAAAGAAAAGCGCTGTTGGGTGTTGCACGTAACTTCCGGCTCTATCTCGTCCTCTACATTTCTCCGACCTCCTTGGGGAGGTTTCGGTTTCGGTTTCCAGCAGTTGCGTTTTTTTGGCTTTATTAAGAATACACGTGACTCTGCAGCAAAATATTAATTGGGTAGCCCTCTGACACCATACTAAAATCCGCGACAAAAAAAAATTAGGGGGTGTCAGGAATATATTCAAATAAAAGCAAAAACCATGTATACTACACTTAATGTTGGTTCCTTCCATTTTAAGTGCTGTTATCAAAGCCAGCCTAACATCCCAAACTACTGCGATAAAGGGAATTTGATAGGAGTTTAGCAGAGTGTTGTATGGAATATTATCTGAAATAGGCATAATGATAAATTACCCAAGCATCAAGATTCGAAGTAAATAACCACAACAAAGCCTTGACGACCGCGAGTGCAAGAAAACATTTGTTTTAGGTTTTAGCTTTAGAACATTTACTGCTTCAGACGCCAGCACGTGCAGCGCGAGTAACTACACTCGCGGCATTCTCTTTGGTAATTGAGTAATTTAGCAAAAAGGTATATTTAGACACAAGATTTAGGTGTGGGGCTTGATATTTTGGCATATGCTACATCCCGTGGTTTTTATTTCCCTAGTTCCAATAGAACCACAAATAGAAACAACCGACACTGGCTGCATGCACGTGCAGAATACGTGCCAAGCTATTCTTCGGCTGGCTTGTTTCGCTGGCTGGTTTTCCTGGCTGGCTTGTGATGAGCGCCACGCTAATGCGCGTGGCGCGTATCAGCGTTCCCTACTTAAAGGGAACCAGTGAGGCGCTCGCACGAGTACTGGGAAAGGAAGGTATTCTGGTGGCCCACAAGCCCACGTCCACACTGGGAAGCTTCATGCCCAGACCGAAAGTTCGTCTACCAAAACAGAAACCCTAGTGCGTGGTTTACACCATTCCTTGCGCAGAGTGCCCCGCGACCTACATCGGCGAGACGAAGAGCTTTCGGAGCGAATCCTACAACACAAGAACGACGTGCGGAAGTTTGACATAAAGCCTCTCTATCCCGGGATAAGTGGCGCCATTCATTGTTGTGGAAATGCTCGAGAAACGTGCAGCGCGCCACTTCTGGGAAGAACACGGCGTCTAAAATCTAATGGCAAATTCCACTGGGCGTTTTGGAGCGCGTTGGGATCAGTTGACCAGATCCGGACTGGAGCACACGATCCGAACGGGGTCGCGCCGCCTACGGATCCCCGGTGGAACATGACCACTGCTCCGGGATCGGCGGATGCCTTCCCATCATTCAACTGCCCGATATCCTCTTTCCGCGGCCGCCACGGTCGTTTCGAAGACGTTTTCGCAATCGCGGCGCTAACACGTGTTCGACGCACGAGAGGCAGGAATGGCTCAGGCGCTTCTAGCAAAGATTGCCGGAATGCCCGTAGCGCGGCAAATACCTTCTCTTCTCCTTCCTGGAAAACGAACCGGCTGCCGAGCCAAGGGGTAAGCGAGCGGCCATTACGAATTCTTCTGATGTCGAGACAATATAGGATCGAGCCCAGCCCGCGACGTGCTTCTTCTGAGGCGAGATGGGCGAGATCAGGAGAGATGCCCCACGAGAAAGGAAGTCACGTGTGTGCGCAGAGGGCTGGCCCGGCAGGCTTCCGGTTGAATCCTCTGAAATCGTCGGAGCCACTTTTCTAGGATCCAGATCGAGATCTGGAGCGGGAGCTAATCCAAAACGACCAGTGAAACACGTCGGTCTCGATCCCGATCGCCCAGTGAAATAGGCTCGCTCCAGAAAAGTCGATCCCGGCGCGCTCCAAAACGACCCGTGGTATTGGCCAGAACTCAGTGCTGCGCGGTTCCGCCATGATCTTCCTAAGGGCTGCGCGTTGCACGCGCCTCGTGCATCGATACACCTTGCGCTACTTTCGTAACATGAAGGGGCTTTAGTTTGAGAGTGAGCGCAGTGCCATAGGCGAACATTGCGACACCCTAAACCATCACACTGCATGATTTCGTGAACACGCACGTGGTGGTCACAGAGACCAATTTTCAAAGACTACTTTTCTTGGAATCGTGGCAAATCCAGCATATGCCACGAAATTTAAACGGGTCCCTGGGAGCATTGCCCTTTGTGTACGACCAGGGCCTACGTGACCTGACGAAAAAGCTCAAGAGATGACCCTCTCCATAACTAAATATTATTTTTACAAATTTTAATTTCTTAATTTCTTTTTTGTTTTCTTTTTCTTTTTTGACCACGAAGAAGTTAGTAGCTGCTGCTGCTCCGCGTGATTTCAGTCACCCTTAAGAAAAGAAACCGAGTTGATTTCGAAACGTCGGGGTCTTTTTGTGTGTACACAGGATTAAACTGATCGAACACCAAAGGTATATTCCATAATCCAGTGCACGACACGGAAACGACCCAAGAAGGAAAACCGAGTAGACAAACAACAAAAAAATATAAAAAAGAAAATCGTATGACAAAACATCGCCCCTACAACGCTCGAATCGCTCCAACGATGCAACCGGCACTCACCCCCCACACCAAGTATCACTAACCTATACATACTTTTTTTCATTTTTATGGGCTTCTAACTTTATTCCGAAATAGCGACCATCATAATAAGGTTGAACGATAGAATTCACAGGAGAGAGAAAAATTATCATCGTTATTATTGTCCATCTCGCTGCACCTTTGCATGATTTGCAATAACATAATAAGGCTCGCTCACACAGTATCAAAACGCTTTCCATCATTAGTTTTGTAACAACTCGCTGGAAAAACGGCTTCGGAGATGTTATGTTTTCGCGGATGTACATCATCTCGTGATACTGTTCGTAGGTATGGTGCGGAAATGAACAGACAAAGCAAACCTCTCCTGCTCGACAACGCCGCGGTCGCCTGCGTGGCGCCGCGGGTACTTATGTGGTATACCGTGCTATCGATATGTAGACCTAATAAACAGGTTTCGTGGATCACTTTTAACACTTAAGTCTAATGGAGTGTTAAATTATCTGGATGACAATATTTGTTTGACAAGTTTAGAAGATACAAGTCTCTAGATGCTTCTGTAAGAAGGAACAAGTCAATGCCAAAACAGTTACGATATAAAAATGTTGTTTTATTTCTTTCAGCTTATTTTAGGATGCCCTATATTTGAAGTGACTTGTGCATACATTTTTTTTGGTATTCTATGGGCGTGTCTCTTTTAACATTATATTCAAAAACATACTTCTCATATTTTTATTTATTTATTTATTTCCGAGACGCTGTCGGACCATGGGCCATTAAAGGGAAAAAATACTAGATGTAGCATGCATGCTGGTTATATCTCCGTTAACATAAATAAATTCAAATAACTTATTTGAAGGCAAGTCCAATACATCGCAGTTTAAAGAGTGCAGAAGCACATAAAAAAGGAGAAAGAAAGCTTTTTGAAGGCATGCCCTTGTGCATCACACTTCGAAAAAAAAAAAACACACACACAAACAAACACGCACAATAATTTTGGAACGAAAGTAATATATCTCTCAACATATACATGACCCGTAGCAGAGAACATGGAAGCTTCATGTGTTTAAGTCTGAGTAAAGATATCTAAGCGCATTTTTAAATGTAGACACGTTGATATGCCTAACAATGTGATCAGGAAGTTTGTGCATATCATTTATCGTTTTAACAATAAAAAAAAAAGAGTATTCAAACAGATCAAATCTTGGCAAGTGAGATAGTAATGCTTTAGAATGATTTCAACGAGCCGACCTGATGGTAACAGAATTAAGATAAACACCAGGAGCAATTTCTAGCTGAGCATGAAAAATCCGAAACAGAAACTTTAGGTTCGCTATTTTTTTCCTAACCCCTAATGGCTCAATATTTATTTTAATATTTATTATTTTAATATATATTTTGATAAGGCAAGGAAGACAAAAAACAATTATTTTCAATTCAGAATAAGTAAACAAAAATATATCGAAGATTCACTGACTACCTCGATTAAGGTCTGAAAACTATCCAGTAGCACGACGAAAAAAAACCAATAAAAAAACCGATGCTTTCCCTTATACCTGAGGTCACGCAATTTAGGATTGTTACGACGGCGTGGAAAAGCTTTATAGTTGCGTGGTGTTCGAGTATAATATAAACGTCTAATGTAGCTCCAAAGGAAATATAGTTTTACTTTAGGTCATACCCGAAGCTTGTTTAAATAAAAAGGAGAGCAAAATTAATATTCGTAGCATACAATTTGCTATTACAAAAGAGCGAAGCGCGACAGCTACAGCCCACCCGAGATGTCCACAGCAGCGCCAGTCATGAAAGTGCTTTTCGGACCGCTCAGAAACAGGATGACTTCGGCCACCTCTTCAGGGCGGCAGGTTCTTTTTAGAGGAATGGATGCCACCTTCTTAGGTTTTACTTTAGCCAGTTCTTCTCGTGCAGTCATTGGCGTGTCAGTGAAAGTGGGCAGGACGCTGTTGACTCGAATGCCTTGCGAGGCCAATTCTTTAGCCGCAACTTTGGTGAGGGCCACAACGCCCGCCTTGGACGCTGCTTAGGCGCTCCAACCCGGGTCGGATTTCGTGGCAGCCATGCTTGCTATGTTGACGACGGTCCCATCACGAACACTGCCAGCTGTCATTGCTGCTGCTGCTGCTTGGGTTACCAGAAACGTACCCTAAAACGACGATCAAAATTACATGCAAAGTTTTTTTCATCGACTGGCTCATTATGCAATGAGAAATTTAATTTGATGAAATGAAACTGCTTTTCTCTTTTTCCATTGTATCCATGTGCATGTGCGCAATGCATTTTAAATCAATGTAGAAAAATGATATCATAAAGATAAAGTCGTAACCTGAACATCTAATTTTGTTGCTTGGGTAATGTGTGGGAAAAGAGCCTATGGTACCTTCTTTCTCCCCCACCCCTCCACCTCCCCCCCCCCCAAAAAAAATAAAAATAAAATAAAATAAAAATAAAATAAAAAAAAAGTTTGGAGACTTCGTTTATACCTGGACATTAAAAGCTATTTTTCACACTGGTGTTATAAGAAGTACGAGCAGCGATGGCAGCAAAATTATAAATTAAGTTCACCGAGATGTTTTGAGTTAGAGGGTCGTGAAATTACTTTTTATACGACTCCTGAAAAAGCAAGGATTTGCTCTTTGCTGTATACGTTTTGAGGATTTTAGCTGGAACGAAAATAATCGATGTTTTAACTAGCACACTGTGCCCTTTTGTTGTTTTCGAATACTGGGAATGAGAACAAACGACCGCAAATTGCTGCGTCATGAGCAGCTAACCTCTCTTTGTCTAGTAGTTGGAAAACTTACCTTCAGATTTACCAGGATAATATCATCAAAATCTTTCTCCGACATGTCTACAAGTGGAGTGGGATCGATTATAACGCCGGCGCAATTGACAACGATGCTCGCAGGATGAGAACACATCTTGGCGATGTTTTCAAAAAGCGAAGTCACCGATTTTGATTCCCCCACGTCGACCTTAAGAGCTTCATGGCCTGCGCCTGTGTATGAGAAACGACCAATAGACCTATTGGTAAATTACCCAAGCCTCAAGAAGCATGCAGGGAACGTAGTTACACGCCCTGCGCGTGCTGGCGTTGACAGTAGCATTTTTGAAGCAAAAATCAAAAACAAAAGCTGCAGTTCACACGTGCGTCCGCAAATGCCTTTTTGTTATGATTTCTTTAAAATCTTTAATACAGGTAAGGCGAGCGAGCGCAGAGGCGGGTAACTGCGTTCCCTGGATGCTTCTTGATCCTTGGGTAATTTATCAATACGTCTACCGAGAAAACATATTTATGCACACTGGTATATTCGTTATGAGTGTCATTAATGACATAAAACTGTAATGCATATTAGCAATACAAAAACAAAATCGGGCAGAAGCTGCTATGCTGCTGCCTAATTAAGTGATTAGCTGAAGACACAATTAAAAGAGCTTCGGCTGGTGTCGAGTTTTGTGGGTGAATTGAATTTCTGCGTGGGCAACGTGACGTCAAGCCTTGTGACGTTATTTATTCCGAGCTGGGAAAATGAATTGGTGTTGGAATCATGTTACGGTTGTTTCAGAGTTAAATCTAGCGGGGAATCTGAATTTCTGTATAGGTCATGTGACATTATGTAACAACATTTTTCCTGCTAAGCGTTGCAGGTAAACTGAATTTATGCTTAGGTCACGCGACATGAGGTCGTGTGGCGTGACTTTTCCAGGTCAATTTAACAGCGAAACTGGATCGGTGTTGTGGTCACGTGACGTAACGTTTTCCGCTAAATTTAGCGGGGAAAGTGACTTTGTGAATAGCTAACGTGGCATCAAATTATCTGACGTCGTTTTCACGCTCAATTTCGACCGGAAACTCATTTGGTGCTTGGGTCATGTGACGTCAGTTTTTCCTCTAAATCTGGTGAGGAAGCAGACTTTGTGTATAGGTCACGGGATATGAAATCATGTGACGTAATTTTCCTCGCTAAATTTAGTCGGGAAAATGAAAGGCCGGAAACATACACAAAGTAGCCCGAAGATCTTAAGAAAGCTGATCGCTCTAAAACAGGCATTACATAAGAAATGGAAAGCAAATTAGACACGTTTTTACACAACTTGACCTCGTTCAGCCAGAACATGGCGACATTGAATTTATTTCAGTGCAGTGCGACCGCTACTTTTGGGTATCTAACCTGTATCATGGCGGGAAGCCGGTAGGATATCCATGAGATTCAAAACAGTCAGGGCTAATTAAGCAAGCAACAAGTGTACTAGCATCTGCGCATTAAAAGGAGGTAGCAGTGGACAAACGCGTATGATTAGATTATCCCCCCCCCCCCCATCGCGTTCCGCCACTACTATACTTTGTTTCACCTTATGCCCGAGTGCAGCCGATGTTATGAGCCAAAGGGCCAATCGAACAGCGAAAGAGACACAACGTCATGGCCTGCTCTATGCAGTTGACAGGACCAGCCAATATTTGCCGCTCTCTGTGCGTGCTCCTCCGCCGGCTAGCCTTATCAACCACAGAGAGCACGCCATGACCTTGCGCTTTTTTGCGCTGTTTGATTGGCCCTTCGGCTCATAACATCGGCCACGCTCGGACCCAAAGTGAAACAAAGTATACCTTTGCGCCTGCGGCACTTGTGGAAACATGGGTGCGTCCCCGAGTTTGCCACGAGCTTCAAGTCGTTCTAAAGTTGACTGATATAGTGGTTTTCGGTTGTGTTCTGCATGTTTATAATTAAAACCATGTGATTATGTTTACTAACTAAAACGTTAATCAGAGAAATGTAGTTCATTATGAAACTTATCGCAAATATTAGCCATCTATATGATGTCCCCCTGTCTCTCTCTCTCTCTATATATATATATATATACAACACGGGCACTTCACACCATCGTACGTGGTCTCCGAGGAGGACATGAACGAATATGTGCAGATGAATGAACCGTACTTAATCCAATGAATCAAAGAATCAAAGTTTTCAGGAACCCGCCGAAAGCCAAAAATCCTGGCTCCGCCAATTTTTTGCTTTCGGCGGGTTCCTGAAAACTTTGATTCTTTGATTCATTCGATTAAGTACGGTTCATTCATCTGCACATATTCGTTCATATATATATATATATATATATATATATATATATATATATATATATATATATATATATATATATATATATATATATATATATATATATATATATATATAGGGTGACCCAAGTCACCAGGCTAAATCTAAAATGGACCGTAAGTATCGACGCGTGCACGTAGCATTCTAAACTTTTCGTCAAAGGTTGTGGGACCCGAGGGTGAGAGACGATGCAGAGGGCACGTGACAGGTGATCGGCGGAGAAGACACGAGCTGGCGCGAGACAGTGGGTGCTGAGCGAGGCTGGAGCTGGGCAGGAACGTCGGAGCCGGGCTGCCTGGCCTGGCCCACGGCGAACCCCGGAGCGGTCCACCAGTGAGGTTCAAGTCCGGACCAGTGGAAACTGCGAGCCCTGGCCATCTGGCACTAGGCCACGACGATCCCGGGGTGGTTCCGCAGCGAGACTCTGGCAGTGATAGCTCGGGACAGCCAGCCTACGCAGCGCTGGCGTGGGAAGGGCGATCCGCAGGCCTGGATACGGACTGCGACTGCGAGCTCTAATCGACGGGCGACAACAAGTGTCGGTGGGCCCGGACTACCGGCTCTCGACGACTGGCAACCGAGAGGTGCAGTAAACCCATTCACTGTCTTCTCGTTGTGTTATGTCACTCCCTGGGTGCCGAGCGAAACGCATACTGATCGGGCGGCGATTATTAGTAGAGTGCCCCAGTGAGTGAGCGCCGGTCGCTTTGGAACTAATATGTCGTTGTACCTGCAATATCGAGCGCGTTAGTCAGCAACGAATAATGCAGGAGGCTTTCGCTTTGCCTTACCTCACTCAAACCGCAAAGCATGGGCAATGACATCGCCGCATTTTTTAGATAGTGTTTCGATTCTGGGCATTCCTAAGCCTAAATTAACGCGATAATTGTCGTCATGGCGACGTCTTTGGAAAGCTGATTGTTGATAGCACACAAAAGCAGACAGCGTCCCGACAGACTTTTTTCTAAATTATCCAAGCATCGCGAGGAGAACGCTGGAAGTGTAATTCTACGGTTCACGCGCGCTGGCATTCCTCTTATAAAAGATTTGAAGTAGAAAATCATAATAAGGCTTTAACGAACGCGCGTGCAAGGCAAAATTTGTTTTATACTTTTTGCTTTAGAACGGTTACTACTGCAGACGCCAGCACGTGCGACGCGTGCAACTACAGTCGTAGCATGCACCTCGGTGCTTGGATAATTTAGAAAAAAGGTCTGTTGGGACGCCGTCTGCTTTTGTGGGCTATCAACAATCCGCTTTCCAAAGACGTTGCTATGCCGACAATTATCGCGTTCATTTAGGCTTAGGAGTGCCCAGAATCGAAACACTATCTAAAAAATGCGGCGATGTCATTGCCCATGCTTTGCGGTTTAAGTGAGGTAAGACAAAGTGAAAGCCTTCTGCACCATTCGTTGCTGACTAACGCGCCCGATATTGCAACCACAACGACATATTAGTTCCAAAGCGAGCGGCGCTCACTCACTGGGGCACCGCCTTGTTTCCCCGCATCCCTACCGAGCCAGTCACGTGATCTCAAAATCTCTCTCCTAGGTACTGCGGCTAACTTTAGCCGCGGTTAGTGCTTCGAGCAAACGGGCCCTGATCTGGTAGAATTCCCATCGTGCCGGGCCCTGGTCGGGTAAGCCTGAGAGTCGGTGTATCCGGGTCGGGTCAAGACCCAGAAGTAGGCTCTGTGGTAATTTAGCTGGCACTGATATTCCGACATTAATGCACATAATGATGATACCCACTTAAATAACCATACATGGAGCGTTTGTTTTAGATGAATGAGCTTTCAGAAAAATTACGGATGACACTTTGTGTCACCCGCCATTATGTGCCATATTAGTCATCTCCTAAATAATTGCGCCGCAGAGTATAGCCGCAAAAACATTCCGGCTTGAGAGTTCGCAGCCAATTAGAGCAGCAAAGGGGGATGGACTCGTGTCATTGCGAAGTCGGCTATATCGCATGCCATTAAGACTCACCATTAATGTGTTCCAAATCTTACCCAAATATATCCGATTTACTCCGGTTAGTTGTATCACGTGAAAGCACAGATAGAGGAACTCTGGACGCGGGTAAAGGTTCGGACGCCAAGGTACAAAACCCTTACCCAGGCATAAGATCGAGTAAAATTTGGAACAAGGAATATGTGAAAGAAAAACTAGGGTAGCGAAATGTCGCACGTGTACCCCTGAAAACCTAGGACTAATGACCTCTTCAATTATCGCCCTCTGAGGGCTGCCATCTTTGTTTACTGGGCTGTGGAGCGGGTTCTGCGCATGCGCAGTAGCTCTCTTCCACCAAATAAGATTTGTGCTGCGCATGTGTCCAAAGCTCAGTGACTCGGCACTTATTTTTTGCTTTGCCTGGATAATAACCGCTGGTGGTCGTCTATTGTCACCGGCAGTCTGAAAAATTTAGGGCGTTGATTATTATATCGGCGGGTCTTTTGGGGCATTTTTCCTACGTTCCTACAGGATAATGCTGCAAGGTGGAACGATGATGAGACAGCTAGGCTGCCACTGATCCATGCTCTGCATTGCTTAGGCTGCTATGTAAATGAAATCGCACATGTGCAGGAAAACGTTTTTTTTTTTGTGGCTTTCGCCACTCTTACCCGGCAAAGACTCGACAGTAGTCTTCGCTCCGTCCAAGTTAATATCGGCCACAATGACCTGACATCCTTCCTTGGCGAGGGCGTGGCAAACCGATCTTCCGATGCCGCTGCCACCTCCTGTTACGAGGGCAACCCGGGCCCGAAAGAAGCTCGAAGCACTTGACATGGTTTTCAGGACCGGTTCGAAAGCAGAGTCTTAACAAAGATGTGACACGTGTGGCGAATGGCCTTGGTAAGGGGGACATCGTCAATACACCGGTCTGGATTTATGGCGTGAGCCCACACGCGTGGAGGAGTGGCAGGTGCATAGCGGGATTGTGATACGGCTTCCCGGAAGCAGCTCTGCGATGCACGTGGTCGGCCCAGTTATTTTGTTGTTGATGTTAATATAGCACTCACATGCTATCCCGCTCCGGTTCGCCAATTCACCTGCTGTCGTGCACGCGACTGCAGTCTGTAAGAGCTTATTAATGGTTTACAGCTCAAATAATTCTGGGATCTCGTTTATATATATATATATATATATATATATATATATATATGTATGTATGTGGTGTGACAATCTCTGATTCAGCACCGTAAACGTTTTATAAGTAGGTGTACTCTTTCCTGCGAATGCCTCAATATGTACTTTTAGGAGCGCTGAATAATGTCATTGAAACAGGAAACTGGCCAGCAGGAATAGAAACAGCTATTGTGAAGCCGCTGTATAAAGGAGGTTCAGCGAGAGACGTTAATAATTATCGCCCAATATCTATACTGTCCTGAATTGCCCCATTACTTGACAAACGCTTGTTGAAGGTAATGAGCAGTTTTTTAGAACAGTATAATTTATTATCCGATCACTAGTACTGTTTTGTCTCTGAACGGGGAACTCAAGCTTTGTTAGAAACTTTTACCGATTGCATACTCTCAGGTTTTGATAATAATTTGTCCACCTGTGCTGTGTTCCTGGATGTGTCAAAAGCCTTCGATAGCATAAATCAATAAATGCTGTGTTATAAATTATACAAACGAAACCTTAGGGGCTGATTCTTTTCGCTTTTAAAAGGGTACCTCTCGGAACGATCCCAAGTCGTGGCTTATAAAATCGCAAAAGTATTCGATCGTCTCTGACTGCCGGGGTGCCGCAAGACTCAGTTCTGTCGCTTTTTTTTGTTTAACATTTATGTAAATAATATGCCTACTGCTATCTCCGAATGTAGAATATACCAATATGCAGACAACGTGGTTTGATATCATGTGACATCGATTATCACGTTGCCGTTCAAAAGCGTCAAAGATATATTATTTCCACAATGGACTGGATTTATGCTAACTTAATTAACGTGAATGCTTCAAAGACAAAACTTGTTTGTTTTAGGCACCCGTTCAAGCCGGTGGATCTATCGGATACTGTAGCGATGCATACTTTCACCTGTAGTTCTTATGGTTGCTAACCTCTTCAATTTGTTAAATCGGTAAAATACCTGGCAAATTACTTTGATAGTGACTTGGCATGGTGTACTCATATGACGTATTTATGTAAACGATTAAGAAGCGTCTCAAGTCTTTATAATGTCAAAATGTTCTTGCCCTTTTCTGTGAGAAATATGATAACACAAGCCTTGGCATATAGTAACTTACGGTACGGTATAACAATTTCTTCTTCCTGGTTACTTTATTGGAGCGCCAGAGCAAATTCTGTATTAAAAGGTACCTTCGAAAAGTGTTGCTTCTGGTAGGCCGGATGTTTTATTAAATACATGTGTGTTTCAAGAACGTCAACTCCCGTCTTTCAAGGTACCTTTTAAAGAAACAGTCGTTCTGACTCCTAAGGCACTTGTGGTATTCTGTATTTCAAACTTTATATCTACAGCTGCGACCAATGAGACCATCATTTCGCTTCAGTGCACCATTCACCAGAACGAGGTATGGTGAGTATACGCGGATGTTCTAGGTACCAGATGTTTTCAGCAACCTACCAGAGTCATCACTTCTTAAAGCATCTGAAAAGAAACTTAAAAAAAAAATCACTGCGAAACTTAGAACAATGAGTTTGCATTTTCTGTTTCATTCTGTTATCATGTATGAAATTCATTGATGTGTGTTTCGTATTCTTCCCTTGTCAAAACGTTCTTCTTCTTCTGAAGCTTTTTCCTGGGTAAATAGATGTACACACGTTTAAATTACACGGTGACTTCGACACGTTCTGAGCTGAGTACACAAGCCCCTGAGGCTTATACCGGCTCTTCTGTTGTATTTTGAACATCGTTACTTGTAAAAATAACGCTATTTGTTCAATGTCTTATGACAGATATTGCTGTGCCAAAATATCGCGCGAGCATTTCGCACGCGATATACCCCCTTAGCTTTATTTAGACGTGCGTTCTTCCAAGAAACGATTTCACTTCACTTTTTCACGAAACTAATGCTTACAAAGTGTGTCCTGCCCCCTTAGAAAGAAAAAAAAAAGGAAACGTGGTGCAGACTGTTACCGTGCTATACTCGATACTAAAAACATTCGTGTAGAAACTCTGCGTGTTCTCAAGCTAACCACGTGAACGGAGACAAAATGCCGCAGAGAAGATGATAACTCTCCTTTCACTTTTGGTTCGACCTCAGCAGTCCCCGCAATCTGATGGAGAGATTCAAGCAGCGCCAAAAAGTGCATCGTCACTTCACTTGTGTTTTTGCGCTTGCTATCACCATAGACCATTGAGTTATTACAAGAAACGCTAGAGGCTCAGCTGGCGCTAGTGTCTACGGGATTTCCGGTTGCAAATTGAAGCAGACAGGATGCAGTCTACATTCCCAGCCTCCCTGTGTATTCCTAAGGGAAAACGCGCGTGAATTTTGTCTCTTCGCCGGAAAATAACATGAATAACTTATGTCATTTCGGTTGTACCGGATAGTATGTACCTTTATTGGTATTGTGAAAGTGTAATTGCTTTAGTTACAGCATTTTTCTTTACCACTGAACGATGTTAAACTTCGCTCTATTTCAGGCCCAAACCTCTGTTTTAAGGAAGGTATGTGAAGCCGAGCAACGATTCTAAGCAAACTAACGATCGAAAGGAATGTAGAGTGTATTCAATGTTTGCTAGCAATTCGGTGGTGCTTCTATATTGCTAATATGCCCGTCCTGTCATTGGATGAAAATGACCCAGTCGTGCATCTTTACGATCGGTTAAAGAAATTACATTCGAACGCAAAAAAATAAAGGACGTGAGCTACGAAAAGTGTGTTTTTTTATTATTTCCTATCAGTTTTTATCGGGCACCTGCTCTCTGGATCCTCTTATTTGAAAGATTTGGAGCGTGCGGGCAATGATTTGAAACTAGAACAAGCATCTTCACACATATTCATGAGCAGAAAGAATAAAGCAGTATTTATTTATTGCAAATCTGACCATTACGTAGCTTTCAATTTATTTTGATCATCTGCGTGCACAAGGAGTTTCTTATTCAATGTTACTGCGTAGTTCTTGCCGTCTCTTTTGGTTTTCCACATGCCCTTCGCTCGTTTGGCACGTATATCTGCGTATATCCCCCATGCTGGAAAGCGTCGACGCCGCGTTCGCGCTAACAGTGTCCGACAGTGCACATAAATACACGTACGAAGCGGTTTTAACACCGTTTTTCATGCCACGAATTTCAAATAAAAATGCTGTAACTGACCAATTATTTCGTCTGCGTGACTGGGAAATGTTCCAGTGTGCCTAGTACATACAAATTATTTTTTGATATTTGCTCTTATAATCGAGCGCAGAGAAAAAATGCACTCGCTTTTTCCAATAGAAATGCATTACCGGAAGTCAATTTCAGACTGCTTGCTGTCTGCTTCAATATGCAACAGCACACTAGCGCCAGCTGAGCCTCTAGCGTTTCTTGTAATAACTCTATGCCATAGACCTATGAACAGATAATGCACCGTAATAGTGTGCTTTTATTTTCTGAACACGACTGCTTTAGCCGGTAGTAGTAAATGACTACATCCAGAGTGCCTTTAGATATATATAAAAAAAAAATGCGATGGCCCACGAAATAATGAGGCTGAGGTTTCGCTCGTCACGTTTCCTGGCGCCAATATCATTTTTCGTACAGAGTCGTGTTCCGAACTTATGAATTTAATGGAATCATTGATTTGTTGCCGGTGACTGAATGTTCTCGTTTGGTAAAAAACAAATCAGCGCAGAGGATTTTTTTTTTTCAGTGAAGGTGTTTTATTCAAGTAA